>NC_092724.1:61381066-62789566 GCF_047496885.1 Scyliorhinus torazame | reverse complement strand
GGGGAAAGGTTTGTGGTACAGCGTCTCGAGGAAAGGATTGGGGTACCGTGTCTCTGGAAAGGGTTGGGATGCAGTGTCATTGGAAAGGGTTGTGGTACAGAGTCTCGGGGAACAGGTTGGGATACAGTGTCTCGGGGAAAGGGTTGGGATACAGTGTCTCGGGGAAAGGGTTGGGGTACAGTGTCTCGGGGAAAGGGTTGAGGTACAGTGTCTCGGGAAAAGGTTGGGATACAGTGTCTCTGGGAAAGGGTTGAGGTACAGTGTCTCGGGAAAAGGTTGGGATACAGTGTCTCGTGGAAAGGGTTGGGGTACAGTGTCTCGGGGAAAGGGTTGAGGTACAGTGTCTCGGGAAAAGGTTGGGATACAGTGTCTCTGGGAAAGGGTTGCGGTACAGTGTCTCGGGGAAAGTGTTGGAGTACAGTGTCTCGGGAAAGGGTTGGGATACAGTATCTCAACGAAGGGTTGGGATACAGTGTCTCGGTGAAAGGGTTGGGGGACAGTGTCTCAGGGAAAGTGTTGGTGTACAGTGTCTGGGGCAAATGTATGGGGTACAGTGTCTCAGGGAAAGTGTTGGGGTACAGTGTCTCGGGAAAGGTTAGGGTACAGTGTCTCGGGGAAAGGGTTGGGATTCAGTGTCTCGGGGAAGTGTTGGGGTTCAGTGTCTCAGGAAAGGGTTGGGATACATTGTCTCAGGAAAGGGTTGGGATACAGTGTCTCGCAGAAAGGGTTGGGGTACAGTGTCTCTGGAAAGGGTTGGGGTACAGTGTCTCGGGGAAAGGGTTGGGGTACAGTGTCTCAGGGAAAGGGTTGAGGTACAGTGTCTCGGGAAAGGGTTGGGATACAGTGTCTCGGGGAAAGGGCTGGGATACAGTGTCTCGGGGAACGAGTTGGGGTACAGTGTCTCAGGGAAAAGGTTGGGGTACAGCGTCTCGGGGAAACGTTTGGGGTACAGTGTCTTGAGGAAAGAGCTGGGTTACCGTGTCTCGGGGAAAGGGTTGGGGTAAAGTGTCTCGGGGAAAGGGTTGGGGTACAGTGTCTCGGGGAAAGGATTGGGGTACAGTGTCTCAGGGAAAGGGTTGGGGTACAGTGCCTCAAAGAAAAGGTTTGGGGTACCGTGTCTCGGGGAAAGGGATGGGGTACGGTGTCTCAGGAAAGAGATGGTGTTGAGTGTCTCGGGAAAAGGGTTGGGATACAGTGTCTCGGGAAAAGGGTTGGGGTAAAGTGTCTCGGGGAAAGGGTTGTGGTACAGTGTCTCGAAGAAAAGGGTTAGGGTACCGTGTCTCGGGGAAAGGGTTGGGATACGGTGTCTCAGGAAAGAGTTGGTGTTGAGTGTCTCGGGAAAAGGGTTGGGATACAGTGTGTCGGGATAAGGGTTGGGGTACAGTGTCTCGGGGAAAGGGTTGGGATACAGTGTCTCGGGGAAAGGGTTGGGGTACAGTGTCTCGGGGAAGGGTTGGGATACAGTGTCTCTGGAAAGGGTTGGGGCACAGTGTCTCGGAGAAAGTGTTGGTGTTGAGTGCCTTGGGGAAAGGGCAGGGGTACAGTGTCTCAGGCAAAGGGTTGGGATACAGTGTCTTGCGGAAAGGGTTGGCGTACAGTGTCTCGGGGAAACGGTTGGGGTATAGTGTCTCGGGGAAAGGGTTGGGGCACAGTGTCTCGGGAAAGGGTTGGGATACAGTGTTTCGGGGAAAGGGTTGGGGTATAGTGTCTCGGGGAAAGGGTTGGGGTACAGTGATTCAGGGAAAGTGATGGGGTACAGTGTCTCAGGGAAAGTGTTGGTGTTGAGTGTCTCGGTAAAAGGGTTGGGATACAGTGTGTCGGGAAAAGAGTTGGGGTACAGTGTCTCGGGGAAGTATTTGTGACACAGTGTCTCGGGGAAAGAGGTGGGGTACAGTGTCTCGGGGAAAGGGTTGAGGTACAGTGTCTCTGGAAAGGGTTGGGGTACAATGTCTCTGGAAAGGGTGGGGGTAGTGTCTCGGGGAGAGGGTTGGGATGCAGTGTCTCAGGGAACGGGTTGGGGTACAGTGTCTCGGGGAAAGGGTTCGGGTACAGTGTCTCGGGAAAGTGTTCGGGTACAGTGTCTCGAGGAAGGGTAGGGGTACAGTGTCTTGAGGAAAGGGTTGGGGTCCAGTGTCTCAGGGAATAGTTTGGGGTACAGTGCCCCAGGGAAAGGCTGGGGTACAGTGTCTCGGGGAAAGGGTTGCTGTTGAGTGTCTCGTGAAAAGGGTTGGGATAGTGTCTCGGGGAAAGGGTTGGCGTACAGAGTCACGGTGAAAAGGTTGGGGTACAGTGTCTCGGGGAAAGGTATGGGGTACAGCGTCTCGAGGAAAGGATTGGGGTACCGTGTCTCTGGAAAGGGTTGGGATGCAGTGTCATTGGAAAGGGTTGTGGTACAGTGTCTCGGGGAACAGGTTGGGATACAGTGTCTCGAGGAAAGGGTTGGGGTACCGTGTCTCTGGAAAGGGTTAGGATGCAGTGTCATTGGAAAGGGTTGTGGTACAGTGTCTCGGGGAACAGGTTGGGATACAGTGTCTCGGGGAAAGGGTTGAGGTACAGTGTCTGGGCCAAATGTATGGGGTACAGTGTCTCAGGGAAAGTGTTGGGGTACAGTGTCTCGGGAAAGGTTAGGGTACAGTGTCTCGGGGAAAGGGTTGGGATACAGTGTCTCGGGGAAGTGTTGGGGTACAGTGTCTCAGGAAAGGGTTGGGATACAGTGTCTCTGGGAAAGGGTTGGGGTACAGTGTCTCTGGAAAGGGTTGGGGTACAGTGTCTCGGGGAAAGGGTTGGGGTACAGTGTCTCAGGGAAAGGGTTGAGGTACAGTGTCTCGGGAAAGGGTTGGGATACAGTGTCTCGGGGAAAGGGCTGGGATACAGTGTCTCGGGGAACGAGTTGGGGTACAGTGTCTCAGGGAAAAGGTTGGGGTACAGTGTCTCTGGAAAGGGTTGGGGTACAGTGATTCGGGGAAAGGTTTGGGGTACAGTGTCTCGGAGAAAGGGTTGGCATACAGGGTCTCTGGAAACGGTAGGGATACAGTGTCTCGGAAAAGGGTTGGGGTACAGTGTCTCGGGGAAAGGGTTTGGGATACAGTGTCTCGGGAAAAGGGTTGCGGTACAGTGTCTCGGGGAAAGGGTTGGGATACAGTGTCTCGGGGAAAGGGTTGGGGTACAGTGTCTCGGGGAAGGGTTGGGATACAGTGTCTCTGGAAAGGGTTGGGGCACAGTGTCTCGGAGAAAGTGTTGGTGTTGAGTGCCTTGGGGAAAGGGCAGGGGTACAGTGTCTCAGGCAAAGGGTTGGGATACAGTGTCTTGCGGAAAGGGTTGGGGTACAGTGTCTCGGGGAAAGGGTTGGGATACAGTGTCTTGCGGAAAGGGTTGGGGTACAGTGTCTCGGGGAAAGTGTTGGGATACAGTGTTTCGGGGAAAGGGTGGGGGTACAGTGTCTCGGGGAATGGGTTCGTGTACAGTGTCTCGTGAAAGTGTTGGGGTACAGTGTCTCGAGGAAGGGTTGGGGTACAGGTTCTCAGGCAATATTTTGGGGTACAGTGCCCCGGGGAAAGGGTGGGGTACAGTGTCTCGGGAAAAGGGTTGCTGTTGAGTGTCTCGTGAAAAGGGTTGGGATAGTGTCTCGGGGAAAGGGTTGGCGTACAGTGTCTCGGAGAAAGGGTTGGGATACAGTGTCTTTGGGAAAGAGTTGGGGTACAGTGTCTCGGGGAAAGGTTTGGGTTACAGTGTCTCGAGGAAAGGATTGGGGTACCGTGTCTCTGGAAAGGGTTGGGGTACAGTGTCTCGGGGAAAGTGTTGGAGTACAGTGTCTCGGGGAAAGGGTTGGGATACAGTGTCTCAACGAAGGGTTGGGATACAGTGTCTCGGTGAAGGGTTGGTGGACAGTGTCTCGGGGAAAGTGTTGGGGTACAGTGTCTGTGGCAAATGTATGGGGAACAGTGTCTCGGGGAAAGTCTAGGGGTACAGTGTCTCGGGAAAGGTTAGGGTACAGTGTCTCGGGGAAAGGGTTGGGATACAGTGTCTCGGGGAAGTGTTGGGGTACTGTGTCTCAGGAAAGGGTTGGGGTACAGTGTCTCAGGAAAGGGTTGGGATACAGTGTCTCGGGGAAAGGGTTGGGGTACAGTGTCTCTGGAAAGGGTTGGGGTACAGTGTCTCGGGGAAAGGGTTGGGGTACAATGTCTCAGGGAAAGGGTTGGGATACAGTGTCTCGGGGAAAGGGTTGGGGTAAAGTGTCTCGGGGAAAGGGTTGGGGTACAGTGTCTCGGGGGAAAGGGTTGGGGTACAGTGTCTCAGGGAAAGGGTTGGGGTACTGTGTCTCAAAGAAAAGGGTTGGGGTACCGTGTCTCGGGAAAAGGGTTGTGGTACGGTGTCTCAGGAAAGAGTTGATGTTGAGTGTCTCGGGAAAAGGGTTGGGATACAGTGTCTCAGGGAAAAGGTTGGGATACAGTGTCTCGGGGAAAGGGTTGGGGTACAGTGTCTCGCGGAAAGGGTTGGAGTACAGTGTCTCAGGGAAAGTTTGGGGTACAGTGTCTCGGGGAAAGGGTTGGGATACAGTGTCTCAGGGAAAGGGTTGGGATACAGTGTCTCGGGGAAAGGGTTGGGGTAAAGTGTCTCGTGGAAAGGGTTGGGGTACAGTGTCTCGGGGAAAGTGTTGGGGTACAGTGTCTCAGGGAAAGGGTTGGGGTACTGTGTCTCAAAGAAAAGGGTTGGGGTACAGTGTCTCGAGGAAAGTGTTGGGATACAGTGTTTCGGGGAAAGGGTTGGGGTATAGTGTCTCGGGGAAAGGGTTGGAGTACAGTGTCTCGGGAAAGGGTTGGGATACAGTGTTGCGCGGAAAGGGTTGGGGTATAGTGTCTCGGAGAAAGGGTTGGGGTACAGTGAATCAGGGAAAGTGATGGGGTACAGTGTCTCAGGGAAAGAGTTGGTGTTGAGTGTCTCGAGAAAAGGGTTGGGATACAGTGTGTCGGGAAAAGAGTTGGGGTACAGTGTCTCGGGGAAGGGGTTGTGACACAGTGTCTCGGGGAAAGAGGTGGGGTACAGTGTCTCCGGGAAAGGGTTGAGGTACAGTGTCTCTGGAAAGGGTTGGGGTACAATGTCTCTGGAAAGGGTGGGGATAGTGTCTCGGGGAGAGGGTTGGGATGCAGTGTCTCAGGGACGGGTTGGGGTACAGTGTCTCGGGGAAAGGGTTCGGGTACAGCGTCTCGGGAAAGTGTTGGGGTACAGTGTCTCGAGGAAGGGTTGGGGTACAGTGTCTCGAGGAAGGGTTGGGGTACAGTGTCTTGAGGAAAGTGTTGGGGTCCAGTGTCTCAGGGAATAGTTTGGGGTACAGTGTCCCAGGGAAAGGGAGTGTTACAGTGTCTCGGGGAAAGGGTTGCTGTTGAGTGTCTCGTGAAAAGGGTTGGGATAGTGTCTCGGGGAAAGGGTTGGCGTACAGTGTCTCGGTGAAAAGGTTGGGATACTGTGTCTCGGGGAAATAGTTGGGGTACAGTGTCTCGGGGAAAGGTATGGGGTACAGCGTCTCGAGGAAAGGATTGGGGTACCGTGTCTCTGGAAAGGGTTGGGATGCAGTGTCATTGGAAAGGGTTGTGGTACAGTGTCTCGGGGAACAGGTTGGGATACAGTGTCTCGGGGAAAGGTTTGGGGAACAGCGTCTCGAGGAAAGGGTTGGGGTACCGTGTCTCTGGAAAGGGTTGGGATGCAGTGTCATTGGAAAGGGTTGTGGTACAGTGACTCGGGGAACAGGTTGGGATACAGTGTCTCGGGGAAAGGGTTGAGGTACAGTGTCTGGGGCAAATGTATGGGGTACAGTGTCTCAGGGAAAGTGTTGGGGTACAGTGTCTCGGGAAAGGTTAGGGTACAGTGTCTCAGGGAAAGGGTTGGGATACAGTGTCTCGGGGAAGTGTTGGGGTACAGTGTCTCAGGAAAGGGTTGGGATACATTGTCTCAGGAAAGGGTTGGCATACAGTGTCTCGGGGAAAGGGTTGGGGTACAGTGTCTCTGGAAAGGGTTGGGGTTCAGTGTCTCGGGGGAAGGGTTGGGGTACAGTGTCTCAGGGAAAGGGTTGAGGTACAGTATCTCGGGAAAGGGTTGGGATACAGTGTCTCGGGGAAAGGGCTGGGATACAGTGTCTCGGGGAATGAGTTGGGGTACAGTGTCTCAGGGAAAAGGTTGGGGTACAGTGTCTCTGGAAAGGGTTGGGGTACAGTGATTCGGGGAAAGGTTTGGGGTACAGTGTCTCGGAGAAAGGGTTGGCGTACAGGGTCTCTGGAAACGGTAGGGATACAGTGTCTCGGAAAAGGGTTAGGGTACAGTGTCTCGGGGAAAGGGTTGCGGTACAGTGTCTCGGGGAAAGGGTTTGGGATACAGTGTCTCGGGAAAAGGGTTGCGGTACAGTGTCTCGGGGAAAGGGTTGGGATACAGTGTCTCGGGGAAAGGGTTGGGGTACAGTGTCTCGGGGAAGGGTTGGGATACAGTGTCTCTGGAAAGGGTTGGGGCACAGTGTCTCGGAGAAAGTGTTGGTGTTGAGTGCCTTGGGGAAAGGGCAGGGGTACAGTGTCTCAGGCAAAGGGTTGGGATACAGTGTCTTGCGGAAAGGGTTGGGGTACAGTGTCTCGGGGAAAGGGTTGGGATACAGTGTCTTGCGGAAAGGGTTGGGGTACAGTGTCTCGGGGAGAGTGTTGGGATACAGTGTTTCGGGGAAAGGGTGGGGGTACAGTGTCTCGGGGAATGGGTTCGTGTACAGTGTCTCGTGAAAGTGTTGGGGTGCAGTGTCTCGAGGAAGGGTTGGGGTACACGTTCTCAGGGAATATTTTGGGGTACAGTGCCCCGGGGAAAGGGTGGGGTACAGTGTCTCGGGAAAAGGGTTGCTGTTGAGTGTCTCGTGAAAAGGGTTGGGATAGTGTCTCGGGGAAAGGGTTGGCGTACAGTGTCTCGGAGAAAGGGTTGGGATACAGTGTCTTGGGGAAAGAGTTGGGGTACAGTGTCTCGGGGAAAGGTTTGGGTTATAGTGTCTCGAGGAAAGGATTGGGGTACCGTGTCTCTGGAAAGGGTTGGGGTACAGTGTCTCTGGGAAAGTGTTGGAGTACAGTGTCTCGGGGAAAGGGTTGGGATACAGTGTCTCAACGAAGGGTTGGGATACAGTGTCTCGGTGAAAGGGTTGGGGGACAGTGTCTCGGGGAAAGTGTTGGGGTACAGTGTCTGTGGCAAATGTATGGGGAACAGTGTCTCGGGGAAAGTCTAGGGGTACAGTGTCTCGGGAAAGGTTAGGGTACAGTGTCTCGGGGAAAGGGTTGGGATACAGCGTCTCGGGGAAGTGTTGGTGTACTGTGTCTCAGGAAAGGGTTGGGGTACAGTGTCTCAGGAAAGGGTTGGGATACAGTGTCTCGGAGAAAGGGTTGGGGTACAATGTCTCTGGAAAGGGTTGGGGTACAGTGTCTCGGGGAAAGGGTTGGGGTACAATGTCTCAGGGAAAGGGTTGGGGTACAGTGTCTCGGGAAAGTGTTGGGATACAGTGTCTCGGGGAAAGGGTTGGGATACAGTGTCTCAGGGAAAAGGTTGGGATACAGTGTCTCGGGGAAAGGGTTGGGGTACAGTGTCTCGGGGAAAGGGTTGGAGTACAGTGTCTCAGGGAAAGGGTTGGGGTACAGTGTCTCGGGGAAAGGGTTGGGATACAGTGTCTCAGGGAAAGGGTTGGGATACAGTGTCTCGGGGAAAGGGTTGGGGTAAAGTGTCTCGGGGAAAGGGTTGGGATACAGCGTCTCGGGGAAGTGTTGGTGTACTGTGTCTCAGGAAAGGGTTGGGGTACAGTGTCTCAGGAAAGGGTTGGGATACAGTGTCTCGGAGAAAGGGTTGGGGTACAGTGTCTCTGGAAAGGGTTGGGGTACAGTGTCTCGGGGAAAGGGTTGGGGTACAATGTCTCAGGGAAAGGGTTGGGGTACAGTGTCTCGGGAAAGTGTTGGGATACAGTGTCTCGGGGAAAGGGTTGGGATACAGTGTCTCAGGGAAAAGGTTGGGATACAGTGTCTCGGGGAAAGGGTTGGGGTACAGTGTCTCGGGGAAAGGGTTGGAGTACAGTGTCTCAGGGAAAGGGTTGGGGTACAGTGTCTCGGGGAAAGGGTTGGGATACAGTGTCTCAGGGAAAGGGTTGGGGTACCGTGTCTCGGGGAAAGGGTTGTGGTACGGTGTCTCAGGAAATAGTTGGTGTTGAGTGTCTCGGGAAAAGGGTTGGGATACAGTGTCTCAGGGAAAAGGTTGGGATACAGTGTCTCGGGGAAAGGGTTGGGGTACAGTGTCTCGGGGAAAGGGTTGGAGTACAGTGTCTCAGGGAAAGGTTTGGGTTACAGTGTCTCGGGGAAAGGGTTGGGATACAGTGTCTCAGGGAAAGGGTTGGGATACAGTGTCTCGGGGAAAGGGTTGGGGTAAAGTGTCTCGGGGAAAGGGTTGGGGTACAGTGTCTCGGGGAAAGGGTTGGGGTACAGTGTCTCAGGGAAAGGGTTGGGGTACTGTGTCTCAAAGAAAAGGGTTGGGGTACAGTGTCTCGAGGAAAGTGTTGGGATACAGTGTTTCGGGGAAAGGGTTGGGGTATAGTGTCTCGGGGAAAGGGTTGGGGTACAGTGTCTCGGGAAAGGGTTGGGATACAGTGTTTCGCGGAAAGGGTTGGGGTATAGTGTCTCGGAGAAAGGGTTGGGGTACAGTGATTCAGGGAAAGTGATGGGGTATAGTGTCTCAGGGAAAGAGTTGGTGTTGAGTGTCTCGGGAAAAGGGTTGGGATACAGTGTGTCGGGAAAAGAGTTGGGGTACAGTGTCTCGGGGAAGGGGTTGTGACACAGTGTCTCGGGGAAAGAGGTGGGGTACAGTGTCTCAGGGAAAGGGTTGAGGTACAGTGTCTCTGGAAAGGGTTGGGGTACAATGTCTCTGGAAAGGGTGGGGGTAGTGTCTCGGGGAGAGGGTTGGTATGCAGTGTCTCAGGGAACGGGTTGGGGTACAGTGTCTCGGGGAAAGGGTTCGGGTACAGCATCTCGGGAAAGTGTTGGGGTACAGTGTCTCGAGGAAGGGTTGGGGTACAGTGTCTTGAGGAAAGGGTTGGGGTCCAGTGTCTCAGGGAATAGTTTGGGGTACAGTGTCCCAGGGAAAGGGTGGGGTACAGTGTCTCGGGGAAAGGGTTGCTGTTGAGTGTCTCGTGAAAAGGGTTGGGATACTGTGTCTCGGGGAAATAGTTGGGGTACAGTGTCTCGGGGAAAGGTTTGGGGTACAGCGTCTCGAGGAAAGGATTGGGGTACCGTGTCTCTGGAAAGGGTTGGGATGCAGTGTCATTGGAAAGGGTTATGGTACAGTGTCTCGGGGAACAGGTTGGGATACAGTGTCGCGGGGAAAGGTTTGGGGTACAGCGTCTCGAGGAAAGGATTGGGGTACCGTGTCTCTGGAAAGGGTTGGAATGCAGTGTCATTGGAAAGGGTTGTGGTACAGTGTCTCGGGGAACAGGTTGGGATACAGTGTCTCGGGGAAAGGGTTGAGGTACAGTGTCTCGGGAAAGGGTTGGGATACAGTGTCTCGGGGAAAGGGTTGGGGTACAGTGTCTCGGGGAAAGGGTTGAGGTACAGTGTCTCGGGAAAAGGTTGGGATATAGTGTCTCTGGGAAAGGGTTGAGGTACAGTGTCTCGGAAAAGGTTGGGATACAGTGTCTCGTGGAAAGGGTTGGGGTACAGTGTCTCGGGGAAAGGGTTGAGGTACAGTGTCTCTGGAAAAGGTAGGGATACAGTGTCTCTGGGAAAGGGTTACGGTACAGTGTCTCGGGGAAAGTGTTGGAGTACATTGTCTCGGGGAAAGGGTTGGGATACAGTATCTCAACGAAGGGTTGGGATACAGTGTCTCGGTGAAAGGGTTGGGGGACAGTGTCTCAGGGAAAGTGTTGGTGTACAGTGTCTGGGGCAAATGTATGGGGTACAGTGTCTCAGGGAAAGTGTTTGGGTACAGTGTCTCGGGAAAGGTTAGGGTACAGTGTCTCGGGGAAAGGGTTGGGATACAGTGTCTCGGGGAAGTGTTGGGGTACAGTGTCTCAGGAAAGGGTTGGGATACATTGTCTCAGGAAAGGGTTGGGATACAGTGTCTCGGGGAAAGGGTTGGGGTACAGTGTCTCTGGAAAGGGTTGGGGTACAGTGATTCGGGGAAAGGGTTGGGGTACAGTGTCTCGGGGAAAGGGTTGGTGTACAGGGTCTCTGGAAACGGTAGGGAAACAGTGTCCCGGAAAAGGTTTGGGGTACAGTGTCTCGGGGAACTGGTTGGGTACAGTGTCTCGGGGAAAGGGTTGGGATACAGTGTCTCGGGGAAAGGGTTGCGGTACAGTGTCTCGGGGAAAGGGTTTGGGATACAGTGTCTCGGGAAAACGGTTGCGGTACAGTGTCTCGGGGAAAGGGTTGGGATACAGTGTCTCGGGGAAAGGGTTGGGGTACAGTGTCTCGGGGAAGGGTTGGGATACAGTGTCTCTGGAAAGGGTTGGGGCACAGTGTCTCGGAGAAAGTGTTGGTGTTGAGTGCCTCGGGGAAAGGGCAGGGGTACAGTGTCTCGGGGAAAGTGTTGGGATACAGTATCTCAACGAAGGGTTGGGATACAGTGTCTCGGTGAAAGGGTTGGGGGACAGTGTCTCAGGGAAAGTGTTGGTGTACAGTGTCTGGGGCAAATGTATGGGGTACAGTGTCTCAGGGAAAGTGTTTGGGTACAGTGTCTCGGGAAAGGTTAGGGTACAGTGTCTCGGGGAAAGGGTTGGGATACAGTGTCTCGGGGAAGTGTTGGGGTACAGTGTCTCAGGAAAGGGTTGGGATACATTGTCTCAGGAAAGGGTTGGGATACAGTGTCTCGGGGAAAGGGTTGGGGTACAGTGTCTCTGGAAAGGGTTGGGGTACAGTGATTCGGGGAAAGGGTTGGGGTACAGTGTCTCGGGGAAAGGGTTGGTGTACAGGGTCTCTGGAAACGGTAGGGAAACAGTGTCCCGGAAAAGGTTTGGGGTACAGTGTCTCGGGGAACTGGTTGGGTACAGTGTCTCGGGGAAAGGGTTGGGATACAGTGTCTCGGGGAAAGGGTTGCGGTACAGTGTCTCGGGGAAAGGGTTTGGGATACAGTGTCTCGGGAAAAGGGTTGCAGTACAGTGTCTCGGGGAAAGGGTTGGGATACAGTGTCTCGGGGAAAGGGTTGGGGTACAGTGTCTCGGGGAAGGGTTGGTATACAGTGTCTCTGGAAAGGGTTGGGGCACAGTGTCTCGGAGAAAGTGTTGGCGTTGAGTGCCTTGGGGAAAGGGCAGGGGTACAGTGTCTCAGGCAAAGGGTTGGGATACAGTGTCTTGCGGAAAGGGTTGGGGTACAGTGTCTCGGGGAAAGGGTTGGGATACAGTGTCTTGCGGAAAGGGTTGGGGTACAGTGTCTCGGGGAAAGTGTTGGGATACAGTGTTTCGGGAAAAGGGTTGGGGTATAGTGTCTCGGGGAAAGTGTTGGGGTACAGTGTCTCGGGAAAGGGTTGGGGTACAGTGTCTCGGGGAAAAGGTTGCGGTACAGTGTCGCAGGGAAAGGGTTGAGGTGCAGTGTCTCGGGAAAGGGTTGGGATCCAGTGTCTTGGGGAAAGGGCTGGGATACAGTGTCTCGGGGAACGAGTTGGCGTACAGTGTCTCAGGGAAATGGTTGGGGTACAGCGTCTCGGGGAAACGTTTGGGGTACAGTGTCCCGAGGAAAGAGTTGGGGTACCGTGTCTCTTGGAAAGGGTTGGGGTACAGTGTCTCTGGAAAGGGTTGGGGTACAGTGTCTCTGGAAAGGGTTGGGGTACAGTGATTCGGGGAAAGGGTTGGGGGACAGTGTCTCGGGGAAAGCGTGGGGGTACAGGGTCTCTGGAAACGGTAGGGATACAGTGTCTTGGAAAAGGGTTGGGGTACAGTGTCTCGGGGAATGGGTTGGGGTACAGTGTCTCGGGGAAAGGGTTGGGATACAGTGTCTCGGGGAAAGGGTTGCGGTACAGTGTCTCGGGGCAAGGGTTTGGGATACACTGTCTCGGGAAAAGGGTTGCGGTACAGTGTCTCGGGGAACGGGTTATGATACAGTGTCTCGGGGAAAGGGTTAGGGTACAGTGTCTCGGGGAAGGGTTGGGATACAGTGTCTCTGGAAAGGGTTGGGGCACAGTGTCTCGGAGAAAGTGTTGGTGTTGACTGCCTTGGGGAAAGGGCAGGGGTACAGTGTCTCGGGGAAAGTGTTGGGATACAGTGTTTCGGGGAAAGGGTTGGGGTATAGTGTCTCGGGGAAAGGGTTGGGGTACAGTGTCTCGGGAAAGGGTTGGGATACAGTGTTTCGGGGAAAGGGTTGGGGTATAGTGTCTCGGGGAAAGGGTTGGGGTACAGTGATTCAGGGAAAGTGATGGGGTACAGTGTCTCAGGGAAAGAGTTGGTGTTGAGTGTCTCGGGAAAAGGGTTGGGATACAGTGTGTCGGGAAAAGGGTTGGGGTACAGTGTCTCGGGGAAGGGGTTGTGACACAGTGTCTCGGGAAAATCGGTGGGGTACAGTGTCTCAGGGAAAGGGTTGAGGTACAGTGTCTCTGGAAAGGGTTGGGGTACAGTGTCTCTGGAAAGGGTGGAGGTAGTGTCTCGGGGAGAGGGTTGGGATGCAGTGCCTCAGGGAACGGGTTGTGGTACAGTGTCTCGGGGAAAGGGTTCGGGTATAGTGTCTCGGGAAAGTGTTGGGGTACAGTGTCTCGAGGAAGGTTTGGGATTCAGTGTCTTGAGGAAAGGGTTGGGGTCCAGTGTCTGAGGGAAAAGTTTGGGGTACAGTGCCCTGGGGAAAGGGTGGGGTACAGTGTCTCGGGGAAAGGTTTGCTGTTGAGTGTCTCGTGAAAAGGGTTGGGATAGTGTCTCGGGGAAAGGGTTGGGATACAGTGTCTCGGGGAAAGGGTTGGGGTGCAGTATCTCGGGTAAAATGTTGGGGTACAGTGTCTCGAAGAAAAGGGTTGGGGTACCGTGTCTCGGGGAAAGGGTTGGGGTACAGTGTCTCGGGAAAAGCGTGGGGGTACAGGGTCTCTGGAAACGGTAGGGATACAGTGTCTTGGAAAAGGGTTGGGGTACAGTGTCTCGGGGAATGGGTTGGGGTACAGTGTCTCGGGGAAAGGGTTGGGATACAGTGTCTCGGGGAAAGGGTTGCGGTACAGTGTCTCGGGGCAAGGGTTTGGGATACACTGTCTCGGGAAAAGGGTTGCGGTACAGTGTCTCGGGGAACGGGTTATGATACAGTGTCTCGGGGAAAGGGTTAGGGTACAGTGTCTCGGGGAAGGGTTGGGATACAGTGTCTCTGGAAAGGGTTGGGGCACAGTGTCTCGGAGAAAGTGTTGGTGTTGACTGCCTTGGGGAAAGGGCAGGGGTACAGTGTCTCGGGGAAAGTGTTGGGATACAGTGTTTCGGGGAAAGGGTTGGGGTATAGTGTCTCGGGGAAAGGGTTGGGGTACAGTGTCTCGGGAAAGGGTTGGGATACAGTGTTTCGGGGAAAGGGTTGGGGTATAGTGTCTCGGGGAAAGGGTTGGGGTACAGTGATTCAGGGAAAGTGATGGGGTACAGTGTCTCAGGGAAAGGGTTGAGGTACAGTGTCTCTGGAAAGGGTTGGGGTACAGTGTCTCTGGAAAGGGTGGAGGTAGTGTCTCGGGGAGAGGGTTGGGATGCAGTGCCTCAGGGAACGGGTTGTGGTACAGTGTCTCGGGGAAAGGGTTCGGGTACAGTGTCTCGGGAAAGTGTTGGGGTACAGTGTCTCGAGGAAGGTTTGGGATTCAGTGTCTTGAGGAAAGGGTTGGGGTCCAGTGTCTGAGGGAAAAGTTTGGGGTACAGTGCCCTGGGGAAAGGGTGGGGTACAGTGTCTCGGGGAAAGGTTTGCTGTTGAGTGTCTCGTGAAAAGGGTTGGGATAGTGTCTCGGGGAAAGGGTTGGGATACAGTGTCTCGGGGAAAGGGTTGGGGTGCAGTATCTCGGGTAAAATGTTGGGGTACAGTGTCTCGAAGAAAAGGGTTGGGGTACCGTGTCTCGGGGAAAGGGTTGGGGTACAGTGTCTCGGGAAAAGCGTGGGGGTACAGGGTCTCTGGAAACGGTAGGGATACAGTGTCTTGGAAAAGGGTTGGGGTACAGTGTCTCGGGGAATGGGTTGGGGTACAGTGTCTCGGGGAAAGGGTTGGGATACAGTGTCTCGGGGAAAGGGTTGCGGTACAGTGTCTCGGGGCAAGGGTTTGGGATACACTGTCTCGGGAAAAGGGTTGCGGTACAGTGTCTCGGGGAACGGGTTATGATACAGTGTCTCGGGGAAAGGGTTAGGGTACAGTGTCTCGGGGAAGGGTTGGGATACAGTGTCTCTGGAAAGGGTTGGGGCACAGTGTCTCGGAGAAAGTGTTGGTGTTGACTGCCTTGGGGAAAGGGCAGGGGTACAGTGTCTCGGGGAAAGTGTTGGGATACAGTGTTTCGGGGAAAGGGTTGGGGTATAGTGTCTCGGGGAAAGGGTTGGGGTACAGTGATTCAGGGAAAGTGATGGGGTACAGTGTCTCAGGGAAAGAGTTGGTGTTGAGTGTCTCGGGAAAAGGGTTGGGATACAGTGTGTCGGGAAAAGGGTTGGGGTACAGTGTCTCGGGGAAGGGGTTGTGACACAGTGTCTCGGGGAAAGAGGTGGGGTACAGTGTCTCAGGGAAAGGGTTGAGGTACAGTGTCTCTGGAAAGGGTTGGGGTACAGTGTCTCTGGAAAGGGTGGAGGTAGTGTCTCGGGGAGAGGGTTGGGATGCAGTGCCTCAGGGAACGGGTTGTGGTACAGTGTCTCGGGGAAAGGGTTCGGGTACAGTGTCTCGGGAAAGTGTTGGGGTACAGTGTCTCGAGGAAGGTTTGGGATTCAGTGTCTTGAGGAAAGGGTTGGGGTCCAGTGTCTGAGGGAAAAGTTTGGGGTACAGTGCCCTGGGGAAAGGGTGGGGTACAGTGTCTCGGGGAAAGGTTTGCTGTTGAGTGTCTCGTGAAAAGGGTTGGGATAGTGTCTCGGGGAAAGGGTTGGGATACAGTGTCTCGGGGAAAGGGTTGGGGTGCAGTATCTCGGGTAAAATGTTGGGGTACAGTGTCTCGAAGAAAAGGGTTGGGGTACCGTGTCTCGGGGAAAGGGTTGGGGTACAGTGTCTCGGGAAAAGCGTGGGGGTACAGGGTCTCTGGAAACGGTAGGGATACAGTGTCTTGGAAAAGGGTTGGGGTACAGTGTCTCGGGGAATGGGTTGGGGTACAGTGTCTCGGGGAAAGGGTTGGGATACAGTGTCTCGGGGAAAGGGTTGCGGTACAGTGTCTCGGGGCAAGGGTTTGGGATACACTGTCTCGGGAAAAGGGTTGCGGTACAGTGTCTCGGGGAACGGGTTATGATACAGTGTCTCGGGGAAAGGGTTAGGGTACAGTGTCTCGGGGAAGGGTTGGGATACAGTGTCTCTGGAAAGGGTTGGGGCACAGTGTCTCGGAGAAAGTGTTGGTGTTGACTGCCTTGGGGAAAGGGCAGGGGTACAGTGTCTCGGGGAAAGTGTTGGGATACAGTGTTTCGGGGAAAGGGTTGGGGTATAGTGTCTCGGGGAAAGGGTTGGGGTACAGTGTCTCGGGAAAGGGTTGGGATACAGTGTTTCGGGGAAAGGGTTGGGGTATAGTGTCTCGGGGAAAGGGTTGGGGTACAGTGATTCAGGGAAAGTGATGGGGTACAGTGTCTCAGGGAAAGAGTTGGTGTTGAGTGTCTCGGGAAAAGGGTTGGGATACAGTGTGTCGGGAAAAGGGTTGGGGTACAGTGTCTCGGGGAAGGGGTTGTGACACAGTGTCTCGGGGAAAGAGGTGGGGTACAGTGTCTCAGGGAAAGGGTTGAGGTACAGTGTCTCTGGAAAGGGTTGGGGTACAGTGTCTCTGGAAAGGGTGGAGGTAGTGTCTCGGGGAGAGGGTTGGGATGCAGTGCCTCAGGGAACGGGTTGTGGTACAGTGTCTCGGGGAAAGGGTTCGGGTACAGTGTCTCGGGAAAGTGTTGGGGTACAGTGTCTCGAGGAAGGTTTGGGATTCAGTGTCTTGAGGAAAGGGTTGGGGTCCAGTGTCTGAGGGAAAAGTTTGGGGTACAGTGCCCTGGGGAAAGGGTGGGGTACAGTGTCTCGGGGAAAGGTTTGCTGTTGAGTGTCTCGTGAAAAGGGTTGGGATAGTGTCTCGGGGAAAGGGTTGGGATACAGTGTCTCGGGGAAAGGGTTGGGGTGCAGTATCTCGGGTAAAATGTTGGGGTACAGTGTCTCGAAGAAAAGGGTTGGGGTACCGTGTCTCGGGGAAAGGGTTGGGGTACAGTGTCTCGGGAAAAGGGTTGCGGTACAGTGTCTCGGGGAAAGGGTTATGATACAGTGTCTCGGGGAAAGGGTTAGGGTACAGTGTCTCGGGGAAGGGTTGGGATACAGTGTCTCAGGAAAGGGTTGGGGCACAGTGTCTCGGAGAAAGTGTTGGTGTTGACTGCCTTGGGGAAAGGGCAGGGGTACAGTGTCTCGGGGAAAGGGTTGAGACACAGTGTCTTGCGGAAAGGGTTGGGGTACAGTGTCTCGGGGGAAGTGTTGGGGTACACTGTCTCGGGGAAAGGGTTGAGGTACAGTGTCTCGGGAAAAGGTTGGGATACAGTGTCTCTGGGAAAGGGTTACGGTACAGTGTCTCGGGGAAAGTGTTGGAGTACAGTGTCTCGGGGAAAGGGTTGGGATACAGTATCTCAACGAAGGGTTGGGATACAGTGTCTCGGTGAAAGGGTTGGGGGACAGTGTCTCAGGGAAAGTGTTGGTGTACAGTGTCTGGGGCAAGTGTATGGGGTACAGTGTCTCAGTCAAAGTGTTTGGGTACAGTGTCTCGGGAACGGTTAGGGTACAGTGTCTCGGGGAAAGGGTTGGGATACAGTGTCTCGGGGAAGTGTTGGGGTACAGTGTCTCAGGAAAGGGTTGGGATACATTGTCTCAGGAAAGGGGTGGGATACAGTGTCTCGGGGAACGGGTTGGGGTACAGTGTCTCTGGAAAGGGTTGGGGTACAGTGATTCGGGGAAAGGGTTGGGGTACAGTGTCTCGGGGAAAGGGTTGGGGTACAGGGTCTCTGGAAACGGTAGGGATACAGTGTCTCGGAAAAGGGTTGGGGTACAGTGTCTCGGGGAATGGGTTGGGTACAGTGTGTCGGGGAAAGGGTTGGGATACAGTGTCTCGGGGAAAGGGTTGCGGTACAGTGTCTCGGGGAAAGGGTTTGGGATACAGTGTCTCGGGAAAAGGGTTGCGGTACAGTGTCTCGGGGAAAGGGTTGGGATACAGTGTCTCGGGGAAAGGGTTGGGATACAGTGTCTCTGGAAAGGGTTGGGGCACAGTGTCTCGGAGAAAGTGTTGGTGTTGAGTGCCTTGGGGAAAGGGCAGGGGTACAGTGTCTCAGGCAAAGGGTTGGGATACAGTGTCTTGCGGAAAGGGTTGGGGTACAGTGTCTCGGGGAAAGGATTGGGATGCAGTGTCTTGCGGAAAGGGTTGGGGTACAGTGTCTCGGGGAAAGTGTTGGGATACAGTGTTTCGGGGAAAGGGTTGGGGTATAGTGTCTCGGGGAAAGGGTTGGGGTACAGTGTCTCGGGAAAGGGTTGGGGTACAGTGTCTCGGGGAAAGGGTTGGGGTACAGTGGCTCAGGGAAAGGGTTGAGGTACAGTGTCTCGGGAAAGGGTTGGGATCCAGTGTCTTGGGGAAAGGGCTGGGATACAGTGTCTCGGGGAACGAGTTGGGGTACAGTGTCTCAGGGAAAGGGTTGGGGTACAGCGTCTCGGGGAAACGTTTGGGGTACAGTGTCCCGAGGAAAGAGTTGGGGTACCGTGTCTCTGGGAAAGGGTTGGGGTACAGTGTCTCTGGAAAGGGTTGGGGTACAGTGTCTCTGGAAAGAGTTGGGGTACAGTGATTCGGGGGAAGGGTTGGGGGACAGTGTCTCGGGGAAAGCGTTGGGGTACAGGGTCTCTGGAAACGGTAGGGATACAGTGTCTTGGAAAACGGTTGGGGTACAGTGTCTCGGGGAATGGGTTGGGGTACAGTGTCTCGGGAAAGGGTTGGGATACAGTGTCTCGGGGAAAGGGTTGCGGTACAGTGTCTCGGGGCAAGGGTTTGGGATACAGTGTCTCGGGAAAAGGGTTGCGGTACAGTGTCTCGGGGAAAGGGTTATGATACAGTGTCTCGGGAAAGGGTTGGGATACAGTGTTTCGGGGAAAGGGTTGGGGTATAGTGTCTCGGGGAAAGGGTTGGGGTACAGTGATTCAGGGAAAGTGATGGGGTACAGTGTCTCAGGGAAAGAGTTGGTGTTGAGTGTCTCGGGAAAAGGGTTGGGATACAGTGTGTCGGGAAAAGGGTTGGGGTACAGTGTCTCGGGGAAGGGATTGTGACACAGTGTCTCGGGGAAAGAGGTGGGGTACAGTGTCTCGGGGAAAGGGTTGAGGTACAGTGTCTCTGGAAAGCGTTGGGGTACAGTGTCTCTGGAAAAGGTTGACGAATGTGATATAAAATAGTTACTTTAGAGATATTAGTTAATGTAATGTAGAAATAAGCCACTTTGATTCTGGCAGGTAGAGACAAAGGATTTGAGACCGCATGGAAAAAGCAGGAAGAGGTGTGTCTATGAGAGTGATGCTGCATTGATAGGGGCCGGAGAAAGGGATTGGAAGTGAGCCAATCAGAATAGATCAAACAAGTCAGGAGGGCCATAGGATGACCTATGGGTGTCGAGTATGTGAAACTTGATGCCATTTGAATGTATGAGTACTGATCTCTTTGTCTGGGACATTCACTTAGTTCCCTGGGCTGCAGACAGCAACATGTTATCTGTATCACTGTGGACTAGGTAGCTTGCAAGCTGAATAAAATAACTTCTGTTTTACTTGCAAATCCATCTCGACTTTTATTGAGGCCAGACTGACGGATAAAGAAATTTGGGAATCAACATTTGGTGCCGAAACCCGGGATTTCTCAGGGCGATCCTGGTCCAACTGCGAAATCAGAATTAGACTGATTATGAACAGGAGGATGGGGAACGAGGGCCCTCAATGTAGAACTGGCAAATGACCGCGCATTGATTGTTCCCCTCTTCTTATCGTCTGATTAGTCTGGTCACTCGCGGTTGGCAGAGAAAGACCACCTCGACGAAATCACAGGTCAGTCTGGGGATTAGCAATTTAATTGATGGGATTTCATATTGTTGTTTCGGCTTGGGTTAGGGTTTTGGGTTGATGTGACATCTCAAATGATGATTCAATTCCAAGTATAAGGGTTCAGAGGCTGATGGGACTTCAGTAATGAAGGTTCAGTCTATTATATGGGTTCAGGGGCTGATGGGACTTCAGTAATGAAGGTTCAGTCTATTATATGGGTTCAGGGGCTGATGGGACTTCAGTACTGAAGGTTCAGTCCAGTATAACTGTTTTTAAATCTGAAGATGGTTCAACTCTATGTGTGAGTGTTTTAAATATATAGTTGATTAAGCTAAAATTGTCTCCTTGGACTGTATTGGCGAAAAACGCAGTTCCGAGGACTAGTTGAGATTGTGGGGAATGCTGCATATTGGTTGAAGCAGAAGTCTCTCAAAGGGTTAACAGCAGCAGGCAAAGTTAAAGACAGACAGTGCTTCTCACTCAGGCCTTGAGATAACAGCACCAGTCGCTAGTGTAATCGGATACCTTTCCTTTGAGTCAGTGAACACCAGCAAAGTTACGTTTTGAATTAATTAAAGGAAACCAGTGGGTTTCTCCACCTCTTTGATAAAAGTTATTATTTTCGAAAGCAATTGATTGAAATTGCCAGAATCTTAAGTTTTACTTACTTGAAATAAGGTTTATCTCATTTTATCTGGAGATTAATAGAAACTTAAAGAAGATCATGGACACCATTTTAAAAAGTGTCAATCTGGAGATGATAGTTGATTTTGCTAATACTTATGTGTATGTAAAAGAAAAAAAACTTGTTAAAAGAAAAATTGTTAAGATAAAGAAATAATTAAGTTGTAAATGTTATACAAGTTTGTGTTAAGCAAATTGTAAATTTAGTTCTGAGTTGAGATCAGAGCTAAGCTTGCAAGTTGCAGTAATTCAATTTGAATTTTCAAACATTTTTAAGTTTTAAAAAAAAGAGAGCAAATAGAGAAAAGAAGGACACAGATCTTGAATGCGTTGAATAGCACATTTCAAAGGCCCATAAATCTTTCTGTTATCTTAGACCTAAAACCTAGGAAGACTGAAGAGCCAGAGGAATTTCTGGAGCGTTTTAATGAAATCTACCGGGGGCAGTCAGGCGATTTGCTGTATCAAAATGGTCAGAATTCCCCTCAATATTGTGCTATGTTAATGCATTGCCTACCACCTTCTGTGGTTACTGCTGTGAAATGTAATAACATGAATTGGACAGAGAACGACCCTTCCCAGATGGCAAGGGCAGTCAGATTTTACTGGAAGGAGGCTCAGTTACAAAGGTTAAGACTGAGTATGTAATGAAAAAGGATGATTGGCGATCCCAACAAGCGGCAGAAATGATAGTTTACCAGCAGGAGCCCCAATATAGTGACTTTGGGTGGGTGGATCAGCGAAGAGGAGGATACCAAACCCACCCACAGGGACCCTCACCCCCTTTTTATGGCCCACCGAACGAATCAATAGCTCTACAACTCTGAGATGGCCCCTCTGAGGGGCCATTGGTCTACTGGAAGAAGAGGACGGGGCAGCCATGTCTTCTGTGCAATCAGTACTTAAATTACCATTATCCGACCACACGCAGCAATTGTCAGGGTTCCAAGGACAGGTGTGTGAGTATCCTATTTCTGAACCTGTGACAGTCACTTACGAGAATAAGTCTGCAGATCATCAGTTTGTAGTGACTACTGGATTGGACTGTAACTTGTTGGCCCGAGATTTACTGTGTATCTTCCAGCTACAGCTAGAATGCGGAGATGAGGGGGTAACGGTTACATCATGGAGGATGAGACAACAGTGCTATATTTCTATCACCCCCCAGTGGTGGACGTTAGACGTTGAACAGTCACTGCATCACGTTACCCTGGCCTATGACAGAACTGGACGAAACAGGGAGTTGGAGGACAAATACCGGCCATTACTTGAGACCGAATGGCCAGTCAAGGTTACAGCCACAGTCACGGGAAAAGAAGGTACAGCCGATTTTGTTACAATATCACCACATTTATGGCCACAGTCAGCTTCGGTAAGCCCTCATATTACACGTCAGGTCCATGACCAGTACCATGCCAGGGATATGGGGCGAATGGTCAGGAGGGCAGTGGATCATTCGGATCCAACAGACTACGCACTTCAAGTCATGCCGGACGGCACTACCATAAAATATTTTGAGGTCCCTGAAACGATTAACACTCGACTGCAGCATCACAGGGGACATGATGTGTTGGAATATGTCAATCCACAGGTCTGGGCGGAATACCCATCACAAGTGGGAAAGACAAATGTTACACCTATTAAGGTGATGATTAAGGATCATGTAAAGCTACCTTCCATTCGACAATACCCCCTGAAATCTCAAGCTGCTCCATCAATAGATAAATTAATTCAAGAGCTGTTGAAACAGGGTATTTTGGTCCCTTGCCAATCAGAATGTAACACCCCCATACTTGCTGTGCCTAAACCAGCCAAACCAGACCGGTACCGATTAGTACAGGATTTACGTTCAATCAATGCCATCGCATAGCCGTTACATGCTCTCACCCTCCAACAGAATATTACGGTGTATAGCTCCCACTCGGTCATCGCACTACTGAGGCAACTGCAGACTCAGCATCTTACCGCAGCTCGTCAGAATAGGTATGAGATATACCTTTTGAACAATCCACGTCTGACATTTAAATACTGTACCACTATCAATCCAGCCTGTTTTCTTAGTGGTCCCCCTGTCCATGAAGACGCACCTGGCCACGACTGTTTAGCCTTGATTCAGGAAACTACCACGATAAGGGGCGATTTGAGTGACATTTCGTCAGAACAACCTGACATGATTATGTGTGGTCAAATATCCCACCGGGGTTTAGTTAATGACCTACTGCAGGCCCTCCTTATGCCCGCACAGATTTCCGTTATTAAATGCGCTGCCCACACGAATGGTACAACCCCAGTTGACGTTGGTAATGAACGAGCAGATTGTGCAGCGCGAACAGCCGCGCAAATTCAGCAAGTGATGGTGCCTAAGATGTTAAGTCAGACTAAACGATCTACTATAAATATGTCTGCTTCTGACAAGTCAATGCCAACCATCCAAGACGTCATAAGGTTACAGGAGGACGCTCCTGAGAGTGATAAACAAATGTGGAAACGGTTAGGTTGTACATATGATTCTGTTTCCTCTTTATGGACCACGCCTGCACATCAGACTTGTATGTCTGATGTGCTGGCTTTATGGGTCATTGAATGTGTACACTTTTCAACTCATTGTGGGGCTCGAGGGACTAGTGATTTGTTGCTGGACACTTGGTGGCACCCTAAAATGCAGGGGTTGGCCCAAAGTATCAGTAATCGGTGTTTGATTTGTCAGCAATATAACACCGGAAAAGGTATCCCTTGTGGGAAGGGGCAAACCCCGTTGCCCAGTGGTCCCTTTGAGACGCTCCAAATGGATTACATTGAGTTGGAAAGGTGTCAATGTTATAAATATGTTTTGGTCATTGTGGATGTGTTCAGCAGATGGGTTGAGGCGTATCCGACTATCGATAATAAAGCTGCTACTGTGGTTAAAGTCTTGATGAGGGAAATCATTCCCCGGTACGGTATACCAGCTCAGTTAAGTTCTGATAATGGGCCTCATTTTATTGGACAAATTAACAAGGAGTTTTGCTCCCAGTTGGGCATACGCCAGCAGTTACACTGTGCTTACAGACCGCAGGCGGCCGGGTTGGTTGAGAGACACAATCAGACCCTCAAAACTAAATTGGCTAAATTAAGAGCAGACACGGGACTGACATGGCTTAAGTTGCTCCCCGTTGCCCTCTTCCAGCTGCGGGTTACACCTGCGGGACCGGCCTGGCTCTCTCCCGCCGAGATTCTTTATGGCAGGCCTCTTAGAACTCCCTGGAGCCTGCAGGTTCCCAGACTGGTTCAGTTTCATCAGATGACTGAAGAGATGACCACCTATGTTCTAGCCCTCACGCTAGTGCTCAAGGAACTCCATGGCCAGGTCCGCGCGGCTCACCAGCCATCGCCCCCAGTACCTAGCTCACTTTCAGTCCAGCCCGGTAGTTATGTCATGGTCAAAACTTGGACTAGGAAGGGGTCGGAGCCGCGATGGGACGGGCCCTTCCAAGTTCTCCTTACCACCCCCACAGCAGTTAAAGTGGAGGGGCGAAGTGCTTGGGTCCACCTACATCACTGTAAATTGAGTCCATCTCCACTACTGTAAAAGGTCGGATACTAACCTGCCTCCCTTCTCCAGTGCTATTTTACAGGTGTGGAGCATGATGGAGTGGCTACACATCGTCTGTATGATATTTGGCCTCACTTCGCTTGGCGCGTTATTGGCGATGGACATGGAAAAGGGGAATATTATGTATCTGTGTAGCCCCAACCAATCTACAAGGTTACATCACCTCTGCAAAGGTGATGTTCTTCGCTGCCTCCATATACGAGGACATGGTATCGACTCATGGAAGGTCATCAAAGTTAAGGAGAATGCAGGAGTCATGAAGCAGTTGCACCGGTCCCGGCGATGGGAAGGGAACATTATATGGATATTGCCTTGTTTTTGGAATACATGTAAATTCGATTTTGGATGTGTTAAGAGTGGTGCAATAAAGGTAATATCAGGCTGTCAGAAGAGCGTAGGAAGAGGCTATGAGGAAGTGAAAGGGACTAGAGAGAGGATGGGGCGTATGAGAAGGGAAGTACAGCTAGAACGTAGGTTACCGGGAGATACACTTAAGTTAGTTAAAGGGCAAACTGAGGAAAACCCGGGTAGTAAACCTTGGGAGCCCTCGGGGCAATAACCAAGGAATTGTCTCAGCTACGGTTGTTTGCAATGCAGAACCGGTATGCTCTTGACTATCTTCTGGCCCGTGAGGGCGGGGTATGCGCCATAGTGCAGGGCAAGTGTATCATGGGAGTTCAGGATAACATCACTAAATTTATGGATCACATACGGGATCACCTGGACAGAATGCAGGATCCTGGCTCTTGGGGTAACTGGGGATTTGGAGGTTGGAAGGACTGGTTGATAAATATGGCCATGTATCTAGTGGTAGCTATCGGCTGCATCTTTGTAGGCCTGGCCATCCTTAAATGTGTGATGGGTAGAATGCGGGGTGCACTGGATCAGATCACCGCCCCAATCACCACCCAAAAAAATTTAACTGTTAAAATCCATGAGGGTGAGGCAGATGAAGGGGGGCTAAGACAGGAATTGGAAATGCAGCGACGGATCTTTTTAGATGAGGAACCGTAGCTATGGATTGGATAGTTCGGTTATCATGGAATGATAAAAGGAGGGAATGACGAATGTGATATAAAATAGTTACTTTAGAGATATTAGTTAATGTAATGTAGAAATAAGCCACTTTGATTCTGGCAGGTAGAGACAAAGGATTTGAGACCGCATGGAAATAGCAGGAAGAGGTGTGTCTATGAGAGTGATGCTGCATTGATAGGGGCCGGAGAAAGGGATTGGAAGTGAGCCAATCAGAATAGATCAAACAAGTCAGGAGGGACATAGGATGACCTATGGGTGTCGAGTATGTGAAACTTGATGCCATTTGAATGTATGAGTACTGATCTCTTTGTCTGGGACATTCACTTAGTTCCCGGGGCTGCAGACAGCAACATGTTATCTGTATCACTGTGGACTAGGTAGCTTGCAAGCTGAATAAAATAACTTCTGTTTTACTTGCAAATCCATCTCGACTTTTATTGAGGCCAGACTGACGGATAAAGACATTTGGGAATCAACAAGGTGGGGGTAGTGTCTCGGGGAGAGGGTTGGGATGCAGTGTCTCAGGGAACGGGTTGGGGTACAGTGTCTCGGGGAAAGGGTTCGGGTACAGTGTCTCGGGAAAGTGTTGGGGTACAGTGTCTCGAGGAAGGGTTGGGGTACAGTGTCTTGAGGAAAGGGTTGGGGTCCAGTGTCTGAGGGAAAAGTTTGGGGTACAGTGCCCCGGGGAAAGGGTGGGGTACAGTGCCTCGGGGAAAGGGTTGTTGTTGAGTGTCTCGTGAAAAGGGTTGGGATAGTGTCTCGGGGAAAGGGTTGGCGTACAGTGTCTCGGTGAAAAGGTTGGGATACAGTGTCGCGGGGAAATAGTTGGGGTACAGTGTCTCGGGGAAAGGTTTGGGGTACAGCGTCTCGAGGAACGGATTGGGGTACCGTGTCTCTGGAATGGGTTGGGATGCAGTGTCATTGGAAAGGGTTGTGGTACAGTGTCTCGGGGAACAGGTTGGGATACAGTGTCTCAGGGAAAGGGTTGAGGTACAGTGTCTCGGGAAAGGGTTGGGATACAGTGTCTCGGGGAAAGGGTTGGGGTACAGTGTCTCGGGGAAAGGGTTGAGGTACAGTGTCTCTGGGAAAGGGTTGAGGTACAGTGTCTCGGGAAAAGGTTGGGATACAGTGTCTCGTGGAAAGGGTTGGGGTACAGTGTCTCGGGGAAAGGGTTGAGGTACAGTGTCTCGGGGAAAGTGTTGGAGTACAGTGTCTCGGGGAAAGGGTTGGGATACAGTATCTCAACGAAGGGTTGGGATACAGTGTCTCGGTGAAAGGGTTGGGGGACAGTGTCTCGGGGAAAGTGTTGGGGTACAGTGTCTGGGGCAAACGTATGGGGTACAGTGTCTCGGGGAAAGTGTTGGGGTACAGTGCCTCGGGAAAGGTTAGGGTACAGTGTCTCGGGGAAAGGGTTGGGATACAGTGTCTTGGGGAAGTGTTGGGGTACAGTGTCTCGGGGAAAGGGCTGGGATACAGTGTCTCGGGGAACGAGTTGGGGTACAGTGTCTCAGGGAAAGGGTTGGGATACATTGTCTCAGGAAAGGGTTGGGATACAGTGTCTCGGGGAAAGGGTTGGGGTACAGTGTCTCTGGAAAGGGTTTGGGTACAGTGTCTCGGGGAAAGGGTTGGGGTACAGTGTCTCAGGGAAAGGGTTGAGGTACAGTGTCTCGGGAAAGGGTTGGGATACAGTGTCTCGGGGAAAGGGCTGGGATACAGTGTCTCGGGGAACGAGTTGGGGTACAGTGTCTCAGGGAAAGGGTTGGGGTACAGCGTCTCGGGGAAACGTTTGGGGTACAGTGTCTCGAGGAAAGAGTTCGGGTACCGTGTCTCGGGGAAAGGGTTGGGGTACAGTGTCTCTGGAAAGGGTTGGGGTACAGTGTCTCTGGAAAGGGTTGGGGTACAGTGATCCGGGAAAGGGTTGGGGTACAGTATCTCGGGGAAAGGGTTGGGGTACAGGGTCTCTGGAAACGGTAGGGATACAGTGTCTCGGAAAAGGGTTGGGGTACAGTGTCTCGGGGAATGGGTTGGGGTACAGTGTCTCGGGGAAAGGGTTGTGACACAGTGTTTCGGGGAAAGAGGTGGGGTACAGTGTCTCGGGGAAAGGGTTGAGGTACAGTGTCTCTGGAAAGGGCTGGGGTAGTGTCTCTGGAAAGGGTGGGGGTAGTGTCTCGGGGAGAGGGTTGGGATGCAGTGTCTCAGGGAACGGGTTGGGGTACAGTGTCTCGGGGAAAGGGTTGGGGTCCAGTGCCTCAGGGAAAAGTTTGGGGTACAGTGCCCCGGGGAAAGGGTGGGGTACAGTGTCTCGGGGAAAGGGTTGCTGTTGAGTGTCTCGTGAAAAGGGTTGGGATAGTGTCTCGGGGATAGGGTTGGCGTACAGTGTCTCGGTGAAAGGGTTGGGATACAGTGTCTCGGGGAAATAGTTGGGGTACAGTGTCTCGGTGAAAGGTTTGGGGTACAGCGTCTCAAGGAAAGCATTGGGGTACCGTTTCTCTGGAAAGGGTTGGGATGCAGTGTCATTGGAAAGGGTTGTGGTACAGTGTCTCGGGGAACAGGTTGGGAGACAGTGTCTCGGGGAAAGGGTTGAGGTACAGTGTCTCGGGAAAGGGTTGGGATACAGTGTCTCGGGGAAAGGGTTGGGGTACAGTGTCTCGGGGAAAGGGTTGAGGTACAGTGTCTCGGGAAAAGGTTGGGATACAGTGTCTCTGGGAAAGGGTTGCGGTACAGTGTCTCGGGGAAAGTGTTTGAGTACAGTGTCTCGGGGAAAGGGTTGGGATACAGTATCTCAACGAAGGGTTGGGATACAGTGTCTCGGTGAAAGGGTTGGGGGACAGTGTCTCGGGGAAAGTGTTGGGGTACAGTGTCTGGGGCAAATGTATGGGGT
Organism: Scyliorhinus torazame; assembly: GCF_047496885.1. Classification (NCBI taxonomy): domain Eukaryota; kingdom Metazoa; phylum Chordata; class Chondrichthyes; order Carcharhiniformes; family Scyliorhinidae; genus Scyliorhinus; species Scyliorhinus torazame. The sequence goes on along the minus strand of NC_092724.1, from coordinate 62,762,199 downwards.
ACAGTGTCTCGGGGAAAGGGTTGGGATACAGTGTCTCGGGGAAGTGTTGGGGTACAATGTCTCAGGAAAGGGTTGGGATACATTGTCTCAGGAAAGGGTTGGGATACAGTGTCTCGGGGAAAGGGTTGGGGTACAGTGTCTCTGGAAAGGGTTGGGGTACAGTGTCTCGGGGAAAGGGTTGGGGTACAGTGTCTCAGGGAAAGGGTTGAGGTACAGTGTCTCGGGAAAGGGTTGGGGTACAGTGTCTCTGGAAAGGATTGAGGTATGGTGTCTCGGGGAACGAGTTGGGGTACAGTGTCTCGGGGAAAGGGTTGGGATACAGTGTCTCGGGAAAGGGTTGGGGTACAGTGTCTCGGGGAAAGAGTTGGGGTACATTGTCTCGGGAAAGAGTTGGGGTACAGTGCCTTGGGGAAAGGGTTGTGGTACGGTGTCTCGGCGAAAGAGTTGGGGTACAGTGTCTCGGGGAAATGGTTGGGGTACAGTGTCTCTGGAAAGGATTGGGGTACGGTGTCTCGGGGAAAGAGTTGGGGTACAGTGTCTCGGGGAAAGGGTTGGGGTACAGTGTCACGGGGAAAGGGTTGGGATACAGTGTTTCTGGAAAGGGTTGGGATACAGTGTCTCGGGGAAAGGGTTGGGGTACAGTGTCTCGGGGAAAGGGTTGGGATACAGTGTCTCGGGGAAAGGGTTGGTATACAGTGTCTCGGGGAAAGGGTTGGGATACAGTTTCTTGGGGAAAGGGTTGGGATACAGTGATGAGAGGGGATCGTATTGAAACTTTCAAGATACTGCAAGGCCTGGATAGAGTGGATGTGGAGAGGATGTTTCCACTTGTAGTAAAAATTAGAACCAGAGGACACAATCTCAGACTAAAGGGACGATCCTTTAAAACAGACATGAGGAGGTATTTCTTCAGCCAGAGGGTAGTGAATCTGTGGAACTCTTTGCCGCAGAAGGCTGCGGAGGCCAATTCACTGAGTGTCTTTAAGACAGAGATAGATAGGTTCTTAATTAATACGGGGATCAGGGGTTATGGGGAGAAGACAGGGAATGGGGATGAGAAAATATCAGCCATGATTGAATGGCGGAGCAGACTCGATGGGCCGAGTGGCCCAATTCTGCTCCTATGTCTTATGGTCTTATTGGGGTACAGCGTCTTGGGGAAAGGTTTGGGTACAGTGTCTCGGGAAAAGCATTGGGCTGCAGTGACTCGGGAAAGCATTGGGATACAATGTCTTGGGGATAGGTTTGGGTTCCAGTGTTTTTGGAAAGTATTGTGGTACGGTGTCTTGGGAAAATTGTTGGGGTCCTGTGTCTTGGAAAAGGTTTGCTTACCGTGACTCAAGGAATAATTGAGGGAACAGTTTGTCCAAGCGAAGAATGCAAATTTAAAAAGAAACAGCACCAAGCAATACTTTACAGCTGACAGCTCAGGTCACCGATCGGTAAACCTGGCAGCTGACTCTCCAATCTGCGGCAAAAACTGCACCAGAAAAATTCAATTTTGTCTTACAAAACTGGCGCTAGAAAATCAACAATTAAAGAAGGGAAGTAGCATTCACAAACCTTACAATTGCTCCCTCAGTGTGTGCTGTCGGACTTGTCAAGGTGATTGACATTTTCTGAAGTAGCTGCTGTATGCCTTTGAGATCTAATTATCAGTTATGATGTTTTTGTTGGATCCCGCTATCGAATGTAATTTTCCTTTTGAACTCAGGTAGTTTGACTTGGTCGATAAACAAGAATTTTATACTGTTGATTTACTGAAGGTGAGGGTCAAACCAAGATCACCAAACTTAAAGCTTTGACTGCATGACATTGTGGTATTTGAAAATTGCACATGCCACTCCACTTTTTAAGAAGGGTGAAAGGGGGGAATCAAGGAATTGAAGACCAGTTTGCCTAAAGTCTGTGGTGGGGAAATTGCTGAAGTCTATAATCAGGGATGGGGTAACTGAATAGCTTGAAAAATGTTGGTTGATCAGGGAGAGGCAGCATGTATTGGTGAAGTGAAGGTCATGCCTGACTAATCTTATTGATTTTTTGAGGATGTGACTATGGTAGTGGCAGGGGAATGTCAATGGATGTCATTTATATGGAGTTCCAGAGACATTTGTTAAAGTCCCACACAAGAGACTGTGAACTAAGGTAGAAGCCCACAGAGTTGAAGACAAATTATTGACATGGTTAGGAAATTGGTTGTGTGGCAGACGGCAGGGCGGAGATAAGGGTAATTACTCTATTTGGTAGGAGGTGACCAGTGGTGTACCACAGAGATCTGTGTTGGGGCCTCAATTATTCACACTATTCATTAACACCTTGGATGATGGCATAAAAAGTCATATATCCAAATTTGCGGATGATACAAAGATAGGTGGTCTGCAGCTTGATGAAGAAGGCTCGAAGTCGTCCAGAGGTATTGAAGGTTTATTCAATAACAGAATTTAACAACTGTGTGAGTTCTTACTTTAAGATCAATACCAGTAGAAAGGTTACAACATTTATATACAGTAGCTATGTCTGACCACACTAGTAGCCCTGAACTAGATCTATGCTCCTGCTCTCGTCACAGTCTAATCACCAAGAGAGGCCAAGAGCCACTTGCGTCTGCTTTTATACCCGCCAGTTCTGCCCCCTAGTGATTTTCAATTTCCCATTAACCCCTTATGTACATACCCATGTAAAGATCACTACAGGTGGCATTGTAGACAGCTTAGATGATAGCATAAAATTGTAAGGAAATATTGACAGACAAGGTTAATAGGCAAAATCGTGGTAGATGGAATTTAATTTAAGCAAGTGTGAGACTATCCATTTTGGACCAAAAAAGAATAGAGCAGAGTACTTTCTAAATGAAAAGAGGTTAGGTACAGTGGATATCCAAAGAGACTTGGGGGTTCAGGTGCATCGGTCCTTAAAATGCCAGGAACAAGTGCAGAAAATAATCAAGAAGGTGCATATGAAATGAAAACCGCTTATTGTCACAAGTAGGCTTCAAACAAAGTTACTGTGAAAAGCCCCTAGTCGCCACATTCCGGCATCTGTTCGAGGAGGCTGGTACGGGAATTGAACCATGCTGCTGGCCTGCCATGGTCTGCTTTCAAAGCCAGCGATTTAGCCCAGTGTGCTAAACAGCCCAATTTAGAGGATTGGGATATAAAGACACGGGTTGTGCTGCAACTATACAAAACCCTGGTTAGACCCCACTTGGAGTCACTGTGAGTAGTTCTGGGCACCACGCCTTAGGAAGGATATTTTGGCGTTGGAGAGGGTGCAACATAGATTTACAAAAATAATATCTGGATTACAGGGGTTGAGTTACAAGGGGAGATTACCCAAATTAGACCTGTTTTTGCGGGTAATCATCATCATAGAATTTACAGTGCAGAAGGAGGCCATTCGGCCCATTGAGTCTGCACCGGCTCTTGGAAAGAGCATCCTACCCAAGGTCCACACCTCCACCCTATCCCCATAACCCAGTAATCCCACCCAAAACTAAGGGCAATTTTGGACATGAAGGGCAATTTATCATGGCCAATCCACCTAACCTGCACATCTTTGGACTGTGGGAGGAAACCGGAGCACCCGGAGGAAACCCACGCACACACGGGGAGGATGTGCAGACTCCGCACAGACAGTGACCCAAGCCGGAATCGAACCGGGGACCCTGGAGCTGTGAAGCAATTGTACGATCTACAATGCTACCGTGCTGCCCTTAAAGGGAAAGATCAAGCAGTAGCAGTACAGAATGAGAAACCAGGCGGGAGAGTAGTTTGTCAAGGTCTCGGAACATGAGTAAGACTACGAATACTAATAGGAGTAAAAGCCCACATGCACGTGAGATTTTGGTGGCTTCCAATAAATTAGATGAAAAAGTTATAAAAGATGCCAAACAACAAGAACTGCATAGTTGGAATGAATTTGGGGTATACACGGAAGTGCCGGATAGGGGACAAAGAGCTCTATCCCACAGATGCATTTGCACGGAAAAGGTTCTTCCGGATGGAACTTATAAGGCAAAGGCCAGGCTTGTGGCAAGGGGATTTGAAGAAAACTTAGAAGATCAGGATTTAAGGGTAGATTCACCTATGGCAGGAAAAGTTATTTTGAAGATCTTCTTGGCTCTATTAGCCACAAAGGCATGGGAATGCAAATCTATAGATATAAAAGCTCCCTTTTTGCAGCAGTAGCAGCTTCAGAGAGACATTTTTCTCTGCCCTCCTAAAGAAGCAGCTAACACAGACAGGGTACTCTGGAAGTTGAACAAATGTGTATATGAATTGAATGATGCATCTAGAGTCTGGTATTTTTTAAGGTAAGGTCAGTTTTGTTAAAGATAGGCTGTTGGCACTATAAAGGAAATCTTTCTGGCATCTTTATGATGCATGTCGATGATTTTTTGTGGGGTGGGACTAGTGATTTTGAAGCTATTGTAATCTCTGGTTTGAGGAAAGAATTCAGGGTTGGAAGTCAGGCTTCCAGGGCATTTAAATATATTGGACTGGAAATCGGACAGACTAAGTTAGGGGCAACTTTACGTCAGCAATCTTACTTGGAGAGCATCAGCTCAATAGCAATTAGTCGTAGTCGGATTTCACAAAAAGACGCAGTGGTTTCAAAGGTGGAAAAAGAGCAACTGCGAAGTTTAATTCGGCAACTGAATTGGTTAGGTAGACAGACTAGACCAGATGTTAGTTTTATATCTTAGACTTGAGCACAAAAGTACAATATGATCCCAAAGTGGAACACATAATGAGGGCAAATAAAGCGTTGGTCAAACTAAAAATGCAGGAATGTGTTTTGAGGTTCCCGGTTTTAGGTGACTGTAGGCAAATGAAACTCATAGTTTATAGAGATGCGTCCTATGCAAATTTATGTGATGGAGTTTCAAGCGCAGGAGCTTTTATAATTTTCCTTTTGGAGAACAATGATAAATGTTGCCCTCTTGTGTGGGAAACAAAGAAAATAGGGAGAATGGTCAAAAGCACTTTGGCTGCTGAGACGTTAAGCCTTGTAGAGGCGGTAGATATGGCATTTTATATATCTCAGATCTTGACAGAAATTTTGGGATTAGGGGATTTGGGTAATATACCCAGTGAGTGTCACATTGACAATAAATCCCTGTGGGAAAATGTGCACTCGATCAAAAGTGTCAATGAGTAAAGGTTAAGGATAGACATTGCAAGTTTGAAGCAGATGTTGGACCGAGGGGAAATAGCAAAAATTAAATGGTTCGACAGTAGCTATCAATTGTCCGACTGTTTTACGAAAAGAGGGGCTAGTTCATAGAAACCTTTCGATATTGTTAATGAAGGGCGCCTGTTTCTGTGACTTTGTTTTTTTCCTTCCAAAACTGAAAAAAAAGAAGGGGGAAATTGCATGTGTTTTTGAGTTTCTTGTAATTTTGTTTTCACCAAATTATTTTTTTTCTCCAAGGAAGGGGAGACTGTTAAGGAATGGGTTAAGAGACATTCCAATTAAATGTCTCATTTATGTTAAGTATCCAATGTAAAGAAGCTTCAGGTGGCCTTTGGGGCATGTGATGTGATGATAGAGTTTTTGTACAGAGTTGTGTTAAAGGAAAATGAAGGTGTTTGTGTGAAGGAGCAGAACTTTTGACTCTTTATACAACAGCAACTAAACAGCTGACATAGGAGCACTATACAGGAGTTTCACCCACGTGGTGAACCTGGCTCCGAACCCAAACTGTTGCTGTACCTCCATTCTACTCGATCTCAGGCTTTCTCAGCACCCAAGGAGACGATCACCTCTGGTGTCTTCTCCCTGGATGGGCTCATTAATACATTCAGCAGGCATCTGATGTTCGCTGTTAGTTGTCTGCCCTTGACAAACCCGACCTGATCTTCCACGATCACTTCTGGCAGGCAGCTCTCCACGCACCTCGCCAGTGCTTTCGCTAGGACTTTTTCATTAGTATTTAGGACAGAGATGGATCTGTATGATCCACACTTAGTCGGGTCTTTGTCCTTTTTGGGGATCAATGAGATCGAGGCCTGCGCGAGCGTGGACAAGGAGCACTGAATCCGGCCTCTATGCGGGGCGTTGGGCCTGGGCCTTCTCCAATCTCATGTCCACAGATGCTGCCAGATCCAGCATTTTCTGTTTTTATTCCATTTGCCTTGCGGTGCCTATGTACTAGCTTTTGTGTTCCTTGTACAAGTACATCCAAGTCTGTCTCAACATCAACTTTTAGGAACCTCACACCTTTTAAATATATTCTGCTTTTCTATCCTCAATAAATAACTTCACATTTCCCCACATTATAATCCATCTGCCATCTTGTTTCCCCCTCACTTACCCTTTGCAGCCCCTTTACGCCCTCCTCACATTTTAGGCTTTGCATTGTCAGAAAACCTGGACACAATGCACTGGGTCTCTTCATCTGAGTCATTAATGTAGATCGTAAAGAGCTGAGGTCCCAGCACTGAGGGGAGGCGGTGATATTATCACTGGACTAGTAATCCAGTCACCCACAGTAATGGGTCTCTCTGGGACCCAGGTTTAAATCCCACCACTGCAGAAGAAAATCTGGAATTAAAAGTCTAATGATGACCATGAAACCATTGTCGATTGTTGTAGAGCGGGTTGTCATCATCCTCCAACCCATGAACCAGACCCCGGTGTTACTGCCAACCCAGGACCTGCACCCTGTAGCATAACGGAAGGGTTGCAGGTGTGGGGGGGGGGGTGCATGGTGGAAAGTGGGGGCGTGGCAGAGTGTGGGGTGCAGGGTTGGGAGCTGGGGTGCGGGTATAGGGGGTGGGGGCACCAAAACGACCGGTGTCACTCTGCAGAACCAGGGGCCAAGGTGTGTAGTCAGCGGGGTGGGCAGCAAGATGGCTGCCTTGCAGGCTGTGGCAATGACAGTCCGTGCCTGGACACTTCGGTCCCCTGGAGGGAGGATCAGCCCGGCCACCTGACGCGTTCCCCCATCTTCCCCGCCTGGCCCTGGCAGGCACCCCGCCCCCACCGCCCCCCATCAGCCCAGCCAGTGTCCGGACAGGCAGCACACAGTCGCTCCTCTCTAGTGGAGCTGTCCTACCTCTTCTCCCCCCTCATCAGGCTCCTCGTCGGTTTCACGATTTTTAAAAGCATAAGTGAACCGCGCTGTTGGGAACTTGGCCCATCGGAGAATCGAGGAGGCCCCAGAGAATACCGAGTCAGGCCCGCTAATGATATGCAAACTGTACGTACATTCCGAAATGCATTGGCGCCACTGTCAAGGTGACAGAGAATTGTGATTTGCCGTCAAATCAGCTCCTGCCGCGATTTTGGCGTCGGAACAGATTCTCCACCCAATAGCGTTTCCAGATTTCGGTGTCTGCCGATGGAGAATCCAGCCCTACATACTCTCATACGATGTGGCTAACTTTGTGTGACATTAGTGTGAACAGGCAACTTACCAACTCAATGTCACTGGGTCACACATTGGGTGGGCTTCATAAAAATTGTATATTTTAACACACTGAACTCAGTCTGTTATATGTCTAACTCCTTATCAATAAAATGGTCTGTAAGTTACATTTTTTATATGAAGTGATTGTGAATTACAACTGGTATTATATACTAAAGCAGCAACATATTTGAAATTGGCTGTGGTCAGTTTTTGACAGTAAACAGGAAAAAGTTTAAATCCACATTGGAATGATTTACTGAAGGTTCAATGGCAACCAGGATATTTCTCTGGATTAATATGCCGGCATATTCGGAAAGGCAATTCAAAACTCAGAACCGCCTTAGACTCAACAAGATTCAGTGCTCGTTCGTCAATGCAGATTATGAGACAATATGATAGCATTATTTACATTGTCAAAAGATGGGACCAGTTAGATAGAAACAGAGGGCGAAATACGTAGTTTGGCAAACTAAGTGTTAACTTAGAGTTGGGGCCGTAATTTGTGGAACAATTCAGGACATGTTAATAGGCTAGCACTCTGCTGATGCAAATTCTGAGCAATTCCCAGCCGAGCGGGCATTCTAACTGCTGAGACCAGAGTTAGCGCCAAGGAGACTGGCAGCTGGAGCTGTTTTTAAGAACTCCACTTACCACACACTCACTGCAGCCCCCAAGATGGCTCAGAAAAGACCTGCCCCCTCCCCCACTCTGAGGTTGGGTGTCAGTGGACACACTGCTCCCTTTGCCAGGGAGGAACGGAGCGACACTCCCAGCATTGACCGCAGACTCAAGCCTGCCCTCCTGAATACTGCCTGGGACATGGTGGCAGAGGTGGTGCCAGCCTCACCAGAAGGAGACAGCTGGTAATCCGTTTGGATGGGGGTCACTGGTGAATCCTCTGCCCTGAGAGAGGCAGAGAACCAGTGAGGGTCCCAAAGGCTGCGGTGCAGGTGTGCCCTGGTTGTGGTGAGCTCTGCTAATGCCCTGCTTCCTCTGCAGGGGGCAGTGCTTCTGAGGAATGCCAACACCTGGTGAGCTTCTGATTGAGCTTGGCCCTTGATGACACAGCTGGGGTATGAGGGTGTCCAGAGGGGCGGCCTGGGTGGGCTCCCAGGTGACCAGAGGCCTTCTGAGCATTTAAAGGACACAGGCAGCATTCAGCAATGTGAGCAGCCAGGAGCCTGTAAGTAACACAAAGGGGTGCATTTAAAAGACAGGCTGCAGCAATGGTGGTCTGAGCCAGGCCATTCCAATCCTGAGCGGCACACCCCAAGTCCACACACTTGGCATCAAGTCACTACCCACTACTGCCCCCAGCTCTGGCAGCCACCTCCCAGCAAGCCCGACAGTTTTCAAAGGTTTTTCAGTTTTTTTGTCTCCCGCTCCCTCCCTTCAGCCATAGCACCCGTCCACATTTGTAAATACTTGTACCAATTCACGCCCGCGAAACTTCTGTCTGAGTTGAGCGGAGCATCGTGTAAGGGCAGGACATACTGAGTCCAACTCGCTAATCACATTTAATGCATGCATGGAGCATGGAGCCCGAATCAGAGCTGGCCGGCGGGCGCCGATTTTGACCGGACGCACAATTCTCCGCCCGATCAGGATTCGTGTTTGCAGCATCGCGAGGCGGAGAAATTCGCACAGACTGTTTTTGTACAGTTGAGGGACCTCGAATGAGATGAAGATGGAAGATTAAATGTGATATGTTTTGGACAGAGGACTGAAGAAATTTCTTTACACAGACAGATCTGAAGCTGTGGAAATCACCTCACGGGTTATTGGTTGAGACAGAAACGATGTCAATATTCAATTAGAGGGGAAGAATAAAGAAGGGAAGAAAAGATAATGGGAACTGGCCCGGTAACTATGATTCCTACTACTTGCTAGCAAAACATACTGTTTGGGCCAAATGGCCTGTTTCCGTATTGTAATTAGTATGTATTTTGGTGGGCGAATTTGGAAGGAACTGACTTCTCTGAAATTTTCTTTCCTCCAAATCCTCAGTACACTTTTCCTCTGATTAATAACTACAATTATCGCCAGTGGGCAGCTGAAAGCAGCCAAAGCGATCAATGTCAAACTCATTCAGCACATGAAGCAATTCAGATAGGAGTTTACAAGGGCCATTTGTGTTGCGGTTGTTACTTCAGTGTACCTTCATTTTCCCTGTATCGCAATGTTAGATTGATTGTCTTTCATTTCTATGCTTCAGTGAGATCGAAGTGCACAGATCAATCATTCAATTCACAGGAGCAAAATAGAGATTGAGAATAATGTCCACATTTGAACATGTGTAGGCCATTCATCCTCTGGAGTTTCGTTCCACCATTCAAGTAAATCATGACTCATCCATTTTGTCAAAATCACTGAAACAGCTCATCCGATTCGGTTGGGTATGGGGAAGGGATGATGTGTATTCTCTTGGTGCCTTTCTTTGTCTTTCCTCACGCTCTGATTCAGGCTCTGGTACCTGCAGATCTATGACCTAAGGCAAGGCAGGTTGCAAGGATTTAATTTTCAGATCAGCAGACTCCAGGGAGATCAGTGCTGAAACACCTCGATAGATTGGGCCAATGGACTGTTTCAAATTGCCAGGCCTTGTCAATGGCCCCTGCCGATTGGTCGGGGCTTACTCTGGAATGTTTCTTCCTTTGTGTGTCTGTGTTTTCTCTGTAACTTTCTTTCTGGGTCAGAAGCTGGTGGGTGACAGCTCGAATTTCTTTCTCATCTAATGGATTCTTTCTAAAGATTGGAGACCTTTCCACAGCCAGACTGAACTATAAGAAAATCCAGTCTAACCAACAGATACAGACAGGGATCAGGAGCGGGATTCTCTGATCCTGGGGCTAAGTGTTGATGCCATCGGAAACACTGTTGTGTTTCTCGACGGCATCAACATGGCCCCAGGGTCAGCAATTCTGACCCCTTCAGGGGCCAGCAGGGCGCTGAAGCGGTTCACGCCGCTCCAGCTGCTGATCCAGCTGTAGAATGGGCGCCGGGGGATGCGCGCATGCGCAGTGGGTCCGGCGTGAACCCGCGCATGCGCAGCGGCACCGGCGTGATTTCCGCACATGTGTGATGCCTCCCTTGTCTGCGCTGGCCCCGACGCAACATGGCGCAGGAGTACAGGGCCGATCGGTGGGCCCTGATCGTGGGGCAGGCCACATCGGAGGCCCCCCCTGGGGTTGGATCCCCCCCCTCTTCCCCCCCCACAGGCTGCCACCCGACCCTTCAATGCTGAGTTCCCACCGGCTGAGAGCAGGTGTGGACGGCGTCGGCGGACTCTGCATTTCCACGATGGCCACTCGGCCCAACCCGGCCCGAGAATTGGCGAGCCGGCCGCGTCGAGCCGCCCGCCACCGCGCCGCACCAATCCCGCCGGTGCCAATGGCGCCGATTCTCCGCTCTGTGAAGAATCACGTGCTGGTGTCGGGGCGGCATGGCGCGCTTCACGCCAGTCGCAGGGTTTCTCCGGCCCGGCACCGGGCTGAGAGAATCCCGGCCCAGATGTTTAAAATATTTTTTTAAATCTTAGAAACATAGAAAATCGGAGCAGAAGGTGGCTATTCGGCCTTTTGAGTCTGCACCACCATTCATTATGATCATCCAACTCATTAGCCTAATCCCGCTTTCCCCCCTACCTCAGTATCCTCTGATCCCCTTCACCTTAAGTTCCATATCTAACTGCTTCTTGAAAACATGCAATGTTTCACCCTCAGAAACTTCCTGTGGTAACAAATTCCACAGGCCGACCCGCTGTCTGGGTTTAGAAATGTCCTGAATGATCTACCCCGTATCCTCGGACTGTGTGGAGAACTTTGTTCTTACTTCAGCAAGACGGAAAGTCATTCTGGTGGAGTTGGAAACCAAATAAAAATTAAACAGGCCACAGACAGTTACTTTGAGTGAAGGCCCAGGTTGCTAAATGTTAAAGTAACTTCCCCAGAGGGAATTCTACAGCCAGGAGGTGCTGAATGAATGTTGCCGCCAGACGATCTTCACTAACAGTCCATTGGTGGCTTCAATCTCTCCATATGCTGGGAGGAAAGCTCGCTGCAACAATATCAACACCGGAAGCAAGGACACTCATCTTTCTTTTTGCCTTCAAAGCATTATCATTTTTACCCTTTCCCCCTCCTCTGTGTGTGTGTCTGTCTTGTGTGTCTTTGGGTAGAGGGTGGGCAAAAGGGAGTAGTAGATTAGCTGGTCGTTATTCTGTTATAATTTCAACTTTGTTTCAGTTATAAATAAACAGTTCTTGTGTTTAACTTACAAACCTGGTGGATATAACTTATTCAGCATTCAAGGGGTCAACGATCCTGCAAATCTTATAGAGGTCAGGAGCACAGATTCGACGTCGCAGGAGGGGGCCAGTGTTCAGGTAGGTGGTTTGAAGTGTGTCTACTTCAATGCCAGGAGTATACGAAATAAGGTAGGGGAACTGGCAGCATGGGTTGGTCCCTGGGACTTGTGGCCATTTCGGAGACATGGATAGAGCAGGGACAGGAATGGATGTTGCAGGTTCCGGGGTTTAGGTGTTTTAGTAAGCTCAGAGAAGGAGGCAAAAGAGGGGGAGGTGTGGCGCTGCTAGTCAAGAGCAGTATTACGGTGGCGGAGAGGATGCTAGATGGGGACTCATCTTCCGAGGTAGTATGGGCTGAGGTTAGAAACATGAAAAGAGAGGTCACCCTGTTGGGAGTCTTCTATAGGCCTCCAAATAGTTCTAGGGATGTAGAGGAAAGGATGGCGAGGATGATCCTGGATAAGAGCAAAAGTAACAGGGTAGTTATTATGGGAGACTTTAACTTTCCAAATATTGACTGGAAAAGATATAGTTCGAGTACATTAGATGGGTCGTTTTTTTGTACAGTGTGTGCAGGAGGGTTTCCTGACACAATATGTTGACAGGCCAACAAGAGGCGAGGCCACGTTGGATTTGGTTTTGGGTAATGAACCAGGCCAGGTGTTGGATTTGGAGGTAGGAGAGCACTTTGGGGACAGTGACCACAATTCGGTGACGTTTACGTTAATGATGGAAAGGGATAAGTATACACCGCAGGGCAAGAGTTATAGCTGGGGGAAGGGCAATTATGATGCCATTAGACGTGACTTGGGGGGTTAAGATGGAGAAGTAGGCTGCAAGTGTTGGGCACACTGGATAAGTGGAGCTTGTTCAAGGATCAGCTACTGCGTGTTCTTGATAAGTATGTACCGGTCAGGCAGGGAGGAAGGCGTCGAGCGAGGGAACCGTTGTTTTACCAAAGAAGTGGAATCTCTTGTTAAGAGGAAGAAGGAGGCCTATGTGAAGATGAGGTGTGAAGTTTCAGTTGGGGCGATGGATAGTTACAAGGTAGCGAGGAAGGATCTAAAGAGAGAGCTAAGACGAGCAAGGAGGGGACATGAGAAGTATTTGGCAGGTAGGATCAAGGAAAACCCAAAAGCTTTCTATAGGTATGTCAGGAATAAGCGAATGACTAGGGAAAGAGTAGGACCAGTCAAGGACAGGGATGGGAAGTTGTGTGTGGAGTCTGTAGAGATAGGCGAGATACTAAATGAAAATGAGTCAGTATTCACTCAGGAAAAAGATAATGTTGTGGAGGAGAATGCTGAGACCCAGGCTAATAGAATAGGTGGCATTGAGGTACGTAGGGAAGAGGTGTTGGCAATTCTGGACAGGCTAAAAATAGATAAGTCCCCGGGTCCTGATGGGATTTATCCTAGGATTCTCTGGGAGGCCAGGGAAGAGATTGCTGGACCTTTGGCTTTGATTTTTATGTCATCATTGGCTACAGGAATAGTGCCAGAGGACTGGACGATAGCAAATGTGGTCCCTTTGTTCAAAAAGGGGAGCAGAGACATCCTCGGCAACTATAGACCGGTGAGCCTCACGTCTGTAGTGGGTAAAGTCTTGGAGGGGATTATAAGAGACAAGATTTATAATCATCTAGATAGGAATAATATGATCAGGGATAGTCAGCATGGCTTTGTGAAGGGTAGGTCATGCCTCACAAACCTTATCGAGTTCTTTGAGAAGGTGACTGAACAGGTAGACAAGGGTAGAGCAGTTAATGTGGTGTATATGGATTTCAGCAAGGCATTTGATAAGGTTCCCCACGGTAGGCTATTGCAGAAAATACGGAGGCTGGGGATTGAGGGTGATTTAGAGATGTGGATCAGAAATTGGCTAGCTGAAAGAAGGCAGAGGGTGGTGGTTGATGGGAAATGTTCAGAATGGAGTTCAGTTACAAGTGGAGTACCACAAGGATCTGTTCTGGGGCCGTTGCTGTTTGTCATTTTTATCAATGACCTAGAGGAAGGCGCAGAAGGGTGGGTGAGTAAATTTGCAGACGATACTAAAGTCGGTGGTGTTGTCGATAGTGTGGAAGGATGTAGCAGGTTACAGAGGGATATAGATAAGCTGCAGAGCTGGGCTGAGAGGTGGCAAATGGAGTTTAATGTAGAGAAGTGTGAGGTGATTCACTTTGGAAGGAATAACAGGAATGCGGAATATTTGGCTAATGGTAAAGTTCTTGGAAGTGTGGATGAGCAGAGGGATCTAGGTGTCCATGTACATAGATCCCTGAAAGTTGCCACCCAGGTTGATAGGGTTGTGAAGAAGGCCTATGGAGTGTTGGCCTTTATTGGTAGAGGGATTGAGTTCCGGAGTCAGGAGGTCATGTTGCAGCTGTACAGAACTCTGGTACGGCCGCATTTGGAGTATTGCGTACAGTTCTGGTCACCGCATTATAGGAAGGGCGTGGAGGCTTTGGAGCGGGTGCAGAGGAGATTTACCAGGATGTTGCCTGGTATGGAGGGAAAATCTTATGAGGAAAGGCTGATGGACTTGAGGTTGTTTTCGTTGGAGAGAAGAAGGTTAAGAGGAGACTTAATAGAGGCATACAAAATGATCAGGGGGTTAGATGGGGTGGACAGTGAGAGCCTTCTCCCGCGAATGGAAATGGCTGGCACGAGGGGACATAGCTTTAAACTGAGGGGTAATAGATATAGGACAGACGTCAGAGGTAGGTTCTTTACGCAAAGAGTAGTGAGGCCGTGGAATGCCCTACCTGCTACAGTAGTGAACTCGCCAACATTGAGGGCATTTAAAAGTTTATTGGATAAACATATGGATGATAATGGCATAGTGTAGGTTAGATGGCTTTTGTTTCGGTGCAACATCGTGGGCCGAAGGGCCTGTACTGCGCTGTATCGTTCTATGTTCTATGTTCTATGTTCTTATAGGGATTATTGGTTAATTCACTTGTATTGGGACTTCAGGGTTTATGGAGCTGGAATCGACTGCATGCTCGCCCAGGGTGTCTTAACACCTATAGCGGTGAGCTTTGTGTTGTTGAATGCGTCGTGTTTCTGTATGTCATTAGAAAGCCATTGACATGTTTAGGTAGAGAGCTTTTATCCCTCGAAATCTTCACTGCATGCTTGAGCGATTGTACAATATGTTCGGCGGAGACATTGGTAGTTGGATGGTAGGGGCAGATTTGATACCCCTTCAGGTAGTCTAATTCGGCTGATGTGAATTATGTACCGTTATCGTTCATGCGTTGCTCAGATAACATGAATCTTGCAAATACCTTGACAAGCCTTTCTATGGTCTATAGCAGTGTTTTTCAAACTTTTTACCCAGCGATCCATTTTTACCAACCGGCCAACCTTCGGGACCCAACCCGGCCGACCTTCGCGACCCACGGCGGCCGACCTTCGCGACCCACGCTGGCGACGTTCGCGACCCATGGCAGCCGAACTTTGCGACCCACACACGGCCGAATTTTGCGGCCCACGCCGGCTGACCTTCGAGACCCACCATTTTCTCTTACCTTGTTTGCTGATGACAAAACGGAGAAATCGCAATCGCGGCCAAAGCACGTGATGTCAGTGTTCGGGGGCGTGACCTGCTCTCTGCCTGCCTTCAGGCAGGAAGATTACAGAGAATTTTTTTTAATCTTCTGCGTCTCCGATTGCGCAAATTCGCAGGTAACAGCCGCAGCACTTGACAAAGCTTCCAAATACAACCTGCAGGCACTTTGTTTTGGAATGTTTAAAAATCAAGATTAAGAAAGTTGGCATCTCTTGGTTCAAGTTACAGCTGCGGTGAAACCATCATTGGATCACTCACCATTCTTGGAGTAAGAGACTTCCACTTCATCAGCATCAAAGTTCAGAAAGCAACCAATCACATCATTCTCCCCAAACTTTTTGCAGCCAGCTTTTAACAATGCCGGCTGCGAACGGCCTTCATAAAGGCTGCAACCAGATTTTTAAAAATACGGGTGCACTGCGCATGCGTGCCCGGTCATCTGTGCGCATGCGCAGTGTGGCCGCATTTTTATTATATGTTCATGGCCATTTTGAATGCCGCTTGCAGCCGGCATTATTAAAAGCTGGCTGCTGCGGCTGTTGCGCACGGATTTGCGCGATCGGGAGCGCCGCGACGGATGGCTCCGCGACCCTCCCGTCACCCGCCCACGACCCACCCGAGGGTCACGCGCCCGACTTTGGCAATGCCTGGTCTATAAGACCATAAGACCATAAGACATAGGAGCAGATTTAGGTCACTCGGTCCATCAAGTCTGCTCCGCCATTCAATTATGGCTGATATTTTTCTCATCCCCATTCTCCTGCCTTCCCCATAACCCCTGATCCCCTTATTGATCAAAAACCTATCTATCTCTCTTAAAGACACTCAGTGATTTGGCCTCCACAGCCTTCCGTGGCAAAGTGTTCCACAGATTCACGAGTGCAGACCCAGAGTCCTCAGCCATTCCTCATACGGCAAGCTCTTCATTCCAGGGATCATTCTTGTGAACCTCCTCTGGATCCTTTCCAAGGCCAGCATCCTTCCTTAGATACAGGGTGTGGTATTATCAGGTATTGCGGTACCTAAGAGGTTGATGACCATTGGTTAAACCTAGGATGTTACCATTGGCTGTTGCTACGTAGCTCCGCCCTGACAGGCGGAGTATAAGAACCGGTGCCATCCCAGTAGCCTTCACTTTCTGTACCGAAGCTGCTGGGAAACAAGTTCAAGTCGATTAAAGCCTTCAGTTATGAAATCACTTTGTCTTGAGTGTAATTGATCGCGCATCAATTTAATCGACTAGACTTAAGCTGGAAGGATGGATCTCCGAATCAAACCGGAGTGCCTACAATTCAGCCCCCACGCGGAGAACTTGGCTGCAATATTTAAACACTGTCTGGCGTGCTTTAAAGGCTACCTCGAGACGGCCGGAGGCACCCCCTCAGAAGGACAGAAAATGCATCTCCTGCGCTCGAGGGTCAGCCCTGGGATCTACACCCTTATCGAGGAGGCGGAGGACTATGATGCCGCGATCGAACTGTTAAAAGGACATTATATCCGCCCTGTAAATCAGGTCTACGCACGTCACCTGCTTGCAACTAGATGGCAAAGCCCCGGGGAATCGTTGGAGGATTTCCACCGGGCGCTACTGGTGCTGGGCCGAAACTATGGCTGCCCGCAAGTTTCGGGGAGCGAGCACACAGAACTTTTAATCAGAGATGCCTTCGTAGCAGGTATGACCTCCTCAGTGATCCGCCAAAGACTCCTATAAAAGGACACCCTGTGGCTTAGAGAGGCACGGGCTGTGGCAGGGTCCATGGACGTAGCCTCCCAGAACGCGCAGTCCTATGCGCCCGACCGCGCGGCGGCCCCCTGGGCTGCGTGGCACCCCGCAGCGGCAGCCCCACAGACCTTCCCCCTGACGAGATGGCCCGCTGACGCCGCCGGGCCCCGCTGTTTCTTCTGCGGGCAGGCGAATCATCCCCGCCCGCGCTGCCCGGCCCGCACCGCCACCTGCAAAGGGTGCGGCAAGAAGGGCCACTTTGTAGGGTTCTGCCAGGCCTGCGCCGTGGCCGCGGTCTCCAGTGACTCCGGACCACCGCGGCAAACCCCCCTTCAGGCCCTGACCGGCCAGCGCTCATCGCCACCCCCCTATCCTAGGGCCACTTGCGACCCACGGGCGCGGCCATCTTGCCCCCCGGACACCACGCTGGACGGGTGGACGGCGCCATTTTGTCCATCCCCACCGCCATCTTGTCCATCCCAGGCCACCATATGCGACCCATGGGAGACGCCATCTTGGATGGGGCCCCAGGCCCCCAGCACGGCCGACTACACGCTGTCCGATCCGAACTCGCAACTGCTTCATCTGGCCTCGGTGACACTGGACCAAAGTCAACCTCGGACACTCGCAACAGCAACAATGACGGTCTTCATCAATGGCCACGAGACATCTTGCCTGATTGTCTCTGGGAGCATGGAAAGCTTTGTTCACCCCGACACGGTAAGGCGATGTTCACTTGTTATCCACCCTGTAAACCAAAGGATCTCCCTGGCCTCCGGGTCACACTCGGTGGAGATAAAGGGGTTCTGCCTAGCGAACCTCACTGTCCAAGGCAGGACATTCAGCAATTTCCGCCTTTATGTCCTGCTGCACCTCTGCGCGGCTACACCCCTGGGGTTGGACTTCCAATGTAACTTGCAAAGCCTGACCTTTAAATTCGGCGGCCCTATAACCCCCTTACTGTCTGCGACCTCGCGACCCTTAAGGTCGACCCTCGTTCCCTGTTTGCGAACCTCACCCCGGATTGCAAACCCGTCGCCACCAAGAGCAGGCGGTACAGTGCCCAGGACCGGACCTTCATCAGGTCAGAGGTCCAAAGGCTGCTGAGGGAAGGGGTCATCGAAGCGAGCAGCAGTCCCTGGAGAGCTCAAGTAGTGGTGGTAAAGACCGGGGAGAAACATAGGATGGTCATTGACTACAGTCAGACCATCAACAGGTTTACGCAGTTGGACATGTACCCTCTCCCCCGTATAGCCGACCTGGTGAACAGGATCGCGCAACACAAGGTCTTCTCCACGGTGGATCTCAAGTCTGCCTACCACCAGCTACCCCTCCGTAATAGTGACCGCATGTACACTGCCTTCGAAGCAGATGGGCGGCTCTATCAATTTTTAAGAGTTCCCTTTGGTGTCACTAATGGGGTCTCAGTCTTCTTTTCCTTTCTTACCTTCCTTTTTGTCTCTTCTCTTTTCCTACAGCTTCTGGAATTCTGGGGATCAAGCATAGTTTCTGTTACCAGCTTGTTTAATATCTTGTACGTTAGCATGTCTGTCTTTTAGTGCTAATTTCCCTTTATAATTGGGCACCATGTGTGACTCCCTCATTTTTTAAAAAACCGAATATTTGGACTAGACATCTAAGAAAATACTGCCGTACTGCGAGCCGTCTCGCAGCCTGTGTGATTTACCATCCCAGTGTTTGAGGATGTAAATAGCATAGGGCAGCAATCCTAAGGTTGACAAAACCAAACAAAAGAATTTTGAACGCAACGAGCCAAAATGCGGTGCGTATGGGCCGCGGTGGGTAAGATTTGGATGGAATCCCCGGGTAAGGCGGTGATCAATGCCGTATGTGCTCTACCCAAGCGTAGCTGACCAGAGGGGGGTCCTCAGGCAGGGCGGGGATCAATGCCATTTCTCCACTGCCTAAGCAACCGGCAAGAACGGGTAAGAATGTGGTCGTCGTGGGGGCTGCCTCTCGTGATCGAATCAGGAGAGTAGCTATGATTGTTGTCTGCCGACAGACTAGTTCCTCTGAACTATTGTCTGGGACACACTGCATCTTGAACAATTTTCTGTCGACAGACTAGTTCCTCTGATCTATTGTCTGGGACAAATTTGTTCCTTTAACCATCATCGGGCGTCAAAGGGGTGGCGACGTGGGGTCGTGAAAAATTTTCCGATTTTACACACAACACTTAACGATAACATTAACGAACAAACATTCAACGAACATGGTGCAGGTTCCATCCCAAAGGACACCGTTTCTCCCAAGCGGTTCCTTTTTTTAAACATCATCTGGACACCTCAGTTATCAGTTGCGAACAGGGTCACAAAGGGGTTCCTGTTTTGGGAGTCAGACTCAATGTCATCATCTTCTCCCGGATGCCATACTCGTGAATGGATGTGGGTTGCCAAAGCTGCATGGTGTGACTTAGGGTTCATGTCGTCGTTTCGGACGAGCCTGTACGAACTGTCACGGTGCCAAATAGTTGTGTCTAATTCTGTGGGGACGGAGTCGGGGACGTCATCGTAGGGCGGTGGTCTTTGGTGAGGTTTGTTGAGTAATGTGAACAGGAAGTTATCACTCGAGTCGTGTTCAGATTCGCTGGATGTGGGGCCTGTTGCATGGGGATAGAAGGGAGGCGTGCTCTGGCTATCGTCTGTGTCACAGTCGCTGTCTCTGCTGCTGCTGTCTGTGGGCGTTCTGGGGCGGAGTCTAGAGTTCGGGGGTGGAGTCGAGGGCGAGTCCGGGGGTGGGGTGGATGTGTTGGGGGAGGGTAGGGATACGTTGGTTGTGGGCAGGGCGTGGTCTGCTGCGTCGAGCATGACGTGGTGTGCGTGGTTAGACTGCGAGCCATATGCCTTGAGCTGGTTAATATGAAACCACGCGGTCTTCCCATTGGGGAACTTGATTTTATAGACGGAGGGGCTTACTTTGTCTGCAATGGAGTACGGACCCGAATACTTCGGTGACAGGAACGTGCTGGGGTTGTAAATGGAGAGCATGACCTGCTGTCCTACCTCAAACTCAGTCGCATGCACTGTCTTGTCGAAACAGGCCTTGCTCTGTTTCTTCCATGTGCCTAATCTTACTGCGGCTGCTAGCTGAGCCGTTTTTACATTTTCAACCAATTGCTTGACTGCACTCTCGTGTGTGAGGGCCGTCACTTCGGGGTTGGTCAAGTCAAGTCCTAATAAAAATTCTGTGCCTTTCATGGGGCGTCCGGTCATGAGAGTGTGTGGGGTGTATCCTGTGGATGTCGAAACAGTGTTACGCAAAAGACATTAGTGCAAAAGGGAGGACTGAATCCCAAGTGGTGCTGTTTTGTTGGACCATTTTCTGAGGGTTGCTTTTAGGGTCCGATTCATTCGCTCCACGATACCACTTGACTGGGGGTGGTATGCGATGTGGAATTTTTGGCTAATGCCAAATATCGTGAGGACGTTCTTCATGAAACGTCCCGTAAAATGGGAACTTTGGTCGGATTCAATGCTGCGGGGAAGTCCCCATCTCGTAAAAATGTGGTGGGTTAAAAGCTTTGCGGTAGTCTTTGCGGTGTTCGTCCTAGGTGGGAATGCTTCTACCCATTTTGTAAACGTGTCGATAACGACTAAGACATACTTGTGACCATTCCTGGAAGGGGGCAATGGTCCTATAAAATCAATCTGGAGGTTAGTCCAGGGCGGGTGTGGCTAAGCTGAGCTTTCTTTGCGTGTCGTCCAGATTGTTTTGGGCACAGATAAGGCAATTTTCCACAGTGCGTGACGTCTTCCTTTAAATTCGGCACCAACAGAGCTGCCTGAGGTGGGCTGTAGTGGGGTCGATTCCCTGATGCCCATGACTGTCATGGAACAAACAAATGAGCTGATTCCTGTCCTGTTCAGGAACCGCAAAAAGTGTGTCTTTTAGGACCACACCGTCATGTGTGGTCAGTGCATTTTTAAACCTATCGTATGGGGCTGGAAATTTTCCTTTTAGAATCTCCCTGAGATTACTATCTTTCTTCTGGGCCTGCACTAAATCCGCGATATTAGTCTGTGAGACCTGAACTGCATTCTCTGGGGCGCTTTCAGCTGTGTTCCAAAAATATCCATGTCTGGAACCTGCTTTAGCCAATGCGTTGGCTTTTACATTTCCAGGGGGGGAGGAACGGTGGTGACTGCGAACTTTAACGATGCCAAATATCCTGTCCTGTGCTTTGTCCAAAATGTGCCGGAGCAATGGGGCTGAAGGGAGGGGCTTTCCGTCCGCGGAAACAAATCCTCTTGCTTTCCACAGGGATAGGAATTCTGTGAGGCTGTTACAGACATAGAGGCTGTCTGAGTATATGTCTGCTGGGCTGGGGAAGGAATCTGGGTGATCCACAATGTACGCAACGGCTGCTCGTTCTGCCGCCTGCGCGCCTAAGTGTCCTGGTAGATTTAACAAGATTTCTTCTAGGGCGCGTCCCTGCGTGTCCTCAACATAGATGCCGCATCCTGTAATGCGCTTCCCGTTTAATACAGTGGAAGTACCATCCACATATATTCTCAAAGGTGCGCACGTGTCTGTGCTGGGAGCTCTGGGGTGAACTACATATCTTTTTGGGGGGTGTTTTTGCGATAAAGGGGCCTGTGTTGTGGTGCGGTGAGATAATTTCACATTTGTGGGGGGTGCCTGGGTACTGAAGGTTGTCGGCTAGGAAAGTGTGGGTCTTGGTCCTTTTAACAGTGATGTCCCGTCCCTGCAAAAGTAGGGTCCATCTGGCTGCTCTGATCTGGCTTACTGTACCGTCCTTAAGTCGTCCGTCTAGTAAAAGTTGGGTGGGGGTGTGTCCCGTGAGGATTGTGATGGGGTTTAGTCCGGTGATGTACGAAAAGTATTGCACTGCCCAGAAAACTGCGAGCAGGTGCCTTTCACAGGCCGAAAATCCCTGCTCCACAGGATCTAAAACTCTGGCGGCGTAAGCCATGGGTCTTAACTGTTCGTGCCGTTCCTGGAGGAGCACGGCCGAAAGGGTACGATCTGTGCTAGCTATCTCTATAGTATAGGGGGAAAGCGGGTCTGGAACCTGTAGTGCGGGGGCTGCAATGAGTGTGCGCTTTAAAACATCTACAGCATCCGTATGCTGCGGAAGCCATTCCCAAGGGGCTCCTTTCTTTAGGAGTTCCGAGAGGGGTGCTGCTTTGGTGGCGAAACCGTCAATATGGTTTCGGCAGTAGCCAACCAGTCCTAAAAACGACCGGAGGGCTGAAACATTCTGGGGAAGGGGCAATTTGACAATCAAGTCAATTTCTTTATGCTCGATCTCGTGTTTACCATGCGTGATAATCGTTTCCAAATATACCACTTTGTTTTCCAAAATTTGGGCTTTTTGGGGGTTTACTTTGCATCCAATTCGCTGTAGGAGTTCCAGGAGTTCGGACAGAAGTGTGATGTGCTCTGCCTTGGTGTCTGTCTGCAGTTATAGGCCGCCTACATACTGGACCAGACATTCGGGGCGAGAACATTTCGATAAACCATTTGCCAGCTGTCGGTGAAAAATGAGGGGGAGTTGTGGAATCCTTGTGGAAGGCATGTCCACGTGTACTGCTGATTTTTAAAAGTGAAGGCAAATTTGTACTGGCACGCCTTTGCCAATGGAATGGACCAGAATCCGTTACTGACGTCCATAACCATAAAGAATCGGGAATTGAGTCCCTGCTTGAGCATGGTCTTGGGACTTGTGGCTACCGTGGGGGCTGCTGCGGGGGTGACTTTGTTGAGTTCCCGGTAATCGATAGTCAGTCGCCATGATCCATTGGGCTTTCTCACTGGCCAAATCGGGGCATTATTAGTAGAGGCTACCGATCTAAGTACGCCCTGCTCTAATAAGCTGGCAATGACTTTTGAGATTTCTCCCACTGCCTCTTGGGGAAATCCATATTGCTTCTGAGGTCTAGAGTCAGGTCCTGTTATTTGAACCGAACCAGCCATCCTGCTGGTTTATGTCTTGCAAATGCGGTCCTGTTCTTTTGGAGAACTGCCCTAACCTGGTTGTCTGTGCTAATCGTGGTCGGGTCAAACCAAAATTCGCCAACTGCGCTAATCTTGTTTGCATACTCACCTACTGTGAGCATTGTGGGTGCTCTTGCTGACTTTGTCATTTTCCAGACACATTGATTTACTGGGTCAAAAGACAGGTTGTGGGAGTTCATGAAATCAATGCCCAAAATGTGTTCTGCTGTGTGGGGCAGATCGACCAAAACTATGGGGTGTCTTGTTGTAACATTGCTAATTTGAATAGGTGCAGGGGCTGTGATGTGTCCCTGTTGTGAGTGGCCTGTGAAGCCGCTGAGGGTGATTGTGGCTGTAGTGGGCCACGTGTCTTTTTGGAACATGGTGGAGGAATTAATTGTGGTGCGGGACCCTCCTGTGTCCCAGAGAAATTCGATGGGCTGTCCCCGTATTTTTGCTGCAACTACTGGTCGGCCGGACCTATCCCAAACGGTGTCGCAGACCCAGGTGGGGAAGCCCGAACACCGTCAGTCTGTTCCGTTCATGTCTGTCTGGTCTGAACGGGCGCTCACACTATGTATGGGCTTTGTCCTGTAATTATTCAGAGTGCCTGCCAGCTGGGCTTTCTGTGGCTTTCGTGGGGCATTGCACTCTCTTACAAAGTGACCTAATTGTCCACAGTTGTAACACCCCTGTGGTTTCTGTGGGGTGTTGTTCCTGCCTTCGATCAGCCATGCGGGGTTCTGGTGCATCTTAACTGCTTGGATATCTGCCTCTGCCTGCTGCTCTTCGGGTTTCCTAATTGCGGGTTTGTTGTGGACAGATTGTTCCCAGGAGCGGGACAACCTTTTTAAACCCCACTTTTCGTTGTGCGCTTCTTCTGAGGGGTCATAATTGGTACAGGCTTTTTGTCCTGCCTCTGTGGCATGGGAGATAAGGGTGCGGGTCCATTTGGCCATATCGTCTGGGGACAAATGGGCGCGGTCTAAGTTGCCGAAAACGGCTGTAAAATGGATCCACAGGCGTCCAGCAAATGCTGTGGGGTGTTCTGTCTTCTTCTGCCTGCACTTATTTAGGCCTTCTACTGGGTCACCTCTGTTATAACCGATCGCGTCTAGGATCGCCGTGTGCATCTCTGCAAGGGTGCCTCCTCCTACAATCTGTGGGTCGGGAAGGGCTGCTACAACAGAAGGGTCTAAGCTTAAAACTGTGGGCTTCACTTGCTCACGCTCATCCAGGCCGTACATGGTCGCCTGCTGCTTCACTCTAGCAAAGAAGTGGTGGGGGTCTGAGGTGGGGAGGAACGGTGTGATCTTTTTGCACGCGTCCCGTAGTGAGTCACAGTTAAGAGGGTGGTGTAAAGGAATTCCGCGTCTCCTTCCAATGTGACTGTGCGGTGGGTGGTTACTGGATTCATGGGTTCCTGATCTATCTGCTCTGTGGGGGGTTGGGGTGCTTTCCTCTTTTGGGGCTTTCCTTGCGCACATGTTCTCTGAACATATCTAAGCGCAGTTTTGTTTAATTCTTGCCAATCAGGGCCGTCTTCCTCATCTAAATGGGATCCAAAGGTGCTCTGAAACCCATTTTGTACTGAAAACAGAGACTGCAGTTCCTCAATCTGCTTCCGGCATTTCGAATGATCCACTGAGCTTTGTCTGTGCTCCTTGGTGGCAGCATGGAGTGCTCTTAACGCTGCTTTTAAATCGCTGCACTGCCTTTGCAATGCCTCTACCTGTTTCTCTGTCTCTTCTCTTACCTGGACTGCACGTTACGTGTCCTGATAGGCCTTTTCATATTGGATTTGGAAGCTGCTCAGATGCGCTAGACAAGACTGGTGTGCCCTCTTGGCATCATCCACCTCTCCGTCCTTGCTGCCAACTTCCTTCTTAACTCTACGTTCTCTCTCTCGATCTCACTAACATTGACCTTGCTCATTCGATGTCTCTCTTCTATCTCTTTGCGGAGCGTCCGAACGACCTCCTCTGTGCCTCGCAATTGTGCCAGACAGGACATGATTGCCATCACCTTGCGAGCTTCCCCTAAGCTTTTCTTATGGATTTCGCTCAGGTTCTTCCACCAAGTATATCCTATACTCCCGGGACCTGTTCCCTCATTATCCCAGAATTCACTCCAAAGGAGCCATCCTTTCCCTTTGAGATATTTCCTGATCTCTTCTTCCCAAACGGGACACTGTCCTCCTCTGCTGCTGGTTGCTGTGATCACAAATTCTTGAGGGTTCATGAGGCGTTCCATTGTCTTCATTGCCATTTTTCTTATCTGAATGCTCTTTTAAATTTGGAACGAGGGGTACTGAGGCGGTGCTGTAAACATGGGTACGGCGTTCGCTATTTTCCGGAATACAAACTCCCGACAGTTTTTCGCAACAAAAATCTATCAGTTTTACCTTATAACCCTGTTAGTTACACATGCATTAACACGCTTCCGAATTATGAGGATTGATCAGAACCGCTTGAACACTCGTGACTGTTTCTATTCCCAATTGGATTCTCAAATCAAATTTGCTTTCTCCCGGAGTGGTTAGGCCACTTCTAAGTCGCGTCCCGTCAGAGTTTGCCACTAAATGTTGCTAACTTTTGGTTGGCTCTTAAATGTTGCCCGTTGTATCTTTACTTAATTTGCTCTGTTTCTATAACCTTTGCTCTAGAGTCACCAGGTATCTTTATGATACCGCCATGAGGTTCAAGTTCAAGTACTGATCAATAACTCAATACACCAGTTAGTAAGTTTCAAATCAAAACACATTTATTATACACAATCAATCGCCACTCATGCATAAAACCCAACTTACTAGACTATCTCTATACTATAGGCCTATACTTAGCTTTAGAACTGGCCCACCAGGTCAGGGGAACAAATGGCCTTTTGTTCGGGTTCTGAGTCTGCGGGATTCAAAGCTGGTATGGACTGGTAGCTAGGCGGGCCTATCTCGTAGCGTGCATTGCCTGGAGACTTACTTGGTTGGTGCAGCAACTTAGGCAGGTCATGTTCAAGGGTTGTTTCGAGCTGCTGAGAGACCCTGCCAAGAAGGACGATTTGAACTTGGGGACTCTACTTTATAGTCCCCAGGGGCTTCGCGCCCTTTTGGGTGGACCCCGTACCTGGTTCCAAGTGATTGGACTGCGTTCCGATCACTTGGATCGATTTCTCCAATACTGGAGCTGTTCCCTGATTGCTGGGCGGTCCCTAGATGTCCGTTGGCCTTCCTTTGTCTTGGCTCCTGCTGGCGCCGAAGAGTCTGGCTTGACCTTGTTTTACTAAATGTTTCCAATTGTTCCCGGGGATCGCTCATTAGTATGCAGATGGTTGGTAGTTTCAGTGCTGCCTGGGTTTCTGCAAAGTCTAATACACAGGAAACTTTGCACCTGCGAGTTTTTCCTGGCTTGACTGAATTTCCCTGCATTCTTTGCGAATCTCCATTTTAAGTCGGGAAGTGGCCAAACCAGGTGGCTACAGACCATAGTTCGATTCTGTGTTTGGGTCACTGTCTGTGCAGAGTCTGCATGTTCTCCCCGTATCTGCATGGGTTTCCTCCTGGTGCTCTGGTTTCCTCCCACAAGCCCCAAAAGACGTGCTAGTTAGGTGAATTGGACACTGAATTTTCCCTCCATGTACCCGAACAGGTGCCGAAATGTGGCAACTAGGGGCTTTTCACAGAAACTTCATTGCAGTGTTAATGTAAGCCAGCTTGTGACATTAAAGATTATAAATATCATCTCTCCTTACTGCAATAACTGACTCCTTAACTAATAATGCAATGCCTCCTCCTCTTTTATCCCCTCCCCTGATTCACCTGTAGATTCTATATCCCTGGATTTTGAGCGGCCAATTCTGTCCCTCCCTCAACCACATTCTATGATGTCCACTTTCCTCCCACAGTCCAAAGATGTGCAGGTTAGGTGAACTGGCCATGCTAAATTGCCCTTAGTGTCCAAAAAGGTTAGGTGGGGTTACTGGGTTACAGGGTTAGGGTGGAAGTGTGGGCTTAGGTGGGTTGGTCTTTCCGGTGTGGACTAGATGGGCCAAATGGCCTCTTTCTGCACTATAAATTCTATGTCTATGTCTATATCTATATCACAATTCCATGTGTCAATCCTCATTCTTAACTCATCCGTTTTACCTGTAATACCTGCCATTAAAGTAGAGGCCATCCAGCCTTGCTTTACTCCCTTGAAAATTACTACTGATTTAGTACCTCTGACTTGATTACTTTTCTATAATATGTTGTGTCCCTATTCTGCTGAGAGACTGTGCTCCCTCCCTCTGCCGAATTTGTTTAAACTTGTCCCAACAGCGCGAGCAAACCCGCCAACAAGGATGTTAGTCCCACTCGGGTTCAGAGTCGACTGTCCCGCTTGTACAGCCCCACTAGCCCAAAACAGTCCCAATGGTCCAGGAATCTAAAACCCTCCCTCCTGCACCAACTCTTAAGCTAATTATTCGTCTGCACAATCCTCCTATTTCTGTAGACGCTAGCACGTGGCACTGGGAGTAATCCAGAGGCTACAACCTGAGAGGCCCTGCTCTTTCGTCTACTGCCTAACTCCCTAAATTCTTGATGAAAGACCTCATCCCTCTTTCTACCTATGCTATTGGTACCAACATCTGCTATGACCTCTGCCTTATCACCTTCCCCCTTCAGGATGCCCTTCAGCCGTTCAGTGACGCTCACAATTCTGCTCACAAAATTGACATCAAAATTTGTTTATCTCCTTTTACGGCCCAGATCTTTTTTCTTTTACGGTTTTTCTTTTACGGCCCAGATCTCACCGCAAGTTTGTCTTTTGTTCTGCCCTTTGTTGTAGCCTCAAAGAGATGGCATGCGTTGAGCTAGTATAGCACAGTGCAAGGGTTTATTTACACGATGCTGCTCAAACAGGATGCAATGGTGAACCTTGCAAGAGCCTGCAAACTGTTCTGATTCCGTCAGTGTGTAACATATGACATTACACTAGCCAATGGTGCCGTTCCTGGTGCCGTTACGTTACACATAACATTATGGAGGAAGTTGCAGGATTTTGACCCAGTGACAGTGAAGGAACGGTGAGATATTTCCAAGTCACAATTTGAGTGACTTGAAGGGGAACCTCTAGGTAGTGGTGATCCCATGTGTCTGCTGTTGTTGTCCTGCTGGATGGCAGTGGGTTTAGAAGATGCTGCCGAAGGAAGCTCTGGTGAGTTCCTTCAGTGAATCTTGTATATGGTACACACGGCTGCTACTGTTCATTGTTGGGGGAGGGAGTAAATGCTTGTGGAGGTGGTGCCAATCAAGCGGGCTGCTTTATCCCGGATGGTGTTGAGCTTCCTGAATGTTGTTGGAACTCTGCACTCATCCAGGTGGCGGGCGGGCGGGGGGGGGGGGGGGGGGGGGGGGGGGGGGAGCGGTTTTCCAGCACAATCCTGATGGTAGAACATGCTTTGGGGAGTCAGAAGGCGAGTTACTCACCACAGGACACCCAGCCTCCTAGGTACGAGGGTACTGTCAACTTAAATGGCTTCAGACCCCACTGCTGGCCACGGCCTCAGTCATGACCAGCCTGTTGTTGGTGAGAATCATCTCCTTTCGGGGGGTGAGGACATACAGGCATTGTCTGTCAAGCACCTTTGCGCTCTGCTTCTGTTTATGCAGAACCCTGTCCTGCAAGAGGGAAGGAGTGTCAGTGAGTGTGGAGTAATATGGTTGGCTGATGTGACTACAATTGTTAAATAGCTGGAAAGATATGGGACTTACAGCAGTGCTCAGTGTGCAAGGGTGAGGTGAAGTTCATAGAAGAATCCCTACAATACAGAAGGAGGTCAATTCGGCCCATCGAGTCTGCACCAACCCTTTAAAAGATCACCCTACCAGGGCAGCACGGTGGCGCTATATTGCCCATTAATTGGAAAAAATGAATTGGGTTAACAAAAAAAAGGAAAAAAAGAAGGAAAAAAAAGAAAAATAGAAGAAGAAAGATCACCCTACCTAGGCCCAATCCCCTGACCTATTCCAGTGACCTCAGCCTAAGGGCAATTTAGCATGGCCAAGCCACCTAACATGCACATCTTTGGACTGTGGAAAGAAACTGGGGCATCCGGAGGACAGACACGGGGAGAACGTGCAGACTGCACACAGACAGTCAGAATTGAACTCGGATCCCTGGCGCTGTGAGGCAGCAGTGCTAACCACTGTGCCACCACAAGTTATGAATGGGTGGGTGGAACACGGATTGATAGAGATTGTCAGTAGGTGAGTGATGGGGAATAATGAGTGGAACAGTGTGTTGATTCCATTGGTAGGAGATGGAATGTGATGGTGTGCTCACTGACCTTGACCGCTCCTGTGAGGTCATTGAACTTTGTGCAGCACTGTATCCAGATTCTCGGGCCTAAGGATTGACCATGATGGCTATCTGTTCCCACTATCTTCACCCTATCTGTCTGAAAGGTCTCCTGATCCCTATAGGTAGAGAATCCATCTTCTCTCCCAGCTCACCTCCTACACCAAGGCTTCCAATGCTGCGTCGCATGATTTTGGAGCATGTTCCCTGGTATGTTGTGTCTTTCTAATGTCTTTCCCAGTTTTGGCAGCTGCACCAGCCGAAATGGACCTCCCTTTCAGAGGTCCAGTCAGATTTTAAATAATGTGGGCGAGCTTGAACTCATGCCAGCCTCTCAGGATGCTGTGTCTCTGCTCAGGCGTGCAGCTATTCAACAGCATTTTTTGCGGACGCTGCAGGCTGCAATGATGCAACTGATGCGCTATCGATTACCACAAAGACGAGAGTAGTGGAATAATCGAGGCTTTATTGAGCAAAGATGTTGTGCCTCCTGTAGCTGGAACCAGAATGGCTGCAGCACCGGCGAGCACACACATTTATACACCGCCTACTGGGCGGAGCCAGCAGGCAGGGATTTACCCAGGTACCTCTAGTATACGTGTCTTACCGTAATACATAAAATACTGCTAGTGGTGACTACCACAGTAACTGAGCGGGGTTTGCATGCCGCCTGTATCAGAAGGAATGGATGTTCGTGAATCAAGCACGGGGTTTACGCCACATGGGGCTCTTTGCCTAATTGTTTCACTGACAGACTGGACTAGACAAGTTTATAGCCATGAATAAAACTGCTTATTGGCTGTTATGATCCCCACGAGACCCATGGGGATGACGCAATTTATCTCCCCATGAGCCTCGTGGATTACGGGACTGGGACTGTTACTTGTAAATACTTTACTTAAACATGCGTTTGACTCCCTTTTCCAGACTCCTCTGTGATGACTACATTGGCGACGAGGCTAAAGCGGAAAGACAGTAGGTGCTGCTAACCATTTCAAGCACAGCCACTCCTTTCATGAAGGAATAAGGTTTGCACCATTTTGAAAATGCCGCTCTCTGACAGACTCGATGCATTCAATGTGGGTGTAGAGGACTGGACTCAGTCCATGGAGCGTATGTGCTTTTTTTTGAGGTGAATACTATCATTGGGGATGATCATCAGATAGTAATTCTTCTCACCACCTGTGGGGCCCCACTTTCGCGTCATAAAGAGCCTGACGTACCCCATGGCGCCAGACGCAAGACATTCGAAGGGCTAATGGCGCTCATGCCAAATCACTACACAAAACAAACCGTCAGTTATCGTACAGAGGTACCGATTTAATACAGCCCGAGAAGTCCGTTACTGGGTTTTTGGTGCGATTGCGCAAAGTGGCAGAGTTTTGCGACTATGGGCCATCCTTACCCGAGATACTACGGGACCGCCTTGTATGCAGAGTGCATAATTTGGCAAGCATGCAAAAAATTGCTGGCTGAGCCATTGCTGGACCTAAAAAGGCCATCAAAATCTCCCTCTCATGGAAGAGTGCAGAGTATGGAATCCAGAAATTCCATGGGATGCCAGGAATGGAGGTAAACAGAGTAGGACACCCCTATTGTGGAGTACAGTGCCCTTAGGACTGAGACTCTGAGAACTTCAGCCTTGCCCGAACACCAGCTGGGCCAGGCCCCTTGGTCAAGATGGGGCGCTTGCCCAGAATAAATGGAGGATGATTTTTTTTTAAATTCATTTACGAGATGTGGGCATCGGGTTTATTGCCCATCCCTAATTGCCCTTCAGAAGGTGGTGGTGAGTTGACTTCTTTAACTGCTGCAGTCCCTGAGGTTCAGGTATACCCACAGTGCTACTAGGGAGGGGTTCCAGAATTTTGATCCAGCGATAGTGAAGGAACTGCTATATATTTCCAAGTCAGGGTGGTGAATGACTTGGAGGGGAACCTCCAGGTGTGGGCTCCCAAGTATCTGCTGCCCTTGTCCTTCTAGATGGTAGTGGTTGTGGATTTGGAAAACGCTGCTTAAGGGACCTTGGCAAGTTCCTGCAGTGCATCTTGTAGATGGTACACTGTTCGTCGATGGTGGAGGGATTGAATATTTGTGGAAGAGGTAACAATCAAACGGGCTGCTTTGTCCTAGATGATGTCGAATCTCTTGAGTGTTGTGGGAATTCCACTCATCCAGGCAAGTGGAGAGTATTCAATTGCACTCCCGCCTTGCACCTTGTAGATGGCGGAAAGGCTTTGGGGGGGGTCAGGAGGTGAGTTACTCGCTGTAGGATTCTTAGCCGTTGACCTGCTCTGGTAGCCACAGTATTAATGTGGCTAGTCCAGTTCAGTTTTTGATCAATGGTAACCCCCAGGATGTTGATTGTAGGGGATTCAGCGATGGTAATGCCACTGAATGGCAAGGGGCGGTGGTTAGATCCCCTTTTGTAGGAAGGAGCACTTGTGTGGCATGAATATAACTTGCCACTTGTTAGCCCAAGTCTTGATAATGTCCAAGTATTGTTGCATTTGGACATGGACTGCTTCATTATCTGAGGTGGAGATGCCGGCGTTGGACTGGGGTGAGCACAGTAAGAAGTCTTACAACACCAGGTTAAAGTCCAACAGGTTTGTTTCAAACACTAGCTTTCGGAGCACTGCTCCTTCCTCAGGTGAATGAAGAGTATGTTCCAGTATGTTCCTGGAACATACTCTTCATTCACCTGAGGAAGGAGCAGTGCTCCGAAAGCTAGTGTTTGAAACAAACCTGTTGGACTTTAACCTGGTGTTGTAAGACTTCTTACTGTGCTCATTATCTGAGGAGTTGCGAATGGTGCTGAACATTGTGCAATCATCAGCGAACATCCCCACTCCTGACTTTATGATGAAGATGAAGATGGTTGGGCCTAGGAGACTACCCTGAAAAACTCCTGCAGTGATGTCTTGGAGCTGAGAAGATTGAGGTTGACCTCCAACCACCACAACCCTCTTCCTTTGTGCCAGGTATGACTCCAGCCAGTGGAGAGTTTCCCCCCTGATTCCCATTGACTCCAGTTTTGCTAGGGCGCCTTGATCGGTCAAATGCTGCCTTGATGTCAAGGGCAGTTGCTTTCATCTCACCTCTGGCATTCAGCTCTTTTGTCCATGTTTGAACCAAGGCTGTAGAGAGGTCAGGAGCTGAGTGACCCTGGCGGAACCCAAACTGAGGGTCCGTGAGCAGGTTATTGCTGAGTAAGTGTCGCCTGATAGCACTGTTGAAGACTTCTTCCATCACTTTGCTGATGATGGAGAGTAGACTGATAGGAAGGTAATTGGCCGGGATGGATTTGCCCTGTTTCTCGTGTACAGGACATACCTGGGCAATTTTCCACATTGCCGGGTAGATACTAGTGTTGTAGCTGTACTATTGCCGGAATATTGTCAGGCCCATAGCCTTTGCAGTATCCAGTGCCTTCAGCATTGATATCATGTGGACGGAATCGTACTGGCTGAAGACTGCCACCTGTAATGCAGTGGACTTCCGGAGGAGACCGAGATGGATCCTCCACCTGGCACTTCTGGCTGAAGATTGTTGCAAATGCTTCAGCCTTGTCTTTTGCAAAGATGGTGCTTGTCTCCTCCTTCATTGAGGGTGGGGATGTTTGTGCAGCCTCCTCCTCCAGTGAGTTCTTTAATTGTCCACCAACATTCACGGCTGGATATGGCAGGACTGCAGAGCTTAGATCTGATGCATTGGTTGTGGGACCACTTAGCTTTGTCTATTACTTGCTGCTTTTGCTGTTTGGCACACAAGTAGTCCTGTGTTGTAGCTTCACCACGTTGGAACCTCATTTTTCGGTATGTATGATGTTCCTTCTGGCATGCCCTCCTGCGGTCTTCATTGAACCTGGGTTGGTCCCCTGGCTTGGTGGTAATGGTCGTGTGGGGGTTATGCTGGGACATGAGGTTGCAGATTGTGGTTGCGTACAATTCTGCACACTTTGGCATAAGTCTCCAGTTGTTAGACTCAGGTCAGAGCCCAGCTGCAGTGTAGCCCCAACTGGGACAGGGACTGTTATTTGTAAATACTTTACTTTTGTTAATAAACCTCTGTTTGACTCTCCTTTCCAGACTCCTCTGTGACTACTAAATTGGCATAAATCGTAACCCCAACATTTAAAAAAAAAATTGTTATTTTGGTCAGGATCTATTGCCTAATTTGAATAATAACTTAATAATAATCGCTTATTGTCGCAAGTAGGCGTCAATGAAGTTACTGCGAAAAGTCCCTAGTCGCCACATTCCGGTGCCTGTTCTGGGAGGCTGGTACGGGAATTGAACCCGCACTGCTGGCATTGTTCAGCATTACGAGCCAGCTGTTTAGCCCACTGTGCTAAAACTTTTGATGGTTATTACAACACAGCCAACTGCTGTGGTCAATACACAAATGAAAACCACCACAGCATCAGTGACCTATGAAACCTAAACTAGGTGGCAGCTCGCAGGTCACAATACTGCTCCCTGAAAAGATTAAACCTTGACCTGGACTCAGTCTGATCCTCTAAACATGTTTCAAAAGTGATATGAACGACACTCACCAGCCTCAGCTGATGTGCTTTGTAGCTTTCCAATTTCCTGGTGAAGTCTCTCTTGAACATCCCTTCATCCTACGCTTTCAGTGTGTTTTACAGAAAGCACACAGCACAGTATCAGTATTGCTGCCTCACTGTGTGTCATCCACACCAGCGTTTTTCAAAGCGGGGGTCGTGACCCGCAGCTGGGTCGCAGGATGATGTAAAATGTGTCGCCAAATGTTCTCCAAAAATGATCCCCAGAGGTGGCCTGACCCTTTTCCCCGTTTTTTTTCTCTGGGTAAATTCTTGCTGCAGTACAGTGTATGACCACATGGGTCTGATTTAGCGGCCGGTACCACGGACCACCTTGCTCCCTGGGTCACTGTGACAGTCATCGCCACCAGCACAACCTCCAGCAGCAAATCCCATTTCTGCAGCAACTAATCGACCAGGTTAGTCAGCACCTGCAACTACAACTGAAGAATTTAAAAGAAAAAAATAAATTTATTTCCTGAAGATAGTCCTTCTGCACAGAGTTAGTTTCCAGTAGGACTTTGTCGTCTTTTTTCCAGGCCTGTCCACCCAAAACCAAATGACTGTTTACTGCGATATGTTTCCACAAATACCCCAGTCAGCAACTTGCAGCCGGAGAACTCCCATATATAGGGTTTAGCAGATAATTCATGTGTATCCTGTGGGGATCTCCCCACCTTTCAATTGATCAATTGTTACAAAGCTGATTCATGTTTGCCCCATTCTGAACTTGAATCTCGGGCGACAGGTATGGGTTTGGGAACTCCATCCATCCCAGTCGAGGGAAATACATCTGTTCAAGTACAGCTCGTAGGAAGCACAAAGTCAATGATCACACAAAGAGACTGACTTCAGGGTTAATGTTCTGAATCAGATGTATGCTTAATGTCTGCCACTGTTACAATTGTCAATGAACCTTGAGTTTGTGTTACTGTCAACAATGTCAGTGCTGGTTGAATTTCTCTTACCCTTAACCTTGTCAGTCAGATCTCTATTGAAAGTTTTGTGGTGTGTGCATAAGAGGTTTAATGTGATGATAATAATAATCTTTATTAGTGTCACAGGTAGGCTTACATTAACACTGCAATGAAGTTACTGTGAAAATCCCCTAGTAGTCACAGTCCGGCATCTGTTCGGGTACATAGAGGGAGAATACAGAATGTCCAATTCATCCAACAAGCACATCTTTCGGGACTTTGTGGGAGGAAACCGAAGCACCCGGAGGAAACCCACGCAGACACGGGGAAAACATGCAGACTCCACAAAGGCGGGAATCGAACCCGCGACCCGAACGCTGTGAAGCAACAGTGCTAAGCATTGTGCTACCATGCCGCCCATCAGCCCAAAATCCAGGCATGTTTCCAAGAATTCCCTCATTCCCTCTTCAAACACCTGGGGCAGGAGTGTGCAACGCCAGAGTCGGGAAAAGCGGTAGGGCAGAGAATCGTGAGTAAGGCAGGAATCATGGCCGGCATTAAGCACCCTGGAAGGAATGCCGTGCTCCAATGCAGCGAAAATGGCGTCAATGCATTCGACTCCGCACGTACAGTAAACATCATTCGCATATCAGGAAACAGTCGCCGTGGCCAATGAGACAGAGAGAGGAGGTAGGACTTGCAGAGGCGCGACCGTGGGCTGCCGGTCCTGCTGCTGGCAGGGCTGGCTGGGGGGGAGGGGCGTCTGCCAGGCCTGGGGCTCAGCGGGGGATGACCAGGGGATGGGCCGTGGGGTCGGAGCGATGCCCCCATGGGGCATCCAGGCATGGACCGCCATTGCTGCAGCCTGCAAGGGGGCCATCTTTCTGCGCACCCCACTGACCACCCTACACGGCCCATCGTTGCGCAGAGTGATACGGGTCGTTTGGGTGCCCCCACGCCACCACACCCCACACCCCACCAAACCGAGGAGAGTGTCTCTGGAATGGTGGAGGGTGTTGGAGACGGCAGTGACGGGAAACCTTGTCATCCCCGGACTGGTTCATAGGTTCATAAGATGTAGGAGCAGAATTAGGCCATTCGGCCCATCGGGTCGGCTCCACCATTCTAACATGGCTGCTCCGGGGTGCCTCGGGCTGCAGTTCGAGGGCTCTCATTGCTGTCTGTTTCTTCTTCCTCGCTGCTAGCAACTTGGGATTGGGGTCGGGGTGGGGGACACCAGAAGGGCACGCCTCGCCACCAGATGATCCTGCACGACACAGGAATTAACGCATGATTGGATCACACGTTGGGCTGGTGGGTCATGTGAGGTTGGAGGGTGGTGGGGGAGGTATGGGGGTGGTGTGAGTGTAGTGGCTGGTGGTTGGGGGCTGTGGAGGCGGTGTGGTAATGGTGAGGGTATGATAAGGGGGTGGTGGGGGAGTGAGGGTGTGGTGGGTGTGGTGTGGTGAGGGCATGTGGGGTGGTCTGGAGTGGTGAGGGAGTGGTGGTGGGATGATTAGGGGGTGGTGGCGGGGTGACAGCGTGGTGGGTGTGGTGTGCAGCTTGTTCCGTGCGCCCTATCCCCATGCACCCTGACACATGCACCCTGTCTCTGCGCACCATGTTCCTGTGCACCCTATCACTGTGCACCCTGTCTCTGCGCACCATGTTGCTGTGCACCCTATCACTGTGCACCATGTCCCCGTGCACCCACCATGTTCCCGTGCAACCTGTATCATGCATCCTGTTTCTGTGCGCACAGTGTCTGTGTACTCTGTCCCTGTGCACCTTGTCCCCATGCACTGT
Source organism: Scyliorhinus torazame (assembly GCF_047496885.1). Taxonomy (NCBI): domain Eukaryota; kingdom Metazoa; phylum Chordata; class Chondrichthyes; order Carcharhiniformes; family Scyliorhinidae; genus Scyliorhinus; species Scyliorhinus torazame. The sequence goes on along the minus strand of NC_092724.1, from coordinate 62,725,579 downwards.
GACGCCTTGCACCGTGACCCCATGCACAATGTCTCTTGCACCCTGTCGCTCTGCATCCGGTCTCTGTGCACCCTCACCCTGTGCACCCTGTCTCTGTGCACCCTGTCTGTGAGCATGCTATCACTGTCATGATATTCAGATAAACATCATGGTGCAAACACACATACACACTGATAGACAGATCAACAGACCAATCAACACACACGCAACATCACAGCCAATCACAAGAAAGAGCACACGCACTATAAAAAGGGGAACACCACAGTTCCCGCTCATTCCAGCAGGAGACAGCTCAGGGCACAGAGCTCACAGCAAGCCACTCAGACATCCACCATGTGCTGAGTGCCTCTCTAAGATAGTGTAAGGGCTGGGTCCACAGGTTAAAGGGTAAAGACCGAACCACAGTCATAAATTTACAGATGTTGTCATTGATAGTAATAAAACAGAGTTGTACCATCTGCAACCGTGTTAGTTCGTCTGTATAGCGGAACACCCAACACGACATAGTACCAGGATTGGAACCCAGCAACTGTGAGACCTACCTACACATCTCAGGAATCCGCCATCCTGCGCCATGGGCACCACTCCAAATCGCTGGAAACCTCGGCGTCAACTGGAAGCTGTTTAAACAGCGCTTCCAGTTCTCCCTAGAAGCCACAGAAAGGGAGAATGCTTCGGACACCAGAAAAATCGCCCTCCTCCTCTCCACGGCAGGGCAACACGTCATCCACATCTACAACTCCCTGTGTTCGTGGACGGTGAGGACAAGACGAAGTACAAGACGGTCCTTCTTAAACTCGAGCAGCACTTCAGCGTCGAGGTGAACGAGAGCTTCGAGAGGTACCTCTTCCAGCAGCGCCTGCAGGGTAAGGATGAGCCTTTTCAATCTTTCCTGACACACCTCCGTATCCTCGTGCAGTCCTGCGGTTATGAGGCCACCTCAGATTCCATGATTCGGAACCAGATAGTTTTTGGGGTCACCTCGGTCACCCTACGACAGCAGCTCCTCAAAATTAAAAGCCTCATCTTAGCCACCGCCATCGAAGCCTGCGTCCTCCATGAAAACGCGACCAGCCGGTACTCCCAATTCCAGGTGGCCGAATCGGCACGGCAGGGGTCCTACGAGGCCGAGCGGGTCCAGTCGATCCAGTTCCTCCTGGCCCGCGGCCCGGACGAGGGCGGCCATTTCGCGCGCTTTCCCGCGCTTGTACGCGCCAAAAGAGACGTCGAAGCAGAGGGACGCGACGCGCAGGCGCGCTCTACGCAGGACCGAACTGCGCATGCGCAATGGCGCAACGAACGCCATGACGTCATGACGTGCGGCAACTGTGGATCCGCACATTTAAAGCGGCAATGTCCAGCAAAGAATCGACAATGCCTCCGCTGTGGCAAGATGGGCCACTACGCTGCCTGCTGTCGAGCAGCTCAACCTGCCAACGCTCCCCAATTCCGCCAGCCTTGCAGGGACGTGCGGGCCATTCAGCCTCCATACACCGAGTCATACCCTGACGATGTACGGACCGGTGATACCGACGACCGGGAAGCCTTCCGCGTCGCGGTCATTGACAGGAACCGGATGTCCCCAAGCAGGACCCACCAGCCGATGCCAGTGAACAGCGTTAATCCGGGTGATGAATGGTGTGCCACCCTAACGGTTAACCGATCACCAATCACATTCCGTTTAGACACTGGTGCCTCCGCCAACCTGATAGCATGGTCAGCCTTCTACGCCTTGAAGGTCAGACCACCGATTCGGCCATCCCGCTGTCAGATGGTCGATTACAGCGGAAATGTTATCCCGGCCATGGGATCCTGCCAGCTCGAGGTCACACACAATGCATACACAGCCACACTGTCCTTTGGGATAGTTGGATCATCGAAGGACTCCCTGCTAGGTGCACAGGCGTGCAAGGTTCTCCACCTCGTTCAGCGGGTACACACTCTGTCTCCAGAAGGCACGTCCAACTTCCCGGATGCAAAATTTAGGGCACAGCTCCACTCGCTCCTCGCCCACAACCAGGAGGCTTTCGAGGGCATGGGCGCACTGCCCTACACTTACAGAATACGGCTCAAACCGGACGCCACCCCAGTCATTCACGCACCTCGTAGAGTTCCAGCACCACTCAAAGACCGCCTCAAGCAGCAGCTGCAGGAGGAAATTTTCGAGCTGTTTTGTGCCCAGCGCACACCCTGCTATGCCAGGTGAATTGGTTCTGTTACGGTACCCAGACCACATCCCAATTTTTATTAGGAAATTGGACGAAACGGCGACAACTTTTCAATTTGTAAACTGTGAAGAAAGGCTACTTCACTCAATTGTGATTCCACTGACAGCTAGAGATTTATTATATTAAGGGCATAATTTAATTAAATTGGAACAAAGCCCCATAGCGAGAGGGTATAGCCGCGCGTTTCCCGGTGCTCGCAGCACTGAGGTGTTTTGTTATGTTTCCTTTGTAACATAAGCGGCTTCCTTGTGTTGCATTTGTCAAGGAAGGTCGAGACGTGTAGATGACTTCAACACATTTATTTACACTATGTACACTTTTATAACTTGAGTTCGACACTACTGCTAATCCTATTATAGCTACCTAAACTGACTAACCAGCTGCTGTCTTCCACGTGGTGGGTGTAATATTGAATCAACCCTGTGCCTCTCCTCACTGACTGTCTCCACTGGCCAAAGGGCAGATCATGGGCGAAATTCTCCGTTATCGGCGGAAACTCCGCCGATCGGCGCAATAAATGGCGCAAATCCCACTTGCGTCACGTCATAAAAATGGGCCGATAGTCTGCGGCCCGAAATGGGCTAGCAGCGACGTAACGGGATCCGCGCTTGCGCAGTGGTTCACGCCGTGCAGCGTCATACGCGCTGCACGGCGTGACGGCTCATAAGGCCGCGCAGCTCCCCCCCACCCGACCGGAACAGCCGACCGCAACACCCGACTTGATGGCTGGCCGTCGCTCAGCCCCGAGGTTCGAGTCACGCGATGTGGAGGCGCTCCTGGATGCGGTGGAGCAGAGGAGGGACGCCCTGTATCCTGGGCACGGCCGCAGAGTTGCCCCGCGCCACAGCCGGCGTCTGTGGAGGGAGGTGGCAGAGGCCGTCACCGCTGTGGCCCTAACACCACGGACAGGCACCCAGTGCCACAAGAAGGTGAACGACCTCGTCAGAGCAGGCAGGGTGAGCCTCCCCATATCCCCCATATCCCCTCTCCCCCAAATCCCCCCCTCCCCCATATCCCCCCCTCCCCCATATCCCCCCTCCCCCATATCCCCCATATCCCCCATATCCCCCCTCCCCCATATCCCCCCCTCCCCCATATCCCCCATATCCCCCCTCCCCCATATCCCCCATATTCCCCCCTCCCCCATATCCCCCCTCCCCCATATCCCCCCTCCCCCATATCCCCCATAATCCCCCCTCCCCATATCCCCCCTCCCCCATATCCCCCCTCCCCCATATCCCCCATATCCCCCCCATATCCCCCCTCCCCCATATCCCCCCTCCCCCATATTCCCCATATCCCCCCTCCCCCATATCCCCCCCCACATATCCCCCCTCCCCCATATCCCCCCTCCCCCATATCCCCGCCTCCCCCATATCCCCCATATCCCCCCTCCCCCATATCCCCCCTCCACCATATCCCCCATATTCCCCCCTCCCCCATATCCCCCCTCCCCCATATCCCCCATATCCCCCCTCCCCCATATCCCCCCTCCCCCATATCCCCCATATCCCCAAGTGAATCCAGCCCTAACCTTAACCTCTGCAATGCACGCGCAACCGATGGCGTGCATTCATATACCTGCCTAACACTGTTGCCTTTTACCCCTGCCACCCCCCCCCCCCCCCCCCCCCCAGGAGAAGCGCGCACACAACAATAGGGAGCATGTGAGGACTGGAGGAGGCCCCGCTGATGAGAGGCCACTGACCGAACACCAGGAAAGGGCCCTGGAACTGGCTGGCGGACCTGAGGACCGGGAGGTTGCTGATGCAGAGGTCAGGGCCCCACGAGCAAGTGAGCCACCAACAGCCCGTCCCCATATCCCCCCTCCCCTATATCCCCCTCTCCCGTATCACCTGATCACTGCCTGATGTCTAACCATGCATGCTTCATTGTGTATCGCAGGACCAAACGTCCAGGCACCCATCCCCGCAGATGCAGACCGCCCGCAGGATGCCCCTCGGAGACCACAGGAGACGGAGAGACCCGCACCCTCCAGCATGCGACGCCCGCAGGATGCCCCTCGGAGACCACGGGAGACGGAGAGACCCGCACCCTCCAGCATGCGACGCCCGCAGGATGCCCCTCGGAGACCACGGGAGACGGAGAGACCCGCACCCTCCAGCATGCGACGCCCGCAGGATGCCCCTCGCACACCACGGGAGACGGAGAGACCTGGAGCAACAGGGAGACGACACCCCCGTCACGTGCGGGAGCAACCACCCAGCGATGAGGGGGGCAGCCACAGGCCCCCGTCACATCCGAGCCAGGACACCACTACCCAGGACACCACTATCCAGGACACCCCTACCCGGGACACCACTACCCAGGACACCCCTACCCGGGACAGCACTACCCGGGACAGCACTACCCGGGACAGCACTACCCAGGACACCCCTACCCGGGAAGACGAAATACCGGACAGTGACTCAGAGTGGATGGGTGGAGACGAACCCCCACCCCAAAGTGCCATGGACTCAGAGTGGGACGAAGAGCACGACACAACGCCACTGCTGTCACCAACACCCTCCACCATCGCAGAAACACTCACCACGGTTGGGCACTTTAGTGATGAGGCGTCTGGTACACTCACTGGTGCGCACAACACAGCAGTCCCGGTACAGCAGGTGGAGGTAGGAGCAGCAGAGGGACCGGGCGGTCGGAGGGCAGCCCAGGCCAAGCGAACATCTGCCGCCCAGATGGATCCCGGGTTCCTGCAGTTACCACACCCACACATAGATCCGATGCAACCACTGACACGGAGACGAGCGAATAGGGTGACGGGTGGCTTGAGGCGGCTGCGGTCGCAGGTGGAGGAGTCCACCCGCGTCCAGGAGCTGGGAGTGGTCCCGGTCATGCGTGCCACCCAGGCTGACACCGCACGGGTGGCGTCCGCGGTGGAGGCAATGGGTGCGACGGTGTCAGACATGGGGAACGGTTTGCGAGGCCTGGGGCCTTCCGTGCAGGCGGCGTCTGTGGCCCAGGAAATGGCTGCCCTCTCACAGGAGGCCATGAGCCAGTGCCAGCGCCAGATGGCAGAGGCGCTCAACGCCATAGCCCAGTCTCAGCACGCCATAGCCCAGTCTCAGCAGGCCATGGCCCAGTCTCAGCAGGCCATCGCTGAGGGCATCGGCGCCAGTGGCCATGTGCGAGCTGGCGTCGCACTGTCGCAGACAGGGTTCGACAACCCCCTGGGCTCCATGGCTGCAAACCTGCAGACCCCTGTCGATACCAGCACGGGCCTCCAGGACTGGCAGCGCCAGATGTCGGGGGTGCGTCGGATGGCCAGTCCGTTCGCATCCCCCACCCATGTAGAGGCCTGGGGGCCATCGGGCACCCCGAGGGAGGAGGAGGTGGTGTGGTCCGTCCCGGCTCCCTCTGTAGGGGAGGTCCCGGTACACCGCGACACCTCGGACTCCCCCCCTTCCGTCCCAGGTGCATCGGGTGGGCAACGGGCAGGACAGGCTGGCAGCTCGCCATCCCAGTCGCCCGGGCCGCAGCCTGGCCCATCTAGGCCAGGACGCCCCAGGAAACGGCCGCCAAAGGGATCCAGTGTCAGAGGGCAGGAATCACAGGAGTCCACCTCCAGTTCTGCTGTACCGTCTGGGGAACCACGTAGACGTAGTCAAAGGGCCCGTAAGGCCAAACAATTAGACACTGAGTAAGTTGGCACGGGTGCAGGGCACAGATGAGTTTTAGGCGCTAGGGCACGTGCATGAACTCCTTTGGTTATTAAAGTCAATGTTACACCTACCGAAGCTGCCTTTGTGCTCTGTCCAAAGTGTGCGGGGGTGTCATGTACGTTGAGCGCAAGTGTGTGTGTGAGGGGTGGTCTTACCTCAGCCCCAGGTGAGTCTGCCCCCTTCCCCCTGGGCCGCCATCAACATTCCCCGGGCAGAGGACGGGACCGTGCGCTGCAGTGTCACAGCCGCATGCAGGGATGGTCCGGGTGGATGGTGGTACTGTGGCCATGGGTCAGACATAGTCCAACGATGTAGAGCCAGGAGCTCATCGGAGGCGGGTTGTCATCATTCTCCATGGCCTGCGATAGACACGCGTCCACCCGCAACTGGGTGAGCCCGGCCCGTTGTGCCGCCGGTGGATCGGCAATTGGGGGTGGGGGGGTGGTGTGCATGCGGGTGGGGTGTGTGGGGTTGGGCAGGGGGGTGAGGGTGCTGGGTGGGTGGATGGGTGGGGGGTGTGGGTGGTCGGCTGTTGTCATGGTGTGCGGTCTGTGGCCATACTACCCGATTCCCACGCCCATCTAGTCAGTGAAGCGGGCGTCTATCAGTCTGTCCCGTGCCCGCTGGGCCAGCCGGTAACGGTGGACAGCCACCCGTCTGTGTCTACCCCGTCTGCCCTGACCATTGCCCCCATCCCCCTCATCTGGGGAGGACTGGGCCTCTTCCTGCTGCTCCTCCACTCCGCCCTCCTCTGCCTGCGGTACATCGCCCCTCTGCTGGGCTATGTTGTGCAGGACGCAGCACACCACAATGATGCGGCCGACCCTATCTGACCGATACTGGAGGGCGCCCCCAGAGAGGTCCAGGCACCTGAAACGCATCTTCAGCACGCCAAAACACCTCTCGATCACTCCCCTTGTCGCTACATGGGCATCATTGTAGCGGTTCTCCGCCTCATTGCGTGGCCTCCGTATAGGCGTCATCAGCCACGATCGCAATGGGTAGCCCCTGTCGCCCAGCAACCAGCCCCTCAGCCGGGGATGGCGTCCCTCGTACATGCCGGGGATGGATGACCGCGACAACACGAATGAGTCGTGTACACTGCCTGGGTGACGGGCGCAGACGTGCAGGATCATCATGCGGTGGTCGCAGACCACCTGTACGTTCATCGAATAGGTCTCCTTCCTATTAGTGAACACGGCCCTGTTATCTGCAGGTGGCCGCACGGCGACGTGCATCCCATCGATCGCGCCCTGGACCATGGGGAACCCGGCAATGGCAGAGAAGCCCACGGCCCGGGCATCTTGGCTGGCCCGGTCCACGGGGAAGCGGATGTAGCGGTGCGCCATGGCATAAAGGGCATCTGTCACTGCCCGGATGCACCGATGCACCGATGTCTGCGATATGCCGGACAGGTCCCCACTCGGTGCCTGGAATGACCCCGTTGCATAAAAGTTCAGGGCCACCGTAACCTTGACGGACACGGGGAGAGGGTGTCCCCCGCCAGTGCCACGTGGTGACAGGCGTGCCAGCAGGTGGCAGATGTGTGCCACGGTTTCCCGGCTCATCCGGAGTCTCCTCCTGCATTCCCGGTCCGTGAGGTCCTGGTATGACTGCCGGGGCCGGTACACATGGGGCGCCCTCGGGTGCCTCCATTGCCGTGGGGCCGCAACGTCCTCCTCCCCCTCCTCGTCCTGTCGGTCAGGTGTCCCTCCAGCCTGGGCGGCTGCCGCCTGCCCCTCTGCGGCAGCCTGCGCCGCCTCTCTGGCACGCTCCTCCTCCTCCTCCTCCTCATCCAGGGCAACATAGACATGAGCGGCTGCCACCACGGCGGCCAACATCGCTGGATGGTCTGAAAACATGACGGCCTGGTGGGGGGGAGGGGAACAATGACATGTCATCATTGCCCATATCCCCTCCTCCCCCCAGCCAGGTGGCATGGACCGCATGGGTCCAACTGTTGGAGGCTGGCACCTGGCCAGGTGGACCAACTCATTTGCCCTCCCATCACCCACCCCAGCACGGACCCCCCCCCAACCCCCAACCTCCACCCCGGCACGGACCCCCTCCCCAACCCCCAACCTCCACCCCGGCACGGACCCCCCCCCCCAACCTCCACCCCGTCACGGACCCCCCCCCAACCTCCACCCTGGCACGGACCCCCTCCCCAACCTCCACCCCGGCACGGACCCCCTCCCCAACCCCCAACCTCCACCCCGGCATGGACCCCCTCCCCAACCCCCAACCTCCACCCCAGCACGGACCCCCCCCCCCAACCTCCACCCCGGCACGGACCCCCTCCCCAACCTCCACCCCGGCACGGACCCCCTCCCCAACCTCCACCCCAGCACGGACCCCCCCCCAACCCCCAACCTCCATCCCGGCACGGACCCCCTCCCCAACCTCCACCCCAGCACGGACCCCCCCCCAACCCCCAACCTCCACCCCGGCACGGACCCCCCCCCCCCCAACCTCCACCCCGGCACGGACCCCCTCCCCAACCCCCAACCTCCACCCCGGCACGGCCCCCCCCCCCAACCTCCACCCTGGCACGGACCCCCTCCCGGCACTCCCCCGGAGCCCAACCTACTCTAACCACCCCCCCCCCCCCCCCCCACGGCCGCACACACACACACACAAGCCGAGACATACCTCTCCTCAGGCAATCAGTCTGCGGCCACGCCATTTCCTGCCCAGAGCCAACCCCCCAGGCCGTCACTCACCTCCTCGCTGGTCGGCGTGAGCCTGGAGCACCGGGTCACGCCGATGAAAAGGAGGTTTGATTCACGTCGACGTGAACGGTCATCACGTCGACGGGACTTCGGCCCATCCGGAAGGGAGAATATCGGCAGGCCGAAAATCGGCTGCCTTGCGCAGACCCGTGACATTCTCCGCGGCAGCGGCGCCATTAACGCCCCGCCGACTTTTCTCCCTTTGGAGACTTCGGCGGGGGCGGGATTCACGGCGGCCAACGGCCATTCTCCGACCCGGCGGGGGGTCGGAGAATGACGCCCCATGTGTGTGGTGTCCTTTATATATGGGTTGGTGTAATGCCCCCCTGTGGTCGTGTCACCTGCTTGTGTATCGTGAATGTCCATTGGTCACCTCCTATCTAACTTATCTATTGGTTGAGTGTGTGTGTGTGATGTTTCTGGTGCTCCCTCTAGTGTCTGGCTAGCTTACATGTATTTACAGTGATGCACATCACCACATGAGGAACACAACATTATCGAACAGCGCTCAGGTTAGATAGCGGGCCTCAGTGGGGATAGTCCCATTTTCTGCACTGAGGAACTCCACTTCTCGGAACTCCTCAGTGTTCCAAGAGAGCAGGTGACACTTTTTTAAAATATTTTTATTCAAGGCATTTTCTGATTATATACAAAACAGACTATATAAAACACTTTGTACAAGTATTTCTCAACAAGTGGGCGAACACACGAGACCTCTTGATCGGCCCGTTCAGTCCTGACACATTCCACAAGATCAGTCTGATCGGGGAGGGTGGGCAGTGGGGGGAGGAGAAGGAGAGCGGTGGTTGCTGCGGGGGCGGGGGGGAACCCGGGGCAACCCGATCAGCTATATCCGGAACTCAATGAGCTTTCTTTGGTCCCTGTCTCACCCATTTTCCAGGTCCCCTCATCCCTCCCCGCACAATGACTCCATAAAATGTCCTTCAACGATAGCAGTTCATCTCACCCTCCCCCCTCACCCCCAGAGAAATACCCACCACCCTAAGTTTATTACCCCGACCCAAACTAAATAAAGAAGAACCATAAAAATTAACCCCTTCTCTCTCCCCCCCGCCCCCCCACCATAGCCAATCACAGCCCATCACCCCCACTTCACTTCCGTTACCCACCAGCATTTCTGCTAGCTGGGTGACTCCCACTGAGGTAAAAAAATAACTTCCTTAAAACCAATATTTCTAAGAGACCCTCCTCCTCTGCCCCATCGCTACTAACCCGCACTGTTCAACTAAGTTGTTACTTTCCCTACCTCGCCCTCTCCCCCCTATCTAACAAAACTTACCACTAAAATTTGAACCTTGTGTACACAAGGCAGCAAAAGATTGCAAAACATTGTAGCTAAGTATCAACAGTACACAGTAAACAAAATTAACAGCGGTGAATACTACAAGGTTCTATAATTACATATAAACAGTGCAGAGTGAATAATAAAAAACCTACAGCAAACACTTCAAAGCTCTATAACTACATATAACCAGTATTAAGTGAATAATAACAGCAACGGTAAATGCTAAAGGGTACTGTGACTATTTATAAACCGTGTAAAGAGAATAACAATATCAACAACAATACTCCCAAGAACAATTTCAGTCTTGTAGGTGTTTTGTTATGTTTCCTTTGTAACATAAGCGGCTTCCTTGTGTTGCATTTGTCAAGGAAGGTCGAGACGTGTAAATAACTTCAACTCATTTATTTACACTATGTACACTTTTATAACTTGAGTTCGACACTACTGCTAATCCTATTGTAGCTACCTAAACTGACTAACCAGCTGCTGTCTTCCACGTGGTGGGTGTGATAATGAATCAACCCTGTGCCTCTCCTCACTGACTGTCTCCACTGGCCAAAGGGGCTGATCATGTGTGTGGTGTCCTTTATGTATGGGTTGGTGTAATGCCCCCCTGTGGTTGTGTCACCTCCTTGTGTATCGTGAATGTCCATTGGTCGCCTCCCATCTAACTTATCTATTGGTTGAGTGTGTGTGTGTGATGTTTCTAGTGCTCCCTCTAGTGTCTGTCTAGCTTACATGTATTTACAGTGATACACATCACCACAGTAGGTAACATCCTCGTGCATCCCCCAAACCATGAACTTTTATAAATTTAGCCGACTCCTCCTGCATGTCAATGTTCTTTCCTGCCATATGTTACCCACAAACATGCCAAATTGAAAGCTGTTCTTAAAACAAACAGCTTTGGATTTATTAAAACTAGACCTTCTCTTGGCCAGCTCTGCTCCCATGTTCTGGAAGATACAGACTGTGTGGACTTCCCAGGAACATTTACTGGGTCTCCTTGGCCCATTTCAGGATCTTCTCCTTGTCAAGGTCTCGGTGCTGCTCCACAATGATTGCATGTGGCCATTCTACCTTTGGTTTCCTTCCCAGCGACCGATGAGCTCGATCCGCTTCGGGAGGGCGCTGAAAGATTCCTTCCCCCACCAGCTTTGCAAATATTTCAGCCACGGATTCCGTAGCATTCGCACCTTCGGTGCCTTCAGGTAGACCCACGATCAATAAATTCTGCCTGCGAGACCAGTTTTCTGGATCGTCAGTTTTCCCTGCAGCTTTTTCTGTGACTCCGCCATTATCATAACCTGGGCCTCTAAAGAGGCAATCCGATCCTCGTGATCAGCCACTGATTTTTCTACCTTCTGGATCGCCGCCATCTGTGACTCCAGACTCTGTTCTACCCTCTCCACTGCCGTTTTTATGGGTTCCACAGCTCTCACAAAGTCTCCCGAGGCCGCCAATCTCTGTATTTGCGTTCATTTGAAATAAATTCCTTCAGTTACTCTGTACGACCGCTGTGCAGGGCCATCCACCATTTTTTCTCTTCCAGTGCCTCGTGAATTCTCTTTGTCCGATGAGTATCCTTTATTTCTTGATTTGCCGTCTTTGGACATACCTGCCGCAGTAAAAGGTCTGTTGCCGCAATCTTGCAGCTTTTAAACCTTTTAGCGAGCCCGGGTAATCGGGCAGAAAAGGTTTCAAAGTCCATCTTCGGGTAGGAACCATCTCGTGCGCGGCCACCTACTCCATGGCCGCTACCGGAAGTTTCGGGACGTCATTGCTGATTTCTGGAGCCCCCGAGGTGAACCCCCACCATTGTTCAGGAAAGCTATGGATAGCTCAGGAGTAAAACAATTTAAATCTACTTTGTATCCACAATCTCAGTGTGCGTTAGAAAAGTGGCACCGAACTTTAAAGGCCATATTGAGAGCTAATAGTTAGGTTATCCAGAGGATTGAGGTACAGGAATTCCATTTGTACTATTTGCAATTAGGGATGCACCAAATGAATCAACTAAATTCAGTCCAATCAAATTGATTTTTGTTCATGATGGACTGAATTTAGTATGATTCTCCGAACAGACATGTAACACAACATATATATATAAATACACTAGATTCATCACAGTTGGCACTGCCAAGGGTGCCAGGGAGCCGTGACAGGTTGACACTGCCATGGGGTGTGAGGCCTGAAGCGAGGAGGGCCTGAAAAGGGTGACGCTGAAAGATGGGGCTGAAAGGGGGAAGAATGAAAGGGGGCAGGGTATATGTTGACCCTATAGCAGGGCATCACTCACCTGGTGGTGTTGGTACAAACGATAGGTAGGAGGTCCTGATGCTGGCAAGAAGTGGGGAGAGATCTGAAGGGAGACCCAATGGATGGGCCCTGGCACCCCGCTACCCTCGTGCCAGCGATCCTTGAGAGGGGGCAGGTGGGGTTGATGCTGGGGAGCATGGTAGGGTAGGGGACACTGAAGCCCGATGCTGGCGATGTTGGAGGGGTGGGGTCGTTTAATATCACTTTGAAAGCGGGATGCCCTTTTATGTGAAGCTGGGCTTGCTGCCGTTTTTAGGCCCTGCCTGCCCCTCTCAGTGCCGGTGCAAAACTCGCCCACCCCATCCAAAAACTTCAAAGTGTGGGTGGATTGTGATCTAGATTGCGCCAACCACCCGGCGGGAATTGCACTGCGTTTCATGCCAGAGACCACGGGCGTCATTCTCCGACCCCCCGCCGGGTCGGAGAATGGCCGTTGGCCGCCGTGAATCCCGCCCCCGCCGAAGTCTCCGGTACCGGAGATTGGGCGGGGGCGGGAATCGGGCCGCGCCAGTTGGCGGGACCCCCCGCTCAATTCTCCGGCCCGGATGGGCCGAAGTCCTGCCCAGAAATTGCCTGTCCCGCCGGCGTAAATCAAAGCTGGTATTTACCGGCGGGACCAGGCGGCATGGGCGGGCTCCGGGGTCCTGGGGGGGGGCGCGGGGCGATCTGGCCCCGGGGGGTGCCCCCACGGTGGTCTGGCCCGCGATCGGGGCCCACCGATCCGCGGGCGGGCCTGTGCCGTGGGGGCACTCTTTCCCTTCCGCCTCCGCCACGGCCTCCACCATGGCGGAGGCGGAAGAGACTCTCCCCACTGCGCATGCGCGGGAAACTGTCGGCGGCCGCTGACGCTCCCGCGCATGCGCCGCATTTCCACCAGCTGGCGGGGCGGAAATCCCTCCGGCGCCGGCCTAGCCCCTCAATGTTGGGGCTTGGCCCCCAAAGATGCAGAGCATTCCGCACCTTTGGGCCGGCGCGATGCCCGTCTGATTGGCGCCGTTTTTGGCGCCAGTCGGCGGACATCGCGCCGTTGGGGGGGAATTTCGCCCCATACTTGGAATTGTTTGGGGAGAATTCTGCCCACTCTAAATAGTGGAAACAGTGGGCGGGATTCTCCGCTCTGCTAACCGCGTTTTCAGGCACGGCGCGCTCTCGCCAGCAGCGAGATTCTCAGTTCCCATGGCCGGCCAATGGGGTTTCCCATTGTGGCCACTCCACGCCATTGGGAAACTCACGGGTGTGGGCGCGCTGCCGGCGGACTGGAGGATCCCGCCGACGGAGAAATTCGCGGAACATTTCTCACTCAAAATAGCATTATTGCCCTCAGTATCAACATACCACTTCCTGATCAATGGGTTAAGCGAATTATTATTACTGCTCAATCAGTGACGTTTTCAGTGCATCTGGGTTTCATGCGAAATTGAAGCACTTAGGAATCAATTCTTACAGCTCAGTGTTACAGAATGGACAATGTATCCATTTTCATAATTGGTAAGGAAATGGCAATGTCAAGCACTTGCAGATTTATTAAACATTTAGCGCTCATAATCACGCTAGGCAATTGGGAAACCAAATATGTTACTGCTGTGAGCACAGTCTCTGGATCTGCATTCCATTACACCGACTTAGCGTCGTTAAACTACCTGCAGGTTTTTCACCTTTTGTAGATATGTGTACCTGTGTACTGTGTGTCGGGTGGAATAATCATTGTAAGTTTAATTAGGCCCCATTCTGTGACCACTGGTGCATGAGACCAGACCACATACATGTTTATATCTCTTTCTATGGCAGGTTTATCCTGGAAAAGGTCTCTTGGCCTGGGGAGGGGCACCAGTCTGCATCACACATGGCTGCCCCAAAGACTATCCTGCATTTACCACCTGCCGTAGGTATACTGGAAGGATTTACAGGTTGATACCTTTTTTTCAGTGCTATAAATGCACCTTCCTTGGCTCTCATGTCTTGGAGTAAGACTCAAACCCAGAATTCCTGGCTCAGCAGTAGGGCACTACACACTGTACCACAAGACCCTCCCGTTATTGGTAGATGACATCTGTATATTATCTGCAGTTCTTTTATTGACTGTACTTCCTTGGCCAGTGATGGGTAAGAATGTGTTATTCGGCAGTGATTAAGCTGAATAACAAAGGTGCTTTTAAGAGGAATCTGGATAAGTACATGATGGAGAAATGAAAAGCAGGATATGTTGATAGGGTAAGATGAAGAAGAATGGGAGGAGTAAAAACACCAGCATGGACTGATGGGCTGAATGGTCTGTTGGTGTGCTGAAATCCACAGCCAATTCTATACATGGTTGGACCAGTATGGTAGGGGGACTGAATGAAGATTAATAGCCAGAATTTCAACCATTATTTTTGGGCGTGCGGCTGACTCGGAAGAAAGCGGGACTAAATGGTGGCACAGTGGTTAGCACTTCAGCCTCACGCACCAGGGACCCTGGTTCGATTCCAGCCTGGGGTGACTGTCTGTGTGGAATTTGTACTTTCTCCCCGTGTCTGCGTGGGTTTCCTCCGGGTGCTCCGGTTTCCTCCCACAGTCCAATGATGTGCAGGTTAGGCGGATTGGCCATTCTAAATTGCCCCTTGGTGTCCAAAGATGTGCAGGTTAGGTCGGGTTATGGGACTATGAGGTATGGGGAGAGGGAATGAGCCTAGATAGGCTCTTTCAAAGGGTCAGTGGAGACTTTATGGGCCGAATGTCCTCCATCTATGCTCTAGGGATTCAGTGGATTATATGAAAGCGAAATCACCAGCCAGGATGATATTGCATATTTGGGACTGTTGTAAGGGCACTTTCTGTTGATTCCCTAATTTTCCCTTTCTTTATTTTGCCGCTATCATTTTTGATCCATCGATGCTTAATGGACATGTATCTTTAAGTTAAGCAGTAGAGAGAATGAGGAATTCAAAAGTTATAACATAATATATTCTGCTAGCTTTCGACAACAAAACTCAGACTCATAAAAACATAGCAAATAGGAGCAGGAGGAGGCCATTCGGCCCTTCCAGCCTGCTCCACCATTCATTATGATCATGGCTGATCATCCAACTCAATAGCCTAATCCCGCTTTCCTCCCATATCCTTTAATCCCCTTCACACTAAGTGCTATATCTAACTGCTTCTTGAAAACATGTTTTGGCCTCAATTCCTTCCTGTGGTAATGAATTCCACCGGCTCACCACTGTCTGGTGAAGAAATTTCACCTCATCTCTGTCTTAAATAGTCTACCCCATATCCTCAGACCTAGACCCCCTGGGTCTGGACACACCCACCATCGGGAACATCCTTCCTGCATCTACCCTGTCTAGTCCTGTTGGAACTTTATAGGTTTCTATGAGATACCCCCTCATTCTTCTGAACTTCAGCGAGTACAATCTTAATCGATTCAATCTCTCCTGATACGCCAGTTCCACCATCCCAGGAATCAGTCTGGTACAGGTGATGAGGCACACCTCACAGTGGGCCAAGGAGTTAAATGTTTAAGGTAGATGCCGCAAAGTTCATGGGAAGGCCCCCTCCCCTTACAAAGCAAATCCTGCGTACCCCCTCAGCACCGACAGCCCTCCCACCGGCTCCCCACCAGACTCCCATCAAATAGTCCCCATCAGAGGCCCCCGCCGAGGCCCCCACACGAGACCCCTCCCATAAGAGGTAATCCCCCCATAGCAGAGAACCCCCCATATCAGAGGGAATTCCACAGTCTGGGTATTCAGACTGACTGTTCCAGCCAGAAGATCCTCATTGGCAATCCGACTGACTGTTCTCAATCACTCCGTATCCTGAAAGGACAGCCAACATCTGAAGCAAGGGCACTCATCTTCCATCTCACGTTAATCCTCTTTTATTTTTCCCCTCCCCCTCCCTCTGCCTGTGAATGTCTTGTGTGGGTTTAGGTAACGGTTGGGACAGTAAAAGGAGAGGGGGGAGTATTAGATTAGCTGGCTGCATTCTAGTATAATTATTGCATGTCTTATCTCTATTATTGCAATAAATAATCAGTCATTGTGTTTCAATTGCAAATCTGGTGCCTGTAAGTAATTTGAGCAGCCACGGGCCAACGATCTCAGAAACATTATACAAAATATTGGTTAATTCACTTGTGTTGGGATTCTGGGGCCCGAGGGGCTAGTATTGACCATGCACTAGCCCAGGGTGTCATAACAGACTGCAGAGCAGTAGTGATACCCATTCTCATATATGGCTCAGAGACAGGGACGATGTATGACAGGCACTTCAAAACCCTTGAGAAGTATCACTAGTGCTGCCTCCGGAAGATCCTGCAAATCCATTGGCAGGATAGGTGCACCGACATCAGTGTTCTCGCTCAGGTCAACATCCCCAGCATTGAAGCATTGGCCACACTTGATCTGCTCCAGTAGGCAGGGCACATCGTCTGCATACCTAACACAAGACTCCTGAAACAAGCGCTCTACTTGGAACTCGACACAGCAAGCAAGCCCCAGGGGGGCATAGCAAATACTTCAAATACATCCTTAAAGCTTCCTTGAAAAAGTTCAATATCCCGATTGACACCTGGGAATCACTGGCGCAAGACTGCCCAAAGTGGAGGAAAAACATCCGGGAAGGAGCAGCATACCTCGAGTTTCATCTCCGTGAAGAAGCTGAAGCCAAGTGTCATCAGCGAAAGAAGCGTGTGGCAACCAGGACACCCCACCCAAGGGCACCCCACCCAAGGGCACCCCACCCAAGGGCACCCCACCCAAGAGCACCCCACCCAAGGGCACCCCACCCAAGGGCACCCCACCGAAGAGCACCCCACCCAAGGGCACCCCACCCAAGGGCACCCCGCCCAAGAGCACCCCACCCAAGGGCACCCCACCCAAGGGCACCCCACCCAAGAGCACCCCACCCAAGGACACCCCACCCAAGCGCACCCCACCCAAGAGCACCCCACCCAAGAGCACCCCACCCAAGGGCACCCCACCCAAGAGCACCCCACCCAAGCGCACCCCACCCAAAGGCACCCCACCCAAGGGCACCCCACCGAAGAGCACCCCACCCAAGGGCACCCCGCCCAAGAGCACCCCACCCAAGGGCACCCCACCCAAGGGCACCCCACCCAAGAGCACCCCACCCAAGGACACCCCACCCAAGCGCACCCCACCCAAGCACACCCCACCCAAGGGCACCCCACCCAAGGGCACCCCACCCAAGCGCACCCTACCCAAGCGCACCCCACCCAAGAGCACCCCACCCAAGGGCACCCCACCCAAGCGCACCCCACCTAAGGGCACCCCACCCAAGCGCACCCCACCCAAGCGCACCCCACCCAAGCGCACCCCACCTAGCCACTCCTCCAATTACCATAGCCCCAACTGTGACAGAGACTGTAGGTCGAACTGCGGGCCCTGCAGTCGCCTGAGAGTTCGCTTACAGTGTGGAAGCAAGTCAGCCTTGAGGCTGAGGAACCGCCTGAGAAGACTTCATTACTGATGAGAGGTTTAAGGCACTACTTCCCAGTAAATTAAGTCAAACTACTTTCAGCTACACATTTTCTGACATCTCAGGAATGAATCGGAAAATAACACCATGTTCATAGTTGCATAGATAGTGGGGGTGATGTCAACTTGAAACGATATTGTAGATTCTGTCAAATCATCCACCTATTAGGTACTGACTTCAGTTGAAATGAAATTCAGAGAGATTCATAATAGGTGTCTGATCCAATTGCACCCAATTCACATGGTCACCCAAAGGTAATGTCTACCTCATTGAGCTCCTGCTCACAACCAAAACCAATAAAGCCTAAAAATCAGAACAGATTTACAGAAAGAAAGGTAAAGACAATGGGCGGGATTCTCCGTTTTTCAGACTAGGGGCGGAATTCTCCGTTACCCGACACCGATTTCATAATCGGCGATCGGGTGGAGAATCCCTTTGTACGACTGAATCGGGGGTGCCTGTTTTCAGATGCTCCACCCCCTCCAAAACGACATCACGGGGAGTACGCAGCACGCCGTTGGGACGGCCTCAGGACATTACCTGAAGACCCTCCCCCGATGCTCCGCCCCCGATGGGCCGAGTTCACGACGGCGTGGGGCACGTGTGCTCTCCGTTTTCGTCAACCTGCCGTGGTGGCTGCGGACTATGTCCAGCACCGCCACAGTGTCGGGGGGATCCGTGCCGCTGGCGGGGGAAGGGCTTCGGCGAGGGCTCGGGGGACTTGTGGGGGATGGCGATGGGGCGTCCTGGGGGACACTACCTGGCAGGTCGGCCGCGCGGGGCTGACGCCATGTTGTACGGCGCAACCGTTGCAGGTCGTCGCCGTGCACATGCGCAGCCACGGACTCGGCAATTCTCCGGCCGTTTATTTTGGAAAGGCCGTGTGTTTTACATGGCGCGCCTGCTAGCCCCTCACCGGTCAGAGTGTCAATGCTGGGGCCTCGCCGATTTTTTCATCATAGAACTAGACACTTTCTTCGGACATAGCCCCAAAATCGGAAAATCCAGCCCCAAGTGTTGATGCCGGCACAGAATTTGTGGGTGTCCACGACAGCAAAACTGGCGCTGCACCTGGACCGATTCCATTACTGCTAAGGGGCTAGCCCTGGAGCCATGTGGAACACAATCGATTCCAATGAGAAACCGTGCAGGATTCACCGGTTTCATGATTGACACGAGGAGCCTGACAAGCTGCAGCCGCATATACACACCACTCCCTGCACACACCATCCCAGCCAACAAGATGGCAGCAAGACGCGCGGCACCACGCTTCATGGATGCCGGGCTGGAGACCCTCCTGGACGCAGTGGTGGAGAGCCGGATGACCCAGTACCCCGGCTCGGGAAGGAGGCTGCCAGCCGCCGCCATTTGCCTTGAGCATAGATGGCAGAGGCGGTCAGCGTCATGGGTAACACTGTCCGCGCTGGTCAGTAATGCCAGAGAAAAGTGAACAACCTCCTCAGGGTGAGTCGGCAACACTGTGCCCCTGGCATCAACCTGCACCACATGCCGGCATCCATACCGGCCGCCATGGCAGGGTGCACTGGCCACTGAGGCCACCAGCTACCCATCCCTTGGGCTGCATGCACAGACTGTCTGACACTGTCTTTTTCTGTTTGCTGTCACCCCCACCCCCCTCCCAGGGGATGGCCGTTCATAACCGCCAGCAGTGGGAGAAGACTGGAGGGGAACCGCCAGACCTGCGGCCTCCAACCATGGCAGAACAGAGGGCCCTGGACGTGGTCGGCAACCCGGAGGAGAGGGATGTCGCCGGGGTGGAATTCGGCCGCGGGTGAGGAAGTGAGACCCCATTGAGTTACGATTTCCTGTGACGCGTGTGTCAACGGCCCCCCCAACATCACCCTCAGTCCCACACCACCACCACACCAGCCCCACCCCCACACTACCTTTTCACCCTCACCCCTTCGCCACCCTCACCCCCCCCCACCACCTTCACCCCCACCCTCACTCCCACACCACCCTCACCACCCTTCCACCACCCTCACTCCCTCCATCCACACTTCCCCCTGCCCGCGGTCTAGTCATGCGTCTTATCTTGTGTCTTGCAGGTCATGTTGGAAATGGGGCGGGTCAGTCCGGTGTCCCCCGCCCCCAGCCAATGCCGGGCCCCCCCCCCCGTAAGCCGAGCAGCGCTGCTGAGAGCAGCTCGGTCGGCAGTCCTCCACCCGAGGCTTCTGGAACGGACAGTCCCATCGATTGTGCAGTCGCAGAACCAGGGACTACATGAGGGGTTGCCAACGAGCATCCAGCACCTGCAGGTGTAGGTCCAGCCGCGTGCAGGAGCAGGACGTGGTGCCAACAATGTGTGCCATCCAGGCCAACACCGCACGGGTGGCGTCCACAGGGGAGGTATTGGAGGGACAGTGTTGCCTATGGATCAGCATGTCCAAAGCCTGGGGCATTTTGTGCAGGTGCTGGCTGAGGCCCAGGGCAAGTTTACCGGCTCACAGGCAACCTTGTGCCAGAGACACCTGGAAATCACTGTGGCGCTCCTAAGCCGGGCCCAGAGACTGCAGGCCATGGCTGGGAACGTCAGCGGCATTGCCAGGTTCTGGTCGGTGTGGCGCAGACACTGAGGCAGGTGGCCCAGTCCCAGAGGTACAGTCACTGGCTGATGTGACACAAACCCAGAAGGTGGTGGCATAGTCAGATGGAAATGATCCACTGTGGGCAGGAGTCAGATATTGTCAAACGATGCGGAGCATCAGAGTTCATCGCAGAGCGGGTGTCGTTATCCTCCATCCCATGGACCAGACCCGGTGGTATTCCCAACCCAGAACCCCCACCCCGTAGTAAGGCAAGTATGTATCACGGAGGGGGTTGCTGGTGAGGGGGTGGCCGGGGGGCGCAGGGGAGAATTGTGTGGGTGTAGGATGTGGCGTCCATGCCCCTGGTCAGTCCCCAGACCCACCCACCCTCAGTTGGTGAACCTGGAGGCGATCAGAGCGTCCCATGTGCGTTGGCCCTAGCGCACAGGTCGTGCCTGCCTGGGCAATGTCCTGCCCAATCCTCACCCTCCCCGCATCCTCATCGTCGAACAAGGCCTGGTACATCGCCCCTCTGCTACACGACGTTGCGGACGACGTAGCAGGCCGTCACGATGCAGGCGACCCTCCCAGCATCATACTGGAGGGCCCCTCCATAGCCGACCAGGCACCTGAACCGCATTTTCAGGGGGCCGAACCACCACTCGATCAAGCTCCTGGTCGCTTCATGGGCGTCGTCATAGCAGATCTCCGTGTCGGTCTGTGGCCTCCGGATAGGAGTCATCAGCCATGACTGCAGTGGATAACCCCTGTCGTCCAGCAGCCAACCTTGTGTGTGTGGGGGCGAGGGCTCTCAAACATGTCAGGAATCGTCAAGTGTGCCAGGATGAAGGCAGTATGCCCACTGCCCGGATATCGGGCGCAGATGTGTATGGTGCGCATCTGATGTTCACTTATCAGCTGCATGTTCATCTAGTGGAATCCCTTTCGGTTTGGATCGAATGGCCTGTCACCTGCAAGTGCAGCAACCATTGCTGGTTGAATTCCAATATCCATTGTCTGCAGGGTGTGAAAGGCTGACATGTGAGCATGGTGCATAACCCCAAGCCCAACCAGTTCCAATGGGCTACATGATGGCCCCGCTTGGCACTGCGGGCTCTGCCCCCACATGTTCTCCCCCTCCCCCCTCCACCTCCGCACCCCTGGCCCCATTGTTGGCTGGCACCGTGGGGTCCTCTGGCCCCTGGCATCATCCCTGCTGCCAGGGGTACCGTTGGCTGGTGCTGCCCTTGCCAGCGGTATACTCCACGGTCCCCGCCCGACACCCCCGTAGGGGCTACTGTGGGCATTGCCCTGGTTGGGCCATCGGTGGATGGTGGCCGGGTGGGGGTGTATGGCGGAGGGTTGGATGTGGGGGTGGGGGGTTGGGAGCAGTAAAATAACTGCCTTGCAGGCCGCAGTAATGGCAGTCATTGCCTGGACACTGCCCCAGTCCTGTGGGGGGTCACCTGGCCCTCCAATGGCCCTGGCAGGGCCCCCCCACCCACCCCAGCCATCCCGGCCAGTGTCCGGCCAGCAGCCCACACTCGCGCCTCTCTGTGTCCTACCTCCTGTCTCTCTCCCTCACCAGCCATGACGCCGGTTGCGCGATATTTAAAAGCACAAGTGAACCGCGCCATCGGGAACTCGGCCCATTGGAAGCGGAGAATTGTGGAGGTCCAGAGAATACTGGGTTGGGCCCGTTAATAATATGCAAATGGTATATACTGCACTTGCGTTCTGGAAAGCATTGACGCTGCTGTCGAGGTGACGGAGAATTGCGGTTTGGGGTCAAATCGGCAACCGCCGCAATTTTGGCGTCAGAACCTATTCTCCGCTCAATCGCGTTTCGCGATTTTGGCGTTAGCCAACGGAGAATCCCGCCCAATTGATCATTTCACTCAGTAAATGAAGCAGCCCATCTTGGCTGCCATGGCATGGGGC
The DNA here is from genome assembly GCF_047496885.1 of Scyliorhinus torazame. Classification (NCBI taxonomy): domain Eukaryota; kingdom Metazoa; phylum Chordata; class Chondrichthyes; order Carcharhiniformes; family Scyliorhinidae; genus Scyliorhinus; species Scyliorhinus torazame. The sequence goes on along the minus strand of NC_092724.1, from coordinate 62,703,340 downwards.
CATTAGTGGACTGGGGTGGCTGTTATCAGTGCATATGGCAAAGCTTCTGGATTGCTGTCGTGATAATCATATTCATTTACTGTGGCAATGACTTTCAAATAGATCAGATTTAAACTTTACATGTTCTGCACCAATTTTACATTTCCAAATCAAATACCATTAACCCTTGAAAACAGAGCCAGTACTTCAGGACTCTCACACCCACCTCACTGGTCAGTGCTACCCATATTCACTTAAGACAGTCACCAATGCCTGACATACATTCACGTCTGGCAGGGTCTTCATTGGTCACGGGTGGGGCAGAGAAAGGGCGGTGTCCGACGGAAGTCTGACTGAGGTACAGGAAGTTTCTAGGACTCACTGAATGAGCTAGTGATTCCAACCTTTATGGAACACCTGTAAAACCTTCACAAGAACTGGAGAAATGAAATGAAAATGAAAATCGCTTATTGTCACAAGTAGGCGTCAACAAAGTTACTGTGAAAAGCCCCTAGTCCATAAGACCATAAGGCATAGGAGCAGAAGTAAGGCCATTCGGCCCATCAAGTCCACTCCACCATTCAATCATGGCTGACTTCAACTCCATTTGCCCGCTCTCTTTCCATAGCCTTTAATTCCTCGAGAAATCAAGAATTTATCAACTTCTGTCTTAAAGACACTCAGCGTCCCGGCCTCCACCGCCCTCTGTGGCAATGAATTCCACAGACCCACCACTCTCTGGCTGAAGAAATTTCTCCTCATCTCTGTTCTAAAGTGACTCCCTTTTATTCTAAGGCTGTGCCCCCGGGTCCTAGTCTCCCCTGCTAATGGAAACAACTTCCCTACGTCCACATTCCGGCGCCTGTTCGGGGAGGCTGGTACGGGAATTGAACCGTGCTGCTGGCCTGCTTGGTCTGCTTTAAAAGCCAGCGATTTAGCCCAGTGTGCTAAACCAGCCCCCAGACATTGCCCAAGAAGATGCCAACTGGGATAATACAGTTAGGAAGTGGGCATCATACATGTGTTGCTTGAGTGAATAGAGGCGGTAACTGCCAGATCTATGGTACCCTGCTACTTTGGGTACAAGTGAGTCCTGAAGGCCAACTTAGACCATAAGACCATAAGACATAGGAGCAGAATTAGGCCACTCGGTCTCTCGAGTCTGCTCCGCCATTCAATCATGCCTGATATTTTCTCATCCCCATTCTCCGGCTTTCTCTCCATAACCCCTGATCCCCTTATTAATCAAGAACCTATCTATCTCTTATTATGCTCTCAAATGTCTCGGGGAGTACTCTCCTGTTGGTTCAGCTCCAAGTATGCCCTTTAACAGGGCTGTGAAATCTGGTGTGACGCATACCTGGATTCCTAGCCCCAACCACCCCACCCCCCACCTTACTGAACAGGAAACCTTCACTCCCAACTGACCAAGCCACGCTCAGAATGAACACAGGCCCCCCAAAAAGGTGTATGAACCCTGAGCAGAATCAAGCCTGTTGCTAATTGTGTTTCTCTTAATTTGGCTCTGAAGATGGCGGCCAATATGGTCGCCTTCCTTAATTCTAATTACGTTTTGCTCTAGGGTCACCAGGTATCTCTCGATATCGCCACAAGGTTCAAAACCCAATACTGATCAAAGACTCGATACACCAGTTAGTAAGTTAAAACTCAATGCTCATTTATTGACACACACAGTCAAATATACTCACGCATAAAACTCTACAAACTAAACTATCACTACTGCTAAAACCTATACTTAGCTTCGGGCGCCCACTCAGTCAGAGGAACAATGGCCATTGTTCAGTTCTGAGGCTGCTGGGGTCGAATTGGTATGGAATAACAGCTTAGAGCGTCTGTCTTGGAGTGTGCATTGACCTTGGACTTACTTGTTCTGATGTTGCTGTTGGGCAGGTCTCTCCTTGGTGAGAGCCGGAGCCACAAGAGAGCGATTCGCTCTTGGGGGATTCTTCTTATACCCAAAAGGGGCTTTGTGCGCTTTTGGGCGGGCCTTGAACTTGGCACCAATTAATTGGGCCGTTTCCCAATCACTCCTATCGATTTCCTCCAATAGTTGGGTGGGTGCCCTGATTGCTGGGCGTGTCCTAGGTGGCCGTTGGCCTGCTTTGTTCTGGGCCGGGGTGTCTGTCTTGGTATTGTTTACTTAAATGTTACCTTTTTGTTCCCGGGGATGGCTAATTAGTATGGTAATGGTTTTGCGGTATCGGTCTTGTCTGGAAGCTACGGCTCCAATCAACAGACAAACCCTGCACCTGCTTGCTTTCTCGGTATTGTCCATTTTCCCTGCAATCTTTGCAAAGTGTCCATTTTGTCATCGGAAAGTGGCCATCCCAGATGGCTACAAGCCCCACAGTGCTTTTCTGACAGAGCAGACCTGTGGTGATTGTCACTTTAAGACCAGCCTTAATGAGTAGGGGTTGTGTGGTATGAACAATCAGTAGACATAGCTCGGGGAATCTCTCTAAGGAGAGGCATATTCCTAGTTTGGAAAAGAGTGTGCTATGGCCTAACTCGAAGCATGGAGTTAAAGAAGCAACCTTGTAAATAAAAAGTTTGTTTGTTAAAGCCCCCGGGAGTATATCGTCACAAGAACGGTGAAGGTAAAGTGGTACATGAGACCGGTGTTTTCAAACCTTTTTTCCCAGGACCCCCTTCGGGACCCATGTTGGTCGATCTTCGTGACATACGCCATGTTCACTTACCTTTAATGTGAAAGGGGAGCCTCACAATCTCACTTGAATCTGGTTCAAAGGAGGAGAGGGCAATGCGCATATCAGGTGCAGACTTCAGTCAGTTTCTTTGTGCCGTCTTCATCTTTATGAAAACAGAATATCCAACCTGGCACCTGTAGGTTTTCACAAAGGGCAACAGCAACAAAATGCTTGTTTTACTCAGCACTGGATATACCTGGGAGATGCTATTCCAGAATGCTGACAGGCTCATGGGCTTTTAGTGTATGTTTTAATGTGGTAGCACAGGTCAGCTACAGCAGCGTCGTCCTTTCACGTACTTTCACAGCTGTAAGTTAATAACTGTAAGGTTCAAAGGAGGAGAGGGCAATGCGCAAAAGGAATTTTTCACCCACCACTTTTCTTTCAAAATATGAAACCTCTCTCATTTGCCAGTACATCCCTACATATAACACACATAGGCTTTGCATCCTTATTTGCATTGGCACAATTGACAAAACCATACCTCAAGAAATCATCTTTGTACTGCTTTGCTCCCAAGTTAAATTGTTTCTTTGTAGGCTGTTAAACAGAGGCCATGGAGCTCTACAGAGCTAACACAAGCACTGCTCTGTCCTGCCCTGGACTCTCCTGTACAGCTCTCTCCTGCAGATTCTGTTGTGAGATCCTGTCCAGTAGGTACACTGCCTATTTGAGTGTCTGGTCATCCCTTACTTTCAAGACAACAATCGATCTTCACAGTCCTCTTGACTTGCTTGCAGGCAGCTGGAAAATGGAAGCAGCTCTGCTCTGTGATTTGACGGCAAAAGCATGTACATGGAGGGCACTTGACGTCAAGAGTACATACAGGTCGCTGCCGCTTCTGGCGGATGACTGCACACAAACTCATTTCTTTTCATTGAAAAGGCAGCAGCTGCTGCCATTCTCAATGTAAAAGTCAGTAGCAGCCATCTGGTGCTTCTCCCGTGATCAGAACCACAACAGGAACAACTCCACGACACTCCCAACACCCACCTGCAACCCACCCACAGGTTGCAACCTGTACTTTGAAAAACCCAGCTCTACACCAGACTACAATCTCCATTTGATTTAACGTCTGGCGTGAAATGTGTAAGACTTGAAGCAGGCAAAACAGGTGCCACTGAAGCATGACAGAAATTATATTCAGCTCCTCTACACTACTCCCTTATCATCCATATGTCTATCCAATGACCATTTGAATGCCCTTAGTGTTGGCGAGTCCACTACTGTTGCAGGCAGGGCATTCCACGCCCTTACTACTCTCTGAGTAAAGAACCTACCTCTGACATCTGTCCTATATCTATCTCCACTCAATTTAAAGCTATGCCTCCTCGTGCTAGACATCACCATCCGAGGAAAAAGGCTCTTTCACAGGTCGGCGCAACATCGAGGGCCGAACTGCGCTGTAATGTTCTATGTTCTATGTTCCACATCCCTTAGCGCTGATCAACAACAACAATTTGCATTTCCATAGCACCTTTATAAGATATATAAATGTGCAAGAACTCACCAGCCTTGACAAGGTGGATATGGAAAGGATGTTTCCTCTTGTGCTTGAGTCCTGAACTAGGGGGCACTGTTTTTGTTATAACCTGCCTACTGACGATTGGCTGGGGACTAATGACTATCCCACAATCCTATGGGAGTATGAATTTCCCCAATGAGGGGGGCGGAGAAACTCCTACTATAAATAAGCTGGCCAGTCCAGGAACCAGGAGGAAGGAGAAGGTAGCAAGGAAAGTTACTGCTACTGTTATGTATATAGTAAATAAACGTTATTATTTTGTATCCTTAAAACTCGTGCTGGATTCTTCGGGGCCCTTACAAAACTGGTGACGAAGGTAAAAGTGAATAGCTGTCTACACTGCTGAAGCCACCTCCCTGGATTTTTGTTGGATACAGGTTGGAAGTTGTTTTCTATTATACCATGCCTCTGTACGGACGTTTGGATGTTTTTGATGCTGCGCTGGAAAGCTGGAACCAGTACACACAACGGATGCGTTACTATTTCCGGGCAAACAATATCACTGAAAACGAGCGCCAGGTGGTCATATTGCTCACCGCCTGCGGGCCGCATACGTTTGGGGTAATTAGGAGCCTTACGTACCCAGCTGCGCCGGACACCAAAACGTTTGACGAACTTGTGAATATAGTGGGGCAACACTTTAACCCAACCCCGTCCACGATAGTCCAGCGTTACTGGTTTAATACCCCTGAGAGGACCCCTGGAGAATCCCTTGCCGATTTTTTATCCAGGCTACGCGGGATTGCGGAATACTGTGACTATGGTGAGACCTTGTCAGAAATGTTACGCGACCGTTTGGTTTGCGGTATTAACAATGCGGCCACCCAGAGAAAGTTGTTAGCGGAGCCAACATCGACTTTTCAACAGGCAATACAAATAGTCTTGTCCCGAGAGAGCGCAGAGCGAGGAGTACAGGAGCTACAGGGAATGGAAGTGCATGCCTTGGGGCGCAACCCTTTCCGCCCAAAAACGTCCCCCCGCACTCCTGCGGTACCTTGGGCGAGGCAACGACCAGACCGACGCCAGTGGCCATCGGACGTTCCTCCCCGAAGGGAGCCTTCTCCAGAGCCAATGGTTGAGGAGCCATGTCCGTGTCAGACTTGTAGGCGCCGACCCTGTCGCGGACGGCGGTCCTGGGGACGCCAGAGGCGCCGTCGTTCCGACCGAAACTGGGACCAGCCCAAGGGCCGTAACTGGGACCAGCCCAGAGGCCGTACCTTCCATGTGGATGAACCTGCGGCGACCACTCCTGAGGACGTGGAGACGGAGGACGACTGCCTGCAGCTGCATTGTGTGGCAGCTCCCCGTGTGGCCCCCATTAAGGTGACAGTACGGGTCAATGGCCACCCGCTGGAGATGGAGTTGGATACTGGCGCAGCGGTCTCCGTGATCGCCCAGAGGACATTCGACCGCATCAAGCAGGGTATACAGACCCTTACATTAACTGACTCACAGGCCAGGTTGGCCACCTACACGGGGGAACCACTGGACATTGCAGGAACTACAATGACCCCTGTTGTCTATGGACGCCAGGAGGGGCGTTTCCCACTTATCGTAGTGCGTGGCCATGGGCCCAGCCTGTTGGGTCGGGACTGGTTGCGCCATTTGCGGTTGCAATGGCAGCACATCCTCCAAACAGTTTCTGGAGGGTTGACTGAGGTTCTAGGACGATACCCAGAGGTATTCCAGCCTGGTTTGGGGAAAATAAAAGGGGCCGTAGCCCGTATCCAAGTTGAACCAGGAGCCACGCCACGCTATTTCCGGGCGCGCCCAGTGCCTTACGCTTTGCTCGAAAAGGTAGAAGGGGAGCTCACTCGTTTGGAGAATTTGGGTATTATCAGGCCCGTCCGTTTTGCTGACTGGGCAGCACCAATTGTACCAGTAATGAAGCCAGATGCCACAGTTCGCTTGTGTGGCGACTATAAACTTACAGTGAATACAGCTTCCCGACTCGACCGATATCCAATGCCTCGCATAGAGGATCTCTATGCGATGCTTGCAGGTGGACTCTCGTTCACAAAATTAGATATGAGTCACGCCTACCTGCAGTTGGAGCTGGACCCTGCCTCCCGACCATATGTAACAATTAACACACACCGGGGCCTGTATGAATATACACGGTTGCCCGTTGGAGTATCCTCTGCCTGCGCAATTTTTCAACGTGTTATGGAGGGCATTTTGAGAGGTTTACCACATGTGGCTGTCTACCTAGATGACGTGTTGATTACAGGGACGTCGGAGCAAGAGCATTTGGAAAATCTGGAGGCTGTCCTTAGACGCCTTTCGGAGGCTGGAGTCCGTTGACGTCACACAAAGTGCATATTTCAGGCAAAAGAAGTAGTCTACCTAGGTTATCGGGTGGACCGCGAGGGTCTGCACCCCGTCGCAGAGAAGGTGCGTGCAATTCAACATGCCCCCACCCCGACTGACACTTCGCATCTTTGTTCTTTTCTCGGTCTCGTAAACTATTACAGGAAGTTCCTCCCCAATCTGGCAACTACGCTGGCCCCTTGCACCTGCTGCTAAAGAAAAATCACACCTGGGTTTGGGGTCAGCCGCAAGAAACCGCTTTCCGGCGGGTAAAGCAACAATTGTCGTCGTCTGGGTTACTAACCCACTATGATCCAGGAAAGCCTTTGCTCGTCACATGTGATGCATCCCCGTATGGTATTGGGGCTGTCCTGTCCCACAAGATGGAGAACGGGGCCGAGCGACCGATAGCTTTCGCCTCCCGCACATTGACTGCAGCGGAGAAAACGTACGCGCAGATCGAGAAGGAGGGCCTGGCAGTGGTTTTCGCGGTGAAACGCTTCCACCAGTATGTGTACGGCCGCCATTTCACTATCGTGACTGATCATAAGCCCCTGCTGGGACTCTTCAGAGAGGATAAGCCAATACCGCCCATTGCTTCTGCACAGATGCAGCACTGGGCTTTGTTGCTTGCGGCATATGAGTATTCTCTGGAGCACAAACCAGGTACGCAGATAGCAAATGCCGACGCACTGAGCCGATTGCCTTTATCGACCGGCCCCATGTCGACCCCCACGACCGGTGAGGTGGTCGCAACCCTAAATTTTATGGACACCTTGCCTGTTACGGCATCATAGATCCGTGAGTGGACCCAGACGGAGCCAGTCTTGTCAAAGGTTCGGCACATAGTCCTGTATGGTGGGCAGCATAGACAGCTCCCAGGCGAGTTGCGGGCATTTTCCTCCAAGCTGTCAGAGTTCAGCGTGGAAGACGGCATCCTCTTGTGGGGGACGCATGTGATTGTCCCGGAAAAAGGCCAGGAGCTGATATTATCAGACTTGCACAATGGGCATCCGGGTGTGACCAAGATGAAAATGTTGGCCCGGAGTTATGTCTGGTGGCCAGGCCTCGACACCGACATTGAGAAGGTGGCCCAAAACTGCTCCATTTGCCAGGAGCATCAGAAGCTTCCGCCGGCCGCGCCCCTACATCACTGGGAATGGCCAGGGCGGCCTTGGGCACGCTTACATGCAGATTTCGCAGGCCCTTTTCAGGGATCCATGTTCCTTCTGCTAATTGACGCCCAGTCCAAATGGCTGGAGGTGCATAAGATGCAGGGGACAACGTCCTGCGCAACAATTGAAAAAATGCGTTTATCATTTAGTACGCATGGCCTCCCCGAGGTGCTGGTCACGGATAATGGCACTCCATTCACGAGTGAGGAGTTTGCTAGGTTTACAAAGATGAACGGCATCCGCCATATCCGCACTGCCCCTTACCACCCGGCTTCAAATGGGTTGGCAGAGCGTGCAGTGCAAACATTCAAAAGAGGCCTAAAGAAGCAGTCTTCCGGATCAATGGACACGAGACAGGCTCGGTTTTTGTTTACGTACAGGACCACCCCCCATACAGTGACTGGGGTAGCTCCCGCAGAACTCCTAATGGGCCGGAGACTTCGCACCCGCCTTAGTATGGTCTTCCCCGACATTGGCGCAAAAGTACGCCGCACACAAGAACGGCAGGGACCGGGATTGTCTCGGCATCGTCCGATTCGGCAGTTTGCGCCCGGTGACCCAGTATTCGTGCGGAATTTTGCTGGTGGTGCCCAATGGGTTCCTGGTGTAATCTTTCGCCAAACAGGCCCTATATCGTACCAAGTGCAAGCCCAGGGTCGTCTCCAGCGAAAACATGTAGACCACGTCCGGTCCAGAAGATCATCCCCGCAAAAGATTCCCCGCCCCCGGAGCTCAGTTCAACAGCGGCAAAGACCAGAAACAAGGGAAGGTAGTCCTCCAAATCTTCCACTGGTGCCTCACTCGAAGCCTGCGCAGGTCGTGACGGGACCGAATGGGGATAGAGACGCTGACATGACGGAGGCAGCAGACTCTGACTCCGAGATGGAGACACAGGATGAATCAGAGGGGGAATCCTCGGGTCCACAGGCCGTGGATGTACAACCGCGCCGTTCATCACGGAATCGCCGGTCTCCGTCTCGTTATACGCCGCCAGATCCAGCGCCGCGTTCAAATGGCGTCCGGCCTGCGGCCAAACGGGTTTGACGCCTTCCTTCGCCAGGGCCTACGGTGGATTCCTTGGACTTTGGGGGGGAGGGATGTTATAACCTGCCTACTGACGATTGGCTGGGGACTAATGACTATCCCACAATCCTATGGGAGTATGAACTTCCCCAATGAGGGGGGCGGAGAAACTCCTACTATAAATAAGCTGGCCAGTCCAGGAACCAGGAGGAAGGAGAAGGTAGCAAGGGAAGTTACTGCTACTGTTATGTATATATTGTTATAGTAAATAAACGTTATTATTTTGTATCCTTAAAACTCACGCTGGATTCTTCGGGGCCCTTACAAAAGTTTTAAAATGCCCTTTTAGGACAGAGATGAGGAGAATTATTTTCTCTCAGAGGGTTGTGAGACTTTTGAATTCTCTGCCTCAGAAGATGGTGGAGGCGGGGTCACTGAACATGTATCAGGCAGAAGAAGAGTTCTTTGTTGGGCAAGGGAATCAAAGTTTATCGGGGGTCGATGGGAATGTGGAATTTGAAAGACAAATAGATCAGCCATGACCTTATTGAACGGAGAAGCAGGTTTGAGGGCTGAATGGCCTACTTCTGATCCTATTTTGATTAGTGTGATAAGATGTCCCAAGCTGCTTCGGGAGCATTATCAGATAAATTCTGACACTGAGCAACATGCGCCAACAGTAGAACAAGACCGCCAAAGCTTCATTAAAGAGGTAGGCTTTAAGAATCCCAAAGGGAAAGAGGGCGGGAAGTGGAGAGGCTTAGGGAGGGAATTCCAGGGTCTAGGGTCTTGGCAGCTGCAGGCATAGCCTCCAGGATGCACAAAGAGGCCAGAATTGGAAGAGCTCAGAGATCAGAGCCTTGTAAGGGCTGGAGATTGTTTTAAAGATAGGTTGGAGCGAGGCCATGGACGGCTTTGAAAATAATGCAGACAATGTTTAAATCGAGCTGAGGCCAGAACATAAACCAACGCAGAGAAGGTGGATGAATAGAGACCTGGTCCAAGTTAGGACATAGGGAGCGGAACTTTGGATGTGCTCAAGTTTATAGAGGATGAAAGATGGGCAGCACGGTGCCACAGTGGTTAGCACTACTGCCTCACAGCTCCAATGTCCGAGGTTCAATTACTGCCTCAGGTCTGTGTGGAGTTTGCACGTTCTCCCCATGTCTGCGTGGGTTTCCTCCGGGTGCTCCGGTTTCCTGCCACAATCCAAAGATGTGCAGGTTAGGGAGATTGGCCATGCTAAATTGCCTCTTGGTGTCCAAAGGATTGGGTGGTGTTGCTGGGTTACGGGGATAGGATGGATGCGTGGGATTGGGAGGGGTGCTCTTTTCAAGGGCCGGTGCAGACTCGATGGGCCAAATTGCCTCCTTCTGCACTGTAAATTCTATGATTCTTTGCTTCTAAATTCTATGAGGAGGTTGGCCAGGAGAGCATTAATAGTCACTTCCTTCAGTGCAATTGGTCTGGCCGACATCCAAATGGCCTGGATAACCATAGTGGTTAGCACAGTTGCTTCACAGCTCCAGGGTCCCAGGTTCGATTCCCGGCTGGGTCACTGTGTGTGCGGAGTCTGCACATTCTCCCCGTGTCTGCGTGGGCTTCCTCCGGGTCCTCCCACAGTCCAAAGATGTGCGGGTTAGGTGGATTGGCCATGCTAAATTGCCCTTAGTGTCCAAAAATGTTAAGTGGGGGTTACTGGGTTACAAGGACTTCAGTAGGGTGCTCTTTGTAAGGGCTGGTGCAGACTCGATGGGCCGAATGGCCGCCTTCTGCACTGTAAATTCTATGATGATAACAGATCAGTGCTTCCAGAGACCATGGGCGGGATTCTCACATCGTCGCGTTTTTCGATAGCATGAACGGGCTGCTCCCTACAGGGGGCCAGCACGGCGCTGGAGCGGTTCACGCTGCTCCAGCTGCCGATCCCGGCATGAACTGGGCGCCGCGGGAGTGGCTTCCGTGAACGCGCCGGCCCGGCGCAACATGCCGCAGGACTACAGGGGCCGGCGCATAGGAAATGAGTCCCCCAGCCAGAGAGGCCGGCCGGTGGGCCCCGAACGTGGGCCAGGTCACATCGTAGGCAGCCCCCGGGGGTCGGAGCCCCCCCATAGGCCGCCACCCGACCCTTCCACGCTGAGTTCCCGTCGGCTGAGAGCAGGTGTGGACGGCGCTGGCGGGACTCAGCGTTTCCACGACGGCCGCTCGGCCCGAAAATCGACGGGCCGGTCGCATAGAGCGGCCCGCGACCGGCGCCGCGCCAACCACGCCGGCGCCAATGGCGCCGATTCTCAGCTCTGCAGAAAATCGCGAGCCGCCGTTGGGCCGGTCGCTGGGATTCTCCGGCCCGGCCCAGGGCAGAGAGAATCTCGCCCCATGGGTGGGGTTCCCTGACCTCCCAGCCGCGTGTTTCTCAGCAGCAGGAGGTGGCACGCAGTTTGCTGGCAGTGGGATTCTTTGCTCCTGCCGCTGGCAATGCAAATTCCCATGGAAGCCACCAGGAAACCTCCGGGCGGACATATGCTGCCAGTGGGGCCAGAGAATCCCGCCACCAGTGACCGGATAGAGAATTCCAGCCCACATTGTTCTATTTGTTTATTTCCCTGTTAATTAAGTAAAATTGAAACTGTTGTGAATAAAGCATAACTATGTGTTCTCTAATTTCGTTAAGGGCAAAAAGGCAATAGTCTTAATAAATGCTTCATTTGTTTCATAGGGTTAAGAATTTGGCAAGGAGGCAGCACGGTGGTGCAGTGGGTTAGCACTGCAGCCTCACGGCGCCGAGGTCCCAGGTTCGAATCCGACTCTGGGTCACTGTCCGTGAGGAGTTTGCACATTCTCCCCGTGTTTGCGTGGGTTTCGCCCCCACAACCCAAAAAGATGTGCAGATTAGGTGGATTGGCCATGCTAAATTGCCCCTTAATTGTAAAAAATGAATTAGGTACTCTAAATTTATTTTTAAAAAAGAATGCTGCAAGGATTCATAATTTTGTCTTCAGTTATCTGCTGAAGTACTTAAGGCCCAGGATTCCCCATTTGGGAAACAAAGGGAGCGATCTATTGACATGTGAGAGTACCTTTAAGAAATGGATGTTTAAGCAATGTACCTTTAAGAAAACAGTGATGTCAGAGAGTGGGTGGAGCTGAGCTCAGTTCAGCCATTTTGCAGTTTTTTAGTTTCAGTTTGAAAAGAGCTTGGGTGTGAGTCTGTGTTTGCAGTGAGCTGGATCTACTGTGATCTCTGTCATGAAAGACTATCTGTGGATAGTTTGGGTGATTTAAACTCATAATAGTAAAGCCTTTAACCTGATGTGTTTCTGTTTAAAGGTGTTAAGTCTCGCTTGGATGTTGAAAAGAATAATTGAAGGATTATTTAGTGTTGTAATATTTTCGGGGTTATCTTTGAAGTAAGGGATGTTAAGAGATCCAATGTTTATTTAAGAGGTTAAGTTGAGTTCATGGAATAAACATTGTTTTGTGTTTAAAAACCCATGTGTCCATAATTGTAATCCCACACCTAGGGAACAAGCCGTGTGCTAGGAAAAGCAACAAATACATTAAAACACATTGGTTGAACTCCATGATACATTTTGAGGTTCTGAAAACGCCTCGCCCGTAACAATTGGGGGCTCGAGGGGGATAAAAGTCCATCTATTGGGTTGGCTTTTGTGAACTTAAACACAGTGAAGGAGTGTTGCCTTTCTGGTGTGGTATTTTAGTTTAAGTGGGGAGAGTGTGGTGAACAATGGCTCTTTCAGAGGCTCATAGGTTTTTGGGGGTGGAGACTGTCACACGCAGTACTTTACGGACAGAGACTAAAAACAGACTGTTGGGTCTGGCAAAAACATTGCAGTTAACATTACCTGACAAAATGCGAAAAGATGAGGTAATTATGGCAGTGGTTAAGCATTTAAAGTTGCTTGAGATAGAGTTTGACTCATTGGAAATGGCAAAAATTCAGTTGCAAATAGAACAAATGGAACATGAGAAAGAATTAAAGCGGCTTGAATACGAGAGAGAGAGGAAAAAGAAAGAGAGAGAGGGGAAAAAGAAAAGGAGAGAAAAGAAAGGAGAAAAGAAAGAATAGCCCAAGCAGAACAAAAAGAAAAAGAAAGGGAGATACAGATCAGGGAAAAAGATAAAGAGAGGGAGTTTGAACTTCAGAAAATGGTCATTAAACATGAAAGTCAGTTAAAATTGGCAGACGTAAAGGGAAACGTACAGTTGGAGATAGTGATGAGAATAGTGAGAAAGAGCGTCATAGTCGAAAGCTTGGTGGGAATCTATTTAAATATGTCCAAGGTTTGACGAGAAGGAAGTGGAAGCCTTTTTCATTTCATTTGAGAAGATAGATAAACAAATGAAATGGCCACAGGACATGTGGGTATCACTGATTCAAACAAAGCTGGTAGGTAGAGCTAGTGAAGTGTTTGCATCACTACCGGAGGAGGTATCTGGAACGTACGAGGAGGTGAAAAAATCCATCTTAAGTGCATATGAGCTAGTGCCTGAAGCTTACAAACAAAGGTTTAGAAATTTAAGGAAAGAATTTGGTCAAACATACATGGAGTTTGAAAGGCTCAGAGTAATTTTGATAGGTGGATAAGGGCTTTGAAAATAGACCAAACGTATGAAGCTCTCAGAGAAATTATACTTTTGGAGGAGTTTGAAAATTCCATTCCTGATGTAGTGAGAACTCATGTGGAAGAACAGACGGTTAAAACTGCGAGATCAGCAGCAGAAATGGCAGATGATTATGAATTAGTTCATAAATCAAAGATTGGTTTCCGACATAATTTTCAGCCGGTGAGGGATAGAAACTGGGGACATGAGAAATACTCAAGTAGTAAAGGTAAAGGTGATCTGATGGGAGACAATAAACAGAGTGTACCTCAGATTAAAAAATAAATCCAGGAGGGGGGAAAATAAATGAAAAGTTTCAAATGTTTGCACTGTAATAAACTAGGCCATGTAAAGTCACAGTGTTGGTCGTTGAAGAAAAGCACTGGGAAGGCTGATGTGGTAATACAGGATAAGACAGTGGGATTTGTTAGAGTGGTAAAGGAAAGCACAATGGAAACGCAGGAGGTGCAAATGATTGTACAGCCTGTTCAAGAAGTAATTGTTAAGAAGGTGCCAGATGTATTTAAAGAATTTACTTGTGTGGGTAAAGTTTACTCATGTGTATCAGGAGGAGCAGGTAAAGAAGTCAAAATTTTAAGAGATACAGGGGCTAGTCAATCTTTAATGATAAGAGATGAGGGATTATGTAGTTTGGGAAGAATGTTGCCAGAAAAGGTGGTGATATGTGGAATTCAGGGTGAGAGGAGTAGCGTTCCATTATATAAGGAAAGGTTGGAAAGTCCAGTGAAGAGTGGTGAAGTGGTAGTAGGAGTAATAGATAAACTATCTTGTCCAGGAATACGGTTTATCTTGGGTAATAATATAGCTGGATCACAGGTGGGAATGGTGCCTACTGTGGTTGATAAGCCAGTGAAAAATCAGTCCACTGAAGTGTTGAAGGACGAATATCCTGGGATTTTTCTGGATTGTAGTCACAAGGTCGCAAAGTCGCAGGTTAAGACAAGAGGAGAAATCAGAGAGTGAAGATGAAGTTGAAGTGCAATTATCAAAAACGATTTTTGATCAGATGGTTGAAAAATAACAAGAACAGGTGGAGGATGAGGCGGATATTTTTAGTTCAGGAAAATTGGTGGAGTTACAACAGAAAGATGTAGAAATAAAACGGATATATCAGAAAGCATATACGGAAGAGGAATCTGAGAGTATACCAGAGTGTTATTACCATAAAAATGATGTCTTGATGAGAAAATGGAGACCTATACATATGCAGGCGGGTGAAAAGTGGGCAGATGTTCATCAAGTAGTATTGCCGGTAGGGTATAGAAAGGAGGTGTTGCGAATTGCACATGAGGTACCAGTGTGAGGTCATTTGGGAATAAGGAAAACTCAAGCTAAAATCCAGAAACATTTTTATTGGCCTGGACTACATAAAGATGTAGTTAGATTTTGTCAATCATGTCACACATGTCACGTGATAGGGAAACCTCAAGCAGTGATAAAACCAGCGCCCTTAATACCCATTCCAGCATTTGAGGAACCTATTATGAGGGTCGTAATTGATTGTGTAGGACCGCTTCCTAAAACAAAAAGTGGGAATCAATAACCTTTGACTATAATGGATGTGTCTACTAGGTTTCCAGTGGCTATTCCAGTACGTAATATCACAGCTAAAAGGATTGTGGAGGAGTTACTTAAATTCTTTACTAGATATGGACAACCCACAGAAATTCAATCGGATCGAGGATCAAATTTTACCTCAAGGTTATTCAAAGAAATTATGGATAGCTTAGTAATAAAACAATTTAAATCAACTGCGTACCATCCAGAACCGTAGGGAACGTTAGGAAGGTGGCATCAGACATTAAAGACAATGTTGAGGGCGTATTGTCACGATTATTCAGAGGATTGGGATAACGGAGTCCCATTCGTATCGTTTGCAATTAGGGATGCACCTAATGAGTCTACCAAATTTTGAACTAACTTTTGGTCATGAGATAAGAGGACCACTTAAATTGATTAAGGAAAAATTGGTGGGTGAGAAATCGGAAATTACACTATTGGATTATGTGTCAAATTTTAGGGAACGATTAAATAGAGCAGGTGAATTGGCTAGACAACATTTGAAAGTTGCACAAAATGTGATGAAATGGGTAGTGGACAAGAAATACAAAGTTCATAGTTTTGCCAGTGGGGATAAAGTTTAGTGTTGTTACCAATGGTAGGTGAGCCTTTAAAAGCTAGGTTTTGTGGACCGTATCAGATTAAAAGGAAATCAAGTGACATGAATTATGTGGTGAAAACACCAGATAGAAGGAAGACTCACCGAGTGTGTCTTGTGAATATGCTTAAAAGGTACTTTGAAAGGGAAGGAGAGAAAAAGGAGATTTTAATAATTCTAACTCAAAGTGACGAACCAAATCCAGATGATTGTGAATTTGACATACCTCAAATTAAATTGGAAAATGAGGATGTTCTTAAAAATTGGGATGAATTGTTAAATTACCTTCCAGTGGATAAACAAACTGACCTGAAAGAGTTATTGATATCACCTGGGCAAGTTTGTAGAGATAAATTGGGAAGTACTAAAATGATATACATGATGTAGGTGTGGGAAATGCTTTTCCGATCAAACAACATCCATATAGACTTAACCCTTTCAAATTGGCACAGGTTAACAAAGAGATTGAGAGTATGCTTACAAATGGTATAATTGAAGTGGGTTGCAGCCAATGGATCTCACCCATAGTGATGGTACCTAAACCAGATGGTACCCAACGGTTGTGTGTGGACTAGCGAAAGGTGACTGCAGTTACAAAAACGGACTCTTACCCTATCCCGCGTTTGAAGGATTGCATTGAGAAATTGGAACAATCTGCTTTGATTTTCGACTTCCAGGCATGGAAAGAACATTTAAAACATCGTATGGAGTTCTTCGATCGACTTCAGGTGGCGGGTTTGGTGATGAAGCTAGTCGAAAGTGAATTTGGAGAAGTCCAAATCACTTTCCTTGCGGAGTTTCCGATACCCTCAAGACGAAGGGAAATAATGCGATTTCTTAGCATGAGTGAATTTGATCAATTGAACATTTGTGCAAAAGATTTGTGGCATGATTACTCCGCTGATGGACTTGCTAAAAAAACATCAAAGATTTCAATGGACAGCGGACTTTCAACAGGCATTTGACTGCCTGACAGCTGTGGTAACCAATGTTCTTGTATTGGAGAATTGCAAGGGACTCTGTGGTCATATTGAACTAAAGTATCTGATTCTAAAGAGAAATGCCGAGGAGTAGAGGAATGGATGGATCGTGCAGAGATTTTGTTCAAAGAGACTCTCAATCGAGAAGGATTTTGGTTGGAGGAAGAAGAACGGGAAAGATGGACTTTATTATTATGCCTGTTTGCATGTGTGTGTTTTTTGGGGGTGAAACAAAAAAGTATTTTTACTGTGTGCATTTCTTAGTGGATGGTGCAAAAGTGATAAATGAAACTATCTTGAAGTTGATGGGGTTTTTTTTCTTGGGGCGAAGTATCACGTGAGAGTACCTTTAAGAAATGGATGTTTAAGCAATGTACCTTTAAGAAAACAGTGATGTCAGAGAGTGGGTGGAGCTGAGCTCAGTTCAGCCATTTTGCAGTTTTTTAGTTTCAGTTTGAAAAGAGCTTGGGTGTGAGTCTGTGTTTGCAGTGAGCTGGATCTGTTGTGATCTCTGCTGTGAAAGCCTATCTGTGGATAATTTGGGTGATTTAAACTCATAATAGTAAAGCCTTTAACCTGATGTGTTTCTGTTTAAAGGTGCTAAGTCTCTCTTGGATGTTGAAAGGAATAACTGAAGGATTATTTAGTGTTGTAATATTTTCGGGGTTATCTTTGAAGTAAGGGATGTTAAGAGATCCAATGTTTATTTAAGAGGTTAAGTTGAGTTCATGGAATAAACATTGTTTTGTGTTTAAAAACCCATGTGTCCATAATTGTAATCCCACACCTAGGGAACAAGCCGTGTGCTCGGAAAAGCAACATTAAAGCACATTAAAGGGGGAGGTTGGTTGAACTCCATGATACATTCTGGGTTCTGAAAACGCCTCGTCCATAACACTATCCACATGGGAACATAGTCCCGAGGTGCGTGCGATTAATCCGATATTTCCTGGTGCTTGGAACGCCGAGAAACACCACGCTATCGAACAGCCACTCAGGTAGATTCGGGGCCTCTGTGGGGAATGCACGGTTGAGGCTGCACTTAGTTCCGTTTTCTGCACTGAGGAGTTCCGGCGAGTGGAGCCCCTCAGTGCAGGGAGAGATCGGGACCCCTGAACCCCCAACTCACCTATAATGGGGTCCTTGGCCCCTCCTCCGCACCAGGCACCGCCGTGCTCAATTCCCATTGCATGGAATATGCCAGCTTGGCACATTGGCAGTACCAGCATTCACCCTGGCAGTCCCCTGCATGCTGGCAGTGTCACCAGGGCAGTACCAGACTGGCACCCAGGTGGCACTGCCAGGGTGGCAGGCTGGCAGTGCCACAGTGCCTGAATGACACCAGCAGTGCCAGGGTGCCACCCTGCCCAGGCGGCAAGCACCTGGGGGCCTCCGATCTCCTGGGAAATCCCAATGAGTGCTGTTCCATCTTGTCCCCTTTTCTGGAGACCAGCACTGAACGGCGCTCACCCAAGGTCTCCAAGGCAAGAGGGTTAAATTCCAAACCTTGGCTAGATCTCGGGAATGCATATTGGAGTGAGATTCGCTGTCTCACTCTAATATGCAGATTTGCCAAAACGTGATCCCGCCCACAATAGACATGATTCACATCGCAACGTCTCACGAGATTGTGTTCAATCTCGCGAGGCGTGATGAGCTGGGTGGATCCCGGGACAGGCATCTCCCGGCACCTATTGGCCATGCCGTGCTGCCTTTCAGCCCACCTGAGGTACCTCTCCCCCAGCCACTTCCCCAGCAGTCTGGTACTGCCCTGGTGACACTGCCAGCATGCAGGGGATTGCCAGGGTGCCAGGCTGGCACTGCCAAGGTGCCAAGCTGGCATTTTCCAGTCCAGGGAAGACACTGACTTCTCATCACTGCTATCACCTGCACCCTCCACCATCGCAGACACCATCAGCTCAGTGGGACATTTTAGTGAAGAGGCTCCTGGGTCACCTTCTGATGCGCACATCACACATGCTGGAACACATCAGTGGAGGCAGGGACTCGCAAGGGAGGTGCGGTCGGAGGGCTGCCGGATCCCAGGAAACAGCGGTAGTCCGGACAGGTGTCGCACTTCTGGAAAGTATGATCCCATCACTGGTACAGATGCACACAGCCAGGATTTACAGGAGGGGCTGTCAGCAACTTTCCACGCCCTGTAGATGTAGCTTGAGGATCCCAACCACCTTCAGGCGCAGACGATCGTGCCACAATGCATGGTGCCCAGGCCAACACTGAATGGGTGACGTCTGCCGTGGAAACCTTGGGCAAGAAGTTAGAGCCATGTGTCAAGACGTCCAAGGTTTGGGGAAATCTATGTGGTTGATGGATGAGGCTCAGGACAAGTGAGCCCAGTCACAGGCAGACATGTACCAGGCCCACGTGGACATTGCTGCAGCGCTCCAGAGCTTGGCCCAGTCACATAGCTGAAGGTATCAAGAGCATTGGCTGGGCGATGACTGGCCTTGACCAGTCACAGGGGGACATGGCACAGTCACAGAGGGACATGGCACAGTCACAGAGATATGCCACAGTCACAGAGGGACATGCCACATTCACAGAGACATGCCACAGTCACAGAGGACATGCCACATTCACAAAGACATGCCACAGTCACAGAGACATGCCACAGTCACAGAGACATGCCACAGTTACAGAGGACATGCCACATTCACAAAGACATACCACAGTCACAGAGACATGCCACAGTCACAGAGACATGCCACAGTTACAGAGGACATGACACATTCACAGAGACATGCCACAGTCACAGAGACATGCCACAGTCACAGAGACATGCCACAGTTACAGAGGACATGCCACATTCACAGAGACATGCCACAGTCACAGAGGACATGCCACATTCACAAAGACATGCCACAGTCACAGAGACATGCCACAGTCACAGAGGACATGCCACATTCACAGATGACATGCCACAGTCACAGAGACATGCCATAGACACAGAGGACATGCCACATTCACAGAGACATGCCACATTCATAGATGACATGCCACAGTCACAGAGACATGCCACAGTCACAGAGACATGCCACATTCACAGATGACATGCCACAGTCACAGAGACATGCCATAGACACCAAGGACATGCCACAGTCACAGAGGACATGCCACATTCACAGAGGGACATGGCACAGTCACACAGGACATGCCACAGTCACAGAGGACATGCCACATTCACAGAGACATGCCACATTCACAGAGACATGCCACAGTCACAGATGACATGCCACAGTCACAGAGGGATATGGCACAGTCACAGAGGACATGCCACAGTCACAGAGACATGCCACAGTTACAGAGGACATGCCACATTCACAGAGACATGCCACAGTCACAGAGGACATGCCACATTCACAGATGACATGCCACAGTCACAGAGACATGCCATAGACACAGAGGACATGCCACATTCACAGAGACATGCCACATTCATAGATGACATGCCACAGTCACAGAGACATGCCACAGTCACAGAGACATGCCACATTCACAGATGACATGCCACAGTCACAGAGACATGCCATAGACACCGAGGACATGCCACATTCACAGAGGACATGCCACATTCACAGAGGGACATGGCACAGTCACACAGGACATGCCACAGTCACAGAGGACATGCCACATTCACAGAGACATGCCACATTCACAGAGACATGCCACAGTCACAGATGACATGCCACAGTCACAGAGGGATATGGCACAGTCACAGAGGACATGCCACAGTCACAGATGACATGCCACAGTCACAGAGGGACATGCCACATTCACAGATGACATGCCACATTCACAGAGGGACATGGCACAGTCACAGAGGACATGCCACAGTCACAGATGACATGGCAGAGACACAGAGGGACATGGCACAGTCACAGAAACATGGCACAGACACAGAGGGATATGGCACAGTCACAGAGGGACATGGCACAGTCACAGAGGACATGCCACAGTCACAGAGGGACATGGCACAGTCACAGAGGACATGGCACAGTCACAGAGGGACATGGCACAGTCACAGGGGGACATGCCACAGTCACAGAGGGACATGGCATAGTCACAGAGGGACATGGCACAGTCACAGAGGACATGGCACAGTCACAGAGGGACATGCCACAGTCACAGAGGGACATGGCACAGTCACAGAGGGACATGGCACAGTCACAGAGGAACATGCCACAGTCACAGAGGGACATGCCACAGTCACAGAGGGAAGTGGCACAGTCACAGGGGACATGCCACAGTCACAGAGGGACATGGCACAGTCACAGAGGGACATGGCACAGTCACAGAGGGACATGCCACATCACAGAGGGACATGGCACAGTCACAGAGGGACATGGCACAGTCACAGAGGACATGCCACAGTCACAGAGGGACATGGCACAGTCACAGAGGGACATGGCACAGTCACAGAGGGACATGCCACATCACAGAGGGACATGGCACAGTCACAGAGGGACATGGCACAGTCACAGGGGGACATGGCACAGTCACGGAGGGACATGGCACAGACACAGAGGACATGCCACAGTCCAGAGGGACATGGCACAGTCACAGAGGGACATGGCACAGTCACAGAGGGACATGCCACAGTCACAGAGGGACATGGCACAGTCACAGAGGGACATGCCACAGTCACAGCGGGACATGGCACAGTCACAGAGGGACATGGCACAGTCACAGAGGGA
Source organism: Scyliorhinus torazame (assembly GCF_047496885.1). Classification (NCBI taxonomy): domain Eukaryota; kingdom Metazoa; phylum Chordata; class Chondrichthyes; order Carcharhiniformes; family Scyliorhinidae; genus Scyliorhinus; species Scyliorhinus torazame. The sequence continues at coordinate 62,682,102 of NC_092724.1, read as the reverse complement.
CATGCCACAGTCACAGAGGGACATGGCACAGTCACAGGGGGACATGGCACAGTCACGGAGGGACATGGCATAGACACAGAGGACATGCCACAGTCCAGAGGGACATGGCACAGTCACAGAGGGACATGGCACAGTCACAGAGGGACATGGCACAATCACAGAGGGACATGGCACAGTCACAGGGGGACATGGCACAGTCACAGAGGGACATGGCACAGTCACAGAGGGACATGGCACAGTCACAGAGGGACATGCCACAGTCACAGAGGGACATGGCACAGTCACAGAGGGACATGCCACAGTCACAGAGGGACATGGCACAGTCACAGAGGGATATGTTCCAGTCTCAGTGCTCCATGGTTGAGAGCATTGGGCTCAGACGAGAGCGGGCATCCAGGTATGGCAGCGCCAGGTGATGGTGGAGTCTCCGGAGTTCACTCCGGCCTCATCTCCATCCCCTCGAGTAGCCTGGGGGCCACCAAGCATGCCAAGGGAGGAGGAAGTGGTGGGCCCATGCCTCCCACAGGAGAGGTGCTGGAGCACCTCAGTGATTCCAAATCTCTCCCCCACCTGACACTGGCGTATCAGATGGGCAACGGGCAGAACAGGGTGGCACATCATCACCCAAAAGTCGGCCCACACAACTAGGTACAGGCCCTCCAGAGGATGGCTGCCAAAGGCATCTCACATCAGAGGGCAAGATGTGCAGCAGGTTTCCTCCATGTCAAATGTGCTGACTGTGGTCTCACATAGAAAGAGCAGTAGGCCTCATAAAATTTGAAAGTTAGACACCATTAACTTAGCATGGGTGGAGCACAGAGGTGCGAGTTAGGGGTCAGGGCACAACAATGTACATAGTCACCAGTCAACACTTATTCATCCACATTCTGTCCTCCCACTATCCTCTGTCTGATGGGTGTTAGGGATCAGTGAGTGGCACCGGGCCTGTGATGTGGGGAGCCTCTATCCTCACCACCCATCCCTGTCAACAGGGGTACCAGTGACTGCTGCCACCCGTCTCAGACACAGGCTCTGCAGCCGGTCTCCTGTTTACCCAGTGGCGTCTACTGTGGGATTCCTCACTGGGTGGGGCTGTGTTATCCTGCCAGCAGGGTGGAACCTGGTTGTGCGGTGGAGATTGTCATGGTGTGCCACCAATCACCTCCATGTTTCGAGTCTTGTGTGTGGGCAGGTCCTACAGATGAGGGTGAGCGAGGGAGGTCTGCTGGGAGCTTAGCAGCAGTGTGATGTGAATCCTGGGTGTGACACACAAGTTGTGACATCCTCTCTGTGACAGGATAGATGGGAGAAGGGGTGCAGTGGGCAGGCAGGGATTGGAGACAGGTGGAGGTCCTGAGGGGTGTGCTGGCTGATAGTGTCACTGGTGAGGCCTTTGCCCTGAGAGGGGCAGTATCCCAGGGAAGGTGCCAAAGGCCACGGTGCATGTGTCCTTTGTTTGGGGTCAGCTCTGCTATTCCCCTGCTTCCTCTGCAGTGGGGCTGAGCTTCTGATGAGTGAACTGAGGAGAGGCAGCACCTGGTGTGCCACTGATTGAGCTTGGCCACGCCCATCCTGTTGATGGGTCAGCTGTGGTCTGAGTGTTTCCAAGGGGGTGGCCTGATGGATTCCCAGATGACCAAAGGCTCTCTGAACATTTACAGGACACTGTCAGCAGTCAGCAGTGTGAACAGCCAGGGGCCTGTAAGTAGAACCGAGGAAGTGCGTTTGAAACACATACTGCAGAGGGCAGCACGATGGCACAGTGGGTTAGCCCTGTTGCCTCACGGTGCCAAGGTCCCAGGTTCGATCCCGGTTCTGGGTCACTGTCCGTGTGGAGTTTGCACATTCTCCCCGTGTTTGCGTGGGTTTCGCCCCCGCAACCCAAAGATGTGCAGGGTAGGTGGATTGGCCACGCTAAATTGTCCCTTAATTGGGAAAAATGAATTGGGTACTCAAATTTTTTTAAAAACACATACTGCAGCAATGCCGGTTTGAGCGAGGCCACTCTGATCCCGAGGGGGACACCCTGTCATAATATACATCAGTATATCATGGTGCAGACACACACACACACACTGATGGACATGCAGTGGGACCAATCAGCATACACAACACCGCAGCCAATCACCAGTGAGAGCACACGCACTATAAAGACAGGGGACAGGAGAGTTCCCACTCATTCTAGTAGCAGCCAGCTCGGAGCACAGAGCTCACAGCCTGCAACACAGACATTCACCATGTGCTGAGTGCATCACCTGATTAGGACTAGGCAAGGGTCAACAGTTAAAGCTGGTATTGCATTTACCCACAGTTCAAGTATGTTAATATAGTTAACCTTATAATAAAATAGAGTTGCACCACTTCCAGTGTTGGTGACTTGTTTGTGATCCAGAACGCCCAACTCATCACACCTGAGTCCAGGACTTGTCACCAAATCATTCCCTGCTACTCCCCCTGGCCCAGAAAACCACCCCCACCCCAGCAAGTGCAACAGTTTTGGAGAGTTTTAAAAATTTTCCTTACCTTCTTGCTCCCCCTCAGCAGACATGGTGCCCAGGCCCCATTTGTTAAATACTTGCACCAATTCGCACCCATGTGACTTCTGCCTGAGAGAGGCAGAGCATTGTGGAAGGGAGGAGCACACTGTGTCCAGCCCGCTAAGTAGATTCTAATGCATGGCACTGCCGGCGCGGGGCGCAAACCTTAATTATCACACGGCACCCGATTCTCCGCCTATCGCGATTCCAGCCCAGGGTCTGTTAAAAGAAAGTCATCAGAAATGACTGGGTTTTGAATAATTGGTTTCAGAGTGAGCCAAATGTAATACGACCTGATGGAAAACCCATTTATTAGCCCTTTGCTTGAACATAATCCTGTAAGAAGCTTTGAAAGATTACAGCAATATTTTATTGCTGATTTATCGTAAGCAAAAAAAAAATCTCATTTTAATGAATGTTTTTGCTTCACAACCAGCCTATTAGTTGTGAATTCTGTCGATGAAATACAAAAATGTGATAAATGATGGTGTGAGGCTTTTATGAGACAGGGACATATTGAGCGAGTCTGATTAATGAGAAAATTTGAGCGCCTGCCTGGTTGAATGACATTCACACCTGTGTCTATCTTGCAATTTGCTGATGACAAATTGCAGTAGTCAAGTGTGAGGAGCCTGCAATCAGCTAAGATCCATCGCTGACCCATCACGCAACCTAGAATTTAACGCTCATCTTGAGGACTTTCCAATAATGAGAATTCATTTTAGAACTGGGATGTGAGGGAACATTTTTGAATCATGCTGCCAGCCACCATTGGTGTTGGTTACCGTTTGGTAGGTCTTAATGAAATCTCCATGGTTTTAAGGTAGATTAACCATATGTATTGATTAACTACAAGAACTATGTACGGATATATAGCCAAGGGTTCAAGCTAGGAGCTGTCTCCATGCTTGTTTGTGTGCACGTCGCTGTCCAATACCAGACTGAATGCTACATGTGAGTCAGGTGACCTCTTACATCATTGTGTGGGTGGAACTGTACTCAGCTCATGTTAACCCAATATATGCCAGACCATTATACTACAGCCAGGACCTCAATGTTTGGTTTAGCGCAGCTGGTAAGCATCAAGGGGCTGAATGGACTGCTTCTGTTATTCCTGAATGATTTCCAGCCTTTCCTGACGGAATCAGGACCCATTCCTGGCCCTCCCCAGTGGAATGGGATCTTTCGGTTCCTCTCCTCTGCTCAAGCTGCTTGCCTATGACCATTCCAAGATCCCCCATTGGGAGCTCTGACCCGAGCCAAGCTGGGGCGGCTCGCTGGCACAGTGGTTAGCACTGCGGCATCACAGTGCCGTGGACCTGGGTTCGATTCCGGCCTTGGGTGACTTCCAGTTTAGGGTTTGCACGTTCTCCCCATGTCTGCATGGGTTAACTTCGGGTCCTCCGGTTTCCTCCCACAGTCCAAAGATATGCAGATTAGATGGTTTGGCCATGATCAATGCGCGGGGTTACGGGAATAAGGCGGTGGGGTGGGCCTATGTAAAGTGCTCTTTCGGAGGATGGGTGCAGAACCATTGGGCTGAATAGCCTCCTTCTGCACTGTAGGGATTCTGTGGATTCTGTAGTGGCCTCCCCGGGTCCCACCAGCCAATAACTGGTGAAGGTGCCGGGTGTCTGGACCTTGTGCTCACTCCTCACCTCCTCTGCTTCTGTCTGGCCACCAACTAAAGGCCAAGACTTACCCACTCTCTACTGCTGAGTAACCTTTGTGTCCAAAAGAATAAATAGCTGGATCAGGAAGATAATCCATCCATTTTAGATGTAACCTTACGAGAAGCTATGTTCATTTAGCAGGTTTTCATTCAGCACTCTGTTTTCTGTGAGCACATTGGCATGCCCAGCTATTTTTCACCCAGCTATTTTTCCCTAATCAATTTAAGTGGTCCTCTTCCCTCATGACCAAAAATTAGATCAAAAGGACAAAATTAGGTAGACTCATTAGGTGCATCCCTAATTGCAAACAATACGAATGGAATCCCTTTATCCCAATCCTCTGGATAATCCTGACAATAAGCCCTCAACATTGTCTTTAATGTCTGATGCCACCTTTCTAACGCTCCCTGCGATTCTGGATGGTACGCTGTTGATTTAAATTGTTTTATTCCTAAGCTATCCATAACTTCTTTGAATAACTTTGAAGTTGAATTTGTTCCTTGATCCGATTGAATTTCTGTGGGTAGTCCATATCTAGTAAAGAATTGAAGTAACTCCTCCACAAACCTTTTAGCTGTAATATTACGTACTGGAATGGCCTCTGGAAACCTAGTAGACACATCCATTACAGTCAAAAAATATTGATTCCCACTTGTTGTTTTGGGAAGCGGTCCTACACAATCGATTAGGACCCTTGTAAAAGGTTCCTCAAATGCTGGAATGGGTATTAAGGGTGCTGGTTTTATCACTGCTTGAGGTTTCCCTATCACTTGACATGTGTGACATGATTGACAAAATTTAACTACATCTTTATGTAGTTCAGGCCAATAAAAATGTGTCTGGATTTTAGCTTGAGTTTTCCTTATTCCCAAATGACCTCCCACTGGTACCTCATGTGCAACTCGCAACACCTCCTTTCTATACCCTACCAGCAATACTACTTGATGACTTCTGCCCACTTTTCATCTGCCTGCATATGTACAGGTCTCCATTTTCTCATCAAGACATCACTTTTACGGTAATAACACTCTGGTATACATGCACATTCCTCTTCCGTATATGCTTTCTGATATATCCGTTTTATTTCTACATCTTTCTGTTGTAACTCCGCCAGTTTTCCTGAACTAAAAATATCCGCCTCACCCTCCACCTGTTCTTGTTCTTTTTCAACCATCTGATCAAAAATCGTTTCTGATAATTGCACTTCAACTTCACCTTCACTCTTTAATTTCTCCTCTTGTCTTAACCCGTGACTTTGCGACCCTGTTACTACACAATCCGGATATTCGTCCTTCAACACTTCAGTTGACTGATTTTCCAATGGCTCATTAACCACAATAGGCATCACTCCCACCTGCGATCCAGCTATATCATTACCCAAGATAAACTGTATTCCTGGACAAGATAGTTTATCTATTACTCCTACTACCACTTCACCATTCTTCACTGGACTTTCCAACCTTACCATATATAGAGGAATGCTCCTCCTCTCACCCTGAATTCCACATATCACCACCTTTTCTGGCAACGTTCTTCCCAAACTACATAATTCCTCATCTCTTACCATTAAAGATTGGCTAGCCCCTATATCTCTTAAAATTGTGACTTCTTTACCTGCTCCTCCTGATACACATGAGTAAACGTTACCCACACAAGTAAATTCTTTAAAGACATCTGGCACCTTCTTAACAATTACTTCTTGAACAGGCTGTACATCGTTTGCAACTCCTTCGCTTCCCTTGGGCTTTCCTTTACCACTTTAACAAACCCCACTGTCTTATCCTGTTTTACCACATCAACCTTCCCAGTGCTTTTCTTCAACCACCAACACTGACTTCACATGGCCTAGTTTATTGCAGTGAAAACATTTGAAACTTTTCATTTCTTTTCCACCCTCCTGGATTTCTTTTTTAATCTGAGGTACACTCTCTTTATTGTCTCCCATCAGATCACCTTTACCTTTACCACTTGAGTATTTCTCATGTCCCCAGTTTCTATCCCGCACCGGCTGAAACTGATGTCGGAAACCAATCTTTGATTTATGAACTAATTCATAATCATCTGCCATTTCCGCTGCTAATCTCGCAGTTTTAACCCTCTGTTCTTCCACATGAATTTTCACTACATCAGGAATGGAACTTTTAAACTCCTCCAAAAGTATAATTTCTCTGAGAGCTTCATACGTTTGGTCTATTTTCAAAGCCCTTATCCACCTATCAAAATTACTCTGAGCCTTTCAAACTCCATGTATTTTTGACCAAATTCTTTCCTTAAATTTCTAAACCTTTGTCTGTAGGCTTCAGGCACTAGCTCATATGCAATTAAGATGGATTTCTTCACCTCCTCATACGTTCCAGATACCTCCTCCGGTAGTGATGCAAACACTTCACTAGCTCTACCTACCAGCTTTGTTTGAATCAGTGATACCCACATGTCCTGTGGCTATTTCATTTGTTTATCTACCTTCTCAAATGAAATGAAAAAGGCTTCCACTTCCTTCTCGTCAAACCTTGGCAATGCTTGGACATATTTAAATAGATCCTCACCACGTCTTCGACTATGACGCTCTTTCTCACTATCCTCATCACTATCATCCAACTGTACGTTTCCCTTTACGTCTGCTAATTTTAACTGATTGTCATGTTTCATGGCCATTTTCTGAAGTTCAAACTCCCTCTCTTTATCTTTTTCCCTGATCTGTATCTCCCTTTCTTTTTCTTTTTGTTCTGCTAGGGCTATTCTTTCTTTTCTCCTTTCTTCTCTCTCCTTTTCTTTTTCCTCTCTCTCGCTTTCTCTTTCTTTTTCCTCTCTCTCTCTTTCTCTTTCCTTTTCCTCTCTCTCTCTTTCTCTTCCCTTTTCCTCTCTCTCTCTTTCTCTTTCTTTTTCCTCTCTCTCTTTTTCTCTTTCTTTTTTCTCTCTCTCACTGTCGTATGCCAGCCACTTTAATTCTTTCTCATGTTCCATTTGTTAAATTTGCAGCTGAATTTTTTGCTATTTCCAATGAGTCAAACTCTATCTCAGGCAACTTTAAATGCTTAACCACCGCCATAATTACCTCATCTTTTCGCATTTTGTCAGGTAATGTTAACTGCAATGTTCTTGCCAAATCTAACAATCTGCTTTTCGTTTCTGTTCGTAAAGTACTACGTGTGACATTCACCATCCCCAAAAACCTCTGAGCCTCTGAAAGAGCCATTGTTCACAACACTCTCCCCACTTAAACTAAAATACCACACCGGAAAAACAACAATCCTTCACTGTCTTTAAGTTCACAAAAGCCAATCCAATAGATAGACTTTTATCACCCTCGAGGCCCAATTGTTATGGGCGAGGCGTTTTCAGAACCCCACAATGTATCATGGAGTTCAACCAACTTCTCCCTTTAATGGTTTGTTGCTTTTGAAGTACGTGGCTTTTTCCCTAGGTGTGGGATTACAATTATGGACACGTGGGTGTTTAAACACAAAACACTGTTTATTCCATGAACTCAACTTCACATCTTCAATAAAAATTGAATCTCTTAACACCCCTTACTTCAAAGATAACTCAGAAAATATTGCAACAGTAAATAATTCCTTAAAATGTTCCTTCAAACTTCCAAGAGACTTAACACCTTTAAAGAAAATCACATCAGGTTAAAGGTTTTACTGTTATGAGTTTAAATCACCCAAATGAACCAGAGATAGTCTTTCCTGGCAGATATCCAGTTCCCTGCAAAACACAGACACCCACTCAGCTCTTTTCAAAACTTGCAGCTCTCTGGAAAACACACAGGCACACACGAATTGCTTTCTAAACTGAAACTAAAAACCTGCCAAATGGCTGACCTGAGCTCAGCCCCACCCACTCTCTGACATCACTGTTTTCTTAAAGGTACATTGCTTAAACATCCATGTCTTAAAATACTCTGACATGACAAGAAGGAGGCCATTCGGCCCGTCGAGTCTGCACCGGCTCTTGGAAAGAGCACCCTACCCAAGGTCAACACCTCCTCCCTATCCCCGTAACCCAGTAACCCCACCCAACACTAAGGGTACTTTTGGACACTAAGGTCAATTTATCATGGCCAATCCACCTAACCTGCACATCTTTGGACTGTGGGAGGAAACCGGAGCACCCGGAGGAAACCCACGCACACACGGGGAGGATGTGCAGACTCCGCACAGACAGTGACCCAAGCCGGAATCGAACCTGGGACCCTGGTGCTGTGAAGCAATTGTGCTATCCACAATGCTACCATGCTGCCGTTAAGAACAAATCAATATACACTATATCATTCTACCATAATCCATGTACCTATCCAATAGCTGCTTGAAGGTCCCGAATATTTCCGACTCAAATACTTCCACAGGCAGTGCACTCCATGCCCCCACTACTATCTGGGTAAAGAACCTACCTCTGACATCCCCCCTATATCTTCCACCATTCACCTTAAATTTATGTCCCCTTGTAATGGTTTGTTCCACCCGGGGAAAAAGTCTCTGATTGTCTACTCTATCTATTCCCCTGATCATCTTACAAACCTCTATCAAGTCGCCCCTCATCCTTCTCCGTTCTAATGAGAAAAGGCCTAGCACCCTCAACCTTTCCTCGTCAGACCTACTCTCCATTCCAGGCAACATCTTGGTAAATTTCTTTTGCACCTTTTCCAAAGCTTCCACATCCTTCCTAAAATGAGGCGACCAGAACTGTACACAGTACTCCAAATGTGGCCTCACCAAGGTTCTGTACAGCTGCACCATCACCTCACGGCTCTTAAATTCAATCCATCTGTTAATGAACGCTAGCACATCATAGGCCTTCTTCACAGCTCTATCCACTTGAGTGGCAACTTTCAAAGATGTATGAACATAGACTCCAAGATCTCTCTGCTCCTCCACATTGCCAAGAACCCTACTGTCAACCCTGTATTCCGCATTCATATTTGTCCTTCCAAAATGGACAATCTCACACTTTTCAGGATTAAACTCCTTCTGCCACTTCTCAGCCCAGCTCTGCATCCTATCTATGTCTCTTTGCAGCCGACAACAGCCCTCCTCACTATCCACAACTCCACCAATCTTCGTATCGTCTGCAAATTTACTGACCCACCCTTCATCTCCCTCATCCAAGTCATTAATGAAAATCACAAACAGCAGAGGACCCAGAACTGATCCCTGCGGTACGCCACTGGTAACTGGGATCCAGGCTGAATAATTGCCATCCACCACCACTCTCTGACTTCTATCGGTTAGCCAGTTCGTTATCCAACTGGCCAAATTTTCCACTATCCCATTCCTCCTTACTTTCTGCATAAGCCTACCATGGGGAACCTTATCAAATGCCTTACTAAAATCCATGTACACTACATCCACTGCTTTACCTTCATCCACATGCTTGGTCACCTCCTCAAAGAATTCAATAAGACTTGTAAGGCAAGTCCCCTCACAAATCCGTGCTGACTATCTCTAATCAAGCAGTGTCTTTCAAGATGCTCAGAAATCCTATCCCTCAGTACCCTTTCCATTACTTTGCCTACCACCGAAGTAAGACTAACTGGCCTGTAATTCCCAGGGTTATCCCTATTCCCTTTTTTGAACAGGGGCACAACTTTCGCCACTCTCCAATCCCCTGGTACCACCCCTGTTGACAGTGAGGACGAAAAGATCATTGCCAACGGCTCTGCAATTTCATCTCTTACTCCCCATAGAATCCTTGGATATATCCCGTCAGGCCCGGGGGACTTGTCTATCCTCAAGTTTTTCAAAATGCCCAACACATCTTCCTTCCTAACAAGTATTTCCTCGAGCTTACCAGTCTGTTTCACACTGTCCTCTCCAACAAAATGGCCCCTCTCATGTGTAAATACTGAAGAAAAGTACTCGTTCAAGACTTCTCCTATCTCTTCAGACTCAATACACAATCTCCCGCTACTGTCCTTGATCGGACCTACCCTCGGTCTAGTCATTCTCATATTTCTCACATACGTGTAAAAGGCCTTGGGGTTTTCCTTGATCCTACCCGCCAAAGATTTTTCATGCCCTCTCTTAGCTCTCCTAATCCCTTTCTTCAGTTCCCTCCTGGCTAGCTTGTATCCCTCCAGCGGCCTGTCTGAACCTTGTTTCCTCAGCCTTACATAAGTCTCCTTCTTCCTCTTTACAAGACATTCAACCTCTCTTGTCAACCATGGTTCCCTCACTCGACCATCTCTTCCCTGCCTGACAGGGACATACATATCAAGGACACGTAGTACCTGTTCCTTGAACAAGTTCCACATTTCACTTGTGTCCTTCCCTGACAGCCTATGTTCCCAACTTATGCGCTTCAATTCTTGCCTGACAACATCGTATTTACCCTTCCCCCAATTGTAAACCTTGCCCTGTTGCACGTACCTATCCCTCTCCATTACTAAAGTGAAAGTCACAGGATTGTGGTCACTACCTCCAAAATGCTCCCTCACTAACAAATCTATCACTTGCCCTGGTTCATTACCAAGTGCCAAATCCAATATGGCCTCCCCTCTGGTCGGACAATCTACATACTGTGTTAGAAAAGCTTCCTGGACACACTGCACAAACACCACTCCATCCAAACTATTTGATCTAAAGAGTTTCCACTCAATATTTGGGAAGTTGAAGTCACCCTTGACTACTACCCTGTGACTTCTGCACCTTTCCAAAATCTGTTTCCGAATCTGTTCCTCCACATCTCTGCTACTATTGGGGGGCCTATAGAAAACTCCCAACAAGGTGACTGCTCCTTTCCTATTTCTGACTTCAACCCAGACTACCTCAGTAGGCAGATACTCCTCAACTTCTTTCTGCAGCTGTTATACTATCTCTAATTGACAATGCCCGCCCCCCCCCCCCCCCACCTCTTTTACCATCCTCCCTAATCTTATTGAAACATCTATAACCAGAGACCTCCGACAACCATTTCTGCACCTCTCTATCCAAGTTTCCGTGATGGCCACCACATCGTAGTCCCAAGTACCGGTCCATGCCTTAAGTTCACCCACCTTATTCCTGATGCTTCTTGCGTTGAAGTATACAGCCTTCAACCCATCTCCGTGCCTGCAAGTACTCTCCTTTGTCAGTGTTCCCTTTCCCACTGCCTCACTACGCGCTTTGGCATCCTGAATATTGGCTACCTTAGTTGCTGGACTGCAAATCCGGTTCCCATTCCCCTGCCAAATTAGTTTAAACCCTCCCGAAGAGTACTAGAAAACCTCCCTCCCAGGATATTGGTGCCCCTCTGGTTCAGATGCAACCTGTCCTGTTTGTACAGGTCCCATCTTCCCCAGAATGCGCTCCAATTATCCAAATACCTGAAGCCCTCCCTCCTACACCATTCCTGCAGCCACGTGTTCAACTGCACTCTCTCCCTATTCCTAGCCTCGCTATCATGTGGCACCAGCAACAAACCAGAGATGACAACTATGTCTGTCCTGGCTTTTAACTTCCAGCCTAACTCCCTAAACTCGTTTATTACCTCCACACCCCTTTTCCTACCTACGTCGTTGGTACCAATGTGCACCACGACTTCTGGCTGCCCCCCCCTCGCCCTAAAGGATCCTGAAGACATGATCCGAGACATCCCTGGCCCTGGCACCCGGGAGGCAACATACCTTCCGGGAGTCTCGCTCGCGACCACAGATTCTCCTATCTATTCCCCTAACCATTGAATCTCCTATTACTATTGCTTTTCTATTCTCCCCCCTTCCCTTCTGAGCCCCAAAGCCAGACTCAGTGCCAAAGACCTGGCCGCTAGGGCCTTCCCCTGGTAGGTCATCCCCCCCAACAGCATCCAAAACGGTATACTTGTTTTGAAGGGGAACGGCCACGAGGGATCCCTGCACTGCTTACCTGTTTGTTTTCTTTCCCCTGACTGTAACCCAGCTACTGTTGACCTGTACCTTGGGTGCGGTTACCACCCTGTAACTCTTCTCTATAACTCCCTCTGCCTCCCGGATGATCCGAAGTTCATCCAGCTCCAGCTCCAGTTCCCTAACACGGTCTCTGAGGAGCTGGAGTTGGGTGCACTTCCAGCAAGTATAGTCAGCTGGGACACCGGTGGTATCCCTCACCACCCACATCCTACAGGAGGAGCATGCAACTGGCCTAGCCTCCATCCCCTCTTACCTTACAGAATATAGCTGCCCTGTGGACCAACTGGACCGCCGCCCTCCGACTCTGCTCCCAGTCAGCTGCACTCTCTGTAATCTCCTAGCTCCCTTCTCGCTCTTTGCGGAAATGTAGAAAATGAAATGAAAGGAGCACCTTACTCCCTCCTCACCTAACTCCCTCAGTCACCAAACTCTCACTATAGCACTCAAATGCACCAAATTCAGCACTCCCTCAGTCACCAAACTCTCGCTATAGCATTCAAATGCACCAAATTCAGCACTCCCTCAGTCACCAAACTCTCACTATAGCACTCAAATGCACCGAATTCAGCACTCCCTCAGTCACCAAACTCTCACTATAGCACTCAAATGCACCAAATTCAGCACTCAGTGCAAACAAAGTCTGCACTGTAGGTGGATCACTTTTATACTGTGAATCTAGCCTCTGAAAACTGGCATAATCCAATTAACTAATTAACAAGCTCCAGCTGCAAGTACCTACAAGTAGAACCTTTGTTTAAAGCTGATTGAAAATTCACCTTCTTCTAAACAAAACAGCAACTTTTAAGTTAATTAACTAAATAAAAGAAAGACTAAACTTTAGATAAAAATGAACCCTTATACTCCCTCAGTCACCAAACTCTCACTATAGCACTCAAATGCACCAAATTCAGCACTCAGTGCAAACAGTGATGGTATGGTGTGGGTGGGTGTGGATGGTGTGAGTATTTGTGTGAGTGTGTGTATATGTGAGTGTTGTGAGAGCTTGTGCGTGTGTGTTGTGTGTTTGTGTGAGTGTGCAAGTGTGTGTGTGCTGTGTTGTGTGTGTGTTGTGTGAGTGTGTTGTGTGAGTGTGTGTCGTGTGAGTGTTGTGTGAGTGTGCGTGTTGGGTGAGTGTGCATATGCGCACGGTAGTTATGTGAGCATGAGTGTTGTGAGTGTGTTTTGTGTGCATGAGTACGTGTGTTGCATGTGTGTGTTGTGTGTATGTGTGCATAGTGAGTGCACGTGAGCATGTGTATGTGTGTGTGTGATGTGTGTGTGTCTAAGTGTGTATGTGTATGTGTCAGTGTGAGAGTGTGTGTGAGTGAGTGTGTATGTGTGGTATATAAGTGTGTGTGCATGTGAGTGTGTGATATGCGCCTGTGTGTGAATGTGTGATTGTGTGTGTGTGCGTGAATGTGTGTGTGTGAATGTGAGTGTGTGTGATGTGGGTCTGTGTGCGAATGTGTGAGTGCATGTGTGTATGAGTGTATGTGTGTGAATATGTATGTGTGGTGTGCACGTGTGTGATTGGGTGTGTGCACATGTGTGAGTGAGTGTGTGTGTTGCGCATGTGTGTGGCAGTGTGTGTATGTGTGGCAGTGTGTGTGTGGTAGTCACCACTGTTGTATTATATTGTATATACTGTGCTGCAGACGAGGGTATTACGGTAAGGCCCCTGTACTACAGGTACGGGGGTAGATCCCTGCCTGCTGGCTCCACTCAGTAGGCGGAGTATAAATGTGTGTGCTCTCCGAACTGCAGCCATTTCGGCAGCAGCTGTAGGAGGCCACACATCTCTTAATAATAAAGCCTCGATTACTCTCTACTCCCATCTCGTCATAATTGATAGTGCATCAGTGTGTGTGCAAGTGTGTGTGACTGTGCACAAGTGTGTATCAGAATGTGTGTGTGTGAAATTGTGGAAATTCTCACTGGCATCTTACCACAAGGTTCCTGACTCACATGACTAAACCTCCTTTCTCCTGCTTTGAATGGGAGAGTAGGGCACCATTTTCTGAGAATTGAATGAGGCAAATATTTGGGAGCCAGAGGTCCTCACCAGATCTTCCTCTGCCATTCACCCATTTTACAGACAGAAAATGGCCAACTGTCAGCTGAATATCATCCCCTCTGATTTATGAAGTCAGTATGTATCCCATGACTGACGTCTGCACGGAAGGTACTGAAGTGGGAAATGGTTCAGAAGGGCACTTGGCACAGAAGATGGTTGCCTGACACACAAGATGGAGACACAGAGAATAAAGCAGACATAACTGATGCCTGGAGCTCAGCGGGGTGTCAGTGGGACAGATAGGAACAGATCCAGGACAAAGGGAGCCAGACAGGAAGATTAAGAAATACATAAATGCGGGATACCACTTGAATAAAGCTGACTTCAGCCAAGGTATGCACAATGATATGCTAATACGAATGTCTTAGGCCATTTCCTAAAACAAAGGGACAATCGATACTGCTTTCCTGCTGCTACCTGTAACCTGTAAAACCTCTAACTATAACCATGTGTAAATGGCAAAACTCTTACAAATAGCGATGTACAATCTATAAAATGTTTAAAGATAACAAGGTGATAATTGTTTTGTATCTGGGCTCATTGTGAACCCAAAGTATAAAATGAATGACTGCCATTCAAACCGGGAGAAAGGCTGGCTACCGTACCGCGGGGTATGTACGCTTTCTCCCGGAGCTTCGTGTAACAATAAACTGCACTGATTGAACACAGCAAGTGTGACTCCCGGAATGGTTGATTTTCCCACAACAGTACTAACACCTGCATCAGCAGCATCTTTTGCCAACACTTTGTTGTAATACTGAAGGGTTAACCAGCCTCTGATGGGGACTTTACTGGCGAAAGCACTAATGAAGTAAAATAGTTGAGTGTAATCGTTGTGCTGAACCAAAAGTATAACCTGTTTATAAATAACTTGTTTTAGAGTGCTTCACACACGGGGGACTTAATCCTTCAAGATTCATTTAAACCTAAACTTCAATAACATGTGTTGGGGAGGGGTTGTGTCACAAAACGTTGTTTTGAATTAGAGATCTCTTCAAGTATGACATTCTCTCCCTAAACCTCTGACTCTCTCTCCCTCTCACTCCCTTTCGCTAAGTTTTTATTCGCACCTTCTAATTATTGTCTTCTTTATCTTGGTGTCCATTTCTGCCTGACTGCGTCTCTGCCAAACTCTTTGGGACATTTCTCTGTGTGTGAGATGCTCTATAAATGCACACTGATGGTATAGCAGACAGGCCAATAGTCTTGTCCAACGCAATAGTGCTGTCAGACTCATTTGCCGAGATAAAGTCAAGGTGAAACTTCCACCTTGTGTGAGATAAAAGTCGTGTGAGATAAAAGTTTGTGCTGCGCCATCCGATTGAGTCCGCACACTTACAATGGTGTCGCACCAGCACCAGTGGATTATTTCTGAGGACCATCCAGGCCGAAGATTGGATCTGTTGGTCTGACTCCTGAAGGGTCAGTGAAGGCAACCCTGCAACCCAGCAGGTTTATCTTCAGGCAAGTGTGAAGCAATTTCAGACGATAACGGCACACTTCATAGGATTACGCTACCAAGTGCATTGTACCTGAGGACAGGTCATTGTCTGCTGATGCTTTAGCCCAGGTTTTTGTCAGAGATTGTTTGCCAGTGCCTTCCAGTCTCAGTGTGAGGGCCAAGTCTACCTCGGCCAGGATGGGAATCAAACCCAGTGCTGTTCTGAACCATACACGCGAGGCATCTAAACTAACTGGCCCCCGTTACATATAAAATAGAATTTACAGTGCAGAAGGAGGCCATTCGGCCCATCGAGTCTGCACCGGCTCTTTGAAAGAGCACCCTACCTAAGCCCACACCTCCATTCTATCCCCATAACCCAGTAACCCCACCCAACACTAAGGGCAATTTTGGACACTAAGGGCAATTTAGCATGGCCAATCCACCTAACCTGCACATCTTTGGACTGTGGGAGGAAACCGGAGCACCCGGAGGAAACCCACGCACACACGGGGAGAAAATGCAGACTCCACACAGACAGTGACCCAAGCCGGGAATCGAACCTGGGACCCTGGAGCTGTGAAGCAATTGTGCTAACCACCATGCTACCGTGCTGCCCAGGGAACATACAACAGGGAAACATTCAAAAGGAAATTAAATAAAGAATGTTAATGTGGAGAAGTACATCAGCAAACAAGAAGGATATTCATGAAAAGTTTTGCAAGAGTTTTGGAGCCAATCAGCTGTCAGGCCTCAACAATGCTTTCAGCTTTTTCTCTCGGAAAAAGAAATTCTATAAAAAAAACTCGAAACCTCAAAAGAATAAGTCTCTCTCCACTACTTTCAATATGGTGTCACATTGGGTCTTTGATGCTGTACTTCGGGCAACACTAAACATTCATTGACATTAACTCCAGAATTTTAAATAGTATCATGCATTATTACAGACAAGGAGTGAAAAACAAGAGGCAGCTCATTGCCTTGAGAGATCTTTATTCACCTCCCTCGCAGCCGGTACAAGGTCAAGAATTTCTTTTTAGCTGTGGGATGTGGGCGTCGCTGGCTAGTTCATCATTTGTTGCCCATCCCTATTTGCCCTTCAGAAGGTGGTGGTTAGCTGCCTTCAGGAATCGCTGCAGTGCATGAGGTGTAGATGCACCCACAGCGCTGTGAGGGAGGGAGTACCAGGATTCCGACCAAGCGACATTGAAGAAACGGCCGATATATTTGCAAGACAGGATGGTGAGTGACTTGGAGGTGAACCTCCAGACGATGGTGTTCCTCATGTATCTGATACTCTTGTCCTTCTAGATGGTAGTAGTCGTAGGTTTGGAATGTGCTGTCTAAGGAGCCTTGGCGAGTTGATGCAAAGTATCTTGTAGATGGTACACACACTGCTGCCACTGTGCGTCGGTGGTGGAGGGAGTGCATGTTTGTGGATGGGGTGCCAATCTAGAGGGAAGCTTTGTCCTTTGTCTATGATGTTGGCTTTGGAAACATTACATGATCCACAAGTAGAGACTGAAATAAAGAGAGTGGAGAATAACTACAATTATATTGACAAAAGAGATTTCAAGAAGAAAGTTCAACGTCACATCCAGGAAAGATGGGCCAAGTGGTGGCTGTAGTTTTGAGGGAGGCCTTTGAAGCTGGATTAAAATTTGCCAAGGCTGAAGTAATTCCAGAGAGCAAGAGGGTGGGGCAAGTGAATGGACTAAAGTTCATTGACAACAAAGGTTGGGTGGAAGACCACAGAGTTGGAAGTGTTCGCTCCATCCTGAGTTTCAGGAGCAGAAGATTCGAGATGGCTCATTGAGCAGGAGGAGGGGGCAGAGGGAAGTGGAGACCATGCACAAATCAGAAGTAGGGTTTTAACACTGATGTTGAGAGAGATGGGCGCCCAGTGGAGCTCAGTAAGAACAAGGGGTAGAGCAGACCTTGAGTGGGACAGGAAGCAGGGAGCAGAGACCTGGGTCAGTTAGAATTTATTGAGGGTGAAACTTGTGTTGCCAGCAAAGAAAAGCTTGGAGAAATAGTGAAGTAAAGAAAAGTTTAAGTGAGGGGGAGGACAATAAACCATGCCAAGACCAAATCAATCCCTCCAGAGGAATAGATTGGGAAACGTTTCATAGTTTGAAGATATATAAAACATTTATAAATGTTTATAAAATATTGGTCACTTTATTCAAACAGTCTTTCAATTTTTTAGGTCACTCATTTCTGAGTAAATCATAACATATTTTGGTTTATCTAAATCTGCAAAGTGCTCCAAACTGCTTGTCATAATTAAAAATTTCAAAGCCAAAAAAAAAGTTTTTTTTGATGTGGCGCAATGGTTAACACTACTGCTGCTTTCAGATGCTTATGCAATTCCCTTTTGAAAGTTACAATTGAATCTACCTCCACTACATTCTCAGGCAAAGCATTTCAGTTTCTAACTGTAGAAAGATTTTTCCTAACACCGCATTGAGTTCTTTTTTAAAATAAATTTAGAGTACCCAATTTGTTGTTTCCAATTAAGGGACAATTTAGCGTGGCCAATCCACCTACCCTGAACATCTTTTGGGTTGTGCGACAATTTAGCGTGGCCAATCCACCTACCCTGAACATCTTTTGGGTTGTGCAACAATTTAGCGTGGCCAATCCACCTACCCTGAACATCTTTTGGGTTGTGGGAGCGAAACCCATGCAAATACGGGGAGAATGACCCAGGGCCGGGATCGAACCTGGGACCTCGGCGACGTGAGGCAGCAATGCTAATCACTGCGCCATTGGACTGCCCTTGCCTTGGATTCGTTTGCCGATCACCTTAAATCAGTCTCCTCTGGTTCTCGATTCTTCCACCAATGGAAAACAATTCTCTCTATCTACTCTGACTCAACCATCATGACTTTGAATGGTAGCACAGTGGTTAGCACTGTTGTTTCACAGCTCCAGGGTCCCATGTTCGATTCTCGCTTGGGTCACTGTCCGTGTGGAGTTTGCACATTCTCCCCATGTCTGCGTGGGTTTCATCCCCACAACCCAAAAATGTGCAGGTCAGGTAGGCTGGCCATGCTAAATTGCCCCTTAATTGGAAAAAAATAATTGGGTACTCTAAAAAATGTTTTTTAATATCCTCCCTGTGGCTGCGTGGGTATCCTTCGGGTGCTCCGGTTTCCTCCCACAAGTTCCGAAAGATGTGATTTTTAGGCAATTTGGGCATTCTGAATTCTCCCTCTGTGGACCCGAACAGGCGCCGAAATATGGCGACTAGGGGCTTTTCACAGTAACTTTATTGCAGTGTTAATGTAAGCCTACTTGTTACTATAATAAAGATTATTATTATCAAATCTCCTTTCAACGTTCTTTTCACCAAGGGGAACTTCTCCAATCCATCTATGTAACTAAAATCCTGCAACAATTCTCACAACGCTTTGTGCACCCTCTCTAAAACCTGCACATCCTTCCTTCAATGTGGTGTTTTATTAATGCTCTGATGTTTTATAAAGGTTCATCATAACTTCTTTGCATTTGTACTTCATGCATCTATTTACAAAGACCAGTGTCCTATATGCCATTTTAACTATTTTCTCAACCTGCCCTGCTGCCTACACCCCAGTGTTCCTCTGTTCCTGTGTCCACTTTAGAATTGTAAACTTTTTTGTTTCCTCTCCTTGCTCTTTGTTATAACCCCCACAAGGACCGCAGGGAAACAACCATTGATCTCCCCTTGGGACTCATGGACCAGGAGCTCCAACCAAGAGGCCAACCACTGGGGCTCGTTAAGGCAGGGGATAAAGGTATGCCCAACTCAGGGCCCGATGAGAATATCCTCCCAGCAAGGTCTACATTGGAAGTGAGATGCTGTGCTAAGCATATACTTGTAAAATTGCAAATAAATTAATCTTCGTTAACAGCAGTTTTCTTATGAGTTATTATACTCTTTCTACCAACATGTATCATTTCACACTTGTCCACATAAACATCATCTGCTTCATGACCACCCATTCCACCAGTCAAAGTCCTCTTGAGAGCCATCACTATCTGCTTCACATGCTTTAATACCTCCAAGTATTGCATCACCTGCAAATTGCAGAATTATGCCCTGCATCCCCAAGTCTACGTCGTTAACACAAATCAAGAAAAGCAGTGATTCAAGTCCTGGGGGCAAACCTCCTCCAGAGAGGTTTCCTGTCACTCAGCCACTTTTTTAATCCATGCTACCACTGCCCCCATTATTCCATGCCCTTCAACTGTGCTGGCAAGCCTATCATGTGGCACTTTACCAAATACCTTGTGATAGTTCATATATGACACATCAACTGTATTACACTAATCAACCCTCTTTAGTATATGCAACCATGCACGAAACACCCTACCTGTCTTTCCATGGTTATGTGACCGCTGCCATGAAGCACTGATGTGAGCAGGCATGCTACATTCAGTTTGAATAAAGACAGAATGCATTAAGCATTGAGCAGGCAACATGGTGTCAGAAATGGAGTTGAGATTAAGCTTTGGAGAGGTACAATGAAGCTACTAAAAGAGGAACACAGAGTTGGTAAAAGCTGCTGAAACCACCTAAACATGTCATTGAACCGCTCGGAAAAGAAGAAGCAACCAAAAGAAACAAGCTGCACTGAATCATTAGATGAATATCACAATGGCCGTGAATTTCCCTCCCCACCTCCTGTCGAAATGAAAGGCAATATGTGGAAGAACTGGCAGTCTTTCCACTTGCAAAGGCAAAACTATGAGATTATGACAGATTTAATTAATAAGCCAGAGACAATACATGTAATAAGACTTTTTACACTGTTGTGGAGAAACTATTACAAATTGTATATCACCCTAAATCTCTCTGAAGAACAGAAAAGAAACAAGGAATGCAAACAAGTTAGTGCAGCATGACTTGCCGTAATGAATCCATACACGCAAATTGACTGATAATTTTGTCCCAGATAATAATTACCAAAAAGATTTTCCAGCACTGAGGTTAAATTGACTGGCCTGTAGTTGTTGAACCTTTTGACCTGGAAGCAGTACAGTAAGGAAAACTGGTCATTTCTTTAAATATTTGTGAAATCTGTAATTGCTGTTAAGAATGATTGGGTGGGATTTTCCAGTCACGCCTGGCCCGAGGACGGAAGTCCCTGCCCGACGTCAACGAACCTTTCAATGGTCAACCAACATTTCCCTCCCACCTGCTCTGATTATTGCGATGGTCAGGACTGGAAAATCTACCCCACTGAATTTTTTTTTAAAAGTGTTTGCATCAGTTGTAACTGGATTAATTGTACCTTTGTTAAGAAATACTGGTCCATGTGCCCTCGTGACTCTTCACCTGGGAGCAGTGTCAGCAATAAAAATACAATGTGGACGCTGTCATAACCTCCATGAGGCCCACAGGGAAACCATTATCGATCTCCCCATGGGGCACGTGGAGTGTGAACTTCCTAAGTATGAGGGGCGGAGCTCATTAGAACTGAACATAAAAGGCAGCCCGTGCAGGGACAGGAGTGGTTGTCCCAATGAGGATTGTGATTGTGGAAGAACTGCCGTGGGCAGTTTAGTTAAAATAAATCTTTAGCTTCCTACTGCTGGCTTCCTCGGTCATTCAAGACACTGTGTGGTTTGACTCAAAGAAGAGCTACAAGCAGAGGAACTGGAGGGCGAAGACTAAAAACACAGAGATAGTAGACAGAGCAAATAGCTGTGTGAATAGTTTGGAGACATTAAAGAGTCAGGTGTTTTCTCAGAAGTGGCCCAACAGTGAACTGAGCTATTATTGGTTGGTCAGTTGAAAAGGGGCTCTGGAAGGTTACATCACCAGGACCGCCATGACCAAATGAGAGAGGAATCAGAGAAGTGTGCCTAGCTGACACTAATCACACCCGTAAAAATCAGAGGTGAAAGTTGTTGTCGGATAGGACTGAACTACCCTGCGTGAATTCGGAACAGAATATTGTGGGTGTAGCTACATAATGCCATACATGTTAAAGGAGGGATGCTTGTCATTCTGTAAGATGTGTCTTTATTGTATCGAGCATTAATTGTGAAATATACCTTTCTATTGAAGCATCTGCTAATTCATATTTAATTCATATTAGTTCTGATTTGTGTGAAAGTAAAAGTGCAAAAAGTGTAATCTTGTTGGTAATTTCTTCATTTGGGGGTCATTCAATATCTATGCATGCTTTTGAGAACAAGGCTGCTACATTGCTGAATAGTTATTAATTTACACAGCACAGGTACACACTTGTGCGTACCCGTGGTGCAGAGGCTATACCTGTGTGTAATCCTAAATCTGGTTACAATGTGGAGTTTAATCTGCGGCTCATTGTAACATTATCAGTGGCTAGCATGGCTGGGTGCGTGAGCAAGTCCACATTATACTTGATCTGAGCTTAGACGGAAGATAAAGCAAGTGAAAATCTTCGCTGCAGCTCATCTTGCGAAAGGTCATGTGAGTAATAATGATGGTTACAGCAACCTGCTTGCTGCAGCCTTTGTGATTCCGTGATGTGTTTCAGCATGTGAGCAGAGAGCTTTTTAATAATTCATAACCAATCTTTGATGCCAAGCTAAAGGAAAATTCAAGAAACACAGTGTTAAAATAAATGTTGAAATGCCGTTGATTAACAAAGAGATCAATGAAAGCCAGCAGTTCAGATATTGCATTGGGCACTGTGATAACTTCCAAGGATCAAGGTGATTTGGATCGGATCAAAACCGATTAAAACTGAAGAACTTGTATTGATAACCTCAGGATGTCCCAAAGAGTAAAAATCTGACATTTGCACCTAGCCATGGTTCCTCGAGCAACTGGAGCTTTCAATACTGAGATTGAAAGATTTATGTTGGATCTGGGTATCAGGAATATGAAGCAAAGCTGGTAAACAAAGCTGAGGTACAAATTGTAGTGCTCTGTATATCTGCTGGTATGTAAAGGGTTAACAACTGCATCATAGTGTTAGACAACCACTAGATGACAGCACGAGATTCATTTATATAAACTGAACCTGGAAGATCTTCCCTCTCTTCGAACCAGGAGTGACGAGACAGCAGAGTGTTAGAAAAATATAGCTTAGTTGGCACGAGCAGTTAAACATAATTAATACTTCTTCTGAGTTACTTTATCATCAGTTATAGTTCTGGAGAGAGAACAGACTCTTTAGTATTTATATTCGTGATTCATTAAATATAATTTGCTTTAAATTGAAGATTGGTAGTTTCATTGAAATCCAACCATCAGACCATTCTGGGAGCAAACAAATAGCAAAGATCACGTAATATAACACAGATCGGCCAAGATCTTATAGAATTTACAGTGCAGAAGGAGGCCATTCGGCCCATCGAGTCTGCACCGGCTCTTGGAAAGAGCACCCCACCAAAGGTCCACACCTCCACCCTATCCCCATAACCCAGTAACCCCACCCAACACTAAAGGCAATTTTGGACACTATGGGCAATTTAGCATGGCCAATCCACCTAACCCGCACACCTTTGGACTGTGGGAGGAAACCGGAGCACCCGGAGGAAACCCACGCACACACGGGGAGGATGTGCAAACTCCGCACAGACAGTGACCCAAGCCAGAATCGAACCTGGGACCCTGGAGCTGTGAAGCAATTGTGCTATCCACAATGCTACTGTGCTGCCCTAATACAGGCTTGACCAACCTTCAGCTCACGGGCCACATCGAGCCCCCAAAGCCTCTCATTTCCCCCCCTCCCCCCTCTTCCCCGTGCACCAGTCAGTTTTAAAAATGCCGTTCGTACAGATAGGTTGAAGTGTACAATTATGCAAGGGGTTGCTCCTCCAATCACAGGCCACCCCTAACCCACGTTTGCTGCTGATGGGCTCACTGAGCCTAAGGGTGGCCAATGCAGGAGAGAAACAGACTGTGATTGGAGGAGCATCGGAGACCAATGGGGCTGAGTTTGCTGGGGAAAAAGAGGTTTTCCTTCAGATGTGGGGTGGGGGTGGGGGCATGATGAGAGAGAGAGAGAGAGAGAGAGAGAACACATTGGGGAAGAGGTTATATGCGGCGGGATTCTCCCGAATCGGTGCGATGGCCTGACGCCGTCACAAAAATCGGCGCAAACCACTCCAGCATCGGGCCACCCAGAAGTTCTGGAATCCTCCGTCCCGGAAGGGGCTAGCAGCAGCGTGACGCCAATCGCGACAGCGTCACCCATCACAGACGTGCGTGCCGTCATTGACGCCGCTTGCCATCACTGCACAAAAGACACCACCGCCGGAGTCTCAGCAAAGTGGCCGCCCGTCGCGCAGCACCGAGGTTCCAGGAGCGGGACATCGAGGTGCTCCCGGACGCAGTGGAGCAGAGGAAAGAGGCCCCGTAACCCAGACACGGCCGCAGGGTCGCACCACACGTCAGCCGGCATCTGTGGAGGGAGGTAGCAGAGGCCGTTAGCACCGTGGCAGTAACAGCCAGGACAGGCAGCCAGGGTGAACATCCCCCCCCATTCACCCCCAGATGTGCTGAAACCGACATGGCTGCACCCACCCTTGCAGACTGCATTGGCAGTATGGGCTGTGAACCTGTGCCAACATACACACAACCGCTGGTCTGCAAGTATATGTCCGCCTAACACTGTTGCCCTTTATCTCTGTCAACCCTCTCCAAACCCCCCCCCCAAAACCCCTCCTCCCCCCCCCCCCCGCCCCCCCCCCCCTCCCCCGCCCCCAGGGGAAGCGCGCTCATAACAACCGGGAGGGTGAGAGGACCGGAGGAGGTCAATGTCATGTGAGAGTACCTGTAAGAAATGGGTGTTTATAAATGGGTGTGTATATAAATATCTGTCGTGAAGGCACCTTTAAGAAATGGGTGTTTATTACTGCAGTGATGTCAGAGAGTGGGCGGAGCTGGGCTGTCTGTCAACTTTTTACTTTTGTTTTAGGCTGTTTGCTGCAGGGTGTGTTTTAGTTTTGTTTTCAGAGCTGGATAGCTGCAATCACAGCCAGAAGGGGTATTAGTCTCTCTCTCTAATCTAATCTAAAAACTGTAAATCGAACCTTTGGTGATTTAAAACTAATAACTGCTCTCAGTAGTGACTTTAACCTGATGTTCTTCTGTTAAAAGTTCTTTATTAAGTCTTATGGATGTTAAAAGGACAGCTTAAGGATTACTTAGTGTTGTATTCTTTGGGGGTTGCATTCGAATTAATGGTTGCTAAGATGTTCACTGTATGTTTTAAAAAGCTTAACTTGAGTTCATAGAATAAACATTGTTTTGCTTTAAAAAATACTTTTCCATTTCTGCTGTTCCACACCTGTAGAGTGGGCCGTGTGCTCCCCATACCACAATCTATTAAAAGTTGTGGGGCAGGTGAACTCCATGATACACTTTGGGATTCTCTAATACCTGGCCCATAACAAATTGGGGGCTCGTCCAGGATAAAAGCCTATCTATTGGATTGGTTTAGTGAACTTAAAGACAGTGAGGGGTGAGCATATTGTGGCTGCTCTTCAGGTGTGGTATTCTAATTTAAGTGGGGAGTGTGTTGTGGACAATGGCTCTTTCAGAGGCTCAGACGTTTTTGGTGGTGGAGACGGTCACATGCAGTTCCTTATGGATAGAGACTAAAAGCAGACTGTTAGATTTGGCAAAAACATTGCAGTTAACATTACCTCACAAAATCCGAAAAGATGAGGTAATTATGGCGGTGGCTAAGCATTTAACGTTGCCTGAGATGCAGTTTGATTTGTAATTCAGTTACAAATTAAACAAATGGAACATGAGATAGAATTAAAGCAGCTTGAATACGAAAGAGAGGAAAAAGAAAGAGAGGGAGTGGAAAAATAAAGAGAAAGCGACAGAGAGGAAAAAGAAAAGGAGAGAGAAGAAAGGAGAAAAGAAAGAATAGCCCTAGCAGAACAAAAAGAAAGAGAAAGGGAGATACAGATCAGGGAAAAAGATAAAGAGAGAGAGTTTGAACTTCAGAAAATGGCCATGAAACATGACAGTCAGTTAAAATTGGCTGACATAAAGAGAAACGTACAGTTGGATGATAGTGATGAGGATAGTGAGAAAGAGAGTCATAGTCGAAGACTTGGGTGAGAATCTATTTAAATATGTCCAAGCATTGCCAAGGTTTGACGAGAAGGAGGTGGAAGCCTTTTTCATTGCATTTGAGAAGGTAGCTAAACAAATGAAATGGCCACAGGACATGTGGGTATTACTGATTCAAACAAAGCTGATCGGTAGGGCTAGTGAAGTGTTTGCGTCACTACCGGAGGAGGTATCTGGGACTTATCAGGAGGTGAAAAAATCCATCACGGGTGCATATGAACTAGTGCCTGAAGCCTACAGCCAAAGGTTTTGAAATTTAAGGAAAGAATTTGGTCAAACATACATGGAATTTGAAAGGATCAAACAGAGTAATTTTGATAGGTGGGTAAGGGCTTCGAAAATAGAACAAACGTACGAAGCTCCCAGAGAAATAATACTTTTGGAGGAGTTTAAAAATTCAATTCCTGATGTAGTGAGAACTCATGTGGAAGAACAGAGTGTTAAAAGTGTGAGATTAGCAGCAGAACTGGCAGATGATTATGAATTAGTTCATAAATCAAAGTTTGGTTTCCAACATCAGTTTCAGCCGGTGCGGGATAGAAGCTGGGGACATGAGAAATACTCAAGTGATGAAGGTAAAGGTGATGGGAGATAATAAGGAGAGTGTACCTCAGACTAAAAAAGAAATCCAGGACGGTGGAAAAGAAATGAAACATTTCAAATGTTTCCTCTACAATAAACTAGGCCATGTAAAGTGACAGTGTTGGTGGTTGAAGAAAAGCACAGGGAAGGCTGATGTGGCAAAACAGGATACGACAGTGGGGTTTGTTAAAGTGGTAAAGGAAAGCCAAGTGAAGCGAAGGAGGTGCAAAAGATTGTACAGCCTGATCAAGAGGTGATTGATAAGAAGGTGCCAGATCTCTTTAAATAATTAACTTGTGTGGGGAAAGTTTACTCATGTGTATCAGAAGTCACAATTTTAAGAAATACGGGAGCTAGTCAATCTTTAATGGTAAGAGATGAGGAGTTATGTAGTCTGGGAAGGATGTTGCCAGAAAAGGTGGTAATATGTGGAATTCAGGGTGAGAGGAGTAGTGTTCCATTATATAAGGTAAGGTTGGAAAGTCCAATGAAGAGTGGTGAAGTGGTAGTAGGAGTAATAGAGAAACTATCTTGTCCAGGAATACAGTTTATCTTGGGTAATGGTATAGCTGGATCGCAGGTTGGAGTGATGCCTACTGTGGTTGATAAGCCAGTGGAAAATCAGACAACTGAAGCGTTGAAGGACGAATATCCTGGGATTTTTCTGGATTGTGTAGTAACAAGGTCGCAAAGTCACAGGTTAAGGCAAGAGGGGAAATCAAAGAGTGAAGATGAAGTTGAAGTGCAATTATCAGAAATGATTTTTGATCAGATGGTTGAAAAAGAACAAGAACAGGTGGAGGATGAGGCGGATATTTTTAGTTCAGGAAAATTGGCGGAGTTACAACAGAAAGATGTAGAAATAAACCGGATGTATCAGAAAGCATACACAGAAGAGGGATCTGTGTGTATACCAGAGTGTTATTACCGTAAAAGTGATGTCTTGATGAGAAAATGGAGACCTTTACATATGTAGGCGAATGAAACGTGGGCAGAAGTTCATCAAGTAGTATTGCCGGTAGGGTATAGAAAGGAGGTGTTGCGAATTGCACATGAGGTACCAGTGAGAGGTCATTTGGGAATAAGGAAAACTCAAGCTAAAACCCAGAAACATTTTTATTGGCCTGGACTACATAAAGATGTAGTTACATTTTGTCAATCATGTCACACATGTCAAGTGATAGGGAAACTTCAAGCAGTGATAAAACCAGCGCCCTTAATACCCATTCCAGCATTTGAGGAACCTTTTACAAGGGGCTTAATTGATTGCCTAGGACCGCTTCCTAAAACGAAAAGTGGGAATTAATATCTTTTGACTATAAGGGATGTGTCTACTAGGTTTCCAGAGGCCATTCCAGCACGTAATATTACAGCTAAAAGGATTGTGGCGGAGTTACTTAAATTCCTTACCAGATATGGACTACCCACAGAAATACAATCGGATCAAGGATCAAATTTTACCTCAAGGTTATTCAAGGAAGTTATGGACAGCTTAGGAATAAAACAATTTAAATCAACTACGTACCATCCAGAATCGCAGGGAGCGTTAGAAAGGAGGCATCAGACATTAAAGACAATGTCGAGGGCTTATTGTCACGAGTGGATTGGGATTATATCCAGTGGATTGGGATAAAGGAATTCCGTTCGTACTGTTTGCAATTAGGGATGCACGTAATGAATCAACCAAATGTCGTCCTTTTGAACTAATTTTTGGTTATGAGGTAAGAGGACCAATTAAATTGATTCAGGAAAAATTGGTGAGTGAGAAATCGGAAATTACATTATTGGATTACGTGTCAAATTTTCGGGAACGATTAAATAGAGCAGGTGATTTGGCTGGACAACATTTAAAAGTTGCACAAAATGTGATGAAACGGGTAGCAGACAAGAAATCCAAAGTTCGTAGTTTGCCATTGGAGATAAGGCTTTAGTGTTGTTACCAGTGGTAGGTGAATCTTTAAAAGCAAGGTTTGGTGGACCTTATCAGATTGAAAGGAAATTAAGTGAGGTGAATTATATGGTACAAACACCAGATAGAAGGAAGACTCACTGAGTGTGTCATGTGAATATGCTTAAAAAGGACTTTGAAAGGGAAGGAGAGAAAGAGGAGGAGGTTTTAATGATTCTAACTCAAAGTGACAAACCAAATCCAGATGACTGTGAATTTGACATACCTGAAATTAAATTGGAAAATGAGGATGTTCTTAAAAATGGGGATGAATTGTTGAGTTACCTTCGAGAGGAAAAACAAACTGACCTGAAAGAGTTATTGATATCACATGGGCAAGTTTGTCGAGATAAATTAGGAAGTACTAAAATGGCTATACATGATGTAGATGTGGGAAATGCTGTTCCAATCAAACACATCCATATAGACTTAACCCTTTAAAGTTGGCACAGGTTAACAGAGAGATTGAGAGTATGTTTAAAAATGGCATAATTGAAGTGGGTTGCAGCCAATGGAGCTCACCCATAGTGACGGTACCAAAGCCGGACGGTACCCAACGGTTGTGTTTGGACTATAGAAAGGTTAATGCAGTTACAAGAACGGACTCTTATCCTATCCCATGTTTGGAGGATTGCATTGAGAAAGTGGGACAATCAACTTTTATTTCCAAACTGGATTTACTTTAAGGTTACTGACAGGTACCTTTATCCGAAAGGGTGAAGGAGATTTCAGCTTTTGTGACTCCAAATGGTACATACCAATTCAAAGTTATGCCATTTGGCATGAAAACCGCCCTGCCACATTTCAACAGTTAATTAACAAAGTCGTTTCAGGATTACCCAATTGTGCGGTATACATCGACGATCTGGTAATTTTCAGCCAGACATGGAAAGAACATTTAAAACATCTGATGGAGTCACTTTCCTTGGCCATACAATCGGACAGGGTCGAATGGTCACACGGGATGTGAAACCAACAGTTATTGAGGTGTTTCCGATACCCTCAAGACAAAGGGAAATAATGCGATTTCTTGGCATGAGCGGATTTGATTGAACATTTGTGAAAAACCTTTGTAGCGTGGTTGCTCCACTGATAGACCTGCTGAAGAAACGTCAAACATCTCAGTGGACAGCGGAGTGTCAACAGGCATTTGATTGCCTTAAAACTGTGATAACCAATGCTCCTCTGTTGGAGAATTACAAGGGACTCTGTGATCAGATTGAACTAAAGTATCTGACTTTAAAGAGACATGCCGAGGCACAGAGAAATGGATGGATTGTGCAGAGACCTTCTTGTTCAAAGAGACTGTCAATCGAGAAGGATTTCAGTTGGAGGAAGAAGAACAAAAAAAGATGGACTATATTATTATACCTGTTTGCATGTGTTGTTTTTTTGAAACAAACATGTATATTTACTGTGTGCATTTCTTGAAGGATAGTGAAAAGGTGAAAAATGAAACCATCTTGAAGTTGAAGGTTTATGTTTTTTTCTTGGGGGGAGGTGTCATGTGAGAGTACCTTTAAGAAATGGGTGTTTATAAATGGGTGTGTATATAAATATCTGTAGTGAGAGTACCTTTAAGAAATAGGTGTTTATTACTGCAGTGATGTCAGAGAGTGGGTGGAGCTTGGCTGTCTGTCAGCTTTTTTACTTTCGTTTTAGGCTGTTTGCTGCAGGGTGTATTTTAGTTTCATTTTCAGAGCTGGATAGCTGCAATTACAGCCAGAAGGGGTATTAGTCTCTCTCTCCGTAATCTAAAAACTGTAAGTCGATCCTTTGGTGATTTAAAACTAATAACTGCTCTCAGTAGTGACTTTAACCTGATGTGCTTCTGTTAAAAGTTATTTGTTAAGTCTTATGGATGTTAAAAGGACAGCTTAAGGATTACTTAGTGTTGTATTCTTTGGGGGTTACATTTGAATTAATGGTTGCTAAGATGTTCACTGTATATGTTTAGGTTTTAAAAAGCTTAACTTGAGTTCATAGAATAAACATTGTTTTGCTTTGAAAAATACTTTTCCATTTCTGCTGTACCACACCTGTAGAGTGGGCCGTGTGCTCCCCATACTACAATCTATCAAAAGTTGTGGGTCAGGTGAATTCCATGAAACACTTTGGGGTTCTCTAAACCCTGGCCCATAACTGTCAACCTGACGTGCGCTCCCTCACCATTCATGAAGAGGGGGCCCTGGACCTTGCAGGCGGACCCGAGGACCGGTAGGTTTCGGAAGCAGAGGTCAGGGGCGCAGCACCAAGTGAGACCCCCCACTGCCGTCCCCCCATTCCCCCCCTCTCCTCTTCCCCCCTTCCCCATCCCCCCTTCTCCCCTTCCCCCTTCCGCCCCTTGCTCCCTTCCCCCCTTGCCCCCCTGAGCAGACAAACACGTGGCTAAACAGCTGGTGTAGGAGGGAGGGTTTCCGTTATCTGGACCACTGGGAGCTCTTCCGGGGCAGGTGTGACCTGTATAAGATGGACGGGTTGCATCTAAACCGGAGAGGCATAAATATCCTGGCCGCGAGGTTTGCTAGTGTCACACGGGAGGGTTTAAACTAGTATGGCAGGGGGGTGGGCACGGGAGCAATAGGTCAGAAGGTGAGAGCATTGAGGGAGAACTAGGGAATAGGGACAGTGTGGCTCTGAGGCAGAGCAGACGGGGAGAAGTTGCTGAACACAGCGGGTCTGGTGGCCTGAAGTGCATATGTTTTAATGCAAGGAGCATTACGGGTAAGGCAGATGAACTTAGAGCTTGGATTACTACTTGGAACTATGATGTTGTTGCCATTAGAGAGACCTGGTTGAGGGAAGGGCAGGATTGGCAGCTAAATGTTCCAGGATTTAGATGTTTCAGGTGGGATAGAGGGGGATGTAAAAGGGGAGGCGGAGTTGCGCTACTTGTTCGGGAGAATATCACAGCTATACTGCGAGAGGACACCTCAGAGGGCAGTGAGGCTATATGGGTAGAGATCAGGAATAAGAAGGGTGCAGTCACAATGTTGGGGGTATACTACAGGCCTCCCAACAGCCAGCGGGAGATAGAGGAGCAGATAGGTAGACAGATTTTGGAAAAGAGTAAAAACAACAGGGTTGTGGTGATGGGAGACTTCAACTTCCCCAATATTGACTGGGACTCACTTAGTGCCAGGGGCTTAGACGGGGCGGAGTTTGTAAGGAGCATCCAGGAGGGCTTCTTAAAACAATATGTAAACAGTCCAACTAGGGAAGGGGCGGTACTGGACCTGGTATTGGGGAATGAGCCCGGCCAGGTGGTAGATGTTTCAGTAGGGGAGCATTTTGGTAACAGTGACCACAATTCAGTAAGTTTTAAAGTACTGGTGGACAAGGATAAGAGTGGTCCGAGGATGAATGTGCTAAATTGGGGGAAGGCTAATTATAACAATATTAGGCGAGAACTGAAGAACATAGATTGGGGGCGGATGTTTGAGGGCAAATCAACATCTGACATGTGGGAGGCTTTCAAGTGTCAGTTGAAAGGAATACAGGACAGGCATGTTCCTGTGAGGAAGAAAGATAAATACGGCAATTTTCGGGAACCTTGGATGACGAGTGATATTGTAGGCCTCGTCAAAAAGAAAAAGGAGGCATTTGTCAGGGCTAAAAGGCTGGGAACAGACGAAGCCTGTGTGGCATATAAGGAAAGTAAGAAGGAACTTAAGCAAGGAGTCAGGAGGGCTAGAAGGGGTCATGAAAAGTCATTGGCAAATAGGGTTAAGGAGAATCCCAAGGCTTTTTACACGTACATAAAAAGCAAGAGGGTAGCCAGGGAAAGGGTTGGCCCACTGAAGGATAGGCAAGGGAATCTATGTGCGGAGCCAGAGGAAATGGGCGAGGTACTAAATGAATACTTTGCATCAGTTTTCACCAAAGAGAAGGAATTGGTAGATGTTGAATCTGGAGAAGGGGGTGTGATCCAAAAAGACGAGGTGTTGGGTGTCTTAAAAAATATTAAGGTAGATAAGTCCCCAGGGCCTGATGGGATCTACCCCAGAATACTGAAGGAGGCTGGAGAGGAAATTGCTGAGGCCTTGACAGAAATCTTTGGATCCTCGCTGTCTTCAGGGGATGTCCCGGAGGACTGGAGAATAGCCAATGTTGTTCCTCTGTTTAAGAAGGGTAGCAAGGATAATCCCGGGAACTACAGGCCGGTGAGCCTTACTTCAGTGGTAGGGAAATTACTGGAGAGAATTCTTCGAGACAGGATCTACTTCCATTTGGAAGCAAATGGACGTATTAGTGAGAGGCAGCACGGTTTTGTGAAGGGGAGGTCGTGTCTCACTAACTTGATAGAGTTTTTCGAGGAGGTCACTAAGATGATTGATGCAGGTAGGGCAGTAGATGTTGTCTATATGGACTTCAGTAAGGCCTTTGACAAGGTCCCTCATGGTAGACTAGTACAAAAGGTGAAGTCACACGGGATCAGGGGTGAACTGGCAAGGTGGATACAGAACTGGCTAGGCCATAGAAGGCAGAGGGTAGCAATGGAGGGATGCTTTTCTAATTGGAGGGCTGTGACCAGTGGTGTTCCACAGGGATCAGGTAGGGAATATACAGTGAATGGTAGAACCCTCAAGAGTATTGAAAGTCAAAGAGATCTAGGAGTACAGGTCCACAGGTCATTAAAAGGGGCAACACAGGTGGAGAAGGTAGTCAAGAAGGCATACGGCATGCTTGCCTTCATTGGCCGGGGCATTGAGTATAAGAATTGGCAAGTCATGTTGCAGCTGTATAGAACCTTAGTTAGGCCACACTTGGAGTATAGTGTTCAATTCTGGTCGCCACACTACCAGAAGGATGTGGAGGCTTTAGAGAGGGTGCAGAAGAGATTTACCAGAATGTTGCCTGGTATGGAGGGCATAAGCTATGAGGAGCGATTGAATAAACTCGGTTTGTTCTCACTGGAACGAAGGAGGTTGAGGGGCGACCTGATAGAGGTATACAAAATTATGAGGGGCATAGACAGAGTGGATAGTCAGAGGCTTTTCCCCAGGGTAGAGGGGTCAATTACTAGGGGGCATAGGTTTAAGGTGAGAGGGGCAAGGTTTAGAGTAGATGTACGAGGCAAGTTTTTTACGCAGAGGGTAGTGGGTGCCTGGAACTCGCTACCGGAGGAGGTAGTGGAAGCAGGGACGATAGGGACATTTAAGGGGCATCTTGACAAATATATGAATAGGATGGGAATAGAAGGATACGGACCCAGGAAGTGTAGAAGATTGTAGTTTAGTCGGGCAGTATGGTCGGCACGGGCTTGGAGGGCCGAAGGGCCTGTTCCTGTGCTGTACATTTCTTTGTTCTTTGTTCTTTGTTCTTTCCCCATCCCCTTCCTTCAATCTCCCCTTCCCCCTTGCCCCCTTCCCTACTTGCCCCCCTTCCCCCCTTCCCCCAAACCCCCTTCCCCAGCCGCCCTTTCCCTATCCCCCCTCCCCCAACCCCCCTTCCCCCCCTTCAACCCCCATCTGCGTGTCTAGCCATGCATGCTGTATTGTGTATTGCAGGACCAAACGTCGACCCACCCATCTCTGCGGATGCCGACCGCTCCCAGGACGTGCCAGGGCGCCCACAGGACAGGGAAATACCAGGGCCGTCAGGCATACGATGCCCCCACCCAATGCCAGGGTACCCACGGGCCAGAGATTGACCCAGACCGCCAGGCGTCCGCCGCCCCCATCTGGTGCCAGTGCGGTGACGCCGTAGGGCCACATCTAGCGGAGGGGAGGGCAGCCACACCAACAGGCACCCGTCCCAGGACCACCACACACAGGACACACCCACCCAGGACACCCACGCACAGGACACCCACACACAAGACACACCCACCCAGGACACTGACACACAGGACCACCACAAACAGGACACACCCACCCAGGACACCCACGCACAGGACACCCACACACAGGACACACCCACCCAGGACACCCACACACAGGACACCCGCACACAGGACACCCACACACAGGACACACCCACCGAGGTCACTGACGCACAGCACACCACCACCCAGGACACCCACACACAGGACACACTCACCCAGGACAGTGACACACAGGACTCAACTACCCAGGACACCCACACACAGGACACACCCACTCAGGACACCCACACACAGGACACCCACACACAGGACACCCACACACAGGACACACTCACCCAGGACAGTGACACACAGGACTCAACTACCCAGGACACCCACACACAGGACACACCCACTCAGGACACCCACACACAGGACACCCACACACAGGACACCCACACACAGGACACACACACCCAGGACACCCACACACAGGACACACCCACCCAGGACACCCACACACAGGACACACACACCCAGGACACCCACACACAGGACACACCCACTCAGGACACCCACACACAGGACACACACACCCAGGACACCCACACACAGGACACACCCACCCAGGACACCAAATGACAGGGGACGGACGGACAGGAAATACCACCCCATGGGACCCCGGACTTCAGGTCCGTTGAGGACCTCGACATTACGCGACTGCTATCTCCTACATCCTCCACCATCGCCAAGACACCCACCTCGGTTGGGCAGTTTAGCGATGAGCCTTCTGGTACACTCACTGGTGCGCACCACACAGCGGACGCCACCCGTGCGGTTCCGGCCGGGTGGCACGCATGACCGGCACCACTCCTTGCTCCTGCACGCGGGGGGACTCCTCCACCTGCGTCTGCAGCTGCCGCAAGCCGGCCGTCACCCCCTTCGATCAAGCCTGGGTCCGTGACTGCATCGGGTCTATGGGTGGGTGTCCCACCCCCTCGGCTGCTCCTACCTCCACCTGCTGTACCGGGATAGTCGGAGGGCAGTGAGTTTCCCAGCAACCAGCTGCCGCCCAGGTGGGTCCCGGGTTCCTGGAGTTCCCACACCCACCCATAGACCCGACGCAGTCACGGACCCAGGCTCGATCGAAGGGGGTGGCGGCCGGCTTGCAGCTGCAGGCGAAGGTGGAAGAGTGCACCAGCGTGCAGGAGCAGGGAGTGGTGCCGGTCATGCGTGCCACCCAGGCCGAAACCGCACGGGTGGCGTCTGCGGTGGAGACAATGGGTGCGATGGTGTCAGACATGGGTCGCAGTATGCAAGGCCTGGGGCGTTCCGTGCAGACGGCATCCGTTGCCCAGGACATGGCTGTCCTCTCACAGGAAGCCATGAGCCAGAGCCAGCTGCAGATTGCAGAGGTGCTCAACGCCGTGGCGCAGTCCCAGCAGGCCATCGCTGAGGGCATCGGCGCCATTGCCCAGGTGCTGGCCGGCGTCGCCCAGACCCAGACAGGGATGGCCTGAGCTCCCTGAGCTCCATGGCTGCAAACCTGCAGACCCTTGTTGATACCAGGGCGAGTTGCCAGGTGCTGGGGGGGGGGGGGGGGGGGGGGCGTCGGGTGCTGCATCCATTCGCACCCCCGACCCATGGGGAAGCCCGGGGGCCATCGGGCACCCCGAGGGAGGAGGAGGTGCTGGGGCCCGTTCTGGGTCCCCCTGCAGGGGCGGTCCCGGAATCCCGCAACACCTCGGACTGCCCCCCTTCCTTCCCAGGTGCATTTGGTGGGCAACGGGCAGGACAGGCTGGCAGCTCGCCATCCCGCCCACCCGAACCGCGGCCTGGCCCATCCAGGCCGGGCCGCCCCAGGAAACGGCCGCCAAAGGGGATCCTAGTCACAGGGCAGGAATCACAAGAGTCCACCTCCAGTTCTGCTGTACCGTCTGGGGAACCACATATACGAAGTCATAGGGCCCGTAAGGCTAAAAAATTAGACACTGAATAAGTTGGCACGGGTGCAGGGCACAGATTAGTCATAGGGGCTAGGATACATGTATGAACTGTTTGTCATTAAAATCACTTTCGCATCTACAGAAGCTGCCTCTGTGCTCTGTCCGATGCGCGCGGGGGTGTGATGTGAGGTGTGCGCCAGTATGTGTGTGAGGGGTGATAGGACGTCGAGCTCAGGTGAGTGTGCCCCCCCCCCTCCCGGCTGCCCTCGCCATCCCGTCCCCTGGCAGACAACGAGACCGTGCGCTGCAGTGTCAAGGCCACATTTGCTAATGCTCTTCGGGAGGGTTTAAACTAGTTCAGCAGAGGATTGGGAACCTGAATTGGAGCTCCAGTATACAGGAGGTTGAGAGTACTGAGGTCATGAGTAAGGTTTCAAAGTTGCAGGAGTGTACCGGCAGGCAGGAAGGTGGTTTAAAGTGTGTCTACTTCAATGCCAGGAGCATCCGGAATAAGGTGGGTGAACTTGCGGCATGAGTTGGTACCTGGGACTTCGATGTTGTGGCCATTTCGGAGACATGGATAGAGCAGGGACAGGAATGGTTGTTGCAGGTGCCGGGGGTTAGATATTTCAGTAAGCTCAGGGAAGATGGTAAAAGAGGGGGAGGGGTGGCATCGTTAGTCAAGGACAGTATAATGGTGGCAGAAAGGACGTTTGATGAGGACTCGTCTACTGAGGTAGGAAGGGCTGAGGTTAGAAACAGGAAAGGAGAGGTTACCCTGTTAGGGGTTTTCTATAGGCCTCTGAAAAGTTCCAGAGATGTAGAGGAAAGGATTGCAAAGATGATTCTGGATAAGAGCAAAAGTAACAGGGTAGTTGTTATGGGGGCCTTTAACTTTCCAAATATTGACTGGAAACGCTACAGTTCGAGTACTTTAGATGGGTCCGTTTCTGTCCAATGTGTGCAGGAGGGTTTCCTGACACAGTATGTAGATAGGCCAACGAGAGACAAAGCCACATTGGACAGGTGTTAGATTTGGAGGTAGGTGAGCACTTTGGCGATAGTGACCACAATTCGATTACGTTTACTTTAGCGATGGAAAGGGATAGGTATATACCGCAGGGCAAGAGTTATATCTGGGGGAAAGGCAATTATGATGCGATGAGGCAAGTCTTAGGATGCATCGGATGGAGAGGAAAACTGCAGGGGATGAGCACAATAGAAATGTGGAGCTTGTTCAAGGAACAGCTACTGCGTGTCCTTGATAAGTATGTACCTGTCAGACATGGAGGAAGTGGTCGAGCGAGGGAATCGTGGTTTACTAAAGCAGTTGAAACATTTGTCAAGAGGAAGAAGAGACGTGAAGGTTCAGTTAGGGCGCTCGAGAGTTCGGGGAAGCTAGGGAGGAGATTGCTGAGCCTTTGGCTTTGATCTTTAAGTCATCTTTGTCTACAGGAATAGTGCCTGAAGACTGAAGGATGGCAAATGTTGTCCCCTTATTCAAGAAGGGAAGTGGAGACAACCCCGGTAACTATAGACCAGTGAGCCTTACTTCTGTTGTGGGCAAAATCTTGGAAAGGTTTATAAGAGATAGGATGTATAATCATCTGGAAAGGAATAATTTGATTAGAGATAGTCAACAAGATTTTGTGAAGGGTAGGTCGTGCCTCACAAACCTTATTGAGTTCTTTGAGAAGGTGACCAAGCAGGTGGATGAGGGTAAAGCAGTTGATGTGGTGTATATGGATTTCAGTAAAGCGTTTGATAAGGTTCCCCATGGTAGGCTATTGCAAAAAATACGGAGGCATGGGATTCAGGGTGATTTAGCAGTTTGGATCAGAAATTGGCTAGCTGGAAGAAGACAAAGGGTGGTGGTTGATTGGAAATGTTCAGCCTGGAGTCCAGTTACTAGTGGTGTACCACAAGGATCTGTTTTGGGGCCACTGCTGTTTGTCATTTTTATAAATGACCTGGAGGAGAGCGTAGAAGGATGGGTGAGTAAATTTGTAGATGACACTAAAGTCGGGTGGAGTTGTGGACAGTGCGGAAGGATGTTACAAGTTACAGAGGGACATAGATAAGCTGCAGAGCTGGGCTGAGAGATGGCAAATGGAGTTTAATGCAGAAAAGTGTGAGGTGATTCATTTTGGAAAGAATAACAGGAAGACAGAGTACTGGGCTAATGGTAAGATTCTTGGCAGTGTGGGTGAGCAGAGAGATTGCTGTGTCCATGTACATAGATCCCTGAAAGTTGCCACCCAGGTTGAGAGGGTTGTTAAGAAGGCACACGGTGAGTTAGCTTTTATTGGTAGAGGGATTGAGTTTCGGAGCCATGAGGTCATGTTGCAGCTGTACAAAACTCTGGTGCGGCCCCATTTGGAGTATTGCGTGCAATTCTGGTCGCCGCATTATAGGAAGGATGTGCAAGCATTGGAAAGGGTGCAGAGGAGATTTACCAGAAAGTTGCCTGGCATGGAGGGAAGATCTTATGAGGAAAGGCTGAGGGACTTGAGGCATTTTCGTTAGAGAGAAGAAGGTTAAGAGGTGACTTAATTGAGGCATACAGGATGATCAGAGGACTAGATAGGGTGGACAGTGAGAGCCTTTTTCCTCAGATGGTGATGTCTAGCACGAGGGGACATAGCTTTAAATTGAGGGGAGATAGATATAGGACAGATGTCAGAGGTAGGTTCTTTACTCAGAGAGTACTAAGGGCATGGAATGCCCTGCCTGCAACAGTAGTGGACTCGCCAACACTAAGGGCATTCAAATGGTCATTGGATAGACATATGGACGATAAGGGAATAGTGTAGATGGGCTTTAGAGTGGCTTCACAGGTCGGCGCAACATCGAGGGCCGAAGGGCCTGTACTGCGCTGTAATGTTCTATTCTGGACACTCCCATCCCGGGCACCCCCGATACCCGGCATCCCCACCCCTGCACCCCGATCCCCAGCACCCACACCCCTGGCACCCCCATCCCCGGCACCCCCGATACCCCGCATCCCGATACCCAGCACCCCCATCCCCGGCACCCCCATCCCCGGCAGCCCCACCCCCAGCACCCCCATCCCCGGCACCACTATCTCCGGCACCCCCAACCACGGCACCCCCATCCCCCGCACCCCCATCCCCGGCACCCCCATTCCCGGCACCCCAATCCCCGGCACTCCCATCCCCGGCACTCCCATCCCCAGCACTTCCATCCCCGGCACCTCCAACCCCGGCACCCCCATCCCCCGCACCCCCATCCCCGGCACCCCCATTCCTGGCACCCCCGACACCCGGCAACCCCATCCCCGACAATCCCATCCCCGGCACTCCCATCCCCGGCACTCCCATCCACGGCACTCCCTTCTCCGGCACCCCCGACACCCGGCAACCCCATCCCCCGCACCCCCATCCCCGGCACCCCCATTCCCGGCACCCCCGACATCCGGCAACCCCATCCCCGACAATCCCATCCCCGGCACTGTGTGTGAGAGTAAGTCAGTGTGGGAGAGTAAGTGAGTGTGTGAGGTGTGTGTGTATGTATGTGGAGGGGGGGAAGTGTGTGTGTGAGTGCGTGAGAGTAAGTGAGTGTGTGAGAGTAAGTGAGTGTGTGAGAGCAAGTGAGTGTGTGAGAGTAAGTGAGTGTGTGAGAGTAAGTGAGTGTGTGAGAGCAAGTGAGTGTGTGAGAGCAGGTGAGTGTGTGAGAGCAAGTGAGTGTGTGAGAGTAAGTGAGTGTGTGAGAGTAAGTGAGTGTGTGAGTGTGCGAGAGTAAGTGAGTGTGTGAGAGTAGGTGAGTGTGTGAGAGTAAGTGAGTGTGTGAGAGCAAGTGAGTGTGTGAGAGTAGGTGAGTGTGTGAGAGTAAGTGAGTGTGTGAGAGTAGGTGAGTGTGTGAGAGCAGGTGAGTGTGTGAGAGCAGGTGAGTGTGTGAGAGTAAGTGAGTGTGTGAGGTGTGTGTGCATGTGTGTGGAGGGGGGAAGTGTGTGTGTGAGTGCGTGAGAGTAAGTGAGTGTGTGAGAGTAGGTGAGTAAGTGAGTGTGTGAGTGTGCGAGAGTAAGTGAGTGTGTGAGAGTAGGTGAGTGTGTGGGAGTAGGTGAGTGTGTGAGAGCAGGTGAGTAAGTGAGTGTGTGAGAGTAAGTGAGTGTGTGAGAGTAAGTGAGTGTGTGAGTGTGCGAGAGTAAGTGAGTGTGCGAGAGTAGGTGAGTGTGTGAGAGTAAGTGAGTGTGTGAGAGTAAGTGAGTGTGTGAGAGCAGGTGAGTAAGTGAGTGTGTGAGAGTAAGTGAGTGTGTGAGAGTAAGTGAGTGTGTGAGTGTGCGAGAGTAAGTGAGTGTGTGAGTGTGCGAGAGTAAGTGAGTGTGTGAGAGTAAGTGAGTGTGTGAGTGTGCGAGAGTAAGTGAGTGTGTGAGTGTGCGAGAGTAAGTGAGTGTGTGAGAGTAGGTGAGTGTGTGAGAGCAGGTGAGTAAGTGAGTGTGTAAGTGTGTGAGAGTAGGTGAGTGTGTGAGAGTAGGTGAGTGTGTGAGAGTGAGTGTGTGAGAGCAGGTGAGTAAGTGAGTGTGTGAGTGTGTGAGAGTAAGTGAGTGTGTGAGAGTAAGTGAATGTGTGAGAGTAAGTGAGTGTGTGAGAGTAAGTGAGTAAGTGAGTGTGTGAGTGTGTGAGAGCAGCTGAGTGTGTGAGAGTGAGTGCGTGAGAGCAGGCGAGTAAGTGAGTGTGTGAGAGTAAGTGAGTGTGTGAGAGTAAGTGAATGTGTGAGTGTGCAAGAGTAAGTGAGTGTGTGAGTGTGCAAGAGTAAGTGAGTGTGTGAGAGTAGATGAGTGTGTGAGAGTAGGTGAGTAAGTGAGTGTGTGAGTGTGCAAGAGTAAGTGAGTGTGTGAGAGTAGGTGAGTGTGTGAGAGTAAGTGACTGTGTGAGAGTAAGTGAGTGTGTGAGAGTAAGAGTGTGTGAGAGCAGGTGAGTGTGTGAGAGTAAATGAATGTGCGAGAGTAAGTGAATGTGCGAGAGCAAGTGAGTGTGTGAGAGTAGGTGAGTGTGTGAGAGTAAGTGAGTGTGTGAGAGCAGGTGAGTAAGTGAGTGTGTGAGTGTGTGAGAGTAAGTGAGTGTGTGAGAGTAGGTGAGTGTGTGAGAGCAGGTGAGTAAGTGAGTGTGTGAGAGTAAGTGACTGTGTGAGAGTAAGTGAGTGTGTGAGAGTAAGAGTGTGTGAGAGCAGGTGAGTGTGTGAGAGTAAATGAATGTGCGAGAGTAAGTGAATGTGCGAGAGCAAGTGAGTGTGTGAGAGTAGGTGAGTGTGTGAGAGCAAGTGAGTGTGTGAGAGTAAATGAATGTGCGAGAGTAAGTGAATGTGCGTGAGCAAGTGAGTGTGTGAGAGTAGATGACTGTGTGAGAGCAAGTGAGTGTGTGAGAGTAAGAGTGTGTGAGAGCAGGTGAGTGTGTGAGAGTAAGTGAGTGTGTGAGAGCAGGTGAGTAAGTGAGTGTGTGAGTGTGTGAGAGTAAATGAATGTGTGAGAGTAGGTGACTGTGTGAGAGCAAGTGAGTGTGTGAGAGCAGGTGAGTAAGTGAGTGAGTGAGTGTGTGAGAGTAAGTGAGTGTGTGAGAGTAAGTGAGTGTGCGAGAGTAAGTGAGAGTGTGAGGTGTGTGTGTATGTGTGTGGAGGGGGGAAGTGTGTGTGTGAGTGTGTGAGAGTAAGTGAGTGTGTGAGAGTAAGTGAGTGTGCGAGAGTAAGTGAGTGTGTGAGAGCAAGTGAGTGGGGGGAGTAGTGTGTGTAGGGGTGGGGGAAGTGTGTATGTGGGGTGGGGGAATTGTGTGTGTGTGGGTGGGGGGAAGTTTGTGTGTGGATGGGGGGGAAGTGTGTGTGTGGATGGGGAGTGTGTGTGTGGGGGTAGTGTGGGGGTTGGAGGGGAGTGTGTGTGTGGGGGGAGTGTGTGTGTGTGAGGGGGAGTGTATATGTGTGGGGGGGAGTGTGTGGGGGGAGTGTGTGTGCGTGAGGGGGAGTGTATGTGTGTGGGGGGAGTGTGTGTGTGGGGGGGTGTGTGGGGGGAAGAATGTGTGGAGGGGGAGCGTGTGTGTGGATGGGGAGTGTGTGTGTGGGTGTAGCGTGT
The DNA here is from genome assembly GCF_047496885.1 of Scyliorhinus torazame. NCBI lineage: Eukaryota > Metazoa > Chordata > Chondrichthyes > Carcharhiniformes > Scyliorhinidae > Scyliorhinus > Scyliorhinus torazame. Next base: position 62,640,071 of record NC_092724.1, on the reverse strand, counting down.
GTGTGTGGTGTGTGTGTGTGTGTGTGGGTGTGTGTGTGTGTGGGGGGAGTGTGTGAGTTTGGGGGGGTGGGGGGAGTATGTGTGTGAGGTGGGTGTGTGTATGTGTGGGTAGTGTGTGTGTGTGGGGGGGAGTGTGTGTGTTGGGGTAGTGTGTGTGTGTGAGGGGGAGTGTGTGGGTGGAGTGTGTGTGTGTGAGGGGGAGTGTATGTGTGTGGGGGGAGTGTGTGTGTGGGGAGGAGTGTGTGGGGGGAAGAATGGGTGGAGAGGGAGTGCGTGTGTGGATGGGGTGTGTGAGTGTGGGGTGGGAGTGTGTGTGTGTAGGTGTGTGCGTGTGTGTGAGGGGGAGTGTGTGTGTGGGGGTAGTGTGTGTGTGAGGGGGAGGGTGTGTGTGGATGGGGAGTGTGTGTGTGGGGGTAGTGTGTGTGTGTGGGTGTGTGTGTGTGTGTGTGAGGGTGTGTGTGTGTGTGGGGGTAGTGTGTGTGTGGGGGGGGAGTGTGTGTGTGGATGGGGTGTGTGTGTGTGGGGGGAGTGTGTGTGTGAGGAGGAGTGTGTGTGTGGGGGTAGTGTGTGTCTGTGGGGGTAGTGTGTGTGTGTGTGGGGGGGTTTGGGGAGTGTGTGTGTGAGGGGGAGTGTGTGTGTGGGGGTAGTGTGTGTGTGGGGGTAGTGTGTGTGCGGGGGGGAGTGTGTGTGTGGGGGGGGAGTGTGTGGGAGGAGTGTGTGTGTGTGTGCAGGGGAAGAGTGTGTGGGGGCGAGTGTGTGTGGGGCGGATGAGTGTGTATGGATGGGGAATGTGTGGTGTGCGGGGGGTAGTGTGTGTGGATGGGGAGTGTGTATGTGGGGGTAGTGTGTGTGTGTGAGGGGGAGTGTATGTGTGTGAGGGGGAGTGTGTGGGGGGAGTGTGTGTGCGTGAGGGGGAGTGTATGTGTGTGGGGGGAGTGTGTGTGTGGGGGAGGAGTGTGTGGGGGGAAGAATGGGTGGAGAGGGAGTGTGTGTGTGGGTGGGGAGTGTGTGTGTGGGGTGGGAGTGTGTGTGTGGGGGGGGAGTGTTTGTGTGTGAGGGTGTGTGTGTGTGTGGGGGTGGGGTAGTGTGTGGGGAGGAGTGGTTGTGTGTGAGGGGGAAGAGTGTGTGTGGGGGGAGTGTGTGTGGGGCTGGAGGAGTGTGTATGGATGGGGAGTGTGTGGTGTGTGGGCATAGTGTGTGTGGGAGGGGAGTGTGTGTGGGGGGAGTGCGTGTGTGTGAGGGGGAGTGTATGTGTGTGGGGGGGAGTTTGTGTAGGGTGTGTGTGTCTGTGTGTGTGAGGGGGAGTGTATGTGTGTGGGGGGAGTGTGTGTGTGGGGAGGAGTGTGTGGGGGGAAGAATGTGTGGTGGGGGAGTGTGTGTGTGGATGGGGAGTGTGTGTGTGGGGGGTGGTGTGTGTGTGTGGGGGGAGTGTGTGTGTGTGAGGGTGTGTGTGTGTGGGGGGGAGTGTGTGGGGAGGAGTGTGTGTGTGTGAGGGGGAAGAGTGTGTGGAGGGGGAGTGTGTGTGTCAGGGGGGAGTGTATGTGTGGAGAGTGTGTGTGTGTGAGGGGGAGTGTGTATGTCGGGGGGGAGTGTGTGTGTGGGGAGAGTGTGTGTGTGTGTGTGGGAGGGGGTGTTGGGGGTGTGTGTGTGTGAGGGGGAGTGTGTGTGTGGGGGTAGTGTGTGTGTGTGGGGGGGAGTGTGTGTGTGGGCGGGGGTGTGGGGAGGAGTGTGAGTGTGTGTGTTGGGTTAGTGTGTGTGCAGAGGGGGGAGTGTGTGTGTGGGGGGGAGTGTGTGTGTGTGAGGGGGAGTGATTGTGTGTGGAGGGGGAGTGTGTGTGTGGGGGGGGCGTGTGTGGGAGGAGTGTGTGTGTGTGTGAGGGGGAAGAATGTGTGGAGAGGGAGTGTGTGTGTGGATGGGGAGTGTATGTGTGGGGGGGAGTGTGTGTGTGGGGGGGAGTGTGTGTGTGAGGGTGTGTGTGTGGGGGGGAGTGTGTGTGTGGGGGGGAGTGTGTGGGGTGGAGTGCGAGTGTGTGAGGGGGTAGTGTGTGTGGATGGGGAATGTGTATGTGGGGGTAGTGTGTGTGTGTGAGGGTGAGTGTATGTGTGTGAGGGGGAGTGTGTGGGGGGAGTGTGTGTGCGTGAGGGGGAGTGTATGTGTGTGGGGGGAGTGTGTGCTGGGGAGGAGTGTGTGGGGGGAAGAATGGGTGGAGAGGGAGTGTGTGTGTGGATGGGGAGTGTGTGTGTGGGGTGGGAGTGTGTGTGTGGGGGCGAGTGTTTGTGTGTGAGGGTGTGTGTGTGTGTGGGGGGGGGGAGTGTGTGGGGAGGAGTGGCTGTGTGTGAGGCGGAAGAGTGTGTGTGGGGGGAGTGTGTGTGGGGGCGAGTGTGTGTGGGGCGGAGGAGTGTGTATGGATGGGGAGTGTGTGGTGTGTGGGGGTAGTGTGTGTGGGAGGGGAGTGTGTGTGGAGGGGAGTGCGTGTGTGTGAGGGGGAGTGTATGTGTGTGGGGGGGAGTTTGTGTGGGGGGAGTGTGTGTGTGTGTGAGGGGGAGTGTATGTGTGTGGGGGGAGTGTGTGTGTGGGGAGGTGTGTGTGGGGGGAAGAATGTGTGGTGGGGGAGTGTGTGTGTGGATGGGGAGTGTGTGTGTGGGGGGTGGAGTGTGTGTGTGGGGGGAGTGTGTGTGTGTGAGGGTGTGTGTGTGTGGGGGGGGAGTGTGTGGGGAGGAGTGTGTGTGTGTGAGGGGGAAGAGTGTGTGGAGGGGGAGTGTGTGTGTGTGTCGGGGGGGAGTGTGTGTGTGGGGAGAGTGTGTGTGTGTGGGGGGGAGTGTGTATGTCGGGGGGGAGTGTGTGTGTGGGGAGAGAGTGTGTGTGTGTGTGTGGGAGGGGGTGTCGGGGGAGTGTGTGTGTGAGGGGGAGTGTGTGCGTGGGGGTTGTGTGTGTGTGTGGCGGGGAGTGTGTGTGTGGGCGGGGGGTGTGGGGAGGAGTGTGAGTGTGTGTGTTGGGTTAGTGTGTGTGCAGAGGGGGGAGTGCGTGTGTGGGGGGGAGTGTTTGTGTGTGGAGGGGGAGTGTGTGTGTGGGGGGGGGCGTGTGTGGGGAGGAGAGTGTGTGTGTGTGAGGGGGAAGAATGTGTGGAGAGGGAGTGTGTGTGTGGATGGGGAGTGTGTGTGTGGGGGGGAGTGTGTGTGTGGGGGGAGTGTGTGTGTGTGAGGGAGTGTGTGTGGGGGGAGTGTGTGTGTGGGGGGGGAGGGTGTGGGGTGGAGTGCGTGTGTGTGAGGGGGAAGGGTGTGTGGAGCGGGAGTGTGTGTGTGTCGGAGGGGAGTTTGTGTGTGGGGAGAGTGAGTGTGTGTGTGGGGGGGAGTGTGTGTGTGAGGGAGTGTGTGTGGGGGGGAGTGTGTGTGTGGGGGGGGAGGGTGTGGGGTGGAGTGCGTGTGTGTGAGGGGGAAGGGTGTGTGGAGCGGGAGTGTGTGTGTGTCGGGGGGGAGTTTGTGTGTGGGGAGAGTGTGTGTGTGTGTGGGGGGGAATGTGTGTGTGTGGGGGGAGTGTGTGTGTGGGGGGGAGTGTGTGTGTGAGGGAGTGTGTGTGGGGGGGAGTGTGTGTGTGGGGGGGGAGGGTGTGGGGTGGAGTGCGTGTGTGTGAGGGGGAAGGGTGTGTGGAGCGGGAGTGTGTGTGTGTCGGGGGGGAGTTTGTGTGTGGGGAGAGTGAGTGTGTGTGTGGGGGGGAGTGTGTGTGTGTGAAGGAGTGTGTGTGGGGGGGAGTGTGTGTGTGGGGGGGGAGGGTTTGGGGTGGAGTGCGTGTGTGTGAGGGGGAAGGGTGTGTGGAGCGGGAGTGTGTGTGTGTCGGGGGGGAGTTTGTGTGTGGGGAGAGTGTGTGTGTGTGTGGGGGGGAATGTGTGTGTGTGGGGGGAGTGTGTGTGTGGGGGGGAGTGTGTGTGTGAGGGAGTGTGTGTGGGGGGGAGTGTGTGTGTGGGGGGGAGGGTGTGGGGTGGAGTGCGTGTGTGTGAGGGGGAAGGGTGTGTGGAGCGGGAGTGTGTGTGTGTCGGGGGGGAGTTTGTGTGTGGGGAGAGTGAGTGTGTGTGGGGGGGAGTGTGTGTGTGAGGGAGTGTGTGTGGGGGGGAGTGTGTGTGTGGGGGGGGAGGGTGTGGGGTGGAGTGCGTGTGTGTGAGGGGGAAGGGTGTGTGGAGCGGGAGTGTGTGTGTGTCGGGGGGGAGTTTGTGTGTGGGGAGAGTGTGTGTGTGTGTGGGGGGGAATGTGTGTGTGTGGGGGGAGTGTGTGGGGAGGAGTGTGTGTGTGTGTGGGGCGGAGGAGTGTGTGTGGATGGGGAGTGTGTGCGTGGGGGTAGTGTGTGTGTGTCGGGGGGGAGTGTGTGTGTGTGTGTGGGGGGAGTGTGTGTGTGTGGGGGGGGTGTGGGGAGGAGTGTGTGTGTATGTGAGGGAGAAGTGTGTGTGTGGGGGGAGTGTGTGTGGGGGCGAGTGTGTGTGGGGCGGAGGAGTGTGTGTGTATGTGAGGGGGAAGTGTGTGTGTGGGAGGATTGTGTGTGTGGGGGAGTGTGTGTGTGGGGAGAGTGTGTGTATGTGAGGGGGAAGTGTGTGTGTGGATGGGGATTGTGTGTGTGGAGGGGGAGTGTGTGTGTGGATGGGGATTGTGTGTGTGGAGGGGGAGTGTGTGTGTGGGGGGGGAGTGTGTGTGTGGGGAGAGTGTGTGTATGTGAGGGGGAAGTGTGTGTGTGGGGGGAGTGTGTGTGGGGGGGAGTGTGTGTGTGGGGAGAGTGTGTGTGTGGGGAGAGTGTGTGTGTGGGGGGAGTGTGTGTGGGGGGGAGTGTGTGTGTGGGGAGAGTGTGTGTATGTGAGGGGGAAGTGTGTGTGTGGGGGGAGTGTGTGTGGGGGGGGAGTGTGTGTGTGGGGAGAGTGTGTGTATGAGGGGGAGTGTGTGTGGGAGGGAGTGTGTGTGTGGGGAGAGTGTGTGTGGGGGGAGTGTGTGTGTGGGGAGAGTGTGTGTATGTGAGGGGGAAGTGTGTGTGTGGGGGGAGTGTGTGTGGGGGGGAGTGTGTGTGTGGGGAGAGTGTGTGTATGAGGGGGAGTGTGTGTGTGTGGGGGGAGTGTGTGTGGGGGCGAGTGTGTGTGGGGCGGAGGAGTGTGTGGGGGGAGTGTGTCTGGGGGGGGTGTGTGTGGGGGCGAGTGTGTGTGGGGCGGAGGAGTGTGTGGGGGAAGTGTGTGTGTGGGGGGAGTGTGTGTGGGGGGGGAGTGTGTGTGTGGGGAGAGTGTGTGTATGAGGGGGAGTGTGTGTGGGGGGGAGTGTGTGTGTGGGGAGAGTGTGTGTGGGGGGGAGTGTGTGTGTGGGGAGAGTGTGTGTATGTGAGGGGGAAGTGTGTGTGTGGGGGGAGTGTGTGTGGGGGGGAGTGTGTGTGTGGGGAGAGTGTGTGTATGAGGGGGAGTGTGTGTGTGTGGGGGGGAGTGTGTGTGGGGGCGAGTGTGTGTGGGGCGGAGGAGTGTGTGGGGGGAGTGTGTCTGGGGGGGGGGTGTGTGTGGGGGCGAGTGTGTGTGGGGCGGAGGAGTGTGTGGGGGGAGTGTGTCTGGGGGGGGTGTGTGTGGGGGCGAGTGTGTGTGGGGCGGAGGAGTGTGTGGGGGAAGTGTGTGTGTGGGGGGAGTGTGTGTGGGGGCGAGTGTATGTGGGGGGAGTGTGTGTGGGGGGAGTGTGTGTGGGGGGAGTGTGTGTGGGGGGAGTGTGTGTGTGGAGGGGAGTGTGTGTGTGGGGGGGGAGTGTGTGTGGGGGCGAGTGTGTGTGGGGCGGAGGAGTGTGTGGGGGGAGTGTGTGTGGGGGGAGTGTGTGTGGGGGGGAGTGTGTGTGTGGGGGGGAGTGTGTGTGGGGGGGGGAGTGTGTGTGGGGCGGAGGAGTGTGTGGGAGGAGTGTGTGTGGGGGAAGTGTGTGTGTGTGGGGGGATAGTGTGTGGGGCGGAGGAGTGTGTGGGGGGAGTGTGTGTGAGGGGGAATGTGTGTTCTGTGTGTGTGTCGGTGACGGCAACTTGGAGGTCCCTGGTGCCTCAATAGTGGCGTCAATGCTTTCCGCTTCGGACGTACCAATGGCGCATGAGGAGGGAGCATGAGGAGGTAGGATACGGACAGGCATGACCGTGGCCGACATTTCCACGGCGTACAAGGCTGTAACATTGTGCGCACCCCACTGACCACCCACCGTGGCCTGTGGCTGTGCAGAGTATCAGAGTATCACTCGCCGTGCGTGTACCCCCACCACACCACCCCTCTCACCCCAGTCCCCACCCTCCACCATGTCATCCCCGCACGCCACCCTCCGCCATGCCCCAACTGGCCGCCTACCGCTGGCTGGGAATCATGCGATCGACCCATGGGAACGCCCATAGTAGCCTCTACAGGGGGGCGATGGACAGGGATGAGGACATGGCCAGACGCCCCCATGGTGCCGGACTCTGGGAGCGGGTGTCCTCCCCCATTCCCCCGTGGTGCCACATGAACCATGATCTGGCAAATGTGTCGCCAGGGGTGCAGAGATGGAGGGCCGTCGGGCATATGCAGGGGCAGGGTCCGCAGTGCACACCGGGGGAACCATGTAACCCATTGGACCAGGTTGGGCACACTAACCAGCAATGGTGGCCTTCCTCCAAGTTGCCGCATCCCTGGTGGTGCACTGAGGCTGTAAGAGCTGGAGCATCTCGAGGAGGAGCATGCACCATGCAACAGTGGAACCTGCCCTAGAGGAACAGGAGGCAACCGGTGAGGACGGGGAGCCTGCCGCCCAACAGGCCTGGGTGGAGGTGGGAAGGAGGCACCGAATGCAGCCTCGTGTGTACCAGCAGCGCCTGTCATTCGAGGACCTGCCGGACCGGGCATGCCGCCGAAGATTCCGGCTGAGAAGGGGAACAGTGCGACACATTTGCCAGATCATGTTTCACCTAAAATAATTGGGTACTCTAAATTTAAAAAAAGATCATGGGCGGGATTCTCCGACCCCCCCGCTGGGCCGGCGAATCGCTGGGGGGGCAGAGTGAATCCCACCACGCCACCTGCTGCCGGATTCTACGCCGCAGGTTTTTTAGCGGGTGCGGGAATCGTGCCGCGCCGGTCGGGGGCCGTTAGCAGCGCCCCCCCCCCCGGCGATTCTCCGCCCCGCGATGGGCCGAGTGGCCACCCGTTTTCGGCGGGTCCCGCTGGCGTGAAATACACCAGGTCCTTACGGTGGGACCTGGCTCTGCGGGCGGCCTGTGGAGTCCTCGGGTGGGGGGGTGGGTGCTGGGGGATCTGGCCCTGGGAGGGGCCTCCAGGGTGGCCTGGCCCGCGATCGGGGCCCACCGATCAGCGGGCGGGCCTGTGCCTTGGGGGCACTCTTTCCCTCCACGCCGGCCGGTGTAACGGCCAGCACGGAGAAGAACCCCCCTGCGCATGCGCTGCGATGACGCCAGCACACGCTGGCGCTCCCACGCGTGCGCCATCTCGCGCCTACCAGCGGAGGCCCTTCGGCATCGTCTGGAGCGGCGCCAACCCCGCTGGCGCCAACTTAGCCCCTGAAGGTGCAGAGGATTCCGTACCTTCGGGCAGCCCGACGCCGGAGTGGTTCACACCACTCCTCGGCGCCTGTACGGCCCGCCCCGCCGGTTAGGGGAGAATCCCACCCCATGTTTCACCTGGCACCCCAGGGGGAGGGGTGAGGACACCAGCTCTCGGTGGCCATCAAGATTAACTATAGCCCTAAACCTTTTTGCCATGGGGTCCTTCCAGGCACCGAGTGGGGACCTGTCCAGAATCTCTCAGATTACAGGTGCATACATACCGTCTTGGGGGCCCTATATGCCCGGTTGCCAGAATATATCAATTTCAATGTGGACCGAACCCACCAGGATGCCCCGGCAGTGGGGTTCGCCGTCATAGCTGATATGCCCTGGGTCCAGGGAGTGATCAACAGGATAGCACCTGCAGATGGAAAGCCAGTCTTGTGTTATGGGAGAGGCGTTTTCAGAACCTCAAAATGTATCATGGAGTTCAACTAACCTTCCCTTTAATGTATTGTTGCTTTTCCGAGCACACGGCTTGTTCCCTAGGTGTGGGATTACAATTATGGACACATGGGTTTTTAAACACAAAACAATGTTTATTCTATGAACTCAACTTAATCCTTTTAAATAAACATTGGATCACTTAAACCCCTCACTTCAAAGATAACCCCAAAAATAATACAACACTAAATAATCCTTCAGTTATTCCTTTCAACATCCAAGAGACTTAACACCTTTAAACAGGAACACATCAGGTTAACGGCTTTACTATTATGAGTTTAAATCACCCAAATGATCCAGAGATAGTCTTTCATGGCAGACATCACAGCAGATCCAGCTCACTGCAAACACAAACACTCCCAAGCTCTTTTCAAACTCAAACTAAAAAACTGCAAAATGGCTGATCTAAAGCCCAGCTCCACCACACTCTGACATCACTGCATTTCTTAAAGGTACATTGCTTAAACATCCATTTCTTCCAGACTCAAAAACAGCTTCTTCCCCACAGTTACCAGACTCCTAAATGACCCTCTTATGGACTGACCTCATTAACACTACACCCTGTATGCTTCATCCGATGCCAGTGCTTATGTAGTTACATTGTATATGTTGTGTTGCCCTTTTATGTATTTTCTATTATTCCCTTTTCTTCTCATGTACTTAATGATCTGTTGAGCTGCTCGCAGAAAAATACTTTTCACTGTACCTCGTTACACGTGACAATAAACAAATCCAATCCAATCCAATAAAGGCACTCTCACTTGACAAACTGAAAGGGTCCCATCTGATCAACATGCAGCTGGTGTGTGACCATCAGGTGCGCATCATGCACGTTTGTACCCGTTACCTGGACAGTGTGCAGGACGCCTTCGTTCTGGCTCACTCGACAGTTCCTGACCTCTTTGAGGCACCTCCCGGCTGAGTGGCTGGCTCCTGGGCGACGGGGGCTATCCACTGCAGTCGTGGTTGATGACGCCTATCCAGACGCCGCACAACATGTGCGCCCGGGCCAGCGCGCCTCCCCCCGGGCTGATCACCCACTCCCATGCACACCCTCCACACCCCTGCCTTGTGCCAAACCGCCCCCCCCCCCCCCCACCAACCTTGCAACGCCCTCCTTGATTCCTACCTGCCTCACTGCAGGGTGTGGACCCTGCATTGGCAGCAGGTCTGGTCCATTGAATGGAGGATGATGATGACCCGCTCTGTGATGAGCTCTGACTCCTGCCCACGGTATCACTTTCCATCGTCCACCGCATGCGATCTGGCCATTTCTTCACACGGTCCAACTGAATCCCTGGAGTGGTGGATAGGGGTGTGGGGGTTGGGGGCGGTGGGCACAGGAGCAGTAAGCGCTGGCTGTACTGGGGTCTGTGGCCCCAGCGGCCCCTCTACAGCCAGCCCAGTTCTCATCACTCACACACTTCTGACAGAACACCCAGGCAGATTGTAACATTGTGAACATATATAGAATCATAGAACCCCTCGCCCCTCTCGCTATCTTATGTGCTGCACCCGTGACAACCTAACTTGTGTCGACCTTTCTGGCTTTACGGGTCCTAGCGCTACGCCTAGATGGATCCCCAGGAGGTACATCAGGAGCGGAGGCAGCCTGTTGTGATTCCCGCCCTGTGACCTTTGGCGGCCGTCTACTGGACCGACTGGGCCAGGATGGGCCAGGTTTCTGCTTGGGTGTCCCAGGTAGCATGGTGGCGCCCTGTACAATCCGCTGCACATGTGATGCACCAGGTACAGAAGCGGGAAGTCCGAGGTGCTGATGTGTTCCAGCACCTCCCCTGCAGTCACTGGCACGGGCCCCATCGCCTCCTCCTCCCTCACGATACCCGATGGCCCCCGAGGCTACTCCAAGAGACGAGGATGCGAGCAGCATTAACCCCTGAAGCACCCTGCCACCTGGCGCTGCCAGTCCTGGAGGCCCGCTCTCATCTCGACCAGAGTCTGCACGTTCGTGGCCACGGATCACAGGGGTGGGCCACCTCCCTCTGGGATTGCGCCACATCACCCAGTGACTGTGCCACCACCTTCTGGGTCTGTGCCATATCAGCCAGTGACTGCGGCATCTCTCTCTGGGGCCACCTCCCTCTGTGTCTGTGCCTCATCAGCTAGCGCGCGGCAATGCCGCCGACGCTCACAGTCATGACCTATTGTGGCTGGGTCACTCTCAGGAGAGCCACTGCAATGTCCAGGTGGCTCTGGTATAGGGCTGCCAGTGCGAGGGCAGCCCCGTCCTTGGCCTCAGGCTCCGCCTGCATAGATGCCTCAGGCCTCGGACATCTTGACCCATGGTCAAAACTTTTGCCCCCAAGCCTTCCACCGCGGATGCCACCCGTGTGGTGTTGGCCCGGGTGGCACTCATGGTTGGCACCGCCTCCTACTCCTGCACACAGTTAACCCCTCCCAGCTGCATCTACAGGTGCTGGATGTCCGCTGGCACCCCTCATGCAGCCCCTGGCTCTGCGACTGCATCTCCACAATCGATTGTACCATCCATTCCAGAAGCCCAAAACGCTTCTGGACAGCAGTTACTCTCTGGGTCGGCACGCCCTCCGTCCGTCCATCCCCCTGTTGGGGGTTCCTATCTCCACCTGTTGTACCAGAGCAGCTGTGTGGTGTGCACCTGATAGTGTCCCAGGAGCCTCTTCACTAACATGCCCAACCGAGGTGAGTGTCTCTGGGATGGTGGAGGGTGCCGGAGACAGCTGTGATAGAAAGTTGGTATCTTCCCCGGTCTCATTTTTCACTACCTGGCTGCCCTCTCTTCCCTATCTCTGCTCGCCTTGTACGCTATGATCTATCCTCTAATCACGCCCTTCAGTGCCTCCCAGGACATGGAGGGTGAGACCTCCCCATTTTTGGTTGTTACTAATGTAACCGCATATGGTTCATGATGTTTTCTGGCAGAAGGCCTTGTCGGCCAGGAGGTCCGTGCCCAGCCTCCATGTGGGGCACTGGGCATGGCCCGTCTCCAACCTCAGATCCATGTAGTGTGGAGCATGATTGGAGATGCCGTATGCGGAGTATTCTGCTCCCGTGATCCCTAGAAGCACCGATTTCTCCACTGCAAAGAGGTTGATGCGGGTGTACACCCTGTGCACCTGCGAAAAGAATGAGAACTCCTTTTCTCCGTGTGTAGGAACCTCCACGGGTCCACCGCCCCCATCTGCTCCATGAATGTTCCCAATTCGCTAGCCATGCCTGTCTTTTTTCCTGTTCTGGGGTTTGATCGGTCGGTCAGTGGGTCCAGCACGCAATTCAAGCCAACCCCCATAATCAGTCGGTGTGTGTCGATGTCGGGGATTTATGCCATGGTCTTTTTTATAAATTCTGTGACGTCCCAGTTGGGAGCGTACACATTCACCAGCACCACTGGTGCCCCTTCCAGGACACCGCTGACCATGACATACCATCCCCCTGGGTCCGAAACCACCCTGGTCTCAGTAAACCCGTCCCCTTGCTGATCAGTATGGCTACTCCCCTAGTCCTTGTCCTGTAACATGAATGGTGCGTCTGTCCCACCCAGCCCTTCCTTACCAGCAGTCTGTCATTCTCCCTCCGGGGTGTCTCCTGTAGGTAGTCTGTCTCCGCGTTCAGGCTTCTCAGGTGGGCGAAGACTCTGGATCTTTTCACCGGGCCATTAAATCCCCTCACGTTCCGGGTAACAATCCTGGTGGAGGGTTCTGACCCCCAGTCCTGCGGGATCAACCATACTTACCTAGTGGGCATGCCCCTGCACTCCGGGGTTTCTCTTTGTTAGGGGGCCACCCAAAATGGTCACGAACGCCGCTCTCACCATGAGGTTGGGTCCCTGCGCTCCGGGGTCTCCCTTTGCCCAGGGGCCCCTCCCGAGTAGCTGCTTGTGGTGCCATCTTGGTTCTTCACCCTGCTCCATGCCTGCCGAGGCCTGTGTCTGTCTCGCTGCCTAGCCTTTCCTGTCTTTTTGTTCCCTTTCTGTTCTGCGCACCCCCCTGTCTCCGTTCCCCCCCCCCCCCCCCGCCCCTCCCTGACCCCCTCCCTTTTGGCCAGATACTCCCACTCCCCTGAGAGGTGCGCCGCGGCCTCCTTTATTGCCTGTCTTCCCATGTTAGCCCTCCTCGCTAGTACGGTGGCTCCCCTCCCAGGGCTGGTCTAGCCCTGGCCTATCTCCTACCCCCTATCTCACCCCCTTGCCTGCTTCCCTTCTTCTCGCTCCCCTTTCCCTGTCTCCCATCTTCAAACCAGAAAAGGAGAGGAAAACAAAAACGAGGCAGCACAGTCCCACGCAAAAACATAGTCCACATTAGAAAGCTTGTTTTCAGTCAGCCCTCCACTCTCATTCCCTTTCTTCCTCTGTTCCTGCCACCTTCACCGCTGCCGCGTCTGTTCTCCCTATAGGTTGTTCGTTTTTACAAACTCATCGGCCTCCACTGGGGTGCAGAAGTAATGTTCCTTCCCCTGGAATGTTGCCCAGAGTCTGGCCAGGAATAGCATGCTGAATCGCACTGATTTGTAGAACACTGATTTCGCTCTGTTCAATTCGGCCCTTTTTTTTGACAGGTCCGCCCCAATGTCCTGATAGATCCGGATTCTATTCCCTTCTCATGAGCATGACTTTGTCTGTCGGGCCCATTTCAGGTTCTTTACCCAGTCCTGGTAGTACAGCGTTGCGCTTCTCACTCTCGGCTGCTGCCCAGTTTGGGGTTTTGGCCGGAGCGACCTGTGTGCCCTGTCCATCACTGGGGGGTTTGGAAAGCCTTCCCTCCCAACTAGGTTACCCAGTATTTGGGCGATGTAGCCCATTGGGTCCCTTCCCTCAATCCCTTCTGGCAGACCCACGATGAGGACGTTTTGCCCCCTGGACCTGTTCTCCTGGTCCTCGACCTTCCCTTTTACGTTCCCCTGAGTTGCCACCAACCTCTTTACCTCGGCCTCCAGAGCAACAATCCTGTCGCTCTGGTCCATTGACGCTTTCCCCAGGTCCAGGATCGTCTTCTCCTGGGCCTCCACCTTCCGCCCCAGGCCGTCTATCGTGCACTGAAGGGTGGCTGTCACTTCCGTCACCACCTCCTTCATCACGTGGAGGTCCATCTTGATCGTGTCCTTCATAGCGGTCAGTTCCTTTTTTAAAACGTTCCTCCTTCCGTCCCCCTGTGTAAGTGGGGGGATGTCGTTGTCCGCTCCTGCTCCGCCGTTCGGGTCGCCGATCTTTCCCCCTCTTGGTTCGCCTGGGCCTCCGCCGCGCCTCGTGGGGCCAGTGGTCCGTCCACCCGTTGCTCCTACCCCTTGCCACCGCTTCGGCCTCTGTCTTTTTGTCGTCCCCTCGAACTGCAGTTTGCGGGCACCTTCTTTCCTCCTCGCGCTGTTAATGCCTTTTGTATTTGGGGGAGTTTTAGGTGGCTTTTTGGGCCAAAAACTCAAATATATTCACTATGTTGGGTCCAACTGGGAGGGGAGTCACTTGATGTGGTCCGCTCAGCACATCCCCGCCACCGGAAGTCCCCAGCTGCACTTCTAAGAAGATTTTATTTGAAAAAATGAAACAGCAGTTAACGTGTAAGCAGAATGGGGTGGCACAGTGGCGCAGTGGTTAACACTGCTGCCTCACGCTGCTGAGGGCCCGGGTTCCATCCCGGCCGTGGACCACTGTGTGGAGTTTGCACATTCTCCCCGTGTCTGCATGGGTGGGAATTGACCCCAGAGCTTCTGGATCAGAGGCAGGGGTGCTACCCACTGTACCACAGGTAGGTGTGTCACTTTATTTATGTGGACATCGCTGGGAAGGCCGGCATTTCTTGCCCTTCCCTAATTGCCCTTGAACTGAGTGGCTCACTCGGCCATTGCAGAAGGCAGGTGAGAGTCAACCACATTGCTGTGGGTCCGGAGTCACATGGAGGCCAAATCGGGTAAAGACAGATTTCCATCCTTAAAGTGAACAAGACATGTTTATTTACAAGAATCATAAATGGTTTCACATTCACTATTACTGAGACTAGCTTTTGATTCCAGATTTTACTAATTGAAAATAATTTACACCAGGTGCCATTGAGATTTGAACCCAAGTGTAAGAATTACTGATCCAGTAACAGTCCCACTACACCAGCATCTCCACATATTGAATGATGACAAAAGCAATTAAATAGGTGCATTTGGAATAAAAAAAGGCATTGTATTGACAAAACGAAATGAACTCAAAGGGAATAAAGCTGTTGATCCTGGTGGGAATGTTGGGAAGAGATAGCAGAAGCAAATCGTTTTTTTGGAGCTGCTAACAGGGAGAATAGACAATGGTAATACTGCAGATGTAATTTATCTGGATTTCAAATTACTTTCAATAAGCTGGCCCTTTAATTGGGCGGCACGGTGCCTCTTGGGTGGCATGGTTGCACAGTGGTTAGCACTGCTGCCTCACAGCACTAGGGACCCAGGTTCAGTTCCAATCTTGGGGGACTGTGTGCAGTTTGCTCGTTCTCCTCGTGTCTATGTGGATTTCCTCTGGGTGCTCCAGTTTCCTCCCACAATTGAAAGATGTGCAGAGTAGGTGGATCGACCATGCTATATTGCCCCTTAGTGTCCAAACTTTAGGTGGGGTTACAGGGATGGGGCAGTGACGAGGGCCTAGGTAGGGTGCTCTTTCAGAGGGTCAGTACAGACTCAAAGGGCCGAAGGGGAAGTCAGAGTAGGTGGAGCCAGGGGATAAGTGACAGAACGGACAGAATGCAGACAGTGGGAGTAAAGAGTAGTTATTTAGAGTAACAGAGGTGAGAAGTGGTGTTCCACGAGGATAAGTGCGGAGTCACCAGCTGTTCACAATTGTTCACAAAGTGGGCAGCACGGTAGCATTGTGGATAGCAAATTGCTTCACAGCTCCAGGGTCCCAGGTTCGATTCCCGGCTTGGGTCACTGTCTGTGCGGAGTCTGCACGTTCTCCCCGTGTGTGCGTGGGTTTCCTCCGGGTGCTCCGGTTTCCTCCCACAGTCCAAAGATGTGCAGGTTAGGTGGATTGGCCGTGATAAATTGCCCTTAGTGTCCAAAATTGCCCTTAGTGTTGGGTGGGGTTACTGGGTTATGGCGATAGGGTGGAGGTGTGGACCTTGGGTAGGGTGATCTTTCCAAGAGCCGCTGCAGACTCGATGGCCCGAATGGCCTCCTTCTGCACTGTAAATTCTATGAAATTCACATTAACGATTTGTACTTTGGATTCGAAAACACAATTTCTCAATTTGCAGAAGACACAAAATTTGGAAAATAGTCAATACTGAGGAGGACCGTGGGCAGCATGGTGGCGCAGTGGTTAGCACTGCTGCCTCACAACAGGTCCCAGGTTTGACCCCGGCTCTGGGTCACTGTCCGTGTGGAGTTTGCACATTCTCCCCGTGTTTGCGTGGGTTTCGCCCCAACAACCCAAAGATGTGCAGGCTAGGTGGATTGGCCATGCTAAATTACCCCTTAATTGGAAAAAAACATGAATTGGGTACTCTAAATTTTTTTTTTTAAATACTGAGGAGGACTGCAATACATTGTTGGAGGACATTAATAAACTTGCAGAATGGGCAAATAATTGACAAATGGGGCGGGATTCTCTGACCCCCCCCCCGCCCCCCGCTGCCAGGCCGGAGAATCGCCGGGGGGCGGCATGAATCCCGCCCCGACACCGGCTGCCGGATTCTCCGGCGTCGGTTTTTCGGCGAGGCGGGAATTGCGTCGTGTTGGTCGGGAGACGTTGGCAGCTGCACCCCTGACGATTCTCCGCCCCGCGATGGGCGGAGTGGCCGTCCGTTTTCGACCGGTCCCATCGGCGTAAATTAGACCAGGTCCGTACCGGCGGGACCTGGCTCTGCGGATGGCCTGCGGAGTCCTCGGGGGGCGCGCGGGGATCTGGCTCCAGGGGGGCCCCCACGGTGGCCTGGCCCGCAATCAGGGCCCACCGATCTGCAGGCGGGCCTGTGCAGTGGGGGCACTCTTTCCCTCCGTGCCGGCCGGTGTAACGGTCCGCCATGGCCGGCGCGGAAAAGAACCCCCCTGGGCATGCGCTGGGATGACGCCAGTACTCGCTGGCGCTCCCGCGTACATGCCAACTTGCGCCAGCCAGCAAAGGTCCTTCGCCGCCCAACCCCGCCGGCGCTGGCCTAGCCCCTGAAGGTGCAGAGGATTCCGCACTTTTCGGGCAGCCGACGAGAATAACTGGAGACCACGCCACTCCTCGCCGCTGGAACGTTCAGGGGAGAATCCCGCCCATGAAGTTTAACACACATATATATGAGGTAGTGCATTTCGGTCGGAAGAATAGGGAGGTCATTTTTTTCTTGGAAAGTGCAAATCTAGGTGGGGAATAAAGCGATCTTGAAATACAAATACATCAATCACTGAAAGTTGCTCCAAAGGCTAGCAAGCACAAAAAAAAAGACTTTAATGACTAAAAAAAAAGGGTTATTTAACTTCGTCAATCCACCTAACCTGCACACCTTTAGACTGTGGGAGGACACCAGAGCACCCGCAGGAAACCCACGCAGACATGGGGAGAACGTGCAGACTCCGCACAGACAGATCTTTAAAAATATGGGGGGCGATTCTCCAAAATGGAGACTAAGTGTTCGCGCTGTTGTGAACGCCATCGCGTTTCACGACGGTGCGAAACGGGCACGGGGACGATCGATTCTGTCCCCCACAGGAGGCCAGCACGGCGCTGGAGCGGTTCATGCTGCTCCAGCCTCCCGTCCCGCGCCAAATGGGCGTCGCGCCAACCTGCGCATGCACGGGGGACTTCTTCAGTGCACCGGCCCCTACGCAACATGGCGTGGGGGTTCAGGGTCCGGACGCGCAACAAAGTAGGCCCGGTGGACGAGAGGCTGGTCTGCTGATCGGTGGGCGCCGATCGTGGGCCAGACTCAATCGGAGGCTCCCCCCAGTGAAGGGGCGCTTTTCCCCGACCCACAGGCCGCCCCCTGACCCTTCGCGCAGAGTTACCGCCGGCAGCGAACAGGGGTGAACGGCGCCAGTGGGACTCTGCTTTTTCCGCGAGGCTGCTCGGCCCACCCGGGCCAGAGATTCCTGCGGCCCGCGCCCGGCGCCGTGTCAAATGCGCAGGCACAAATGGCGCCGATTCTCTGCACCTCGGAGAATCGCGCGCCGGCGTCGGGGCGGCGTGGCGCGGTTGCGGCGATTCTCTGGCACAGCACGGGGCTCGGAGAATCGCGCCCATGAATGGTTTGGAAACAGAGAGAATTTTTCCCCTGTCAGGAAAGCATAACTAGAGACCATCAACATGAAATAGTCACAAGAAATCCAATAGGGAATTCAGAAGGAACCTATGAACCCAAAGAGTGAGAATGTGGAACCTGCCAGCACAGGGAGCAGTTGAAGTAAATCATGTAGATGCATTTATGGAGAAACTACTCAAACATATGAGGGAGAAGGAAATGGAGGTTTTTTTTGGTGGATTTATATAAGAAATGATGGGAGGAGGCTATCTGGCTTGGATGTGATTCTGATCCCACTCCAACGTACTCGATTCTTAACTTCACTTTGAATTGGCCCAACAAACCAACCAGATTAAACCAGTTCAGGACGAAGGCCTGCCACCTCAGGCCAAAAAGAGATGAGCAATAAATACCATCCTTGCCATTGGCCCGAGGGTGAAGATTGAAGAAAACATTTTGGGACCCTCCATGGCAACGTTTGCTGATGAAGAATGATTACCTAGGGCCAGTAAATGCTGTAAGAACATGTAGGAATTTGACTGCGTTAAGCAGAGGAGGCTCCTTTCCTCTGACCATTGCCACATGTGGCTGCTTCAGCACCCGCTCCCACTCAAATGATGAAACGTGGGAAGAAAGTGGGCAGGACACCAATGGAGCAGCTGGCATGAGAAGCTGGGTGCAGCGCCAAAACCGATGCAGTGCACAAAGCCAGAGGGCCACCTCAATACAATAGGCTCTCGCTGAAAGCCATCCACCAGCTAGACCATTTCAACAAAGAACAAAGAACAATACAGCACAGGAGCAGGCTCTTCAACCCTCCAAGCCTGCGCCGACCATGGTTCCTGCCCAAACTAAAACCGTATCCACTTCCGGAGTCCGTTTCCTTCCAATCGCACCCTATTCATATATTTGTCAATATGCCCCTTAAATACCGCTATCGTACGTGCTCCCACCACCTCCCCAGGTAGCCCGATCCATATATTTACCACCCTCTGTGTAAAACATTTGCCTCGCACATCTGTTCTAAACTTTTCCCCACGCACTTTAAACCTATGCCCCCTAGTACTTGACTAGTACTAGGAAAGAGCATCTGACTATCCACTCTGTCCATGCCACTCATAATCTTGTAGACCTCTATCAGGTTGCCTCTCAACCTCCGTTGTTCCAGTGAAATAGACCGAGTTAATCTAACCTCTCCTCATAGCTAATGCCGCCCATACCAGGCAACATCCTAGTAAACCGCTTCTGTACCCTCTCCAAAGCATCCACATCCTTATGGTAGTGAAATGAAAATGAATGAAAATGAAAATCGCTTATTGTCACAAGTAGGCTTCAATGAAGCTACTGTGAAAAGCCCCTAGTCGCCACATTCCGGCGCCTGTTCGGGGAGGCTGTTATGGGAATTGAACCGTGCTGCTGGCCTGCCTTGGTCTGCTTTCAAAGCCAGCGATTTAGTCCTGTGCTAAACAGCCCCAGAATTGTACACAATATTCCAAATGAGGCCTAACGAAGGTCCTGTACAGCTGCGACATGACTTGCCAATTTTTATATTCAATGCCCCGACCGATGAAGGCCAACATGCCGTATGCCTTCTTGACCACCTTATCCATATGCATTGCCACTTTCAGTGATCGGTTGGCATGCACGCCCAGATCTCTCTGCCTGTCAGTACTCGCAAGAGTTCTACCATTTACTGTGTAATTCTTACATGCATTGGACCTTCCAAAGTGCATTACCTCACACTTAACTCCTTTAACGTAACCCCAGCAGACATTAGTCAGGTTACCCAGACTCATCCAGTGAAGATATGGTTGCTGAACGGGAGGGGTTTCTAAGGTCATAGCCAATACGAGAAATGACCTTTGCCTGATTCTCAAGTGACACATTCCTTCCATGTCTGTGGTCTGAAAAAACCCAGAAAAACAGTGGTCTCAAAAAGTTCAGGAGAATTCAATGGGAAATAATGTAATGAAAGAATAACCTTGTCCCTTTCATTTTGATTTGAGAGAGAGTTCCAACTAGGAATCAGATGATGCAGAAAGCACAGCCATTTCATGTGGGTTATTAAAATGCTTGGATTCCGTCTCAAGGGTTATTGCAGTGTTAAAACCTTGAATGCCACACAAGAAATAAGTGCATCTGACAAGAAAAATAGTTATATTCGTAACACAGTAAATATTCATTCCTTGGCCTCTTTTTCCTGATTCATGTTGGCACTTGGCTGTTTGCCTCTTTGTGGAATCTTCTCTAAAGTTCCGTTGTATATTCACAAGCATAGTAACAGCAACTGGAGACATATTCTATAAACTACGGGCATAATTCAACAGGACAAAAAAAAAGTCCTGCAGCGCCAAGAAACATCGTGCTATTTAGCGGCACTTTGCCATTTTGCCGTGGGTGGCACAGTAGCACAGTGGTTAGCACAGTTGCTTCACAGCTCCAGGGTGCCAGGTTCGATTCCCGGCTTGGGTCACTGGCTGTGCGGAGTCTGCACGTTCTCCCTGTGTCAGCGTGGGTTTCCTCCGGATGCTCTGGTTTCCTCCCACAATCTAAATACGTGCAGGTTAGGTGGATTGGCCATGATTAATTGCCCTTCGTGTCCAAAAAGGTTATGTGGGGTTACTTGGTTACGGGGATAGGGTGGAGGTGTGGGCTTAAGTAGGGTGCTCGTCCCAAGAGCCGGTGCAGACTCGATGGGTCGAATGGCCTCCTTCTGCACTGTAGATTATGTAATTCTATGATTCTATTTGTTTTGGCCTCAGCGAGGAATGCGCTGCCAAGGCTGCACTTACCTCATTTCCTGCACAGACAAGTTCAGCTCACTAATGCAGGAAGATGACTCACGGATCGGGGCACCATTTTTAAATGCTGCCCCAATCTTTTGACCCCCCTCAGCCAGACCCTGGATTCCCTGCCCCCAACTTACCTCTTAGTTAGTCCTTGAGCCTCCCTCCTCTTAAGAACATAGCACCCCTAGACCCGATCCCTGGCCTGGGCAACCTGGCACCTTGGCACTGCCAGCTAACACCCTGGCAATGCCCCTGCCAGTTTTGTAGTGCCACCTGGGCACCCTGGCAGTGCCAGGGTGGCATGGTCAGGGTGCCCAGGTGGCAATGCAAAGTGTCAGGCTGGCAGTGCCAAGGCTCCTGGGTGCTAGTGGGAGTGCCAGGGTACCACACTGCACAGAGCCCAACAACCCAGGGTCTCTAATTGTCTGGTAGATCCCCCCTCCCAGATGTCGACACCTGGTCGACATTTGCGGAAACCAATCTTAAACGGCACAATGACGAGGGCTCCCTGGTGAGGCCCTTAGTTCCCGGATGTCGGCAGAATCTCTCGTAGACATACTTAAATAAACCTAATGGTTGATTTGAATATGTTAATCTGGATCTCGCCCTCGCTGGGCAGATATCCAGATCGCGACATCTCGCGAAATCTCGTGAGGCGCTTGGAGAACCCTCGCAAGATTGAAAGTCCTCGTCGAGTCACCAAATCGGGTGGGACGAGGCCGCTGCATCGGCCCGACATTTTCTCAATGTTTTATGAAATGCTGATGCAATTATCTCGGTGGAACTGCCCTGAGAGAGAGACTTTATAGTTTGAGGCAAAAGGGTTGTTTTAAAACAGCACAAAGGGGTGACCAGCCACAGTGTCTTCAAACCATAACACCACTCCCCCCCCACACACAATCCCACTGCTTCTCTGTGGGTGATGCGATCATCAATTCACTTGAGACAAGAGTAAAGGTAAACCGTGGCTTTAATCAACTTAGAACAGTGCCTGCCTGCGACTGAGACAATACTGTGCGCCGCCTACAGGACGACTGCTCTTTATACCCCCCTCTCAAGGGTAGGAGCCATAGGCGGAGCCCATACATGTCCCAACATGTTCCCCAATGGACGATGCCATACAATGGCCCATAGGTGGAGCCCACAAGGGCAACAACATAGCATAGATGCAAATACAAAGGCAAAGCATGGTACTGATACAATGGTGGATTATTGGTATTATACATTCACCACATTCACCCCTTGTTAAAAAAAATGAAGTCCGGCGGGGGTGACGGGTTCATAAGTTCAGCCGGTCTGGCACACGGATCATGCGCTGTGATCACCGAAGCTCTGCATTGCTGCTGGCCCAGTTGTCGAGCTCATCCGTGCTGGCATCGGTAATGGGGGCGCCGGTGTGTGCACAGACGTGGGCTCCGGGAGCGTCTCTTCTGGACCTTCATTCCTGTGGACCAGTGAAGGGGGGATGGTGGGTGGGAGGGAGCGTGGGAGCCATATAGGGGCGGGGGCGCTGGTCATGGTAGGTTGGGCGAGATATAGTGGAGGGGTGGCGGTGATGATAGAGGTGGTGGTGGTGGAACCGGCAGGCGCCAGGTCCCGGAGGGAGACCATATCCTGTCGGCCATCGGGGTGTTCGATATAAGCGTACTGGGGGTTGGAGAGTAGGAGCTGGACCCTCTCTACCAGAGGGTCAGACTTATGGCTCCTGATGTGTTTTCTGAGTAGGACTGGCCCCAGTGTCTTCAGCCAGGGCGGAAGCAAGGCCCCTGAGGTGGATCTCCTCGGGAAAACAAATAGGCGGTCATGAGGGGTCTCGTTTGTGGCCGCGCAAAGTAGGGACCTAGTAGAGTGGAGCGCATCGGGGAGGACCTCCTGCCAGTGAGAAACTGGGAGATTCCTGGACCGCAGGGTCAGTAGGACGGTCTTCCAGACCCTCGCGTGCTCCCTCTCCACCTGCCCGTTTCCCCTGGGGTTATAACTGGTAGTCCTGCTCGAGGCGATGCCCATACTGAGCAGGTACTGACGCAGTTCATCGCTCATGAACGATGAGCCCCAGTCACTGTGGACATAATTGGGGAAACCAAACAGGGTGAAGACACTATGTCGGGCTTTAATGACGGTGGACGCGGTCATGTCGGGGCAAGGGATTGCAAAGGGGAAGCGGGAGAACTCATCAATAATATTGAGGAAATATGTATTGCGGTTATTGGAGGGGTGGGGCCCTTTGAAATCGATACTGAGGCGCTCAAAGGGCCGGGATGCCTTTACCAAGTGGGCCTTACCTGGTCGATAGAAGTACACGCCGCACAGATTTGGCAGTCCCTGGTCATGGCTCTGACCTCCTCAGTGGAGTAGGGCAGGTTGCGGGCCTTGATATAGTGGATAAGTCGGGTGACCCCCGGGTGGCAGAGGTCATCGTGGTTAGCCCGTAGCCGGTCATCTTATGCGCTAGCGCACGTGCCGCGGGACAGGGCATCTGG
Organism: Scyliorhinus torazame; assembly: GCF_047496885.1. Taxonomy (NCBI): domain Eukaryota; kingdom Metazoa; phylum Chordata; class Chondrichthyes; order Carcharhiniformes; family Scyliorhinidae; genus Scyliorhinus; species Scyliorhinus torazame. Next base: position 62,617,592 of record NC_092724.1, on the reverse strand, counting down.
GGGCTCGTTGAGCTTCCCAGGACGATATACTATATTGTAATTGTAGGTGGAGAGTTTGATCCTCCACCTCAAGATCTTATCGTTCTTGATTTTGCCCCGCTGCATCTTGTAGAACATGAAGGCTACCGATCGTTGGTCTGTGACGAGGGTAAACCTCCTATCAGCAAGGTAGTGCCTCCAGTGCCGTATGGCTTCCACAATGGCTTGCGCTTCTTTTTCGACCAGAGGTGGTGAGGGTGTGGGAAAAAAACGCTACCGGTCTGCCTGCTTGGTTGAGGGTGGCGGCAAGAGCAACCTCTGATGCGTCGCTCTCCACCTGGAAGGGGACGGACTCGTCCACCGCGTGCATCGCGGCTTTGACGATGTCCGCCTTGATGCAGCTGAAGGCCTGGCGGGCCTCAGTTGCCAGTGGAAAGATGGTGGCCTTGATTAGTGGGCGGGCTTTGTCCACATAGTTGGGGACCCACTGAGCATAATATGAGAAGAACCCGAGGCACCTCTTCAGAGCCTTGGGGCAGTGAGGGAGGGGAAGTTGCAGGAGGGGGTGCATACAGTCAGGGTCGGGTCCTAGGACCCCGTTCTCCACGACATAGCCGAGGATGACTAGTCTGGTTGTGCGGAAAACGCATTTCTCCTTATTATAGGTGAGATTAAGTTTTTGGGCAGTTTGGAGAAATCGGTGGAGGTTGGCGTCGTGGTCCTGCTGGTCATGGCCACAGATGGTGACATTGTCCAAGTACGGAAATGTGGCCCGCAGCCCGTACTGGTCCACCATTCGGTCCATCGTTCTTTGGAACACCGAAACCCCGTTCGTGACACCAAAGGGGACCTGGAGGAAGTGGAAGAGGCGGCCGTCTGCCTCAAAAGCCGTGTAGTGGCGGTCCTCCGGCCGGATTGGGAGCTGGTGGTATGCAGACGTCAGATCCACCGTGGAGAATTCCCGGTAGTGTGCGATCTGGTTTACCATGCCTGCAATCCGGGGAAGGGGGTACGCACCGAGGTGTGTGTACCGGTTTCTGGTTTGGCTGTAATCAACCACCCGGAACGTTTCCCCGGTCTTGACCACCACCTGAGCTCTCCAGGGGCTATTGCTGGCCTCGATGACTCCGTCCCGCAAGAGACGCAGGACCTTGGACCTGATAAAAGTCCTGTCCTGTATGCTATACCGCCTGCTTCTTGTGGCGACTGGTTTGCAGTCGGCGGTGAGGTTCGCGAAGAGTGAGGGAGGGTCAACCTTTAGGGTCGCGAGGCTGCATATGGTGAGTGGGGGCAGGGGCCCCCTGAACTTCAGGGTTAGGCTCCTGAGGTTGCATTGGAAATCTAGTCCCAATAGGAGAGGAGCGCAGAGGTCTGGGAGCACATATAATTTAAAATTTTCGTACTCGCCGCCCTGTATTGCTAGGGTTGCAGTAGTTCACCCTTGGATTTGCACCGAGTACGACCCAGAGGCAAGGGAGACGGTTTGGTGCGCCGGGAAAATTGGGAGCGAGCAGCGTCTTACCAAGTCCGGGTGAATAAAGCTCTCTGTGCTCCCGGAGTCGAAGAGGCAAGGCGTCTCGTGCCCGTTTACCCGGACGGTCATCATGGAGCTCCGGAGGTGTTTGGGTCGCGACTGGTCCAGGGTGACCGCGCTGAGTTGCGGGTAGTCGGCGTGGTTGGAGGTGCTGCCCATGTTGATTGTACGCGTCGAGCGGTGTAGCAGATGACGGCCAAGATGGCGGCCCCCGTTGGTCGAGCGTGGCAGGCGGCGAGGAAGATGACGTCCAAGATGGTGGCCCCCATGGGTCGCACCTAGCCGGCCGCGTGGGGGAGGACGGCCAAGATGGCAGCCCCCGTGAGTCGCACGTGCTGTGAGGACTGGAAGATGGCTGCTCTAACGGATAGCACAAGGCTGATGAGGGGGGCAGAGTCGGCAGACACGCTGCCACGCTGCGGGGTCTGCGGGCCTGTGAGTCTGAGGATCGGGCCTGTGAGTTAGAGTTCTTAGACCTGGCCAGGCAAACTTTGGCGAAATGTCCTTTTCTCCCGCAGCTGCTGCAGTTCACATTACAGGTCAGGCAGTGCTGCCGGGGGTGTTGGGACTGGCCGCAGAAATAGCTTGGTAGCCCCCCATGATGGGCGGGCTGCCGCGCGGCACAGACCTGGGGTAGTCTGTGGTGGGGGGTCCACGAGGGGGTCGCGTCGTCAGCCGGGAACGCGGGAAGGCTCTGGAACGCTACTTCCAGAGAGGAGGCTAACTTTACCGTCTCATCCAGGTCCAGGACCCCCTTTCCGAGTCGGCGCTGTCGCACATGGTTAGACCGGACTCCCTCCACGATGACGTCTCGGATGGCGAGTTCCATATGCCGAGTGGCCGTAACGGCCTGGTAATATCAGTTGCATGCGAGGGCTTTGAGGTCACGTAGATAGTCATCCAGCGACTCCCCGGGACGCTGGCGGCATGTGGTGAGGATGTGTCGTGCGTAGTCCTTGTTCACGGGCCGCACATAGAGGCATTCAAGCATCGCGAGGGCATCTGCGTAGGAGAAGGCCTCGTTGAGTTGAACAGAGATTCAATGGCTCACCCGTGCGTGGAGGAGGCTCAGCTTCTGTTCGTCAGTGATGGAAAGCGTGGAGGCGGCTGCGAGATAGGCCTTGAAGCATCGAAGCCAGTGCGAAAAAATGTATTTCGCCTCCGCGGCCTGCGGATCGAGTTCCAGTCGGTCAGGTTTGAGGGCCGATTCCATTGTTGCATTTAAGTTGATTAAATTGATGCGACCATCAATTCACTCGAGACAAGAGTAAACGTAAACCGTGGCTTTAATCAACTTAGAACAGTGCCTGCCTGCAACTGAAACAATACTGTGCACAGCGTACAGGTCGACTGCTCTTTTTACCCCCCCTCAAGGGGAGGAGCCATGGTCGGAGCCCGTACGTGTCCCAACATTTTCCCCTATGGACAATGCCATACAATGGCCCATAGGTGGAGCCCAGAAGGGGAACAACATAGCATAGATGCAAATACAAAGGCAAAGCATCGTACTGATACAATGGTGGATTATTGGTATAATACATTCACCACAGTGGGATTCAGTGTTCACCATCTCTTTCAGACAGATGAGAGGGTTACCTGCCAAAAGGCAGCCAGGTTCTCCTTTTATTGTAGTCACGAGGAGTCCCGAAAAGGTTAGTCCACAAAGTTTTATTTCTGGTACAAAGTAAACCAGCACAGCGGCGGAGAGCACAGCCATCTGAAGATGACGGTTCCCTTCCGGGCCGGATTTTATCGGGTGAAATTGACGAGCCACAATGTTGGGCCTCCGCCGAGGGTCAACATGTAGGGGGGGCCCTGGAGCCCACAATCTGCTAGGCCTCAACCCAACCCCGTCAGCCTCACCGTACGCTTGCACCCCCACACATTTAACCGCCCAGCCGATTAAAATTCAAGCATGCTACTTGCTTATTTGATAAGGTGCCTCACGGGAGACTGCTGAGTAAAATAAGGGCCCATGGTATTCGAGGCAAGGTACTAACATGGATTGACGACTGGCTGTCAGGCAGAAGGCAGAGAGTTGGGATAAAAGTTTCTTTTTCGGAATGGCAACCGGTGACGACTGGTGTCCCTCAGGGTTCAGTGTTGTGGCCACAGCTGTTCTCTTTATATATTAACGATCTAGATGACGGGACTGAGGGCATTCTGGCTAAGTTTGCCGATGATACAAAGATAGGTGGAGGGGCAGGTAGTATGGAGGAGGTGGGGAGGCTGCAGAAAGATTTAGACAGTTTAGGAGAGTGGTCCAAGTAATGGCTGATGAAATTCAACGTGGGCAAGTGCGAGGTCTTGCACTTTGGAAAAAAGAATAGAGGCATGGACTATTTTCTAAACGGTGACAAAATTCATAATGCTGAAGTGCAAAGGGACTTGGGAGTCCTAGTCCAGGATTCTCTAAAGATAAACTTGCAGGTTGAGTCCGTAATTAAGAAAGCAAATGCAATGTTGTCATTCATCTCAAGAGGCTTGGAATATAAAAGCAGGGATGTACTTCTGAAGCTTTATAAAGCATTAGTTAGGCCCCATTTAGAATACTGTGAGCAATTTTGGGCCCCACACCTCAGGAAGGACATACTGGCACTGGAGCGGGTCCAGCGGAAATTCACACGGATGATCCCAGGAATGGTAGACCTAACATACGATGAACGTCTGAGGATCCTGGGATTATATTCATTGGAGTTTAGGAGGTTGAGGGGAGATCTAATAGAAACTTACAAGATAATGAATGGCTTAGATAGGGTGAACGTAGGGAAGTTGTTTCCATTAACAGGGGAGACTAGGACCCGGGGGCACAGCCTTAGAATAAAAGGGAGTCACTTTAGAACAGAGATGAGGAGAAATTTCTTCAGCCAGAGAGTGGTGGGTCTGTGGAATTCATTGCCACAGAGGGTGGTGGAGGCCGGGACGTTGAGTGTCTTTAAGACAGAAGTTGATAAATTCTTGATTTCTCGAGGAATTAAGGGCTATGGAGAGAGAGCGGGTAAATGGAGTTGAAATCAGCCATGATTGAATGGTGGAGTGGACTCGATGGGCCGAATGGCCTTGCTTCCACTCCTATGTCTTATGGTCTTATGGTCTTATTTTTCAAGGATGATTTTGAGCTCACTAATTATTTCCTGACCCTTTGGAAAGATCTTTGTACAAAATGTCAAATATGCCTGACTTGAATCAGCAATTGCTTGCATTTGTGTGTCTTTCAGAGATTAGCATTATTTGAGCTGCCTAGGGGGTATATTAAACAATTTCTGATGCAGAATTTCATGCACTGAGATGTGTGTATTAGGAGTTTGGTCAGGATGTTTTTATGCTAATTATTAATATTTATTCATGTACTTCACTTAATCTTATCCTACTTTTAAATCATCACACGCAAGCTATTCGCATTGGTTCAGTGGTGCAGTGTAGCTAATAGATTGTGGTTTGGAACCCTTCTCAAGAGAAACAGGTAGACACTGCACCATCAATGTTGTTCTTTCACATGAGTTGGTAAACTGAAGGTCTCTAGGTCAATGCAAATGATTCCTGTTTAAAGAATTGCAGGGGGAGTTGTCCCAATTTTGTAATCAACAACTTTTTGCTGTCCTGTTATGTAGCTGATCAATATTAATGAGAATGATAGACTCTTGTAGCACAGAAAGAAGCCATTCAGCCTGGCCATCATGCCTTTGACAGCTCCTTGAGCGAGATGTTCAACTTAATCCCACAACATAAGAACATAAGAACTAGGAACAGGAGTAGGCCATCTGGCCCCTCGAGCCTGCTCCGCCATTTAATGAGATCATGGCTGATCTTTGTGGACTCAGCTCCACTCTCCGGCCCGTACACCATATCCCCGAATCCCTTTATTCTTTAGAAAGGCATCTATCTTTTTCTTAAAAACGTTTAAAGAAGGAGCCTCAACTGCTTCACTGGGCAAGGAATTCCAGAGATTCACAACCCTTTGGATGAAGAAGTTCCTCCTACACTCCGTCCTAAATCTACCTCCCCTTATTTCCCCGACCAGTGGAAACAACCTGTCTGCATCTATCCTATCTATTCCCTTCATAATTTTATATGTCTCAATAAGATCCCCCCGCATCCTTCTAAACTCCAATGAGTACAGTCCCAGTCTACTCAACCTCTCGTCATAATCTAATCCCCTCAACTCTGGGATCAACCTAGTGAATCTCCTCTGCACTCCCTCCAGTGCCAATATGTCCTTTCTCAGGTAAGGAGACCAAAACTGAACACAATACTCCAGATGCGGCCTCACCAACACCCTATACAATTGCAGCATAACCTCACTAGTCTTGAACTCCATCCCTCTAGCAATGAAAGACAAAACTCGATTAGCCTTCTTAGTCACCTGTTGCACCTGCACACCAACTTTTTGCGACTCGTGCACCAGCACACCCAGGTCCCTCTGCACAACAGTTTGTTTTAACATCTTACCGTTTAAATAATAATCCATTCTGCTGTTATTCCTCCCAAAATGGATAGCCTCACACTTGGCAACATTGAATTCCATCTGCCAGACCCTAGCCCATTCACCTAACCTATCCAAATCCTTCTGCAGACTTCCGGTATCCTCTGCACTTTTTGCTTTACCACTCATCTTAGTGTCGTCTGCAAACTTTGACACATCGCACTTGGTCCCCAACTCCAAATCGTCTATGTAAATTGTGAACAACTGCGGGCCCAACACTGATCCTTGAGGGACCCCACTAGTTGCAGGTTGCCAATCAGAGAAACACCCATTTATCCCCACTCTCTGCTTTCTGTTAGTTAACCAATCCTCTACCCATGCTACCACTTTACCCTCAATGCCATGCATCTTTAGTTTATGCAGCAACCTTTTGTGTGGCACCTTGTCAAAAGCTTTCTGGAAATCCAGATATACCACATCCATTGGCTCCCCGTTATCTACTGCACTGGTAACGGCCTCAAAAAATTCTACCAAATTAGTCAGACACGACCTACCCTTTGTGAACCCATGCTGCGTCTGCCCAATGGGACAATTTCCCTCCAGGTGCCCCGCTATTTCCTCCTTAATGATAGATTCCAGCATTTTCCCTACAACTGAAGTTAAGCTTACCGGCCTATAATTACCCACTTTCTGCCGACCTCCTTTTTTAAACAGTGGTGTCACGTTTGCTACCTTCCAATCCTCTGGGACCACCCCAGAGTCTAGTGAATTTTGATAAATTATCACTGGTGCTTTTACAATTTCCCTAGCCATCTCTTTTAACACTCTGGGATGCATCCCATCAGGGCCAGGAGACTTGTCTACCTTTAGCCCCATTAGCTTGCCCAATACTGCCTCCTTAGTGATTACAATCATCTCAAGGTCCTCACCTATCATATCCTTATTTCCATCAGTCACTGGCATGTTATTTGTGTCCTCCACTGTGAAGACTGACCCAAAAAACCTGTTCAGCTCCTCAGCCATTTCCCCGTCTCCTATTATTAAATCTCCCTTCTCATCTTCCAAAGGACCAATATTTACCTTAGCCACTCTTTTTTGTCTTATATATTTGTCGAAGCTTTTACTATCTGCTTTTATGTTCTGAGCCAGTTTACTTTCATAGTCTACCTTACTCTTCTTTATGGCGTTTTTAGTAGCTTTCTGTTGTCCCCTAAAGACTTCCCAGTCCTCTAGTCTCCCACTAATTTTGCCACTTTGTATGTTTTTTCCTTCAATTTGATACTCTCCCTCACCTCCTTAGATATCCACGGTCGATTTTTCCCCTTTCCACCATCTTTCTTTTTTGTTGGTATGAAACTTTTCTGAACACTGTCAAAGATCGCTCGGAAGGTTCTCCACTGTTCCTCAACTGCTTCACCATGAAGTCTTTGCTCCCAGTCGACCTTAGCTAGTTCTTCTCTCATCCCATTGTAATCGCCTTTGTTTAAGCACAAAACACTAGTGTTTGATTTTATGTCATCCTCCAACTGTATTTTAAATTCCACCATATTGTGGTCGCTCCTTCCAAGAGGATCCCGAACTATGAGATCATTAATCAATCCTGCCTCATTACACAGGATCAGATCAAGGACCGCTTGTTCCCTTGTAGGTTCCATTACATACTGTTCCAGGAAATTATCCCGGGCACATTCTATAAACTCCTCCTCAAGGCTGCCTTTACCAACCTGGTTAAACCAATCATTTTTCCCCACATTTTTCCCCAAAGGTTCGGCACGTGAACCTCTTCAGGTACATGTCCAATGACCTGTTGCAAGTTTCTCTCGAGACTGATTCCACAATTCTTTCAGGTAGAGCACTTGAGGTCTTAACAACACTCTGGGTGAAGAAATTTCAACTAATTTCCCCAATCTTGCCAATTATTTTATATATTTGATTATCCTCCCATTACCCCAAGAAACAGATTTTCCTTCTTTCTCTAACAGAACTATAAATCTTGAATACCTCTGGTCTCCCCTCACTGCTCCAAGAAGGCCCAACCTGTGGCCCACATGACGACATGGCAGCTCGTCGACAAAATGGATGACAACCACATGTCATATATCCTAGCAGAAGGCAACGCCACGCAGAGAGCACAGATTGACTCCACTGAGGGAGTGATACTGGCCTCCATAGCGAGCTCGTTTACAGGCTCCAGAATGGCCACAAGCGACGACTCTGGAGCGACAGCCGTGAACAAGGAAGACTATGACGGTCTATCTGCCTTGTATGAGCAGCCAGCAGCAGACATTAAATGTCTACCCACTGTTGATCAAAGCAGTGAACAAAACCACAACAACAACAAGAACAGATCTCGTGATTTTGTGTCTGTGCCGCAGCAATCACCCAGCCCAGCTTGCAAAGAAGATCACATACGGGGTCAACACTGCAAGCACAAAAGAAAGTCCCCTACTAACGTCAACTTACTTCGACCATTCCAATGTCTCATGATGTCCTCATGGATACACATAAACACTGACGGTCACAACGACATGGCGACATCAACACTGCCACCTCAACGACAGGTGAAAGGATCAACCCACCTGATCAAACGCATACAGTCTGGACTCACAAAGTTTTTAGTTAGAATTGGACTTTTTAAACGTTGATTGGCTTTGTACAGTCATTAATACCATCCCATTCTGTACACAGCGTTACTTGTTTTATCTGTTCCCAGTTGACTTAATTCGTTATGTTTGTTAAGTTTTCGTTACACCATACAGAAAACCTGAAGCACATTAAAAAGGGGGAGATGTGGTGATCTCTGTAGGTGCATGCACACAAGGGGTTAATGGGTAGATAGCAGCACCACATGATCACCAGAGGGCTGGACCAACAGGGGTACAAAGGGCAGCCACACGGGGTCTCTGTCTCTCTCTCGGGTGCTGTGAACAGGGAAACATCAGAATCACATAGATAGTTAGTGGAGTTTCATTTAGTTACAATTGTTAAATCTTGTTACCAATTCCTAGTTCCCATGTTAAGGCAAAAAACTCACGCATTAATAGTTATAGTTACTCAATAAACCTTTGTTGTTACTGGACGAGTTTGAGTCTTCTTCAACAAGATTCAGAGGACCTCACCATCAGCCAAGGATTGAGTAACACGTGTTATCGACCACGCGGGTAACACTACACAATCTTCTTAAAAGGCCCATGCAAGTCATTGCCTGGCAGTTGTGTGGCATGAATGTTAATGCCACTTATCAGCTCAAGCCTGAATGTTGCCCAGATCTTGCTGCTTATGGACACAGACTACTTGGGTATCTGAGGAGTTGCGAGTGGCAGTGAACATTGTGCAGTCATCAGCGAACTTCCCCATTTCTGGCCTTATGATGAGGTAAGGTTACTGGTGAAGTAGTTGAAGATGTTTGGGCCTTGGGCACTATACTGAGGAACTCCTGCAGCGATGTCCTGGGACTGAGATAATTGGCCTTCAAAACCATAGCCATTGTAGTGGCTCGAGTTAATACACTGGAGACTTCCAAGAACAACAAAAGGGGTTTATTAACAGTAGGCAAAGGAAACTATATACAGAACAATGGTTTGTTAGGTCTTGACACTCCAGCTCTGGAGTCCACACTGCACATGTTTTGGTATGATTGCAACCAGTGCCAGGTTTTCTCTCTGATTCCATTTGATTCCAATTTCACTCGGGCTCCTTGATGCCACACTCTAATATCCTTTCGGGAAGGAAATCTGCCATCCTTAACTGGTCTGCCTGGGTTCCCTGGGAGTCCTCAACATCGACTCTGGACCACATGAAGTCTCATGGCTTCGGGTTAAACATGGGCAAGGAAACCTCCTGCTGATTACCACATACCGGCCACCATCAGCTGATGAATCTGTACTCCTCCATGTTGAACACTACTTGGAGGAAGCACCGAAGGTGGCAAGATTGCAGAATATGCTCTGGGTGGGGGACTTCATTGTCCATCACCAAGAGTGGCTCAGTAGTACCACCACAGACCGAGCTGGCCGGGTCTTAAAGGACATAGCTGCTAGACTGGGTCGGAAGCAGGTGGTGAGGGAACCAACAAGAGGGAAAAACATAATTGACCTCATCCTCACCAATCTGCCTGCTGCAGATGCATCTGTCCATGACAGTGTTTGATGAAGTGACCACCGCACAGTGCTTGTGGAGACAAAGTCCCGTCTTCACATTGAGAATACCCTCCTTCAAGTTGTGTGTCACTACCACCGAGCTAAATGGGATTTACTTCGAACAGATCTAGTAACTCAAGAGTGAGCATCCATGAGGCGCTCTGGGCCATCAGCAGCAGCAGAATTGTATTCAACCGCAATCTGCAACCTCATGGCCCAGCATATCTCCCACTCTACCATTACCACCAAGCTAGGGGATCAACCCTGGTTCAATGAAGAGTGTAGGAGAGCATGCCAGGAGCAACATCAGGCATACTGAAAAATAAGGTGTCAACCTGGTGAAGCTACAAGACAGGACTACTTGTGCGCCAAACGCATAAGCAGCAAGTAACAGGGCTAAGCGATTCCATAACGAACGCTCTGTGGTCCTGCCGCATCCAGTCGTGAATGGTGATGGACAATTAAATAACTCACTGGAGGAGGAGGCTCCACAAACATCCCCATCCTCAATGATGGAGGAACTCAGCACATATGTGCAAAAGACAAGGCTGAGGCATTTGCAAGAATCTTCAGCCAGTAATGCCGAGTGGATGATCTATCTTGGTCTCCTCCGGAGGTCCCCAGCATCACAGATGTCAGTCTTCAGCCGATACGATTCACTCCACATGATATCAGGAAACAGCTGAAGGCACTGGATACAGCAAAGGCTATGGGCCCTGACAATATCCCGACAATAGTACTGAAGACTTCCAGCTGTGTCCTGTACACAAGAAACAGGACAAATCCAACCCAGCCAATTACCGTCCTATCAGTACTCTCCACCATCAGCAAAGTGTTAGAAGGAGTCATCAACAGCGATATCAAGCGCCACTTACTCAGCAATAACCTGCTCACAGACGCTCAGTTTGGGTTTCACAAATGTCACTCAGCTCCTGACCTCATTACAGCCTTGATTCAAACATGGACAAAAGAGTTGAGTGCCAGAGGTGAGGTGAGAGTGACTGCCCTTGACATCAAGTCAGCATTTGACCGAATATGGAATCAAGGAACCCTAGTTAAACTGGAGTTAATGGGAATCAGGGGGAAAAATCCCTGCTTGTTGGAGTCATACCTGGCACAAAGGAATATGGTTGTAGTGGTTGAAGGTCAATCATCTCAATTCCAGGACGTCACTGCAGGAGTTCCTCAGGGTAGTGTCTGAGGCTCAATCATCTTCAGCTGCTTCATCAATGACCTCCCTTCCATTATAAGGTCAGAAGTGGGGAAGTTAGCGGATGACTGCACAATGTTCAGCACCATCTGTGACTCTTTAGATAATGAAGCAGTCCATGTCCAAATACAGCAAGACTGTGACAATATCCAGGCTTGGGCTGACAAGTGGCAGGTTACATTCGTGCCACACAAGTGCCAGGCAATGACCGTCTCCTACACGAAACATCTAACCATCATCCCTTGCCATTCAATGGCATTACCATCACAGAATCCCCCACAACCAACATCCTGGGGGTTACCATTGCTCATAAACTGAACTGGACTAGCCAGATTAATACTGTGGCTACCAGGGCAGGTCAAAGGCTAGGAATCCCATGGCGAGTAACTCACCTCCTGACCCCCCGAAATCCTGTCCACCAACTACAAGGCACAAGTCAGGAGTGTAATGGAATACTCACCACTTAACTGGATGAGTGCAGCTCCAACAACACTCAAGAAGCTCAACACCATCCAGGACAAAGCAGTCCACTTGATTGACTCCCCTTCCACAAACATTTAAACCCTCCACCACCGACGAACAGTGGCAGCTATGTGTGCTATCTACAAGATGCACTGCAATAACTCACCAAGATTCCTCAGACAGCACCTCCCAAACCCACGACCACTACCATCTAGAAGGACAAGAGCATCAGATTCCTGGGAGCCACACCACCTGGAGGTTCCCTCCAAGTCACTCATCACCCTGACTTGGAAATATATTGCCATTCCTTCAGTGTCACTGGGGCAACATCCTGGAACTCCCTCCGTAACAGTTCAGTGGTGTATCTCCACCTCAAGGACTGCAGTAGTTCAAGAAGGCCACTCACCACCACCTTCTGAAGGGCAATTAGGGATGGGCAATAAATGCTGGCCTAACCAGCGATGCCCACATCCCGTAAGTGAATAAAAAATAAATTCACTCAAGTGCTGGTTTGATGTTAAGGGCAGTCACTCTCACCTCATCTCTGAAATTGAGCTCTTTTGTCCATATTTGGACCAAGCCTGTAACAAGGTCAGGAATCAAGTGGCTCTGCAGGACCCAAACTAAACATTAGTGAGCAGGTTATCGCTGAGTAAGTGCTGCGAGATAGCTCTATCGATGACCTCTTCCGTCAATTTGTTGATGGTCAAGAGCAGACCGATTGGATGATAATTGGCTGGCTTGGATATGTCCTTGTTTTTGTGGACAAGATGTACATGGGTAATTTTTCATTGTCAAGCCGATGCTAGTGTTGTAGCTGTACATCTCTGACTGGGAACATGGCCAGTTCTTGAGTACATCTCTCCAATGCTTTTGCTGGGGTGTTGTCAGGACCTTTGCGGTATCCAGTGCCTTCAGACATTTCTTGATATCTCGTGGAGTGAATCGAATTGACTGAAAACTGCCAACTGTGATGATGAGCACCTCACTTTAGGAACTTTCAAGCAGTTATTGGATAGGCACATGGAGCACACCAGAATGACAGGGAGTGGGATAGCTTGATCTTGGTTTCGGACAATGCTCGGCACAACATCGAGGGCCGAAGGGCCTGTTCTGTGCTGTACTGTTCTGGCGAGCTAACATTTCCCTCTATATTCCTTCCCCAATATTAACTGTAAAGCTGTGTAGTTTTATAGAATTACACAGGTAATCATTTTTTCCTCCGTTTCTTTCAGATTGAATCAGCAGTAGCTTAGTTCTCTCACTCTGACCTGCATGCACAAACAATTTACAGAGCCTGTTTCAATTGTTCCAATTTGCTCGTTCGGTTGCCACCTGTGCACCACCAGATGAAGGTTATTAATAATAATAATAATAGGCATTGAATCTGAAGATTTGACAATTCATTTCTGTTGGCTCCAATTTCTATTCTGCAATGAGCATTTAATGGTAACGGATCAATATTCAGGAACTTGCAAGAACGCAGCGTAGCACTGACATGAATGCTTCACAATGGAAAGCGTAATTTTGAAGGTGTCTCAAGGTATAACTAACTTTGCATCTTTGACAGAAAAAAGTGAGAGGCAGCGTTTTCCCACAATGGCAGATGGCATTCATTGGTCATTCATTGCCTGATTCCCATTATGAAAAGTTATAACATCTGAAGTAATTCACAATGCTGTAATCCTTTCCAATGTCAAAACTGACAAAGGGGAACAAAGAAAAGAAAGACTTGTTGCTAACTATCACATCATCAAACTTTTGAAAAGGCCCCTCAAACCACGTCAGCAATGGATTATTTCGAAGTGTACGACATATGTAGGCAAACAAGACAACACTTTGTCCACAGCAAGATTCCACAAACAGTAGTCGACAATAATCTGTTTCGGTGATGTGGTTAAGGGAGCAATTTAGGCCACAGGACGGGGAGAAATCCCTGTTCCTGGACCACCATGGGATAATTCACGAAAACTTGGTTCAATGCCTCACCGATGCCTTGTGAGCTCATCTCTATATTGTGCCTTGGATATTACGCTCAGAAATGGGTTGAATATTAGACGTGAGGGGCAGTGCCTCCTTCAATACTCTTAGCTGTCATGGTTACAGGGAGATGGAGATGATGTGAGTGAGGCTGAAAAGAGCTCAAGGCCCTGTGCAGTACCAGGGAGGTGATGGCCCTGCTGAATTGAACCTCATTCGCCTGTCTTCAGCCCAGCATCCTGGATAAATGGATAGCAGGCAGCGGAGCAATCCAGAAACAGGAAACTGCAACTGGGTATCAGGACCAGAGAGAGGGGCCATGATCAGAAGAGGTGAGAGGCCGCGATCAGGAGAGGGAAAAGAGTTCCACTCGTGAGAGGGAGAAGCTGCAACCAGGAGCAAGAGGCCTCTCAAATAATAATTTATTAAGTCTAAGCAAATGAGTTTAAATTAATAAGCAACACAAATAGGTTGAAATAAATAAAAACCTTTTATCGATTAATAATTGAATAATAAATAGGATCCAAAGAATGCCAAACAAAAAATAAATATACAATATGAGCAGATAGTCTAGAGCTCCCTAAAATCTGCATGCAGGACCTCATCCCTCTTTCTACACAATCATTGGGATTAATACAGACCTCAACCATTTACTAGTCACCTTCTGTTCTAAAGTTACTCCACAGTCACTCAGTGACATTCATGGCTCTGGCACCAGAGAGGCAACATACAATCTTGGAATTACATCTGGCACGAGAGAAACGCTTATCTGCTTCCCTGACTATTGAATTCCTCATCAATAATGCTTTCCCAATCTCCCTCCTGTCCCAGCACAGCTGAGCCGGCCATGGAGCCATGGACTTGGCTCCGGCTGCACAGGAACCGTCATGCTCACCAGTATTCAGAACCATTTGGAGAGTGGCTGAACCTCCATGACTGGTGCTCACCTATTATCCGGTCTGCCTGCACACTCTTGCACTGCCTGGTGACTACGTCTAGGAACGTGCTATTCACAAAACTCTCAGCATCTGGGTGGACCGAGTGACATCATCTACCATTCAGATCTAAAGCCCTGCGAACTCCTCCAGCTGCCAACACATCTGCAGATGTATTTGTTTGGCACATGAGAAATATTTTGGGATTCCAACATGAAACAGGATGTGCATCTGACAGGACTGAGGTGCCCTGCCATGCCTTGATTTATTGGGTGACTAACTAAATTTTTCAGAAATTAAATGTAAAACTTTAAAAACAAATGTAAGATTTAAAATCTGATTTAATGACTTCCGGTGACGGCGGGCGGGAGGCGGCCGCACAATGGAGGGCTCCCGTTCGGCAACGGCATTTTGGGGGCTTTAAGCCCGGTCCCAGGGTCCACGGAGGCGGCAGAAGCGGGGAGAAGGCACGGAGGAGGCACAGTGAAGACACAGTTAGAAAAAAAGAACAAAGAAAAATGTCGAGGGTGAGCAAGAAAACAGCCGGAAAAAAACCAGCTCAAGGTCCGTCGGGGAGTGGAAAGGTCACCGCGGAGCCACCAAGGAAAATGGAGGCTGGAGCATCAGGGAAGGTCGCACTGCGTACGGCTGAAGAAATAACTAAGGTGATGGCTGCGGAATTTGAAAAGCAGTTGGCGCAGATTGCGAAATGCATGGAGACGGTGAGGAAGGAGATGAGGGAGGTTTTGAGTGTGCTGGTGGAGGAGGCGGTTTCCCCGGTGAGGACGGAGGTGGCGAGCGCAGTGGCGGAGGTGCAAGAGCAAGGGGAGGCGCTGAAGGAAGTGGAGGCGACGTTATTGCAGCACGGTGACCAATTTGCCTCGATGGGGAAAGAGATGTGGAAGGTGATGGATACTAACAAGGATCTGCGAGGAAAAATGGAAGACCTGGAAAACAGATCCAGGCGACAGAATTTGAAGATTGTGGGGCTGCCCGAAGGAGTTGAAGGACCGAAGCCGACTGAGTATTTTGCCGCGATGTTGGCAAAACTATTGGGGGAGGGGGAGGATCCCTCCTGATATGAACTGGATCGGGCTCATCAGTCGTGGAGGCCTGTACCAAAGGCGAGTGAGCCGCCAAGGGCAGTGACTCTGTGCTTCCGTAGGTACAGGGTGAAGGAGAAGATCCTGAGCTGGGCCAAGCAGAAGCGGGTGGTGCAGTGGGCTGGAGCTGGTATACATGTATACCAGGACTTTACGGTGGAGCTGGCAAGGAGGCGGGCTGCCTTCAACCGGGTGAAGAGGGCACTGTACATTAGCAAGGTGCGGTGCGGCATTGTATATCCAGCGAAGGTGAGGGTGACTTACAAGCTCAGGGACTTTTATTTTGGAACGGCGGAAGCAGCGGAGGAGTTTGCGAAAGCAGAAGGACAGTGGCAGAACTGACAAACTGAGGAATGGCCATGTGCCGATGTAGCCTCATGACTGTATTTTCTTCTTTTTTGTATCACTGCGTGCGGGTGTAGAGACTAAAGGAGCCAATGTGGTATATATTTGGACAAGGGAAGGGACGGGACTTTCACTCGAAATGAGGGTTCTTTGGGGTGTAGGTGGATATGCAGGGTGTGTGTGCTAAAAGGGGATCTTTGGGCTTTCCTAGGGCCGGGCAAGTGGGAAAGGGACCCGGGCGGGGGCCTCCACGCTGGCCGGTCTAAGCCGGCCAGTGAACGGGAGTGAGGTGGGGGGAGGGGCTGCGGCCATCGGAGCCTGGCAGAACAGGGTCCGAGTGGTCTAGCCGGGGTGGAAAGTTGGGGGGAAGGAACCGAGGTTGGGGGGAGGAGTTTTACAAGAGGCAGTGGACGGGAGGAGCTGGAGACCGGGGGTGGGGGGGGGGGGGAGGGGGGGGGGGGGAGGGGGGGCTGTGTAAGATTAAGGGTGACTACGGGTAATCCCTGGTTCCTTTTTGTCATTTGTTTATGTAAATATGCGGGTTGAGGTTTGGGGGTTGATGGGTAGATGGGATCGTTGTTATTATGGGGACTGACATACCTTGCTGATTATTGTTTATTGTAGATGGATGTAAATGTGGGAGAAAATTTGAAAAAGGAGGAGAATTTTAAAAAAACATTTTTTTTAATCTGATTTAATTGTAGTAGCTCCTTATTTGAGATTTTTAACCTCAATACGTAGCCTCAATCAAGATTTTAGTTTGTTCAGGTTCTGCCTCCTTTCTTTATTCATTCAAGGGATGTGAACTTCGTTGGCAAGGCCAGCATTTATTGTTCGTCCCTAATTGCCCTTGCAAAGGTAGTGGTGAGCTGCCTTCTCGAACCACTGCAGTCCATGTGGTGTAGTTATTCCCATAGTGCTGTTAGGGAGGGAGTTCCAGGATTTAGACCCAACAACAGTGGAGGAACGACGATATATTTCCAAGTCATGATGGTGAGTGACTTGGAGGGGAACCTCCAGGTCGTGGTGTTCTCATGCGTCTGCTACTCTTGTCCTTCTAGATGGTAATGGTCATAAGTTTGGAAGATTCTGTCAAAGGAGTCTTAGTGAATTATTACAGTGCATCTTGTAGATGGTACTGCTGCGACTGTGCGTGATGGAGGGAGTGAACATTTGTGGAAGGGGTGCCAATCAAGCAGGCTGCTTTGTCCCAGTTGGTGTCAAGCTTCCGGGACAACTGGCGAGTATTCCTTCACTCTCCTGACTTGTGCCTTGTAGATGGTGGACAGGCTTTGGGGAGTCTTTACCTTTTTTCATTATTGTCACAAGTAGGCTTACATTCACACTGCAATGAAGTTACTGAGAAAATCCCTATTTGGGTACACGGAGAATTCAGAATGTCCGATTCACCTAACAGCGCGTCTTTCGGGACTTGTGGGAGGAATCCGGAGCACCCAGAGGAAAGGCACGCAGACACAGGGAGAACGTGCAGACTCCGCCCAGACACTGACCCAAGCAGGAATCAAACCTGGGACCCTGGCGCTGTGAAACAACAACACTAACCATTGTGTTACCATGCCGCCCAGTCAGTAGATGAGTTACTCACTCGGGATTCCTAACCCCTACATTGAGCCTGACCTTACTTTACCTCTTCCAATTCCTGTCTGTGCCCCTCCCAACCACAAACCTACTCTGCCACTGCATCTTTCATACCGCTCCACTCCCGCTCAGCTCTCATTTTCAATTAAAATAGTCACTGACCAATCACCTTGCGTTCCCTTTCTATTAGACTCCCTAATTTCTTTTGTGAAAGGTAGTGAGGGACGATTGGAGGATAGCCTGCTTAAAAACGGAGAGAGGATTAAACCCATCAACTACAGACCAGTCAGCCTAATGTCAATGATGATGAAACATTTCAGAAACATTACTGGACTAGCAAGTAAAAGTCAGCATAAATTATTTAAATGTAAATCGTGTTTGGTAAATTTAATTGCGTTTTTTGGTGAAGTGATGGAAAGGATTGATAAGGATAGCATGATTATCGTTTTATTTATATGAATTTTTAAAAGGCATTTGCTAACGTACCACATAATTGACTTATTAGCAAAATTGAAATGAAATTAACAGTGGCAGTATGGATATGAAATTGGCTAAGGGGCAGTGAGTGGTGGTGAATGGTTGTCTGAAAAAACAATGATCAGTAGATCAGTAGACCATAGATCAGTATTAGGACCACTGTTTATTTTGATATACATTAATGACCTGGGCATGGGCATATTGAGCATAATCATCACATTTGCATATGAGACAAAAACATGAAATGTGATAAACAAAGAGGCAAATAACAAGAGAGTTCAGAAGGACAGGGAGAAGAATCCTGAGAAACTGCAAAGACACAGAGAGAAGTGTGAAAGATATATTTTTGTAGGAAGCATGAGGTGTGGCAATGAATGAAATGGAACAATGGTAAAGAGGGCGCAGAAATAAAGACCATTGGAAGCGTAAGTACTGAGGTTTTTGAAGGTGGTAGGACAAATTGAGAAGGCATATGGGATGCCTGGATTTCTTAAGAGAGACATAGGGTGGTATTTAGGGCAGATAATGGGGCTCTCGCCATGGAGTGGAGAGCCAGCGAGAGCCCTCCGCACTGCCTCCTTTTGGGAAGGTCCACTGATGCACTATCAATTACGACGAGACGAGAGTAGAGAGTAATCAAGGCTTTATTACGCAAAGATGTGGAGCCTCCCGCAGCTGCTGCCGAAATGGCTGCTGTTCGGAGAGTACACACATTTATACTCTGCCGACTGGGCGGAGCCAGCAGGCAGGGATCTACCCCCATACCTGGAGTATAGGGGCCTTACCATAATACCCTCGTATGAAGTATATACAATACAACAGTGGTGACTACCACATTCACACCCTGTTAAAAAAGAGTCCAGCGGGGGGGGGGGGGGTGGAAAACTATTTACATACAGGTTGTTTAAAATTTAAGAAAGAGGTTACACATTTAGACGATCGGGCGCCTTGATCCGTCGTTGCGAGCGCCGCAGTTCTGGTGGCGATTCAGGCGTCGGTTCGGTCGGCGGTGACTCCGAGAGCGTGTCGACCTCATCTTCATCCCCGGATGGGACCAAGTGGAGGACATTTCATCCTGGAGTGGGGGCTATGGTGGGGTGCGCCGGGGGGAGGGAGGGTGGTGCTGGGGCAGAGGGGGGGGGGACCCAGCTGGTGCCAGATCCCTGAGGGAGACTGTGTCTTGGCAGCCATCGAGGTACGTTACATAGGCGTACTGAGGGTTCGCGTGGAGTAGCTGTACCCTCTCAACCAATGGATCCACCTTGTGGAGCCGCACGTGCTTGTGGAGGAGAACGGGTCCTGGAGCTGCCAGCCATGTTGGGAGCGAAACCTTGTAGGTGGACTTCCTGGGGAAGGCAAGGAGACATTCATGGGGGGTCTCGTTAGTCGCAGTGCACAGGAGCGACCGAATGGAGTGAAGGGCGTTGGGGAGGACCTCCTGCCAGTGGGAGGCCGGGAGATTTCTGGACCGTAGGGCCAGCTGGACGGCCTTCCAGACCTTCCCATTCTCCCGCTCCACCTGCCCGTTTCCCCGGGGGTTGTAGCTGGTTGTCCTGCTCGAGGCAATGCCCCTGTTGAGCAGGTACTGGCGCAGCTCATCGCTGATAAATGAGGATCCCCGGTCGCTGTGGACGTAGGCGGGGGAACCGAACAGAGCGAAGATGGTGCTGAGGGCTTTGATGACGGTGGCAGACGTCATATCGGGGCATGGGATGGCGAAGGGGAATCTTGAATATTCATCAACCACATTAAGAAAGTACGTGTTGCGGTCGGTGGAGGGGAGGGGCCCTTTGAAGTCCACGCTGAGGCGTTCAAAGGGGCGGGAGGCCTTCACCAGGCGCGCACGGTCTGGCCGGTAGAAGTGCGGTTTACACTCCGCGCAGACCTGGCAGTCTCTGGTGATAGCCCTGACTTCCTCGATGGAGTAGGGCAGATTGCGGGCCTTTATGAAGTGATAAAAGCGGGTGACCCCTGGGTGACAGAGATCGTCGTGCAGGGTCCGGAGTCGGTCCACTTGTACACTGGCATATGCACCTTGGGACAGGGCATTGGGGGGCTCGTTGAGCATACCAGTGGGCATACAAAATCTCGTAATTGTAGGTGGAGAGCTCGATCCTCCACCTCAAGATTTTATCGTTTTTGATCTTACCCCGCTGTGTGTTGTTAAACATGAAGGCTACCGACCGTTGGCCCGTAAGGAGAGTGAATCTCCTGCTGGCCAGGTAATGCCTCCAATACCGCACAGCTTGAACAATAGCTTGGCTTCCTTTTCGACGGAGGAGTGCTGAACTTCAGAGGCATGGAGGGTGCGGGAAAAGAATGCCACGGGCCTGCCTGCCTGGTTGAGGGTGGCGGCCAGAGCGACGTCTGATGCATCGCTCTCGACTTGGAAGGGGAGCGTCTCGTCGACCGCGTGCATCGCGGCCTTGGCGATGGCGGCCTTGATACGGTTGAAGGCCTGGTGAGCCTCGGCCGTCAGGGGAAAAACTATGGAGTGGATGAGTGGGCGGGGCTTGCCCGCATAGTTAGGGACCAACTGGGAGTAGTAGGAGAAGAACCCTAGGCATCGTTTGAGGGCCTTGTGGCAGTGGGGAAGGGGGAGTTCCATGAGGGGGCGCATGCGATCGGGGTCAGGCCCTCAAACTCCGTTCTGAACCACATAGCCGAGGATGGCTAACACGCACTTCTCCTTGTTGTAGGTTAGGTTGAGGAGTTTGGCGGTGTGGAGGAATTTGGAAAGGTTAGCATCGTGGCCCTGCTGGTCGTAGCCGCAGATGGTGACGTTATCCAGGTATGGGAAAGTGGCCTGCAGTCCATACCGG
Organism: Scyliorhinus torazame; assembly: GCF_047496885.1. Taxonomy (NCBI): domain Eukaryota; kingdom Metazoa; phylum Chordata; class Chondrichthyes; order Carcharhiniformes; family Scyliorhinidae; genus Scyliorhinus; species Scyliorhinus torazame. Next base: position 62,596,584 of record NC_092724.1, on the reverse strand, counting down.
TCAACCATTCAGTCCATCTCCCGTTGGAAGACCGAGACCCCATTAGTGACGCCGAAGGGAACCCTAAGGAAGTGGTAAAGGCGGCCGTCCGCTTCAAACGCGGTGTACTGGCAGTCCGCCTTGCAAATGGGGAGCTGGTGGTAGGCAGATTTCAGGTCCACTGTCGAGAAGACCCGGTACTGTGCAACCTGATTGACCATATCAGATATGCGTGGGAGGGGGTACGCGTCGAGCTGCGTGTACCGATTGATGGTCTGACTGTAGTCCACGACCATCCTGTTTTTCTCCCCAGTTTTCACCACTACCACTTGGGCTCTCCAGGGGCTGTTGCTGGCCTCGATAATACCTCCCCGCAGCAACCGCTGGACCTTAGACCTGATGAAGGTCCTGTCCTGGGCACTGTACCGTCTTCTCCTTGTGGCGACGGGTTTGCATTCCGGGGTGAGGTTCGCAAACAGGGAAGGTGGGTCGACCTTAAGGGTCGTGAGGCCGCATACAGTAAGGGGTGGTAGGGGCCTGCCAAATTTCAGGGTTGCACTGGAAGTCCAGGTCGAGTAGCAAGGCAGCGCAGAGGTTGGGGAGGACGTAGAGCCGGAAGCAGCTGAACTCTATGCCCTGGATGGTGAGGGTGGCGATGCAATACCCTCGGATCGCCACAGAGTGGGATCCAGAGGCCAGGGAGATTCTCTGGTTGATGGGGTGTACCACGAGGGAGCAGCGCCTTACCGTATTGGGGTGGATGAAGCTCTCAGTGCTCCTGGAGTCCAGAAGGCAGGATATCTTGTGCCCGTCGACCTTCACTGTCGTCGACGCGGTCGCGAGGTTGTGCGGTCGGGACTGGTCGATCGTGATGGAGGCCAGACGTGGCTGGTCGGCGGCGGTTGCAGGCGATGAGCAGCCCGATGAGGTGCCCGACGAGCAGGGGTCCTGAGGCGGGGACGATGCCGGCGCCCACGGGCAGCACGTGTTGTATGGGGAGCAAGATGGCGGCGCCCACGGGTCGCACGTGGTCTGAGGCGAGGAAGATGGTTGCGCCCACAGGTCGCACATGGGGTGTGCCGGGACAATAGTGGCGACCGAGCGGGCCTGGCACACAGCAGCGAAATGTCCTTTCTTCCCGCAGGCCTTGCAGAGCGCGCTCCATGATGGGCAGCGCTGTCAGGGGTGTTTTGAGTGTCTGCCAAAGTAGCACTTGGGTCCTCCAGGATTGGTTGGCTGCCGCGCGGCGCATGCCTGGGGTTGGCTGGGGGTCCACGGTGGGATGTTCGCTGGCGGGGTCCAGGATGCCCAGGAGGGGTGAGCCATGCGGTCGGGGGCATACGCCTGTATATTGCGTGAGGCGACTGTATGCGAGAGCGCTAGTTTCTTGGTCGCCGCGAGTTCGAGGGTAGCCCCTTCTAAGAGGCACTGGCAGATGTAGGCCGGCCCTATGCCCGTAACGAACGCGTCTCTAAGTAGCAGGTCAGAATGTTCAGCGGCCGAAACGGCCTGGCAATCACAGTCTCTCACCAGGACGTGCAGGTCACGCCAGAAATCTTCCACAGACTCACCGCGTGGACAGGAGGTGCCTGGCGTAGATTTTAGTCTGCTGAGTGTAGTTCTCCTTCGATAGCGCCATGGCCTCAGCGTAGGTCAGTGCGTCCCGGATGAGGGGAAAGATATCGGAGCTCAGCCGCGTGTAAAGGATCTGGAGCTTCTGTGCCTCTGACGGTGGGTCTGTCGCAGATCCGATGTAGGGTTCAAAGGAAGCTAGCCAATGTGCGAAGGCCGACTTGGCGTTGACTGTCTTGAGGGTGCAGCTGCAGGTGATCAGGCTTGATGCGGAGATCCATCGTTGTAAAATCTCTGCATAGTAAATTGATGCACTATCAATTACGACAAGACGAGAGTAGAGAGTAATCGAGGCTTTATTACACGAGGCTGCCTCCCGCAGCTGCTGCCGAAATGGCTGCCGCTCTGAGAGCCCACACATTTATACTCCGCCTACTGAGCGGAGCCAGCAGGCAGGGATCTACCTGCTGAGGTAGGTCACGGCGTGGGATGGCTGCAGGAGAAGTGACGGCGTGGCCGCAGTGGGTGTGCAGGGGGAAGTGTGTGTGTGGAGGTTGTGTGTCTGGGGGTGGGGGGTGGGTGGGGAGGGGGGGGGGTCATGTGAGACTGTCTTTAAGAAATGGATGTTTAAGCAATGTACCTTTAAGAAATGCAGTGATGTCAGAGTGTGGGTGGAGCTGGGCTTTAGATCAGCCATTTTGCAGTTTTGACTTTCAGTTTTGAAGAAAAGAGCTTGGGGTGTGTCTGTGTTTGCAGTGAGCTGGATCTGCTGTGATCTCTGCCATGAAAGGCTATCTCTGGATCATTTGGGTGATTAAAACTCATAATAGTAAAGCCTTTAACCTGATGTGTTTCGGTTTAAAGGTGTTCAGTCTCTTGGATATTGAAAGGAATAACTGAAGGATTATTTAGTGTTGTAATATTTTCGGGGTTATCTTTGAAGTAAGGGGTGTTAAATGATCCAAAGTTTATTTTAAAGGTTAAGTCGAGTTCATGGAATAAACATTGTTTTGTGTTTAAAAACCCACGTGTCCATAATTGTAATCCCACTCCTAAGGAACAAGCCGTGTGCTCGGAAAAGCAACAATACATTAAAGGGGAGGTTGGTTGAACTCCATGATACATTTTGGGGTTCTGAAAACATCTCACCCATTACAATTGGGGGCTCGAGGGGGTTAAAAGTCTATCTATTGGATTGGCTTTTGTGAACTTAAAGACAGTGAAGGATTGTTGCTTTTCCGGTGTGGTATTTTAGTTTAAGTGGGGAGTGTGTTGTGGACAATGGCTCTTTCAGAGGCTCAGAAGTTTTTGGGGGTGGAGACTGTCACACACAGTACCTTATGGACAGAGACTAAAAGCAGATTGTTAGATTTGGCAAACACATTGCAGTTAACATTACCCGACAAAATGCGAAAAGATGAGGTAATTATGGCAGTGGTTAAGCATTTAAGTTGCCTGAGATACCGTTTGACTCATTGGAAATGGCAAAAATTCAGTTGCAAATTGAACAAATGGAACATGAGAAAGAATTAAAGCGGCTGGAATACAAAAGAGAGAGAGAGGAAAAAGAAAGAGAGAGAGAGGAAAAAGAAAAGGAGAGAGAAGAAAGGAGAAAAGAAAGAATAGCCCTAGCAGAACAAAAATAAAAAGAAAGGGAGATACAGATCAGGGAAAAAGATAAAGAGAGGGAGTTTGAACTTCAGAAAATGGCCATGAAACGTGAAAGTCAGTTAAAATTGCCAGACGTAAAGGGAAATGTACAGTTGGAGGATAGTGATGAGGATAGTGACAAAGAGTGTCATAGTCGAAGGCTTGGTGGGAATCTATTTAAATATGTCCAAGCATTGCCAAGGTTTGACGAGAAGGAAGTGGAAGCCTTTTTCAACAACAAAGAACAAAGAAATGTACAGCACAGGAACAGGCCCTTCGGCCCTCCAAGCCCGTGCCGACCATGCTGCCCGACTAAACTACAATCTTCTACACTTCCTGGGTCCGTATCCCTCTATTCCCATCCCATTCATGTATTTGTCAAGATGCCCCTTAAATGTCACTATCGTCCCTGCTTCCACCACCTCCTCCGGTAGCGAGTTCCAGGCACCCACTACCCTCTGCGTAAAAAACTTGCCTCGTACATCTACTCTAAACCTTGCCCCATCATTTCATTTGAGAGGGTAGATAAACAAATGAAATAGCCACAGGACATGTGGGTGTCACTGATTCAAACAAAGCTGGTAGGTAGAGCTAGTGAAGTGTATGCATCACTACCGGAGGAGGTATCTGGAATGCATGAGGAGGTGAAGAAATCCATCTTAAGTGCATATGAGTTAGTGCCTGAATATTACAGGCAAAGGTTTAGACATTTAAGGAAAGAATTTGGTCAAACATACATGGAGTTTGAAAGGCTCAAACAGAGTAATTTTGATAGGTGGATAAGGGCTTTGAAAATAAATCAAACGTATGAAGCTCTCAGAGAAATTATACATTTGGAGGAGTTTAAAAATTAAATTCCTGATGTTGTGAGAACTCATGTGGAAGAACAGAGGGTTAAAACTGTGAGATTAGCAGCAGAAATGGCAGATGATTATGAATTAGTTCATAAATCAAAGATTGGTTTCCGACATCAATTTCAGCCAGTGAGGGATAGAAACTGGGGACATGAGAAATACTCAAGTGGTAAAGGTAAAGGTGATCTGATGGGAGACAATAAAGAGAGTGTACCTCAGATTAAAAAAGAAATCCAGGAGGGTGGAAAAGAAATGAAAAGTTTCAAATGTTTTCACTGTAATAAATGAGGCCATGTAGAGTCACAGTGTTGGTGGTTGAAGAAAAGCACTGGAAAGGCTGATGTGGTAAAACAGGATAAGACAGTGGGACGTGTTAGAGTGGTAAAGGAAAGTCCAAGGGAAACGAAGGAGGTGCAACCAATTGCATAGCCTGTTCAAGAAGTAATTGTTAAGAAGGTGCCAGTTGTCTTTAAAGAATTTACTTAAAAGTTTACTCATGTGTATCAGGAGGAGCAGGTAAAGAAGTCACAATTTTAAGAGATACAGGGGCTAGTCAATCTTTAATGGTAAGAGATGAGGAATTATGTAGTTTGGGAAAAATGTTGCCAGAAAAGGTGGTGATATGTGGAATTCAGGGTGAGAGGAGTAGTGTTCCATTATATAAGGTAAGATTGGAAAGTCCAGTGAGGAGTGGTGAAGTGGTAGTAGGAGTAATAGATAAACTATCTTGTCCAGGAATACAGTTTATCTTGGGTAATGATATTGCAGGTGGGAGTGATGCCTACTGTTGTTGATAAGCCAGTGGGAAATCAGACAGCTGAAGTGTTGAAGGACGAATATCCTGGGACTTTTCTGGATTGTGTAGTAACAAGGTCGCAAAGTCACAGGTGAAGACAAGAGGAGAAATCAAAGAGTGAAGATGAAGTTGAAGTGCAATTATCAGAAACGATTTTTGATCAGATGGTTGAAAAAGAACAAGAACAGGTGGAGGATGAGGCGAGTATTTTTAGTTCAGGAAAATTGGCGGGTTACAACATAAAGATGTAGAAATAAAATGGATATATCAGAAAGCATTTACAGAAGAGGAATCTGAGAGTATACCAGAGTGTTATTACCGTAAAAGTGATGTCTTGATGAGAAAATGGAGACCGTTACATATGCAGGCGGATGAAAAGTGGGCAGAAGTTCATCAAGTAGTATTGTCGGTAGGGTATAGAAAGGAGGTGTTGCGAGTTGCACATGAGGTGCCAGTGGGAGGTCATTTGGGAATAAGGAAAACTCAAGGTAAAATCCAGAACATTTTTATTGGCCTGGACTACATAAAGATGTAGTTAAATTTTGTCAATCATGTCACACATGTCAAGTGACAGGGAAACCTCAAGCAGTGATAAAACCAGCGCCCTTAATACCCATTCCAGCATTTGAGGAACCTTTTACAAGGGTCCTAATTGATTGTGTGGGACCGCTTCCTAAAACAAAAAGTGGGAATCAATATCTTTTGACTGTAATGGATGTGTCTACCAGGTTTCCAGAGACCATTCCAGTACGTAATATTACAGCTAAAAGGATTGTGGAGGAGTTACTTAAATTCTTTACTAGATATGGACAACCCACAGAAATTCAACCGGATCAAGGATCAAATTTTGCCTCAAAGTTATTCACAGGAGTTATGGATAGCTTAGGAATAAAACAATTTAAATCAACTGCGTACCATCCAGAATCGCAGGGAGCGTTAGAAAGGTGGCATCAGACATTAAAGACAATGTTGAGGGCGTAATGTCAAGATTATCCAGAGGATTGGGATAAAGGAATTCCACTCGTATTGTTTGCAATTACGGATGCACCTAATGAGTCTACCAAAATTAGTCCTTTTGAACTAATTTTTGGTCATGAGGTAAGAGGACCACTTAATTCGATTAAGGAAAAATTGGTGGGTGAGAAACCGGAAATTACACTATTGGATTAGGTGTCAAATTTTAGGGAATGATTAAATAGAGCAGGTGAATTGGCTAGACAACATCTGAAAGTTGCACAAAATGTGATGAAAAGGGTAGCGGACAAGAAATCCAAAGTTCATAGTTTTGTCAGTGGGGATTGTCATAATATACACATCAGTATATGATGTGCAGAGACACACACTGACTGACACACTGCAAGACCAATCAACACACACAACACAGCAGCCAATCACCAGTTAGGGCACGGTCACTATAAAGACAGAGGGCACTAGTTTTCCCACCAGCGCTTCAGCCAGCCACATTGCGCGTCTGACCTCGAAAGCCTCCATGTCAAGTCTACCATCCTGCCATCCGCCTGCCAGCTTCTGGACTATAATGGTAATGCCATTGCTGCCAGTGGCTCTTGCCAGCTTGAAGTGTTGCACGGTCATTAAAGGCTAGCCTGCCATTCGAAATAGTGGGATCCACTAAAGCCTCCCTGCTTGGTGCTCAGGCGTGCAAACTTCTAAATCTTGTCCAAAGGGTTCACTCCCTGTCACCCGCTGACGCTTCCGCATCTCAGGACGCTGACTTTCGGACACAGCTGAATGCCATCATCACCCAATGCCACGGTGTATTCGAGGGCATGGGCACACTCCCATACACTTATATAATCTTGTTAAAACCAAATGCCACGCCTGTGGTGCACGCACCTCGCAGGGTACCAGCACCCCTCAAGGACCACCTCAAGCAGCAGCTGCAGGACCTCCAGGACCAGGGTGTAATTTCGAAAGTTACAGAACTGACTGACTGGGTCAGCTCTATGGTGTGCGTGAAAAAACCATCCGGCGAATTACGCATATGTATTGATCCCAAGGACTTCAACCGCAATATTATGAGAGAACACTATCCCATTCCAAAGCGCAAAGAACTCACCTGCGAGATGGCTCGCACCAAATCTTTCACCAAGCCAGACGCATCCAAGGGGTTCTGGCAGATCCAACTCGATGCATCCAGTCGGAAGCTCTGCACCTTTAACACCCCATTTGGTCGGTATTGCTGCAACCGGATGCCGTTTGGCATCATTTCTGCATCGGAAGAGTCCCTCAGAATAATGGAGCAGATGATGGAAGGTATTGAAGTGGTTCGCGTATATGTAGACGACATCATCGTCTGGTCTACCACCCCGCAGGAGCACATTGATCGCCTCCAACGCGTCTTCCGACGAATCCAGGAGCATGGCCTCCGCCTCAACAGGGCCAAATGCTCCTTTGGTCAAACAGAAGCTGGATGCTGACAAGGTATCTGCCATTAAGGCCATGAAGGCACCGGAGGACAAGAAGGCGGTCCTCCGCTTCCTGGGCATGGTCAATTTCCTGGGGAAATTCAACCCTAACCTCGCCTCCTACACCACGGCTCTCAGGAACCTGGTTAAGAAGACGACCGAGTTCCAATAGCTCCCCGTCCACGAACAAGAATGGTGGGAACTCAGGGCGAAGCTGACCATAGCCGCCACGGATGAACGACTCATCCAGATTCGTCGTGAGACGGCCAACGATCCCCTGCTCCAACGTGTCATGCGCCACCTGACAGACGGGTGGCTCAAGGACCAATGCCCACAATTCTATAACATTAAAGATGACCTGGCGGTAATAGATGGAATTCTACTAAAGCTGGACAAGATCGTCATTCCGCACAGCATGCTGAACCTCGTCCTTGAGCAGCTCCATGAGAGCCACCTGGGAGTGGAGAAATGCTGCCGACGGGCCCGTGAGGCAGTGTACTGGCCTGGAATCAACGAGGACATTGCCAACACCGTTCTTAGCTGCACAACATGCCAGTGTTTCCAGCCTGCTCAGCCAAGGGAGACCTTGCAACACCATGAGTTGGTCACATCCCCTGGACCAAAGTGGGCATTGACCTGTTCCTTGCACTTGGCCGGGCCTACGTCCTCATAGTGGACTATTTCTCAAACTACCCGAAGGTAGTTAGGCTACACGACCTCACCTCAACTGCAGTCATCCGTGCATGCAAGGAAACCTTCGCTCGCTATGGCATCCTGCTCACGGTCATGTCCGACAATGGCCCGTGTTTTGCCAGTCAGGAGTGGTCCAATTTTGCCAAACGATACAACTTCACACATGTCACGTCCAGTCCCCATTACCTCCAATCCAATGGCAAAGCTGAAAAGGGAGTGCACATTGTCAAATGACTCCTGTGCAAGGCGGCCGATGCAGGATCCGATTTTTACCTCGCCCTGCTTACTTACAGATCAGCTCCATTGTCCACCGGCCTGTCACCGGCTCAATTGTTGATGAATCGCACGCTGTGGACGACGGTGCCGGCCATTCATGTCCCGGACTGGGACAACCTTCCGGTCCTTCGTCGAATGCAGTTGTCTCGGGCCCAACATAAATCGGCGTACGACGCCCGCGCCACGGATCTCCCTGCTCTGGTTCCTGATGACGAGGTCCGTGTCCAACTTCACGATGGTGGTTGGTCCGCCACCGCTGTGGTGCTCAGACAAGTGGCCCTCAGGTCATTTTTGGTTCGTCTACAAGACGGCTCTCTTCTTCGCCGAAATAGGCGGGCACTACGACTCCTTCGTTGCTCGCCACCAGATCATCATGTCCAGCCTCACCGTCACGATGAACCCGTCACGGACTTTGCAGATCTCCCTTTCGTTCTGCCACCCTCTGAGTCTGACACAGTCCCGCCCATTCCAGAACAGGTGGCCCCTGACCCACCCTTGAGGCGGTCAACCAGAATTCGTCGCCCACCTCAGAGACTGAATTTATGAACTGCCTGAATTCATGGACTCTTTGAACTCATGAACTGATTGTTTCGTTACGCTGTTTGATTAACTCACTGGTTTGTACATACTGTTGTTCTAGTTATATTTTGTGTTACATACTGTCCATCTGCACTAGACACCATCCAATGTAAATATCTTAGAGTTTCTGTACAAATTCCTGTAAATATGCTCGCATGTGCCACACATAGTTAGGAACATTCACATACTACATTATTTATTGCCACGAGCACACATTTTTTTTAGAAAAGGGGGGATGTCATAATCTACACATCAGTATATGATGGTGCAGAGACACACACTGACTGACACACTGCAAGACCAATCAACACACACAACACAGCAGCCAATTACCAGTTAGGGCACGTTCACTATAAAGACAGAGGGCACTAGTTTTCCCGCTCATTCGGGATGCAGCCTCTGAGACAGACAGAGCCCGCAGTCAGTAGCACAAACATCCACCATGTGCTCGCAGTATAGGCTGGTCAGGTTAGGCATAGGTCTTCAGTCAATCTAACATAGTGCTGACCCACAGTGCAAGTATGTTTAACAGCTCTTAGTTAAATAAAATAGAGTTGTACTATTACAAGTGTTGGTAGCCTATCTATGTTACTGCTAAGGTAAACAAAGTCTCCACAGATCCAGAGTACCGAACACATCAGGGATAAAGTTTTAGTGTTGTTACCAGTGGTAGGTGAGCCTTTAAAAGCTAGGTTTTGTGGACCGTATCAGATTGAAAGGAAATTAAGTGAGGTGAATTATGTGGTAAAAACACCAGATAGAAGGAAGACTCACCGAGTGTGTCATGTGAATATGCTTAAAAGGTACTTTGAAAGGGAAGGAGAGAAAAAGGAGGTTTTAATGATTCTAACTCAAAGTGACGAACCAAATCCAGATGACTGTGAATTTGACATACCTCAAATTAAATTGGAAAATGAGGATGTTCTTAAAAATTGAGATGAATTGTTAAGTTACCTTCCAGAGGAAAAACGAACTGACCTGAAAGAGTTATTGATATCACATGGGCAAGTTTGTAGAGATAAATTGGGAAGTACTCAAATGGCTACACATGATGTAGATGTGGCAAATGCTGTTCCTATCAAACAACATCCATATTGACTTAATCCTTTAAAATTGGCACAGATTAACAAAGAGATTGAGAGTATGCTGAAGAAAGGCATAATTGAAGTGGGTTGCAGCCAATAGAGCTCACCCATAGTGATGGTATCTAAACCAGACAGTACCCAATGGTTGTGTGTGGACTATCGAAAGGTGACTGCAGTTACAAGAACGGACTCTTATCCTATCCCGCGTTTGAAGGATTGCATTGAGAAATTGGGACAATCTGCTTTTATTTTCAACATCTAGACATGGAAAGAACATTTAAAACATCGTATGGAGTTCTTCGATCGACTTCAGGCGGCGGGTTTGGTGATGAACCTAGCCGAACGTGAATTTGGAGAAGCCCGAAACACATTCCTTACGGAGTTTCCGATACCTTCAAGATGAAGGGAAATAATGCAATCTCTTAGCATGAATGAATTTGATCGACCCTTTGTGCAAAAGATTTTCCGTGTGGTTGCTCCACTGATGGACTTGCTAAAAAAAATCAAAGATTTCAATGGACAGCGGACTTTCAACAGGCATTTGACTGCCTGACAGCTGTGGTAACCAATGTTCCTGTATTGGAGAATTGCAAGGGACTCTGGTCAGATTGAACTAAATTATCTGATTCTAAAGAGAAATGCCGAGGAGTAGAGGAATGGATGGATCGTGCAGAGACTTTGTTCAAAGAGACTGTCAATCGAGAAGGATTTCAGTTGGAGGAAGAAGAACAAAGAAAAATGGACTATATTATTATGCCTGTTTGCGTGTGGGGTTTTTTTCTGAAATAAAAAAGTATTTTTACTGTGTGCATTTTTTAGTGGATGGTGCAAAAGCGAAAAATGAAACCATCTTGAAGTTGATGGTTTTAAGTGCCTTTAAGAAATGGATGTTTACGCAATGTACCTTTAAGAAATACAGTGATGTCAGAGTGTGGGTGGAGCTGGGCTTTAGATCAGCCATTTTGCAGTTTTGAGTTTCAGTTTTGAGGAAAAGAGCTTGGGGTGTGTCTGTGTTTGCAGTGAGCTGGATCTGCTGTGATCTCTGCCATGAAAGACTATCTCTGGATCATTTGGGTGATTTAAACTCATAATAGTAAAGCCTGATGTGTTTTGGTTTAAAGGTGTTAAGTCTCTTGGATGTTGAAAGGAATAACTGAAGGATTATTTAGTGTTGTAATATTTTCGGGGTTATCTTTGAAGTAAGGGGTGTTAAATGACCAATGTTTATTTTAAAGGTTAAGTTGAGTTCATGGAATAAACATTGTTTTGTGTTTAAAAACCCACGTGCCCATAATTGCAATTCCACGCCTGGAGAACAAGCCATGTGCTCAGAAAAGCAACAATACATTAAAGGGGGAGGTTGGTTGAACGCCATGATACATTTTGGGGTTCTGAAAACTCCTCACCCTTAACAGGGGGGTGGGAGGGGGCGGTGGGGGGGGTATGGGGGTGGTGGGAGGGGTTGGAAGGGGTGGGGTGGAGGGGATGGAGGGGGCGAATGCCGGGGAGGAGGAAGAGGAGAAGTGCCGGGGAGGGGGCGAGTGCCGGGTAGGGGGGAGAGGACGAGTGCCGGGGAGGGGGCGAGTGCCGAAGAGGGGGGGAGAGGGCGAGTGCCGGGGTCAGGGGGCGAGTGACGGGGAGGGGGCGTGTGCTGGGGAGTGGGGAGAGGACGAGTGCCGGGGAGGAGATGAGAGCTGGGGAGGGGGGGCGAGGATGAGTGCCGGGGAGTGGGCAAGTGCTGGGGAGGGGGGAGAGGACGAGTGCCGGGGAGGGGGCGAGTGCCGGGGAGGGGGGAGAGGATGAGTGCCGGGGAGGGGGCGAGTGCCGGGGAGGGGGGAGAGGGCGAGTGCCGGGGTGAGGGGGCGAGTGCCAGGGAGGGGGCGAGTGCTGGGGAGGTGGGAGGGGACGAGTGCCGGGGAGGCGGCGCGTGCCGGGGCGGGGGGAGGGGGCGAGTGCCGGGTGGGGGCGAGTGCCGGGGAGGGGGCAAGTGCCGGGGTGGGGGCGAGTGCCGGGGAGGGGGCGAGTGCCTGGGAGGGGGGAGAGGACGAGTGCCGTGGTGGGGGCGAGTGACGGGGCGGGGGGAGAGGGCGAGTGCCGGGGAGGGGGCGAGTGCCGGGGAGGGGTGAATGGCCGAGTGCTGGGTAGGGGGGAGAGGGCGGGTGCCGGGGAGGGGGGGCGAGTGCCGGGGAGGGGGCGAGTGCCGGGGAGGGGGCGAGTGCCGGGGAGGGGGTGAGTGCCGGGGAGGGGGGGAGAGGGCGACTGCCGAGGTGAGGGGGCGACTGCTGGGGTGAGGGGGGTGAGTGCTGGGTGAGGGGGTGAGTGCCGGGGAGGGGACGAGTGCCTGCGAGGGGGGAGAGGACGAGTGCCGGGGAGGGGATGAGTGCCGGGGAAGGGGGTGAGGGCGAGTGCCGGGGTGAGGGGGGGAGTGTCGGGGAGTGGGCGAGTGCTGGCGAGGGGGGAGAGGACATGTGCCGGGGAGGGGGCGAGTGCCGGGGAGGGGGGAGAGGACGAGTGCTGGGGAGGGGGCGAGTGCCGGGGATGGGGAAGAGGGCAAGTGCCGGGGTGATGGGGCAAGTGCCAGGGAGGGGGCGAGTGCTGAGGAGGTGGGAGGGGACGAGTGCCGGGGAGGCGGCACGTGCCGGGGCGGGGGGAGGGGGCGAGTGCCGGGTGGGGGCGAGTGCCGGGGAGGGGGCGAGTGCCGGGGTAGGGGCGAGTGCCGGGGAGGGGGCGAGTGCCTGGGAGGGGGGAGAGGACGAGTGCCGTGGTGGGGGCGAGTGCCGGGGAGGGGGTGAGTGCCGGGGAGGGGGTGAGTGCCGGGGAGGAGGCGAGTGCCGGGGAGGGGGTGAGTGCCGGGGAGGGGGCGAGTGCCTGGGAGGGGGGAGAGGACGAGTGCCGGGGAAGGGGGTGAGGGTGAGTGCCGGGGAGGGGGCGAGTGCCGGGGACAGGGCGATGGGCCGGGAGGCGGGAGGAGGACGAGTGCCGGGGAAGGGGGTGAGGGCGAGTGCCGGGGAGGGGACGAGTGCCGGGGAAGGGGCAAGTGCCGGGGAGGTGGTGAGTGCCGGGGAGGGGGGAGAGGGCGACTGCCGAGGTGAGGGGGCGAGTGCCGGGAAGGGGGTGAGTGCCTGGGAGGGGGAGAGACGAGTGCCGGGGAGGGGATGAGTGCCGGGAAGGGGGTGAGGGCGAGTGCCGGGGTGAGGGGGCGAGTGCCGCGGAGTGGGCGAGTGCTGGCGAGGGGGGAGAGGACATGTGCCGGGAGGGGATGAGTGCCGGGGAAGGGGTGAGGGCTAGTGCCGGGTGAGGGGCGAGTGCCGGGGAGTGGGCGAGTGCTGGCGAGGGGGAGAGGACATGTGCCGGGGAGGGGGTGAGTGCCGGGGAGGGGGGAGAGGACATGTGCCGGGGAGGGGACGAGTGCCGGGGAAGGGGGTGAGGGTGAGTGCCGGGGAGGGGCATGTGCCGGGGACAGGACGATGGGCCGGGGAGGGGGAGAGGATGAGTGCCGGGGATGGGGCGAGTGCCGGGGTGAGGGGGCGAGTGCCGGGGATGAGGCAAGTGCCAGGGAGGGGGCGAGTGCTGGGGAGGGGGGAGGGACGAGTGCCGGGGAGGCGGCGCGTGCCGGGGCGGGGGGAGAGGGCGAGTGCCGGGGAGGGGGAGAGTGCCGGGAGGGTTGAAGGGTCGAGTGCTGGGTAGGGGGCGAGTGCCACGGAGGGGGCGAGTGCCGGGGAGGGGGCGAGTGCCGCGGAAGGGGGCGAGTGCCGCGGAGGGGGCGAGTGCCGGGGAGGGGGGAGAGGACGAGTGCCGGGGTGGGGGAGAGTGCCGGGGAGGGTGAAGAGTCGAGTGCTGGGCAGGGGGCGAGTGCCGCGGAGGGGGGCGAGTGCCGGGGAGGGGGCGAGTGCTGCAGAGGGGGCGGAGTGCCGCGGAGGGGGCGAGTGCCGGGGAGGGGGCGAGTGCCGGGGAGGGGGCGAGTGCCGGGAGGGGGCGAGTGCCTGGAGGGGGGAGAGGACGAGTGCCGGGGTGGGGGGCGAGTGCCGGGAAGGGGGTGAGTGCGGGGAGGGACGAGTGCCTTGGAGGGGGAGAGGACGAGTGCCGGGAGGGGACGAATGCCGGGGAAGGGGGTGAGGGCGAGTGCCGGGGAGGGGGGCGAGTGCCACGGACGGGGTGATGGGCCGGGGAGGTGGGAGAGGACGAGTGCCGGGGATGGGTGAGTGCCGAGGTGAGGGGGCGAGTGCCTGGGAGGCTGCGAGTACCGCGGAGGGGGCGAGTGCCGGGGAGGGGGAGAGGACGTGTGCCAGGGATGGGGCAAGTGCCGGGAGGTGGCCAGTGCCGGGGAGGGGGGAGAGGACGAGTGCCAGGGTAAGTAGGCGAGTGCCGGGGAGGGGCGAGTGCCGGGGCGGGGGGAGAGGGCGAGTGCCGGGAGGGGGAGTGTGCCGGGGAGGGGTGAAGGGTCGAGTGCTGGGTAGGGGGCGAGTGCCGCGGAGGGGCGAGTGCCGGGGAGGGGGCGAGTGCCGCGGAGGGGGGCGAGTGCCGCGGAGGGGGCGAGTGCCGGGGAGGGGGAGAGACGGGTGCCGGGGTGGGGGCGAGTGCCGGGAAGGGGGTGAGTGCCGGGGAGGGGGCGAGTGCCTGGGAGGGGGGAGAGGACGAGTGCCGGGGAGGGGACGAGTGCCGCGGAAGGGGGTGAGGGCGAGTGCCGGGGAGGGGGCGAGTGCCGGGGACAGGGCGATGGGCCGGGGAGGTGGGAGAGGACGAGTGCCGGGGATGGGGCGAGTGCCGAAGTGAGGGGGCGAGTGCCGGGGAGGGGGCAAGTACCGCGGAGGGGGCGAGTGCCGGGGAGGGGGGAGAGGACGAGTGCCGGGGGAGGTGGCGAGTGCCGGGGAGGTGGCCAGTGCCGGGGAGGGGGGAGAGGACGAGTGCCGGGGTAAGTAGGCGAGTGCCGGGGTAAGTAGGCGAGTGCCGGGGAGGGGGCGAGTGCCGGGGAGGTGGCGAGTGCCGGGGAGGGGGGAGAGGACGAGTGCCGGGGTAAGTAGGCGAGTGCCGGGGAGGGGGCGAGTGCCGGGGAGGTGGCGAGTGCCGGGGAGGTGGTGAGTGCCGGGGAGGGGGGAGAGGACGAGTGCCGGGGATGGGGGAGAGGACGAGTGCCGGGGTAAGTAGGCGAGTGCCGGGGAGGGGGCGAGTGCCGGGGAGGTGGCGAGTGCCGGGGAGGGGGCGAGTGCCGGGGAGGGGGAAGCGGGCGAGTGCCGGGGAGGGGGCGAGTGCCGTGGAGGGGGGAGAGGACGAGAGCCGGGGAGGAGGCGAGTGCCGGGGAGGGGGGAGATGGCGAATGCCGGGGAGGGGGCGAATGCCGGGGAGGGGGGAGAGGCCGAGTGCCGGGGAGGGGGCGAGTGCCGTGGAGGGGGGAGAGGACCAGAGCCGGGGAGGGGGCCAGTGCCGGGGAGGGGGGAGAGGGCGAGTGACGGGGAGGGGGGTGAGTGCCGTGGAGGGGGAGAGGACGAGAGCCGGGAAGGAGGCGAGTGCCGGGGAGGGGGGAGATGGCGAATGCCGGGGAGGGGGCGAGTGCCGGGGAGTGGGGAGAGAACGAGTGCCGGGGAGGGGGCGAGTGCCGGGGAGGGGGGAGAGGGCGAGTGCCGGGGAGGGGGCGAGTGCCGGGGTGAGGGGGCGAATGCCGGTGTGGGGGGAGGGGGAGAGTGCCGGGGAGGAGGAGAGTGCCGGGGAGGGGTGAAGGGTCGAGTGCTGGGTAGGGGGCGAGTGCCGGGGAGGGGGCGAGTGCCGCGGAGGGGGCGAGTGCCGCGGAGGGGGCGAGTGCCGGGAGGGGGGAGAGGACAAGTGCCGGGGTGGGGGCGAGTGCCGGGAAGGGGGGTGAGTGCCGGGGAGGGGGGAGAGGACGAGTGCCGGGGAGGGGACGAGTGCCGGGGACGGGGTGAGTGCCGAGGTGAGGGGGCGAGTGCCGGGAGGCGGCGAGTACCGCGGAGGGGGCGAGTGCCGGGGAGGGGGGAGAGGACGAGTGCCGGGGATGGGGCGAGTGCCGGGGAGGGGGCGAGTGCCGGGGAGGGGGCGAGTGCCGGGGAGGGGGAAGCGGGCGAGTGCCGGGGAGGGGGCGAGTGCTGTGGAGGGGGGAGAGGACCAGAGCCGGGGAGGGGGCCAGTGCCGGGGAGGGGGGAGAGGGCGAGTGACGGGGAGGGAGCGAGTGCCGTGGAGGGGGGGAGAGGACGAGAGCCGGGGAGGAGGCGAGTGACGGGGAGAGGGGAGATGGCGAATGCCGGGGAGGGGGCGAATGCCGGGGAGGGGGGAGAGGCCGAGTGGCGGGGAGGGGGCGAGTGCTGTGGAGGGGTGAGAGGACCAGAGCCGGGGAGGGGGCCAGTGCCGGGGTGAGGGGGCGAATGCCGGTGTGGGGGGGGAGGGGGAGAGTGCCGGGGTGAGGGGGCAAGTGCCGGGGTGGGGGCGAGTGCCGGGGAGGGGGGGAGAGGCCGAGTGCCAGGGAGAGGGCGAGGGCCGGGGTGGGGGGCCAGTGCCGGGGAGGGGGGAGAGTTTGAGTGCCGGGGAGGGGGCGAGTGCCGGGGTGAGGGGGCGAGTGCCAGGGTGGGGGGAGAGGGAGAGTGCCGGGGTGAGGGGGCGAGTGCCGGGGTGGGGGCGAGTGCCGGGGAAGGGGAGAGGGCGAGTGCCGGGGAGGGGCCCGAGTGCCGGGGAGGGGGGAGAGGACGAGGGAGGTTGTCCGCCTGGCCAGGTGCCATGGCACCTGGCTGCGGGGGGTGGGGGGTGTCATAATATACACCAGTATATCATGGTGCAGACACACACTGATGGACACACAGTGGGACCAATCAACACACACAACACCGCAGTCAATCACCAGAAGAGCACACTATAAAGACAGGCGGCATCAGAGTTCCCCGCTCATTCGAGTTGCAGCTCGCTAGGAGGACAGAGCTCACAGCCTGCAACACAGACATTCACCATGTGCTGAGTGCATCGACTGGTTAGGACAAGGTCTTTAGTTAAAGCTAGTATCGTGCAGCAGCTGCAGGACCTCCAGGACCAAGGAGTGATCTCCAGAGCTCTTCACCAAACCCGACGCCTCCAACGCATTCTGGCAAATCCAGCTCGACAAATCCAGCAGGAAACTGTGTACCTTTAATACCCCCCTTTGGCAGATATTGTTACAACAGGATGCCATTTGGGATCATATCTGCTTCAGAAGTGTTCCATAGGATCATGGAACAAATGATGGAAGGCATTGAAGGTGTTCGCGTCTATGTCGACGACATAATCATTTGGTCCACCACCCCGCAGGAGCATGTCAGTCGTCTCCAGCGCGTGTTCAAACGCATACGTGAGCAGGGCCTACGCCTCAACAGGGCCAAACGCTCTTTTGGTCAGACGGAACTCAAGTTCCTCGGGGACCACATCTCCCAGTTGGGTGTGCGGCCGGATGCGGACAAGGTGGCTGCTATCACAGCCATGAAAACTCCAGAGGACAAGAAGGCGGTCCTCCAATTTCTGGGCATGGTCAACGTTTTAGGGAAGTTAATCCCTCACCTCGCCTCTCATACCACGGCTCTCAGGAATCTGGTCAGGTAGACGACAGACTTCCAATGGCTCCCTGCCCACGAGCGCGAATGGAGAGAACTCAAAACCAAACTCACCACGGCCCCGGTCTTCGCTTTCTTTGATCCAGCAAAAGAGACAAAAATTTTGACTGATGCCAGCCAGTCTGGCATTGGGGCAGTGTTCCTGCAACACGATGCGGCCTCATCATGGGCCCCGGTTGCATATGCGTCACGCGCCATGACCCCCACGGAACAGCGCTACGCGCAGATAGATAGGAGTGCCTGGGCATTTTGACCGGTGTCGTCAAGTTTCATGATTATGTGTACGGCCTTCCCCAATTCACCGTCGAGACCGACCATCGCCCGCTGGTCAATATAATACAGAAAGACTTGAACGACATGACGCCTCGCCTCCAGCGTATTCTTCTCAAGCTCCGGCAATACGACTTCCAGCTGGTATACACCCCGGGCAAAGACCTAATCATTGCCGACGCTCTCTCTAAGAAAGCACAACAGCGCCTATACTTCCTCAGGAAACTAAGAAAATTTGGAATGTCCACATTAACCCTTATCAACTTTTACAGATGCACCATAGAAAGCATCCTATCAGGCTGCATCACAGCAACTGCTCGGCCCAAGACCGCAAGAAACTTCAGAGTCGTGAACACCGCCCAGTCCATCACACGAATCTGCCTCCCATCCATTGACTCAATCGACACCTCCCGCTGCCTGGGGAAAGCGGGCAGCATAATCAAAGACCCCTCCCGCCCAGCTTACTCACTCTTCCAAATTCTTCCATTGGGCAGGAGTAACAGAAATCTGAGAACACACACGAACAGACTCAAAAACAGCTTCTTCCCCACTGTCACCAGACTCCTAAATGACCCTCTTAGTGACTGACCTCATTAACACTACACCCTGTATGCTTCATCCAATGCCGGTGCTTATGTAGTTACATTATTTACCTTGTTATGGGCGAGGCGTTTTCAGAACCCCAAAATGTATCATGGAGTTCAACTAACTTTAATGGATTGTTGCTTTTGAAGCACATGGCTTGGTCTCCAGGTGTGATATTACAATTATGGACATGTGGATTTTTAAACACAAAACAATGTTTATTCCATGAACTCAACTTAACCTCTTAAATAAACATTGGATCACTTAACACCCCTTACTTCAAAGATACCCCCGAAAATATTACAACACTAAATAATCCTTCAGTTATCCCTTTCAACATCCATGAGACTTAACACCTTTAAACAGAAACACATCAGGTTAAAGGCTTTACTATTATGAGTTTAAATCACCCAAATGATCCAGAGATAGTCTTTCATGGCAGAGATCACAGCAGATCCAGCCCACTGCAAAACACAGACACACACCCAAGCTCTCTTTCAAACTGAAACTTTAAAATGGCTGAACTGAGCTCAGCTCCACCCACTCTCTGACATCACTGTTTTCTCAAAGGTACATTGCTTAAACATCCATTTCTTAAAGGTGCTCTCACATGACAACCTTGTGTTGCCTTATTATGTATTTTCTTTTATTCCCTTTTCTTCCCATGTACTTAATGATCTGGTGACTGCTCGCAGAAAAATACTTTTCACTGTACCTCGGTACACGTGACAAAAAACAAATCCAATCCAATCCAATCCATGGATCCTCCATACCCATCCTCTCCATAAAACCCCCCAGCTCCCTTGCCATTTGTACCCTACCCATTGACCTGGGGCTCGATCCATTCACCCTCAGATCCAGGACACAGTTACAATCTCCTCCCATGATCAACTGGTGCATGGTCAAATCCGGGATTGCTGCCAGCAACCCCCTCATAAAACCCACATCATCTCAATTTGGGGCACACACATTTACCAACACTACCGGTGCCCCTTCCAATATCCCACTCACAATCACATATCTCCCACCTGGATCCCTCACCTCCTTTGCACTCATCAATCCCATTTTTTTGCTCATTAAAATCACCACACCCCTCAATTTCATATCAAACTCCTCGTGAAAAACCTGCCCGACCCACCCCTTCCGAAACCTAACCTGGTCCTTTACACGGAGGTGTGTCTCTTGCAAAAAACCAACCCCCGCTTTCAAGATCCTGAGGTGCGCGAACACCCGCGACCTTTTAACCGGCCCATTCAATCCCCGGACGTTCCACGTTACCAACCTTACCGGAGGCTTGCGCCTCCAATCCCCTCTACCGTCTGTCATCTTCCCCACTTAACTCCTGCCACTTTAATTCCACTCTGTACCTAGCCCATCCCAGATGGCCACTTTCTTCGCCCTTGACCATGTCATCCCTCACCCCCTCCAGCGTCGCAGAAACCCCCCCCCCCCCCACTTTTCCCCTGACCAAAGGGACATCCTAATGACCTCCACCTCCTTCTCCCCCCCCCCCCCCCCCCCCCACTCCTCACTTGGCCTTGTTGAAACCTGCCCGCCGTTTTGCCAACTCGGCTCCGATGTCCTGGTAAATCTGGACGTTATTTCCCTCCCAGTCACAGCTACGCTTCTCCCTGGCCCACCGTAGAATTTTCTCTTTCTCCACAAATTTATGGAGTCTCACGATCACCACCCGCGGCGGCTCCCCAGCTATAGGCTTTTGCCTCAGAGACCTATGCTCTCAGTCCACTTCAGGTGCCTTATTTAGCACCCCTTCTGCCACCAGCCCTGCCAGCATCTTCGACACGTACCTCGCGGCACTCACACCTTCCACTCCTTCAGGCAGGCCCACTATTCGCAGGTTCTGTCATCTTGAGGTATTCTCCTCCTCCTCACCCTTTGCCCTCAGCGTTTTACAAAGGTCTCCTAGGATCCCCGCCTTCGCCTCCAGAGCCACCACACGATCGCTGTGGTATGAGATTACTCCTTCAATCTCCCGAATCTGGGTCCCCTGCACCTCCAAACACCTCTCCATCCACTCCAAAGTACTCTTAAGGGGTGCCACAGCTTCTGCAATGGCCTTTGCATGATCCTCATGCATTTCTTACCTCTGTTTATGGAATTCCTCCTTGATAAAAGTCATCAGTTCCTGTATCTGGGGCCTTACAGCTTGCCCCTCCCCGCCTGCATGCTGGAAGAGACGGTCTGTGAAGCGCAAGACTGTTTCAACTTTCCAGCCAAACCTCTCACTGTTTTCTGCTGGGTCCGGTGATCAGAAGACATATCATTCCAGGGGTAAACTACTCCTCTAACATTCACCTACGCCTTTTCATCAAAATTCCACCCGGATCTGGGTAAAAAGAGCCCTTTTCTGGGACTTGTGACCAATCACTCCATGGTCACAAGCGGAAGTCCCAACTAAGACTAAATGTTGTTTACTATTCCATTTGAAGATGTCAGTTGCTGTGAATGACCATGTGTGGTCTGGAACCTCATGTAAATGCAATGGTTCCTTTCCTTGATGTGGCTTGAGTGTATTGCACAGTGCACATCTGGAGATTTTCCTTTCCTGTCTACATGGGGGCCAGTACAGTGATTCCTTGGCTCTGCATCTAGTTGCTTCCAACCTGGGGTTCCCTTAGGACATGTGTTGTGTGTAGTACCTCTGGAGGGCAGTAGGGATGACACATCGCTGGCCATGCAGTATTAGCCCATCCCATGCATTTAGTTCATCTCTGTTGGTGAAGAACATGCGGAACTCGTGGGGAAACTCCCTTGAGGATTCTGGCCAGCCCCTCACGAAGACGTTGTGCAATTGTCTGTATGTGATGTCTACCTATAAAGCCTGCTTGAGGTCCTGATTTCGACAAGAGGTCAGCACCTCTGCTGTCATGATGTCTGTGTCTTCCTCATGATCTACCTGGTCTGTGGTCATATGCAGGCTCTGGAGAGGGCATGAGCCAAGATCAGGTCCTTACCATGTTTCTAGATGATGCTGAGATTGTACCGTTGCAGCTTTAATCCCATGCATTGCAGCCGTGCACACTCAGCTCGGAGAGGATTTTTTAAGATACTTATGAATAGCTGGTAATCTGTTTCAATAGTTGCAGGTCAACCATATATGAAGTCATGAAATTTCTGACAGGTGAAGACTAAAGAGAGGAGTTCCCTCACTATTTGTGCACAATGAGTCTCAGCGTCAGTGCAGGCTTTTAAAACAAGGGCTATTGGTCTGCCATTCCAGATGCAGACTGTGCCAAGCCCATGCTGGGAGGCATCAGCTGATGTAAATACAGGTGTTCGAACGTCAAAGTATTGTAGCACCGGTGGGGCTGTGAGTGCCTGTTTGAGTCTGTTGAAGGCCGCTGTGTGGTGCTCTTGCCAGCATCATTCGATATCCTGGTGGAGAAGTTGATGAAGAGGTCCACGGACAGCACCATAGCACAAAATGAACTTAGAAAGAAAGATAATTTGTCACACCAAGAAAATGCTGTAATGCATGCTTGTCCACAGGAATAGCCATCTGTCCTATCGCCGTTGTCTTGTGCGGATTGGGATTTACACCATCGACTGTAAGTAACTGGTCCGCATAAGGAACATGATTGACCCTGAAACTGCATTTTGCAGGGTTAAGCTTCAGTTGTATGGTCCTGATTCTGTCAAGGATCTGACAAAGAGGTGCATCACGTTCTTGCATTGTCCGACCCCAAACCAAGATGTCATCAACAATAATCTCATCAGGTTGGCCTGCAAAGAGTTACTCCATCATTTCTGGGGCCTGGTGTTGTAGAGCATGTACTTCTGAAACAAATGGAATGGGCACCATGTAATGCTTTCCCGAAGACCTACTCATGACCTTACATTCTGGTCAACTATATGAAACCTGGAACTGCTCTGTCTGCAGTGGAGAGTGACGACAGTTTTGATGTGGATGGTTTGTATGCCATAAGCCACGGGATCCACCTGAGTGCTGGAGTCCGGTGCTGCATATGGGTCTTGTTCCCATATCGTTCAACTGGGCAATATGTTACACTTTGCTCCAGTGTCAATATTTACGTTCGGTCACAGGTTCCTGCAGATCATTTTGCGGGAGATGGAGATCTCTGTGACGGTGTCGACACTCTCGCAATAGAGTGCTGCTGGAGGCTCTGTAGCTTTGCTGCTTTGGCTGAGCTCCAGTTCATTCACCTTCCTAATGCTCCTGCCCATGGAGGGGCTGAATAGCTGCCACTTTGCTGATGGCAGAGGAGGGCTGCTGTAGTTTCAATCTGCAGCACTTAGCGAAGTGATCCCATTTCCCACATTTGTTGCATCTTTAACCATATGCAAAACAAGCTATTCCTTTCTGAGAGTGATGGCCACTGTAATTGGAACAGGGCATCCCCTGTACAGCAAATACTTTGGTTCCCTATTCTTATTTCTCAAAGTGCCTCAATGAGAAAAGGACTTCTGACAAACTTGATGAGAGGTTTATTAGGCGATGTTGCTCATACAATGTAAAATGGAGAACTGAAGCCCGTGTAAAACACTCTACTGATGTTGTTACAGACCTTGTGATGTTTCACCAGCAGGAATGTATTCTCTGATACATAACATCCCTCCCTCTTTACTTCTTTAGTATGATGTCAACTTTCTGAACATTATTACAACAGACCCACTTATGCACTATCTCGATGCATATATACAACTTAATAAGACAGTCCCTCAGGCGAATGTCTGTTTGGGTTCTACTCGACATTCTGGAACCTGGCTACTCGAGACCTTGGAAGTGTCCTCTGTTCATTCAGTAGGTGGTACTTCCTGGGCAGTTACTCCAGTGTCTGTCTCGATAGATATTGGAAAGTCGTCAGAAACAGGACCTGAATGTGTCTCTGTGTTCAGGCTCTGCTCAGAAGTATCACTGTTTCAATTTCCTGGTGAAATAATTCTGGAGAACTCTCAGTAATTTCACTTTGTGAAGCTAATAGTTTGTCAGTACGACGTCACAAAACACTTTCATCATCCGTCAGTACAGTGTATGACATTGGACTTGTCTTTGCTGGGATCACAGCAGGCACACATTTCTCATTGATTCAACACTCGCTTTTTAGAGTTTTGTTCCCTCTTGGCAAACTGTGCTTGTTGTTGTTGTTTGACAGTCTCTGAAGTGTCAGGTGGGATCAACATAGCAAACTGTGTTCTCAGTTTCCTTTTGAACAGCAGCATTGCTGTGTGCAGTGTTCCGATGAGACATCAAGAATTTGTTCACTCATCTTGCCAATGTACCTTGATCCTTTAATGCCGTGATGGATTGTTTAAGTGACTGTACAAATCGTTCTGCCAATCCATTTGTTGCAGGCTGGTACGAGCTGACTTTATGTGCTGTATACCGTTCCCTCTTAACTAGTCCTCAAACTCTTTAGAAGTGAACTGAGCTCCATTGTCACTTTGTCACTTACAACCTGCTCCGGTATTCCAAATCTTGCGAATATTTCGTTCAACTTTTCAATAGTTTGTTCTGTCATCGTGGATTTCATAAACACTCCTTCCGGCCATTTAGAATGTACATCGACAATCACTAGGAACATGTGTCCCTCCACAGGACCAGCTTTGTCGATGTGTGTGTTGATAATATCAAAGACCGACTTTGTAACCTGCTCGCTGCTGAAGAAGGAATACTTTTATACAGCCCGAAGATTGTTGTCAAGGGTCAATGATCCATCAAAAGAGTAAAATTACATCTGTAGAGATAATGGTGAAACCTTCTTACCCCGAAAATGATGCTCCAAAGCTTATTTTACTAGCTGAGTGTAATTCATTTCTGAGCTGGCAAGAGTTCATGAATGCCTCTCCTAAAGGAATTATGTGCGAGACAACTGGGCCAAACCCATAGGGTGACGCTTCACAACAAGTTGTAACTTCCGCTTGGGATCGGAGTGAACCATTGACTCTGACTTCTTGAATGCATCTTTTACCTCATTATATGAACTCTCACTTTCCCCTGACC
Organism: Scyliorhinus torazame; assembly: GCF_047496885.1. Taxonomy (NCBI): domain Eukaryota; kingdom Metazoa; phylum Chordata; class Chondrichthyes; order Carcharhiniformes; family Scyliorhinidae; genus Scyliorhinus; species Scyliorhinus torazame. Next base: position 62,572,256 of record NC_092724.1, on the reverse strand, counting down.
AGTGCCATACCTGTTTGGCAAATAACAAAGTATATAACAGCTTCAATCATGTCGCTAAATTCGGAATAAATTTTCCAGAATAATTGATTAATCATAAAAACAACCTCAGTTGTGTCATATTTGAGGAGAGGGAAATGTTGCAACATTTAGGTCTTCCTGTGTTTGATTTGCTAAGAGATAGAGTTGAAACCTCTCTTTGTATGAGTTCCAAGTCTCACAGCCTTCATCAAATGCTTCCACAGCACCTGCTTTCCCCACCATTCTGGATGCTGGCTTCCAGTGTCAATACTTTAATCAACTTCCTCTCTTCCATTTATTTATGATGCAAAGAACAAGCACAATGCAACTTTGAAATTTTCTTTTTGCCTGACTGTGGTTTTTCCCCCAAGTACTGGCATGTACAGAGCCAGAACATTTCTGAATCCCTGTTCCCGCATCCTGTTTCGCTTTGCCACATGTGTGATTCCTGCAGCCTAGACTCCATCCACTTCAATGGCAAGCAGGTTTTCATGATGTTTTTCTGGTTGCATTACGATTTTTTTAAGCTTTCAACATTGGTAGCTTTTGCTTCGCCTGATGTAGGAGTTCGGTCCCAAGAATCTTTTCTCCATTCTCGACACCATCTCCACTTTTCTTGTCGACGAATCTTTTTTTCTTCAACAATTCTGCTTTCTTGCCTCAATCCTCATATTGCCAGTTTTCTCTTTTGTTACATATCCAAGTGCCACAAAGAGAAAGGGTATGGAGGTGCCACTGGCTTGGATTTCTTACAAACACAATGCGAAGGTTATTAGGAGATGCTGCTGATACAATCTAAAATAGGGAACTGGAAGCCATGCAAAACACTCTGCTGATGTTACTACAGATCACGTGACGTTCCATCAGCAGGGATGTCCACTCGGATACATAACACCTACCTAAAATATCTACCTCTCTTTTCTGATTGTTCGTTTAACAGGCAAATACTAATGGCTGCTTCTAATGTTAGACCACTCTCTCGCAGAAACTGCTTGCAGGCTAAATTCTTATGAATCCCACAAACTATTCGATCCCTGATTAGTTCATCGGTGAGAGTTCCAAAAGCACATTTCTTTGCCACTATTTTCAGGGGGCTGTATCTGATTGTATTGATTGATCTGTTCTTTGGTTTGTTGAATTGAATGCACAACTGCCGAGGATTATATTTTTTACCGGAAAACAGATAGTCTCCAGTTTCTTTAGTATTATTTTGGTGTCCTCATTTTCCTCCTCTGTTTGAAAAGCAAGCGACTCAAATTTTATGGCGGTCTGGCTTGTCAGAAAAGGCAGCACCACAGTTAATACCCATTCTCGTGCTTTTTCCAGCTATCTGCAATATCTTTATCAAAGTTGAGTGGGTCGATGCAGCAAAGTCCTTGTGCCATACTGCCAACTCCTAACACCATGTAGGCATTCTGGGTTCCACGTCACAGGCCACAAGTACTTTTACAAAGAGTGACTTCCACACCTAGGAGGGCAAGGGCAGATGCATGGGAGCACCATCATCTCCAAGTTCCCCTCCAAGCCACACACCATAATGACTCAGAAATATATTGTTTGTTTCTTCATCATCACAAGGTCAAAATCTTGAAACCCCCATCTGATTGCCTTGTGAGAATCCCTGCATCATGTGGACAGGCAACAGTTTAAGAAGGTTTACCATCACTTTTTCAAGGACAATTTAGGGATGGGTAGCAAATGTTGGCCTTGCCAGCAATGCCCAAATTCTGAAAATGATTTTTAAAACTTATAGAGCGAGATTTTCCACCACCGCCCGCCCAACCCAGCGACGTGTTTTCTGGTGGCAGAGGCGGGATCCCATGTCTATACCATTTTGCATGGATTGGCTATCCCGCCACCGGGGAACCCGCCACGAGCTCACCTTCGGCGGGACCGGAAGACTCTGCTGGCAAGAAGTGCTGGAAAATCTGTCCAAAGTTTCAGTAATGGTCCATAGAACCGAGACACTTTCTGTGAAACTCTGTCGCAACCTCAAGCTATATTTGGAGGCGAGGTGGAGAGGAAACTGGCATAATTAACAAGCAAATGGCCTTCTCTCTCAAGACCAAACAGCCAGACTGTCACAATCAAGATAAGAGGAGAATCGAACCAAGCCAGCCATGGAGTAATTTAAAAACTTGTTATGTCCCTTTGTGGTATCTTATTAAGGAACAATCTGAGCCCTTATAATTAACATACACATGAAGTACTAGAGAATATGAAACTAATTTTGTAATTATCTGACTGGTTCTGTGAATTTTATTCAAAATTAGCCGCGAATTAGAGGTTGGAATAATATTAATCAGGCAGTTTGTTCATGTTTCCATTTTTAAAATAAATTTAGAGTAGCCAATTGTTTTATTTTCAATTAAGGGACAATTTAGCATGGCCAATTCACCTACCCTGCACATCTTTGGGTTGTGGGGGTGAGACCCACGCATACACGGGGAGAACGTGCAAACTCACACGGACAGTGACCGGTGTCGGGATCAAACCCGGGTCCTCAGTGCCATGAGGCAGCAGTGCTAACCACTGCACCAATGTGCCATCCTTTGATCACCTTTCCAACTAGTTTGCTGGGGTTTCTTTTTGGAGTATTTGTTCTAAGAATGTGGGGGTCACTGCCGCAGCTGGGATTTACTGCCCATCTGTAGTCACCCTGAGAACGTGGTGCCAGACATTTTATTAAATCTGCTGCTCACCACAAATGTTGTACAGTTGAACGGCTCACTAAGCCTCTACAGAGGGGACTGGGATTAAGGATGTGCAGACCCTTAAGCCTCAAATTTTGTGGATTGCAGCATGCTTTCCCAAAACAAAAAGCTTCTCGAAGGAGAGAGAAAAAAGCTGAGCTGATACACGTTGACCTGTCCATTCCAGTGGCTACATTTGTAAGTCTCAAGCATGAATCCATAACATTTAGGTCGCAGGAGTGAGGGCTCAGAGGGTCAACAATGGAGTGTGATTGTGTGGGATAAGCTTCACTGGGGTGTGAATGGCAGGTTCCCTGTCATGAAACATTCATGGTCACTTAACTCTGAGGCTGACTCACAAATGACCAAGGTGGCACTTGAGCTTGTGACCTTTGAATGGTGAGGTCAGCATTTTCTGCGTCTATTACAAACCATTGGACAAATGAAAGATTCTCTTTTTCCCTTTTCATCTTTCACCATACCTTACACAATCTAGCTCTGATTTCCAGAGTATCTGCTCCTAACACTTTGGACAGGATTTCACCGTAGGGTGAGATGTTTTGCACTGAGTGCTGAATTTGGTGCATTTGAGTGCGATAGTGAGAGTTTGGTGACCGAGGGAGTATAAGGCTTCATTTTTATCTAAAGTTTAGTCTTTCTTTTATTTAGTTAAGTAACTTAAAAGTTGCTGTTTGGTTTAGAAGAAGGTGAATTTTCAATAAGCTTTAAACAGGTTTCTACTTGTAGGCACTTGCAGCTGGAGCTTGTTAATTAGTTAATTGGATTAGGCCAGTTTTCAGAGGCTAGATTCACAGTATAAAAGTGATCCCCTACAGTGCAGACTTTGTTTGCACTGAGTGCTGAATTTGGTGCATTTGAGTGCAATAGTGAGAGTTTGGTGACCGAGGGAGTTAGTTGAGGAGGGAGTAAGGTGCTCCTTTCATTTTGTTCCCGACATTTCCGCAAAGAGTGCGAAGAGAGCCAGGAGTTTACAGAAAGTGTAGCTGACTGGGAGCAGGGTCGGAGGGCGGAGATCTAGTTAGTCCACAGGGCAGCTATATTCTGTCAGTTAAGAGGGGATGGAGGCTAGGCCAGTTACATGCTCCTCCTGTAGGATGTGGGTGGTGAGGGATACCACCGGTGTCCCCACTGACTATACCTGCGGGAAGTGCACCCAACTTCAGCTCCTCAAAGACCGTGTTAGGGAACTGGAGCTGAAGCTGGATGAACTTCGGATCATCCGGGAGGCAGAGGGGGTGATTGAGAAGAGTTACAAGGAGGTAACCACACCCAAGGTACAGGACAAGAATAGCTGGGTTACAGTCAGGGGGAAAAAAACAAACAGGCAGAAAGTGCAGGGATCCCTCGTGGCCGTTCCCCTCCAAAACAAGTATACCGTTTTGGATGCTGTTGGGGGGGATGACCTACCGGGGGAAGGCCCTAGCGGCCAGGTCTCTGGCACTGAGTCTGGCTCTGGGGCTCAGAAGGGAAGGGGGGAGAATAGAAAAGCAATAGTTGTAGGAGATTCAATAGTTAGGGGAATAGATAGGAGATTCTGTGGTCGCGAGCGAGACTCCCGGAAGGTATGTTGCCTCCCGGGTGCCAGGGCCAGGGATGTCTCGGATCGTGTCTTCAGGATCCTTAAGGGGGAGGGGGAGCAGTCAGAAGTCGTGGTGCACATTGGTACCAACGACATAGGTAGGAAAAGGGGTGTGGAGGTAATAAACAAGTTTAGGGAGTTAGGCTGGAAGTTGAAAGCCAGGACAGACAGAGTTGTCATCTCTGGTTTGTTGCCGGTGCCACGTGATAGCGAGGCTAGGAATAGGGAGAGAGTGCAGTTGAACACGTGGCTGCAGGAATGGTGTAGGAGGGAGGGCTTCAGGTATTTGGATAATTGGAGCGCATTCTGGGGAAGGTGGGACCTGTACAAGCAGGACAGGTTGCATCTGAACCAGAGGGGCACCAATATCCTGGGAGGGAGGTTTTCTAGTACTCTTCGGGAGGGTTTAAACTAATTTGGCAGGGAAATGGGAACCGGATTTGTAGTCCAGCAACTAAGGTAGCCGATATTCAGGACGCCAAAGCATGTAATGAGGCAGTGGGGAAGGGAACACTGACAAAGGAGAGTACTTGCAGATGGGTTGAAGTGTGGCACGGAGATGGGTTGAAGTGTGTATACTTCAACGCAAGAAGCATCAGGAATAAGGTGGGTGAACTTAAGGCATGGATCGGTACTTGGGACTACGATGTGGTGGCCATCACGGAAACGTGGATAGAAGAGGGGCAGAAATGGTTGTTGGAGGTCCCTGGTTATAGATGTTTCAATAAGATTAGGGAGGGTGGTAAAAGAGGTGGGGGGGGGTGGCATTATTAATTAGAGATAGTATAACAGCTGCAGAAAGGCAGTTCGAGGAGTATCACCCTATTGAGGTAGTATGGGTTGAAGTCAGAAATAGGAAAGGAGCAGTCACCTTGTTAGGAGTTTTCTATAGGCCCCCCAATAGTAGCAGAGATGTGGAGGAACAGATTGGGAAACAGATTTTGGAAAGGTGCAGAAGTCATAGGGTAGTAGTCATGGGCGACTTTAACTTCCCAAATATTGAGTGGAAACTCTTTAGATCAAATAGTTTGGATGGGGTGGTGTTTGTGCAGTGTGTCCAGGAAGCTTTTCTAACACAGTATGTAGATTGTCCGACCAGAGGAGGGGCAATATTGGATTTAGTACTGGGTAATGAGCCAGGGCAAGTGATAGATTTGTTAGTGGGGGAGCATTTTGGAGATAGTGACCACAATTCTGTGACTTTCACTTTAGTAATGGAGAGGGATAGGTATGTGCAACAGGGCAAGGTTTACAATTGGGGGAAGGGTAAATACGATGTTGTCAGACAAGAATTGAAGTGCATAAGTTGGGAACATAGGCTGGCAGGGAAGGACACAAGTGAAATGTGGAACTTGTTCAAGGAACAGGTGCTACGTGTCCTTGATATGTATGTCCCTGTCAGGCAGGGAAGAGATGGTCGAGTGAGGGAACCATGGTTGACAAGAGAGGTTGAATGTCTTGTTAAGAGGAAAAAGGTGACTTATGTAACGCTGAGGAAACAAGGTTCAGACAGGGCATTGGAGGGATACAAGATAGCCAGGAGGGAACTGAAGAAAGGGATTAGCAGAGCTAAGAGAGGGCATGAACAATCTTTGGCGGGTAGGATCAAGGAAAACCCCAAGGCCTTTTACACATATGTGAGAAATATGAGAATGACTAGAGCGAGGGTAGGTCCGATCAAGGACAGAAGCGGGAGATTGTGTATTGAGTCTGAAGAGATAGGAGAGGTCTTGAACGAGTACTTTTCTTCTGTATTTACAAATGAGAGGGGCGATATTGTTGGAGAGGACAGTGTGAAACAGATTGGTAAGCTCGAGGAAATACTTGTTAGGAAGGAAGATGTGTTGGGCATTTTGAAAAACTTGAGGATAGACAAGTCCCCCGGGCCTGACGGGATATATCCAAGGATTCTATGGGAAGCAAGAGATGAAATTGCAGAGCCGTTGGCAATGATCTTTTCGTCCTCACTGTCAACAGGGGTGGTACCAGGGGATTGGAGAGTGGCGAATGTCGTGCCCCTGTTCAAAAAAGGGACTAGGGATAACCCTGGGAATTACAGGCCAGTTAGTCTTACTTCGGTGGTAGGCAAAGTAATGGAAAGGGTACTGAAGGATAGGATTTCTGAGCATCTGGAAAGACACTGCTTGATTAGGGATAGTCAGCACGGATTTGTGAGGGGTAGGTCTTGCCTTACAAATCTTATTGAATTCTTTGAGGAGGTGACCAAGCATGTGGATAAAGGTAAAGCAGTGGATGTAGTGTACATGGATTTTAGTAAGGCATTTGATAAAGTTCCCCATGGTAGGCTTATGCAGAAAGTAAGGAGGCATGGGATAGTGGGAAATTTGGCCAGTTGGATAACAAACTGGCTAACCGATAGAAGTCAGAGAGTGGTGGTGGATGGCAAATATTCAGCCTGGATCCCAGTTACCAGTGGCGTACCGCAGGGATCAGTTCTGGGTCCTCTGCTGTTTGTGATTTTCATTAATGACTTGGATGAGGGAGTTGAAGGGTGGGTCAGTAAATTTGCAGACGATACGAAGATTGGTGGAGTTGTGGATAGTAAGGAGGGCTGTTGTCGGCTGCAAAGAGACATAGATAGGATGCAGAGCTGGGCTGAGAAGTGGCAGATGGAGTTTAACCCTGAAAAGTGTGAGGTTGTCCATTTTGGAAGGACAAATATGAATGCGGAATACAGGGTTAACGGTAGAGTTCTTGGCAATGTGGAGGAGCAGAGAGATCTTGGGGTCTATGTTCATACATCTTTGAAAGTTGCCACTCAAGTGGATAGAGCTGTGAAGAAGGCCTATGGTGTGCTCGCGTTCATTAACAGAGGGATTGAATTTAAGAGCCGTGAGGTGATGATGCAGCTGTACAAAACTTTGGTAAGGCCACATTTGGAGTACTGTGTACAGTTCTGGTCGCCTCATTTTAGGAAGGATGTGGAAGCTTTGGAAAAGGTGCAAAGAAGATTTACCAGGATGTTGCCTGGAATGGAGAGTAGGTCTTACGAGGAAAGGTTGAGGGTGCTAGGCCTTTTCTCATTAGAACGGAGAAGGATGAGGGGCGACTTGATAGAGGTTTATAAGATGATCAGGGGAATAGATAGAGTAGACAGTCAGAGACTTTTTCCCCGGGTGGAACAAACCATTACAAGGGGACATAAATTTAAGGTGAAAGGTGGAAGATATAGGAGGGATATCAGAGGTAGGTTCTTTACCCAGAGAGTAGTGGGGGCATGGAATGCACTGCCTGTGGAAGTAGTTGAGTCGGAAACATTAGGGACCTTCAAGCAGCTATTGGATAGGTACATGGATTACAGTAAAATGATAGTGTAGATTTATTTGTCCTCAAGGGCAGCACGGTAGCATTGTGGATAGCACAATTGCTTCACAGCTCCAGGGTCCCAGGTTCGATTCCGGCTTGGGTCACTGTCTGTGCGGAGTCTGCACGTCCTCCCCGTATGTGCGTGGGTTTCCTCCGGGTGCTCCGGTTTCCTCCCACAGTCCAAAGATGTGCGGGTTAGGTGAATTGGCCAATGATAAATTGCCCTTAATGTCCAAATTGCCCTTGGTGTTGGGTGGAAGTGTTGAGTTTGGGTAGGGTGCTCTTTCCAAGAGCCGGTGCAGACTCAAAGGGCCGAATGGCCTCCTTCTGCACTGTAAATTCAATGATAATCTATGATTAATCTAGGACAAAGGTTCGGCACAACATCGTGGGCCGAAGGGCCTGTTCTGTGCTGTATTTTTCTATGTTCTATGTTCTATGTCCAGGATGGGATGTCAACAGCGTTTTGTGTTGTTTGACCGCTGTGCCGCTGGGCAGCCTGTCACGTGGAGTTGGCTTCGGTGGGCCTGGAAAATCCCGACGGCAGGAAGGGCCAGAAAATGCAGCCCTTTGACTGAATATCCGTTAACTAATTCAGTGTGGCTCACCCCCACACCTCCATATTGCTCATCCCATTCTGATGCCCCTCCCCCCCGCCCCCATGCGTCCCACTCTGGCTCCCTTTGTTATTACTCCTCGAAGTCCGCTTCTCCATTCAATTCCTCCCCCTTCACATATCCAGGGTCATGGGGGCAGCAGCACATTTAACAGTGCAGCCGCCTTCAAACAGAAGCAATTTCTGGCACTCAGCTTTCTGAAACACGACCTCTTAGCTTTAGGCATTTGACAGAAATGTTTAAACTGACTGTAGTTCTTGGGAGAGGTAAGGTACCTTTTGGAGAGGTATGGTATCCTTTAGGGAGAGGTGAAGTGTTCTTCGGAAGATGTCTCATACCCTCTCAGGTGACCTTTGTGTGGTGATATACATCACTGTAAGTACACAAAGGGTTAATGTACATACACTACACCTAGCTAGACACTAGAGGGAACAACAGAGACATGACACACAAACAGTCAACCAATAGGTCAGTAAGATAGGACACGACCAATGGGCATTCACGATACACATATAGGTGACACTACCACAGAAAGGCATTACACCAACCCTTATAAAAGGACACATCACACATGCTCACTCTCTTTCCAGTGGAGACACTCAGTGAGTACAGACACAGGATTGATTGAACATCACACCCACCACGTGGATTGTAGCAGACTGGTTAGTCAGTCTGAGTTGCTATAGAAGGATTAACAGTAGCGTTGAATCCAAGTAGGAGAATTGTTAATAGTTTAATAAACGTGTTAAAGCTATCTCCAAGTCTGAACCTTCCTTTGTCAAAGTGCACATCAAGGAAGCAGCTTATGCTATGTCAAGAGCATAACAAAACACTTTGGATTGTTAATAGTAGAAGTGAATGTGCGAAAAATTCTTTGTAACCATCAAACTGTCATTTAAATGGTGAAACATAAAGCGCGCTGGGGTTGGGAAAAAAATCATGCTTACAATTTCAATAGGTGTCTGTGGACATCATCATAGAATCACTACAACCATTTGGCCCATCGAGTCTGTGCCGAAAGAGCACCCTATCTAAGCCCACACCCCCACCCCATTCCCGTAACCTGGTCACACCACCGACCTTTATGTACAAAAAGGGGCAATTTAGCATGGCCAATCCACAACCCAACATGTTGAACACCAAATAAAGGGGGGAAAGCCCCGACACATTATATCACTGTCCCCAAACCTTCCCCACCCAACCACAACATTAAATAAATCAAAGTCCATACTCAGTTCAGTTCCAGTCTTTCAGCCCTCATAAATGCCTCCGCCTCCTCCATTGTCTCAAATAAATGATCCTTGCAGTTATACATAACTCTCAGCTTCGCCGGGTAGACCACCCAAACCGCACATCGCTCTTGTTTTTTTTTTTTTAAATGTTTTAATTCTCCTCCTTTTTCACATTTTCTCCCACATTTACATCCATCAACAATAAACAATAATCAGCAAGATATGTCAGTCCCCATAATAACAACAACGATCCCATTTGTTGGGAACATAGGCTGGCAGGGAAGGACACAAGTGAAATGTGGAACTTGTTCAAGGAACAGGTGCTAAGTGTCCTTGATATGTATGTCCCTGTCAGGCAGGGAAGAGATGGTCGAGTGAGGGAACCATGGTTGACAAGAGAGGTTGAATGTCTTGTTAAGAGGAAAAAGGTGACTTATGTAACGCTGAGGAAACAAGGTTCAGACAGGGCATTGGAGGGATACAAGATAGCCAGGAGGGAACTGAAGAAAGGGATTAGGAGAGCTAAGAGAGGGCATGAACAATCTTTGGCGGGTAGGATCAAGGAAAACCCCTAGGCCTTTTACACATATGTGAGAAATATGAGAATGACTAGAGCGAGGGTAGGTCCGATCAAGGACAGTAGCGGGAGATTGTGTATTGAGTCTGAAGAGATAGGAGAGGTCTTGAACGAGTACTTTTCTTCTGTATTTACAAATGAGAGGGGCAATATTGTTGGAGAGGACAGTGTGAAACAGATTGGTAAGCTCGAGGAAATACTTGTTAGGAAGGAAGATGTGTTGGGCATTTTGAAAAACTTGAGGATAGACAAGTCCCCCGGGCCTGACGGGATATATCCAAGGATTCTATGGGAAGCAAGAGATGAAATTGCAGAGCCGTTGGCAATGATCTTTTCGTCCTCACTGTCAACAGGGGTGGTACCAGGGGATTGGAGAGTGGCGAATGTCGTGCCCCTGTTCAAAAAAGGGACTAGGGATAACCCTGGGAATTACAGGCCAGTTAGTCTTACTTCGGTGGTAGGCAAAGTAATGGAAAGGGTACTGAAGGATAGGATTTCTGAGCATCTGGAAAGACACTGCTTGATTAGGGATAGTCAGCACGGATTTGTGAGGGGTAGGTCTTGCCTTACAAGTCTTATTGAATTCTTTGAGGAGGTAACCAAGCATGTGGATGAAGGTAAAGCAGTGGATGTAGTGTACATGGATTTTAGTAAGGCATTTGATAAAGTTCCCCATGGTAGGCTTATGCAGAAAGTAAGGAGGCATGGGATAGTGGGAAATTTGGCCAGTTGGATAACAAACTGGCTAACCGATAGAAGTCAGAGAGTGGTGGTGGATGGCAAATATTCAGCCTGGATCCCAGTTACCAGTGGCGTACCGCAGGGATCAGTTCTGGGTCCTCTGCTGTTTGTGATTTTCATTAATGACTTGGATGAGGGAGTTGAAGGGTGGGTCAGTAAATTTGCAGACGATACGAAGATTGGTGGAGTTGTGGATAGTAAGGAGGGCTGTTGTCGGCTGCAAAGAGACATAGATAGGATGCAGAGCTGGGCTGAGAAGTGGCAGATGGAGTTTAACCCTGAAAAGTGTGAGGTTGTCCATTTTGGAAGGACAAATATGAATGCGGAATACAGGGTTAACGGTAGAGTTCTTGGCAATGTGGAGGAGCAGAGAGATCTTGGGGTCTATGTTCATACATCTTTGAAAGTTGCCACTCAAGTGGATAGAGCTGTGAAGAAGGCCTATGGTGTGCTCGCGTTCATTAACAGAGGGATTGAATTTAAGAGCCGTGAGGTGATGATGCAACTGTACAAAACTTTGGTAAGGCCACATTTGGAGTACTGTGTACAGTTTTGGTCGCCTCATTTTAGGAAGGATGTGGAAGCTTTGGAAAAGGTGCAAAGAAAATTTACCAGGATGTTGCCTGGAATGGAGAGTAGGTCTTACGAGGAAAGGTTGAGGGTGCTAGGCCTTTTCTCATTAGAACGTGGAAGGATCAGGGGCGACTTGATAGAGGTTTATAAGATGATCAGGGGAATAGATAGAGTAGACAGTCAGAGACTTTTTCCCCGGGTGGAACAAACCATTACAAGGGGACATAAATTTAAGGTGAAAGGTGGAAGATATAGGAGGGATATCAGAGGTAGGTTCTTTACCCAGAGAGTAGTGGGGGCATGGAATGCACTCCCTGTGGAAGTAGTTGAGTCGGAAACATGAGGGACCTTCGAGCAGCTATTGGCTAGGTACATGGATTACAGTAAAATGATATAGTGTAGATTTATTTGTTCTCAAGGGCAGCACGGTAGCATTGTGGATAGCACAATTGCTTCACAGCTCCAGGGTCCCAGGTTCGATTCCGGCTTGGGTCACTGTCTGTGCGGAGTCTGCCCGTCCTCCCCGTGTCTGCGTGGGTTTCCTCCGGGTGCTCCGGTTTCCTCCCACAGTCCAAAGATGTGCGGGTTAGGTGAATTGGCCAATGATAAATTGCCCTTAATGTCCAAATTGCCCTTGGTGTTGGGTGGAGGTGTTGAGTTTGGGTAGGGTGCTCTTTCCAAGAGCCGGTGCAGACTCAAAGGGCCGAATGGCCTCCTTCTGCACTGTAAATTCAATGATAATCTATGATTAATCTAGGACAAAGGTTCGGCACAACATCGTGGGCCGAAGGGCCTGTTCTGTGCTGTATTTTCTATTTTCTATGTTCTATGTTCTACCCACCAACCCCCAAACCTCAACCCGTATGTTTACATAAACAAATGGCAAAAAGGAATCAGGGATTACCCGTAGTCACCCTTAATCTTACACAGTTCTCCCCCTCCCCCCACCCCCACTGCAGGTCTCCAGCTCCTCCCGTCCACTGCCTCTTGTAAAACTCCTCCTCCCAACCTCGGTTCCTTCCCCCCAACTTTCCACCCCGGCTAGACCACTCGGACCCTGTTCTGCCAGGCTCCGATGGCCGCAGCCCCTCCCCCCACCTCACTCCCGTTCACTGGCCGGCTTAAAACGGCCAGCGTGGAGGCCCCCGCCCGGGTCCCTTTCCCACTTGCCCAGCCCCAGGAAAGCCCAAAGATCCCCTTTTAGCACACACAGCCCACATATCCACCTACACCCCAAAGAACTCTTATTTCGAGTGAAAGTCCCTTTCCTTGTCCAAATACATACCACATTGGCTCCTTTAATCTCTACACCTGCACGCCGTGATACAAAAAAGAAGACAATACTGTCATGAGGTTACATCGGCACATGGCCATTCCTCAATTTCTCAGTTCTGCCACAGTCCTTCTGCTTTCGCAAACTCCTCCGCTGCTTCCGCCGTTCCAAAATAAAAGTCCCTGAGCTTGTAAGTCACCCTCAGCTTCGCTGGATATACAATGCCGCACCGCACCTTGCTTATGTACAGTGCCCTCTTCACCCGGTTGAAGGCAGCCCGCCTCCTTGCCAGCTCCACCGTAAAGTCCTGGTATACACGTCTACCAGCTCCAGCCCACTGCACCACCCGCTTCTGCTTGGCCCAGCTCAGGACCTTCTCCTTCACCCTGTACCTACGGAAGCACAGAGTCACTGCCCTTGGCGGCTCACTCGCCTTTGGTATAGGCCTCCACGACCGATGAGCCCGATCCAGTTCATATCGGGAGGGATCCTCCCCCTCCCCCAATAATTTTGCCAGCATCGCGGCAAAGTACTCAGTCGGCTTCGGTCCTTCAACTCCTTCGGGCAGCCCCACAATCCTCAAATTCTGTCGCCTGGATCTGTTTTCCAGGTCTTCCATTTTTCCTCGCAGATCCTTGTTAGTTTCCATCACCTTCCGCATCTCTTTCCCCATCGAGGCAAGTTGATCACTGTGCTGCAATAACGTCTCCTCCACTTCCTTCCGCACCTCCGCCACTGCGCTCGCCACCTCCGTCCTCACCGGGGAAACCGCCTCCTCCACCAACACACTCAAAACCTCCGTCATCTCCTTCCTCACAGTCTCCATGCATTTCGCAATCTGCGCCAACTGCTTTTCAAATTCCGCAGCCATCACCTTAGTTATTTTTTCAGCCGTAAGCAGTGCGGCCTTCCCTGGTGCTCCAGCCTTCATTTTCCCTGGTGACCCCGCGGTGACCTATCCACTCCCCGACGGACCTCCAGCTGTTTTTTTTCGGCCATTTCCTTGCTCACCCTCGACATTTTTCTTTGTTCCTTTTATCCTCCTGTGTCTTCACTGTGTCTCCTCCGTGCCTTCTTCCTTCTTCTGCCGCCTCCGCGGACCCTGGGACCGGGCTTAAAACCCCGAAAATGTCGTTGCCGAACGGGAGCCCTCCATTGTGCGGCCGCCTCCCGCCCACCGTCACCGGAAGTCCCGCACATCGCTCTTGTAAATCGCTGCCTTCGCCCCGTTAAAGGCCGCCAGCCTCCTTGCTAGTTACACTGATATACAACAACAAAGAACAAAGAAATGTACAGCACAGGAACAGGCCCTTCGGCCCTCCAAGCCCGTGCCGACCATGCTGCCCGACTAAACTACAATCTTCTACACTTCCTGGGTCCGTATCCTTCTATTCCCATCCTATTCATGTATTTGTCAAGATGCCCCTTAAATGTCACTATCGTCCCTGCTTCCACCACCTCCTCCGGTAGCGAGTTCCAGGCACCCACTACCCTCTGTGTAAAAAAACTTGCCTCGTACATCTACTCTAAACCTTGCCCCTCTCACCTTAAACCTATGCCCCCTAGTAATTGACCCCTCTACCCTGGGGAAAAGCCTCTGACTATCCACTCTGTCTATGCCCCTCATAATTTTGTATACCTCTATCAGGTCTCCCCTCAACCTCCTTCGTTCCAGTGAGAACAAACCGAGTTTATTCAACCGCTCCTCATAGCTAATGCTCTCCATACCAGGCAACATTCTGGTAAATCTCTTCTGCACCCTCTCTAAAGCCTCCACATCCTTCTGGTAGTGTGGCGTCCAGAATTGAACACTATACTCCAAGTGTGGCCTAACTAAGGTTCTATACAGCTGCAACATGACTTGCCAATTCTTATACTCAATGCCCCGGCCAATGAAGGCAAGCATGCCGTATGCCTTCTTGACTACCTTCTCCACCTGTGTTGCCCCTTTCAATGACCTGTGGACCTGTACTCCTAGATCTCTTTGACTTTCAATACTCTTGAGGGTTCTACCATTCACTGTATATTCCCTACCTGCATTAGACCTTCCAAAATGCATTACCTCACATTTGTCCGGATTAAACTCCATCTGCCATCTCTCCGCCCAAGTCTCCAGACAATCTAAATCCTGCTGTATCCTCCGACAGTCCTCATCGCTATCCGCAATTTCACCAACCTTTGTGTAGTCTGCAAACTTACTAAGCAGACCAGTTACATTTTCCTCCAAATCATTTATATATACTACAAAGAGCAAAGGTCCCAGCACTGATCCCTGTGGAACACCACTGGTCACAGCCCTCCAATTAGAAAAGCATCCCTCCATTGCTACTCTCTGCCTTCTATGGCCTAGCCAGTTCTGTATCCACCTTGAAAGCTCACCCCTGATCCCGTGTGACTTCACCTTTTGTACTAGTCTACCACGAGGGATCTTGTCAAAGGCCTTACTGAAGTCCATATAGACAACATCCACTGCCCTACCTGCATCAATCATCTTAGTGACCTCCTCGAAAAACTCTATCAAGTTAGTGAGACACGACCTCCCCTTCACAAAACCGTGCTGCCTCTCACTAATACGTCCATTTGCTTCCAAATGGGAGTAGATCCTGTCTCGAAGAATTCTCTCCGGTAATTTCCCTACCACTGAAGTAAGGCTCACCGGCCTGTAGTTCCCGGGATTATCCTTGCTACCCTTCTTAAACAGAGGAACAACATTGGCTATTCTCCAGTCCTCCGGGACATCCCCTGAAGACAGCGAGGATCCAAAGATTTCTGTCAAGGCCTCAGCAATTTCCTCTCCAGCCTCCTTCAGTATTCTGGGGTAGATCCCATCAGGCCCTGGGGACTTATCTACCTTAATATTTATTAAGACACCCAACACCTCGTCTTTTTGGATCACAATGTGACCCAGGCTATCTACACCCCCTTCTCCAGATTCAACATCTACCAATTTCTTCTCTTTGGTGAATACTGATGCAAAGTATTCATTTAGTACCTCGCCCATTTCCTCTGGCTCCACACATAGATTCCCTTGCCTATCCTTCAGTGGGCAAACCCTTTCCCTGGCTACCCTCTTGCTTTTTATGTACGTGTAAAAAGCCTTGGGATTTTCTTTAACCCTATTTGCCAATGACTTTTCGTGAACCCTTCTAGCCCTCCTGACTCCTTGCTTAAGTTCCTTCCTACTTTCCTTATATTCCACGCAGGCTTCGTCTGTTCCCAGCCTTTTAGCCCTGACAAATGCCTCCTTTTTCTTTTTGACGAGGCCTACAATACCACTCGTCATCCAAGGTTCCCGAAAATTGCCGTATTTATCCTTCTTCCTCACAGGAACATGCCGGTCCTGTATTCCTTTCAACTGCCACTTGAAAGCCTCCCACATGTCAGATGTTGATTTGCCCTCAAACATCCGCCCCCAATCTATGTTCTTCAGTTCCCGCCTAATATTGTTATAATTAGCCTTCCCCCAATTTAGCACAATCATCCTCGGACCACTCTTATCCTTGTCCACCAGTACTTTAAAACTTACTGAATTGTGGTCACTGTTACCAAAATGCTCCCCTACTGAAACATCTACCACCTGGCCGGGCTCATTCCCCAATACCAGGTCCAGTACCGCCCCTTCCCTAGTTGGACTGTCTACATATTGTTTTGAGAAGCCCTCCTGGATGCTCCTTACAAACTCCGCCCCGTCTAAGCCCCTGGCACTAAGTGAGTCCCAGTCAATATTGAGGAAGTTGAAGTCTCCCATCACCACAACCCTGTTGTTTTTACTCTTTTCCAAAATCTGTCTACCTATCTGCTCCTCTATCTCCCGCTGGCTGTTGGGAGGCCTGTAGTATACCCCCAACATTGTAACTGCACCCTTCTTATTCCTGATCTCTACCCATATAGCCTCACTGCCCTCTGAGGTGTCCTCTCGCAGTATAGCTGTGATATTCTCCCGAACAAGTAGCGCAACTCCGCCTCCCCTTTTACATCCCCCTCTATCCCGCCTGAAACATCTAAATCCTGGAACGTTTAGCTGCCAATCCTGCCCTTCCCTCAACCAGGTCTCTGTAATGGCAACAACATCATAGTTCCAAGTACTAATCCAAGCTCTAAGTTCATCTGCCTTACCCGTAATACTCCTTGCATTAAAACATATGCACTTCAGGCCACCAGACCCGCTGTGTTCAGCAACTTCTCCCTGTCTGCTCTGCCTCAGAGCCACACTGTCCCTATTCCCTAGTTCTCCCTCAATGCTCTCACCTTCTGACCTATTGCTCCCGTGCCCACCCCCCTGCCATACTAGTTTAAACCCTCCCGTGTGACACTAGCAAACCTCGCGGCCAGGATATTTATGCCTCGCCGGTTTAGATGCAACCCGTCCTTCTTATACAGGTCACACCTGCCCCGGAAGAGCTCCCAGTGGTCCAGATAATGGAAACCCTCCCTCCTACACCAGCTGTTTAGCCACGTGTTTAGCTGCTCTATCTTCCTATTTCTAGCCTCACTGGCACGTGGCACAAGGAGTAATCCCGAGATTACAACCCTCGAGGTCCTGTCTTTTAACTTTCTGCCTAGCTCCCTGAACTCCTGCTGCAGGACCTCATGTCCCTTCCTGCCTATGTCATTAGTACCAATATGTACAACGACCTCTGCCTGTTTGCCCTCCCCCTTCAGGATGCCCTCTACCCGTTCGGAGACATCCTGGACCCTTGCACCAGGGAGGCAACATACCATCCTGGAGTCTCTTTCACGTCCACAGAAGCGCCTATCTGTGTCCCTGACTATAGAGTCCCCTATTACTATTACTCTTCTGCGCTTTGACCCTCCCTTCTGAACATCAGAGCCAGCCGTGGTGCCACTGCTCTGGCTACTGCTGTTTTCCCCTGATAGGCTATCCCCCACGACAGTATCCAAAGGGGTATATCTGTTCGAGAGGGGGACAACCACAGGGGATTCCTGCACTGACTGCCTGCCCTTTCTGGTGGTCACCCATTTCTCTGCCTGCACCTTGGGATATATCCTTATCTCAGATTCTCCTTGGCCCATCGCAAGACCTACTCCTTCATCTGATAGCAGTGGAAACAGACCATCACAGCTCTGGGTGGTTCATTCACCTTTGGCTTCGGCTGAAGTGACCAGTGAGCCCGATCCGGCTCAAAGAGGGAGGTGTTGGCCTCCTCCCTCAATAATTTGACAGATATCTCTGAAAAGTACTCCGTTGGCCTCGGGCCCTCCAAACCCTTATGCAGCCCCACAATCCAAAGATTCTGCCACCATGACCTGTTCTCCAGGTCCTCCACTTTGACTCTCAGCCCTTTATTACTTTCCTCCTACTTCAGCAGCTCCTCTCCCAGCGAGGTGAGCTGGCGATACTCCAAGGCCCCGACCGTAGAGCTCCTGGCGGAGAAGAAAAAAACTACAGATGGACTTTGACCTGCTCTTCACGAGGAGATTGGCGCACCAACTCCGCCAGGCATGTGGGACCCTATATGAATACGGAGACAAAGCCAGCTACCTGCTGGCTCACCAGCTGAGAAAGCCGGCAGCCACAAGAAAAATCATACAAATTAGGGATAGCAGAGGCGCACTAGAAACGTACCCAGACAAAGTCAACAAAGCCTTTTTGAGGCCTTTTACCAGGGGCTGTACACCTCGGAGCCCCCAGCAGAGGATTCGGGGATGAAGCAGTTTCCTGATGGACTGGGCAGCCAGTTTGGGGCAGGATAGGAAATGGGGCCTAGAAGCACTGGTAGAACTGGGAGAGTCCATGGAGAGTATTAGCTCCATGCAGGAGAGGATGGCGCCGGGACCGGACGGTTTCCCGCCGGACATCAGGTGGTTGATGTGCCCGTTATTCTCGCCTTGTGCTTGCACTATATAAGAAACCGGCCCCCACTGGGACAATACCAAGCCCAGGACCGGCGTGACACCTTCGCCAAAATTCCGGACACCCATCGAATTGCCCGGGGCGAAACTGCGCAATGACATGCAGCGGCCTGTGTCTGCCTCGGTCCTATCCTGCCCCCGGCTGATCTTTCCAGCAAGGTCCGTGATGAAGAGGCTCAGCCAGCTGCGGAGGCCACGCCCCATCGGCAATTCGGTCGGCACGACCTGCCATGTTGTGGCGTGGTTCAGCAACTAAACGGAAAACGTGCGAACCAAGTCTCCCAGGATCCGGAGGTCTGCTTCCTCATTCCCTGCTTGTACGTCCGGACTGCCCGCTCGGCCAACCCGTTGGAGGCTGGGTGGTATGGGGCGGTGCGCATGTGGCAGATCCATTGTCAGCCACCAAGGAGCTAAACTCAGCATTTGTAAAAGTTTTAAAAAAAATCTTTTTAGTCTCCACATTTTCACCAAATACACAACCAAAGAAAAACAAACAAAAAAAACAAGCACAATAGCAATCTCCTAGAAACAACCCCCCCACACACCCCCACCCAACTCCCCTTCAATATACAGACCAATACATCTGCTTGTGCATTCCAGGTAAAAGTTAATCAGTAACCTCCCCCTTCCCTCCCTCTTAATGTTCAATGGAAACCACTTCTTGAAAGTGCATAATAAACAGTCCGTATGAATCGTAGAACATCTGCTTCATCCCTTCCAGCTCAAATTTTAACTTCTCGAGGGTCAGAAATACAAGTAGGTCCCCCCGCCACGCTGAGACACAGGGTGGAAAAGCTGACCTCCACCCCGAAAGGACCCACCTCCGGGCAATCAGCGAGGTGAAGGCTGAAACATCTGCCCCCGCACTCGCCTACAGCCCTGGCCGGTCTGACACCCCGAAAATGGCTTCTAGGGGACCTGCTTCCACTTCTGTGGTTATCGCCCTCAAGTCCCCCGGGAGTGCCCGGAGCTGGGCCCCGTACAGCATGATGTGCCGGACCCTGGCCAGGATGGGTCCATCTGTGTCTAAGCCTTTTCGTGGGCCGCCGTTAGAGATATTGAGTCCATAAAATGTATGGTCATGATTACCTCGCCCGATGCATTGGTGTGCTGGTGGGTAGTGGGAGGAGCTGAGAGCATTTGCTTGGGAATCTTCGTCCCTGCACGATATACCAGAATATACTCATACACCGCCAGAAGGAGAGCCCAACACTGAATGCGGGCTGGCGCCATCAGGGGAATTGCCTTGTCCACTTTGAATAATCCCAAGAGGGGTTTCTGGTCAGTATAAGCCATGAACGCATGTCCATAGACACACTGGTGTAATTGTTTTACGCCGAACACCAGTGCCAAACCTTCCTTTTGTATTTGGGCGTGATTTTGTTCCGCCGCCGCCAAGGTGCATGAAGCGAACGCAATGGGTCAGTCGGTACCATCGACCATCTTGTGTGCCAAAATGGCCCCGATCCTATTGCGCGAGGCGTCACACATGAGCAACAAGGGCGTTGACAGGTCGAAGTGAGTCAACAATGGGAGGACGACAGTCGCCGCTCTACTTCGTTGAATGCTCTCTGCTGCGGAGGGTCCCAAGTCCACCACTGGCCTTTCTTTAACAACAAGTGCAGCAGGACCAAGACTGTCGCCAAGTTTGGGATGAAGTTTCCGTAATAGTTGACCAGGCTCAAAAACAAACAGAATTCCGTGGGATCCTTTGGAACAGGTGCCTGTCAGGTGGCCTGAACTTTATCGCCTAATGGGTGTAGTCCATGCCTGTCAACCCTGTAGCCCTGTACCACCTCCTAAGCGTGGAACACACAATTTTCACGTCGCAGGCAGATCCCGGCTGCCTCTAACCTACACAGCACGTTCTCCAGGTTTTTCAGATACTCCTGGTCAGAGGAACTGGTAAACAGCACATCATTCAGGTAAACTGCCACCTGTGGCAACCCATGGAGGATATTTTCCATAACCCTGTGGACTCTGGCACATGCCGAAGAGGCCCTGAATGGCAGCCTGGTGTATGCATACAACCCCTTTTGCATGTTGATATTTGTTTGAGGACGAGTTCAAAACCAACTGCAGAAAGGCGTGGCTCATGTCGAGTTTGGTGAAGGTCCTCCCTCCTCTGAGCCTCGCTGAGAGGTCCTCAATCTTCAGCACCGGGTAACAATCAGATAAGACGCTTGCTTTATTGTCATTTTGTAATCCCCGCAAAGGCAGACTGACCCGTCAGGCTTCATAACCAGCATGACCAGCACAGCCCAATCCGCAAATTGCACCGGGCGGATGATTGCCAGCTTCTCCAAATGATCTAGTTCTGCATCTATCTTCGGTTTCAAAGCGTAAGGAATGGGGTGGGTCCGAAAATAGCATGGTTGGACCTCTGGATCTACTGATATCCTGGCAGATGATACCGAGGCAGTCTTAGAACACCGCCGGGAAACGTGCCAATACCGCATCCAGTCTGTCGGGGTGCATTTCGCATACTCACTACCAATTCAGCCGGAGGCATTTTAGCCAGTCCCAAATTTGGGCCTGAACCTCTCACCACCACTAGTGGCAGATTCACCGACTGAGCCCCGAATCCCTTGGGGACTTCCAAGGTGACTGCAATCTCCAATGGTTCCCCTGAATTCGTCGCCATCCAGGTGTCGGTATCTCAATGCTAGGGCGCGTATCCCTGAGCGAATTTTGTCGTAAGCACAACTCATGTATCAAGTTCCAACTGAATCGAGAACCCACTGATTCAGGCCGTAACAAGGATAGGCGCTACCTGTCATGCCAATATGCAGCAAAGGCGGTGGGCCAACTCCAGCTCGTCGTCGACGAAATGTGTCCGTGCACTGGGGCGGTCCTTGATGTGGCTTTGGCAGGTGCGTGAGGGTTCCTGCTTGCATCTGTCCCACCACCTCCCTCTTCTGCCGGTGCGTTCATTCTGCTCATCAGGAATCTCTGGTCTGCGGGATGAACGGCCTCCGTCGGTGAGGAAATAGTGCCATCGGTCCTGGTCCTCTGGAGTGCGCCCCAATGGCAGGAGTCCGGGATTGCCACACAAAAGAGGGGTGCACCATGCCCTGATGGGCGACCAAGGTTCAGGACATCGATTCCTCGATGGTCCGGGACACCGCGTTCTGCGCCTTCCCAGACCAAAGCTATCTCAATCGCTTTTTCAAGTCCAGCTCAATTTCACTCGATAAACGTTCTTGGGTCGCTCTATCTCTGATTCCGCAAACCCACCGGTCTCAAAGCACCTCTGATAATGCCGGCCCAAACACGCCTAGTTTGCGGAACCAACCCAGGAATTCCACCATGGATTAGTTCTGGTGTTGAGAACCCATGTGGAAATGAAAATCGTGAATGATTAATGGCGGTTTGGGGTCACAATGGTTGCCAAGGTCCGCAAACTGGCAGTTGTTGAGTGAGTCAGGAGATGATGCTGTAAGTCTCCGCACCACAAACCACGATGAGGGTCACTGTATGTTTGTCAACCTTGACTATGTTGCTCAGACAAAAAAATATATAATTTGCTCTATGTACTGGGTCCAATCCCTCGTCTCAGCGTCGAATGCCTCAAGCTTACTGATGAGTGACATATCTGCTGCCTGATCAGAGACCTCCTGGGGCCTAATCAAGGTCGGTCCAGAGGAAATGATACCTCCTGCAGCTCCACTTAACCGTCATCGCCAGCGTAAAGTCTGAGGCAAGCGACCACTCAGAATCGATGATTGTAGAAAAGTTTGGTTTTATTCTCCTTACTACACACTTTTCCTACTCCCCGAAGGGTCTCCTGTGCCCCAATCCCACACCCGGGTTGGGATATTTATATCCCAGCAGTCCTAGGAAAAGGGGGGTAGCCCCCCACACCCCTCATCTGGGTAAGCACGGTAGCACACGTGGCTAGCACTGTGGCTTCACAGTGCCAGGGTCTCAGGTTCGATTCCTTGCTGGGTCACTGTCTGCACGTTCTCCCTGTGTCTGCGTGGATTTCCTCCGGGTGCTCCTGTTTCCTCCCACAGTCCAAAGACGTGCAGGTTAGGTGGATTGGCCATGCTAAATTTCCTTTAGTGTCCAAAAAGGTTAGGAAGGGTTATTGGGTTATGGGGATAGTGTGGAAGTGAGGGCTTAAGTTGGTCGCTGCAGACTCGATGGGCCGAATGGCCTCCTTCTGCACTGTATGTTCTCTGTCAATCGTATTCAGCTGAGGCAACAGGGACTCTGATGTTGCAGATTCCTGAGCCTCCTGGCGGATTATAACACACGGCTTTGCTGTATTTGGTGCCTGTTATGGGAGGCATTTTCAGAACCCCAAAATGTATCATGGAGTTCAACCAACCTCCCCCTTTAATGCTATTGTTGCTATTCCGAGCACACAGCTTGTTCTCCAGGAGTGGGATTACAATTATGGACACGTGGGTTTTTAAACACAAAACAATGTTTATTCCATGAACTCAACTTAACCTTTTAAATAAACATTGAACCACTTAACACCCCTTATTTCAAAGATAACCCCGAAAATAATACAACACTAAATAATCCTTCAGTTATTCCTTTCAACATCCAAGAGATTTAACACCTTTAAACAGAAACACATCAGGTTAAAGGCATTACCATTATGAGTTTAAATCACCCAAATGATCCAGAGATAGCCTTTCATGGCAGAGATCACAGCAGATCCAGCTCACTGCAAACACAGACACACCCAAGCTCTTTTCCTCAAAACTGAAACTAAACTGTGAAATGGCTGAGTTAAAACCCAGCTCCACCCACACTCTGACATCACTGCATTTCTTAAAGGTACATTGCGTAAACATCCATTTCTTAAAGGCACTCACACATGACAGTGCCAATGGCAGCTCCACTTTACTGTCGTCGCCAGTGTAGTGTCCACGCCGAGAGAATACGCATGAAATGGCAAGTAGGATGCAAACAATACTCTTTTATTTACTATACAAAAATACTCCTCACCCCAAAGAGCCTTCCTCCACAACCTGCACCCAGGTCGGGGTTTATATTCTGTGAGGGCTCCCCTCATTAAAAGGGAAACCCCGCCCCATTACTAGGGTGATTTGTATTCATTGGAGGTCATGGTAACGGAATGGTCCACACCCAGTGTCCTCCATGGGGCACCTTCTAAATGTGACTTTCCAGACTACCCATGCGACTTGTAATATAGGAGTTTTAATGTCAAAAATTGGGCTTTTGAAACAACAGATTTTCTTTGAGAAAGACTAAAGTGATTTCAAATCTACAGCAAGATGGCTGAATCTAAGTACATCACAACATCAAAGGCAACAGCCTAAAAATATAATATAGCTTCCATAGCTTCCATGGGGATTTGTAAACAACCCTCCTCCTGTTTTATTAAAGATATCTATGGCGGCATCCACAGGATTGCAGACTGGAAAATGAACCATTGAACAGTAAGTTGCTCGGACAAAAGATTTTTGCCTGGGTAGCTCCCCAGACGAGCGAATCAAGTTATCATTGGAACATACAATTATTTTTTGGAATACTGGCAGTGAGGTAACCAATTAAGATTTTTGTTTATGTTGGACACAAGTTCTTGGGATAGAACAACATCTGCAGTTAAGTGAAGGAGAGCCTGCTACTCTCACTCTCCCCATGTAAAGACTGAGTCCTGACTACTAAATTTAATTGTACCTTCATTGCTACAGTAGACATGGGCTGCGATTCTCCCAAACAAAAAGTGCTGCCATCACTGGGAAAACCAGAGTGTTTCGCTGCAGCACTGCTGAGATGCTACTCAATGGCACTTTGAAACTTTTTTGGGAGAGAGGCAAGTTTAGCCCTGGCCTTAGGCAGCACAGTGTCGCAGTGAGTAGCACTGCTGCCTCACGGCGGCGAGGTCCCAGATGCGATCCCAGCTCTGGGTCACTGTCCGTGTAGAGTTTGCACATTCTCCGCGTGTTTGGGTATTGTCCCCACAACCCAAAGATGTACGGGGTAGGTGGATTGGCCACGCTAAATTGCCCCTTAATTGGAAAAAATGAATTGGGTACTCTAAATTTATTTTTAAAAATGTTTAGCCCTAATCTTGAGAGAGGTGTCCCCCCACCAAATCACTGGCAAGGATCTCCCCCACCACACCCCCACCGTGAGTGACGCCCCATTCACCATGACACCAAATTCCCTCCCCGCTTTAGCTCCCAGTCCCCTCCTCCAGGCCCCACCCCTTGGCAGTGCCAACCTGACACCTTGGACTCCAAGCGGGGGCAAGGGGATGAGTATCCTCTCAGCACTAACCTACAGGGTGCCGAGGGGATTCCTCCGAGGAGAGGTACCCCTTTGCATCCTGGAATTAAATGCAGAGGTTAGGGATACTCACCCTCCTGCCTCCCCCCCAATCCCCTCTACACCGCCCCCCCCCCACCTCAGAGTCCAAGGGGCCAGGTGCTCGCTTCTCAGGGCACTAATTCATACCCACATGGCTCCCAGTTAAGGGGGAGGGGGGAGGATGGGGTGGTGGGAGTATCCCAGGAGGCCAGTGAATGAGGTTCCCTGCCCCGTAATTGCATTCAAGTGAATATAGCTAAGGAGTTAGCCTGTCACAGGGACTGGTTTAGCACCGTGGGCTAAATAGCTGGCTTGCAAAGCAGAACAATGCAAGCAGCGTGTGTTCAATTCCCGTACTGGCCTCCCCGAACAGGCGCCGGAATGTGGTGACTAGGAGCTTTTCACAGTAACTTCATTGGAGCCTACTTGTGACAACAAGCTGTTATTATTATAAATCTGGGCGAGTACCTGATCGGGCCAGTGGAGCGGGCTGGAGGACTTGCAACGGGTTTGACACTTGCTGAGATTATCGTGTTTCTCACACCCAATTCAACGGACCATATCGATTCCCGCCTGAGGCGAGCGGCGCCCAGAATTGCCCCCAGAGAGTTTTTTAAAGAAAGACTTCAATTGTACAACTTGAGCATCTAAAGCACCAGCTACAACTGTAAATCACCTCAGCGTTGAAATCAAGACCTGCAGGCCCCATCTGCAGCTAGACTCGGCAGCAAGCCACAAATTGCAAACTCTAACTTGGCCAAATTTATCCTCCTTTACTCGACAATCTGCAGAAGTCGGGATTTTTTTAGCCTGGTCAATTTTTACTATAATAAAACTAACCCCTTACTTTGTTAAACTCGAGAATACCTGCCTGACTAGTTTTACTCACAGCGCATAACCAGTTAAGTACACACTGAATTGGCAAGTATAACAACTTTTGAACAAAAATCCCTGTTGTGGTCAAATGAGGAGAGGGAAAAGAGACCATAAGATATAGGAGCAGAATTAGGCCATTCGGCCCATGGAATCTGCTCCGCCATTCAATCATGGCTGATGTGTTTCTCATCCCCATTCTGCTGCCTTTTCCTTATAACCACTGGTCCCCTTATTAATCAAGAACCTATCTCTCTCTGTCTTAAAGACACTCAGTGACCTGGCCTCCACAGCCTTCTGTGGCAATGCGTTCCACAGATTCACCACCATCGGGCTGAAGAAATTCCCCCTCATCTCTGTTTTAAAGGACCGTCCTTTCTGTCTGAGGCTGTGCCCTCGGGTTCTAGTTTCTCCTACTACTGGAAACATCCTCTCCATGTCTGCTCTATCTAGGCCTCTCAGTATTCTGTAAGTTTCATCCCTCCAAACTTCATCGCATGCAGATCCAGAGTCCTCAACTGCTCCTCATTGACAAGTCCTTCATTCCATGGATCATTCATGTGAACCTCCTCCGGACCCTCTCCACGGCCAGAACATCCTTCTTTAGATATGTGGTGAATGTATTCACCATAATGCATGCATGATACCATAACCTGTGACCTATGACCTGGAAGTGGTGATATGAACTGTTTCCAGGTACTGTACTGTAACCCTGTTATGGCGCCGCCTCAGGCTCCGCCCACACCGGGGCATATATAGACCGTCCTCTTGTGGGCGGCATTCATCTGTACTACTGACTCTGGCTAGGCACGTTTATGACTAATAAAGCCTAATGTTCACTCGCTCTTGCTGCCTCTCTGTGGATTGAATGTACATCAATTTATTAGTCATAGACAGCACCATGGAAGCCGCTCTAAAGCCAGACAGGTTCGAACTCGACGCCCGCGAGTCCGAAGCCAAGGAAATATTTGAACATTGGCTTGATGCTTCAAGGCCTACATCGGCTCCTCAGCAACGGCACCCTCGGAGACCCTCAAACTGCGACTCCTCCAGGCTCGGGTGAGCCATCGAATCTCGGTAATAATTGAAAAAGCAGTCACGTATGAGGAAGCAGTCGCAACCCTCAAGGCGCACTTCGTGAAGCCCGTGAACGAGGTGTTCGCGAGGCACCTCCTCACTACTCGCCATCAACGCGCCGGAGAATCGTTAGAGGAGTATCTGGAAACCCTGACCCTACTTGCAAGAAACTGCAGCTTCCGAGATGTGACGGCGGATGACCATATGAACTCACAAATCCGGGACACTTACATGGCCGGCGTCCGCTCGAACTATATCAGGCAGCGCCTGCTGGAAAACGGGACCTCCGACTTGCGGGACACGGTAAAGCTAGCTACCTCGCTCGAGGTGGCGTACCAGAATCTCAGCGCATTCGCTGCGGGCCCGGGCCCGGCGACCCCCTCCTGGACACTATCGTCACAGCCCCGTCGGACCGCCTAGGCCGCAGGCTTGCGCCGCGTTTCTGCCAGCCCAGCCCGGAGAACCGCAATGCTGCCTCTGTGGCCAGGGCCAACACCCCCGGCAGCGCTGCCCAGCCCGCACGGCGACGTGCAGCGACTGCGGGAAAAAGGGGCACTACGCGAGAGTCTGTCTGGGTCGATCCAAGGTCGAGAAATCAAAAGCGCACCAGGCCCGACCCATGGACTCACAGCCCCACAGACCCCGCAATATGGCTGTGTGCCTACCGGGAACGCCCTCCCCTGACGCGTCACCGGCATCGTGCGAATCGTGGGGGCCGCCACCTTGGCCGCTGGCCCCAGCACCGACCAACACGTGCGACCGATGGGGGCGGCCATCTTGGTCGCCATCTTCGATCCCGTGCGACACATGGGGGCCGCCATCTTGGAACTCTACCGACCACGCAGGCTACCCACAGCTGGTCGCGGTGATCCTCGACCAGTCGCAGCCGAAACCACTGAGGAACTCCATGATGGTCGTCCGGGTCAACGGGCACGAGACCCCCTGCCTCTTCGACTCTGGGAGCATGGAGAGCTTTGGCCACCCCGATATGGTAAGGCGCTGCTCCCTCCACACCTACCCCGCCTCACAAACAATCTCCCTTGCCTTCGGGTCTCATTCGGTCCAGATCCGGGGGTACTATATCACCAACCTCGCGATACAGGGAGCAAAGTATACCCGTTTCAAGCTCTACGTCCTCCCCCATCTCTGCGCCCCCCAACTGCCTGGATTGGATTTTCAGTGTAATCACCAAAGCTTGACCTTACAGTTCGGTGGACCCTTGCCCCCCATCACTGTATGCAGCCTCGCGACCCTCAAGGTCTCCCCCGTCACTCTTTGTGAACCTCACTCCGGACTGTAAGCCCATTGTCACCAGGCGCAGGCAGTACAGCTCGCTACTCATGGTATTTATCAAGTCAGAGGTCCAGCGACTGCTGAGTGAGGGGATCATAGAGGCCAATAACAGCTCCTGGAGAGCGTGGTCGTCCGGACCGGGGAAAAGAACCAGATGGTTGTGGACTACAGCCAGACAATTAACCAGTTCATGGAACTGGATGCGTATCCCCTCCCCCGCATAGCGGAGATGGTCAACCAGATCGCACGGTACCGTGTGTTCTCCACAGTCGATCTGAAGGCAGCCTACCACCAGCTCCCAATCCGGCCGGAAGAGCGCCACTACACTGCCTTTGAAGCAGCCGGCCGACTCTTCCACTTCCTCAGAGTCCCTTTCAGCGTCACTAATAGGGTCTCAGTCTTTCAGAGAACGATGGACCGAATGGTGGACCAGTACGGTTTGCGGTGACATACCCGTAACTGGACAACGTGACCATCTGCGGCCATGACCAGCAGGACCATGACCCCAACCTTCAGAGTTTCCTCCAACCAAACCGCCCAATCCCTCAAACTTACATACAACAAACAAAAGTGTGTCTTCCGTACTACCCGACTGGCCATCCTCGGCTACGTCGTGGAGAACGGAGTCCTAGGGCCCGACCCCGACCGTTCACGGAACTCCCCCGTCCCCACAGCCTCAAGGCCCTCAAACGATGCCTGGGGCTGTTCTCATACTACGCCCAGTGGGCCAACTATGCGGACAAAGCCCGCCCACTGATTCAAACCATCAGTTTCCCCCTGACAGATGAGGCCCGCTCGGCCTTCAGCCGCATCAAGGCCGACATTACCAAGGCCACAATGCATGCGGTGCATGAGTCCATCCCTTTTCAGGTAGAGAGCGATGCATCAGACGTTGCACTGGCCGCCACACTCAACCAGGCAGGCAGGCCAGTAGCATTTTTCTCCAGGACCCTCCACGCTTCCGAAATTCGACACCCCTCGGTCAAGAAGGAAGCACAAGCCATAGTGGAAGCCGTGCGGCACTGGAGGCACTACCTAGCGTTAGGTGGTTCACCCTCGTCACCGACCAGCGGTCGGTCGCCTTCATGTTTGACAACGCACAACGGGGCAAAGTAAAAAATTATAAAATCTTGAGGCGGAGGATCGAACACTCCACCTACAACTACGATATCAAGTATTGTCCTAGGAAGCTCAACGAGCCCCCAGATGCCCTGTCCCGCGGCACATGCACCAGCGCGCAAGATGACCGACTTCGGGCAATCCACAATGACCTCTGCCACCCGGGGGTCATCCGGCTTACCCACTTCATTAAGGCCCGCAATCTGCCCTTCTCATCCGAGGAGTCAAGGCCATGACCAGGGACTGCCAAGTCTGCGCGGAGTGCAAACCGCACTTCTATCGACCAGACAAGGCCAACTGGTAAGGGCCTCCCGGCCATTTGAGCGCCTAAGCATCGACTTCAAAGGGCCACTCCCCTCCACCAACCGTAATATATATTTTCTCACCGTCATCAATGAGTATTCAGGCTTCCCCTTCGCCGTCCCCTGTCCCGACATGACCTCACCCACCGTCATAAAGGCACTGCACAGCATCTTCACGCTGTTCGGTTCCCCTGCCTACGTCCACAGTGACCGGGGCACATCGTTCACGAGCGATGAGCTGCGTCAGTATCTGCTCAACAAAGGCATCGCCACGAGCAGGACTAGGAGCTATAACCTGCAGGGAAACGGGCCGTTGGAGAGGGAGAACGCGACGGTATGGAAGGCCGTTCTTCTAGCCCTTAGGTCTAGAAGTCTCCCAATTCCCCGCTGGCAGGAGGTCCTCCCTGACGCCCTCCACTCCATCAGATCGCTCCTCTGCACGGCCACGAACGACACCCCTCACGATCGTTTGTTTGTCTTCCCCAGGAAGTCCATCTCCGGGGTCTCGCTTCCATCTTGGCTGAAAACCCCGGGACCAGTCCTTCTCCAGAGGCACATGAGGAGCCATAAGACCGACCCCCTGGTCGAGAGGGTCCGGCTGCTCCACACTAACCCCCAGTACACTTACATCGCGCACCAGGATGGACAGCAAGATACGGTCTCCCTACGGGACCTAGCGCCAGCTGGTTCCCCCGCCGACGCGCCCCCCCCTGCCTACATCTCCCCCCTTCCCGCTGCCCGCCACCACTCACAGCACCCCATACGCCCCCCTGGGTCTCCTGTATTGTCCCGCGCCAATACTTCTGCCACCCATCACCCCCCACCCTACGCCCGCATCCCAACCGTCTCCGACACCCCGGATTGAGGCTCAAGCTCCAGACACAATGCCCCTGGAGTCACCACCTGCAACAACTGTGCCCGCCGCACCGCCAGAGCTGCGGAGGTCGAAGAGAACGA
Source organism: Scyliorhinus torazame (assembly GCF_047496885.1). Taxonomy (NCBI): domain Eukaryota; kingdom Metazoa; phylum Chordata; class Chondrichthyes; order Carcharhiniformes; family Scyliorhinidae; genus Scyliorhinus; species Scyliorhinus torazame. The sequence continues at coordinate 62,541,816 of NC_092724.1, read as the reverse complement.
TCCGGCCTCCAGATAGACTGAATATGAAACGTCACCCCCGCTGGACTTCATTATTTTAATAGGGGGTGAATGTGGTGAATGTATTCACCACAATGCATGCATGATACCATAACCTGTGACCTATGACCTGGAAGTGGTGATATGAACTGCTTCCAGGTACTGTACTGTAACCCTGTTATGGTGCCGCCTCAGGCTCCACCCACACCGGGGCATATATAGGCCGGCCTCTTGTGGGCGGCATTCATCTGTACTATTGACTCTGGCTAGGCAAGTTCATGACTAATAAAGCCTTATGTTCACTCGCTCTCGCTGCCTCTCTGTGGATTGAGGTACATCAAGATACAGGTCTCAAAATGCTCACAATATTCCAAATGGGGTATCACCAGAGCTTTAAACAGCATCAGAAATAGATCCCTGCTCTTGTATTCAAACTCTTTCGAAATGAATGCTAACATTGCATTTGCCTTCCTGACTGTCAACTGAACCTGCATATTAACCTTCAAAGAATCCTGCACTGTGACTCCTCAGTCCCTTTCTGCTTCAGATTTCCAAAACCTTTTCCCATTTAGAAAATAGTCTATGCCTCTATTCGCCCTACCAAAATGCATAACCTCACACTTTACCACATTGTATTCCATCTGCCACTTCAGGCTCTCCTAGCCTGTCCAAGTCCTTCTACAGCCTCACTGCTTCCTCAACACTACTTGTCCCTTTACATATCTTTGTATCATCTGCAAATTTAGCAACAATTCCTCAGTTCCTTCTTCCATATCGTTAATGTATATCGTGAATAGTTGTGGTTCCAACACGGACCTCTGTGGAACACCACTAGTCACTGGCTGTCATCCTGAAAAAGACCCCTTTATTCCCACTCTCTGCCTTTTTCCAGTCAGCTAATCCTCTATCCATGTCAGCACCTTGCCCCTAACACCATGAGCTCTTATCTTATTTAACAGCCTCCTATGCAGCACGTTGTCAAAGGCCTTCTGGAAATCCAAACAGATCACATCCACTGGCTCCCCTTTGTCTAACTTCCTTGATACTCCCATAAAGAACTCTAACAGATTTGTCAGGCATGATCTCCCCTTGATGAATCCTTGCTGACTCCCTCCTATTTTATCATGCACTTCCAAGTACTCTGCAATCTCATCCTTAATAATAGACTCTAAAATCTTACCAACAACCAAAGGCAGGCTAACTGGCACATAATTTCCCATCTTCTGCCTCCCTCCATTCTTAAACAGGTGTGTTATATGAGCCATTTTCAGGTCCTCTGGGACCCTCTCTGCCTCCAGTGATTCTTGAAAAATCATCACAAATGCCTTCACAATCTCCTCAGCTATCTCCTAGGGTGTAGTCCATCCGGGCTGGGTTATTTATCCACCTACACACCTTTCAGAATCACAGAATAATATAGCACAGAAGAGGCCCTTTGGCCCATCAGGTCTGCACTGATGCATGAAAAACACCTGGGGCGGAATTCTCCGCAATCGGCGTGATGTCCGCTGACCGGCGCCAAAAACGGCGCCAATCAGTCCAGCATCACGCCGCCCCAAAGGTGCGGAATCCTCCGCATCTTGAGCAGCTGAGCCCTAACCTTGAGGGGCTAGGCCCGCGCCGGACTGATTTCCGCTCGCCAGCTGGCGGGAAAGGCCTTTGGTGCCCCGTCAGCTGGCGCGAAACTGACTTTGCCGGACGGCGCATGCGTGGGAACGTCAGCGGCTTCTCACAGCATACCCGCACATGCGCAGTGGAGGGAGTCTCTTCCGCCTCCGCCATGGTGGAGACCGTGGTGAAGGCGGAAGGAAAAGAGTGCCCCCACGGCACAGGCCCGCCCGCGGATCGGTGGGCCCCGATCGCAGGCCAGGCCACCGTGGGGGCACCCCCCGGGGCCAGATCGCCCCACGCACCCCCCAGGACCCCGGAGCCCGCCCGCGCCGCCTTGTCCCGCCGGTAAGAGAGGTGGTTTAATCCACGCCGGCGGGACAGGCATTCCAGCAGCGGGAGTTCGGCCCATCCGGGCCGGAGAATCGCCGGGGGTGGGCCGGCCAACCGGCGCGGCGTGATTCACGCCAGCCCCCGGCGATTCTCTGCCTACTTAATCCCATTTGCCAGCACTTGACCCATAACCTTGAATGTTATGACGTGCCAAGTGCTCGTCCAGGTGCTTTTTAAAGGATTTGAGGCATCCTCCCAGGCAGTGCATTTAGACCGTCACAACCTCTGGGTGAAAATGTTTTTACTCAAATCCCCCCTAAACCTCCTGGCCTTCACCTTGAACTTGTGTCCCCTTCAACTAAGAGGAAGAGCTGCTCCCTATCCACCCTGTCCATGCCCCTCAGAATCTTGCACACCTCAAACAGGTCACCCCTCAGTCTTCTCTGCTCAAGTGAAAACAACATAAACCTATCCAACCTCTCTTCATAAGTTAAATGTTCCATCCCAGGCAACATCTTGGAGAATCGCCTCTGCACCCTCCCCAGTACAATCACATCCTTCCTATAACGTGTCAACCAGAATTGCAAAGTACTCCAGCTGTGGCCTCACCAAATTTCTATACAACTTCAACATGATACCCCTGCTTTTGAAATCCCAGCACCTTCCTCATAGTGATGGCCACTACACTCACCTCTGCCCCCTGACTCTCATGAAGTTCTAGTATCCCATTGGTGTCTTCCACTGTGACGATTGATGCAATGTACCTATTCAAATCCTCTGCCATTTCTTTGTTCCCTATTATTAATTCTCCAGCTTTATTGTCCAGTGGTCCAATGTTCATTCTTGCCTCTCTCTTTGCTTTTAAATATCGACAAAAAACTCTTGTAATCTTCTTCAATATTACTAGCTAGCTTACACTCATATTTCATTTTCTCCTCCCTTATTGCTTTTTTAGTTCTCCTCTGCTTGTTTTTAAAGGCTTTCCAATTCTCTGGCTTCCCGCTATTTCTCACCACTTTGTATGCTTTTTCTTTTGCTTTTAATGCTGTCTTTGACTTCCTTTGTCAGTCAATGTTACCTTGTCCTTCCCTTAGCACGTTTCCTCCACCTTGGGATGAATTTTGTTTGTCTCCTGAATGACCCCCAAAACTCTTACCATTGCTGTTCAACTGTCTTCCCTGCTAGGCTCCCCGTCCAATCAACTCTGGCCAGCTCCTCCCTCATGTCTTTGTAGGTACCTTTACTCAATTGTAAAACTGTTACATCTGACTCCAACTTCTCCCTCTCAAATTGCAGGTTAAAATTCTATCATATTGTGGTCACTGCCCACTAACTGTTCCTTCACCAAAAGTTCCCTAATCAAGTCTGCCTCATTACACATCACCAATCCAGGATTGCCTGTTCCCTAGCGGGCTCTACCACAAGCTGCTCCAAAAAAAACATTTCATAGAGAGGGACCCTTAAAGAACGGGAAGAAAGGGACCCTTCGGCCACTCCTCACCTGCTCATTAAAAAAAAGTTCTCTCATTGACTTTCCATTATATTTTTCTCCAATTACCTTTCCTAACCTGTTTCCATTGATATTAATCTCCTCCAGTCCATTTCCCACCCATTTCTTCTCGGAATCTGTTTTTTCAGGAGTCAAGACTTGGCTCAGTGGGCAGCACTAGCAGCTCTGAGTTAGAAAGTTGGGTGTTTAAACCTCATTCCAGAAACTAAAGCGCACCTTTTCAGTGCATCGCCAGTCAGATGAGACATTGAATTGAGGCCCCGTCTGTCCTCTCAGGTGAACGTAAAAGATGTCATGGCACTATTTCAATAGAGGAGCAGGTCTGTCCTCCAGTTTCCTCGTGAATATTTATCCTTCCAGAAGATCCTATCATTATCTCATTGCTGATCATGGGATCTTCTTTGCCTGTCTCATTTCCTATGTTACAACAAGAACTTTGTTGGCTGCAAAATGCTTTGTAATGTTGCTAACTTTGCCTAAGTTTAATTGCTCTGTTTTATCACCTTTGCTCTTGAGTCGCCAGGTATCTTTATGATACCGCCACGTGGTTCAAGTCCGAGTAATGATCAATAATCCAATACACCGCTTAGTAAGATTTAAATCAAAGCACATTTATTATACACAGTAATCACTACTCATGCATATATTCTACGTCTCAGCTACTTCTACAGCTAACAGGCCAATACTTAACTTGGAACTGGCCCACCAGGTCAGGGAAACGAATGGCCTTTCGTTCGGGTTCTGAGCCTGCGGGACTCGAAGTTGGTACAGATTGGTAGCTAGGAGCGCCTATCCCATAGCGAGCATTGAAGTAAGACTTACTGGATATCGGCGGCGGCTGAACCGGTCACTGTCAAGGGTTGGTTCGCGTTGCTGAGTGACCCGGTCAAGAAGAACGATTTGAACTTGGGCTTAATTCTTATAGTCCCCAGGGGCTTCCTGCCTTTCGGGGCAGACCCTGTACCTGGTTCCAAGTGATTGGACTTTGTCCTAATCACTTGGTTCGATTTTCTCCAATGCTGGAGCGGTTCCCTGATCGATGGGCGGTCCTGAGGTGGTCGTTCACCTCCTTTTGTGTAGGCTTCTGCTGGCGCCAAAGAGTCTGGTTTTGCTTTGTGTGTCTAAATGTTGCTCATTGTTCCTGGGGATTGCTCATTAGTATGCAGATGGCTGGTGTTTTGTTATGCTGATGGTTGCTGGTATCGATCTTGTCTGGCCTTCCCAGAGGTAAATACACAGTCAACCTGCAGCTGCTCATTTGTGTCCTGTTGGCTGACTTTCCCATTAGCCTTTGCCATTCGCCATTTTAAATCGGGAGTTAGCCATTTTAACTGGCTACATTCCCTCCTTGTGATCCTAAGGCGAAGCGTGAAGGATCACATAACTATGTTGCTTTCCATTCCCTGACCTGGGGGGAACACTTCCTTCATGGCCTCTGCACTGACCATAGCTATGCAAAAAAAATTTTAACTAACAATTCTAAGGGCGCTATGTCAAACAGGGACATGCATTACAAAACAATAAACTGGGAACCTCTAACTATTCTTAATACACTATACTCACTTAAACATTTCATCATCCTAACTTCCTCAACCATACAAACAAAATCATAGCATTTTATACATCAGTCTTCCTGGCTTGGCAATCAAGCGCAGGATCGTACAATTTGCTCATGAACAGTTCTTTATATTTCTTTATTTACAATAAACGCAAGTGAATGCTCTTTATTATAGATCGCGGGGGTCGGGGGTCTGGTCGTATCCGAAAATAGGGAGTCTGATCCTATATACCGGGGTTCGAGCGCGGCAGGCTCTCCTTCTCCATTTCCGTAGACTCATAGTCTGCACTATGCAGCAGAGTATCGTTAATACCAGTAATGTTTCGATGACATAGGACACAGAGTACCAGGTTATAAACCTGGCACACCAAGATGATGTGGTGTCGCTGGTGACTGGGCTCTGGGTACTGCGGGGAAGTGAAACATTAACGGCTGGGGGGCTTGAAGCCATGGAGTTCGCGTTCACGCGCAACCAAATGTCCATAAATAAGATGCTGATCCATGTGAAGGAAATCCTCATGGCTCTTCTCTTTCCTTTTCTTTCTTCTCTTCTCCGGTCCTGGAGCTTCTGGAGTTCTGTGGAAACAAACATAGTGTCTGTAACTATCTTTGTTTAATATATCATACAATAGTGTGTCTGTCCTGTAGTGCCAATCACTCCCTTTATAATTGGTCACTATGTGTGACTCCCTCATTTTGTTTTTCAAAAATCGGATTTTCAGACAAGTCACACTTCCCAATAATGAACCAGTGCGAGCCGACTCGCAGACTGTGCAATTTACCATCCAAATGTTTCAGGATGTAAATAGCATGTGGGTGGCAACCTAAAGGTTACCTAAACAAAACAAAACTTTTTGAACTGAAAGTTTCCAAAATGAGGTGCGTATGGGCAAGAGTACGGGTAAGAGTTGGATGGAGTCCCCGGTTAGATCGGCTACCAATGCCGTGTCTCTCCTACCCGAGCGTAGTTGGCCAGAGGGGGGGTTCCCAGGCAGGGCGGGTCCCAAGCCGTTTCTCCACTGCCTGAGCAACCAACAAGAACGGGCAAGATATGTAGTCATCGTGGTGGGGCTGCCGTAGTGGTTCTACCTTCGAACCATAAGGGCAGTTACGAACGGGCGTCTGGTTCCTTAACCAGTCTCTGCAGACAAGCTAGTTCCACTGAACTAGTGTCTGGCAATAGTGAGTCTCTGTAGGCAAGTCCTCAGAGGTTTCGGCCGAATAGGCGTGGGGCAGTGAGAAAAAATATTCTCCTGTCGGACATACAACATTTAACAAACTTACAAACAACATAAAACATTCTGCAGGTTCCATCAGAAAGGACACCACTTCTCCCAAGCGGTACCTTTTAAAACATCATCTGGACACCTCAGTTCTCGGTTGCGAACAGGGTCACAAAGGGGTTCTCGGTATGGGAGTGAGACCCAAGGTCGTCATCTTCTCCCGGGTGCCAAACACTTGAGTGTATCAGGGCTGAAAGGGCTGCATGGTGTGAGGTGGGGTTGCTCTCGTCGTTGCGGACGAATCTGAACGAGTTATCTCGGTGCCAATATTTGGTGTCTCGCTGTGTGGGGAGAAGGTCGGGGTCGTCAGTGTAGTTCGGTGGTCGGTGGTGGGGTTTATTCAGGAAAGTGATCATGAAGCGATCACTTGGATCGTAGTCGGAATCGCTGGGTATGGGTCCTGTTGCATGGGGATAGTAGGGAGGGGTGCTGTGGCTATCGTCCGAGCCACAGTTGCTGTCTCTGGTGCTGCAGTCGGTGGCCGTTCTGGGGCAGAGTGTATATTTCGGGGGCGGAGTCGAGGTCGAGTCCATGGCTGGGCTGGACGTGTCGGGGGATGGTAGGGTTACGTTGGTTGTGGGCGGGGCATGGTGTGCTGCGTCGAGCATGACGTGGTGTGAGTGGTTGGACTGTGTTCCATATGCCTTCAGCTGGTTTATATGGAACCACGCAGTCTTACCGTCGGGGTACTTTGTTTTATACACGAAAGGGCTTACTTTGTCCGCAATGGGGTACGGACCCGAGTATTTTGGTGACAGGAATGTGCTGGGGTTATATACAGAGAACATAACTTGCTGTCCTATGCTGTACTCCGTTGCATGCACTGTCTTGTCGAAACAAGCCTTGCTCTGTTTCTTTCTGGAGCCCAATTTTATTGCGGCTGCTAGCTGAGCCGTTTTAACATTTTCCATTAATTGTTCTACTGCTTTCTCACGTGTGAGGGCCGACACTTCGGGGCTGGTCAAGTCCAAACCTAATAAATATTCTGTGCCTTTCATGGCATGGGGCGTCTGGTCATGAGAGTGTGTGGGGTGTAACCTGTGGAAGTAGAAATTGTGTTACGCAAAAACATCAGCACAAAAGGGAGGACTGAGTCCCAAGTGGTGTTGTTCTGCTGGACCATTTTTCTGAGGGTGGATTTTAGGATCCGATTCATGCGCTCCACGATACCACTCGACTGTGGGTGGTATGCTATGTGGAATTTTTGGGTGATGCCAAATATCGTTAGGACGTTCTGCATGACACGTCCTGTAAAATGGGAACCTTGGTCGGATTCAATGCTGCGGGGGAGTCCCCATCTCGTAAAGATGTGGTGGGTCAAAATCTTGGCTGTGGTTTTTGCCGTGTTTGTGCGGGCTGGGAATGCTTCCACCCGTTTCGTAAATGTGTCAATTACCACAAGTACATATTTATAGCCATTCCTGCAAGGGGGCAATGGTCCTATAAAGTCAATCTGGAGGTTAGTCCAGGGGCCATTAACGGGTCGGGTGTGGCTGAGTTGAGCCTTTTTGGCATATCTGTCCGGATTATTCTGGGCACAGAGAAGACAATTCTCGATGTAATGGTTTACATCTTCCTTTAAATTCGGCCACCAACAAAGCTGCTTGAGATGGGCTGTAGTGGGATCGATTCCCTGATGTCCATGACCGTCATGGAACAAACAAATCAGTTGATTCCTGTCCTGTTCACGAACCACATAAAGGGTGTCTTTTAACACCACACCGTCATGTGTGGTCAGTGCATTCTTAAACCTCTCATAGGGAGCTGGATATTTTCCCTTTACAATCTCCTTGAGATTGGTATCCTGCTTCTGGGTCTCCACTAGATCCTCGATCTTTGTCTGTGAGACCTGAACTGCACTCACTGGTGCGCTTTCGGGGGGTGTCCAAAGGTATCCATGCCTGGAACCTGCTTTAGCCAGTGCGTCGGCTTTCACATTTCCAGGGGGGGGAGGAACGATGGTGACTGCGGACTTTGATTATCCCATAAGTCCTGTTCGGGGCTCGCTCTAAGATGTGACGGAGCAATGGGGCTGAGGGGAGGGGTTTTCCGTCTGCGGAAATAAATCCTCTTGCTTTCCACAGGGGCAGGAATTCCGTGAGGTTGTTGCAGACATAGAGGCTGTCCGAGTATATGTGTGCTGGGCTGGGGAAGGAATCTGGGTGTTCCACTATATACGCGATGGCCGCGAGCTCTGTTGCCTGCGCGCCTAAGTGGCCTGGAAGTTTTAACGATATTTGCTCAAGGGCGGGTCCCTGTGCATCCTCGACATAGATACCGCAACCTGTTATGCGCTTCCCATCCAAGACTGTGGCAGATCCATCCACATAGATCTTTATGGGCTCACACGTGTCTGTGTGCTGGGGGCTCTGGGTTGAACTACCTATCCTTCTGGGGGGTGTCTTAGCAATAAAGGGGCCTGTGTTGTGTTGTGGCGAGATAATTTTGCATTCATGGGGGGTTCCGGGGTACTGTAAGTTGTCGGCTAAATAGGTGTGCGTCTTTGTCCTTTTAACAGTGATGTCCCGTCCCTGCAAGAGAAGGGTTCATCTAGCTGCTCTAATCTGACTTACTGTACCGTCCTTGAGTCGTCCGTCCAGTAAAAGTTGGGTGGGGGGTGTGTTCGGTGAGAATTGTAATGGGGTTCAGTCCGGTAATATATGAAAAATACTGCACTGCCCAAAATACTGCGAGCAGGTGCCTCTCACAGGCTGAAAATCCCTGCTCTACAGCATCTAAAAGTCTGGAGGTGTAAGCTACGGGCCTTAACTGGTCGTGCCGTTCCTGGAGGAGCACGGCTGAAAGGGTGCGGTCTGTGGTCGCTACCTCTATGGTGTCAGGGGAAAGCGGGTCTGGAACTTGTCGTGCGGGGGCTGCTATGAGTGCCTGTTTTAAAGAGTCCACAGCATCCGTATGCTGCGGAAGCCATTCCCAGGGGGCTCCTTTCTTTAGGAGGTCTGAGAGGGTGCTGCCTTGCTGGCGAAACCGTCAATGTGGTTTCAGCAGTATCCAACCAGTCTTAAAAACGACCGGAGGGCTGAAACGTTCTGGGGAAGGGGCAATTTAGCAATCGAGTCAATCCTTTTATGCTCGATCTCGCATTTACCATGTGTGATAATTGTTCCCAAATATATCTATATATTTTTTGTCGTGCCCCTGTTCAAAAAAGGGACTAGGGATAACCCTGGGAATTACAGGCCAGTTAGTCTTACTTCGGTGGTAGGCAAAGTAATGGAAAGGGTACTGAAGGATAGGATTTCTGAGCATCTGGAAAGACACTGCTTGATTAGGGATAGTCAGCACGGATTTGTGAGGGGTAGGTCTTGCCTTACAAATCTTATTGAATTCTTTGAGGAGGTGACCAAGCATGTGGATGAAGGTAAAGCAGTGGATGTAGTGTATATGGATTTTAGTAAGGCATTTGATAAAGTTCCCCATGGTAGGCTTATGCAGAAAGTAAGGAGGCATGGGATAGTGGGAAATTTGGCCAGTTGGATAACGAACTGGCTAACCGATAGAAGTCAGAGAGTGGTGGTGGATGGCAAATATTCAGCCTGGATCCCAGTTACCAGTGGCGTACCGCAGGGATCAGTTCTGGGTCCTCTGCTGTTTGTGATTTTCATTAATGACTTGGATGAGGGAGTTGAAGGGTGGGTCAGTAAATTTGCAGATGATACGAAGATTGGTGGAGTTGTGGATAGTAAGGAGGGCTGTTGTCGGCTGCAAAGAGACATAGATAGGATGCAGAGCTGGGCTGAGAAGTGGCAGATGGAGTTTAACCCTGAAAAGTGTGAGGTTGTCCATTTTGGAAGGACAAATATGAATGCGGAATACAGGGTTAACGGTAGAGTTCTTGGCAATGTGGAGGAGCAGAGAGATCTTGGGGTCTATGTTCATACATCTTTGAAAGTTGCCACTCAAGTGGATAGAGCTGTGAAGAAGGCCTATGGTGTGCTCGCGTTCATTAACAGAGGGATTGAATTTAAGAGCCGTGAGGTGATGATGCAGCTGTACAAAACTTTGGTAAGGCCACATTTGGAGTACTGTGTACAGTTCTGGTCGCCTCATTTTAGGAAGGATGTGGAAGCTTTGGAAAAGGTGCAAAGAAGATTTACCAGGATGTTGCCTGGAATGGAGAGTAGGTCTTACGAGGAAAGGTTGAGGGTGCTAGGCCTTTTCTCATTAGAACGGAGAAGGATGAGGGGCGACTTGATAGAGGTTTATAAGATGATCAGGGGAATAGATAGAGTAGACAGTCAGAGACTTTTTCCCCGGGTGGAACAAACCATTACAAGGGGACATAAATTTAAGGTGAAAGGTGGAAGATATAGGAGGGATATCAGAGGTAGGTTCTTTACCCAGAGAGTAGTGGGGGCATGGAATGCACTGCCTGTGGAAGTAGTTGAGTCGGAAACATTAGGGACCTTCAAGCAGCTATTGGATAGGTACATGGATTACGGTTAAATGATATAGTGTAGATTTATTTGTTCTCAAGGGCAGCACGGTAGCATTGTGGATAGCACAATTGCTTCACAGCTCCAGGGTCCCAGGTTCGATTCCGGCTTGGGTCACTGACTGTGCGGAGTCTGCACGTCCTCCCCGTGTCTGCGTGGGTTTCCTCCGGGTGCTCCGGTTTCCTCCCACAATCCAAAGATGTGCAGGTTAGGTGAATTGGCCAATGATAAATTGCCCTTAATGTCCAAATTGCCCTTGGTGTTGGGTGAAGGTGTTGAGTTTGTGTAGGGTGCTCTTTCCAAGAGCCGGTGCAGACTCAAAGGGCCGAATGGCCTCCTTCTGCACTGTAAATTCAATGATAATCTATGATTAATCTAGGACAAAGGTTCGGCACAACATCGTGGGCCGAAGGGCCTGTTCTGTGCTGTATTTTCTATGTTCTATGTTCTATATCACTTTTTCTTCCAAAATCTGGGCCTTTTTGGGGTTGACTTTACAACCGATTGAGTAATAGTTCCAGGAGTTCGGACAGAAGCTCAATGTGCTCTTCCTTGGTGTCTGTCTGCAGTAATAGGTCGTCTACATACTGTACCAGACATTCGGGGCGAGAGAATTTGGCTAAACTATTTGCCAGCTGTCGGTGGAAAATGGAGGGGGAGTTGTGGAAGCCTTGTGGAAGGCATGTCCACGTGTACTGCTGATTTTTAAAAATGAAGGCAAATTCGTACTGGCACGCCTTTGCCAATGGAATGGACCAGAATCCATTACTGACGTCCAAAACCGTAAAGAATCGGGAATTGAGTCCCTGCTTGATCATGGTCTCGGGACTTGTGTCTACTGTGGGGGCTGCTGCGGGGGTGACTTTGTTGAGTTCCCGGTAATCGATGGTCAGTCGCCATGATCCATCGGGCTTTCTCACTGGCCAAATCGGGGCATTATTAGTGGAGGCTACTGATCTAAGTACGCCCTGCTCTCATAAGCTTTTGATTACCTTTGAGATTTCTCCCTCTGCCTCTTGGGGAAATCCATATTGTTTTTGGGGTCTAGGTCAGGTCCTGTTATTTGTATGGAGCCAGTCATCCGTCCACAGTCGTGCTTGTGGGTCGCGAATGCTGCCCTATTCTTTTGCAGAACTGCCCTAACCTGCTTGTCCGTACTAAGCATTGTTGGGTTGAACCAAAATTTGTCTACTGCACTAATTTGTTCATGTACTCTCCTATGTTGAGCGTTGCAGGGGCTCTTGCGGATTTTGCCATCTTCCAGACACTGGATCAAAGGAAAGATTATGGGAATTCATGAAATCGATTCCCAGAATGTGTTCTGCTGTGTGGGGCAGGTCAACTAAAACCACGTGGTGCTTGGTGGTAATGTTACCGATTTGAATGGGTACAGGGGGTGTGATGTGTCCCTGCTGTCAGTGGCCTGTAAAGCCGCTGAGGGTGATAGTGGCTGTAGTGGGCCACGTGTATTTTTGAAACAAGGTGGAGGAATTTATTGTGGTGTGGGACCCTCCTGTGTCCCAGAGAAATTCGATGGGCAGTCCCCGAATTTTCGCTGCAACAACCGGTCGTCCGGACCTATCCCAAAGGGTGTCGCAGACCCAATTGGGGGAGCCCGTACACCGTCAGTCCATTCCGGTCAAGTCCGTCTGTTCTGAACGGACGCTAACGCTATGAATGGGCTCTGTCTTTTTCTTAATCAGAGTGCCCGTCGGCTGGGCTCTCTGTGGTTTTTTAGGGGCATTGCACTCTCTTGCGAAGTGTCCCAACTGTCTGCAGTTGTAACACTCCTGTGACTTGGATGTGGGGCTGCTCTTTCCTTCATTCACCCATGCGGGGTTCTGGTGGGTTTTCTTTACTGCCTGCATATCTGCGCCGGCCTGCTTTTCCTCAGTATTCTTAACTGCGGGTTTACTTTGAACAGATTGCTCCCAAGGGCGGGACAATTTATTCACTACCCACTTCTCGTTATTGGCCTCCTCTGAGAGATCATAACTCGCGCAGGCTTTCTGTCCTGTTTCTGTGGCATGGGAGATAACGGTGCGGGTCCATTTGGCCATGTTGTCTGGGGACAAATGGGCACGGTCTAAGTCTCCAAAGACTGCTGCAAAGTGAATCCACAGGCATCCAGCAAACGCTGTGGGGTGTTCGGATTTCTTTTGCCTACATTTGTTGAGGCCATCTACGGGGTCACCCCAGTTATACCCGATCACATCCATTTCTGCAAGGGTGCCTCCTCCTACATTCTGTGGGTAGGGGAGGGCTGCTGCTACTGAAGGGTCTAAACATAAAACTGTGAGCTTTACATGCTCTCGCTCATCCAGGCCATACATGGTCGCCTAATGCTTGACTGTGGCAAAGAAATGGTGGGGGTCTGAGGTGGGGATGAACGGTGTGATCTTCTCGCACGCGTCCCGTAATTGGGTCACGGTTAAGGGGGTGGAATATAGAAATTCTGCATCGTCTGATGTGGCTGTGCGGTGGGTGGTTACTGGGTTCATTGGAGCTTGAACTATCTGCAGTGTAGGGGGTTGGGGCGCTTTTCGCTGTTGTGGCTTTCCCTGCGCACATGTTCCCTGAATATATCTCTGCGCTGTTTCATTCAATTCTTCCCAATCAGGGCAGTCTTCCTGATCTAATCTTTCTCCAAAGGTTTCCTGAAAATCTTTTTGAACAGAAAGCAGTGATTGCAGCTCTGCAATCTGCTTCCGGCACTTTGTGTGGTCTAATGTGCTTTGTCTTTGTTCTGTGGTGGCAGCATGGAGTGCTCTTAATGCTGCCTTGAGGTCACTACACTGTTTTTGTAATGCCTCTACCTGTTTTTCCATTTCTTCTCGTACCAGGACTGCACGTTGCGTGTCCTGATAGGCATTTTCATATTGAGACTGGAAGCTGCTTAAGTGCGCCAGACAAGACTGGTGTGCCCTTTTGGTGTCATCCACCTCTCCATCTTTTGCTGCCAATTTCCTTCTTAAGTCTAAATTCGCCTTTTCTACCTCGCTTACATCGACTTTACTCATCCGATGTATGCCCTCAACTTCTTTCCGGAGCGTCCTAACAACCTCCTCTGTGCCTCGCAATTGTGCCAAGCAGGACACGATTGCCATCGGCTTGCGAGCTTTCCCCAAGCTCTTTTTGTGGATTTCGCTCAGGCTCTCCCACCAAGTATGTCCTGTACTCCCGGGACCTGATTCCTCGTTATCACAGAATTCATTCCAAAGGGGCCATCCTTTCGCTTTGAGATATTTCCTGATCTCTCCCTCCCAGATGGGACATTGTCCCACTCTACTGCTGCTGGTCGCTGCAACCGCAAATTCCTCGGGGTTCATGAGGCGCTGTATTGCCTGCATTGCCATCTTTCCTATCCGAATGCTTCTTTTAAATTTGGGACAGGGGTATTAAGGCGGTGCTGTAAATACGGGTACGGCTTTCGCTACTTTCCGAAATACATACTACCGACAGTTTTGACGTAACAAAAAATCTATCAGTTTTACCTTATCGCCCTGTTAGTTACGCATGCATACACACACTTCCGAATTATGACTATTTATCAGAACTGCTTGAACACTTGTGGTTTTCTGTTTCCAATTGGATCTCTAATTCAAATTCTGGGTTCTCCCGGAGTGGTTTCCCGCTTCTAGATCGGGTCCCATCAGGATGTCGCCAAATAATGTTGCTGATTTTGTCTAAGTTTAATTGCTCTGTTTTATCACCTTTGCTCTTGAGTCGCCAGGTATCCTCATGATACCGCCACGTGGTTCAAATCCGAGTAATGATCAATAATCCAATACACCGCTTAGTAAGATTTAAATCAGATCACATTTATTATACACAGTAATCACTACTCATGCATAAATTCTACGTCTCAGCTACTTCTACAGCTAACAGGCCAATACTTAATTTGGAACTGGCCCACCAGGTCAAGGAAACAAATGGCCTTTTGTTCGGGTTCTGAGCCTGCGGGACTCGAAGTTGGTACAGATTGGTAGCTAGGAGCGCCTATCTCGTAGCGAGCGTTGAAGTAAGACTTACTGGATATCGGCGGCGGCTGAACCGGTCACTGTCAAGGGTTGGTTCGCGTTGCTGAGTGACCCGGTCAAGAAGAACGGTTTGAACTTGGGCTTAATTCTGATAGTCCCCAGGGGCTTCCCGCCTTTCGGGGCGGACCCTGTACCTGGTCCCAAGTGATTGGACTTTGTCCTAATCACTTGGTTCGATTTTCTCCAATGCTGCAGCGGTTCCCTGATCGATGGGCGGTCCTGAGGTGGTCGTTCACCTCCTTTTGTGTAGGCTTCTGCTGGCGCCAAAGAGTCTGGTTTGGCTTTGTGTGTCTAAATGTTGCTCATTGTTCCCGGGGATTGCTCATTAGTATGCAGATGGCTGGTGTTTTGTTGTGCTGATGGTTGCTGGTATCGATCTTGTCTGGCCTTTCCAGAGGTAAATACACAGTCAACCTGCAGCTGCTTGTTTGTGTCCTGTTGGCTGACTTTCCCATCAGCCTTTGCCGTTCTCCATTTTAAATCGGGAGTTCGCCATTTTAACTGGCTACAGTAACAGACGGAAAACCATCATGTGAATGTTGGCTCTTCCTTTATCTTTGGAGGCAGTTCCTCCCACCCACCGCCCCCCCCCCCCCCCACCCACCCCTTCCCCCTGAGCATAACGGACCTGTGAACTGACCAGTTCATGTGGTGAACATCAATTGACTGAGTTCCTTTAAGAGAGAGCAGGACTTGTTTCTGGCTGGGGTGGATCTCAACTCATAAAAGACGTAGGTACTTCACAGAGCTGTCAGGGCCTGAGTGAACTTCTGGTCACCTGAGGGAGCCTAAGTGAAATCATTTGTCCCCCAAATTGACCCACAATTTATCCACTTTTTTGTCTCTTTCAAGAGATCGCATCAGTCTGGGAAGGGTGGTGAGCGTCACATGGTGGACCACATCTGTGTGGGACAGATCAGATGTTCCAATTAACTTTTTCTTCATATTTCATGTGTTCATAACAACACATCGAGGACACTTTGTCTCTTCCTTGGTTATCTGTGTTCTATGTTTTGAGTATTACAGAACTACTGTCTGGAAATTATTGTTGGAAATATTAAGAGTATTAGTTGGCAAATGTTTTGCATATTTGAATGATGTTCTACTATTCTACTGCAGGCAATAACACAATGAATATAATTCTCCATCAAAATTGAGCAATGTCATGTGAAGCATCATGATAATACCACCAGTAGCCATTTTGGAGATTATGAGGCAAAAATTTCAAGATTGTTAATTATCTTATGGTTTCCACTGAGGTGGAAGTGCTAAATGGGGGTCAGAAGGGTGATAAATAAATCCACAAATATATTTTTATAGATCTATGAAATTTTAATCATTTGCATTCATTCTGTTTGTTGCAGTGAAATCTTTACAAAAAACAAATCAGTTCAATGGCCATCAACTAAATGATATTGTGGAAAATCATTGTATAAAAGCAGCGACCACAACATGAAAATGTGATACGAGAGCTGCAGGGTGGAGGAAGCAGAGGGCAATGTGAAGAGGCAAGGCAGTCGTTAGCAAGACAGGGTGGATGTCAAAGGATGAGAATGACAAGAGTTGGCGATATGTGGGAAGTGGTGAGGGGGATGGCAAAAGGGACTGGGGTCTATAATTGGCTTTGCAATCCCTGGTCGAAGGTGAGGAAACAGTCAGCTCACTTGAGAGGATCGGGTGAGGAGAGCTCATTCAACCCAGTCTGGAGAAACCTCTAGCGCTCCCCATCACAGCTTCCAACCTCAGTCAGCTTCCTCTCATAGCTTAGGTGCTCAAGTTAAAAATGGAGTCAGATGCCTGGAGGTCAACCTTTTTCCATCCAAACGTGTGCCAGAACATCACCATCTTTTGGGGAAGCAACAACAACAATTATAAAGAATTGAACCACGTGGGGTGGACAGGCTCAGAAAATGCAAAGCTCAGATACATGAACCAGGGAGAAAAGCTAATTCACCAATGCAGCATCACCATGATGGTCCAGAACTCTGGATCACACTGCTGATTCAGCCGCAAGAAAAGGTAAACAAGATCATTATCATTACACCGGGGCGGCAGGTAGCACAGTGGTTAGCACTGTTGCTTCACAGCTCCAGGGTCCCAGGTTCTATTCCTGGCTTGGGTCACTGCCTGTGCGGAGTTTGCACGTTCTCCCCGTGTCTGCGTGGGTTTCCTTCGGGTGCTCCGGTTTCCTCCCACAGTCCAAAGATGTGCAGGTTAGATGGATTGGGCATTCTAAATTGCCCTTAGTGTCCAAAATGGTTCGGTGGGGTTACTGGGTTACAGGGATAGGGTGGAGGTGTGGGCTTAAGTAGGGTGCTCTTTCCAAGGGCTGGTGCAAACTCGATGGGCCAGGTAGCCTCCTTTTGCACTCAAAATTCTATAAAGTGTAATTGTACTCATTTTGCTCGACTAACTGTTGTTAACGCTGTGATAATTTTTGAAAAGTGTCAATTAATATACTGAGTATTAATACTATGGAGCAGGGACTGTTCATATTAATGTAATTAAAACTGATATTTATGTTTTTAAAAATTAAAATATGTACATTGTACCCAGTTAGAGCCAAGATACGGCAGATCGGGCAATCCGGACTTTACAATACAGCTAATTTGAGAGAATGGGGCTGTTTCTAATGTGCAAGGGAAAACTGGTACAATGTATTCGGATGGAACAATGTAAATCTTATTCCAATCTTCAGTGCTTAATCAGTCATGGCTCTTTCCCCCTTTAAACATCAACAAGTAAGAAAAGTTCCAAATTATAAAAGCTCCTCCATTTCATCTCCATGGTCAGGAGTCAGTTCAGTCCACGGTGAATGTCCGAGTCCATGTTCTGCAATATGGTCTTCAGGATTGAGATCTTCAAGGACTGTGATATTCTTGGCAATGGCACCAGTCCTCAATGAAGAGTGGGACCTGTTTGGCAAGAGACTCTCAATATCACCAGTGAGTTCTTTGCCATTCACTGTTTGGTCTTCTTTGTTAGATGTGTCACTGCTCTCCAAAGTAAGCTGGTCACTCCAATCTAAATTCTCCTCTCCTGCAGCATGGTCGTGAGGACTGGCCAACATATGAAGCACCCGGGATGATCCCAGATCATGCAGAGACCTGGAAAATACTGCAAAGACAATCAATGTTATAGTTTTTGAACTCTTCAGATAGAGATACAGTAGCCATTTAGTTAAAACGGGCCACTTTATTGAGTGTCAGTGGAGTTACTGATTCCACTGTGACCCCAACATGTAGGGAGACCAATAGCTTTTAAAAGGAAATGTAAATTTCAAATTGATAGCTGAAAGGATGACACAACAGAATGTCAGGTTTTAAAGTGTTTACTGTAATAAAAGACTAAAAGAATTATTGGCTATGCATTATTTTTGTAAACAACTAATATTTTAAACCATGGAACAGAATACCCCCACCTTCTTATTTTTAGCACAACTGAAAAAGCTCATTTTGCAGGTGTATATTACCCACTCGTTAAGTAGATATTCAATTCTCCAGAAATCAGACCAAAGCTCCTGATGTCTTACTTTCTCAGCTTGGTAACTTCCAACCCCAGAACTGTCTTTCACCATGACAGTATTACTGGAGATCTTCCATCTCACTCAAGCTAGGCAAATCTTCCAGCTTCATTTTAACATCCTCACAAATTTGCTCTTCTGATTCTGAGTGTGGGCTCCCACCCAAAATTCCAATGCAGTGAACCATAAAAGCTTTCACCTCCAGCTATCTCTCAAGACATGGCAGACTAACCTGTCTGGGATATTCAATGATATCTTACGACAGCTTCACAATGATTTCCTCTGTACCCTTCCCACTTGAAGCACATCACCATGGCACAAGAGCAGGTTAAGTTTACAAGGGGATGCCTACTATCGTGTACTTTTTTAAACAGCGATATGCCATGTGATCAGGTTTTTGCCCAAGGACATAAATCAAATTGAGAGTTCTGTCTTTTGCTCTTCATGAGTGTCTGGTGTTGGAGTATTATCCTAACCACCTGATGTTAAGCTAATCTGGATATAAATACTAACCTCGTACAGGAGTGAAGTCATCTTCCTTTGCACCTTTACTGGTGCCGAACGAACTGAAGCTGGGGAAAATAATCAGGGCAAATGATAACATCAGCACCTGGAAAGAGAAAAGACCAAATGTCACACGGCTGACGTTGACACTAACGATGTTCTTCGCCTTAAAGGAACAGTGTTTTCAAGGGACAGTTTCTTGAAGAGTCAGTGGGGCAAATTTAATGCGGGGGAGGAGGGGGTGGGAAGATAATGCTTGCTTGACATTAGAAAAGTTATTCACAAAGCAACCAACTTCCAAAAAGGCAACTCCACAGTGATATCATGCTGCTGGTGCAAACCCAAGCAGAGAGCGGGACGTCCATCCCTCAGTGGGAGGAAGCCCTGCCAATCTGAATGGCTGGCAGCTCTAACAGATCCAACAGCACAAGAACCCAGGACCACAAGTCGTCTCATGATGAAGGGAACAATGGGTGCCAGATTCGGGTAAAGCTGGGACTTTGGGTGCGGAAGGATCGGGTACCCTAAAGAGAGGTATCAAGGGGGCATGGGGGTGTCAGATGTTGGAGTCCAGCTGGGAGGCGCAAAGGGTGACTTTGTCATGGGGGAGGGAAAAGGAGCCCCAGATGTGCAAGGGGCACCCCCTCCCACAAAGGATGCAACCCCCTTCCAAAAATTGTTCATTTCAGATGGTGAAACAGAGAAAACAGGAGCATGGAGGAGGCCATTTAGCCCTTCGAGCCTGCTCTGCCAGTTATTATGATCATACCTTATCATCCAACCCAATAATCTGATCCCACCTTCCCCCCATATCATTTGATCTCCTTCGCCCTAAGTGCTATATCTAACTGCATTTTAAAACATACAATGTTTTGGCCTCAACTTCTTTCTGTGGCAATGAATTCCTCAGGCTCACCACTCTCTGGGTGAAGATATTTCTCTTCATCTCTATCCTAAATGGTTTACCCCGTTATCCACAGACTGTGACCCTTGGTTCTGGACACACCCACCATTGGGGACTTCCTTCTTGCATTTACCCTGTCTAGCCCTGTTAGAATTTTATAGGTTTCTATGAGATCCCCCCCTCATTCTTCTGAACTCCAGCGAATACAATCCTAACCCATTCAATCCCTCCTCACGCATCAGTCCTGCTATCCCAGGAATCAGTCTGGTAAACCTTCTCTGCATTCCCTCTGGAGCAAGCACATCCTTCCTCAGATAAGGTGATCAAAACTGCACACAGTATTCCAGGTGCGGCCTCAACCAAGCCCCTGTATAATTGCAGCAAGACATCCCTATTCGGTTATTCTCGCAATGAAGGCCAACATACCATTTGCCTTCTTTACGACCTGCTGCACCATGTTTACCTTCAGTGACTGGTGTACGAGGGCACCCAGGTCTCATTGCCCTCTCCTAAGTTATGGTCATTCAGATAATAATCTGCCTTCCCATTTCTGCTTCCTAAGTAGATATCCTCGCATTTTCCAAATTATATTGCATCTACCATTCATTTGCCTAATTATGCAACTTGTCCAAATCAGACAGAAGGGTCTCTGCATCCTCCTCACAGCTCACCCTCCCACCCAGCTTTGTGTCATCTGCAAATTTGAAGATATTACATTTAGTTCCCTCATCTAAATCTTTAATATATATTGTGACTCGTTGGAGTCCTCGCACCGATCCTTGCAGTGCCCCACTAGTCACTTCCTGCCATTTGGAAAAAGACCCATTTATTCCTTCTCTTTTTTTCCTGTCTGCCAACCTATTTTTCTATCCATCTCAATACACTACCCCTAATCCCAGGTGTTTTATTTTACACGCTAATCTCTGTGGGGCATTGCCGAATGCCTTCTGAAAGTCCAAATAAACCAAATAGACTGGCTCCCTCTCATCAAGTCTACTGGTTACATCCTCAAAGAATTCCAGTAGATTTGTCAATCATGATTTCCCTTTCGTAAACCATGCTGACTCTGTCCAATCCTGCCACTGTTTTCCAAGTTCTCTAAGTGCTATAAAATCTTAGATAATAAATTCTAGAATGTTCTCCACTACCGACATCAGGCTGATTGGTCTCTAATTCCCTGGTTTCTCTCTACCTCCCTTTTGAAATAGTGGGGTTAAATAAGCTACCCTCCAATCTGTGGGAATTGTTCCAGAGTCTATAGAATTTTGGAAGTTGACCACCAATGTATCCACTATTTCTAACAGTAGATTCTCCATGTCAAATGTATTATGATGTGTGCAGTATAATATTCAGATCAATGAGTTTGTTAACAAGCTCAGTTTCCTGTTAATGATTTTTTTTTTTTTTAAATGGCGAGTAGGCTGTTGACTTTGGGGCTCATCTGCCGAGCATATTATGGAAAACCATAGTTTTGACCCCAAGCCATCACACTGGGTTTTATGTATGTGTGGGATGGCAGTGGTCCCGATTTAAAATCCCAGCCTGTTTCCCTGTTGCAAAGGCACACAGTAACGCCAGAATTAAGAGCTGCCATTTTCCTTTCTCTGTTTGCCTCCTTAAAACTGCTGGTTCCTTACAGAGAGGCGGAAGGGCGGGGGGGGGGGGGGGGGGGCATGGTTGCAGCATCTCGATTTCATGATGCTATCATCCCATTGATACCGCAATGCCATCCATTAGAAACTGCTGCCTAGCCACAGGTGTGACTATGGTAACACCATTTTAGCCACATGTGCTGACATACAATAGAAGTAACTTTTCTCCATCTCTGAATGTATTTAGTTAATTAATAAGCATCTACCACAGTTTGGTAACAATAGAAGCAAATCAGCTGCTGTGATTGGTAACAAGGATGAAATTGGACATGGGCCTGGACCACAAAATAGGCAGAAGCACATTGGTCGCTTGTTAATATGACCGACTGATATTCTGTCTGTTGAAGTGAATGGAAGTGATTGTTGGGCTGAGGGTAGAATAGGTGCCAAATGTGATTCAGTTTGTTTTGCATCATCATGACGCGCCCAGTAACATACCATGATGCAGGTGCCAGTTTGAGCAGTCTTGCCTGTTGAATGCATGACCAGCATTTGGAGTTTTCTCAGTTGCTGAAGTAATGTCCTATGAGAAGGAAGCAGTGTGTAGAAAATTTTAGTTTGTGTTAATTCTCCCAGACAATACCTGTCGTAGCCTATCAGGGAACATACTGGAATATCTAGGGGCAAAAATGTATTCTCAATGAGATTAATGATACAACTCTCCTCCGCCAACTAAATCAGATCCGATCGGAACCCATTCAAAGTCCACCTACTTGCGCAGTATTAAAAGCAGGCACAGATGCACTGAACCAGGGAACACATCTGTCTTGTCAAGCTTGCTGATGTGTTCAGCCTTTTTATTTTAAATCTGCAGCTATCCTGTGCTGTTTTGGGCGCCAGTCGGCGGACATCGCGCCGTTTCGGGAGAATTTCGCCCCATATTCTGAACCAGAAACCCACTACTGATGGCAAACAAAGGTTGGGAATATATGACTGAGCAATAGACATGACTATATCTGAACATTTTCTGCACTGTAGGACCCACAGCATCTGTTGCACAATTGCACAGAAGATCATGGGCGTCATTCTCCGACCCCCCGCCGGGTTGGAGAATCGCCGGGGGCTGCCGTGAATCCCGCCCCCGCCGGCTGCCGAAGTCTCCGGTACCGGATATTCGGCGGGGGCGGGAATCGGGCCGCGCCGGTTGGCGGGCCCCCCCGCTCGACTCTCCGGCCCGGATGGGCCGAAGTCCCGCCGATAAATTGCCTGTCCCGCCAGCGTAAATTAAAGCACCTATTTACCGGCGGGACAAGGCAGCGTGGGTGGGCTCCGGGGTCCTGGGGGGGGGCGCGGGGCGATCTGGCCCCAGGGGGTGTCCCCATGGTGGCCTGGCCCGCGATCGGGGCCCACCGATCCGCGGGCGGGCCTGTGCCGTGGGGGCACTCTTTCCCTTCCGCCTCCGCCACGGCCTCCACCATGGTGGAGACGGAAGAGACTCCGGCGTCGGCCTAGCCCCTCAATGTTGGGGCTCGGCCCCCAAAGATGCGGAGCATTCCGCACCTTTGGGACGGCGCGATGCCCGTCTGATTGGCGCCGTTTTGGGCGCCAGTCGGCGGACATCGCGCCGTTTCGGGAGAATTTCGCCCCATATTCTGAACCAGAAACCCACTACTGATGGCAAACAAAGGTTGGGAATATATGACTGAGCAATAGACATGACTATATTCAGAGAAAAATCTAGGGCCAGTGATACAGGAAAGTGTCTATAACAGGGAAAGATAAAAGTTGCGCATCCCCTTAGCCCCCATTCGATTTAAATATACGTTACCTCAACAGCTCAATCCAGTCATATTAACAAGTTTTAACCTCCCTAGTGACCTTTCTGGAGTCTTTGACCACTCACCGACCTTCTCCAATTACTACCCAGTTCAGTAGGACCTCACTTACATTGTTCCACTCTGACTAATTCAGTCATGGTTAGAGCATCTCCAGTAATTACTTCTCTTCTCGGCGCCCCACTTGCCCCAAGGATCTGTTCTTGGCTAAAACCCCCCCATGTCCCCATTCACATGCTGCTCCTTAGTGTTATCACCTGCCGGCATGGGCTCAGCTTCCACATGTTATGTGATGGACACCCTGTTCTACATCTCGACCACTTCCCATGACCTCTCCACAACCTCTGTGTTGTTCGACTGAAGCCATTGCTTTGGCCCCATCACAAGCTCCCTGCACTTGGCACTGAATCCACCCACTCTCCAGACACATCAAGCTCCATACTCCATATCATCTGAATCACAAAAAAACCTATATCCATATTTCTCACCGCTGCCCCTGCCTCCAAACAACTGCGGCTGAAACTCTCATTCATACCTTTGTCACCTCAAAACTCCATTACTTGAATCCTCTTCCAGCTAACTTCCCATCTCCCATTCTTCATAAACATCAGCTCATTCAAATCTCTGTTGTTCACTTCCGTCCTTCCCCAAGTCCCTTTCACACATCACCCTAGTCTTCAATGACTTACATCGGCTCCCAATTCCCACACACCCCCAATACCTTACCCTCTTCACGGTCTCACTCCTCACAACCCTACAATTCCCCGGCCCTCCAAACTCTGTGCCCATTTAAATTTGGAATCCCTCCTCTCTTTCGTCACCTCACTATCTGATGCTGTGTCTTCAGCTGTTCAGGTCCCACATTCCAGAATTCTCTTCCTAAATCCCTACACATCATTAACTCCTTCTACCTTTAAGATCCTCCTTAAAACCCATCTCTTTGGTCAAGATGTTAAGGCCTTCTAATACCTCCCTTGTCTTGGAATCCATTTTTGGCTACTGGCAAAGTACCTTTAGATGTTTGTGGATGTTAAAAGTATTATATAAATGCAAGTTATTGTTGGTTTACCTACGAGGCATTTACACCTGGTGAAACTTGGTTTTAATAAAACCCACTAAAGGACTAATCTAACCAGCAAGAATAAAATAACAGGAGGATGTAAGGCAGTTTGAACTGCAATTAGGCCATTGGTATTCACTGGGCTGCCTGCGTTCGCCTTTCCTGAGCCCCATCTGACAATGTCAACCCAGGCCATTTTTTGCACCATAGTACGATGATGAACTGACTGCAGCTCCCAAACTGTGGTTCGCGACTGCACAAACAATTGGAGTTACAGAATCATATTGCACAAAGAAGGCCATTCCGCCCACCATGCCACCACGCTTGTGCCAACTCTTTGAAAGAGCAATTCAATTAGTCCCATGCCTGAGCTCTTTACCCATAACCCTCAGATTTTACAGGTATGCCTGTGCTGCTCCATGTCAAATGGTGCAAGAACATAACTCAGGGGGGATTAATAATATTTTCCCCAGGGATTGGAACAGGATATTCCTATTTTATTTGCAACGGGATGTTGTGGCGTGTTTCTCGTCCTCCGAGGCAACTGTGCTGACTATATAGCAAAGGCTCTGGCGGGGCAACACCAGGATTGGCTCTCAGTATCCACGAGACGCACACTCATGATTTGTTTCTTGTTATGGTTTTGAGGGAGTGGCCTAAGGGACTGAGCTCTGAGGCACCAGCACTGCCAGCATCAGAGCCTCCTCTCACAACTCGTTCCACCTTCCTGCTCTCACAACTCTTCCCAACCTTCACCCCACTCTTATGTAACTCAATCAAAATGTTTCAATAACACATTTGGCCCTCATTATTTTTCTGGTGATTACCACTGAGTAAGATGATCTCTATCTTACTGAAGACCAGCTTTGGGATTTGATGGAATACCAATAGCTGGGCTACACTGTCACGCTGTCTCCAAATGTCCTGAAGCCCCAATTTGATGCTGTCATCACCTTCCACAGAGGATGTTCTTAGGATCCAAACCGATTGCTGAAGTCAAAACCAAGACATACCTTTTCTTTATTGAGAAAGTTAATTGACTTGTTCAGTCTCACAGCTCCCCTCCCACACAACCCATTGTCCCAGCTATCCCCGATTGACATGTGCTCGATAATACCTATTACCTGTTCCTCTTAACAATGTAATTAACAAGGTATTAACAGAAGAGACCACTTACGTATTCTGCTTCTCCAGACGGATGACTTTTCTCTGCAGCTCATAGTTCTGGGCCGTGCAGGCTGCCATCCTAAAGGTGAAACAGAAATAACACAAGAGTATGCCAAATATAATAGAGAACACTGAGCAACTCCAATATAATAGAAAGGACTGCAACCAGAATGTAGCAGAGGTCTGAGCGCACATGAACTTTGTCTATTTTGCCCGACCACGTGCCTGAACATCAACCTCAGAAGAATTGGGAGTTGGGATGAGAGGAGGCATTTTCAGGATGACAACCTGTAACTAGTGGAGTGCCACAGGGATCAATGCTGGCCCCATAATTATTTACAATATAATAATTACTTCGATGAGGGAAGTGAACGTACTATTGCCAAGTTTGTGGATGACACAGAAATAGGTTGGAAAGCAAGTGGTGAGGATGACACAAAGAGGGATACGGGCAGATTAGGTGAGTGGGCAAAAATGTGGCAGATGGAATATAGGGTGGGATTCTGTGATCCTGAGGCTAACTGTTGACGCTGTCGGAAACGCAGTTGCGTTTCTCGACGGCGTCAACACGGCCTCAGGATCAGCAATTCTGGCCCCTACAGGGGGCCAGCACGGCACTGGAGCGGTTCACGCTGCTCCAGCTGCTGATCCTGGCGTGAACTGGGCGCCGCTGGATCCACGCATGCGCAGTGGCTTCCTTCAACGCGCCGGCCTCGACGCAACATGGCACAGGACTACAGGGGCCGCCGCGGAAGAAAGGAGGCCGCCAGCACGAGAGGCCGGACCGCCGATCGGTGGGCCCCGATCGCGGGCCAGGCCACACGGAGGTCCCCCCCCTGGGGTCGAACCCCCCCCCCCCCCTCCCACAGGCCGCTCCCCGATCCTTCCACGCCGAGGTCCCGCCGGCTGAGAGCAGGTGTGGACGGCGCCGGCGGGAATCGGCAGTTTTACGACGGCCGCTTGGCCCATCCCGGGCCGAGAATTGGCGGGCCGGCAGTATAGAGCAGCCCCCGACTGGCGCCACGCCAACCACGTCAGCGCCAATGGCGCCAATTCTCCGCTCTGCGGAGAATCGCTTGCCGCCGTCGGGGCGGTCCCGGGCTGAGAGAATCCCGCCCATAATGTAGGAAAATGTGAAGTTATGCACTTTGGTAGAAAGAATAAAGGAGCTGAATATTATTTAAATGGAGAAAGACTGCAGAAAACTGCAGCACAGAGGGATTGGGGTCCTTCTGCATAAATCATAAAAAGCTTGCATGCAATTTCAGTAGGTAATTGGGAAGGCGATTGGAATGTTAGCCATTATTTCAAAGGGAATGGAGTATGAAAATAGGGTGCTCTTGCGAAAACTGTACAAAGCACTAGTTAGGCCCCACTTGGAATACTGTGAACGGTTTTGGTCCCTTATCTAAGGAAAGATATACTGGCATTGAAGGTTCTCTAGGTTGATCTCAGTTGTGGAGGGTATTTCTTATGAGGAGAGGTTGTGTATGTTAGGACTGTACTCATTGGGGTTAGAAATGAATGAAGGAAATGAAATGAATGAAAATCACTTATTGTCACAAGTAGGCTTCAATGAAGTTACTGTGAAAAGTCCATAGTCGCCACATTCCGCCGCCTGTTCGGGGAGGCTGGTATGGGAATTGAACCGTGCTGCTGGCCTTCCTTGGTCTGCTTTAAAAGCCAGCGATTTAGCCCAGTGTGCTAAACCAGCCCCAGAAGAATAAGAGGCCACCTTATTGAGACATTTGGATTCTCAGGGGGCTTTACAGAGTAGATGCTGAGAGGTTGTTTCCCCTTGTGGCAGGGTCTAGGACCAGAGGGCAGAATCTCAGAGTAAGGGGTCACCCATTTAACGCAGTGATGAGGAGGATTTTCTTCTGTCAGAGGATAGTGAACCTATGGAATTCTTTACTGCAGAGAGCAGCAGCGGTTGGGTCATTAAGCATGTTCAAGGCTGAGATTCACAGATTTTAATCAGCAAGGGAATTAAGGGTGTGGGGATAAGGTGGAAAAATGGAATTGAGGATAATTACATCAGATCAGTCATGGGGATGAATTCTCCGCCGGCAGGATTCTCTGTTCCACCAGCAGCCCACGTCTGCCCACGGGTTTCCCATCGGCGTGGGGTGGTTACAATGGGGAATCCCATTGGCCGGTGGCGGGAACAGAGAATCCCGCTGCCGGCGACAGCAAGCCACCGAGGAACACATGGCTGGGGAGGCAGAGAATTCACCCCATAATCTCATTGAATGGCAGAGCAGAATAGATGGAGTGAATGACCTACCTCTGCTCCCACATCTTATGGTCCACCCATCACTGTGCTTACTGATCTGCATTGATTCAATGTGGAAATGTCTCAAATTAAAAATTCACTTCCTTGTGTTGAAAGATCCTTTCATTGCCTTGCCCTTCCCTCCCTCAATGACTTCCTGGGTCCCCTATAATCCTCTGAGATCTAACTAATCTTTCAATTCTGTCCTCTGATGCAACTCCAATTTTCCTGCACCCCACCACAGCTGCCTAGGCCCTAAGTCATCCATTTACTACGTCTCTATCCCCACCTCTCTCTCCACCTCTACCTCTCTCTCCCAGCCACTATCTCTCTTTCCTCCTTTCAGGTGGGAACTCCTTAAATGTACCTCTTTCACCAAGAGGTCAGATCAAGCCTTTGTTGTCCTAATCTCTTTAAGTGGCTCGGTGTTAATCTTTTCTGATAATATTCTTGCAATGAGCCTTGGGAGGTTTTAATAGGTTAAAGCTGATGTATAAATGCCAGTTTTTGCTGTTATTGCTGGTGCACCTGACCATCCAGTGAGGGCCACCAAAGCTGAATATTCTGGCTTGCAGCCACATTTCTGAGCCTCAAAGAGCCTCTTTTACTTGGCCAATATTCACCTTCCCTCACAAAATATTTCCCATAATGATCATTTGCTGCTGGCCCGGGGAGCACGGTCTCCATCCCCCATCAACACTCACCGCCTCTCAGCACATTGATGACATTTAAATATTCAGATGAACTGCTATCATCATGCAAGGTGCTGGGTAGGATGGGGGAACAAGTTTCTCCATTGAGAAACAAACAGTTATTGGCCTCGCAATGATTTTCCTCCACCAGCCTTAACTGTCCTTTGCCAATGATTAAATGGTGAGTTGGCATGGACAGAGATTGGGTAAAATGGGGGCAGGTTACATTGTTGCCCTTGCCCCAAACCCTCTGAAATCCTCATCCCCTGTCTTTAAAAATGGTAGATGTGGATTGGGGGGCTCAGAGGGTGTGTCGGGAGGGAGAGAGCCAGTCTGCTTACTGTTGAATTGCTGCTCCATTTTTGTCCTGGCATTCCAATAATATGCATTGAATGATGTGCCCAGATGATCACATAGTCTTGCCATGCCCTCTCCTCCACCCCTCACCCTCATTATCACATCTTGTTTCCTTTTCCTTTGCCCCAATTGCAGCCCTTGTTACTTGAGATTAGTCCGTTAGCACAGAGCCAGTGGTAGGCCCCAGTACCACTCTACCAGGTGTTGTTATAACCATCAACCCTCACCTGTTTTCCAGGCCGTCAATGTACTCCTTTTTCTTCTTGCGGCTCTCTTGCGCAGACTGTTTATTGCGGATCTTTCTCCTGATCTTCTTCAAAACTCGTTCTTCTTGCTGAAAAGGGGAAAGAACTCAACTCATCCAGTCTGCTTACATTCTGATTCAATTATTCTTGACAACGGGCTCCTGCTGATAGAGAGCGAGAGAGAGGGAGGAGAAAAGAGAAAAACAGAGGGAATATGCGCGCGGGAGATGGAACGGGAAAGAAAAAGAAGGTTTGAGAGACAAAGGGAGAGAGCATGTATGAGATAGATACAGATAAAAGGAGAAATACAAAAAGGGAAACCATAGAGTGTGCGGGGGATAGATAGAAAGAGAAGATAGAGAAGGAGTCTATGTGTGTGAGAGAGAGCGAGGGAAGTAGGAAGAGCATGGGGGAGGGGAAAAGGGTGACACACAAAACTGCAAACAATCAACCTGGAATTGGCTGCCAGCTTTTAATGGGAAGGGACAGAAAAAAAATCAGGCAACGTATATCTTCAGAGGGAGCAGCAAAGATGGTAATGAAACCACAGACACTTTTGTGTAACAATCCTCTCTCGCCCCATTCCTGGCTGTCATACTCTCAGTATCCAGGTAAGGAGATTAACCCACCAACTAAGACAGGACATGTGCCTGAAATTCAGTAGATCTTTTAGGTGTCGGAGTATTTGGTGAGATGATGGCTGTGATTTTGTGTACATTGTATCTACTGTCATGTGAGAGAACTTTTAAGAACTGGGTTTTTATTAAATAGCTGGAGTGGATGTACCTTTAAGAAATGGGTATTTATCGAATAGCTGCAGTGATGTCAGACTCTGGGTGGAGCTGGGCTGTCTGTCTTTCACTTTTGTTTTTGAGCAGGCAGCTACAGGGTATTTTTTAGTTTTGTTTTGAGAGCTGGATAGTTGCAGGAAAAGCAAGCAGCTGTATAAGGACCTCTCTGCAATCTAAAGACAGTCTCCAGATCATTTGGGTGATTTCAAAGTGATAACTGTTCTCAGTACAGAATTTAAACCTGATCTCTGTGTTAAAAAGGGTCTTTGGTCTTATGGATGTTGCAAGGAAAGATTAAGGGTTACTTATAGAATATTGTATCTGTGGGGATGATTAGTGTTGATAGTTGTTAAGATGTTTACTGTGGGTTTATAAAGTGTTAACTGGTTTCATAAATAAACATTGTTTTAATTTAAAAGTACTTTAGTTCTCTATTGCACCACACCTGTAAGGTAGGCCCGTGTGCTCCCCATAACCACAATCTATTAAAAGTTGTGGGTCAGGTGAACTCCATGATACACATTTGGGTTCTCTAAACCAGGCATTGTCAAACTCAGGGGCTCGACCCGCGGGTGGGTCGCAGGCGGGTGTCGGGAGGATCGCGGAGCCGTCCGTTGTGGCACACCCGATCGCGCATCCACACGCAACGGCCGCAGCAGCCAGCTTTTAATAATGCCGGCTGCGAGCAGCCTTCAAAATGGCCAGGAATAGATTTTTAAAATTGTTTGCACTGATGATCGGGCACACATGCGCACAACTGCACAGATGATCGGGCACACATGCGCAGTCCGGCGCATTTTTTTTTATATGGTCACAGCCTTTTGTTTTCAAGTTCGGGGGGCCAAAGGGACCAAAAGGACAAAATAACCATTGGGGCCAAAGGAACCCAAAACCATTTTCTCCATTTTTGTCAGCAATAACAAGGTAAGAGAAAATGGTGGGTCGCGCAGGTCGGCCGGTGTGGGCCGCAAAGGTCGGCCGGTGAGGGTCGCGAAGGTCGGCTGGCATGGGGCGCGAAGGTCGGCCGGGTTGGGTCCCGAAGGTTGGCCGGTTGGTAAAAATGGGTCCCCGGAAAACAAGTGCGAAAAACACAGCTCTAAACCCTGACCCATAACACTACAGACAGTTTTAAAAAATACCTTAAATAAAAATCCACTTTATTTTTTGTAAAATGTTGGGAGTGGCAGAAAATGTTCCCCTGTCAAGGCAACAAGGAACTGAAGGTTCTGATTTTAGAATCTACCGGAGTGATTTTGGCCCTGGATTTATACCAGTGAATACTGAAAGGGCTGACTGTCCTTTCCCATCTCACTAACAAACACTTAGTAGATGCGGCTTCTATAATATCTATCTAGGGGCTGGTTTAGCACAGGGCTAAATCGCTGGCTTTGAAAGCAGACCATGGCAGGCCAGCAGCACGGTTCAATTCACGTACCAGCCTCCCCGAACAGGCGCCGGAATGTGGCGACTAGGGGCTTTTCACAATAACTTCATTTGAAGCCTACTTGTGACAATAAACGATTTTCATTTTTTCATTTAATCTCTGCCGGGCACGTTCTGACATTGCGGGCCTGTAAAGGCAATCGTTCTGTTGTCTGCTGCCTGTTTATGATCCCAGTTTTCGATATATTTTATCGTTCGCCCTTCTATCCATGTCTTCATACCCTACACACTGATATCGACCACATACCCCCCAGGACACTCCACCCTCCCCAAAGTCTGCTTCGATGTTGGAAAGCTTGCCAGAAAAGCCTGGTGGAAGGGGGACCTTTAATTTCTCTAAAAGATAGGACACAAGTGGTAGGGAATTCACAGCAGGTCTATCACCAACTGAAAGAAAAACAGAGGGCGGCACAGTGATTAGCACTGCTGCCTCACGGCACCAAGGACCAGGGTCTGATCCTGGGTCACTGTCCGTGTGGAGTTTGTACATTCTGCCCATGTCTGCGAGGATCTCACCCCCACAACCCAAAGATGTTCAGGGTAGGTGGATTGGCCACGCTTAATTGCCCCTTAATTGGAAAAAAAATAATTGGGTATTCTAAATTTTTTTAAAGAAGAAAGAAAAACAGAAGACAGGTCAATGTTCCTGGTGCGTTATGCCTGGCAAGATCAAAATCTAAAACCTGAAACCATTGTCCTTTCCAGAGGCGGCTGGATGTGCCATTTAATTTCTAGTTGATTTTCTTTTTTCTCATTCAGTTTTCTTCCCAATCATCTGCAGCAAAGCACCCACCTGACAGCATGACTGAGATAGAGAATTTACCAAAACTGGAATTGGCCCTGAGCCTGTCTGCCATTAAATTAGATCATGACTAAGCTGTGCTTTAATTCTATTTACCTGCCTTGAGTCTGTAACCTTTAATACCCTTGACTAACTAAAACGTAGCAACCTCAGATTTGACATTTCAATTGACCCCCCTCCTCAGCAGCTTTTGTGGGGGGAGAGAATTGCCTCTACCCATTGCTCCCTGGCACCACCCCTGAATAGCCAACTCTAACTTTAAGTTGTGCCCCATAGTCCTGGGATGTCCCCACTACTATCCCCTCCGCCACCCCTGCCCCAACCAGAGGAAATAACCTCTCTGTATCTACCCCATCAATCCTTAAGCAGCTCAATTGCCCTTAACCTTCTGTACTGAAGGGAATACAAGCTTAGTTTACGCAACCTTTCCTCATAACGTAACCATTTTAGTGGCAGTATCATTCTGGTGACTCAGTACAACCACTATACCCTTCCTGAGGTGCGATGTTCAAAACTGAATGCTCAAGATGGCTCCTAACCAGAGCATTAACTGTAACATAGCTTCCTCTCCTTGTATTCCACAACCCTTAAGACAAAGGATAACATTTCCAAAATAACAAACGACGCATGTCCCCCTGGCTCACACGGGTCCAGTTAGCCTCATCCTGCTCCAGTTACTACCAGCCTGCTTCAGTTATTGCCAGCCTATTGCGGAGAGCACTGGCTTGCTCTAGGTGCTACCAGCACTGGCCTGCCCTGCTTAGCGGTGGCCCTGCTCCAGTTAGCACTGGCCTGCTCCGGTTAGCAGTGTCCCTGCTCTGCTTTTAACCACGCAAGCGGCGATTAGGTGTTAACGTACTTTAGTCAGAGGCAGCTGTGATGGAAGCGTGACCCCTTCTTTCACCAACAACTTCTTCTCATCTTCGTTGAGCATGAGCTCCCGGACCTGGTGCGGCTGCAGTTGCGGCTTGTTCTGATGTTGCAAAAAGAAAAGGAAACAAGAGCCTTTGATAAGTATATAACACAAAGAGGGAACTGCAGAGTTACTGTAGCAAAGAGCAAATGGAAAGATTTACATTTATATAGCACCTTTCACAATCTCAGGCCATCTCAGTGATGCACGATTAATGACCACTAAAATGAGCTAGTCGTACAACTGAAGGCTTTAATAAGCTAGATGTCTTTTTTTTTCATCATAGAATTTACAGTGCAGAAGGAGGCCATTCGGCCCATCGAGTCTGTACCGGCTCTTGGAAAGAGCACCCTACCCAAGGTCAACACCTCCACTCTATCCCCATAACCCAGTAACCCCACCCAACATTAAGGGCAATTTAGGACACTAAGGGCAATTTATCATGGCCAATCCACATACCCTGCACATCTTTGGACTGTGGGAGGAAACCGGAGCACCCGGAGGAAACCCACGCACACACGGGGAGGATGTGCAGACTCCGCACAGACAGTGACCCAAACCGGAATCGAACCTGGCACCCTGGAGCTGTGAAGCAATTGTGCTATCCACAATGCGACCTGTTTCACCCAGCAGCTCAGGTACAGAATGAGGGCTGCTGGAATGGCACAGGTTCTTATACCCCGCCTATCAGGGCGGAGCTATTATGTACTCTAGCCAATGGCATGCATATAGGTTCTACCAATGGTACTTCAGCCTCTCAGGTACCGTAATACCTATAATACCACATTCACCCCCTGTTAAAAAAAGTCCGGCGGGGGTGGTGGCCAGCAAAGACAAAACATAACAACATGGCATAATTAGTTATGGAGGTACCTTACTACCCCCGTACAGTGTTTAATAACTATTTATAAGTCTGGTAGCTGTGTACATTCGGTGTTTTATATTTACAGATTGCAGTTAAAATGAAGCAATCAGTCGATTGGGGGCCCTGGTCATCCTCTGCAATCGTCGGAGCCTTTGTGATGACTCCGGTGGAGGCTCAGGCATCTGTGACTCCGGGAGCGTGGCTTCGATCTCCATGGCAGCTCATCACCCCTAGACGGCGCTGGTGGGAAAAACGGCTGACCTAGGAAGGGAGCGCCTGCGGGGGGCGTCGGTGGGTGGGGGGGGCCTAAGCAGGGGCGGCGGAAGGACCAATCCTCCTGTAAGGTGCTGTGGTGGACGGGAGGGTGGTACTGGTGGCTGGAATGTACGTGGAGTTCCGGCGGGCGCCAGGTCCCATAGGGAGACCGTATCTTGTCGGCCGTCGGGGTACGCCAGGTGTACTGGGGTTAGCATGGAGCAGATGGACCCTCTCGACCAACGGGTCCGACTTGTGCGCCCGCACATGTTTTCGGAGCAGGATGGGTCCGGGGGCTGCCAGCCAGGTTGGGAGCTAGGTCCCGGAGGAGGACTTCCTGGGGAAGACAAGGAGACGTTCGTGAGGTGTCTGATTGGTGGTTGTACAAAGTAGTGACCGGATGGGCATCCGGGAGGACTTCTTGCCAGCGAGAGACTGGGAGGTTCCTGGACCATAGGGCCAGTAGGACGGTCTTCCAGACCGTTCCGTTCTCCCTCTCTACCTGTCCGTTACCCCGGGGGTTGTAACTGGTCATCCTGCTCGAGGCGATGCCCTTGCTGAGCAGGAATTGACGCAGTTCATCGCTCATAAAGGATCGCTGTGTATGTAAGCGGGGAACCCGAACAGTGCAAAGATGCTATGGAGGGCCTTGATGACAGTGGAGGCGGTCATTTCGCGGCAAGGGATGGCGAATAGGAACCGGGAGTACTTGTCAATCACGTTCAGAAAGTACGTGTTGCGGTTGGTGGAGGGGAGGGGGCCTATAACTCCATTTCGCACTACGTAGCCGAGAATGGCTAGACGGTCGGTGCTACAAACGCATTTATCCTGATTGTACGTTAGGTTAAGGATCTTTGCGGTCTGGAGGAATTTTCTGAGGTTGGTGTCGTGGTCCTGCTGGTCGAGGCCGCAGATTGTGACATTAACGAGATATGGGAATGTTGCCCGTAAACCGTACCGGTCAACCATTCGGTCCATCTCGCGTCGGAAGACCCAGACCCCATTAGTGACACCAAAGGGAACCCTTAAGAAGTGATAGAGCCGCCCCTCTGCCTCGAAGGCAGTGTATTTGCGGTCACTAGTGCGGATGGGGAGCTGGTGGTAGGTGGACTTGAGATCCACCGTGGAGAAGACCTTATAATGCGCGATCCTGTTTACCAGGTTGGATATGCGGGGGAGAGGGTACGCGACCAGCTGCGTAAACCTGTTGATGGTCTGACTGTAGACTGATGGTCGGTCTTTACCACCACTACTTGAGCTCTCCAGGGGCTGTTACTGGCTTCGATGACCCCTTCCCTCAGTAGCCTTTGGACCTCTGACCTAATAAAGATCTGGTCCTGGGCACTGTCGCGTCTGCTACTGGTGGCAAAGGGTTTGCAATCCGGGGTGAGGTTCACAAACAGGGAAGGCGGGTCGACCTTAAGGGTCACGAGGCCGCAGACAGTAAGGGAACGTCGAATTGGAAGGTCAGACTTTGAAGGTTACACTGGAAGTCTAAACCCAGGAGTGCAGCCGCGCAGAGGTGGGGAAGAACGTAGAGACAGAAATTTCTGAACTCCCTTACCTGGACTGTGAGGTTTGCTAAACAAAACCCCTTTATCCCCACTGAGTGGGAACCGGAGGCCAGTGAGATTTTTTGATTAACAGGGTGGATGAGGAGGGAACAGCGCCTTACCGTGTCGGGGTGTATGAAGCTCTCCGTGCTCCCAGAGTCAATTAGGCAGGACATCTCGTGGCCGTTGATGAAAACGGTCATCGTAGCGGTTGAGAGTGTTCAAGGTCAAGATTGATCCAGAGTCACCGAGGCCAATCGCAGTAGTTGATAATTCTGTTCAGGCAGTGTGTGGTCGGCCAAGCTGG
Organism: Scyliorhinus torazame; assembly: GCF_047496885.1. NCBI lineage: Eukaryota > Metazoa > Chordata > Chondrichthyes > Carcharhiniformes > Scyliorhinidae > Scyliorhinus > Scyliorhinus torazame. The sequence continues at coordinate 62,505,950 of NC_092724.1, read as the reverse complement.
GGTCCTGGGGGCCAATCCTCAAGGGTGGCATCCGTGGAACAAGATGGCGGCGCGCAGGGTCCGCATGTGGCCCTGGGATATGGGGGTGGTGGCGACCGCTGGCCACACAGGGCCCGTGGAGAAGTTTGTGATGCCGGTTCGGAGTCGCCGCTGGAGGCCGCGGCCACCGCTCGCGCCTGACATACCCCCACGAAATGGCCCTTTTTGCCGCATCCCCTGCAGGTGGATGCGCGGACCAGGCAGAGCTGGCGGGGGTGCTTGGCCTGCCCACAAAAGTAGCAGCGGGGCCCCTCGGAGTTGCCAGGCCACGTTGCAGCGCAGGCCTGCGGGGGAACGGGGGATGTCTCTGGGTCGGCCGCTGCGGGGTTCCATGCTGCCCAGGGGGCTGCCACGCGGTCGGGAACGTAGGCGCGGGCGTTCCTGGAGGCCACGTCCAGGGAGCCTGCAAGGGCCCGTGCCTCCCTAAGACCCAGGGTGTGTTTCTCTAACAGGCGCTGGCGGATTTGAGATGAAAGCATACCTGCCACGAAAGCGTCCCGGACTAAGAGTTCCGTGTGCTCGCTCGCCGAAGCTTGCGGGCAGCCGCAGCTTCTGCCCTGCACCAGTAGTGTGCAGTAGAATTCCTCCAACGATTCCCCAGGGGTTTGCCGTCTTTTTGCAAGCAGGTGCCGGGCGTGGACCTGGTTTACCGGCCGAATATAGTGTCCTTTTAGCAGCTCGATTGCTGCATCAAAGTCTTCCGCTTCCTCGATGAGTGTGTAGATCTCCGGGCTCACCCTTGAGTGCAGGACGTGCAGTTTCTGCTCTCCCGTGGATGCGTTTTCTGCCGTCTCAAGGTACCCTTTAAAGCACGCCAGCCAGTGCTTAAAGATTGCCGCTGAGTTCGCCGCGTGGGGGCTAAGTTGCAGACACTCCGGCTTGATTCAGAGCTCCATCCTTTCTTCTTAAAATCTAGCTTATTAAATTGATGCACGATCAATGACCACCAAAACAAGGTAGTAGTACAACTGAAGGCTTTAATAAGCTAGATGTTTCCCCCAGCACCTCAGGTACAAAATGAGGGCTGCTGGGACGGCATGGGCTCTTATACCCCGCCTATTAGGGCGGAGCTATTATGCACTCTAGCCAATGGCTAGGTTCTACCAATATAGGTTCTACCAATGGTACTTCAGCCTCTCAGGTACCGTAATACCTATAATACCACACTCAGAGCACTTCACGCCCAATGTTGGTATTTCTGAAGTTTGATCATTGTTCACAGCGCCAGGGTCCCAGGTTCGATTTCTGGCTTGGGTCACTGTCTGTGCGGAGTCTACACATTCTCCCCGTATCTGCGTGGGTTTCCTCCGGGTACTCCGGTTTCCTCCCACAAGTCCCAAAAAGACGTGGGGCTGTTAGGTAATTTGGACATTCTGAATTCTCCGTGTACCTGAACAGGCGCCGGAATGTGGTGACTAGGGACTTTAAACAGTAACTTCATTGCAGTGTTAGTGTAAGCCTACTTGTGACAACGAAGATTACTATTATTATGTAGGAAATGCAACAGCCAATCACAGCAAACTGCCACAAACAGTAATGTGATAATCTGTTTTTATTTGAGGGATGTTGGTTCAGAGCAGGTTCACTACGATGATCCCCAGTATGGAAGGATTCTTTAATGAGCAAAGGTTAAACAGGTTGGGACTCTACTCATTGGAATTTAGAAGAATGACAAGTGACCTCATTGAAACATATCGGATTCTTAAGGGGTTTGACAGGGTAAATTCTGAGAAGATGTTTCCCCTCAAGGGCGAGTCGAGGGCCAGAGGGCAAAGTCTCAGAATAAAGGGGTACCAATTTAAGACTGAGATGAGGAGGAATTTCTTCTCACAGTGGGTTGTGAGTCTTTGGAACTCCTTGCCACAGAGAGCTGTGGGGGCAGAGTCCTTGGCCGGGATTCTCCCTTCCGGGGACTAAGTCCCCATGCTGGCGGGAAAACCGGCGCCAATGACTCTGGCGTCAACAGGCCCCCAAGGTGAGGAATTCCCACCTGTCTCGGGGGCTAGGTGGACGCCGGAGGGGTTGGTGCCGAAGGGACTGTGAGTTGGCGCATGCGCAGAACGGCCGACGTGATCTCGCGCAAGCGCGGGACCGGCCGTCATATTTTGGCACATGCGCGGGCGGTTCTCTTCTCCGCGCCAGCAATGGCGGAGACCTACAGGGGCCGGCGCGGAAGGAACAAGCGCCCCCACGGAACAGGCCTGCCCGCAGATCGGTGGGCCCCGATCGTGGGCCAGGTCACTGTGGGGGCCCCCCCTGGGGTCGGATCCACCCGCGCCCCCTGAGGACCGCCCCCGCCGACTTACCTGCCGGGTCCCGCCGTGTGGGACCATACGTAACCGACGCCGGCGGGACTGGCCAAAAACGGACAGCCGCTCGATCCGTCGGGGTCCGGAGAATTGCCAGGGGGGCCGCTGCCAAAGGCCCTCGACCGGCGTGGTGTGACTCTCACCCCCACCCGAAAAATGGCGCCGGAGAATACGGCAGCCGGTGTCGGGGTGGTGGGGTGGGATCTGCGCCGCCCCCCGGGGATTCTCCGACCCAGCGGGAGTCAGAGAATCCCGCTCCTTGTGTATATTTAAGATTGAGATAGACCACAGATTCATAGAATCATAACATTTACAGAGCAGGAGGGAGCCATTCGGCCCATCAATCTGCACCGGCTCTTGGAAAGAGCACCCTACTTAAGCCTACGTCGATCCCGCCTATCCCTATCTCCGTAACCCAGTAACCCCTTAACCTTGTGGACACCAAGGGCAATTTATCAAGGCCAATCCACCTAACCTGCACATCTTTGGACTGTGAGAGGAAATCAGAGCACCCGGAGGAAACCCACGCAGCCATGGGGAGAAAGTGCAAACTCCACACAGACAGTCACCCGAGGCTGGAATTGAACCCAGGTCCCTGGAGCTGTAAGGCAGTAGTGCTAACCACTGTGCCATCATGCCTCCCAAACTTAGATAGATTCTTAATCAATAAGGGAATCCAGGGTTACGGGGAAGGGGCAGGAAACTGAACGTGAGGAATGTCGGATCAGCCCTGCTCCTATTAGATGGTGGAACAGGCTCAAGGGGCCAGGCGGCCTACTCCTGTTCCTATTTCTAATGGTCTTAGGGTATAAGCGATAAATATTGGCCAGGACACCAAGGAGAACTTCTTTGCTCTTCAAATAATGTCACGGTGGGATCTTTTACATCCACCTGAGACGGCAATTGAATCACATATTCATTATCTCATCTGAAAGATGGCACCTCTGACAATGCAGCACTTCCTCAGTACTGTGCTGATGGGTCAGCATGGAATTTGTGCCCAATCGTTGGAGTGAGGTTTGGGTGCACAATCTTGTAACTCAAGAGACAAGTTTGCTACTGATCCAGGCTGGCTTTCACAAGAGCATTGTTAATAAATTCAAAACCAGGGACTGTCATTGACTAGCAAGAAGGAATTATAACTTTTCTTTCCTTTCATTGGGTATCAATATTTCACCTGTTTAATTATAAACATTTATTCACTGTCCTAAGTAACAAGTACTTCACAATGTATTAATTAGATAATTAGCTAGATCCAAAATGAACAAGTGTTCAATTGATGGATAGCCACACGTTATAGCCTGGATGAAGGCCATTCAGCCCATTATATCTGTGCAGGCTCTGGTCTAGTCCATTGCTAGAGTATCGCTCCTCATAGCCTGTCTCACTGTGTACCTCTGTCTGAGGAGTTGTTTTAACCGACAGGCTGTGATTAATTTCTCACTCAGCCCTGATGTAAAGCTAAACATAAGAAAAGGCACGACTCCCAGGTTAGAGAAATTCATTCAGAGCAACTTAACCATGTTGGACGGAGCCTCACTGTCATGATATTCATGTGAACATCACAGCACATACACACACACATAATGATGGACAGATCAACGGACCAATCAACACACACAACACGACAGCCAATCACGGACAAGAGCATACACAGTACAAAAGCAGGGAACACGACACTTCCTGGGCACTCGAGCAGGAGAGAGCTCAGGGCACAGACCTCATTGCCAGCCATGTGCTGAATACCAGAGTTTACTATGTTCATAGTTCAATGAAATAAAATGTACCATACGCAACCGTGTTGGTTCGTCTGTGTGTCAGAGTACCGAACACTTCACTCACCATTTCACTTGTGTTCAAAAGCAGTAAATCCTTGACAGTGAGTGCGAGGAAATTATTGGGAGCTGATTCTGCCGAAATGTTCTGTCTCCCTTCCTCAAAAAGTTCAGAGTTCCAGTCATCTAAGCGATTAAAAACAGCATGATAATCTTAACATTTACCTCAGAATTTCTATTAACTAGGCTGTAAATAAAGACATCACAACAACTTGCATTTATATAGCCCCTTTAACGGAGTAAAGTGTCTACAGACAGTTCGTAGGAGAGTTACAAAACTAGGTTTGATGCCAAGTCTCATACAGATACATTTGAATATTATGGTTGCTCACAGAGGTAGGTGTTAAGGGGGTCGTAACACGGGAAAGAGGGGGAGAGGCAAAGTGGTTTAGGGAGGAAATCCAAAGATTAGGCCATGTTGGTGGAACAAAGTAGTCGGGGATGCGCAAGAGACTAAAATCGAAGGAATGCAGAGATCGCAGAAGGATGTTACAGAGGTGGGGAGGAGAAAGGCAGGTAAGGGATTTGTATGGGCGGCACAGTAGCACAGTGGTTAGCATTGTTGTTTCACAGCTCCAGGGTCCCAGGTTCGATTCCCGGCTTGGGTCACTGTCTGTGCGGAGTCTGCACGTTCTCCCCGTGTCCGCGTGGGTTTCCTCCGACAGCTCCGGTTTCCTCCCACAAGTCCCGAAAGATGTGCTGTTAGGTAATTTGGACATTCTGAATTCTCCCTCCGTGTACCTGAACAGGCGCTGGAATGAGGCGACTCAGGGCTTTTCACAATAACTTCCTTGCAGTATTAATGTAAGCCTACTTGTGACAATAAAGATTATTATTATTATGAATAAAAGGATGATCATTTTAAATACGAAGTGTTAACAAACATAAATGCAGCAGAATTATGGATGAGCTAAAGCTTACTCCGGGTGGGAGACAGCAGGTTTACCAAGAGACCGTTAAATTAGTCACAATGTAGGAAGCAAAAAACAGAAAATGATGCAAGTAGACAGACGTGAACAGAAATGGAACTGCAAATAAATACACTGTGAAATGGTAATCGATTCCAAACACACATGCTGATGAACCTTCTGCATTGTTCCAGTATCTGGAGGTTCTCTGATATTCTCCAACTTTCCTTTCACAGATTACTTCACTGACACAATTCTTCCCCTTTAATTTCATAGATTATCATAGAATTTACAGTGCAGAAGGAGGCCATTCGGCCCATCGAGTCTGCACCGGCTCTTGGAAAGAGCACCCTATCCAAGGTCAACACCTCCACCCTATCCCCATAACCCAGTAACCCCACCCAACACTAAGGGCAATTTTGGACACTAAGGGCAATTTATCATGGCCAATCCACCTAACCTGCACATCTTTGGACTGTGGGAGGAAACCGGAGCACCCGGAGGAAACCCATGCACACACGGGGAGGATGTGCAGACTCCGCACAGACAATTTGTTTTTACATTACCTGGATAACTCATCCAGAAAAACAATATTCAATGTTTCCACGAGCTTTAACTTCTCAAGCCTAATTTCTGACAGACGCAATCTGAGGTACAGAATGAAGGGTGACAAGGTTGAAAATGTATGGTTTCATATTAAACGAACGTTGTGCAATTTCCCAAATTCTGAAAGGGTTTTTCATGTTAAGCAGGTTGGTGATCTAGTAATGAGGGTACACATGATTAAAATGTATTCCCGGAGGTTTCGTTACGTGACTTGCCCCACACTCCAACCATTAGTCAGCTGATACATCCAATCCTTGTGACATACTGCCTTCCTACACCAATTAGAAGACAAAAAGACTCATTATGCAATTGGATGATGCTTGACTGTCACCCAATCAGCCTTTTTTTCCTCATTTTCAATATTTTTATATCTTGTAAAAGGAAATGTTCAACAAAAACAATGTCCAGATGTTTTATCTCCAGGGTTGCTCATAGCAGTGTCCTGGAGATTGATCTCCAATTCCTGAAATCTCCAGATCAGTCTTGGAGGGTTGGCAATCGGAAGCAGGGGTTAGGATAATAAAATTAGAGAAATTATTTACAATGTAGAATTAAACATGGTTGAGGCAAGAGTTAGAATATAGCCAATGACATAACCACTTTTCAGATAAAAAGTTAACGGCCAAATATTGGTTTGCACTGTTATGCTAACACGGGGCCATGTTTCACAACCTGCCTATGTCAGTTCCGATGGGTGTGAACAGCAAGCAGTCTTAGTGCTGCCATCTCATTTATCTGATTATAGAGTAGGGCTAAATGTCTCACACACTGCTGGCCTTCTTCACGCTCAGCAGGGTGCTGAGCAGCATTCACTGCTAGCACATGGTGCAACCAGTCTTCTCTTCTTAAAGGTAGCCTGTCCCTCTTAAAGAGAAGCTACACTGAATGCCAAAAGCCTGCCACAAGATACTATTGTTGCAATCCTAAGCACAGAACGTGGTCTCCACAGTCAGGATACCTCTGGTTAGTGAGCGGTGAGGCATACAGGAAGAGAGACCATGGTTCTGCAAGAGGCCAGGGGTTCCTCATGAACCACACCCAGAATGGAGTGGGAACAGTTGACCATGGAGGTTAATTTACAGGGCCTGGACACAAAACCTGGCAGCAGTGCCACAAGAAGTCTAATGACCTCACCTGGGTAATCAACGTCAGTGACTGCATCTTCAAATTATATCTCAAGCCCACCATATCACCAACCTTTCACAGTCCTCAATGCACCATCATTCACCCATCACCATTCCCTGACAGTCAGGACACAGGCCAACCATCCATTCAGCTTCACCCTCAACACCCACCAATGCTGCCAGCCTCACCCCCACTCTGCTATTTAACAATGGCAAGCACAACACTCAAAGAGTGTTGCACAATCAGCGGCAATATATTTCCAAGTCAGGCTGGTTAGTGAACTTGGATGGGAACTTTCAGGTGATGCTCTTGTCCTTCTAGATGGTAGTAGTTGTGGCTTTGGGAAGTGCTGCCTTAAGAACTTTGGTGAGCAACTGCTGTTCAACTTAAAATTTTATAACAGGCTGCAAAACTACAGACAGACCTGGCGCCACCCAATAATTACATCATCTGTATCCCACTAAGTTCCATGAATTGCTGAGCTAGAATTAATCACCACTCCCTCATAAACTGTCTACGTCCCAGGGAATCTCCAGCAATCAAAACACAATTCCATTAGCTCTTTATATGCAATCAAGTAAGTGATTGGAATCAATCATTAACTCACCTTTTATGAATCTGTAATTACAGCTTTAGCAGCCATACTGCCTGTATGCATTTCAAACCAGGGTTTTTAATACCTTTACTGCCACAAATATGAAATATAACATATATCAATTTTTTACATTCATTACAAGATCAAGTGGGCTGCCTTGTCCTGGATGGTGTTGAGCATCTCGAGTGTTGATGGAGCTGGGCTCATTCAGACACATGGAGAGTATTGGGAAGTCAAGAGGTGAGTTACTCGTTGCAGGATTCCTCGCCTTTGACTTGCTCTAGTAGCCACGGTATTTACATGGCTAGTCCAGTTCAGTTTCTGGTCAATGGTATCCCCCAGGATGTTGATTGTGGGGTGTTCAGCAGTATAGCTGCAGTCTAATGTTTTTTTTTAATACAGTTCTAGCAGTTCCCTGCTCTTATACCTTAAACCTCGGCTACGAAAGGGAAGTATCCTTCTCGGCCACCTCACCCACCTGTCTTACAATCTTCAGGGGCAGGCATACACTCCAAGGTTCTTCTGTCCCTTTGCACTTCTCACACAATTTAAGCTGTATTGCCTTGCTTTGCTTTCATCCTCAAATGCATTGCCTCATATTTTTCCAGATTGATTCTATTTACTTTTCTGCCCAGCTGATGAGAACACTAGTATCTATCTGCAGTCCGATAACTATTTTTGTCATGATCAGCCTATTTTTGTATCATCTGCAAACTTCTTAATCACAGCCCATACATGTAAGTCTACATCATTGATATAGTCCACAAACACAGTGGGCAAGTACGGAGTCCAGCAGAATTCTACTGGAAACAACCTCCCCGTCACAAAAGCACCCGGCAGTCTTTGCTTCCGGCCAATCAGCCAATTTTGGATCAAACTTGCCACTTACCCTTGGATCCCGTGACCTTTTAATTTTCTGATTCATCTGTCATGTTTAGCCTTGCTAAAATCCCTGCTAAAATTTAAGCAGGCTAATGAAATGCATCGACCCCACCCCCACACGCAACCCCCACCCAAACTCTCAAAATCCAATCAGATTAGTAAGACACAACCTTCCCTTCCTCAACAACTCCATGCTGACTCTGGTTGATTAAGACACCTCCATAAATAATAATTTATCAAACCTTTTAAACCTGTGTTTTGCCCACCTCTGAGTTTGGGTTAACTCGAGCTGTCCCCTTGCTCACATTTGAAACGGCAGTACAATATTAATAGTCCTCCAGTCACTCCGCATGATGCCTGTAGCCAGTGAGGACTTGAAAATGATCTTTGGATCCTTCACTAATTCTTCCCTTAGCAGAGTGGGATATATTGGGCGCGATTCTCCACTCCCACGCCGAAGTGGCCGCGCCGTCGTGAACGCCGTTGAGGTTCACGGCGGCGCGAAACGGCCCCGGTCCCAACCGATACAGGCCCTGAAAATGGGCCAGGATCGGGGCCGAGTCATCTACACGCGCCAGGCCTTGCCGCCCGCGTAAAAGCGGCACCGCATAGATGACGCGGCCGGCGCCGCATACCGGGCGTCATCCGCGCATGCGGGGGTTGGCCGGTGCCAACCCGTGCATGCATGGCTGCCGTCCTCTCTAAGTCCGCCCCGCAAGAAGATGTCTGACGGATCTTGCGGGGCCGCGGAAGGAAGGAGGTCCTCCTTCAGAGAGGACGGCCCGACGATCGGTGGGCACCGATCGCGGGCCACCCCACATTTGAGGTACTTCCCGGTGCAGGATCCCACCTCGCCCCCCCCGCAGGCCGCCCCTCCAGCGTTCACGCACCGCTCACGATTGCAGCGACCAGGTGTGGACGGCGCCGGGGGGAACCCGCCGTTTTGGCTTGGCCGCTCGGCCCATCCGGGCCTCAGAATAGCAGGGGTGCCGGAGAATCACCATTTTTGGTGTCTCCGGCGATTCTCTGGCCTGCGGCCCGCGAAACCCGACCGGGCCGTTCCCACCGCTTGGGAGAATTGCGGGAGGGCGTCGGACCGGCGTCCCGGGAAATTCTGGTGGCCCAGGCGATTCTCCCAACCGGCGTGGGAGTGGAGAATCGCGCCCATTTAGTCCCAGCCTCACGATTTATCCGCTTTCAAGGATGCAATACACTTCAATATTTCCTCCCTCGCTTTGCTCATTCTACCCATTATTTCTTCCTTCTCCTCCTTTGCTACAATGACTGCACCCTCCCCCTCCATCAACCTCTTTTGTAAGACAGATGCAGCATATTCATTAAGAATCATACCCACGTCACCCACCTCCACACACAAGCTGTCTATTTGGTCTCTAATGGGCCCAATTCTTTGTAAGTATTGATAAAAACATCTTTGGTTTTACTTGTCAATATTTTCTCATATCTTCTCTTTGCTTTCCCACTTTCCTTTCAAACTTCACCCTGACACTGTCTGTACATCTCTCAGCTTTCCGCAGCTTTGCGCTCCGACATATAGGGCGGGATTTAACCGCCGCATTGTGCCCAGCAGGGATCCGGGAACACCGGTTAAAAAGCACAAGAAGACAAAATCGGGATTCCCATCAGGCATGATTCCGTTCGCGATCTAACCAGGCTGCTCCCGGTGGCGGGTTGCAGATCCCGCCAAATGCGGCGAGGCACCAGTTGACACCAATTAAGACCAATCGCCATCTCATCCAGAGGGGTTGAGCCTGAGCGGGGAGGGCTGGTCATCATAGGACAGGGGTTGCCCCTGGGCTGGGGGCTGAGGGACTTGGCATCTGCAGGGACTACAAGCCATCCTCCAAAATAATGCATACAGGGGAAACTTCAGCTGCTGCCTGTCGATCCTACCAAATATTTTCCAGGACAGAGCCCTGTTCCTGGTCTTATGCTGACGATCATTTTAACACCCTTTGGCTGTGAGCAGCCTCTGGCTGCACAGCTGAGGGCTATTTCTAATAAGGAATTGGCTTTGTTAGTTACGAGAGCACTTCACAGCTGCATGTTGTGTTAACTGCTTGCTCCTGCTGGTGTCTGCAAATGTCTGGAGGCTGCTGTTGCTGTGTCCTTCATTTTCTGTAACCGGAAAGAAGTATAATATTTTCTAAGATACCTGGTGCTGGAACATCGAGCTTAGGGGGAGCATGAGGCGGCACTGTAGCTCAGTGGTTAGCATAGTTGCTTCACAGCGCCAGGGTCCCAGGTTTGATTCCTGGCTTGGGTCACTGTCTGTGCGGAGTCTGCACATTCTCCCCATGTCTGCGTGGGTTTTCTCTGGGTGCTCCGGTTTCCTCCCACAGTCCAAAGCTGTGCAGGTTAGGTGGATTGGCCATGCTAAATTGCCCTTAGGTTAGGTGGAGTTTCTGGGTTACGAGATAAGGTGGAGGTGTGGACTTAAGTAGGGTGCTCTTTCCAAGATCCAGTGCAGACTCGATGGGCTGAATGGCCTCCTTCTGCACTGTAAATTCTATGACCAAAGGGTGAGTGTGTGGAATAGGGGAGGGTGCCTGAGCTCAATCCTCTTAATGTTCCCGACTGGGGTCTGGGGTCTAAGGACCCGTGCTGTGGCTGGAGGTGATTGCGCAGAGCACGATTCCACAGCACAACCAGCTCGGTAGATGGCGCTCTGAGAGAAGGCGGGACACTTAAGGCTGGAGGAGGCATGGGGGATTTGAGGGTCCCAGGGTGGAGCCCTAACTGATTGTCGGTCTCTCTCCTTCTCTAATTCCTTCTAGCACGATGGATGGTGTTGTTAACCCCGCAGCAGCAGCTCTCACGGTGCTGGTGCTGGTGAAAGCCCAGGCGGCCAGACGCTGGAGAAGACGGCAGCAGTGTTGATGCAGGCTAGAGGCGGCACCCCACGTGCAGGGGGCCACCACACACTCTACAGTCTCCCCAGCCCATCAGGCCTAGGAGGGACCCAGGGCAGATGGCGGCGACAGCCCAACGTGTTCAGGTGTGATTGGTTGTTCACGGAGGTGGCGGACAGAATCTGCTGCAGGAGGCTCCATCTTAACAAAGTGTGGCACCTGTGTCATGGTGTCGTTGACTTGGCACCCCATGGAGGAGGAGGAAGCCTGCTCACGGTGGCCATGGAAGTCACCATAACACTGAACCTCTATGCCACTGGATCATTCCAGGGCTCGAACGGGAAGCTGAGTGGCATGTCACTAGCTACAGCCCACAGATGCCTTGTTTGTCCGGACAGTGGACTATATAAACTTTGAGCTGGACCAAGCTATTAAGATGCCCGGACAGCAGGATTCTCTGCCATCGCCAGGATGCCCCAGGTCCAGGGGTAATTGATAACACGTATGTTGCCTTGCGTACAGCGGGGCATCAGGGAATGCCCTTCATTAACAAGTAGGGGTTCCATGCGACCACCCCTGCCATCAGATCATGCACATGTGTGCCGCTTCCCAGAGAGCATGCATGACAGCTACTTCTGGGACATGTGGAGCTCCCTAGCATCTTTTTTTTTTTGACAAACAATTTTATTGAGGCATTTTGGCATAGTAAACAACAACAATACAAAACAGTGTGCAAAGAACAATCAACATAGTTCAAAAACCAGATCCCCTCCTACAAGGACCGGCCTAACTACCCCCCTGATCTACATTGCCCCCCCCTGCTGACGGTTAATTTTCCACGAAGAAATCGATAAATGGTTGCCACCTCCGGGTGAACCCCGACAGCGACCCTCTCAGAGCGAACTTAATTTTCTCTAGACTGAGAAAGCTCGCCATATCTGATAGCCAGGCCTCCGACTTTGGGGGCTTTGAGTCCCTCCATGCCAGCAAATTCGTTGCCGGACTACCAGGGAAGCAAAGGCCAAAACGGTAGCCTCTCTCCTCCGACACCCCAAAATTGCCACCTCAGGACTCATCACCACCCTTGTTTTCAATACCCGGGAGATAACGTCCGTGAATCCCTGCCGGTACCCCCTGAGTTTTGAACATGCCCAGAACATGTGGACATGGTTCGCTGGTCCTCCAGAACATCTGGCGCACCTGTCCTCCAGTCCAAAGAATTTACTCATCCGGGCCACTGTCATGTGGGCCCGGTGGACGACCTTGAATTGGATCAGGCTGAGCCTAGCGCATGTTGCGGTCGCGTTAACCCTGCTCAACACCTCCACCCATAAGCCCTCTTCTATCTCACCTCCGGTCTCCTCTTCCCACTTAAGCTTCAGCTCCTCGGTCTGCGACTCCTCTGCCCCCATAAGTTCTTTATATATATCCGAGACCCTCCCCTCCCCCTCCCATCCACTGGACACTACCCTGTCCTGGATCCCCCTAAGTGGCAGGCGTGGGAAGGATGGAATCTGTCTGCGTAGAAAGTCCCGCACCGGCAAGTACCTGAAATCATTCCCTCTTGCCAGCCCAAATTTCTCCTCCAGCTTCCTCATGCTCGGGAAGCTCCCTTCCCTCTCAATCCCAGCCTTCCGCCATGTTCGGAACCCACCATCCATATTCCCCGGGGCAAACCAGCGATTGTCACAAATTGGGAACCAAACTGATGCTCTCACTTCGCCCACGTGCCTTCTCCATTGGTCCCAGGTCCGCAAAGTCGCCACCACTATAGGGCTGGCTGAGTACCGTGCCGGCGGGAGCGGCAGGGGCGCCGTAACCAGGGCTGCCAAACTGGTGCCCCTGCAAGAAGCGGCCTCCATCTGCTCCCAAACCAACCCCGCACCCACCATCCACTTCCTTATCATTGCTATATGATGTTGGGCGCCCAGTAGTAATTACTAAAGTTTGGCAGCGCCAACTCCCCTTCCCCTCGGTTCCTCTCGAGCATCACCCTCTTCACCCGCGGGGACTTTCCCGCCCACACAAATCCCATAATCATTTTATTGACCTTCTTAAAAAAGGACCGCAGAATAAAAATGGGGAGACACTGGAATACGAACAGGAATCTCGGGAGGATCATCATTTTATCCGTCTGCACTCTCCCTGCTAGTGTCAGTGGGAGCACATCCCACCTCCCGAACTCGACCCTCATTTGCTCCACCAACCAAGATAAGTTCAAGTTGTGCAACCGGCCCCAGTCCCGCGCCACCTGTATCCCCAAGTATCTAAAACTGTCTCCAACTAACCTAAACGGCAGACCCCTCAGCCGACCCTCCTGGCCCCTCGCCTGGACTACAAACAACTCACTTTTTGCCATGTTCAGTTTATACCCCGAGAATTCCCTCAGGATTCCCATGATTTCATCCAGCCCAGCCACTGGATCCGTGATGTATAAGAGCAGGTCGTCGGCGTACAACAAAACTCCGTGTTCCACCTGTAGCCACCTAAATTGGCCAACTCCCGATTTAAAATGGCGAACGGCAAAGGCTGATGGGAAAGTCAGCCAACAAGACAGAAACCGGCAGGTGCAGGTTTGCTGTGTATTAAAACTCTGCAAAAGGCCAGACAACATCGATACCAGCGACCATCACCATAACAAAGTAGCAGCCATCTGCATACTGATGAGCAATCCCCAGGAACAATAAGTAACATTTTGGACACACAAAGTAAAGCCAGACTCCTCGGTGCCAGCAGGAGCAACACAAAGGAGGTGAACGAGCACCTCAAGACCGCCCATCGATCAGGGAACCGCTCCAGTATTGGAGAAATCGAACCAAGCGATTGGGACAAAGTCCAATCACTTGGGACCAGGTACAGGGTCCGTCCCGAAAGGCGGGAAGCCCCTGGGGACTATAAGAGTTAAGCCCCAAGTTCAAATCGCTCTCTTCACCTCTGCGTCCTGCCCGGGTCATCCAGCAACACAAACCAACATTGACCGTGACCGGTGCAGTGACCACCGAACAATGTAAGTCTTAATTCAACAATCGCTACGAGATAGGCGCTCCTAGCTACCAATCCGTACCAACTTCGAATCCCGCAGACTCAGAACCCGAACGAAAGGCCATTTGTTTCCCTGACCCGGTGGGCCAGTCCGAAGCTAAGTATAGGCCTGTTAGTTGTAGAAGTAGCTTAGACGTAGAATTTGCGCATGAGTAGCGATTACTGTGTATAATAAATGTGCTTTGATTTGAATCTTACTAATCGGTGTATTGGGTTATTGAGCATTACTCGGGACTTGAACCTTGTGGCGGTATCAGAAAGATACCTGGCGACTCGAGAGCAAAGGTAATAAAACAGAGCAATTGAACCAAGGAGAAAGTTAGCAACACCCCCCCCCCCCCCCCCCCCCCACCCGTACCAGCCCCTTCCAACCCTTAGAAGCTCTCAGGGCAATTGCCAGTGGCTCTATTGCCAGCGCAAACAGCAGTGGGAAGAGGGGGCACCCCTGTCTTGTCCCTCGGTATAGTCTAAAATAGTCAGACGTCGTCCTATTCATCCTTACACTAGCCTCCAGAGCCTGGTACAACAGCCTGACCCAGTCGATAAAGCCCTCCCCGAACCCAAATCGTCCCAGCACCTCCCATAAATAGTCCCACTCAACCCGGTCGAAAGACTCCTCGGCACCCATTGCCACAGCTCCCTCTACCTCCCTACTCTCCGGTGGCATCATGACCCATATGCCTCCGGGTCATTGTCCCGTTTCAATATCAGGGAGATGGTGGCCTGTGACATCGTCGGGGTAAACCCCTCTGCCTCTTGCCTCATTAAAAACCCTAATCAGCACCTAACCATCTCAGAGAACTTTTTATAAAACTCCACCGGATACCCATCAGGCCCCAGGGCTTTACCTGATTGCATGGCCCTCAAGCCCCCCAATATTTATTTGGCCCTAATCGGGGCCCCCAGCCCGTCTACCAACCCCCTACCCACTTTTGGGATGGTCAGTCCATCCAGAAAGCCCCTCATCCCCTCCCGCCCAGGCGGGGGGAGTGGGGGGGTTCCAAGGTGTAAAGCTTACTATAGAAGTCCCTGAACACCTTGTTCAGCCCTGCCGGATCTCCTACCAAGTTTCTCCCCCCCCCCCCCTCCCCCCCCCCGTCAACTACCTTCCCTACTTCCCTAGCCTCCCCCCTCTTCCTCAATTGCTGTGCCAGCATTCTATTGGCTTTCTCCCCATGCTCGTAGATCGCGCCCCTCGCCTTCCTAAGCTGCTCTACTGCCTTCCCTGTGGACAACACCCCAATCTCTGTCTGTCGCCTTTGTCATTCCCTTAAAAGCTCTGCCCTCGGGGTCTCCGCATATCTCCTGTCTATCTGTCAGATCTCCTTCACTAGTCAGTCCGTTTCTGCCCTGCCCATCCTGTCCCTATGTGCTCGAATCGAGATCAGCTCCCCTCTCACCACTGCCTTCAGCGCCTCCCAGAGCACCGCAGCTGAGACTTCCCCTGTGTCATTGACCTGCAGGTAGTTTTGCATACATTTCCTCACCTCTCACACACCGCCTCATCCGCCAACAGACCGACCTCCAGCCTCCATTGAGGGCGCTGAAAGCTTTCCTTACAGACCTGCAGATCAACCCAATGTGGAGCATGGTCCAAAATAGCAATCGCCGAATATTCTACGTCCGTCACCCCCGCCAGCAAATCCCTGCTCATGGTGAAAAAATCAATTCGGGAATACGCCTTATGAGCATGTGAATAGAACGAAAACTCCTTCCCTGACAGCCAACTAGCCCTCCATGGATCAGCCCCACCCATTTGTTCCATGAACCCCCTCAGTTCTTTTGTCATTGCCTGCACCTTACCCGTTTTTGAACACGACTGGTCCAGGTCATGGTCAAGGACTGTGTTAAAATCACCTCCCATAATCAGCCTGGGCGAATCCAGGTCAGGTATCTTCCCCAGCAGCCTATTAATAAAATCCACATCGTCCCAATTTGGGGCATATACAGTGACCAAAATTACCCTCATCCCCTCAAGCTTGCAACTCACCATGACATATCTGCCTCCCCCATCCGGGATTGTGCACCTCGAATTGCACCCGTTTGTTAACCAAAATCGCGACCCCCCTGGTTTTAGTGTCCAGCCCCAAGTGGAGGACCTGGCTAATCCAGCCCTTCCTTAATCTGACTTGGTCAGCTACTTTCAGATGAGTCTCCTGAAGCATTATTACGTCCGCCTTCAGCGTCCTCAGATGCGCGGACACACGTGCCCTCTTTACCGGCCCCTTTAACCCTCTAACGTTCCAGGTGATCAGCCTGGTTGCGGGGCACCATGCCCCCCCCCCCCATCCCTGATCAGCCATCTCCTTTGGGGCCGCCCCTAACCCCTGTGTCGCGCTTTCCCTGGCCCGCCACCTGGCAGCCCCCACCCCCGACCTCCTCCATGTTACCAAACCCATGTCCCTCCCTCGTCAGCAGATCAACTACCCTCCTTCCCCCCCTAGCAACAACACCCTGTAACCTAGCCCCTGCCATAAACTAGCGATATACACCCCCCCCACCTGGCTTCCGTAGACCAGCTCACCCAGCTAGCCTGGTGACTCTCGACTCCGGCGCCAACAAGTCTCCCACCTATTGTTCCCTCTGACCCACCCCCCCCCCCCCCCACCCATCAATACCACTTCCCCAAACCAGCCCTCCTCGAGCAATTGCTCTGAACAAAAAACACAAGGAACAAAGAAAACCCCGACGCTAGTGCAAATCAAATAATACAAAATAAGTAATAGGCACTTCCAACCACCCGATCAGAACACAAAAAGCCCCCACCACCAAATACCTTAACTTCCCTCTTTTCCAGCGAAAACTTGAATACAGACGAGAAAAAAAAACCACGACACAAGAAAAAAGTGGAAACATCGCTTCGTAACTTTTTAACTTAAGTCCAAAAGTCCTCAGTTCGGCACTGGCCCTTCTCTCTTGGCAAAGTCCATCGCGTCTTCGGGCTCCTCAAAGTAATGGTGCCGTCCGTCGTGCATGACCCAAAGGCACGCCGGGTACAGCAGCCCAAACTTCACCTGCTTCTTAAACAGAATCTCTTTGACTTGCCTGCAGCCTGCCCTCCTTCTGGCCACCTCTACGCTCAGGTCCTGTAGATGCGCAGGACACTTGTTCCAATTGCAGCTCCGCGTGTGCTTGGCCCACTGTAGCACCCGCTTCTTGTCCAGGAACCTGTGGAACCTGACCACCATCGCTTGGGGGGGGGGGGCGCACGCGGCTGCCTCCCCAGCGCTCTGTGCACCCTGTCCACCTCCAATGGGCGAGGGATGACATCATTCCCCAACAGCTTCTGGAACATGTCTGCCACATACGCGGCAGCAGCCACTCCCTCAGCCCCCTCCGGGAGACCAACGATTCTCAAATTCTGCGAATGGGATCTATTTTCCAGGTCCTCCACCTTCTCCAGAAGCCTTTTTTGTTGGTCTTTCTCCATCTCCACCTCCACCACCGTTTGGTGATCCTCGTGCTCATCCAGCGCCTTCTCCAGCTTCTGGACTGCGGGTTTGGGCTGGCACAGGGTGAAAGCTTTAGGTGTATGCAGGTTCGGGACTTTGTGAGGAAGGTCTTTCCAACCGTCCCAATAGCGCCTGCCTCCTCACTGTTGGAGGCGGTGCTGTCAGCAGTGGGGGTTGGAGAGGGGGGTTGTCTCAACGATTTACAGGTGAATCTTGAAGGAGGACGGGGTGTCCATGGAGGGGATTAAGGTGAAGTGGGAGGAGGAGCTGGGGGTGATGCTGGAGGATGTTCTGTGGTGTGATATGCTGCAGAGGGTATCAACCTCATCACGAGACTGGGCTGATACGGCTGAAGACAGTGTACAGGGCCCACCTCACAAGCCGGATATTTGAGGGGGTGGAGAATGTCTGGTGAGCGATGTGGGAGCGGCCCTGTGAATCACCTACATATGTTTTACTCCTGCCCAAAGCTGGAAAGGTTTTGGAGGATGGTGTTCAGCACCATTTGTAAGGTTTTACTTCTGGACGTGGAGCCCGGTCCCCTAGAAGCCACATTCGGGGTGTTGGACCGGCCAGAGCTGCAGGTAGGAGCGGGTGCAGATGTTTTAGCCTTGGCCTCGCTGATTGCTTGTAGACGGGCCTTGTTGGGGTAGAGGTCAGCTCCTCCTCCCTGTGTGGCGGGAGACCTGCTGGAGCGTCTGATCCTAGAAAAAGTGAAGTTCGAACTGAGGGGGGCGAGTGAATTTTCAGGAGTTGGTTACCGTTGACTGTTGAGGGAGGAGGCCGTTGGGTGGGCTGGGGGGGGGGGGGGGGAAGGTTTGTGGGTTTGTTTTGTATTGTAAAATTGTTGTAAATTTGTTGAATAAAAATACTTCTTGAAAGGAATTCCCAAACGGGTCATAACGGTCGGTGCCGAACTGGCCAACCTTATATACAACATAGATTGAGTTTCGCCCACCCCCTTAGCAAAGGAGCTCGTACTCTGAAAGAGACATTATTCCCACCCCGTAAGTCCCACACATGGGTTATGACATCCAGCAAAAACCAGAATCGATATTTCTCATTTATTTTTGATATTTTACTCGACTGCTTTCGTTGTTCAGTCTGAGAGGAAATATTTAGTGAAATGTATATCTGCTGCCCTCTAATGGTCACTTTCAGGTAAGGTAGGCTTACAGGATATTGGACCTGTCGCCTTTTGTTGAATTATTTTGAATACTTTGGATCATCTCCCCATACTGTGTATAAGAGAAAAATCAGGAGCAGCTCCTCTCAGTGACTTTCACAATTGCTACAGCCAATGAAGTACTTTCGAACAGTATTTCTTGTATAATAATAATCTTTATTGTCACAAGTAGGCTTACATTACCACTGCAATGGAAGTTACTGTGAAAATCCACTAGTCGCCATATTCTGGCACCTGTTTGGGTACACAGAGGGAGAATTCAGAATGTCCAAATTACCTAACAGCACATCTTTCGGGACTTGTGGGAGGAAACCAGAGTACCCGGAGGAAACCCACGCACACACGGGGAGGATGTGCAGACTCCGCACAGACAGTGACCCAAGCCAGGAATCAAACCTGGGACCCTGGCGCTGTGAAGCTACAATGCTAACCACTGTGCTACCGTGCCACCCTTGTCGTAACATAGGAGGAAACATAACAGTCATGTTGTGCACAGCAAGCTCCCACAAGCAGCAATGAGAAAATGACCAATATCAGTAGGGGGTAAATGTACATCCATTTCGCTCAAAAGCCAGTCAAAAGTTTGGCAGTGCAGCTTTCCCTCGACACTATGTTGGAGTGTGAGTCGAGCATATGTGCTCAAGTCTTGAACGACATTCTGACTCAGAGGCGAGATTGCTACCATTGAGTCATAGATTACACCTTCTGCTGGCAGAAGGTGGCGGTTGTACCGGTAATCCATTGCGTAAAGCACTTTGCTTGATTGCAATGTCATAAAGTCATAACATGAGCGTTTAGGTCCTTGGTCAGAAATCCCCTACCCCTGCAGACAACAATTGGGTTTGTTCCCCCTTATGTTGGGAGGGGACATCAGGCAGGATGGCCACTCCCAATTGCCATCCAGTGACAGCTGCTGAGAAGTATGAATGTGGCGATGATGAGGATCACTTTCCCCTGTGACGCCCAACAGGGTCAAATAGCCTGTAGACATCCGCCTGAACTCAAGCATGAAGAACAATTCTTTGAGTGAGTGCTGAAGAATTCTTGGGATCTTTGGGAGGAACGAAGTTATGTGGCATGAGAATTTACTAGTTACTGAGTTGCATTGAAAGAGTTCCATGTTTGACGCCGTGTGATTACTTCTGTGCATTAAACATAAAATGCTGAACATGTTACATTCTCACAGACATAAGGACCAACTGCTGGGAAATTAAGGAGAAATAAATTAATTATTTACTCCAACCCCCAGGAGACAGTGGTTAGAGAGAAACACAGATTCTTACCAAAACCGATGGAGATTTCTGCATCTGGGATATCCGTCTCTAGCGCTCTTCGACCAGTAGCCCAGCAGTTGGACTCAGGCCCAGTGTGAAAGGTTGGCTCGACATGACCCCCTTCAATGTTCCGGGGGCTGTTGGATGGCACACAGTGCTGGGGACTGTCCAGCTGGTCAGAGAGGTGGTCTTCAGATATCCCGCTATCACTGCCAGCCGAGGACCAGAGTGGGGAGGCAGGGACAGCTTCACCGAGGATCGAAGACAGAAACTCCTCATTGCTGCTACCATTGTGGATCTGAGGGCCAACAACAGGGGGTTGAGTTAGTGACAGCCCGGAAGAATCCCACCAATACATTACTAACCGAAATTGGGGAGGATCTCGGGGGCTTACAGTGTTGTGTGTCTGTGAGGACAACCAAGAGTTATGATTCTCTGCGGAGTGAAAGTGAGGTTGGTGATCGGGGAGTATGTGGAGATTAATCAGAATGGGGAGGTGTCGACGGCCACGTTTTGGGAGGCATTGAAGGTGGTGGTCCGAGGTGAGATTATCTCGTTCAAGGCACACAGGGACAGGAGGAGGATGAGCATGGACGGTTGTTGGAGGAGATAGTCGAGGTGAACAGAAGATATGCGGGGCGCCCACTAAAGAGTTGTTGGCGGAGAGAAAGAGGTTGCAGGGGCAGTTCGATAGGTTGACGACAGGAAGGGCGGTGGGGCAGTCACGGAGGACGAGAGCGGTGCAATACGAATATGGGGAGAAGGCGAGCTGCATGCTGGCCCACCAGATGAGGAGGCAGGCTGCGTCCAGGGAAATATTAAACGTGCAAACTGAGAAGGGGGAGGTAGTGTCAGAGCCAAGGAGGCTAAATTAGGTGTTCAGGGATTACTACGAGAAGCAGTACAGGGTGGGGCTGGGTATATGGGACGGTTCCTGGACGGATTGGAGTTCCCAAGGTTGGAGGAAAAGAGGAGGCAAGCATTGGAGGAGCCACTGGGGCTGAGGGAGGTGATTGACAGTATGAGGAGGATGAAGTCGGGGAAGGCTCCAGAGCCAGATGACTATCCGGAGGTATTTTAGGCGCCGGAATGTGGCGACTAGGGGCTTTTCACAGTAACTTCATTTGAAGCCTACTTGTGACAATAAGCGATTTTCATTTGATTTCATTCATTTCCTAAGGCGTTTGCAACAGAGTTGGCACGGCACTTGTTGGGGATGTTTCGTGAGGCAAAAGAGAAGGGGTATCTGCCAGAGACACTGACGCAGGCGTCAATCGCTATTCCCGAAGAAGGGGAAGGATCCTTGGAGTTGTATAGGCCCATTTCGCTGTTGAGCACAGACATGAAAGTGCTGGCTTAGTTGGTGGTGGGGAGGATAGAGGGATGTGTGCGGTGTGGTCGCTGAGGATCAAATGGATTTGTGAAGGGCAGGCAGCTCTCCAGTGACATCAGGAGGCTGTTAAATGAGGTTATGACATCAGTGGGGCGGGTGCCGGAGGTCATTGTCTCTATGGATGCAGAGAAGGCTTTTGGTTGGGTGGAGTGGAGGTATTTATTTGAGATCTTGGAAACGTTTGGGTTTGGCCCGAAGTTTGTGACGTGGATGCGTTTGTTATATGTAGCTTCGTTGGCAAGTCGATGTATAAATGGGATGTGTTCATGGAGGTGTGGGCTGCATAGAGGTACGAGACAGGGTGTCCGCCATCGCCGTTGTTGTTCACGCTCGCGATTGGGCCCTTGGCATTGGCTTAGGGGGTCTGTGGAGTGGCAGGGGATTGTGAGGGGGGAGGGAGCACCAGATGTCATTTTACGCAGACGACCTATTGTTCATGTTGGACCTGTTGGAGAGTATGGGTAGGATCATGGGAATATTGGAGAGGTTTGGGACCTTCTCAGGGTATAAGTTAAATATCGGGAAGGGTGAGGTATTTTCAGTGTATGCGGTGGGGGAGGCCAACCTGGGGGTGCTACCATTTAAGATGGCTGGGGAAAGGTTCAAGTATTTGGGGATTCAGGTGACGGGTGATGGGCTATGATGCACAAGTGGAATTTGACAACGTTGGTGGAGGAGATTAGGGGGAATTTTAAGAGATGGGACACACTGCACCTGACACTGGCAGGGAGGGTGCAAGTTGTGAAAATGAATGTGCTGCCAAGGTTCTTGTTCGTTTTCCAGACTCTCCCGATTTTTCTCCTGAAGTCCTTTTTCCGGGGTGGGGTGGGGGGGTGGGGGGGGGGGGGGAGTGAATGGGGACAGGTGAGGGTGAGGGTTGTACCTGGAAGGCAGTTTTCAGGTCTGGTTGAGTTGCGGGAGAGGTTTGGGTTGCCGTGGGGGAGTGATTTTGGGTACATGCAGGAGAGGTTCTTTCCAAGAATGAAGTGGAGGACGTTTCCCAGGTTGTCGGGTACACCCGGTATGAGGAACGGCTGCTCCCAGATGAGTTGGGAGTCAGTAGGATTGGGGACATATATGGGTGGTTGAGGGAGCGGGAGGGGGGGTGCAAATGGTGAGGATCAAAAGCAAATGAGAGGAGGAGTTGGGGGGAGGGAAATAGGCTGGGGACTGTGCAGCGAGGCGATGTGTAGGGTGAATTCAACTTCCTCTTGCACAAGGATGAGTTTGATTCAGTTGAAGGTGGTGCATGGGGTACATATGACCCAGGCGAGGGTGAGTGGGTTCTTTCAAGGTTGGCCGATGAGTGCGAGAAGTGCGGCCGAGGGCCGGCGAATCATGCGCGCATGTTCTGGGGTTGCAAGAAGTTGGAGAGTTTGCCTCATGGTGCCGAGGTCCCAGGTTCAATCCCCCTGTTTGCGTGGGTTTTGCCCCCACAACCCAAAGATGTGCAAGCTGGGTGGATTGGTCATGGTAAATTGCCCCTTAATTGGAAAAAATGAATTGGGTACTCAAAATTTATTTTAAAAAGTGACTTTTTTTAGTTACTGCAGAGTTACTGGGAAGCGTTTATATACAATTGTAGGGGTGGAGGCCAGGCCAGACCCAATGGTGGTGATTTTTGGGGTATCAGAAATGGCGGAGCTACTTGAGGGGAAGGGGGCGATGTTGTAGCCTTCACCTCTCTAATTGCCCAGTGGAGGATCTTGCTGAATTGGAGGTCGGATGCGCCGCCAGGGGTGGCAGCCTGGCTGGTGGACCTGTACAAGTTTCTCCGGTTCGAAAAGATTAAATTTGAGTTGAGGAGGTTGACGTAGGGTTTTGAGACTTGCTGGGGTTTGCTCATGACAATGTTTGAGGAACTGTTTGTCATGGGGGCTGGGGAGGGGAGGGGGTAAAAAGGGTTAAAATTTCACAAACTGTGGACAATGGGGTTGTGAAATGTGGTATTGTATATGTTACCCTTTTTTACACATATTTGGAATAAAATACATTTAAATGCATTTGCGGAGGGGTGAGTCAAGGTTTTGCCTTGTTTGTGGGAGAGGGTTGAATTGGGGTGACCATGCCTTGTGTGGCGTTGAATTAGGGTTACCATGCCTTGTGTGGCGTTGAATTA
The DNA here is from genome assembly GCF_047496885.1 of Scyliorhinus torazame. Classification (NCBI taxonomy): domain Eukaryota; kingdom Metazoa; phylum Chordata; class Chondrichthyes; order Carcharhiniformes; family Scyliorhinidae; genus Scyliorhinus; species Scyliorhinus torazame. The sequence continues at coordinate 62,482,315 of NC_092724.1, read as the reverse complement.
GGGTGACCATGCCTTGTGTGGCGTTGAATTGGGGTGATGATGCCCTGTGGAGGAGTGAGTCAAGGTTCCGATGCCCTGCGTGGGGGTGATTTGGGATTACGCTATTTTATACTTGTGGGGTGAGTCAGGGTTATGATGCCCCGCGTGGGGGTAATTTGGGATTACGCTATCCTGTACTTGTGGGGTGAGTCAGAGCTATGATACCCCATGTGGTGGTGTTGAATTGGGGTTACATTGCCCTGTGTGGCATTGAGTTGTGGTTATGATGCTCTACGTAAGCATAAATCAGGGTTACGATGCCCTGTTTGAGGATTATTCTGGATTACAATGCCTGTACGTGTCGGGGTGACTGGGTTGCAGTGCCCTATATGTGCGTGGATGACTCTATGTCACATATATTCCGTGTATGTGGGGACGTCTTGACATTTTGATGTTTCTTACACTTGGTTGTGTCATGTCCCAGCTCCCAGCAGTCCCCCTGCCATCTGCATGGAAGCCCTCATGGCGAAGAATCCCATCCTGTTGGTCAAACAGTAGATCCAGGAGTTCCACGCTGTCCAGATCATGAAGCAAGCTGTCTGCTGGCAGCTAGAAAAACAAAAACACACAATATTTCACCTCAAATCCAAGGGAACAGGACTAAAATTAGCCCAGTAGAGTGGTTTACACAGGTAGTCAATCAAAAATTCCTGTAAAGCATTTGATAAAGTGTCACAGAATTTAAAGGTAAAGAATCTTTATTGTCACAAGTAGGCTTATATTAACACCGCAATGAAGTTACTGTGAAAAGCCCCTAGTCACCACATTCCAGCACCTGTTCAGGTACACCGAGGGAGAATTGAGAATTCGCAGCTGTCACAGGAATTGAACCTGCGCTGCTGGCCTTGTTCTGCATCACAAACTAGCTGTCTAGCCCACTGAGCTAAACCAGCCCTAGAAGAAATTGGTATCCAAGATTAAGGCTCCTGGGACTGGGGTAACTCATTATAATGAATTGATTGACAGAAAACAGGAGTAGGAATGAATAGGTTATTTCCAGGTTGACAGGGTGTTACTAGTGAATTGCTGCAAAGGTTAAAGCTTGGGCTGCAGTTTATTACGATCCATATCAGTGAGTAAGATGAGAGGACCCAGGTGCAATGTATTAAAATTTACTGATGTACATACATGCTGGGAATGTAAGCTGTGAGGAGGAATAATGGAGGATGTAAAGTGATAAATGATTGGGCGGGAAATTGGCAGATGGAGAACAGTGCAAAGAAGTGTGAAATTACACACTTTGCTAGCAAGAATGGAAAAGCAGAATATTTTTTTAAAAGGTGGAAGACGAGTAAATGTAGGCTTTCAGAGGAATTGGGGATCTTTGTACATAAATCACATGTAGGTACAGCAAGCAACTAGGAAGGAAAATGGTCTTCTTTGCAAGAAGATTGGAGTATAAGAGGAAGGACGTCTTGTTGCAATTATATAGGGCCTTTGGTGAGACCACATTGAGCACTATGAATTTCTGTCTCTGTACCCAAGGAAAAATATACTTGCCTTAGAAGGTGCAGATGCCTGACATGAGAGTTTGTCCAGTGAGTAGTGATTGAATACACCAGGCCTATATTTTCTGGCTTAATAAAATGACAGGCGATTTAATTGAAACATAGAAAAGTCTTTGAGAGCTCAGCAGCTGGAGAATATTGATCTACGGGTTGCATTCTCAGGATAAGGGGTTGACAATGTAGAATCAAGTGAGGTGAAACTTCTTCACTCAGAGAGCTGTGAATCTCCGGAATTGACTATTTTAGAGGATTCTGGATGCCACTCAGTCCACCTGACCCATGTCCGTGTTCACGCTCCACAGACACCTCCTCTTACTTTAATTCCTTCCTCCTTCCCTGTGCCTCACAGCCCCTCATTCCCTTCTCCCTCAGTCCAACCAACCCCCACCCCCCCACTCTCAATGCATCAATGTTGTCTGCTTCAACAACTCCACAGGGCTGCGAACTCAACTTCTCATCACTCTTGGGCCTGGTACGTAAAGAGGAGTTATATAGATCATGTAACTGAGCTTAAGCCATGGCCATCTATAAAGAAGGAATAGGGAGAATAGTGGAGACCCGCAAAGGTTAAAACTAGCCTACACTGGGAATAACAGAATTGCTTTTGACTGAATATCATTGGATACAAGTCTGTCCAATTTATTCCAGGCAGAAATATTTTATTCAGCATTCATTCTGGAAATACTGCCAAGCTTTTAAATACCCCTAGAAATTCTGAGACTCCCGGAGACCAAGTATAGATTCCTGCTGTAACTATTGACACATTCCTGAGAACTTGCAAATAAGCAAACACTCCAGGGACCCCCTTCAAATACTAATCCTTTTCTGGAGATTCTGAAAATATTGACACAATCTGGGGATCCCCAATTGCTCTTTGTCCTAATTTCTGGGATGGCCGCGGAGACTGTTATTACCTCAAATCATATTGTGATGCAATTCCTGCCGACTCAAATGTGTGCTGACAGTGGGCCTAAAGAACTATTGATAAAATTGAAGTGTTGGGTACTCTGCTACACAGATGATTTGCCGATGTGAAAGCCACCTGCGCCTCGACCTGACAGACGAACCCCTCCGAATCTGGCGGTGTGCTCACTGCTCTGGATAGGGCATCCGCAATGATAAGGTCCTTACCCGGGGTGTAGACCAGTTGGAAGTCATACCTCCTAAGTTTAAGTAGGGTGCGCTGGAGTTCAGGTCCTTATTTATGATGCTGACCAGGGGGCGGTGGTCAGTCTCAACGGTAAACCGGGGGAGATCATACACGTAGTCATGGAACTTGTCTATCCCGGTTAGCAAGCCCAGGCACTCCTTTTCGATCTGCGCGTAGCGCTGTTCTGTGGGGGTCATGGCCCGCGAGGCATAGGCGACCGGGGCCCATGACGCAGTGTCATCCCGCTGTAGGAGCACCGCCCCAATGCCGGACTAGCTGACATCAGTCGAAATTTTGGTGTCACGAGATGTGTCGAAAAACGCCAATACCGGTGCTGTGGTGAGCTTAAGTTTGAGCTTCTCCCACTCCTGCTGGTATGTGTGTAGCCACTGGAACTCCGTGGACTTCTTGACGAGGTGGCGCAGAGCTGTCGTGTGGGAGGCAAGGTTGGGAATGAACTTCCCCAGGAAGTTGACCATGCCTAGGAAGCGTAGCACTGCTTTCTTGTCTGCCGGCTGCGGCATGGCTGTAATGGCGCTCACCTTGTCTGCGTCCGGACGGACCCCTGACCGGGAAATGTGGTCCCCCAGGAACTTCAGCTCGGTTTGGCCGAAAGAACACTCGGCTCGGTTGAGGCGCAGGCCGTTTTCGCGTATGCGCGCAAAGACGCGCTGGAGGCGATAGATGTGCTCCTGTGGTGTGGTGGACAAGATGATGACGTCGCCCACGTAGACGCGCACCCCTTTGATGCCTTCCATCATCTGCTCCATGATCCTGTGAAAGACCTCGGATGCCGAGATGATGCCGAATGGCATTCTGTTGTAGCAGAACATGCAGAAAGGGGTGTTGAAGGTGCACTGCTTTCGGCTGGACGGATCCAGTTGGATCTGCCAAAAACCCTTTGAGGCATCCAGTTTTGTGAAGATTTTAGCCTGGGCCATTTCGCTCGTGATCTTTTCCCGTTTGGGTATGGGGTAGTGTTCCCTCATTACATGTTGTTGTTGAGGGCTTTTGGATCAATGCAGATCCGGAGCTCGCCGGGGGGCTTCTTAACACACACCATGGAGCTGACCCATGGCGTGGGCTCCGTGACCCGGGATAGGACCCCTTGGTCCTGGAGATCCTGCAGCTGCTGCTTGAGGCGGTCCCTGAGTGGTGCTGGGACCCTGCGAGGTGCATGAATGACCGGGGTGGCGTCCGGTTTGAGCCAGATTCTGTAGATGTAGGGCAGTGTTCCCATGCCCTCGAATGCCTCCTGGTTGTGGGTGAGGAGAGATTGGAGCTGTGCCCTGAACTCTGCATCCGGGAAGTCAGATGTGCCTTCTTGAGACAGAGCATGGACTCGTTGCACGAGGTGGAGAGCCTTGCATGCCTGTGCGCCTAACAGGAGTCCTTCGATGATCCGACTATCTCGAATGAGAGTGTGGTCGTATGTGTGCTCTGTGTCACCTGGAGCTGGCAGGATCCCATAGTTGGGATAATGTTCCCGTTGTAGTCGACCATCTTGCAACGGGATGGCCGAATTGGTGGTCTGACCTTCATGGCGTAGAAGGCTGACCATGCCATGAGGTTGGCGGAGGCGCCAGTGTCCAGACGAAATGTTATCGGTGATCGGTTGACCGTTAGGGTGGCACACCATTCATCACCCGGATTGACAGTGTTAACTTGCATCGGCCGGTGGGTCCTGGCTGGAGACATTCGGTTCCCATCAATGACCGCAACACGGAAGGCGTCACTGTCGTCTCTGTCACTGGTCTGGATATCGTCTGGGCACGATTCGTAGTAAGGAGGCTGAATAGTTCGTACGTCCCTGCGAGGTTGTCGGAATTGGGGAATATTGGCAGGTTGAGCTGCTCGACAGCAGGCAGCGTAGTAGCCCACCTTGCCACAGCGGAGGCATTGTCGGGTTCTTGCGGGACATTGCCGCTTTAAACGTGCGGCTCCACAGTTGCCGCACGTCGTGACGTCATGGCGTTCTTGCACCACCGCGCATGCGCAGTTCAGTCTTGCGTCGAGCGTGCCTGCGCATCACGCTCCTCAGTGTTGCCGTCGTTTTTGGCGCGCACAAGCGCGGGAGGCCTCGAAAAGCGCGCGAAATAGCCGCCCTCGTCCGGGCCGCGGGCCGGGAGGAACTCGATCGCCTGGACCCATTCGGCCTCGTAGGACGCCTGCCTCACCGATCCGGCCACGTAGGACCCCTACCGCGCCGATTCGGCCGCCTGAAATTGGGTATAGCGGCTAGTCGCGTTTTCGTGCAGGACACAGGCTTCGATTGCGGAGGCTAAGGTGAGGCCTTTTATATTTAAGAGCTGTTGGCGTAGGGTGCCCGAGGTGACCCCAAAAACGATCTGGTCCTGAATCATGGAATCGGAGGTGGTGTCGTAACTGCAGGACTGCGCGAGGATACGGAGATGCATAAGGAATGACTGAAAGGGCTCATTCCTACCTTGCAGGCGCTGCTGGAAGAGATACCTCTCAAAGCTCTCGTTGATCTCGACGTTGAAGTGTTGGTCGAGCTTGGGAAGGACCGTCTTATATTTGGTCTTGTCTTCACCTTCCGCGAACACCAGGGAGTTGTAGACATGGATGGCGTGTTGACCTGCCGTGGTGAGGTTGATGGTGATCTTTCTGGTGTCCGGGGCGCTTTCCTTTTTGTTGGCTTCCAGAAAGAGCTGGAAGCGCTGTTTGAACAGCTTCCAATTAACGCCGAGGTTTCCAGCGACTTGCAGCGGCTGCGGTGTGCTGACGGTGTCCATGGCGCAGGACGGCAGATTCCGGAGGATTTGTAGGTAGGTACCACAGTTACTCCTGGTACTATGAAGTGTTGGGTACTCTGCTACACAGACGAACCAACACGGTTGCGAATGGTACAACTCAGTTTTATGTCAAACATCTATTTACAGTGGTAAACTGGTTACTTGAGGTTCGATCATAACCCTTGAATCTGTGGACCTATTCCTAATTCTATCTTGTAGTGGCACTCAGCACATGGTGGATGTCTGAGTGGCTTGCTATGAGCTCTGTGCCCTGAGCTGTCTCGTCCTCGAGTGCCCAGGAAGTGTCGTGTTCCCTGTTTTGTACTGTGTATGCTCTTGCCTGTGATTGGCTGTCATGTTGTGTGTGTGTTGATTGGTCTGTTGATCTGTCCATCAGTATGTATGTATGTGATATGATGTTTACCTGGATATCATGACAAAAATGTGTTGGGTTTTTAACAAACAATTGTGACAAAGGTACAGAGTGTTCTCATTCTCTAGACGTTGTTTGGATTAGTACATGAAGATTTGGCCAAAGTCCATCTCTTCAGAAGGTGTCGCAAGTACTGGTGACAACACGTGCAAGTACCAACCATCACATATCAGCATCTTTTACTTTGTGCTATGTACAAGCAACAGAAAATACGTCCATGGCTCCATTGATTAACATTAATAAATAACTTAGATAAATAACATAATTAAATTAATCAGATGGTGTAATTAGATCATAATGTTGAGAGTTCAGTTCAAGAAGTACTTGATCCAGGAACAGAACCTTTTTTGGAAAGGCTTTAAGCAAGTGGGGGCAGTTTTGATTTAGGATGTCTGTATAAAGGTGGGGAGGGGATAGCAAATTGGCAATGTGCGGCACATCTCCCACAATTTTTATTTCCGTTGACTTCATTTCTCAGTGAGCCATCATCAACGATCACTTTGTCAGACAGTGAGGCTGAAAATACCAAGCTTTACAGAGAAGGATTCACATCTTTACACATATCACCTTGAAAATCTTTAAATCCCATAAATTGTTATGTATTCAAGTAACACTATTGGCTGGTGAAATATAATGAGATACGTAGTGACATCAGCGGAGCATTTTGCAGGTTTTTGGGGAGTTTACCATCTTACATCTTACATCTTACAGAAGCAACATCTCTTAAACCGTGCACTATGTTTTTACAAACGTAAAGTGTGGCACCCCTACTTCTTTTTCTCTTTGCGGTAACAACAAATATATAGCAGAAGAGAAAATTGACGACGAGGATTTGGGCCAGAGGAAACTAGTGGCGAGGATTTGGGCGTAAACAAAAGCCATCTATTAAGATTCGGGCAATGAACAACCGTCGCCAAAGATTTGGAGGTCTGAAAAAACCATCGTCACTCAGGTTGAAAATCATCAAGGTGCTTATGACAAGTTTAAAAAAAACTTCAGATCGTAGAAAGTCGTTGGTGAGTCAGGCAATAGTGCAAAATAAGGGCTTTGAAAATTAATCGGGACACAACTGAGAGTGACTGGAACATGCTTTTTCATTTTAATAATCAAAGTTTCAGGTGTACTTACTGCTTGTAGTGGGTAGAAGTTGCAGAGACTGCACACATGGCACTGTAAACGGGATGCAGGATTGGGAACCTGGAAGGTTGCTGACTGCAACCTACCACTCGGGAACTGAGTCCAGGCAATGGAAAAACTAGTTTGCTTGTGGGCTTGGGGATTGCTTGCTTTCAGGAAATAAACTGAAGGGAGAAAGGCTGAAAGCTAAAGAAGCACAAATCAGGGAAACAGGATCCGAAAATTGGCAGGAAAAAGTGGCGCCATGGATGCATTTGATGAGCCATGGAATTCTGGGCCAAACTGAGAGGTGACTGTTGTGTATCGACACCAATCAAGCCTGGTAGCTCTGAATTTCCCGACAGGCTCATAGCAGCATGCAATACAGAACAACATCAAGCTCTGATTGGTGGACTCCCCTTTAGGGTGGGAATATGGTTTGCCAGACATTGAGAGGTGGAGGTGACGTACAGCAGTTCAGACACGGACCTCCGGAAACGGTGTGAAGTTTCTGAGCTTTCATTCAGTAAAGGTGCAAAGCAGCAACCAGGGCCGGGAATTCTCCGCCGGCGTGATTCTCCGTTATGCCGGCACCCGGGGGTTTCCCGACGGCGTGGGGCTGCCCCACAATGGGAAACCCCATTGACCTGCCGGCGTAACGGAGAATCCCGCCGGCCAGTCGGGGCAGAAATGTGGCGCGGCGGGTAGGAGAATCCCGGCCCAGGTTTCTGGTATTCGGTCTGATGGACAGCCTGAGGCAAAAGTAAGGACGCTGGCCTAACATCAGGATGTGAGCCTGCGAAGCCTTCAGCAAGGCGAGGAGGAGATGCTGGTCAATGGCCATCGACTGGAGCAAAGGGGCAACTCTCAACCTCCAGGCCAGGGCCGAGGAGGAGGATGTGTGGGCGACCAACCAATCAATCAACCACAGAACAGAGGCCATGCCAGATAGCCAGCAGCAGCAGCCAGGTAGTCAGCCAGGAACACACATGGTTGTCAAGGCTCAAGGCCCAGCCACATGAGCGAGGCAGAGAGGTGAGCAGACCTGCAATCATGAGAGGTGCGAAGGCCAGGCAAGCACTGGCATTGTGGTTTTCGGAGAGCAGTGACCAGTGGGAGCAGGGTGACTCACCAGAGCCAGAGGCCAGCCAGAGCTGAGTGAGAGAGTGGGCAGCAACCAACATTTACTGTCTTTTTGCGATAATTACTCCCTCTGATCGATGCAGGTGCCTTTTAAGATATTCTTGACAATTGACATTACAGCCTTCCCAAAAATCATTGCAGTTACCCTGGTAGGATTTTGGCAGTGAACGCCACCTCATCCTCACACCAATTCTTTTCACAATTTCTGAAGACTACCAACTCGATCATTCACTCTGTTTAATTCACCACTGTTTTTGAGAAGCTTAGACAATCGGCTGCTTCTGCTGAAGGAGGCTTCACTCGGCAGAAGATTCTGAAGATTCAAAGTCATTGAAATCAAGGCAGATCGGTCAATGTGAAGAGACACTATGAATCTGGCCGTCAAAAACACATGAAGGCAAGGCGAGAGGACAAAGCTAAGCAAAAGGACAGTTTGGCACTTTACTTTAAACGGTTTGAAGTATTGAGCGGTGCCCAAACTGCAAATTCATCCTCAGCAGCAACATCCACCCGAGGTTTTGGTGACTTCTCTGAAGATTTCGACCTGCCAACTTCCGGGGAGACAACACACTGCCTAAAAAACTTGAACAAAAGGGGCAAGTGGACTCTGAAATGGGAATGGAACTACAATATACTGCTCAAGCGCAGTGTTCTGTTGCTGATGTGAGGGAAGAAACCCACCCTGAAGACATTGCCTTAAGGCCAAAATCTGCTCCACTGGGAATGATTGAATATTTAGTTCCAAATAAACAAGAAAACATGGGTAATATGGAAAATTTGAGTTTGAGGTTCAAGGCCGAAAGTAGTTTAGAAGTCTTCATAAGTCCCATTTTCTGAGGGTGAAGAGAAATAGCATGAAGGAAAAGAAGAATTAATCGATTTTGTTTGGAAACCTCGAAGGCAGTCTACTGTTATATTTGTAAATTGTTCCCTGACTCTTGTAAAGGGAAACAAAGCATTTATCAACGGGCACTCTAACTGGGGAAATGTTGGAAGAGATGTTGCTCATCTCTTGCTTTGGGTGGCACGGTAGCATTGTGGATAGCACAATTGCTTCACAGATCCATTGTCCCAGGTTCGATTCCGGCTTGGGTCACTGTCTGTGCGGAGTCTGCACATCCTCCTCGTGTGTGCGTGGGTTTCCTCCGGGTGCTCCGGTTTCCTCCCACAGTCCAAAGATGTGCAGGTTAGGTGGATTGGCCATGATAAATTGCCCTTAGTGTCCAAAATTGCCCTTAGTGTTGGGTGGGGTTACTGGGTTATGGGGATAGGGTGGAGGTGTTGACCTTGGGTAGGGTGCTCTTTCCAAGAGCCGGTGCAGACTCGATGGGCCGAATGGCCTCCTTCTGCACTGTAAATTCTATGATAATCATTAAACTTCTAAAAGTCATATCAAGGCTACGTGTGCGTTTGTTCAAAGATGTAAATTATCTGGAAAAATTGATTCTGCGTTGTTGGCTCAGTTTGAAAAGGAGTGTTCGGACAGGCGGAAAGTACTGAGACATGTTGTTGCCATGGTCACACTGCTGTCTTCTTTAGGACTACCTCTAAGAGGACATGATGAGTCATCAATTTCGAGTCGAAGGGGTAATTTTTTTAGCCTGCATTGAATATCTCAGCGAATTTGATGAGCTTCTCAAAGATCACTTGAAAAGTTACCAATATTGTGACTCCTGGAAGACCAACCTTTAGGCGCACAGAACCTATGATGACGTCATTACTATAATAACAGAGCGGCTCAGAAACCAATTCACTAATGAAGTCAAACATGCCAAATACTATCCCATAATAGTTGATTCAATATCAGATGTGAGTCGTGTGGACCAATTAACATTAAGTTTAGATATGTGACCAGCGATGGTGAAGAGACTTCTCTGTTTTGTCAAGCTACTATCCCACACATCTGAATGCTGGAGGCAACAGTTTTGGAAATCATTGCAAATTCAGGTTTGGACATCAAAAATTGTCATGGGCAGAACTTCGATAATGCCACAAATATGACAGGAAAATATTCAGATCTATAATCAAGATTGAACATTATTCATCCCACGTTCCAGTCACTCCTTGAATTTAATTTACAACACAGCAGCTGATTCATTTGAGGCAGACGTATGTTTTTTGACTTTGTTCAAAACTTGAATGCTTTCTTTTCGGTTCCACGTATCTGAGAAATATGCTGCAATCATGTTTGGAGCAGGCACATGGAAAACATTTGATGGTGAAAAGAATTTGTGACACCAGGTAGTCCACTCGTACAGATGCCGTTCTGGCTTTGAGACTGAACTTTGTCAATGTAAAGGAATGCTTATCAGACATGGCCACATCAAAATCAGAGAAACCATGTATGAAAGCTGAAAGGAAAACCTTAACAGAGAAGTTGGAAATGTACAATATTGCAGTGTTTATTGTTTTGTGGAACCATTTACTTCAACAGTTAACGCTGTCACAAATCACTGAAAAATGTTAATAGAACTTTATTAAATGTTTCAAAATTGTTAGCCTCAGTTAAAAGTTGTAGCCATCTGGGATGGCCACGTCCCGATTACAAAATGGACACTTGCAAAGAATGCAGGAAAAATTGGACAATACCGAAAAAGCAAGCAGGTGCAAGGTCTCTCTGTTAATTAGAGCTGTAGCTCTCAGACAAGACCGATACTGTAGAACCATCTACATACTAATGAGCTATCCCCGGGAACAAAAGGCAACATTTAGGTAAACAATGCTAAGACAGATACCCCGGCACCAGAGGAGACTAAAACAAAGCAAACCAACGGCCACCTCGGACACGCCCAGCAACCAGGGAACCCACCCCTCTATTGGAGGAAAATCGATAGGAACGATTGGGAAATGGCCCAATTAATTGGGGCCAAGTTCAAGGCCCGCCCAAAAGCGCGCAAAGCCCTTTTGGGTATAAAAAGGATTCCCCAAGAGAGAATCTCTCGCTTGGCCTTGGCTCTCAGCGAGGAGAGACCCGCCAAAGCTGCTCCAGACCAAGTAACTTCCAAGTCAACGCACGCTATGAGATAGACGCTCTTAGTTGCTATCCTGTAAACAGCTCAACCCAGCAGCCTCAGAACCGAGCAACGGCCATTGTTCCTCTGAAGCTAAGTATAGGTTTTAGTAGTAGTGATAGTTTAGTTTGTAGAGTTTTATGCATGAGTATATTTGACTGTGTGTGTAAATAAATGAGCATTGAGTTTGAACTTACTAACTGGTGTATCGAGTCATTGATCAGTATTCGGTCTTGAACCTTGTGGCGGTATCGAAAGATACCTGGCGACCCTTGAGCAAACGTAACTAAACAGAGCCAAATTAAGAAACAACAGCAACAAGCAGCTTTACTGGCTACTTCTGATGAGACTCGACTTAGAAGTGGCCTAACCACTCCGAGAGAACCCAAATTTGAATTGGAATCCAATTGGAAACAGAAAAACCACAAGTGTAAGAACAATACTGATCAAACCTCCGAGATTCGGAAGTGTGTTAATGCATGCGTACGAACAGGGATATAAGGTAAACCTGAGAGATTTTGTTGCGCAAAACTGTCGGGAGTTTTGTAGGCTGGAAATTAGCGTAAGCTGCACCCGTGTTTACATCACCACTTTATCACCCCCTGTTCCAAATTCAGTAGAGAACCTAGATAGAGAAAATGGCAATTAAGGCAATGGAACGCCTTATGAACCCCCAAGAATTCGAGGTCGCAGTGACCAGTAGAGTAGGACAGTGTCCCGTTTGGGAAGATGAGATCAGGAAATATCTCAAAGGGAAAGGATGGCCCCTTTGGAGTGAATTCTGTGCCAATGACGAAACAGGTCCCAGGAGTAGAGGACATACTTGGTGGGAGAACCTGTCAGAGATACACAAGAAGAGCTTGGGGAAAGCTCGCAAGCCGATGGCAATCGTGTCCTTTTTGGCACAATTGCGAGGCACAGAGGTGGTTGTTAGGATGCTCCGTAGAGAGATAGAGGAGAGAGACAGAAGTAGTGACGTAGGCGTGAGTGAAGTAGAGAAGGAGAATAAAGATTTGAGAGAGCAGTTAGCAGCAAGGGACAGAGAGGTGGATGATGCCAAGATGACACACCAGTCTTGTCTCACGCATTTGAGTAGTTTCCAAACGCAATACGATAAGGCCTACCAGGACACGCAACATGCGGTCTTGGTAAGACAAGAGACCGAGCAACAAGTTGAGAAACTGCAGAAACAGTGCAATGATTTGAAGGCAGCCCTACGAGCACTCCATACTTCCAGGACGGAACAGAGGCAGAGCTACATAGACCACGCAAAGTGCCGGAAGCAAATTGCTGAATTGCAATCTCTGCTTTCCATTCAAAATGGGTTTCAAAGCACATTTGGACCCCAGTTAGATCAGGAAAACGGCCCCGATTGGCAAGAATTGAACGAGACTGCCCATAGATACGTACATGGGACATGTACGCAGGAAAAACCCCAGAAAAGGAAAGCGCCCCAACCGAACAGGCAGAACACCCCCCCATGAACCCTGTAACCACACACCGCAGGGCCTCAGCAGAAGGAGACGCAGATTTCCTTTATACAACCCCATTAACCGTGACCCAATTCCGGGACTCATGTGGAAAAATTACACCGTTCCTTCCCACATCAGACCCCCACCAATTTTTCACGAAAGTCAAACAGCAGGCTACCATGTACGGCCTGGACGAGAAGGAGCAAGTGAAGCTCACAGTTTTAAGCCTCGACCCTTCAGTCGTGGCAGCCCTTCCCGACCCACAGAATGTAGGAGGAGGCACACTCCAAGAGATGCACACAGCGATCCTAGATGCGATCGGCTATAACAGAGGAGACCCCGTAGAAGGCCTAAACAAGTGTAGGTAAAAGAAAACAGACCACCCCACAGCGTTTGCTGGACGCTTGTGGATACACTTCACAGCAGTTTTCGGAGAGTTAGCCCGTGCCCATTTGTCCCCAGATAATATGGCCAAATGGACTTGCATCCTAGTCTCTCACACGACAGACGCAAGTCAGAAACCTGCGCAAAGTACGACCCCTCAGGCGAGGCCCACAATGAAAAATGTGTTTTGAAGAGATTGTCCCGCGCTTGGGAGCAATCAGTCCAAAGCAAAACCGCATTTATAAACCCCGATGAAGGGCAAGCAGACATGAATCCAGTTGAAGCACACCAGAACCCCGCATGGGTAAATGAGGGCAGGAACAACCCACCCCAGCCAAAAGCTCAAGAATGTTACAACTGTGGGCAGTCAGGACACTTCGCCCGAGATTGCAGGAGACCCCCACCAGCTAGACTAGCCCCCAGATATGAAAGAGAACACCACCCACAGCAGCTGCATGGTCTCAGCTGCCCCATGCAAACTGTGAGCGCTTACCCACCACGTCTCATGGCAGCGATACCTCAGCAAGGCCACTTCATTTTTGTTTTGCTCCTCCTTCTTCCATCGGGCAGGAGATACAGAAGTCTGAGAACACGCACGAGCAGACTCAAAAACAGCTTCTTCCCCACTGTCACCAGACTCCTAAATGACCCTCTTATGGACTGACTTCATTAACACTACACCCTGTATGCTTCATCTGATGCCAGTGCTTATGTAGTTACTGTAGCGCACAATGACTTCCGCGAGACGAGAAGCGATGAAGTCTATCTAGGCTTTATTAAGCGAGACTTGTCCCCAGCAGCTCAGCAACAGAATGAGGCTGCGGGGAGAAGCTCGAGCTCTTATACTCCGCCTTCAGGGCGGAGCCAGAAGTCGGCAGATCCAACCAGGACCCGGGACCTGTCAGCCAATAGCCTCTCGGCTTCACAGGTACCACATTACCCCTAATACATACCACCACATTCACCCCTTGTTAAAAAGGAACCCGGTGGGGTGGTGGTTCGCATGGTGGTAGGGGTTTACAAGGCTGGCCCTGGAACAAATTTCGGACTGTGTTAATACAGCTTTAGCCCTACGCTGGGCTATGTACAAGTTTGTGAGAACTATTTACAATACGGGCAAAAAAATGTTTTTTTTGTTACAACAACATTCTTGCTTTTTCTTGGTGTCACGCGGATTCCACGAGTCGAGCGGGCGGTCTGGTCTTCCTTGTCGATCGCCTCAGCCCCGGTAGTGGTGCAGGTGCTTGCTCGGGCGTTGTCGTCTCCAGGAGCGTTTCGCTGTTTGTTCCTGTTTCACTCCTGGGCGGGCACGGGAAGGGGGCGGTCGCGGGGTGCGCCGGTGGCAGGGAGGGGGTGATCGCTGTCGGGGGGGTGTGTGTGTTGCCGGCGGGCGCCAGGTCCCGCAGGGAGACCGTGTCCTGTCGGCCGTCGGGGTATGCCACGTACGCGTACTGCGGGTTCGCGTGGAGAAGGTGGACCCTCTCGACCAACGGGTCCGATTTGTGCGCCCGCACATGTTTCCGGAGCAAGATGGATCCTGGGGCCACCAGCCAGGTCAGCAGCGACGTTCCGGAGGAGGACTTCCTGGGGAAGACAAGGAGGCGCTCATGAGGCGTTTGGTTAGTGGTGGTACACAGCAGCGACCGGATGGAGTGGAGAGCATCCGGGAGGACCTCCTGCCACCGGGAAACTGGGAGATCTCTGGACCGTAGGGCCAGTAGGACGGTCTTCCAGACCGTGCCATTCTCCCTCTCTACTTGCCCGTTCCCCCGGGGGTTGTAGCTGGTCGTCCTGCTCGAGGCTATACCGTTGCTGAGCAGGAACTGGCGCAGCTCGTCACTCATGAAGGAGGACCCCCTGTCGCTATGGATATACGCGGGGAAACCGAACAGTGTGAATATGGTGTCAAGGGCTTTAATGACTTTGGCCGCTGTCATGTTGGGGCAGGGGATGGCGAAGGGGAAACGGGAGTACTCGTCCACCACGTTCAGGAAGTATGCGTTGCGGTCGGTGGAGGGGAGGGGCCCTTTGAAATCCAAACTGAGGCGTTCAAAGGGGCGGGAAGCCTTGATCAGGTGCGCTCTATCCGGCCTGAAAAAGTGCGGTTTGCACTCTGCGCAGATGTGGCAGTTCCTGGTGACTTTACAGACCTCCTCCACAGAGTAGGGGAGGTTGCGGGACTTTATAAAATGGTAGAATCGGGTGACCCCCGGGTGGCAGAGGTTTTCGTGGAGGGCTTGGAGGCGGTCTATTTGTGTGTTGGCACATGTGCCGCGGGACAGGGCATCGGACGGCTCGTTCAGCTTTCCGGGACGATACAAGATCTCATAATTGTAGGTGGAGAGTTCGATCCTCCACCTTAAGATCTTGTCATTCTTAATTTTGCCCCGCTGTGCATTATCGAACATAAAGGCTACCGACGGTTGGTGGGTGAGGAGAGTGAATCTCCTGCCGGCCAGGTAATGCCTCCAATGTCACACAGCTTCCACTATGGCTTGGGCTTCCTTTTCCACTGAGGAGTGGCGGATTTCTGAGGCGTGGAGGGTCCGGGAGAAAAAGGCCACGGGTCTGCCCGCTTGGTTAAGGGTGGCCGCCAGAGCTACATCGGATGCGTCGCTCTCGACCTGGAAGGGGAGGGACTCGTCGATGGCGCGCATCGTGGCCTTTGCGATATCCGCTTTGATGCGGCTGAAGGCCTGGCGAGCCTCTGTCGTCAGGGGGAAGGTAGTGGACTGTATTAGCGGGCAGGCCTTGTCTGCGTACTGGGGGACCCACTGGGCGTAATATGAAAAGAAGCCCAGGCAACGTTTCAGGGCTTTGGAGCAGTGGGGGAGGGGAAATTCCATAAGGGGGCGCATGCGTTCGGGGTCGGGGCCTATTACTCCATTGCGCACTACGTATCCCAGGATGGCCAAACGGTTTGTGCTAAAAACGCATTTTTCCTCGTTATATGTGAGGTTCAGGTCATTTGCGGTCTGAAGGAACTTTTGGAGGTTGGCGTCGTGGTCCTGCTGATCGTGGCCGCAGATGGTTACGTTGTCGAGGTACGGGAACGTGGCCTGCAACCCGTGCTGGTCAACCATTCAGTCCATCTCCCGCTGGAAGACCGAGACCCCGTTCATGACGCCAAATGGGACCCTTAGGAAGTGGTATAGCCACCCGTCTGCCTCGAAGGCGGTGTACTTGCGGTCACCTGGGCGGATGGGGAGCTGGTGGTAGGCGGACCGGAGGTCCGCGGTGGAAAAGACCTTATATTGAGCAATCCGATTGACCATGTCGGATATGCGGGGGTGAGGGTACGCATCTAGCTGCGTGTACCTGTTGATGGTCTGACTATAGTCTACGACCATCCTTTGCTTCTCCCCAGTCTTTACGACTACCACCTGGGCTCTCCAGGGACTATTGCTGGCCTGGATTATGCCTTCCTTCAGCAACCGCTGGACTTCAGACCGAATAAATGTCCGGTCCTGGGCGCTGTACCGTCTGCTCCTAGAGGCGACGGGTTTGCAATCCGGGGTGAGGTTTGCAAACAAGGACGGCGGTTCAACCTTGAGGGTTGCGAGGCCGCAGATAGTGAGTGGGGGTATTGGGCCGCCGAATTGGAATGTTAGGCTCTGAAGGTTACACTGGAAGTCTAATCCCAGTAATGTGGGCGCGCAGAGTTGGGGCAGGACGTAGAGCCTGTAGTTCTTGAACTCCCTCCCTTGCACCGTTAGGTTTGCGATGCAGAACCCTTTGATCTCCACTGAGTGGGATCCTGCAGCTAGGGAAATCTTTTGCGTGCTTGGATGGATGGTCAGAAAACAGCGTCTTACCGTGTCTGGGTGAATAAAACTTTCAGTGCTCCCGGAGTCGATCAGGCATGGCGTCTCGTATCCGTTGATCAGCACCGTTGTTGTCGTCGTCTGGAGCGTCCGGGGCCGCGATTGGTCCAGTGCCACCGAAGCCAGTCGTGGTAGTAGTGTCGCGGCGTCTTCTTCGGACCCCGTGGAGCCGTCGATGCTGGGGTCCTTTGTGTCAACCAAGATGGTGGCGTCCATGAATCGCACGCGGCCGGGGGTGGACAAAATGGCCACCCCCATGGTTCGCACGTGGTCGGGGGTGGACAAAATGGCCACCCCCATGAATCGCACGTGGCTGGGGGGTCACAAGATGGCGGTGCCCATCCTCCCCTCGTGGTGCCCGGGACCCAAAATGGCGGCGCCCGCAATTCGCACATGGGGCGCTGGGGGGGGGGGGTTGGGGGGTGTTTGGGATGTGCTGTCCTCGTTCTTCTCCGGGGATTGCGGCGACCCCCCGGGACCGGCACACTGCCGCGTAATGGCCCTTTTTGCCGCAGCTTTTACAAGTAGCTGCGTGGGCCGGGCAGCGCTGCCGGGGGTGTTTCGCCTGTCCGCAAAAATAGCAGCGGGCCCCCCCGGGATGGTCTGGTGCTTTAACTGCGCAAGCTTGTGGGGGGGGGGTGCCGGGGAGTTGGTCGCGACGGGGGTCCACGGAGCCCAAGGGGCTGCCGCGCGGTCGGGGCCGTAGGCGTGGGCGTTTTGGGAGGCCACATCAAGGGAGACCGCAAGGGCCCGTGCCTCTGAGAGTCCTAGCGACTCTCTTTCTAAAAGTCTTTGACGAATTTGGGGAGAGTTCATACCTGCCACGAATGCGTCACAAATTAGCAGGTCCGTGTGTTCGATCACGTTCACCGGCGGGCAGTTGCAGCCTCGTCCCAAAATCAGCAGCGCGCCGTAGAATTCCTTGAGTGATTCTCCGGGAATTTGCCGTCTCGTTGCGAGTTGGTGGTGCACGTAGACCTGGTTTACGGGCCGAACGTAGAGGCCCTTCAGCAATACAAGCGCCATCGGGAAATCCTCTGCGTCTTCTATTAGTGAGTCAATTTCCGTGCTTACCCTTGAATGCAGGACCTGCATTTTCTGCTCTTCCGTGATCCGGCCGGGGGCCGTTCGGAGGTAGCCTTCGAAGCATGCTTGCCAGTGTTTGAATTCGGCCGCCGAGTTCGCTGCATGGGGGCTGATCCGCAGGCACTCCGGGGCGAACCGGAGCTCCATCGTCTTTTAAGCTTGCTTAATAAATTGTAGCGCACAATGACCTATGCGAGACGAGAAGCGATGAAGTCTATCTAGGCTTTATTAAGCGAGACTTGTCCCCAGCAGCTCAGCAACAGAATGAGGCTGCGGGGAGAAGCTCGAGCTCTTATACTCCGCCTTCAGGGCGGAGCCAGAAGTCGGCAGATCCAACCAGGACCCGGGACCTGTCAGCCAATAGCCTCTCGGCTTCACAGGTACCACATTACCCCTAATACATACCACCACATTTACATTGTATATGTTGTGTTGCCCTATTATGTATTTTCTTTTATTCCCTTTTCTTCTCATGTACTTAATGATCTGTTGAGCTGCTCGCAGAAAAATACTTTTCACTGTACCTCGGTACACGTGACAATAAACAAATCCAATCCAATCCAATCCAATCCTTCCTCTCTTCTTCGGTCACACTACACTGCCTCCATATGCTAGTTACACCCCAGTCCAAATATGATTTACAATGTCCTTTCTGATGGAACCTGCACCATGCTTGTTGTATGTCTGTTCGTTTAATGTACATGTTAAATGTTGTTTGTGAATTTAAAGGTTTTCATGGCCCACGCCACCACTCTTTTGACGCCCACTGGCAGTTAATGGAACAGGTTTGTCAACAGACAACCGTTCAGAGGAACTAGTTTGTCGGTGGACACCACTCATAGCTACTCTCCTGATTTGATCACGAGAGGCAGCATGAAGACCACATTCTTCTTGTTACATTCAAAATTCTTTTGTTTGTTTTTGGCAACCCTTAGGTTGCTTCCGTATGCTATTTACATCCTCAAACACTAGGATGGTAGATCGCACAGGCTGCGAGACGGCTCGCACTATGTCAGTATTTTTCGCGGATGTCTTGTCCCAAATATTTGGTTTAAAAAAAAAATGAGGGAGTCACAGATGGTGACCAATTATAAAGGGAAATTGGCAACAAAGGACAGACAGACAGACACACAAGATCTTAAGCAAGATAATAACAGATATTATGCTTGTGTTCACAGAGCTCCGGAACCTCAGGAACCCCAGAGGAAGAAAATGAAGAAGACAGAAAGACGGAAAGATGAAGATGAGCTCCATCTTTTTCACCTGGATCTTAGCGGGATCCCTTCAGTTGCGCGCGGACGCTACCCCCCTGACCCCTACCACACAAGCCGTGAATGATTCCCAGCCCCGCAATACACAGAATCCCGAGATAGCTAGCCCCACAACAGCTAACAATACCCCGACCTGGTGTGATAAGTTTATCACCTGGTACTCACTATCGTATGTAGTAGAAGCCCTCTTAGTACTGGCGATACTTTGCAGTGTCGTGCAGACACTTAGAATCAGAAAATAGCGAAGGAGAGCCTACCGCTCCAGCGTCCCGATATACAGGTTTAGGTCCCCCATTTTCGGATTCCACCAAACCCCAAACCCCTTGACATGAATTAAAGTGCATCCGTTTCTCTTCATGTATGCTTTTAAATAATGAAATGTAAACCTCTGTGTCTGACTGCCAGGCCAGAGAAATTTGTGTGCTACTATTTTGTACATTTAAAATGTTGTAGATTTTTGGGATTGTTTGAGTAAGGATAGTTTATTGAGGATAGTTAGAGGTTCCAGTTTTTTATTTTTCTGTAATGCATGCATTAATGTCATAGCGCCCCGTAGAGTTTTATAATAATGTATGTATTTAAAATGATTTAGGTAAAATTGTGTTTCATAGGATAGGGCAGAGTAGAGCCTGATTACGGGTGTCCCGTTTGGTCAGAGGACGAAGATGACGCAGTAATGTGATCCTTCACGTCGAGGATCACAAGGAGGGTGTGTAGCCATCTGGGATGGTCATGTCCCGATTACAAAATGGACACTTTGCAAAGAATGCAGGGAAAATTGGACAATACCGAAAAAGCAAGCAGGTGCAAGGTCTGTCTGTTGATTAGAGCTGTAGCTCTCAGACAAGACCGATACTACAGAACCATCTACATACTAATGAGCCATCCACGGGAACACAAGGCAACATTTAGGTAAACAATGCTAAGACAGACACCCCGGCGCCAGAGGAGACTAAAACAAAGCAAACCAACGGCCACCTAGGGCACGCCCAGCAATCAGGGAACCCACCCCTCTATTGGAGGAAGATCGATAGGAACGATTGCGAAATGGCCCAATTAATTGGGGCCAAGTTCAAGGCCCGCCCAAAAGCCACAAAGCCCTTTTGGGTATAAAAATGATTCCCCAAGAGAGAATCTCTCTCTTGGCCTCGGCTCTCAGCAAGGAGAGACCTGCCAAAGCTGCTCCAGACCAAGTAAATTCTAAGTCAAAGCACACTACGAGATAGACGCTCCTAGTTGCTATCCTGTAAACAGCTCAACCCAGCAGCCTCAGAACCGAGCAACGGCCATTGTTCCTCTGACTGAGTGGGCACCCGAAGCTAAGTATAGGCTTTTAATAGTAGTGATAGTTTAGTTTGTAGAGTTTATGCGTGAGTATATTTGACTGTGTGTAAATAAATGAGCATTGATTTTGAACTTACTAACTGGTGTATTAAGTCTTTGATCAGTATTCGGGTTTGAACCTTGTGGCGGTATCGAAAGATACCTGGCGACTCTTGAGCAAACGTAATTAAACAGAGCCAGATTAAGAAACAACAGCAACGAGCAACAAAGTTTAGTCATGGAAGTTCAAAATGACTATATCCCCGTGGAAGCAGAGGCAGTAGTATTAACAAAGCTAATTCTCAATCCTCAAGACAGGAAGTTATTTTTTGATGAAACTTGAAATAATTAAATCACTTTAAAAGGGGAAAAGATCATTGTTGAGACTGTCAATGTTTTTGTGACACAATAATGGTGCAACTGCAAAGTAGAAGTGAATTTCTGAAGAAGAGTGATGAATTATTTTGGGTGTTTTTTGACAAAAGTTTGGATATGAATGCTGTGAGTCGCTGCAGTAAGGGATTAATTGAATTACACCGGGAGGATATAGACACAAATATTTTTGAAGATGAAGTGAAACAGTTCATTCATTCATCGATAATGATGAGCTCTGTGCTTCAAGGTCACCAGCTGATTTGTACAGACTTATACATGATGGCTTGCAGGTAACCTTTTCTTTTTTTTAAAATATGTTTTATTGAAATTTTTTTCCCAAACAACAATTTGTCCCCTCTTACAAAGCAAACGCAACAATAACAATACAGAAATTTTTAACAATACACAAGTAACAAAACCCCTTTATCTTTGACCTAAACTAAACTAAACCCTTCCAATACCCTTCCAGTGCCGGGCACGCCCAAAACATATGTGCGTGGTTTGCCGGGCTCCCGCCACACCTCCCACATTTGTCCTCCACTCCAAAGAACCTGCTCAATCTTGCTCCCGTTATATGTGCTCTATGTAGCACCTTAAATTGAATCAGGCTAAGCCTGACGTATGAGGAAGAGGAATTTACCCTGCTTAGGGCATCAGCCCACATACCCTCCTCTATCTCCTCCCCTAGTTCTTCTTCCCACTTTCCTTTTAGTTCGCCCACCGACTCCTACCCCTCTTCCCTCATCTCTCGGTAAATCTCTGCCACCTTGCCCTCTCCGACCCACACCCCTGAAAGCACCCTGTCCTGTATCCCCTGTGTCGGGAGCAACGGAAATTCCCTCACCTGTTGTCTAGTAAACGCCCTCACCTGCATATATCTCAAGAAATTTCCCCGGGGCAACTTATACTTTTCCTCCAATGCTCCCAAGCTCGCAAAAGTCCCATCTATAAATAAATCTCCCACCCTCCTAATTCCCAACTGGTTCCAGCTCTGAAATCCTCCATCCATTCTTCCTGGGGTGAACCTATGGTTGTTCCTGATTGGGGACCCCACCAGGGCTCCCCGCACCCCTCTCTGTCGCCTCCACTGTCCCCAGATATTCAATGTTGCCGCCACCACTGGGTTCGTGGTAAACTTTTTAGGTGAGATCGGTAGCTGCGCCGTCACCAGCGCCTCTAAACTCGTCCCTTTACAGGACTTTCTCTCCAGTCTTTTCCACGCCGCTCCCTCACCCTCCATCATCCATTTACGTATCATTGCCACATTGGCGGCCCAATAGTAATCGCCCAAGTTCGGTAGTGCCAATCCTCCTCTGTCCCTACTACGCTGAAGGAACCCCCTCCTTACTCTCGGAACTTTCCCTGCCCACACGAAGTTCGTGATGGCAGGTAACCTTTTCAAATGTGAAAACCCTTCTGGAAATATTTTAAACAATACCTGTCACAAATGCTCTGGTGAACGTTCTTTCTCTGTATTGAAAAGAGTGAAAAATTACCTGTGAAGTGAAATGAGTCAGGACCATTTTTCATGTTCAACAATACTGACAATTGATAATGGATCCTTACAAGGTTTTACCTACCACGATATGATTGATGATTTTATTGTGAAGAGAAAGTGCAGAAGAAAAGCCTTCTCAATTGCCATGGATTGCAAACATCTGTTTTAGCAAAGAAATCTAAAAAAAAATCTGTCCCTCTCATGTTCTCCAGTCTAAATTTCTGTTCTTCAGGAGAGAGCATGTGCTGGTCTGATATAATGGCTGGTGGTCACATGAAGACAGTTATAACCAGTGAGTAAAAAACCATCCCGCATTGTTCTTGTTTGGCCTTCAGAAAGTCTCTTCTTACTCCTCTGGACAATTAAAGAACAGAATACTACCAGACAGCTGCCAGCAAAGCCACTGATGCTTGGCTGGTTTAGCTCACTGGGCTAAATTGCTGGCTTTTAAAGCAGACCAAGGCAGGCCAGCAGCATGGTTCAATTCCCGTACCAGCCTCTCCGAACAGGTGCCGGAATGTGGCGACTAGGGGCTTTTCACAGTAACTTCATTGAAGCCTACTTGTGACAATAAGCGATTTTCATTTCATTTTTCACTTGGACTGGATACCCCACTTCATTGGAGTATTTGCTCCTGCGCTGGCTTTTTTTGGCTTATTCTGTCCTGCACTGTCCTGTGCTGTGTTGCAGTCACGTCATCGGCTGATTTCTCCATCCCGTTGCTCCTCAGCCAGTTCATGGTTTCTCTCCTCAAGACTCACAGGTCGCAATATTGACCATCTCTACCATCACGCCGACAGAAGGTAGTCTTGGATTTCAATTTATCGATTACAGTGCAGACATGTTATTGTCATAGGTTAAAGATCACTGCAGCAGCCAGTCTATCAAGCAGTGATTTGGGGCTTCTGTGCATTGGATTGGGTGAACTGAGGGTGGCTGGGGTCAGGAGTGCATTGGCGTAATTGGAGGTGGGGCTCAACGCCATTGGCAGCAGGGTTGTATGTCAGTAGGGGCGGAGTGTGATGTGGTGCCCTCACAAAGGCAGAGAGTGTGGGGCCTCCAAAAGTGTAAGTCTGCACCTGCTCCACATCCACAGAAAGTGATGCAGTTGAGGTCATTTTTAGAATTGTCAAATATTGTGCCAAATTTGATCCTAACTTAGCAATGAGGCTGAAGCCATTACACACTTTGCTTTGATGTGGAGATGCGTTGGACTGGGGTGGGCACAGTAAGAAGTCTGACAACACCAGGTTAAAGTCCAACAGGTTTGTTTCAAATCACTAGCTTTCGGAGCACTGCTCCTCCCTTGGGTGAATGAAGAGGCGGGTTCCAGAAATACATATATAGACAAAGTCAATGATGCAACACGATACTTTGAATGCAAGTCTTTGCAGGTAATTAAGTCTTTACAGGACCTGTTCAAAAGATGTGCAAGTTCAAAGACTCAATAAAGTGCTCACGTTCACAGAGAAATTGCAAGAAGAAATTAGAAATAGCACTTGCGATATTGGAGGGGAAGACAGAGTCAGGGTACTGAACTTGATCACCAGTCATGATCATAATGAATGGCTTAGCAGTGTCGAAGGGTCGAATGGACACCTCCTGAGTTTATTTTCTTTGTATTCACAGGGATATAATACCCATTGCTGTGCGTTATTTCCTGTAAAAACACAGCTGGAATCGAAAGCTTGCGGATGTTAAAGGCCCTTTGGCACCTAAGCTGAAATACCATTCTCCATGCCAGATTGACAGACGAGCTTGGCAAGTTAAATCTTATTGCTTAATCCCACAGCATAGAAGGCCATTCTGCCCACAGTGCCTGTGCCAGTTCCCTGAAAGGCCTATCCAATTATTCTCACTCCCTGCTCTTTTCCCATAGCTCTGAAAAGTTTTCCATTCCAAGTTCCCATTTTGAAAGTTCCCAGTGAATCTACCTCCACCATTTTCCACAGTGCACTCCAGATCATATCCTAGAATCATAGAATTTACAGTGTAGAAGGAGGCCATTCGGCCCATCGAGTCTGCACCGGCTCTTACAAAGAGCACCCTACTCAAGCCCACGTCTCTACCCTATCCCCGTAACCCAGTAGCCCACACTTAACCTTTTTGGACACTAAGGGTAATTTAGCATGGCCAATCCATCGAACCTGCACATCTTTGGACTGTGGGAAGAAACAAGAGCACTCGGAGGAAACCTACGCACACACGGGGAGAACGTGCAGACTCCGGACAGACAGTGACCCAAGCGGGGAGTCGAATCTGAGACTCTGGAGCTGTGAAGCAACTGTACTAGCCACTATGCTACCATGCTGCCCACTCTGCTCACTCTGTTAACAAAATTCTCATCTCTCCCCTCATTCTTTTGACAATTATCTTAAAACATTCTTGGCCCATGTCCATAAATGAGCACCTCCGGCAAGGATTACTGAAGCCCAAACACTGGCTAACTTCTTCAGTCTTTGTAGCCCTGCCAAGCCAAGGAGTAGGCCTGAGTCCATATAACTCAATATCACACCAAATAGCTATTGAAATCATCAAGGGTAATAAGAAGCAAAGTCTATGAAGGTGACAATCACCTGAGTCTGTAACAAGGCAAATGCAGGTCTTTTCGATCTGCATTTGGCTGCTGATGAGCTCACCAATGAGGCTACAAACAGCCAATGCCAGCCTCTAATTGGACAAGCTGGAAACGGCATGGAAGTAAGTCCTCAAAAAGCCCAGGACAGGGCAGCACGGTGGCGCAGTGGGTTAGCCCTGCAGCCTCATGGCGCTGAGGTCCTAGATTTCATCCCGGCTCTAGGCCACCGTCCGTTTGGAGTTTGCACATTTTCCCCGTGTTTGCATTGCTTTCGCCCCCACAACTCAAAGACGTGCAGGCTAGGTGGATTGGTCATGCTAAAATTGCCCCTTAATTGGAAAAAATTAATTGGGTATTCAAAGTTTTTTTTTAAAGGTCCAGGACACGGCGAGATTAAAAAAGAGAGCAGATGGCAGAACAAGGTAGGCAGCGGCCATGGGGAATAAGGGCAAGTTGCCATGGGGCAGGAGATAGTGGTGAAAGTGTGAGTTTGTGTGTGAGAGAGAGGGAGGTGAGTGTTTGACTGTGAATGTGAAAGTGTGTGATTGTGAGAGAGGTGAGAGTGTGTATGTGTATGTGTGAGAGAGACACATAAAGAGTGGTAGTGTGTGTGTGTGAGAGAGAGGAGTATGTGTGTGAAAGAGAATATGACTGTGTATGTTACGACACCCTGGGCAAGTGTGCAGTCAATTCCAGCCCCACTGGTCCTGGAGTCACAACATAAAGGAATTAATCAATAATTCTTGCAAAAATACCTTACGTCTTTGGTCTGTGGCTGCCCAATAATTACAGTCGCCAGGTTTGTAAGTTTTAACACAAAATTACTGTTTATTTATAATGAGAACTACAATGAACAATGAAGCAAATACACCTGGTTAACTATTAACTAATTCCTAATTCCCCACTTTAACTTCCCCCCCCCCCCACCCCCCCAACCCCACCCTCTACACACACAAGACAGACAAACACAGAGGGGTGGAAAGAGGTTTAAAAAAATAATAAGCAAAAGGAAAAAGAGTCTTTGTTTCAGATGATGGTTATTAGCACACCTTTCCTCGCAGCAAGCTCTCAGGTTAAAGTGTTTGTTTGCAGCCTGGAATGGTCTTCTCTGTAGATTCATTTATCCAGATTCTCTGTAGTTTAGAAATAGAGCACTCACAGGCTTTCTGGAGAAATACAGCACTCACAGCAAGTTTTCTGGAGAGAGATAGTCGGTTCTCCCTCGGTGCTGCCAGAATCAAAACTGAAACTCGTTAGGACTCTGAAAAGCATCCCACGGGGACATAATCCAATCACCACCTGTTACCAGACAAAGTATGGCCTTTTGGGCCAATTCATTGGCCACCAACAAATCAATCAAACTGAGTCTCACCCCATCTCTCTCACTGGTGCCAGCATGTCAGTGATCTCCTGTTCAAACCAGCACAGGCTAGCAATGTGATCTCTCCATGCCTTCTGGATTATTCTGCTTGAATTAAAGATACAGGCTGCTTGTTTAAAGAGACGTGTCCATTATTCATCAAAATAAGAATGGCAAAATAAATGAAAGGGGAAATAAGGGGAGTTAACAGGAAAGACCGTTACAATGTATATGAGATGTATGTATATATATATAGAGAGAGAGATGCGAGAGTATGGGTGTGTCTGTGTTTGTGTGGGAAAGAGAGGTGAGTGTGTGAGAGAGTGTGATTGTGTATGTGAGGGAGAGTGAGTTTGTGAGTGTGTCTGATATGGGAAACCAGCTCTCCTGTAGCACTCCTAATATTGAAAGAATGTGTTTAAAATAAATAGCATCATTCCTGCCATTAAAAATGTCAAAAAGGTAAGACTTAAGTACTTTGTTGAATAAGAGAACTTTTTATTTATAACAGATGTATACATATACAAATAGAACAGATGTTTAGAAATTTGTTCTTGTATGTTTGTGTCCTTTATGCAAAAACAATCAATTCTTCAACATAATAAGAATGTTTCTCATGGGTTGCGTCATTAGTCTTGGGAAGTCGAAAGGATTCTGTGGACAGAAAAGTTTCGGTAACCCTGATCTAACCTACAAATAATTGCACCACAACAGTACTAAATACGTCAAAATCAGCTACATCAATTGTTTCTTCTCATTTCTATCAGATTCCAGTTTTCTCCGATAGGCAGCACTGGTGACCAACTTCATACCATAACACTTAATTGGTGTTCTTAATCACTGGGGTGAAAAGAACACAAAAATATTGCATTTTATTCCTTCTCGAGATGTGCGTATCGTTGGCAAAATAAGCATTTAGTACCTATTGCTAGTTGCTCTTCAGTATGTGTACCCAATTCAAAAGATAGACCAAGAGTCAATCACATTCATAAATAGGGAGAAATCCTCTGCTCTTGGTGGTGGCAGGCTTGGAGGCAGGAAGGGTAAGTAATTAGGTGGAATGTTGGCATACCAGAACCGCCTGCCGCCTTCCCACCTCTGCCTGAATTAAAATCTGGGTGGAAAGGGCTATGGTCAACATTTCCACCCTACCACCTATTGAGGCCCTGAAGTGGCTAATTAATGTCCACTTGAGGGTATCATCCCGCTGCCGCTGGTACTAATCCCAGCAGCAGGTGGGCTTGTCAACTTGCAGAGTGCATGGCAGCTAAAACCACGCTGCTAGCTTGTCACCTCCTGGAGGAAACCCATCGATCAAAGTGATGCACAATCAATAACTCTCGAGACAAGGGGAGTCATATCTAATCGGCTTTAATCAGCTAGAACTGTACCCAGCGGCTTCGATACAGAAAGTGAAGGCTGCTGGGATGGCATGGGTTCTTATACCCCGCCTCTCAGGGCAGGGCTATGTACGTTAGCCAATGGTAGACTTCTAGGTCTAGCCAATGGTCATTCACCTCTCAGGTACTGCAATACCTGGTATTACCACATTCACCCCCTGTTAAAAAAGAACCCAGCGGGGTGATGGCCAGCTTCACTGTCGCCTTTTGCATGGTAGGACCAGGTATGGAGGTACCGTGATGTCGAGGGTAACAGAAGAAGTGTTCATGGTGCAGCAATCAGTCGATCGGGTGGCCTGGTCGTCCTTCTGGAGCGTCTGAGTTTTGGCGATGATCCTGGTGGGGGCCCCGGTGGTTGTGGCTCTGGGAACGTGGTGTCTTCCTCCCAGGTAGCTTCATCATCCCTAGGCGGTGCTGTTGGGGTGAAAGGTGGGCAGGTGGAGGGGCGCCTGTAGGAGGCGTCGGTGCCTGTTCGGCGCTGGGCAGGGGCTCCAGCGGCAGTACTGACCCTCCGGTCAGGTGCTGCAGCGGGGGTGGGGATGGGGGCAATGGTGTGGGTGCGCGTGGGGCTCCGGTGGGCACCAGGTCCCGAAGGGAGACCGTGTCTTGGCGGCCGTCAGGGAACGCTACGTAGGCGTACTGGGGGTTGGCATGCAGCAGGTGGACCCTCTCGACCAACGGGTCCGACTTGTGCGCCCTCACATGTTTCCGCAGCAGGACGGGTCCGGGTGTCGCTAGCCAGGTGGGGAGTGATGTCCCGGAGGAGGACCTCCTGGGGAAAACAAGGAGACGTTCGTGAGGTGTCTGGTTTGTGGTAGTGCAGAGCAGCGACCGAATGGAGTGAAGGGCCACTGGAAGGACTTCTTGCCAGCGGGAGACGGGGAGATTCCTGGACCGAAGGGCCAGCAGGACGGTCTTCCCTTTCTACCTTCCCGTTTCCCCGGGGGTTGTAGCTGGTTGTCCTGCTGGAGGCGATGCCTTTGCTGAGCAGGAATTGACGCAGTTCGTCGCTCATAAAGGAGGACCCCCTATCACTGTGAATGTATGCGGGGAAACCGAACAGTGTAAAAATACTTTGGAGGGCCTTGATGACGGTGGTCGTGGTCATGTCCGGGCAGGGGATGGCGAATGGGAAGCGGGAGTATTCGTCAATCACGTTCAGGAAGTACGTGTTGCGGTCGGTGGAGGGGAGGGGGCCTTTGAAGTCCATGCTGAGGCGTTCAAAGGGACGGGAAGCCTTTATCATATGCACTCTCTCTGGCCGGTAGAAGTGCGGTTTGCACTCCGCGCAGATTCGGCAGTCCCTGGTGACTGTCCAGACCTCCTCAATGGAGTAGGGCAGGTTTCGGGTCTTAACGAAATGAAAGAAACGAGTGACCCCCGGGTGGCAGAGGTCCTCGTGGAGGGCTCGGAGGCGGTCTACTTATGCGGTTGCACAAGTGCCGCGGGACAGGGCATCAGGGGGCTCGTTCAGCTTCCCGGGACGGTACAAGATCTCGTAATTGTAGGTGGAGAGTTCTATCCTCCACCGCAAGATCTTGTCATTCTTAATCTTGCCCCGCTGCGCATTATCTAACATGAAGGCCACCGACCGTTGGTCCGTGAGGAGAGTGAATCTCCTGCTGGCCAGGTAATGCCTCCAGTGTCGCACAACTTCTACTATGGCCTGGGCCTCCTTTTTGACCGAGGAGTGGCGAATTTCGGAAGCATGGAGAGTGCGGGAGAAGAAAGCCACGGGCCTGCCCGTTTGGTTGAGGGCGGCCGCCAGAGCTACGTCGTACACATCGCTCTCGACCTGGAAGGGGAGGGACTCGTCGATGGCGCGCATCGTGGCTTTTGCAATGTCCGCTTTGATGCGGCAGAAGGCATGGCGGGCCTCCGTCGACAGGGGGAAGGTTGTGGACTGGATCAGGGGTCGAGCCTTGTCTGCGTAATTGGGGACCCATTGTGCATAATAGCTAAAGAAGCCGAGGCAGCGCCTTAGGGCCTTGGGGCAGTGAGGGAGGGGGAACTCCATGAGGGGGCGCATGCGTTCAGGGTCGGGGCCTATGACTCCATTTCGCACTACGTAGCCTAGGATGGCTAGACGGTCGGTGCTAAACACGCATTTCTCCTTATTGTAGGTCAGATTAAGGAGATTCGCGGTCTGGAGAAATTTACGGAGGTTGGTGTCATGGTCCTGCTGGTCATGGCTGCAGATGGTGACGTTATCAAGATACGGGAACGTTGCGTGTAAGCCATACCGGTCAACCATTCGGTCCATCTCCCGCTGGAAGACCGAGACCCTGTTCGTGACACCGAAGGGACCCCTTAAAAAGTGGTAGAGCCGCCCATCTGCTTCGAAGGCAGTGTACTGGCGGTCCCCATGATGGAGGGGCAGCTGGTGGTAGGCGGACTTGAGATCCACCGTGGAGAAGACCTTGTATTGTGCGATCCTGTTTACCAAGTCGGCTATACGGGGGAGAGGGTACGCGTCCAGCTGCGTAAACCGGTTGATGGTCTGGCTATAGTCGATGACCATCCTATGTTTCTCCCCGGTCTTTACCACCACTACTTGAGCCCTCCAGGGGCTGTTGCTTGCTTCGATGACCCCTTCCTTCAGCAGCCTTTGGACCTCGGACCTGATGAAGGTCCGGTCCTGGGCACTGTACCGTCTGCTCCTTGTGGCGACGGGTTTGCAATCTGGGGTGAGGTTCGCAAACAGGGAAGGCGGGTCACTCTTAAGGGTCGCGAGGCCGCAGACAGTAAGGGGGGGTATAGGGCCGCCAAATTTAAAGGTCAGGCTTTGTAGGTGGCACTGGAAATCCAGCCCAAGAAGGGTGGCTGCGCAGAGGTGTGGCAGAACGTACAGGCGGAAATTGCGGATATCCCTGCCTTGGACAGTGAGGTTCGCTAGGCAGAACCCCTTTATCTGCACTGCATGTGACCCAGAGGCCAGGGAGATCCTTTGTTTTACGAGATGGGTGACAAGAGAACAGCGCCTTACCGTGTCGGGGTGGACAAAGCTTTCCGTGCTCCCGGAGTCGATCAGGCATGACGTCACGTGGCCGTTGGTGGCGATTGTTGTGGTGGCTTTCGCTAGCGTCCGGGGCCGACTCTGCTCCAGGGTAACGGAGGCCAGCTGCAGCAAGGGGGAGTTCTGGTCGGGCAGCGCGTAGTCAGCTGTGCTGGGGGTTTGAGGCCCCATCCAAGATGGCGTCAGCCATGGGTCACACATGGAGCCCGGGGACGGGGATTCCGAAGATGGCGACGGCGAGGGACAAAATGGCGGCGCCCACCCATCCCGCGTGGTTGCCGGGGGGCAAAGTGGCCACAGCCACACGCTGCCTGGGGAGAGAAGGGCGGCGGTGGGCCCTGGACGGCCGGGACCTGCAAGAAAGACTGCGGTGGGCCTTGGACTGCCGGACCTGAAAGAAAGACTGCGGTGGGCCTTGGACTGCCGGGACCTGAAAGAAAGGCAGCCGTGGGCCTTGGGCGGCCGGGACCTGGAAGAAAGGCTGCTGATAGTTGCTGGAGACCGCGGCCACGGCGCGGGCCAGGCAGACCGCAGCATAGTGGCCTTTCTTGCCGCACCCTTTGCAGGTGGCGGTGTGGGCCGTGCAGCGCGCGCGGATGATTCGCCTGGCTGCAGAAGAAGCAGCGTTGGCCGGCGGCGGTAGCGGGCCGCCTTGCCGCGCAGGCCTGCGGGGTTAGCGGGTAAGTCTGGGGGGCTGCCGCGGCGGGGTGCCACGCAGCCCAGGGGGGCGCCGTGCGAGCGGGGCAAAAGCAAGTGCGTTCTTGTACGCAACATCCATGGACCCTGCCAGGGCCCATGCCTCAGTGAGGCCCAGTGTGTCCATTTCAAGGAGCCTTCGGCGGATGTCGTGGGAAGTCATACCTGCCACGAAAGCGTCCCAAATTAAATGTTCCGTGTGCACGTTCCCCGTCACTGCTGGGCAGCCGCAGTTTTGGCCCAGCACTATTAGTGCCCGGTAGAAGTCTTGCAGTGTTTCATCTGGGCTCCTCCGTCTAGTTGCCAGCAGGTGACGGGTGTAGACCTGGTTCAATGGACGGATGTAATGTCCTTCTAGCAGCTCTATAGCTGCAGCATAGTTCACCGCCCCTTCGATCAGGGGGTAGATCGCAGGGCTGACCCTCGAGCGTAGGAGGTGTATTTTCTGCCTTTCCGTGGGGATGTCGGCAGCAATGTCGAGGTAGCTCTCAAAACACGCCAGCCAATGCTTAAAAGTAGCAGCTGAGTTGTCTGCGTGGGGGCTGAGCTGAAGGCACACCGGCTTGATGCGGAGATCCATCCTTCAGAAGTACTAGCTGATTAAATTGATGCACAATCAATAACTCTCGCGACAAGGGGAGTCATATCTAATCGGCTTTAATCAGCTAGAACTGTACCCAGCGGCTTAGATACAGAAAGTGAAGGCTGCTGGGACGGCATGGGTTCTTATACCCCACCTCTCAGGGCGGGGCTATGTACGTTAGCCAATGGTAGACTCCTAGGTCTAGCCAATGGTCATTCACCTCTCAGGTACTGCAATACCTGGTATTACCACACAAAGGCACTGAGATGGGGGTGTCCCTCTGAGAGCCAACACCAGCCCTTGCTGCTGACCCCCTACACCCCTGTCCCCGTGACTTTCACCCTGGAAAACCATCCCGTTGTTTACCTGTGGCCTGGGTTTCTTTAAGACCTTGGGAGCTCCGGTCCTGTCCTTCTGGCAGCAGCCACCACCTACCCAGTGGCACTGTTGAACACAGAAGCTGCCGGGCTCTGGATGCCAGCAGTTCTCTGTAGGCAAGACATTTGTCCCCAGGCCCTTGATTCTAGTGGAAGGCCCACCGATAGCCTTACCACCGCCCGATTGGCATGTTTGGCGTGTCTTCCCAAAAATAGGCAGCATTGGTCTCTCACCGAAATTCCAGCCAGCAGGCTGGATCTCCTCGATACAATGCCTCAACAAGATTCCATCGAAACAGCCACATATCGGCCAGATTGAATACGCACAGCAGATTTCCAACTCTAAAGAGCTGAGAGTCTAGCAGTGTAATAGTCACATTTACTGATACCAGCTTTGTCATTCCCAGGTATTGTGAAAGATATTTATTGCTCCCATTTATCTCACTTGTGAAGGATTCCTCTGTGCTCTACTTGTAATATAATTTATAGCTTGCTCTTTACAAATGAGTTCAAGGTTTAGTTTCACATCAGGTTGTATTATCCCTGTTCAGGACTTCAATGGATTACTTACACCTGTCTTGTCCCAGTCCTTAATTTGTGACTACCTACCTCCTAATGACTCAGGAATCAATCAAGTCCTGGGTTACGGGAATAGTGTGGAAGCGTCGGCTTAAGTAGGGTGCTCTTTCTAAGGGTCGGAGCAGACTCGATGGGCCGAATGGCCTCTTTCTGCTCTTTAAATTCTAAGTCAAGCTGCCTTTCCAGTGCAAATGCAAACTAAATACTTTGGTCTCTGTGGGCGGGGTTGCAGTCAGCAGGACAGAAGATCCCGCCAGCGGGAACAGCCGGAAAATCCCACCCAAAATTGTCTCCAATGCAGTTTTGCAACTAATCTCAGGAGCAATACACATGTATTCTTAATAGGTCTCCTCACTATTATGGAGTGCAAATTTGAATCACAAAGTCTCCTGGCAACAGTTAAATAGAACTGCAGGATTATGGATCCAGGACACCCCTGGTCATTTACAACCTTGATGTCCTCCTTGACCCTGAGCAGAGTTCCCAACTTCATATTCTCTCCATCATCAAGACTACTTCTTTCTGGACAGCCCATGTGATGTACCATCAATGACCACGAGACGAAATGGTGAAACTATTGAGGCTTTATTGCACAAGATGTTAAGCCTCCTGCAGCTGGAACCAGAATGGAAGCAGCACAGGAGAGCATACAGTTTTATACAGCACCTGCTGGGAGGAGCCAGCAGGCTGGGATTTATTGTGTTAACTGTAGTACAGTGGCAGTACCGTAATACACGTAGTGTGTGACCAGTGGTGTTTACCACATTCACCCCCTGTTTAAAAAAAGTCCAGCCCGGGTGAAAACAACGTTACAGTCCTGGTTGGCGTGTGGGTGCCGATGTGGGTACCTGCAACTCCGGGAGCGTGTTGTCCTTTCCTTCTTCATCCAGTAGTGGATCCGGTGAGGGGACAGATGCTGCTGGGGTGGGGGCTACGGTGAGGGTCGCTGGTGGGAGGGTGAACGGCGCAGGGGCGGGGGAGGCAACCGGAGGGGGAGGGTACGGTACCAGATCGGAGGTGGTGGTGATTGTGGATGGGGAACCAGCGGGTGCCAGGTCCCGGAGGGAGACTGTGTCCTGTCGCCCGATGTGCCATGTGCCATGTAGGCGTATTGTGGATTTGCATGGAGGAGGACTTTTTTGACAAGGGGATCCGATTTATGACTCCTCGCATGCTTCCGGAGGAGGACGGGACCAGGAACTGTCAGCCAGGTTGGGAGCGAGACCCCGGAGGTGGACTTCCTAGGGAAGGCAAACACATGTTCGTGAGGGGTCTCATTAGTAGCAGTGCACAGGAGCGACCAGATGGAGTGAAGCGCATCGGGGAGGACCTCCTGCCAGCGGGAGACCGGGAGATTCCTAGACCGAAGGGCCAGCAGGACGGCCTTCCAGACCATTGCGTTCTCCCTCTCCACCTGCCCGTTCCCCCGGGGATTGTAGCTGGTCGTCCTGCTCGAGGCGATGCCCTTGCTGAGCAGGAACTGACGCAGCTCATCACTCATGAAGGAGGATCCCCGATCGCTATGGATGTAGGTGGGGGAAACCGAACAAGGTGAAGATGCTGTGTAGGGCCTTGATGACCGTGCAGACCTCATGTCGGGGCAGGGGAGGCAAATGGGAAATGGGAGTACTCATCAATGATATTGAGGAAGTACATGTTGCGGTTGGTGGAGGGGAGGGGCCCTTTGAAGTCCATGCTTAGGCGCTCAAAGGGAGGCCTTCACCAGATGCGCTCTGTCTGGCCGGTAGAAGTGCGGCTTGCACTCCACGCAGACTTGGCAATCCCTGGTCACGGGCCTGACCTCCTCGATGGAGTAGGGCAGGTTGCGGGCCTTGATAAAATGGAAGAACCGGGTGACCCCCGGGTGGCAGAGGTCATTTCATAGAATTTACAGTGCGGAAGGAGACCAATCGGCCCATCGAGTCTGCACCGGCCCTTACAAAGAGCACCCTACTCAAGCCTACGTATCTACCCTATCCCTGTAACCCCCACTTAGACTTTTTGGATACTAAGGGCAATTTAGCATGGCCAATCCACCTAACCCGCACATCTTTGGACTGTGGGAGGAAACCGGAGCACCCGGAGGAAACCCACGCAGACACGGGGAGAACGTGCAGACTCCACATAGACAGTGACCCATCCGGGAATCGATCCTGGGACCCTGGCGCTGTGAAGCAGCTGTGCTAATCACTATGCTACCGTGCTGCCCTGTCATTGTGGAGAGCCCAGAGTCGGTCCACTTGTGCGCTGGCACATGTACCGCGGGATAGGGCATCTGGGGGCTCATTGAGCTTCCCGGGCGATACAAGTAATGCCGCCAATGTCGCACAGCTTCCACAATGGCTTGGGCCTCCTTTTCGACAGAGGAGTGCCGAATTTCGGAGGCATGAAGATTGCGGGAGAAGAAAGCCACGGGTCTGCCGCCTGGTTGAGGGTGGCGGCCAGAGCTACGTCTGTGCATCGCTCTCCACCTGAAAGGGGAGGGTCTCGTCGACCACGTACATCGTGGCTTTGGTGATGTCCGCCTTGATGTGGTTGAAGGCCCGGCGGGCCTCAACCATCAGGGGAAAAACTGTGGACTTGATCAGTGGGCGGGCCTTGTCCGCATAATTAGGGACCCACTGGGCGTAATATGAGAAGAACCCCAGGCATAATTTCCAGGCCTTGGGGCAGTGGGGGAGAGGGAGTTCCAGGAGGGGGCGCATGCGGTCGGGGTCGGGCCCTAGGACTCCATTTTCCACAACGTAGCCAAGAATGGCTAAGCGGGTGGTGCGGAAAATGCATTTATCCTTATTGTCGGTGAGGTTAAGGAATTTGGCGATATGGAGGAATTTCTGGAGATTCGCGTCGTGGTCCTGCTGGTCATGGCCGCAGATGGTGACATTACCTAGGTACGGGAACGTGGCCCGCAGCCCGTACTGGTCAACCATTCGGTCCATCTCTCGCTGGAAGACCGAGACCCCATTGGTGACGCCGAAGGGAACTCTAAGGAAGTGATAGAGGCGGCCACCTGCTTCGAATGCAGTGTATTGGCGGTCCTCCGGGCGGATGGGGAGCTGGTGATAGGCGGACTTAAAGTCAACTGTGGAGAAGACTCGATACTGATATGTCAGATATGCGTGGGAGGGGGTACGCATCGAGCCGCGTGTACCGGTTGATGGTCTGACTGTAGTCAATGACCATCCGGTGTTTCTCCCTAGTCTTAACTACCACCACTTGAGCTCTCCAGGGGCCGTTACTGGCCTCAATGACCCCCTCCCGCAGAAGCCGCTGATAAAGGCCCTGTCCTGTGCACTGTACCGTTTGCTCCACGTGGCGACGGGCTTACAGTCCGGGGTGAGGTTTGCGCAAAGTGATGGCGGATCGACCTTAAGGGTCGTGAGGCCACAGACGATGAGGGGGGGCCAGGATCCGCCGAACTTCAGAGTAAGGCTCTGGAGGTAGCACTGAAAATCGAGACCTAGTAACAGGGTGGCGCAGAGGTGGGGGAGGACGTAGAGTCTGAAGTTGCTGAACTCTACGCCCTGTACAGAGTGGGTCACGACGCAGTACCCCCGGATTTGTACAGAATGAGATCCGGAGGCCAGGGAGATTTTCTGGGTGACGGGGAGGACCGGGAGGGAACAGCGCCTTACCGTAGCAGAGTGGATGAAACTCTCTGTGCTCCTGGATTCAAAGAGGCAGGTCGCCTCGTGCCCGGTGATCCTTACAGTCGTCGTAGCGGTCGGGAGGTTGCGGGGCCGAGACTGATTGAGGGTGATGGAGGCGAGCTGCGGAAGATGTTGGGGTTGTTGGGCTGATCGGCGGTGGCGGAGGTATCGGTGGGTCGCGAACGGCCAGGCCAGCAGGGGTACTGATGCGCGGTCCAAGATGGCGCCGAAGGTGGCGGCGCCCACAGGGCGCACATGGCGGACGACATCCAAGATGGCGGTGCCCACGGGCCACATGTGGCGGGCGGCGGCAAAGATGGCGGCGCCCCTGGATCGCACGTGGGGGGTGTAGCGATGCTAGTTCTGGAAACGGCAGTGACTGATCGAGCCTGGCAAACGGAAACAAAGTGGTCCTTCTTGCCACCCCCATTGCAGGTCGCGCACCGCGCAGGACAACATTGTCTGGGGTGCTTGTTCTGGCCACAAAAATAGTATTTGGGGCCTTCGGAGTGAGCTGGCTGCTGTGCGTCGCAGGCTTGCGGCGTACCCGGGTCGAAAGATGGTGGGGCCCATGACGCCCACGAGGGTGCTGCGCGGTCGGAGGTGTAGGACTCTAGATTGCGGGAGGCCACTTCTAGGGAGTTAGCGAGCTGCACGGGCTCTGTGAGGTTGAGCGTACCCCGTTCCAATAAACGCTGCCAAACGTAATTGGACTTAATGCCCGTGACATAGGCGTCTCTGATCAGCAGTTCTGTGTGTTGGACTGCTGACACTGCCTGGCAATTACAGTTCCTACCAAGTATCCGCAGAGCATGCAAGAAATCGTCCTGAGACTCCCCTGGGAGTTGCCGTCTCGTGGCCAGGAGATGCCTGGCAAACACCTGATTCACAGTCCTGATGTACTGTCCTTTTAGTAGCGCCATTGCTTCCGTGTAGGTGGGCGCGTCCCGAATGAGGGGAAAAACTTGTGGGCTCACCCGTGAGTAGAGGATCTGGAGCTTCTGCGGGTCTGAGAGGGCTTCTGTGGATGCTCCGAGATATCCTTCAAAGCAGGCTAGCCAGTGCTCGAAGGTGGCTGTGGTGTCGGCTGCGTGAGGGTTCAGCTCCAAGCGATCAGGCTTGATTAAGACGTTCATCTCTAAAACTCTAGTGCAATAAATTGATGTACCATCAATGACCACGAGACGAGAATGGTGAAACTATTGAGGCTTTATTGCACAAGATGTTAAGCCTCCTGCAGCTGGAACCAGAATGGAAGCAGCGCAAGAGAGCCTACACTTTTATACATCACCTGCTGGGAGGAGCCAGCAGGCTGGGATTTACTGTATTAACTGTAGTACAGTGGCAGTACCGTAATACACGTAGTGTGTGACCAGTGGTGTTTACCACACCATGTTTTTCCTCTTTTGCAGTGTTGTCTTGGGGATTCTTGGGTTCCTGCCCCCCCCAAACAAACGCCATGATCATTCTGTTCACTTTGTGGAAAAAGGTTTGGGATGAAGATCGGTATAGATCTAAACAGAAAGAGGAACCTGGGCAGTACGTTCATTTTGATCATCTGCACTCTCCCCGCCAGGGAAAGCGGGAGAACATCCCATCTCTGTAGGTCCTTTTTAACTTCCTCCGCCAGGCTGGCCAGATTCCACTTGTGGATCCGTGTCCAGTGGTGGGCTATCTGAACAGAAACAAGGATAGTGGGCATCCCTGCCAGGTGCTCCAGGGTAGTTGGGATTATTCAGAGCTCGTGGTTTTGGTCCAATTGCTCGCCTTGGGGGCGTTATACTGGAGTTTCACTCACAAGGTGAACCCCGTCCCCAACCCAAAACGCTCCAGTACCTCTATGAGGTACTTCTATTCGACTTTGTCGAAGGCCTTTTCTGCGTCCAAGGTGACGATTATCTCTGGTCTTCTCTCCGCTGATGGGGTTATTATTACATTCAGCAGCCGCCTGATGTTCGCAGTTAGCTGCCTACTCTTAACAAAGAGTCCTCTGCGACCACCTCCAGTACGCAGTTCAACTGTCTCTTGGCCAGAACTTTCGCAATTATCTTCGCGTCTACCTTGAGCAGCGAAATGGGTCTATATGATCCACATTCCATCGGGTCTTTGTCTTTTTTGGGTGTCAGCGATATCGTAGCCTGTGTTAGAGTCGGAGGCAGGTTGCCCCTCGGTAGCGAGTCTGCGAACATGCCTCATAGGTGCGGGGCCAGGGCTGGTGCGAATTTCTGAGAGAAATCCGCCGGGGACACGTTGGGTCCCAGTTCCTTCCCCGCCTGCATGGAGCTGATACTCTCCATGATCTCTCCCAGACGTTTCAGTGTTTCCAGCTCCCCCCATCTATCGTCACCCATGACTGGAATGTCCAGTCAATCAAGGAATCATTTCATCTCCTCGTCCCCGTCGGGGGGTTTGGACATGTACAGTCCTCAATAAAAAGTCTTGAATGCTCAGTTAC
The DNA here is from genome assembly GCF_047496885.1 of Scyliorhinus torazame. NCBI lineage: Eukaryota > Metazoa > Chordata > Chondrichthyes > Carcharhiniformes > Scyliorhinidae > Scyliorhinus > Scyliorhinus torazame. The sequence goes on along the minus strand of NC_092724.1, from coordinate 62,443,232 downwards.
CAGTCTGCTTCTGCTGCTCCTCACCTGAGCTATCTCTCTGGGGACTGCCTGCTTTCTCAGCTGGTGAGCCAGTAGGCGGCCAGACTTTTCTTCGTGTTCGTAGTAGGTCCCCTGTGTCTGGTGGAGTTGGTGCACTGCTTTCCTGGTGGATAGCAGGTTAAAGTTCATCTGTAGCTTTTTCCTCTCCGCCAGAAGCTCTACAGTTGGGGTCTCGGTGTACTTTCTGTCGACCTCCAGAATTGAGTCCATCCTGGATGTTGGTTGGCCACCCTCTCTTCCCTATCTCTTCGTGCCTTGTAGGCTATAATCTCTCCCCTAATCACCGCCTTCATTGCCTCCCAGAGCGTGGAAAGTGAGACCTCCTAGCTCTGGTTATTTGTGATGTACTCGCCTATGGCTTGAGATATTTTCTAGCAGAAGCCCTTATCGGCCAGTAGATCCATGTCCAAACTCCATGTAGGGCATTGGGCCCGGCCTGTCTCCAAACTCACGTCCATTAGGTGTGGAGCATGGTCGGTGATAACTATCATGGAACATTCCACTCTTACTCTTCCTGGAAGCACCACTTTCCGCACTGCAAAGAAGTCTATTCTTGAGTACACCTTGTGGATTGGTGAAAAGAATGAGAACTCCCTCTCACCAGGGTGCAGGAACCTCCATGGGTCCACCGCCCCCATCTGCTCCATTAATGTTCCCAGCTCCCTAGCCATGCCCATCCTTTTCCCCTTCCTGGGTTTGATCGATCTGTCAGCAGGTCCTGTACACAGTTAAAGTTGCCCCCATGATCATTTGGTGCGTATTCGTATCGGGGATTTCCGCCATGGTCTTTTTTATGAAATCTGTGTCGTCCCAGTTGGACGCCACGTACACATTTACCAGGAATACAGGTGCCTTCCCAGGGCACTGCTGACCATGACGTACCATCCACCTAGGTCCGTAACCTTCCTTGACACCATGAGTCTCGTCCTTGTGCTGATCAGTATGGCTTCTCCCTTTGACCTCGCCCCGTAGCATGAATGGTACGTCTGTCCACCCAGCCCTTTCTTACCCGCCGTAAGACTATCGATCTTTTTACTGGGCTGTTAGGTCCCCTGACATTTCAGGTGATAATCCTGGTGGGGGATTTCTGTCCCCCCGAGTTCCGGCGGGATCAACCATACTTACCTGGTGGACGTGCCCCCTGCACCCCTGGGTCTCCCTTTGTTGGGGGACTGTCCAAAATGGCCCCGGTCGCCTGTCTCACCATGAGGTCAGGCCCTGCGCTCCGGGATTTCCCTTTGTCCAGGGACCCTCCAAAGTGGCTGCTTGCGGTGCCACCTTATTTCCTCGGCCTGCTCCTCAGCTGCTTAAGCCAACTCATTCTCCCTGTTCTGTTTCTTATGTACACTTTCCCCCCACTGCCCTCCCTCCCCATTCCCTCCTTCCTGCATCGCCATTTCCCTAGACCCCCCTGTACTTTCCCCTTCCACGTCCCTATGCGCACCCCCTCCCCCCCACCTCCGGGGCTGGTGGCTCCCCTCCTGAGGCTGGTCTGGCCCCTACCTTATGCCTGCTGACTGCCCGTTTTCCCTCTCTAATCACTCACATGCCTTCCTTTGTCCTCACTTCCTTCCGCGACACAGTCTTGCCCTTACTATCAGAGTGAGGCAGCACAGTCCCATGCAAACATGCTCACAGTCTAATGAGTCTTTGATTTTTCTCTCTCACAGTCTTTCTATGCACAATCCTCACCGTTGCCTTGCCTGACCCTTGTCCAGGCTGTTGTTTTTTTACAAATTCATTTGCTTCCTCCAGGGCGTTAAAGTAATGTTCTTTCTTCTGGTATGTGACCCAGAGCCTGGCAGGAATGGCACACCGAAACGTACCCCGTTCTGATACAGGGCCGACTACGCCTGGTTGAACTTGGCCTTTCGTTTTGCTAGGTTGCCCCAATGTCCTGATAGATATGGATTTTATGTCCTTCCTCAGTTTTGTCTAACGCGCCCGCCGCAGGGTCCTCTCACGGTCCTGATTTCGGCGGGGGGGCTGATGCTCGGGTTGTTGGTCTCCCTCTCTCCTGGGCGGACGAGGCTCCTTCGCTTCATGGGTCCGCCGTCTCTTCCGCCTGCTGCTCGTGGATTTTTCCGCCACTTCTGCCGTCTTTTCGGCCCCTTGAGCTCCTGTTTACCGGCATACTCTCATGGTTGTTTTCTTCTCATTGTTGGGGTAGTTTGGTCTTCGAATTTTGGGCAAAATTCGACTAAAAGTTCCTATTTTTTGGTCTGGTTTGGCGCAGAGTCAACTGAGGTGCGTCCGTTCACCACATCACCGTCACCGGAAGTCCTGTAATGTGTAATTTTGCATGCTTGTATTTGTGTGCTGTGCCAACTGGGATGTGCGTTTACTTTTTATAATATTTTTAACATCTTTATCGGAGTAGGTTTTTAGCACAATAACACTAACCCCGTATTGGTTTAAACTCAAGGCAGCCTGGCCAACTGACTTATTTCTGATCAGCATGTAAATAATGAAGTACACACACTGAATTGGTACGTTCATCCCTTTTTCAAATTCAATAAACCCTGTTACGATCAATCGAGGAGTGGCAAAGGGGAGAGTCCTTGCACCCTGGGTTGAAAGAATATATAAATAGAGAACTATATGCCAAACGTTGCACATACATTTTATTTAATGTGAATAGCTGTATTTTCCTTTCGTAACGAGGGTGAAACAGCTAGCATTTACTGCCGTTACTCCCCTGAAACTGACAGCAAGTGCAGGAGTGCAGGCATGCATGGAATAACACAAAGCTGTCAGTGAGTCTACATTCCTCCATATGTTGCATTGGGGAGGTTTCCACAGACTGAAATCCATTGTATTGTATGATGAACTAATGAGAATCCTACTTTTGCACTGTTCATCTTGGTGTTCTACCTTTTGTGTGAGATGTAACTGGGTTTTACCCATGTGGTAGCTTCATAATTACTGCTGAACACCCAGAGACACCACATACTTTTAAAAACATACTTTACCCTTTTTTTTTAAAGCTGTTTACATACATTTTAGCTTCTATCTTTACACACGAGCCCAACATTTTTGTGGGCAGCTTTCTTCGAAGTCAGCGATGAGTTCTGGTGCTTTGCTGCGAACACCCTAATCCAGGCCAATATAATTTGGACCGATTGTCTTATTGGGGCCATTTGTAAATGATAGAAATGTTATTGCATTGAATGATATGTTCCATTATATGAATAAATGATAGAAAATTAAGATAACGTTGGAGTCATGGATAGGAGGGTCAGAGCTACTTGTATATGTTAAAGGCAGAGGTATATTGAAACAACTCGCATTGATTTGAATATATCTATGGATCGTTAGAATTAATTTGCATATGATTAAGCATGAGAGCTAAACCTGACAGAGAAGCATGACAGAACTTCTGTTTAGTAAGTGTTGATGGCACATTGCATTAAAACAAAACTTTCCCAGGGCAGCACGGTAGCTCAGTGGTTAGTGAGTTTGAATCCCAGCCCTGGGTCACTGTCCGTGTAGAGTTTCCACATTCTCCCCGAGTCTGCGTGGGTCTCACCCCCACAACCCAAAAGATGTGCTGATCAGGTGGATTGGCCACGCTAAAATTGCCCCTTAATTGGAAAAAAAAGAATTGGGTACTCCAAATTTATTTTTTAAAACCTTCCTTATAGTTTTTATGATACTCGTAAATTATACATTTCACCGTTACCACGCGCCATAACAGAATCATTTTGGTTCATTGTAAATTTAGAAACTAATAAACAAATATGAATGCAGGATTATAAGGCAATTTTAAAAATCCGAATGAAAAAGTCTTAAATACAATATTTATATTCAAATGAACGCCAGCTTATCTTTAAAATTTTAATTGCTGCGCTGTAACTTCATTATAGAAATACAGAAAATGTTTATTTAGTGTGTCAGGATAATACACTGATATCATGCATTGCTCCCAGCTACTCGTTCTGATTAAGAGTCACAACCAAAATAACAGGTTTTGGATTTGAAAATGAAGGCTAAGAAAGGTAAACAGTTCTTGGAGAAGAATGGGAGTAGGAATCAAAGTGGTAAGCCTTGTCTGCTGCACTGAGGAATAATGGAAAAGGAACAGTGTGAGAACAAGGTAGTTGAAGCTAAAGAAACTTGCATTTATATAGTGCCTTTCATCTCCTCGGATCACCACAAGGCACTTCACAGCCAATGAAATATTTTTGAAGCTAATTTGTGTAGGTCCCACAAACAACAAGTGATAATGGTCATATTAGCTGTTTTTAGGTGTTAGCTGAGGAATAATCGTTTGCCAAGACTAGACTAGGCCTTTAGAAGACCTCCAGAATACAGAACCCTCCAGAATACTGGACACTCCCAGCTAACCCCCGCACCATCTTTCTCCCAGGACATGGCCACCTTAAGATCAAGAGACTGACTCGAGTCTATTCCATCCCTGTTACAGGGCGGGTCTGTACCAGGGTCAGAGTTTGGGGAGGAGCTTCTCTTGGGATTGGAGTGGAATAGCAGAGCGGACAGCACAGCGGCTGACGGTGAAACCGGGTCCAGGAGAATGTGGACCAGGTGTTCATAAGACATCATGGGTGTCATACACACCCAGCTCATTGGTTATCAGGGAGAGTACACACTCCAATGAAATAAACAATTGTGGTTCTTAGAGGTGTTTAAAAATTAAAATATAAGACATAAAGGTGTCCAGTCCAGGGTTTATCCTGTATAAAACTGAATTTCCCTGCTCTTCTTTGAAATAGCTCCATGAAACCTTTTACATCCTCACAAGAAGGAAGCCTTGGTTTATCATCTTAGAGATTAAGGATTAAGGATTTATACAGGTCACCATTGGTCCTTTTGCCATTCCCCTTAAATGAATGTCCTCTGGATCTCGTCTCTTCCACCAATGGGAATAGGGTCTCTCCATCAAAGCTGTCCAGACCCTTAATGATTTTGAACATCTCTATCAAATCTCCTCGAAGGAGAACAACCCCAGCTTCTCCTATCTATCTACATAACTGAAATCGCACATCCTTGAAACCATTCTTGTAAGTCTTTTCTGCAACGTCTCTGAAATTAAAGTCACCAAAATACCAGACGACCATAGGCTGCACCCCCCCTTTTCGAGAGAGAGAGTTGACTGATTGTGATTTAACCCGAGGTTCACCACTCCTCAGGCGAGGGGCAAGGTTGAGAAGGCGGCGCCTTCATGAATAACCTCAGCCGGTACGGGAATTGAACCCGTATCACAACCTGAAAGATCTCTGACAGCACAGCACCCCCCTCACTGGGCTACATGCTGAGATTTTGCACTCAAGTCTCTGGGAGGTACTTGACCCCATGGTCTTCTAACTCAATGGCTATACTGCTGCCCACTGAGCTACAGCTTAGCAAAAAGAAAAACAAAAGAGAAAATCACCAAAAGAAATTATAGGCACGATCCAACGGCCTCGCTATGCCCAAAAGGTAGTTTCCCGGATCTACCCAACGTCTCGTGAGATTCAACGCAATCTCGCAAAACATTCCGATGTGAATCCTGCCCACATTGGGAGGGATTACTTTTTAAGCAAATCTGCATATTAAAGCAAGGCAGTAAGTCTCATACTAATGTGCAGATTCCCGAGGCACCTGGGGCTTTGGGATTCAACCCCTTCGCCTCAGAGACCTTGGGTGAGCCCCATTCAGCACCGGCCCCCACAAACAGGGGCCAGATGGGACAGCACGCATGTGGGTCTCCAAGGGGATCAGAGGCCCCCAGCTGCATGTTCTTTGGGCAGGGTGATGCCCTGGCACTGCCTGTGCCACCTGGGTACCCTTCATGCCAGCTTGGCACCCTGGCAGTGCCAAGTGGATGCTAGCCTGGCAGGGGTACTGCCAGGGTGCCAGGTTGACACTGCCAAGCTGGCATATTTTGCAGGCGTGCAATTGGGCCGCGGTTGCCCGCCTTGGGTGTTGGGGGGGGCGTGCGTGGGGAGGTGCGGGTGGAGGGGACGCTCCTATACTGCATTCGGGCTGGGGCGGGAAGTAGGGGGTCACTTTGGGGGCCTTGGAGATCGGAATGCCATTTATAGCTCCCCACTGTACAAAAGAGGGCTGTGTGCGGCCTCGGCTGCATGTTCCCCATTCGGGCCCCTTTTCAACGCATTGATAGCCATGTGTTTCTCAGCATTGCGAGTGCCGGGAAACACATGGCCAAACGTGCTCGCTAGGGGACTTTGTTCCCTTTTAGGAGAATTGTGCCCCATGTTTCTACAGTGGTCCTCATAATAATAAAGGTTGACAGAGACCCATTCATAAAAGGGAAGAAGTAAATGGGGTCGGGGAGGACTAAAGCATAATCAAAGAAAATAATAAGGTTAAAGCAAAGAAGGTGGCAGAATGGAGGGATTTTTAGATGGGTTTCCAGTTATAGAAAGAAGACTGATGCTGGAACAGGGCAAACATCGAGTAAACTGGGTTCAGAGGAGGGAAGGGTCAATGCAGAGACACACAGCAACAGAGGACCACAAATTCAGGATAGGGAGGCCATGGAAGGAGTCGAACACAGGGATGGGATTGTCAAAATTGATCTTTGAGGGTACAGGGAACAGCTAGAGTTTGACATATCAGGGGAGGGATTCTCCGTGAATTGGCACGATGGCCCGAACCCGGCGCCAAAAACGGCTCGAATCAGTCCAGCCTCGGGCCGCCCGAAACGTCGCGAATTCTTCGGCCTGGAATGGGCTGGTAGCGGCGTGACGCCATTCACGACGGCGTCACCCATCACGGACTCATGCGCCGGTGGATATGGGGGAAGGGGGATAGAGGGGAAGGGGGATATGTGGGAAGGGGGGATATGGGGGAAGGGGATATGGGGGAAGGGGGATATGGGGGAAGGGGATATGTGGGAAGGGGGGATATGGGGGAAGGGGATATGGGGGAAGGGGGATATGGGGGAAGGGGGGACAGATCCGGCCCATCAGGCATACGATGCTCCCAGGACACTCCAGGGCGGCCATGAGCCAGGGACAGACCCGAAGCACCAGGCGGACACCACCCACATCTAGCGCGAGTGCAGCGACGCTGGCGGGCCACACCCAGCGACGAGGAGGGCAGCCACAGCAACAGGGCCCCATCGCAGCTGACCCAGGGCACTGACGCACAGGACACTGATGCACAGGACACCGACACATAGGGCCCTAACACACAGGACCCTAACACACAGGACACTGATGCACAGGACACCGACACACAGGACCCTAACACACAGTACCCTAACACACAGGACACTGACGCACAGGACACCGACACACAGGACCCTAACACACAGAACCCTAACACACAAGACACTGACGCACAGGACCCTAACACACAGGACCCTAACACACAGGACACTGACGCACATGACACTGATGCACAGGACACCGACACACAGGACCCTAACACACAGGACCCTAACACACAGGACACTGATGCACAGGACACCGACACACAGGATCCTAACACACAGGACCCTAACACACAGGACACTGACGCACAGGACACCGACACACAGGACCCTAACACACAGGACACTGACGCACAGGACACCGACACACAGGACCCTAACACACAGGACACTGACGCACAGGACACCGACACACAGGACCCTAACACACAGGACACTGACGCACAGGACACCGACACACAGGACCCTAACACACAGGACACTGATGCACAGGACACCGACACACAGGATCCTAACACACAGGACCCTAACACACAGGACACTGACGCACAGGACACCGACACACAGGACCCTAACACACAGGACACTGACGCACAGGACACCGACACACAGGACCCTAACGCACAGGACACTGACGCACAGGACACCGACACACAGGACCCTAACACACAGGACACTGATGCACAGGACACCGACACACAGGACCCTAACACACAGGACACTGATGCACAGGACACCGACACACAGGATCCTAACACACAGGACCCTAACACACAGGACACTGATGCACAGGACACCGACACACAGGACCCTAACACACAGTACCCTAACACACAGGACACTGACGCACAGGACACCGACACACAGGACCCTAACACACAGGACCCTAACACACAGGACACCGACACACAGGACCCTAACACACAGGGCCCTAACACACAGGGCCCTAACACACAGGACACTGACGCACAGGACACTGACCCACAGGACACCGACACACAGGACCCTAACACACAGGACACTGACACACAGGACACCGACACACAGGACGCTAACACACAGAACCCTAACACACAGGACACTGATGCACAGGACACTGACGCATAGAGCCGTAACACACAGGACCCTAACACACAGGACCCTAACGCACAGGACACTGACGCACAGGACACCGACACTCAGGACCCTAATACACAGGACCCTAACACACAGGACCCTAACACACAGGACACTGACGCACAGGACACTGACGCATAGAGCCGTAACACACAGGACCCTAACACACAGGACCCTAACGCACAGGACACTGATGCACAGGACACCGACACACAGGACCCTAACACACAGGACCCTAACACACAGGACACTGACGCACAGGACACCAACACAGGGGACGGATGGACAGGAATCACCACTCCAGGGGCCCCGGACTTCGGGTTGGATGAGGAGCACGCCATTACGCACCTGCTACCTCCGACACCCTCCACCATCGCAGAGACACTGACCTCGGTTGGCCACTTTAGCGATGAGGCATCTGGGACACTAACTGATGCGCACAACACAGCCGTCCCGGTACAGAAGGTGGAGACAGGAGCAGCCGGGGGGCCGGGCGGTCGGAGGGCAGCCCAGCGCAGGCAACCATCTGCCGCCCAGACGGGTCCCGGGTTCCTGGAGTTACCACATCCACCCATAGACCCGATGCAGGCACGGATCAAGGGACGACCAAAGTTGGCGACAGCCGGCTTGTGGCAGCTGCAGACGAAGGTGGAGGAGTCCACCCAATGGGTGCGACGAGGCAATGGGTGCGACGGCGTCAGACATGGGTCGCTGTATGCAAGGTGTGGGGTTTTCCATGCAGGCGGCGTCCGTGGCCCAGGACATGGCTGCCCTCTCACAGGCAGCCATGTGCCAGAGCCAGCAGCAGATCACATAGGCGCTCAACGCCGTAGCCCAGTCTCAGCAGGCAATGGCCCAGTCTCTGCAGGCCATCGCTGAGGGCATCGGCGCCATTGCCCAGGTGCTGGCCAGCGTCACCCAGACACAGGCAGGGATTGCCAATTCCCTGAGCTCCATGGCTGCAAACCTGCAGACTCTTGTTGATACCAGGGCGGGCCTCCAGGACTGGCAGAGCCAGGGTTTGGGGGGGCGTCTGGTGCTCAGTCCGTTCACATCCCCGACACATGTTGAGACCCGGGGGCCATCGGGCACCCCGAGGGAGGAGGAGGTGCTGGGGCCCGTTCCGGGTCCCCCTGTAGAGGAGGTCCCGGAACACCGCGACACCTCGGACTGCCCCCCCTTACGTCCCAGGTGCATCTGGTGGGCAACGGGCAGGACAGGCTGGCAGCTCGCCATCCCAGTCGCCCGAGCCCCAGCCTGGCCCATCTAGGCCAGGCCACCCCAGGAAACGGCCGGCAAAGGGGTCCCTAGTCACAGGGCAGGAATCACAGGAGTCCACCTCCAGTTCTGCTGTACCATCTGGGAAACCGCCTAGATGTAATCATAGGGCCTGTAAGGCCAAAAAATTAGACACTAAGTAAGTTGGCATGGGTGCAGGGCACAGATTAGTTCTGGGGCTAGGGCACGTGTATGACTGTTTGTTATTAAAATCACTTTCACACCTACAGAAGCTGCTTTTGTGCCCTGTCTGATGCGTGCGGGGGTGCAGTGTGAGTAGAGCGCCAGTGTATGTGTGAGGGGTGATAGAACGGTGGCCTCGCGTGAGTGTGCCCACCTCCCACCGAGTCGCCCTCACCATCCCCCCGGGCAGACGACGGGACCGTGCGCTGCAGTGTCACGGCCGCATGCAGGGACGGTCCGGGTGGAGGGTGGTACTGTGGCCATGGCTCAGACATTGTCCAATGATGTAGAGCCCAGAGCTCATCGCAAAGCGGGTTGTCATCATCCTCCATGGCCTGCAATAGACACGCTTCCACCAGCGACATTGTGAGCCCGGCCCGTTGTGCCGCAGGTGAATGTGCAATGGAGGGGTGGTGTGCATGCGAGTGGGGTGAGGGTGGTTGGTGTTGGGTTGGTGGGGTGAGGCTGTTTGGTGTTGGGTGGATGGGGTGAGGGTGGTTGGTGTGCATGCGGGTGGGGTAAGGGTGGTTGGTGTTGGGTGGGTGGCATGAGGGTGGTAGGCTGGTGCCGTAGTGTGTAGTCTGTGCCCATACTCGGAGATTCCCACACCCCCTAGCCCATGAACCGGGCGGCTATCAGCTTGTCCCGTGCCCGCTGGCTCAGCCGGTAACGATGGGCAGCCTCCCGTCCATGTCCAGCCCGTCTGTCCTGACCATTGCCCCCATCCTCCTCATCTGGGGAGGACTGCGCCTCATCTTGCTGCAACTCCCCCTCCCCCTCCTCTGCCTGCAGCACATCGCCCCTCTGCTGGGCTATGTTGTGCAGAACGCATCAGACCACAATGATGCGCGCAACCCTACCATCTGACGGGTACTGGAGGGCCCCTCCAGAGCGGTCCTGGCATCTGAAGCACATCTTCAGCAGCCTAAAGCACCTCTCTATCACACCCCTGATCGCTGCATGGGCATCGTTGTAGCGGTTCTCCGCATCCATCTGTGGCCTCCGTATAGGCGTCATCAGCCACGACCACAACGGGTAACCCCTGTCACCCAGAAAACAGCCCCTCAGCTTTGCCCCCTGGACCACGGGCATCCTGGCCACAGCAGCGAAGTCCGCTGCCCAGGCATCCTGGCTGGCCCGGTCCACAGGAACTGGATGTAGCGGTCCGCAATGGCATATAGGGCGTCTGTCACTGCCCGGATGCACCGGTGCACCGATGTCTGCGAGATGCCGGACAGGTCCACACTCGGCGTCTGGAATGACCCCGTGGCATAAAAGTTCAGGGTCACCATAACGTTGATGGCCACGGGGAGAGGGCGTCCTCCCCCAGTGCCACGCGGTGTCAGGTGTGCCATCAGGTGGCAGATATGGGCGACGGTTTCACGGCTCATCCGGAGTCTCCTCCTGCATGCCCGGTCCGTGAGGTCCTGGTACGACGAGCGGGGCCGGTACACACGGGGCCTCATCGGGCGTCTCCGTTGCCATGGTGCCACCACCACCTCCTCCTCCTCCTCCCCGTCCTGACGTGCGAGCGGCCCTCCAGCCTGGGCGGCTGCCACCTGCCTCCCTGTGGCACGCTCCTCTGTGGCAGCCTCCGCTACCTCCCTGGCACGCTGCTGCTCCAGCTCCCCCAGGGCAACATGTAGAACAGCGGCTCCCGCCACAGCGGCCAACATCGCTGGGTGATGCCCAAACATAACGGTCTGCAGGGCGTGGGGGGGGGGTGGATAGACGACATGTCATCATTGCCCATACCCACACCCCCCGCAGCCAGGTGCCATGGGCCCTCCCCGGCAGCGCCTCTCCTCTCCAGGAAGCACACTCCCCAAACCCCCCTCTCTCTTCCCCGGCACGCGCCCTCCCGAAACCCCCCCCCCCCTCTCCTCTCCGGCACGCACCCTCCCCAAACCCCTCCCTCTCCCTCACTCGCCCTCTCCAGCACGCACACACCCCAAACACCCCTCTCTCTTCCCCGGCACGCACACTCCCTAAACCCCCCCCCCTCTCTCCTCCCCGGCACGCACCCTCCCCAAACCCCCCCCTCTCCTCCCCGGCACGCACCCTCCCCAAACCCCTCCCTCTCCTCCCCGGCACGCACCCTCCCCAAACCCCTCCCTCTCCTCCCCGGCACGTACCCTCTCCATCACCCGCCCTCCTCGGCCCCTCCCTCTCCTCCCCGGCACGCACCCTCTCCATCACTCGCCCTCTCCAGCCCCCCTCTCCACCCCAGCTCCTCCCCCCGCCCCTCCCCCACCCCTCCCCCACTCACCTCCTCCCCCTCCCCCGCCCCTCCCCCTCCCCACACCTCCCCCCTCTCCTCTCCCCCACCCCTCCCCCTCTCCTCCCCCTCCCCCCACCCCGCCCCCTCCCCCACACCTCCCCCCTCTCCTCTCCCCCATCCCTCCCCCTCTCCTCACCCCTCCCCCCCACCCCTCCCCCACACCTCCCCCTCTCCTCTCCCCCACCCCTCCCCCTCTCCTCACCCCTCCCCCTGCCCCCTGTCCCTGCCCCTGCCCTCCCCCCCACCCCCAGCCCCTTTCACCAGCCCCTTCCCCCAGCCCCTCCCCGAGCCCCTCCCCCTCACTCACACACCAACGGCTCCTGCGACCCCACCCCACCATCTGCGGCCGCGCCGTCACTTCTCCGGCGGCCGACCCACGCCGACCCCTACCTCTGCGTTGGCCGGCGTGAACCAGCGCGACTGGTTGGCGCCGTTAAATAGGTGGTTTGATTTACGTCGGTGGGACTTCGGCCCATCCGGCCCAGGGAATTGGGGCGGCCCCAGGGCCCATTGCGTCGCGCCGGTCCTCGACATTCTCCGAGGCACGCGGCGCGATTCACGTCAACGGGATTTTTAGGGGGCCGGGCGGAATTTATGCCGCCCCCGGCGATTCTCCGACCTGCCGGGGAGTCGGAGAATCTCGCCCCAGGTGTTTAAAGGATGCAAGACTGTGTGGAAGTGGTGACCGTATTCTCATTATGAAGTAGTTCATGGAGGGGCGAGGCCAATGAAAAGTGAGTATTTCAGAAGGGAAGCCTCAAGGTGAATGAGGGCAAGTAGGCCTGAGGCCTTGTGATTGTTAAAGGCAGTTTTGGCAATGCAAATTAATGTGCAGAGGAAGGTAAGGCTTACCACCTCGAGACTAGATAGAAACAAAGGAATTGATATGCAAAAAGACCAAAGGCCATCTAGTTCACCTTTCAGGTGTGCCAGGACGGCACTGCTGGGTGCGGGCCCTCTGGGGAGCCCCATTGGGGTGTCTCCCTTATATGTGGGGGGGGAGTGGAGACTGTGGAGGGGTGTGGGGGCAGTAAGGCAAGAGAGTGCCGCATTGCCGCCCGGAGTGGGGGGGGGGGACAGGCAGGGGTCAGGTCACTTTGACGCTTGTGTGTGGCGGGGATTGTCCCTCTGCATATGGGGGTTGGGGGTACTCCACTTGTCCGCCAGACGGGCCACATCTCTGTGATGGGGCCCTGATCCCCAGTGGGCAAAATTCATGTAATTTTGAGATCTGGGCACTTTTTAAAAATGGCACCATGGTCGCAGACTCCTGGCATTGCCGGTGTGTATAGGCCCCCGCCCGGCCAGTTTGTGGGATCCTCACCAGCACTATGAAATTGCACAGAACACTTTAATCTGGCGAGAAAAGGCTCTATGAAGCTGACGACTTTCACACAGCTTTTCCTGTTTGATCGGGCACTCTGTGCAAATTTGGGAAAATTCCGCCCCATGTCTCAGATTACACATACACTTGAACCCAAACTGCCAAAGGTTACGGAAGGTTGGTGAAGTCAATGAAGAGGAACAATGAATTAGAGGAAAGCGATGAATGTGACACCGAGAGGGGGAGTAGAGGAGAGAGTATCACCTGTCAGTCAAGTTTTTTCCCAGTTTCATCGGGAGTATAATCCATGTTTCTAGGAGAGCTTCTCCAGATATGGGAGCGACTTTGACACATTTTGAAGAGGAGTAGAAGTTGTCCAGGTGTCCTGTAACATTCCTCTCTCAATCAACACTACCAAAAGCACATTTAATGGCTGTTTATGGGACTTTCCTCTGCCCAAAATGGGTAGCACCTATACTTAAATAACAAGTCACTGCATTTGAATTTGAATAAATGTGAAGCACTTTGAGATGTTTGAGAGAGGTGTGATGAGTTGCTGTATAAATGTATGTATTTCCTCTATGTAAGTGTTGGGTGGAGTGGGGTGTTATAGATGATTAGAAGATTCAGAAGAGCAAATAAGAAGAGTCTTGACAGAGGACACAAGCTTTACTTTCACAGCTTTACAATGCAAGAATTAAACCAGCCTGAGGAAAACAAGCAGTAGTCTTGTTCTGATTTGCCTGAAATGTTAAATTTGTAATTTATTCAGAATTAATCCGCCCCAACTTCTAATCATTTTACAAATAAGTAGAAACCTGAATTCTGCTTCTGGCATATCAAGGCAGAACCAGAACCCTTCTCGATTCAGGACATTAAAAGCCAAAGTAATCAAAGCATTAATTTGAAACAGTGCCAAGTTCAAAAGTCTACTATGCACTCCTGTTAAATTTTGAGCTGAAGTTTGTTCAAGAATTGTACAATATCTATAACAATTCTCGGAATTTCAAACTTACAAACTACTTCATCACTGGTTATATTATTGTTCCCAGTTCTTGCTCTTCCCGTGCCCTTATCGGAGTTGGATGGGGATGGGTGGATGGGTGAGTGATAAGTCAGGTTTGAGACCAGCTGATAACAGTGAGATCAGTCATTCTAACCCCTGTGCCTCAGTACTAGGTGAAAGGTCATCCACTTGAGCTGCAGCCTCCCCCAACCTGGGTGGGATTCACAACGGGTGTTGTAAAGCAGAGTTTCACCCAGCTGGAGACTGTTACCTGAGGCTCACAGGAATGGTCCCCAGCATTCAGGTGGGAGGATTGTGTGAATTGGCTCGGAGTTAGTGGGAGGGGAGAGGGATAAGAGAGGCTTGTGGAGCCTGGAGGCACATTCCTGCTCCACTTCGTCGACAATTAAGCCTTCAGAACAATATCTGAAAAGATTTATGATTTGGGGCTTCACCGGCTACAAATTGTGGGGTTGGTGTTAAAATGGTGTGAGGGACAGAATTACAACATCAGACACCGACTCTTATATTAATGAGACCCCACTGAACCGTGTCAGTCACTGTGCCCACAACCAGAAACATGTGGCCAAAATGGCAGGGGGCATGAACCTGTCAGTAAGCACTGAATAGCGGCCAAGTGCCATCTTAAACACTGCCCATATTAACAACAGGCCTCGCATTTCAGTATTTACATATTTCAGAAAATAAGCCAGGATTATTTTGCTGTACTCATACAAGAATATCATAACAAGTTAAAGGCATTTGCCTTGGTTCAAATAGAGCATTCTAACATCTAAATCAGAAGTTGTGGATTGAAGCCCCAGACTGATTGCGAGATTTTCTGTACCCCCCCAGAATGATGGAGAGATTTTCTGTACACCCCCCCCCAGACGCCCCCCCCCAGACTGATGTCAGGATTTTCTGTACCCCCCCCAAACTGATGGCGTGATTTTCTGCCCCCCCCCCCACAGACTGATGGGGGGATTTTCTGCCCCCCCAGACTGATGGCGTGATTTTCTGCCCCCCCCCACAGACTGATGGGGGGATTTTCTGCACCCCGCCCCCCCCAGACTGTTGGCGGGATTTTCTGTACCCCCCACAGACTGATGTCAGGATTTTCTGTACCCCCCCCAGACGCTCCCCCCCCCAAGACAAATGGCGGAATTTTCTGCCCCCCTGCCCCCCAGACTGATGTCAGGATTTTCTGTACCCCCCCCCCCCGATGCTTCCCCCCCCCCCCCAGACTGATGGTGGAATTTTCTGTACCCCCCCCAGACGCTCCCCCCCAGACAGATGGCGGGATTTTCTGCCCCCCGCCCCCCCAGACTGATGGCGGAATTGTCTGCCCCCCCCCAGACTGATGTCAGGATTTTCTGTACCCCCCCCCAGATGCTTCCCCCCCCCCCAGACTGACGGCGGAATTTTCTGTACCCACCCCCCCCAGACGCCGCCCCCCCCCCCCCAGACTGATGGTGGGATTTTCTGCCCCCCCCCAGACTGTTGGCGGGATTTTCTGTACCCACCCCCCAGATGCTTCCCCCCCCAGACTGATGGCGGAATTTTCTGTACCCCCCCCCCCAGACGCTCCCCCCCCCCAGACTGATGGTGGGATTTTCTGCCCCCCCCCCCAGACTGTTGCCGGGATTTTCTGTACCCACCCCCCAGATGCTTCCCCCCCCCCCCAGACTGGTGGTGGGATTTTCTGCCCCCCCCCCCCCCAGACTGATGGGGGGATTTTCTGCCCCCCCCCCAGACTGTTGGCGGGATTTTCTGTCCGTCCCCCTTAATGATGGCGTGATTTTCTGCCCCCCCTCCCCCAGACTGATGGTGGGATTTTCGGCCCCCTTCCCCTTCCCAGACTGATGGCGGGATTTTCTGCCCCCCAGCCTGATGGTGGGATTTTCTGCCCCCTTCCCCTTCCCAGACTGATGGCGGGATTTTCGCCCTACCCCTTCCCAGACTGATGGCAGGATTTTCGCCCTCCACACAGCGTGCTTTCTGGTGGCAGAGGTGGTTCACCATGGCCACTAGCTGGACCGTTCAGTCCCACCGGTATCTGTGGCGTTTTGCATGGCTCACCCATCCTATCGCCAGGGAATACCCCATGTGGTGGTCGCCTTTGGCAGCACCGGAAGATTTCACCAGCGGGAAGGGCTGGAAAATCCTACCCTTAAACACATAAATCTCGGCTGAAACTGAGGGAGTACTGTCTTTCAGATGAAAATTAAACTGGATCTAAAATGGATGCAAACAATTCTATGATTTTGTTCAAAGGAAAGAAAATTCAAGCTCTCCAAATCTGTGATCTGGGTTTCTATTTGTTTTTTGACCTCTCGTTCACATCCCCCAACCAACATCATTAAAATAGATTATCTGGCCATTATTACATTGCTCTTTGTGAGACCTTGCTGTAAAAGCATTGGCTGTTGCATTTCCTAATAATCATCACAATAGTGATTAAACTTCAGAAAGTACTTCATTGACTGTAAAATGTTGAGGAACATCAAGGTTTTGAAATGCTCTATTTTAACGCACGCCATTTTTTAACAGTGAAATTTGCAAATGAAATGAACCCCAAGTTACTGTAACAATTACAAAGGTTGGAATCAGCCATCGAGTTCTAAGCTTGAAGCCCTGTCTGAACTTTGTTCTGTTTTAGAGATCGTGTTTGAACAAAGCTGATAAGTAAATTCCAAAATGTCTTAATTTATTGAAAAAAAACCTATTTCGTCAAACTATACATACCTTTCCCGTGACCAGCGTCATTTCCTGAAATTCTGGTGAAATTATTTTCCCTTCCATTTTCCTGGATCTCGAAAGATTTTCGTTCCCATTCACTGGTGCACCCTCTCTGATGTGACCAGTGACTAAGTTGAAGCCGAACGAAGCAAAAATAGGTTCAGTCCTTGCGACATCAGCTGCCCCTCTGATTGGCTGCGAACTGGCTGTTAACAAGGCCGATGTGCAAGGAAAGGCAGTGATTGCTATCAGAAGCCCGCACAGATTGTGGAGATCACCAGGACGGCCTGTCAGAATTGGCAGCCATGTAATAAATAGGGGAGGGTTCCTCAGCTGTACTTTTACTGTACCTTAAACCAAAGTACACACTGTTAGTCGGGGTGAACTTTAAACCATTTCAACTTACAAAAGAAAATACATGTTTCATTAATCACTTGAATATTGTATCACTATTGTAGCAGGCATGTTTTATTAGCTTGGTTGCTGATAACTCTCATTTACTGATGAAGTATGATAATAGGGCATTAGATTTTCGTTAGCCTGTCACTCATTAATCATTTTCCTCTCAAGTAGCTCACATCGATCTATAATTTCACAGGAGGCAACTGTTCACCAGTATCTCACCCAAGTGGCCATTGCCATGTCAATACCAAACCTGATTCTTTCCTCCACCAGCATCCACACACAATCAATTCCTTTCGATAGGCACTGTATGCCAATAGTGTCATTGGCTAATTCAGTGGAGGTTAAGGATCAAATCGGAGGCTCTATGGTCTGCGTGGCCCGATATCAGACAATGTCACACATCAATCCACAGGCTGACCAAGAGGTGGGAAAATAATAAGCCACAGTTTTTGCCCATTGGTCTCCACACGATGCCATATGTATATTTAGATTTTGCCAGCTTACCTTTGTAACCAGTAACAACTTTATGATGGGTGGCCATGCGTCTACCATTTGAGCTAGTAAGCATCATCTCTCCAGCTTTAAAACAGATCCACAGTCCGAGAATAAAATGGTCCTGTTATAACACTCACGAGACCCACGGGGATGACACGATTGATCTCCCCGTGGGACTAGTGGAATACAAGCTTCCCCACTGATGGGCGGAGGCCTATCAGCTGGGGCTCATGGACTCAATCCTTAAAATCCGGCCGGGATCGGTATGATCGGTAGTCCTGGTTGGGACGTATGTGCTGTGTGCTGTGTTGCGGCCTTTTCTTTTGGTTGGAAATAAACTTCCATTTTGAATCACCTTCTCGGGTCTCCTGAGCTTTATAGGTCCCAAAAATGTACCAAATCTACCACAAAGATTATATCAACATACAAAAATGATCTTGAAGAGTGTACATATTACAGAGAAGGAGGTGCTGGAAGTCTCAAAGTGCATCAAGGTAGATAAATCCCCGGGACCTGATGAAATGTATCCTAGGAAGTTGTGGGAGGCTAGGGAGGAAATTGCGAGTCCCCTAGCGGTGATATTTGAATCGTTGACAGCCACAGATGAGGTGCCTGAAGATTGGAGGGTAGCAGATGTTGAGCCATTGTTTAAGAAGGGCCACAGGGAAAAGCCTGGGAACTACAGACCGGTAAGCCTAATGTCTGTGGTGGATAAGTTGTTATGAGGTATTCTGAGAGACAGGACCTACAGGCATTTGGAGAAACAAGGACTGGTTAGGAACAGTGAGTGGAAAATCATGTCTCACAAATTTGATTGAGTTTTTTGAAGGGGTAACCAAGAAGGTAGATGAGGGCAGTGCAGTTGATGTTGCCTAAATGGACTTTAGCAAGGCCTTTGACAAGGGACCACATGGTAGGTTGTTGCATAAAGTTAAATCTCACGGGATCCAGGGTGGGGTAGCCAATTGGATACAAAATTGGCTTAACAACAGATGACAGAGGTTGTAGAGGGTTGTTTTTCAAACTGGAGGCCTGTGACAAGTGGTGTGCCTCAGGGATCAGTGCTGGGTTCACTGTTATTTATTATTGATATTAATGATTTGGATGAAAATTTAGGAGGCATGGTTAGTAAGTTTGTAAATATAGAACATAGAACAGTACAGCACAGTACAGGCCCATCAGCCCACGATGTTGTGCCAACCATTTATCCTAATCTAAGATCAACCTAACCTACACCCCTTCAATTTACTGCTGTCCATGTGCCTGTCTAAGAATCGCTTAAATGTCCCTAATGACTCTGACTCCACCACCTCTGCTGGCAGTGCATTCCACACATCCACCACTCTCTGTGTAAAGAACCTACCTCTGACATCTCCCCTATACCTTCCTCCAATCACCTTAAAATTATGTCCCCTCGTGACAGCCATTTCCACCCTGGGGAAAAGTCTCTGGCTATCCACTCTATCCATGCCTCTCATCACCTTGTACACCTCTATCAAGTCACCTCTCTGCTTTCTTCGCTCCAGTGAGAAAAGCCCTAGCTCCCTCAATCTTTCTTAATAAGACATGCCCACCAGTCCAGGTAGCATCCTGGTAAATCTCCTCTGTATCCTCTCCAAAGCATCCACATCCTTGCTATAATGAGGCGACCAGAACTGGACACAATATTCCAAGTGTGGTCTAACTGGAGTTTTATAAAGCTGCAGCAAAACCTCGCGGCTCTTAAACTCAATCCCCCTGTTAATGAAAGCCAACACACCATATGCCTTCTCAACAACCCTATCAACCTGGGTGGCAACTTTGAGAGATCTATGTACGTGGACCCCAAGATCCTTCTGTTCCTCCACACTTCCAAGAATCCTGCCTTTGACCCTGTATTCAGCATTCAAATTCGACCTTCCAAAATGAATCACTTCACATTTATCAAAGTTGAACTCCATCTGCCACTTCTCAGCCCAGCTCTGCATCCTGTCAATGTATGATACCAAGATTGGTGGCATAATGGACAGTGAAGAAGGTTATCTAGGATTGCAACAGGATCTTGATCAACTGGGACAGTGGGCCGATGAATGGCAGGTGGAGTTTAATTTAGATAAATGTGAGATGATGCATTTTGGTAGATCGAATCGGAGCAGGACCTACGCAGTTAATGGTAGGGTGATAGGGAGAGTTACAGAACAAAGAGATCGAGGAGTACGGGTTCATAGCTCCATGAAAGTGGAGTCACAGGTGGACAGGGTGGTGAAGAATTCATTTATACTTGTTTTCATTGGTAAGAACATTGAATACAGGAGTTAGGACAACTTGTTGAAGTTGTACAAGTCATTAGTAAGGCCACACTTGGAATATTGTGTACAGTTCTGGTCACCCTGTTATAGAAAGGATATTATTAAACTGGAAAGAGTGCAGAAAAGATATACTAGGATGCTACC
Source organism: Scyliorhinus torazame (assembly GCF_047496885.1). Classification (NCBI taxonomy): domain Eukaryota; kingdom Metazoa; phylum Chordata; class Chondrichthyes; order Carcharhiniformes; family Scyliorhinidae; genus Scyliorhinus; species Scyliorhinus torazame. Next base: position 62,422,754 of record NC_092724.1, on the reverse strand, counting down.
GGGACTGTAATAATAATAATCTTTATTATTTTCACAAGTAGGCTTACATCAACACTGCAATGAAGACACGACTGCCTCACGGCGCCGTGGCCCCAGATTTGATCCCGGCTCTGGGTCACTGTTCGTGTGGAGTTTGCACATTCTCCCCATGATTTTGTGGGTATTGCCCCACAACCCAAAGATGTGCAGGGTAAGTGGATTGGCCACGCTAAAATTGCCCTTTAATTTTAAAAAAAAGCACTGCAATGAAGTTGCTGTGAAAATCCCCTAGTCGCCACACTCCGGCGCCTGTTCGGATACATGGAGGGAGAATTCAGAATGTCCAATTCACCTAACAAACACGTCTTTCGGGTTTTGTGGGAGGAAACTGGAGCACCCGGAGGAAACCCACGCAGAAAAGGGGAGAACATGCAGACTTCACACAGACAGTGACCCAAGTGGGAATCAAACCTGGGACCCTGGTGCTGTGAAGCAACAGTGATAACCACTGTGCTACCGTGCTGCCCCGGTTTGAGTTCTAAGGAGGTTGAATACACTGGAACTTTTTTCCCTGGCGTGTAGGAGACTTAGGGCAAATTTATAGAGGTCTATAAAATAATGAGAGGCATAGATAAGATAGATAGTCAACATCTTTTCCCAAAGATAGAGGAGTCCAAAACTAGAGGGCATAGGTGAGAGGGGAGAGATACAAAAGGGTCCAGAGCGCCAATTTTTTCACACAAAGGGTGGTGAGTGGCTGGAATGAGCTGCTAGAGGCAGTAGTAGAGGCGGGTGCAATTTTGTCTTTTAAAAATCACTTAGACAGTTGTATGGATAAGATGGGTATGGAGGGATATGGGACAAATGCGAGTAATTGGGACTAGCTTAGTGGTGACAACTGGGCCGCATGGACAAGTTGGGCCAAAGGGCCATTTTCCATGCTGTAAACCTCCATGACACTATGATTCCATAGGCAGGAAAAGAACAGTTACATAGGAACAGGCGTAGGCCATTCATCCCCCCAGCCTGCTCTGCCATTTTATGAGATTATGGTTGATCTGTGGCCGAACTCCATTTAGATACCTTTGGCCCATATCCCTTAATACCTTTGCTTAACAAAGATTTTGCTATCTCAGAATTAAAATTAACAACTGATCTCGCATGAATTGCCATTTTTGGAAGAGAGTTTCAAACCTCTACCACCCCTTGTGTGTAGAAATGCTTCCTAACATCTCTCCTGAATGGTCTGGCCCTAATCTTTAGACTATGCCCCTTGGTTCTTGAATCTTCTCTGGTGATATGCCTATATCATAGATGGATGGTGTGTGACCTCCAACCAACAGGTGGCGGTGCAGACACACCGTGCGGTCTCAAGACCAAGGTCATGTGACCAGTGACTCTCATATAAGGGGAGACACATCCGGCCATCTTCAGAAAAAGATTGCGAGGGTAATAAGACATACAAGCGAATGGTCGATGCTAGGCGCAGATTCCAGAGGAGTAATAAGCAGACTCCATGATAATGTGTTCTGTAACAGACTGCTATCTTACCACACGAGACTCAATAAAAGATTCTGGTTTGGACAAGTCGAGTTGTTTGGTGGATTCCTTCGTAAGGTATAAAAGACCATACACAACATCTCCAACCAGCGGCAACAGTTTATCTTTATCTACCCTGTCCTTTCCTGTTAAAATCTTGAAGACTTCGATCAGATCATCCCTTAACCTTCTAAATATTGGAGAAAATATGGGCGAGATTCTCCGACCCTCCGCCGGGTCGGAGAATCGCTGGGGGCTGGTGTGAATCCTGCCCCCGCCGGTTGCCGAATTCTCCGGCACCGGAGATTCGGCAGTGGCGGGAATCGCGCCGGGCCGGTTGGCGGGCACCCACTGCGATTCTCTGGCCCGGATGGGCCAAAGTCCCGCTGCTAGAATGCCTGTCCCACCGGCATGGATTAAACCACCTCTCTTACCGGCGGGACAAGGCGGCGCGGGTGGGCTCCGGGGTCCTGGGGGGGGGGCGCGGGGCGATCTGGCCCCGGGGGGTGCCCCCACGGTGGCCTGGCCCGCAATCGGGGCCCACCAATCCGCGGGCGGGCCTGTGCCGTGGGGCCACTTTTCCTTCCACCTTCGCCACGGTATCCACCATGGCGGAGGCGGAAGAGACTGCCTCCACAGCGCATGGGCGGGGATGCCGTGAGCGGCCGCTAACGCTCCCGCGCATGCGCCGCCTGGAGATGTCATTTCCGCGCCAGCTGGCGGGGCACCAAAGGCCTTTTCCGCCAGCTGGCGGGGCGGGAATCAGTCCGGCGCGGGCCTAGCCCCTCAAGGTTAGGGCTCGTCCCCCCAAGATGCGGAGGATTCCGCACCCTTGGGGCGACGCGATGCCGGACTGATTAGCACCGTTTTTGGCGCCGGTCGGCGGACATCGCGCCGATACTGGAGAATTTCGCCCCAGGCCTAATTAGGCTGGATACTTCGCCCCGCTGCGCCACATTTCTGTTTCACCCTGCAGGCGGAATGCTCCTTCACGCCGGCTGGTCAATGGGGTTTCCCACTGTGGGGCAGCCCCATGCCGTCGGGAAACCCCCGGGCTGCCGGCAAAACGGAGCATTCCGCCGGCGGAGAATCCAGCCCATAATATCTCCTCATAACTTAATCCCTGAAGTTGATCCATCAAGCTTCCCTCACATTATTGATGTGAAGCATCATGGTTAAATTCTTCCTGCTCCCCCTGCAATGTAAACAAGAGGTTAAAAACCAGAGGGAAGCCCAGATCACAGATTTTGAAATCCTGAACTTTGTTTATGCAGGGTTAGCACAGAGAGAGGTTTCAGTTGTCTCGTAAAACTGCTAAACTGCCCAGCTAGCATATGACAATTCTTAATTGATTCATTCATGGTTTCTGGGCATCTCTGGCAAGGCCAGCATTTAGGGCCCATCCTTAATTGCCTTTGAGAAGGTAAACTATGTTCTTGAACCGCTGCGATCCATGAAGCTACTCTCACAATAGGCAGGCAGTTCCTGGATTTAGAACCAGCAGTGATGAAGAAGCAGCAATATCGTTCAAAGTCAAGATGGTGTCTGACTTGGAGGGGACCTTGTACGTGGTGGTGTCTCCCTACATCTGCTGCCCTTGTCCTTCAAAGTGGTACGGGTCAGACAAAAGAGCCTTGGCTAGTTGCTGTGGTGCATCTTGTACAGTGGTCGGCACATAGATGCCATTGTGTCAGTTGAACAAGTGGATGGTTAAAGGTGGTATTCGGTGTGCTCATCACGCAGCCTACATTGTCCTGGATGGTGCTGGGCTTCTTGCGTGTAGGAGCTGCACTCATCCATTGAAGAGGACAATATCACAGACCTTCCCTTTCATCCTTTTCTTCCAGCTCCTTTTTCCCTGCCTTTAAACATTTATAACTTTAAATTTGAACTTTAAGAGCACTAGGGCTTGGGAATGGCTTGAAATTTAAAACGCTGAAATTGGTAGTTTGTTCGGAAGCCATCTCTACATTTAACTGTCGGCTGATCCGAGAGACCACTTCAGGAGAGGTAAGTTGCCAATTTAAATGTGTTAATCGGTGATTCATAACTTTTTTAAAAAGGTGAACTGTGGTGCACAGGTTTCCCAGAATTCAATCAACAAAAGCAAGAATGGAGAACTCCAATAACTGAAGGAGTGAAAGAAACAACAGGCAAAATGTCCGTAAGGACTGAGACTTCACACCTGCTTCCTTGCCTAATTGTGCAATAGGCTGGTTCTCAGTTCTGAAGGGGCGTTATATTGGACTCAAAACATTAACTGTTACTCGCTCCACAGATACTGCCAAACCTGCTGAGTTTATCCAGCATTTGTTTTTATTTCAGATTTCCAACATCCGCAGTATTTAGCTTGTATATTATTGTCCTCACAGAATTTGTTATGAGAGTTTAATGTGGTTATTTTACAGGTGATTTCTGCTACTTTGGAGGGGACTTCCATTACTTTGAAGGTTTGTGCGTCTGACCTTGATTTGCCACCTGTGACAGCATGGATGCTGCTTTGGTGTTTCAGTCTGGATTTGAGATGAGGGCCAACGTGACTAGTAGTAGTTCCAGCACCACCAACTGCAGCCTTATTCCTACAGACCTGCTGCTCCACAAGAGAGAGCGGATGAACAGCTTGCAGGAGACAATGGGTGGAATCGTCCATTCTGGAGACTAAGTCCAGACGCGGGCATAGAAGTGATGCCCACTGTGGGGAGGGAGGGTTGACTGTGCATGATTATATGCTGTTCAACTCATTGCTTATATATCTGTGAGGAATTTGCTGAGTCTCACACTGAGGACAGACAGGAAGTCACCGTCCCTACCATTACCTCGTGGAGCCATAGATCCGGGCACTACATTTAAAGGGCACTCAGTCATGATCTCATTGAATGGTGCAGCAGATTCGATGGACCAAATGGCCTACTTCTGCTCCTGACAAGCCTCTGGACTCAGCCCTAGGACGCCTGTTTGAGATGCAGAGACAGGCAGGGGAACATCAGACAGAGATGCCAGAGGCCACGCACAAACTGGACTGAATTCTGAGGAGTCAATCCATGGTTAGTCTGCTGTTGTGGCTCCAAGCTACCAGTGCTTGGGTGGCCGCCATCTTGGAGATCAAAGACCAGCAGAACGTACTCCAACCTTTCTCTCTCTGACAGTCAGGCAATCATCTCCAGCATGCTCCTGCACCTGAGCAGGAGATCATTAGCACTGGGACTACGGCACTGAGGACCCGGGTTCGAATCCCGGCCCTAGGTCACTGTCCGTGTGGAGTTTGCACATTCTCCCCGTGTCTGCGTGGGTTTCACCCCCACAACCCAAAGATGTACAGTGTAGGTGGATTTGCCACACTAAATTGTCCCTTAATCGGAAAAAATATAATTGGGTACTCTAAATTTTAAAAAAAACAAGGAATAACAGTCAGCAGACAGCCTCCACCTCAGCTGTGAATGATGGGTCTGCACCTAGACAGTGGGAACATAGAACATAGAACATAGAAAATACAGCACAGAACAGGCCCTTCGGCCCACGATGTTGTGCCGAACCTTTGTCCTAGATTTATCATAGATTATCATTGAATTTACAGTGCAGAAGGAGGCCATTCGGCCCTTTGAGTCTGCACCGGCTCTTGGAAAGAGCACCCTACACAAACTCAACACCTCCACTCAACACCAAGGGCAATTTAGACATTAAGGGCAATTTATCATTGGCCAATTCACCTAACCCGCACATCTTTGGACTGTGGGAGGAAACCGGAGCACCCGGAGGAAACCCACGCAGACACGGGGAGGACGTGCAGACTCCGCACAGACAGTGACCCAAGCTGGAATCGAACCTGGGACCCTGGAGCTGTGAAGCAATTGTGCTATCCACAATGCTACCGTGCTGGCATTGAGAACAAATAAATCTACACTATATCATTTTACCGTAATACATGTACCTATCCAATAGCTGCTTGAAGGTCCCTAATGTTTCCGACTCAACTACTTCCACAGGCAGTGCATTCCATGCCCCCACTACTCTTTGGGTAAAGAACCTACCTCTGATATCCCTCCTATATCTTCCACCTTTCACCTTAAATTTATGTCCCCTTGTAATGGTTTGTTCCACCCGGGGAAAAAGTCTCTGACTGTCTACTCTATCTATTCCCCTGATCATCTTATAAACCTCTATCAAGTCGCCCCTCATCCTTCTCCGTTCTAATGAGAAAAGGCCTAGCACCCTCAACCTTTCCTCGTAAGACCTACTCTCCATTCCAGGCAACATCCTGGTAAATCTTCTTTGCACCTTTTCCAAAGCTTCCACATCCTTCCTCAAATGAGGCGACCAAAACTGTACACAGTACTCCAAATGTGGCCTTACCAAAGTTTTGTACACCTGCATCATCACCTCACGGCTCTTAAATTCAATCCCTCTGTTAATGAACGCGAGCACACCATAGGCCTTCTTCACAGCTCTATCCACTTGAGTGGCAACTTTCAAAGATGTATGAAGATAATGAAGTTTTGAAGGCACACGTGACATGGGTGTACAATCATTGTGTATAGTTTGGGCACTTGTGCAATTATGTTCACTCACACTATTTGGAAGTTTCCCCGAATTCCATCTTGCTGCTAGCTGTTTGAATGGTCATGGGCATTTAAGGGTGTGGATTTGGGCTCCAACAGTCGGATAATGAACTCCTATAGATTCAGTTTTCTCACGTTATCACCATAGTGATTGCTCAATAATCCTACATACACAAGATTAGCAGAGTGTGCTGCTTGGGCACACATCATGCAAGTCATTACCTGCAGCTCACCGTGATATGATCTCTGAAAATGTGTTTAGCAAGGTCATTGCAGCTCCTGATGCTGTTCCCCTGATGTGAGATGTGTATTTATCCCATGAGTACTCAAGGGAAGTTAAATCTGTAATGTGAGTGGCAAAAAAACTGCAGATACAGTTTCAGAGTTGAGAGAGTGTCTTCTTAACAGTAGAAAACCACAGGCTCCCATGCACATCTGGAGAAAGCTGTGGTAGACACGTCCAATCGTTAATGGCCTTTGATGATTTGTAATTGAGCTAAAATGCAAGTGAAGCTGCCCACAAGAATGCAACAGGCAAGTTAGCTTAGACAGCAATAGGAATTTGAGTACAGGATTAAAGATGTGTGAGTGCTGTAGCGGAAGCCTGTGTTAGACCTCACTGTATCCCACTGAGAATGAGCACTTGCAAGGAATTGTACTGCAGTGAGAGTCAGCACCATCAGGACCCCCCCCCCCGGTGAGAGTCAGCATCAACAGGAACCCCCCCCCCTCCAGTGAGAGTCAGCACCATCAGGAACCCCCCCCCCCCCCCGCGCAGTGAGAGTCAGCACCACCAGTAACTACCCCCCCCCCCCCCCCGCCCCCCACAGTGAGAGTCAGCACCATCAGGAACCCTCCCCCAACAGTGAGAGTCAGCACCATCAGGAACCCACCCCCCCACAGTGAGAGTCAGCACCATCAGGAACCCACCCCCCAGTGAGAGGCAGCACCATCAGGAACCCTCCCCCAACAGTGAGAGTCAGCACCATCAGGAACCCACCCCCCCCACAGTGAGAGTCAGCACCATCAGGAACCCACCCCCCAGTGAGAGTCAGCACCATCAGGAATCCACCCCCCCCAGTGAGAGTCAGCATCAACAGGACACGCACACCCCCCACCCCTCCAGTGAGAGTCAGCACCATCAGGAACCCCCCCCCCCCAGTGAGAGTCAGCACCATCAGGACCCCCCCCCCCCCACAGTGGGAGTCAGCACCATCAGGAAATCTCCCCCCCCCAGTGAGAGTCAGCACCATCAGGAATCCACCCCCCCAGTGAGAGTCAGCGCCATCAGGACCCCCCCCCCTTCGCAGTGAAAGTCAGCTCCATCAGGAATCCCCCCCCCCAGTGAGTGTCATCACCATCAGGAACCATTCCCCCCCCCCCCCCCACCCCCGACCCTCAGTGAGATTCAGCACCATCAGGACCCCCCCCCCCCCCCAGTGAGAGTCAGCACCTTCAGAAACCATCCCCCCCTCCCCCACCCCCACAGTGAGAGTCAGCACCATCAGGACCCTCCGCCCCCCCTGTGAGAGTCAGCACCATCAGGACCCTCCCCCCCCCCCCCCCCCAGTGAGAGTCAGCACCATCAGGACCACCCCCCCCCCAGTGAGAGTCAGCACCATCAGGACCCCCCCCCCCCCCCAGTGAGAGTCAGCACCATCAGGAACCCCCCCAGTGAGAGTCAGCACCATGAGGAATCCCCCCCCCCCCAGTGAGACTCAGCACCATCAGGAACCCCCTCCCAGTGAGAGTCAGCAACATCAGGAACCATCCCCCCAGTGATGGTACTGCAGTGAGAGTCAGCACCATCAGGAACCCCCCCCCAGTGAGAGTCAGCATCAACAGGAACCCCCCCCCCTCCAGTGAGAGTCAGCACCATCAGGAACCCCCCCCCCCCCCCGCAGTGAGAGTCAGCACCACCAGTAAGTACCCCCCCCCCCCCCACAGTGAGAGTCAGCACCGGCAGGAACCCCCCCCGCAGTGAGAGTCAGCACCACCAGTAAGTACCCCCCCCCCCCCACAGTGAGAGTCAGCACCGTCAGGAACCCTCCCCCAACAATCAGAGTCAGCACCATCAGGAACCCACCCCCCCACAGTGAGAGTCAGCACCATCAGGAACCCACCCCCCAGTGAGAGGCAGCACCATCAGGAACCCTCCCCCAACAGTGAGAGTCAGCACCATCAGGAACCCACCCCCCCACAGTGAGAGTCAGCACCATCAGGAACCCACCCCCCAGTGAAAGTCAGCACCATCAGGAATCCACCCCCCCCCAGTGAGAGTCAGCAACATCAGGAACCATTCCCCCCCCCCCCCCTCCAGTGAGAGTCAGCATCAACAGGACACGCACCCCCCCCCCCCCTCCAGTGAGAGTCAGCACCATCAGGAACCCCCCCCCAGTGAGCGTCAGCACCATCAGGACCCCCCCCCCCAGTGGGAGTCAGCACCATCAGAACATCCCCCCCCCCCCAGTGAGAGTCAGCACCATCAGGAATCCACCCCCCCAGTGAGAGTCAGCGCCATCAGGACCCACCCCCCCCCCCCCCCTCCGCAGTGAAAGTCAGCTCCATCAGGAATCCCCCCCCCCCAGTGAGTGTCATCACCATCAGGAACCATTACCCCCCCCCCACCCCCGACCCTCAGTGAGATTCAGCACCATCAGGACCCCCCCCCCCCAGTGAGAGTCAGCACCTTCAGAAACCATCCCCCCCTCCCCCCCCCCCACAGTGAGAGTCAGCACCATCAGGACCCTCCTCCCCCCCCCCTCCCCCCCCCCCCAGTGAGAGTCAGCACCATCAGGACCCCCCCCCCCAGTGAGAGTCAGCACCATCAGGACCCCCCCCCCCCAGTGAGAGTCAGCACCATCAGGAAACAGCCCCCACCCCCCAGTCGGTGTCAGCACCGTCAGGAACCCCCCCTCCCCCAGTGAGAGTCAGCACCATCAGGAACCCCCCCCCCCCCCGAGTGAGAGTCAGCACCATCAGGAACCCCCCCAGTGAGAGTCAGCACCATCAGGAATCCCCCCCCCCCCAGTGAGAGTCAGCACCATCAGGAACCAGCCCCCCAGTGAGAGTCAGCACCATCAGGAACCAGCCCCCCAGTGAGACTCAGCACCATCAGGAACCCCCTCCCAGTGAGAGTCAGCAACATCAGGAACCATCCCCCCAGTGAGATTCAGCACCATCAGGAACCATCCCCCCAGTGAGATTCAGCACCATCAGGAACCTCTCCCACCCCCCCCCCCCCGCCAGTGAGAGTCAACACCATTAGGAACCCCCCCCCCCGCCCCCCCCCGCCAGTGAGAGTCAACACCATCAGGAACACCCCCCCAGTGAGAGTCAACACCATCAGGAGACCCCCCCCCCAGTGAGAGTCAGCACCATCAGGAATCCCCCCCCCCCCCCAGTGAGAGTCAGCACCATCAGGAACCAGCCCCCCAGTGAGAGTCAGCACCATCAGGAACCAGCCCCCCAGTGAGACTCAGCACCATCAAGAACCCCCTCCCAGTGAGAGTCAGCAACATCAGGAACCATCCCCCCAGTGAGATTCAGCACCATCAGGAACCATCCCCCCAGTGAGATTCAGCACCATCAGGAACCCCCCCCCCCCCCGCCAGTGAGAGACAACACCATCAGGAACCCCCCCCCCCCCGCCAGTGAGAGTCAACACCATCAGGAACACCCCCCCAGTGAGAGTCAGCACCATCAGGAACCAGCCCCCCAGTGAGACTCAGCACCATCAGGAACCCCCTCCCAGTGAGAGTCAGCACCATCAGGAAACCCCCCCCCCTCCCCAGTGAGAGTCAGCACCATCAGGAACCCCCCTCCCCAGTGGGAGTCAGCACCATCAGGAGCCCCCCCCCCCCCCCCCCAGTGAGAGTCAGCACCATCAGGAATCCACCCCCCAGTGAGAGTCAGCACCATCAGGAACCCCCCCCCCCCCCCCACCCGCAGTGAGAGTCAGCACCATCAGGAATCCACCCCCCCCCCCAACCCCAGTGAGTGTCATCACCATCAGGAACCATTCCCCCCCCCAGTGAGAGTCAGCACCTTCAGGAACCATCCCCCCCCCTCCCTCCCACCCCCCCCCCCCCCACAGTGAGAGTCAGCACCATCAGGACCCTCCCCCCCCCCCAGTGAGAGTCAGCACCATCAGGACTCTCCCCCCCCCCCCCCCTCAGTGAGAGTCAGCACCATTAGGAACCCCACCCCAGTGAGAGTCAGCACCACCAGGACCCCCCCGGCCAGTGAGAGTCAGCACCATCAGGAACCAGCCCCCCCCCCCCAGTGGGTGTCGGCACCGTCAGGAACCCCCCCCCCCCCCCGCTCCCCCAGTGAGAGTCAGCACCATCAGGAACCCTCCCCCCCCTCCAGTGGGAGTCAGCACCATACGGAACCAGCCCCCCAGTGAGAGTCAGCACCATCAGGAACCCCCTCCCAGTGAGAGTCAGCACCATCAGGAACCCCCCCCCTAGTGAGAGTCAGCACCATCAGGAACCATCACCCCAGTGAGATTCAGCACCATCAGGAACCCTCCCCCCCAGTGAGAATCAGCACCATCAGGACCCCCCCCCCCCCCCCCAGTGAGAGTCAGCACCATCAGGAACACCCCCCCAGTGAGAGTCAGCACCATCAGGACCCCCCGGCCAGTGAGAGTCAGCACCATCAGGAACCAGCCCCCCCCAGTGGGTGTCGGCACCGTCAGGAACCCCCCCCTCCCCCAGCGAGAGTCAGCACCATCAGGAACCCTCCCCCCCTCCAGTGGGAGTCAGCACCATCCGGAACCAGCCCCCCAGTGGGAGTCAGCACCATCAGGAACCAGCCCCCCAGTGAGACTCAGCACCATCAGGAACCCCCTCCCAGTGAGAGTCAGCACCATCAGGAACCCCCCCCCCCCTGCTAGTGAGAGTCAGCACCATAAGGAAACATCCCCCCAGTGAGATTCAGCACCATCAGGAACCCCCCCCCCCGCCAGTGAGAGTCAACACCATCAGGAACCCCCCCCCCCCCCCCCCAGTGAGAGTCAACACCATCAGGAGCCCCCCCCCCCTTCCCCAGTGAGAGTCAGCACCATCAGGAACCAGCCGCCCAGTGAGACACAGCACCATCAGGAACCCCCTCCCAGTGAGAGTCAACACCATCAGGAACCCCCCCCCACAGTGAGAGTCAACACCATCTGGAACCCCCCCACCCCCAGTGAGATTCAGCACCATCTGGAACCCTCCACCCCCAGTCAGAGTCAGCACCATCAGGAACCCCCCCCCCCCCCCCAGTGAGAGTCAGCACCATCAGGAACCCTCCCCCACTTAGAGTCAGCACCATCAGGAACCCTCCCCCCAGTGAGGGTCAGCATCATCAGGACCCCCCCCCCCCTCCAGTGAGAGTCAGCACCATCAGGACCCCCCGACCCCCCCCCCCCCCCAGTGAGAGTCAGCACCATCAGGAACAGTCCTCCCCAGTGAGGGTCATCACCATCAGGAACCGTCCCCCCAGTGAGGGTCAGCACCATCAGGAACCATCCCCCAAATGAGAGTCAGCACCATCAGGAATCCTCCACCTCCAGTGAGAGTCAGCACCATCAGGACCCCCCGACCCCCCCCCCCCCCCAGTGAGAGTCAGCACCATCAGGAACAGTCCCCCCCAGTGAGAGTCATCACCATCAGGATCCATCCCCCCAGTGAGGGTCAGCACCATCAGGAACCATCCCCCCAGTGAGAGTCAGCACCATCAGGACCACCCCTCCCTCCAGTGAGAATCAGCACCATCAGGACCCACCGACCCCCCCCCCCCCACCCCCCAGTGAGGGTCATCACCATCAGGAACCGTCCCCCCAGTGAGGGTCAGCACCATCAGGAACCCTCCCCCCCTCCAGTGGGAGTCAGCACCATACGGAACCAGCCCCCCAGTGAGAGTCAGCACCATCAGGAACCCCCTCCCAGTGAGAGTCAGCACCATCAGGAACCCCCCCCCAATGAGAGTCAGCACCATCAGGAACCATCCCCCCAGTGAGATTCAGCACCATCAGGAACCCTCCCCCCCAGTGAGAGTCAGCACCATCAGGACCCCCCCCCCCAGTGAGAGTCAGCACCATCAGGAACACCCCCCCAGTGAGAGTCAGCACCATCAGGACCCCCCGGCCAGTGAGAGTCAGCACCATCAGGAACCAGCCCCCCCCCAGTGGGTGTCGGCACCGTCAGGAACCCCCCCCTCCCCCAGCGAGAGTCAGCACCATCAGGAACCCTCCCCCCCTCCAGTGGGAGTCAGCACCATCCGGAACCAGCCCCCCAGTGGGAGTCAGCACCATCAGGAACCAGCCCCCCAGTGAGACTCAGCACCATCAGGAGCCCCCTCCCAGTGAGAGTCAGCACCATCAGGAACCCTCCCCCACTTAGAGTCAGCACCATCAGGAACCCTCCCCCCCAGTGAGGGTCATCACCATCAGGAACCGTCCCCCCAGTGAGGGTCAGCACCATCAGGAACCATCCCCCCAGTGAGAGTCAGCACCATCAGGAACCATCCCCCAAATGAGAGTCAGCACCCTCAGGAATCCTCCACCTCCAGTGAGAGTCAGCACCATCAGGACCCCCCGACCCCCCCCCCCCCCCCAGTGAGAGTCAGCACCATCAGGAACAGTCCCCCCCAGTGAGAGTCATCACCATCAGGAACCATCCCCCCAGTGAGGGTCAGCACCATCAGGAACCATCCCCCCAGTGAGAGTCAGCACCATCAGGACCACCCCTCCCTCCAGTGAGAGTCAGAACCATCAGGACCCACCGACCCCCCCCCACCCCCCAGTGAGGGTCATCACCATCAGGAACCGTAACCCCAGTGAGGGTCAGCACCATCAGGAACCATCCCCCAAATGAGTGTCCGCACCATCAGGAATCCTCCACCTCCAGTGAGAGTCAGCACCATCAGGAATCATCCCCCCAGTGAGAGTCAGCACCATCAGGAACCATCCCCCCAGTGAGGGTCAGCACCATCAGGAACCATCCCCCCAGTGAGGGTCAGCACCATCGGGAACCATCCCCCCAGTGAGAGTCAGCACCATCAGGAACCATCCCCCCAGTGAGAGTCAGCACCATCAGGAACCATCCCCCCAGTGAGAGTCAGCACCATCAGGAACCATCCCCCCAGTGAGAGTCAGCACCATCAGGAACCATCCCCCCAGTGAGAGTCAGCACCATCAGGAACCATCCCCCCAGTGAGAGTCAGCACCATCAGGAACCATCCCGCAAGTGAGCACCAGCAACATTAGGAACTGTATCGTAGGAGAGTCAACACCCCCAGGAACTGCATCACAGTAAAGTCAGCACCTTCAGCAGCTGATGGATCTTGTTTTAGGGAGCTCACATATGATAACGTTAGAAGACCTTGAAAACGAAATGGAGTTCCACCCTAAATGCAGTGGCAGGCAGTTCTGGCATGCTGCTCTCACTCGCCAGAATGGTGTGAATACATGCCCGATTCCATACTTGCATTCTGATTAATTATGCACAAGCAAGCATCTCTCTCTGAATCATAAGGAGGATTGGGAGCCGATTCATCCAGCAGCCATCAGCTAGCAGGTTCAAAGGTTTGGGGACTATATGTAAATGTCTGTTCAGCACACTCACATCACTCCCTCCAGCCCACAAGTCTTCACAAGGCTGTGCAGGATGTCCAGAATCCAGAGGCTGGCAGCCTCAAAAAGTCTGTAACCCAACTCAACCACCATGCCCTCGAGTCTTTAATTATAGGAGTCTGGATGCAAAGCCATGTCCTCTTTCCAAGGGAAGGCTCCTGAAATCACACCAACTTCACCTCTCCAGTTTGGGATGCTGTTGCCCAGGAGGTGAAGGGAACTGGGCACTGTGCCAGCAGAATCACGCAGTGCAGGAAGCAGGTACATTATCTCATCTGCTCCACCAGGGTAAGTTCCTTCTCAGCTCCCTCCACTATCATACTCTGATCATGGCATCATGTACCCAAACAGGTATCAACCTGGTGAAGCTACAACGCAGGGTTACTGTGCCAAACAACATAAGCAGTAAGTGATAGACAAAGCTAAGCGATCCCACAACCGACGGGTCATATCAAAGTCCTGCCAGGTCCAGTCGTGAATGGTGATGAACAATTAAATTAAATGAAAATGAAAATGAAAATCGCTTATTGTCACAAGTAGGCTTCAAATGAAGTTACTGTGAAAAGCCCCTAGTCGCCACATTCCGGCGCCTGTTCGGGGAGGCTGTTACGGGAATCGAACTGTGCTGCTGGCCTGCCTTGGTCTGCTTTCAAAGCCAGCGATTTAGCCCTGTGCTAAACAGCCCCTAAACAACTCATTGGAGGAGGACGTTCCGCAAATATCCCCATCCTCAATGATGGAGGAGCCCAGCATATCTGTGCCAAACATAAGGCTGAAGCATTCGCAACAATCTTCAGCCAGAAGTGCCGAGTGGATTGATGTGTTGGGTGTTCTGGATCACAAGCAGGTCACCAACACTGGAAGTGGTGCAACTCTATTTTATTATAAGGTTAACTATATTAACATACTTGAACTGTGGGTAAATGCAATACCAGCTTTAACTGTTGACCCTTGCCTAGTCCTAACCAGGTGATGCACTCAGCACATGGTGAATGTCTGTGTTGCAGGCTGTGAGCTCTGTGCTCCGAGCTGGCTCCTACTAGAATGAGCGGGAACTCTCCTGTCCCCTGTCTTTATAGTGCGTGTGCTCTCACTGGTGATTGGCTGCGGTGTTGTGTATGCTGATTGGTCCCACTGCATGTCCATCATTGTGTGTGTGTGTGTGTGGCTGCACCATGATATACTGGTGTATATTATGACATCCCCCTTTTATATAAAGAATATGTGCCTGCGTGACAATACATATTGTGTAGTGAATGTACCTGACTATGTGTGTGCGTGTTATTTACATGACTATGTACATGAGGCTAATCTATTTACACGGGAAGGTGCCTGGTGCTGAGAAATAGGGTGTCACACCAACAACAAAATGAACATTATATACAAACTACTGGAACGATGAAACAGGATAATAGAATGGATCAAAGAGTCCAACATCATAAAACTTATAAGTCAAGTCTTTGAGGTGGGCGACGAATTCTGGTTGACCGTCAGGGTGGCACACCACTCGTCGTCTGGATCAATGCTGTGCACCGACAGCGGCTGGTGGTTTTGATTCGGGGACAGCCTGTTCTCTGTTATAACAGCGACTCGAATAGGCTCCCTCGGGTCCTCGGTGTCACTGGTCTGCGGGAAGTCGGAATCGGACTCGGTTTGGGGGTAGGTAACTGTTTGTTGCAGGGTTCTTCGGAGGTTTATTTCATTTCCTGGTTCAATTTGAGGCATTGTGCTGTCATTCCAGGTGAAGGAAGGTTGTTTTACAGCTTTAAAAGATTGTTTCTTTGATTTGGGACGTTTCCCCTTTAAATTTCATAGAATATTTCATAGAATTTACAGTGCAGAAGGAGGTCATTCGGCCCATCGAGTCTGCACCGGCTCCTGGAAAGAGCACCCTACCCAAGGTCAACACCTCCACCCTATCCCCATAACCCAGTAACCCCACCCAACACTAAGGGCAATTTTGGACACTAAGGGCAATTTATCATGGCCAATCCACCTAACCTGCACATCTTTGGACTGTGGGAGGAAACCGGAGCACCCGGAGGAAACCCACGCACACACGGGGAGGATGTGCAGACTCCGCACAGACAGTGACCAAAGCCGGAATCGAACCTGGGACCCTGGAGCTGTGAAGCAATTGTACTATCCACAATGCTACCGTGCTGCCCTTAAATGGGCGTGGTCCGGGGCCTGTGACATCATGACGCGCGTGACGTAGCACGTAGGAGGCGTTTGCACATGCGCAGATCGTGGTTCCTTTACTGATGGCCGTTTTCGTGATTGTGCATGTGCGGCGTCGCGCAACTGCGCAAGTGCAGTCCCTTTAGAAAGATGGCCGCTGACCAAAATCGTTCTCTGCTCCGGGATTTCGGCTTCGAGGTGAGTGCTGCCGCTTCTCTTACCTTTCCTTGCTGGTTGGAGTGTGTTTTCCTCACAGTATTTGCCGAATTTGTCCAGGACTGGCTGGAAGTCGCTCCTGTTTCGCCCCTTGGAGAACTTGAATTTTAAAAAGATTTCTTCTGCTCTGGCACTGGCGATGGTGGGGAGAAGCTCTGTTTTTTCAGGATCGGCCAAGTCTTCTAGTTCGGCTGCCAGCAGGAAGATTTCAAACTTTTGCCGGAATGCCCGCCAGTTTTCGCGGAGATCGCCGTGGCACTGGAGCTGCGGAACCCGGATCTTGAACATCTTGCCTGGGTATCGTTGCTGGTTGTCACTGAGGTGCCGGCGATGCGGAGCGGTGGGTTGATGTTCTCCATACTTCAGGATGCCGGAATGCTGATTAGTTGCAGGTGGGTCTCAGAAGTGCTAGTATGCAACCACTCCTTGTACCATGATGTGTTGGGTGTTCTGGATCACAAACAGGTCACCAACACTAGAAGTGGTGCAACTCTGTTTTATTATAAGGTTAACTATATTAACATACATGAACTGTGGGTAAATGCAATACTAGCTTTAACTGTTGACCCTTGCCTAGTCCTAACCAGGTGATGCACTCAGCACATGGTGAATGTCTGTGTTGCAGGCTGTGAGCTCTGTGCTCCGAGCTGGCTGCTACTAGAATGAGCGGGAACTCTCCTATCCCCTGTCTTTATACTGTGTGTGCTCTCACTGGTGATTGGCTGCGGTGTTGTGTATGCTGATTGATCCCACTGCATGTCCATCAGTGTGTGTGTGTGTGTGTCTGCACCATGATATACTGGTGTATATTATGACATGGATGATCCATCTTGGTCTCCTCTAGAGGTCCCCAGCATCACATTAGTAGAGAAAAGCTGCTGGGAAAACTGATGTGATTGAAGGCGGATAAATCCCCAGGGCCTGAGAATCTGCATCCCAGAGTGCGTAAGGAGGTGGCTCTGGAAATAGTGGATGCATTGCTGGTCATCTTCCAGGATTCTATAGACTCTGGAACTGTCCCTGCAGATTGGAGGGTAGCTCACGTCACTCCGATATTCAAAAAGGGAGGTAGAGAGAAAGTAGGGAATTATGGACCAGTAAGCCGAAGTAGTGGGGAAAATGCTTGAATCCATTATCAAGGACTTTATAGCGGAACATTTAGAAAGCAGTGGAAAGATCAATCAGAGTCAGCATGAAGGGAAAATCATGCTTGACAAATCTGTTAGAATTCTTTGAAGCAGTAACCAGTACAGTCGACAAGGGGAAGCCAGTCGATGTGGTATATTTGGACTTTCAGAAGGCGTTTGGCAAAGTCCTGCATAAGAGATTATTGTGCAAAATTAAAGCGCATGGGATTGGAGGAAATGTATTGAGGTGGATAGAAAACTGGTTGGCAGAGAGGAAACAAAGAGTAGGGATTAATGGGTCCTTTTCAAATTGGCAGGCAGTAACCAGTGGGGTACCACAGGGATCGGTGCTGGGACCCCAGCTTTTCATAATATATATTAATGATTTGGATGAGGGAACAAAATTTAACATCTCAAAGTTTGCAGATGATACCAAATTAGATGGAAGGGTGAATTGTGACGAGGATGCAGGGATCCTACAGCAAGATCTGGACTGTTGTGCGAGTGGGCAAACCAATGGCAGATGCAGTATAATTTGGATAAGTGTCAGGTTATTCATTTTGGAAGCAAAAACAGGAAGGCAGATTACTACCTGAATGGTTATAAATTGGAAGAGGGGACTGTGCAGCGGGACCTGGATGTCCTTGTGCACCATTCGCTGAAGGTAAGCATGCAGGTGCAGCAGGCGGTAAAGAAGGCTTCTGATATGTTGGCCTTTATTGCAAGAGGTTTTGAGTATAGAAGCAGGGATGTGTTGCTGCAATTGTACAGTGCCTTGGTGAGGCCACACTTGGAGTATTGTGTGCAGTTTTGGTCTCCTTCTCTGAGGAAGGATGTTCTTGCTCTCGAGGGAGTGCAGCAAAGGTTTACAAGATGGATTCCAGGGATGCCGGTACTGTCATATGTTGAGAGAATGACTAGGTTGGGATTGTTCCCTTTGGAGTTCAGAAGAATGAGGGGGGATCTCATAGATACTTATAAAATTCTAACAGGACTAGACCGGGTAGATGCAGGGAAGATGTTACCAATGATAGATGTGTCCAGAACCAGGGGTCACAGCCTGAGGATTCAAGGTAAACCATTTCGGACAGAGATAAGGAGACATTTCTTCACACAAAGAGTGGTGAGCCTGTGGAATTCATTACCACAGGAAGTAGTTGATGCTAAAACTTTGAATATATTCAAGAGGCGGCTGGATATCGCACTTGGGGAGAATGGGGTCAAAGGCTATGGGGAGAAAGCAGGATTAGGCTATTGAGTTGGATGATCAGCCATGTTCGTGATGAATGGCAGAGCAGGCTCGAAGGACCAAAAGGCTTCCTCCTGCTCCTATCTTCTCTGTATCTATGTATGTATGTATCACAGATGACAGTCTTCAGCCAAATTGATTCACCCCACGTGACATCAAAAAAGCTGCTGAAGGCACTGGATACTGCAAAGGTTATGGGCCCTGACAATATTCCAGCAATAGTACTGAAGATCTGTGCTCCAGAACTTGCCACACCCCTAGCCAAGCTGTCCCTGTACTGCTACGACACTGGCATCTACCCGACAATGTGGAAAATTGTCCAGCTGTGTCCTGTACACAAGTCCAGCCCGGCCAATTACTGCCCTATCAGTCTACTCTCCATCATCAGTAAAATTATGGAAAGGGTCATCAATTGTACTATCAATCGGCATTTAATTAGCAATAACCTGCTCACTGAAGTTCAATTTGAGTCCTGCCAGGGTCACTCAGATCCTGACCTCATTACAAGCTTGGTTCAAACATGGACATAAGAGTTTAACTCCTGAGGTGAGGTGAGAGTTACTGCCCTGGACATCAAGGCAATGTTTGATCGAATATAGCATCAAGGATCCCTAGCAAAACTGAAGTTAATGGGAAAACTCTGGTTGGAGTCATACCTAGCACAAAGGAAGATGGTTGTGGTCATTGAAGGTTAGTCATCTCAGTCCTGGGATATCACTGCAGGAATTCCTCAGAGAACTGTCCTAGGCCCATCCATCTTCAACTGCTTCACCAATGATCTTCCTTCCACCATAATGTCAGATGTGGGGATGTTCGCTGATGGTTGCACCATATTCAGCACCATTCTCGACTCCTCAGACACTGAAGCGGTTCACATGCAAATGCATCAGGACCTAGACAATATCAGGCATGGGCTGACAAGTGGCAAGTAACATTCGCGCCACACAAGTGCCAGGCAATGACAATCTCCAATAAGAGAGAATCAAACCATCGCCCCTTGACATTCACTGGCATTACCATCACTGAATCCCTCACTATCAACATCCTGAGGGTTACCATTGACCAGAAACTGAACCGGACTAGCCATATTAATACTGTGGCTACAAGAGCAGGTCAGAGGCTAGGTATCCTGCGGCAAGTAACTCACCTCCTGACTCCCCAAAGCCTGTCCACCATCTACAAGGCACAAATCAGGAGTGCAATAGAATATTCCCCACTTGCCTAGATGAGTGCAGTTCCAACAACACTCAAGAAGCTCGATACCATCCAAGACAAAGCAACCCGCTCGATTGGCACCCCTTCCACAAACATACATTCCCTCCACCACTGATGCACTGTAGTAGCAGTGTGTACCATCTACAAGATGCACTGCAGGAACTCACCAAGGCTCATTAGAAAGCACCTTCCAAACCCACGACCACTACCATCTAAAAAGACAAGGGCAGAAGATATATGGGAACTCCACCACTTGGAAGTTCCCCTCCAAGTCACCCACCATCCTGACTTGGAAATATATTGCCGTTCCTTCACTGCCGTTGGGTCAAAATCCTGGAATTCCCTCCCTAATAGCACAGTGGGTGTGCCGACACCACATGGACTGCATCAGATCAAGAAGGCAGCTCATCACCACCTTCTCAAGGGCAATAGGGATGGGCAATAAATGCTGGCCTCATCCCATAAAAATGATTTCTTTTTTAAATAGCTACTCTCTTCACAGATCTCACACATCCATTAATGAAGGACACAGATTCTCTCACAGACACTTTCCCATCACTACAAATCTATCAGTCATGTGATTCACACTCCATCGTCTGGTCCTTCTGGAAAGAGCCTCCCTCTTTGTATAATCAGATTGTGAAGTGCACAGCAAACTGTCATAATGCTGGAAATCCTCACCAGTGCACATGGCAGAGAGCCACCTGAGTGGTCCAGGCATCTGAATCATATCAAGATGTCCCATGATCTGCTCTATGACAGAGCATGTGGAACTGTGCGCAGAATTGAATCTCATTTCAGCACGTATCGGATGGTAACGCACTGGAGTCATCAGCCATTATTTAATTGGGTAGCCCTTATCCCCCAGTGACCATCCCTGCAGACGTTCTGGATCCAGCTGTTTTTGCGGTGGATATTCTCACCCTCTCCCATCACCTACAAGGCACCCAAGCCCTGCAAGGACTTCCAGTCACCTCATCTGCGATCTGAATGCATCCCTTTCCAGTAAACAATGTGGTATAGCTTTCGACCCTTGTTTGTGAGCACTTTGTTGCGCCTTGTCGGGGTCCAGCTTCCCTCCCCTCGGTCCTTTCTCTGCCTTCCATTGTTCATCATCCTCATCAACCTCTTTGCATCCCTTTTGTTTTATAAATTTAGAGTACCCAATTATTATTTTTTTCCAATTGAGGGGCAATTTAGTGTGGCCAATCCACCTAACCTGCACATCTTTGGGTTGTGGGAGTGAAACCCACGCAGACCTGAGGAGAATGTGCAATCTCCACACGGACAGTGACCCAGGGCCGGGATTTGAACCGAGTCCTCAGCGCCGCAGTCCCAGTACTAACCGCAGCGCCACATGCCACCCCCTCTTTGCATCTCTGCCTGCGACCATGCACCCTTGCCCCCCCCTCCTCCCCCTTGCACAGTCCTCCTTGCGATTGCCTCCCTGGTCTTCATCAGCACCCCTCCTCACCTCGCACCCTACCCCCGGTCAAACTTTGGTCCATTAGAATAGAGGGTCCATGGGTCCAGTGGTATGGCAAGGGGCTGGAGGGCACAAAGCGGTTTATGGCTGGTAGGCTATATATGTTGCACACAACTCGAAATCTCCAGAAAACTGAGGTCTGCATTGTGCACTTCATTCTTTATCAAACGGGTTTGATGTTGACGTGAATTCCCGCTGGCGTGATGCAAGATTGGAAGGGACCCGGGTTTGATTCCAACAGCGTCAGGGACACAGGTTTGATTCTGACTTTAGAAGACTGTGTGGAGTTTGTGCATTCTCCCCATGTCTGCGTGGATTTCCTCTGGGTTCTCCAATTTCCTCCTACAGTCCCAAGATATGCAGGTTAGGTGGATTGACCATGCTAAATTGCCCCTTATAAAAATAAATTGGAAGGCATGATGAGATTTCAGTGAGCAGCTATTTTAGTGAACATTCATGAGATGCAAATGAATTCAGGTGGCATCCATGCCACCAGAAGAACCGACCCAAAAACCCACCGCTGGGAGAATTGCAAACAGTTTTCCTGCCGGCAGATTTCCGATTGTTCCGCACCTGCTGGATTCTGCACTCCCACCTGCCACCAAACCCGCTGTGGGCAAGTTAGGAGAATTCCACCCTTTGTGTGCAATGTGACAGCAGCATGTGTGTGATGTGACCATATAGAAATTGAAAGTGAGAACAGGTTTGGAAGATTGAAAATGAAAAATAGTTGAGTACCTGTAAGTAAGCTGGGCATGCCACCTACCTCAAGGCAACATGTTGTCTGCTCTGCCTGGGGCCACAACGTCTGCCTGTCCAAAGATGTGTAGGTTAGGTGGATTGGCGATGCTACGTTGCCCCTTAGTGTTTAAAGATGTGTAGGATAGGTTACAGGAATGGGGTGGGGGAGTGGACCAGGGTAGGGTGCTCTTTTGGAGGGTCGGTGCAGATTCTATGGACTGAATGGCCTCCTTCTGCACTGTAGGGATTCAGTGATTCCCCCTCCCATTTAACTCTGCCTCCACAAGGTGAATGGTCTTCTGGAGTTACTCTCCTCCAGCCAAGTCCCGCTACTGCCTGTTGTGTGCTTTTGTGTTCTGGAAGAGTGGTGATTATGAATGTGTCTATTGACACCTGTGTTTGTGTGTGTGATGCCTCACATAGATGAAGAGTAGTGAGGTGTGTCTGAAGTGTAAGTAGTACCTCTGAAGGATGCAATATTGTGGCAGCAAGGAACAAGAGGATCCCAACAGATAAGCCTATGTTTATCTTTGATAGGCCGGGAGGGGTACGAGTGAGAGTTGGAAGTTTTGGAAGCACAAAGTCCAATGGTCAAAAATCAGTTCAATGAAGTCAGCACACAGGCTGTAAACATAAGAATAAGTTGTTTATGATTAACCTACTTGAGCAATGACATCATTTTGGCATGGAGTCTAACAAAGGGAAATTCTGAAATGATAACAACCCAAAAATAATTGAAACAAATTTGGCTGGATTTTAAGTTGCACAAGAGGGTGAGGTGGGTGCTGGGGGGGGGGGGGGGGGGGGGGGGTGGTTACACCTGCACAGGAGCAAAATAGTGAAACATCGCAAGACTGCAGGTCAGGTGACCTGAACCTAAGTGCCATTATCGAGGAAGCTGTGCCAAGGAGTAAGGGGAGAGGGACAGGGAGGAGGTCCCTGAAGAAAATCCCAGGCAACAATAACCCAAGGGTCAGAAAGAAGTCCCAGAAATTACGTTAAATCTGGTGAACTAGTGAACTGGTGCGACGACAATAATCTCTCCCTCAATGTCAACAAAACGAAAGAGATTGTCATCGACTTCAGGAAGCATTGAGGAGAATATGCCCCTGTCTACATCAATGGGAACGAAGTAGAAAGGGTCGAGAGCTTCAAGTTTTTAGGTGTACAGATCACCAACAGCCTGTCCTGGTCCCCCCATGCCGACACTTTAGTTAAGAAAGCCCACCAACGACTCTACTTTCCCAGAAGACTAAGGAAATTTGGCATGTCAGCTACGACCCTCACCAACTTTACACAGATGCACCATAGACAAATTATTTTTGGTTGTATCACAGCTTGGTATGGAACCTGCTCTGCCCAAGACCGTAGGAAACTACAAAAGGTCGTGAATGTAGCCCAGTCCATCACGCCCCAATGACTCTATCTATAATTTGCCCTCATTATAACATGCGACACCCCTCTTCTAATACATTTAGTAATTTCTTAGAGCAGGCACTTCATTTTGGAAAACAGTCCGATAGCTGGTAGCTTGTGTCAACCCATTGTATTTTAGAGATCTCCTTTAAAACATTTCTTTTTTGCAGGCTAGGTCTATTCTTAACCTTTTCTCAATTACATTCTTTGTTGAATGAACATCGTCCCAAAGACACCAGTTGTCAACAGGAAACACTATGGGTAAACTCTTTTCACATTGCCCCTTATACAACATTTCTGACAATATATTGGACAAGTAAACCCCATATGCACCGCTTCTACCAAGGCCAATGTTTCCACAGCTAATGTGCTTTTTACAACTCTTCTTCTTTTCTTGCCCTCACAAGAAAATGGACAACACTTCTCATTTTTCTCAAGAGGCTTTGGATGCGAGATTTTACGGGTGGTTGACCTGATGCAGCCAATGTTAAGTCTCGATAACGTTGTTGTCAGACAGGGGAATCTGCACATTTGTGAACTGGTTTTGGTGTCCATAATGCTGCAACAGATAGGCCTTGACAACAAAGACATTAGTTGAGTCATACAGTGGTGATGGATAGGACCAAATGTGTAACAGTGGCTTCTTGTGGTTTGTGGCATTGCAGCTTATCTGTGCTTGTTGGGGTTCTTCGATCTCCCAAACTCAATGGGAATGCAGCGTTCCTGATGCAGCTTGTCTCTGAACAGGGTGGAAAATCCAGGGTCAGGATCAGTCCGTATGACAGCTAGGGTCCCAACCAGTGGACAAGGACCAATGCATAACCAGAAGAAATCCCTAAATGTGTCTTGGTGTTCAGTGGTAATGATGCAAGTAACTGTGGAAGAGGTGGCACACTCTCGTACAACCAAAATAAGTTGTTTTTTACTCTTCATAACGTCAGCAATAAAGACTGTGGGACAGAGTGGAGGATTGTCCAGAGCAGAGCACAAGTATGATAGGGTAACTCGAACCCATTCAATTAAGGCATCAATTTTTTTTCCAATTAAGGAGCAATTTAGCATGGCCAATTCACCTACCCTGCACATCTTTTTGGGTTGTGAGGGTGAGACCCACGCAGACATGGGGAAAATATGCAAACTCCACATGGACCGTGACCAAGGGCTGGGATCGAACCCACATCCTCAGCACCGTGAGGCAGCAGTGCTAACCACCGCACCACCTTGCCGCCCACCAATTAAGGCGTCCACGACTTCCGGGTGCGGCTATGCAGAGCTAGGTCGCATATTCGGTAGCTCCCGCTTGGAACGGACTTTTGGGCTCTTTTGCAGGGCCCCCACGGCATTTGTTTGACATTTCCCGGTGTGGCAAGAGGACTGCAACACTCCCCTGACGGTGTCCCCCAGGAGTGTTGTGTCTTTTGGCTGCCAGACCCGGCAGAAGCAGTGGAAGATTTGGCTGCCAACAGGATAAACAGGGCCCCTTCCAGATGCAAGCGGGGGAAGGGCAAGCTTAAAGCTGCAAACTGACCTGAGGACCTTTATCAAAAGTGAATTCTAACAGCAGAGGGAACAACTGTGAAAAGATCTCACCAGGGCCACTGAAGAAGCAGGGACGAGGCTTCCGGTGGCGGCCATGGAGGAGTAGGTCATGCATTCGGCAGCTCCCGTCTGGAATGGACACTTAGACCTTTTTCAGGAGTTTCCACGGACATTTTGGGGCATATGGTGAAGCGAACACTGCCAAAAGTATTTCCTCTCGAGACTTTTGGGCTCTTTTCAGGGCCCCCAAGGGTACTTTTTCGACTTTTCCCGGTGTGGGAAGGAGTTAATAATAGTTTCCCGTCAGTATATGGCTTTAACTAGGAGCGGGGTGACAAAAAAGGTGGTGGTGGACCAGAAGAAGGGAGGGAAGAAGGACAAAATGGCGGCGGGTGGAGACCAGGCAGCGTGGAGGCAGTGGGCGGAGGAGCAACAGGAGGGTATCCAGCGCTGCCTCAGAGAGATTAAAAAGGACCTGCTAGAGCCGATGAAGGCTTCTATTGATAAGCTGCTGGAGACACAGACGGCCCAGGGGGTGGCGATCCGAGAGGCTCAATAAAAGATCTCTGACAATGAGGACGAGATCTCAGCCCTGGCGGTAAAAGTGGAGGCGCACGAGGCGCTCCACAAGAAATGGCAAGAGCGGTTCGAGGAGATGGAGAATCGGTCGAGGCGGAAGAATCTGCGGATTCTGGGCCTCCCGGAGGGGCTGGAGGGGCCGGACGTGGGGCCTATGTGGTCACCATGTTAAACTTGCTGATGGGAGCGGGGTCCTTCCAGGGGCCCCTGGAGCTGGAAGGGGCCCATAGAGTGTTGGCGAGGAGGCCCAAGGCTAACGAGCCTCCGCGGGCGGTGCTGGTGCGGTTCCATCGGTTCATCGATCGGGAGTGTGTGCTCAGGTGGGCCAAGAAGGAGAGGAGCAGCAGGTGGGAGAACTCGGAGGTTCGGATATATCAGGACTGGAGTGCGGAGGTGGCGAAGAGGAGGGCCGGGTACAATCGAGCGAAGGCGGTGCTGCGCAGGAGGGGGGTGAAGTTTGGCATGTTGCAGCCGGCGCGATTGTGGGTTACCTACAAGGACCAGCATCATTATTTTGAGTCTCCGGAGGAGGCGTGCGCCTTTGTTCAGGCCGAGAAGCTGGACACAGACTGAGGGTCGGGATGGGCGATTGGGGACTGCGGTGGATATGTTATGCCTATTTTTGGTTCGGGGGGGGGGTCCTTTGCATTGTTTTGGGTTTCTTTTTCTCTGTGTTTTTCTCTTTCGGGTTGGGGAGGGTGGATGGGGCGGGTTTTGGTTGGTGGCGGGGCACTGTTTTGGTTGGTGGCGGGGCCTGGTAGGTGGAGAGCGCGGGATTTTCTTCCCGCGCCGAAGACTGGGGGGGGGCTGGACCGGGGCGGGGAAGCGAGGATTGTTTCCTGCGCTTAGAACGGAGGGGGAGAGCCTGTGAATGGGGAGCGGGAGAGGAGGGTGTGCCACACAATGGGAGGAGTCGAAGGGGAGGCGGGAGTGGCCGGGGTCAGCAGGAGTCAGCTGACTTGCGGAAGTGCAATGCGGGGAGTAAACCAGCTAGGATGGGTCCTAGCCGGGGGGGGGGGGGGGATCGAGTTGCTGCTGCTCAGATCAAGGAGGAGCTGGAGCGAGTGGGGTGGGTCAAGACGGGGGTATGCCGCTGTGGGGCTGGGTGTGGGGTGCGGGCACGTGGCTGGCCGAGGAGGGGTCATGGCTAGTCGGCGGGGGAGGGGGGCGGGTAGCCCCCTAATCCGGCTGATAACCTGGAATGTAAGGGGACTGAATGGGCCGGTTAAGCGGGCCCGCGTGTTCGCGCACCTGAAGGGGCTCAAGGCGGATGTGGTTATGCTCCAGGAGACACACCTGAAGGTGGCAGACCAGGTAAGACTGAGGAAAGGGTGGGTAGGTCAGGTGTTTCACTCGGGGCTAGATGCCAAAATTCGAGGGGTGGCGATCTTGGTGGGAAAGAAGGTGTTATTCGAGGCGTCGAGCATTGTGGCAGATAATGGCGGTAGGTACATAATGGTAAGTGGTAAGTTGCAGGGAGAGAGGGTGGTACTGGTCAATGTGTATGCTCCGAACTGGGACGATGCGGGTTTTATGCGGCGTATGTTTGGTCGGATCCCAGACTTGGAAGTGGGGGGCCTGATAATGGGGGGAGACTTTAACACGGTGTTGGATCCTGCACTGGATCGCTCCAGGTCTAGGACGGGTAGGAAGCCGGCGGCGGCTAGAGTGTTGAGGGGATTTATGGACCAAATGGGAGGGGTGGACCCTTGGAGATTTGCAAGGCTAGGGAATTTTCATTCTTCTCACATGTCCATAAGGCTTATTCTCGAATCGACTTTTTCATTTTGAGTAGGGCGCTGATAGCGAGAGTAGAGGATACCGCGTATTCGGCAATAGCCATTTCGGACCACGCCCCGCATTGGGTGGACTTGGAGATGGGGGAGGAGAGGGACCAGCGCCCGCTGTGGCGCTCGGAGGTGGGGCTGTTGGCGGACGAGGAGGTGAGCGAGCGGGTCCGAGGAAGTATAGAGAGGTACTTGGAGACCAACGTCAACGGGGAGGTCCGAGTGGGGATGGTATGGGAGGCACTGAAGGCGGTGGTGAGGGGAGAGCAGATCTCCATCAGGGCCCACAAGGAGGGGAGGGAGCGGGGGGAGAGGGAGAGGCTGGTGGGGGAGATGGTGAGGGTAGACAGGAGGTATGCGGAAGAACCTGAGGAAGGATTGTTGAGGAAGAGGCGCAGCCTCCAGGCCGAATTCGACCTGGTGACCACCAGGAAGGCGGAGGTGCAGTGGAGGAAGGCCCAGGGGGCGGTCTACGAGTATGGGGAAAAGGCAAGCCGGATGCTGGCGCATCAGCTTCGGAAGCGGGAGGCAGCTAGGGAGATCGGGGGAGTTAAGGACAGGGGAGGGAGCATGGTGCGGAGTGGGGTTGGCATCAATGGGGTCTTCAGGGACTTCTACGAGGAATAATACCGATCCGAGCCCCCACGGGAGGAGGGAGGGATGGGCCGTTTCCTGGACCAATTGAGGTTTCCAAAGGTGGAAGAGGGACTGGTGGCGGGACTGGGGGCCCCGATTGGGCTGGAGGAGCTGATCAAAGGGATAGGAAGCATGCAGACAGGGAAGGCACCGGGGCCGGATGGTTTCCCGGTCGAGTTCTATAAAAAATATATGGACCTGTTGGGCCCGCTGTTAGTTAGGACCTTTAATGAGGCAAGGGAGGGGGGGGGCTTTACCCCCGACGATGTCCCGGGCACTGATCTCCTTGATCCTGAAGCGGGACAAGGATCCCCTGCAATGTGGGTCTTACAGACCGATTTCCTTGCTAAATGTAGATGCCAAGGTGCTGGCGAAGGTCTTAGCCACGAGGATTGAGGATTGTGTGCCGCAGATCATCCATGAAGACCAGACGGGGTTTGTGAAGGGGAGACAGTTGAACGCGAATGTGCGAAGGCTTTTGAACGTTATCATGATGCCGGCGAGGGAGGGGGAGGCGGAGATAGTGGTGGCGATGGACGCTGAGAAAGCCTTCGATAGGGTAGAGTGGGGGTACCTGTGGGAGGTGCTGAAGAGATTTGGGTTTGGGGAGGGGTTTGTCAGGTGGGTTAGGCTGTTGTACGAGGTCCCGATGGCGAGTGTGGCCACAAATAGGAGGAGGTCCGAGTACTTTCGGTACCGAGGGACGAGACAGGGGTGTCCCCTGTCCCCCCTGCTCTTCACACTGGCGATTGAACCCCTGGCTATGGCACTGAGAGAGTCGAGGAACTGGAGAGGGTTGGTGCGGGGTGGGGAGGAGCATAGGGTGTCGCTTTATGCGGACGACCTGATGCTGTATGTGGCGGACCCGGTGGGAGGAATGCCAGAGGTAATGAGGATGCTTAGGGAATTCGGGGACTTTTCCGGGTACAAGCTCAATATGGGGAAGAGCGAGCTGTTCGTAGTTCAGCTAGGGGACCAGGAGAGGGGGATTGGCGAGCTCCCACTAAAAAGGGCGAAGAGGAGTTTCAGATATTTGGGGGTCCAGGTGGCCAGGAGCTGGGGGGCCCTGCATAGGCTTAACTTTACAAGGCTGGTGGAGCAAATGGAGGAGGAGTTCAAGAGGTGGGACGCGTTGCCGCTGTCCCTGGTGGGTAGGGTGCAGTCAATCAAAATGACGGTGCTCCCAAGGTTTTTGTTCCTGTTCCAGTGCCTCCCCGTGTTTATCCCGAAGGCTTTTTTCAGGCAGGTTAACAGGAGTATAATGGGGTTTGTGTGGGCGCGAGGGACTCCGAGGGTGAGAAGGGTGTTCCTGGAGCGGAGTAGAGACTGGCACTGCCCAACCTCTGTGGGTACTACTGGGCCTCCAATGCAACAATGGGGCACAAGTGGGTGATGGAGGGGGAGGGGCTGCATGGAAGAGGCTGGAGACGGCGTCCTGTGTGGGTACGAGTCTGGGGGCGCTGGCAACGGCGGCGCTGCCGCTCCCTCCAAGGAGGTATACCACGAGCCCGGTGGTGGTGGCGGCCCACAAAATTTGGGGGCAGTGGAGGCAGCATAGGGGGGAAGTTAGGGCCTCAGCGTGGACCCCATTACGGGGGAACCACCGGTTCGCCCCAGGAAGAACAGGTGGAGGGTTTTCGGGGTGACACAGGGCAGGCATACGAAAGTTAGGAGACCTGTTTGTGGACGGGAAGATCGCGAGCTTGGGTGAGCTGGAGGAGAAGTACGGGCTCCCCCCGGGGAACACCTTCAGGTACTTACAGGTAAGGGCGTTTGCCAGACGGCAGGTGGTGGAATTCCCACGGCTACTGCCACACACAGTACAGGACAGGGTGCTCTCGGGGTGGTGGGTGGGAGTGGGGAAGATCTCGGAAACTTACCAGGTGATGCAGGAGGAGGAGGAGGCCTCGGTGGTGGAGTTGAAAGGTAAGTGGGAGGAGGAGTTGGGAGAGGAGATCGAAGAGGGGACGTGGGCAGATGCCCTAGGGAGGGTGAACTCTTCCTCTTCGTGCGCGAGGCTCAGCCTCATACAGTTTAAGGTGCTGCACAGGGCACACATGACCGGGACAAGGATGAGCAGGTTCTTTGGGGGTGAGGACAGGTGTGTTAGGTGCTCAGGGAGCCCAGCAAATCACACCCATATGTTCTGGGCATGCCCAGCGCTGGAGGAATTCTGGAAGGGCGTAGCGAGGACGGTGTCGAGGGTGGTAGGATCCAGGGTCAAACCGGGCTGGGTGCTCGCAATATTTGGGGTGGCAGAGGAGCCGGGAGTGCAGGAGGCGAAAGAGGCCGGAATTCTGGCCTTTGCGTCTCTGGTAGCCCGGCGAAGGATTCTCCTTCAGTGGAAAGATACGAGGCCCCCAAGCGTGGAATCCTGGATCAGCGATATGGCAGGGTTCATTAAATTGGAGAGGGTGAAATTCGCCTTGAGAGGGTCGGTACAAGGGTTCTTTAGGCGGTGGCAACCGTTCTTAGACTTTCTGGCAGAACGCTAGATATTGGTCAATGGCAGCAGCAGCTCGGGGGGTGGGGGGGGGGGGTTACTTTATTTTTGTTTATGTTATTTACACTGGAAGGGTCTGAGGGGGTGTATACACCTGTTGTCTCAAGTCGGGGTTTTAATGTTAATTTATTATTCAGGTACGGGGGGGGAGGGGTTTTGGGGGTTGCTTTTTTAGATTGTGTTTTGTACTTAACCCTGTTGGGTTCTTTTTTCTTTCTCATTTTGTTATTGATATTTTATGAAAACCTTTAATAAAAATTATTTTTAAAAAATAATAAATTAAGGCATCCACGTCAAGCACATAGAGATATCAGCAGGTGACCAATTTGGGATGATGACATGACAGATGGCCAAGACATGGATGGAGAGCAGTGAAAAGGCCTTCCAGAACATCATGTGGAATTATACTCCTCTCTTGGAAGAGGAATGGGGCCCTTTGCACCAAGCGAGGAATAAACTATCTCCTGCAACAAAAGCAATGCAGAAGTAGTGTTTGACATCACAAATATTGGTAAGTTTCTTTGCAGGGTGGGTATCTTGCAGCAGGTAGGCATATGTGCAACAAAGGAATGGGCATTCTGATTAGATAGATAGCCATGCTGGTCTGCTGGTGAAAGGGATTTTTGCTGAGCATGTGAAAAATATAGGAATTTCAGATATATTGTATTCTATGTATTTGGTGCAGTAAGGGTTAAAAGCCTGGGTTATTGTGTGTATGACTGCTGCAGTAATGTTTTTAAAAGTCCTGGATTGAAAGACAGCCAGGTTGTAAAAGTTGGGCTCATGGAATTTTGTTTATATAAAGAAGATTCCCTGGGGACTGGTTAATTGGAGTCATTGTGTTTAGCTTCGTAAGGTGATGTAGTTAATGAGGGGAACCAGGGGATGAAGCAGTCAGGTGTTCCCAGTGTCTGGGAAAATAAACCCGTTTAGATTGGTGATGTAAACAGACAAGCAGCGTTTTACCAAACGCTGAGAAATTAAACAGTAGTTTGACACAGGCAAGACTCTGCAAGCTGAAGGATCACTCTTTCTCAAAGCAGTTTATCCAAGACATCTCAATAAATCGAGTATTCATGTCTGCGAATTGTATTTAAAAGAGGATTTTGACCTGAGATGGGTTTTGCTTGAGTGGAGTCAGGATTTAGTGTTTCATTTTATTGTTAAGCACTGTTTAACGGGTAATTGTAAGCTATTTTCTTGTATGATGTTAATGCTATTTTAGTCATGTGTTTGTAATAAAGTTTGTTTTAATATACATGATCCCTATTTGTACATGGAATCACTCCTGGAGCGAAGTATGCTTTCCCCAAAGTCTTACAAATTAAATAAAATATTGAGGTTTCTGTCTGGAATCCCAGTAACTGTTGGGGCCTGGTCTAGGATCGTAATACGCATGACACAATGTCATCAATGGGTATCTAGTGAATGGTGGAATCTATGGTCTGCCAAATGAGGGAACAGACTTGGCAAGTGGGGTCCTCATAGTCAGGTGCAATGCAACTTGCAAACTCTGATGAGATGTTCATGGATCTAGCGAGGTATTTTTCAGAGGCCTGCTCGTAACCAACTGTGGAAAGGAAGGTATTGATACAGGGACAGTCAAAAAAATTTCCCTGCACAGTTTCGCACAAGAAAGACTCTTGGGCTCCACAATATGTGGGCAGAAGAGCTTGATAGAAGCTGCAATGGGCAGAGATTCAATTTCACAAGGCAACCAGGTGATTTGACAGCAATGCAGTATGGCAATGAAAAAAAAAAATTAAATCTGTTGCCACGGGTCATATACAGGGTGGATGCAATGTTATGCTTAACAGCACCATCAATGACAGAAGGAGAAAGGTACTGGTTTTAGTGGATGAAAGAGCAGATTGTCCAACTGAAAGTTTGTGAAGCAATCATCTGCCTGTTCAATCTTTCCATTGGATTGATGACCAGCAATAACAGTGACCAAGGTGGTTGTGTATGAGGCACACTGAGGGAGGACTGTTGAAAGCATCTTGTGGATGAAAACCTTCTCCGATGGACAGCAGATAGAGACGGTGATGTGGGCTAGCTTGTCAGGTGCCCTGGGACCAAATACATCACTGAATAACCGTAGTCTTCGGGCAGATGACAATCTTAGGGGCAGCTAGGCGCAGGTCACATTGTCACAAAGCATCTAGTAAACGTTGCCAGTTGTGAAGATGTTCTTCAGCGCTGGTACCACCGCAGTAGAGGAAATCTACCAGTTTGACAGCGGTGCCTCCATGATAGATTATTGATTTAGTAATTTATTGATTTATTCATGGTTTTAGGTGGTAATTGAATGCATAGCTAAAGAATGAAATTATTGAAAATGCGAGATTTCAGTCATTGTTTTAGATAATGAATCAACTATTGACCTCTCGTGTCTTGACAGTGGAAATTTAGAGATTGTTTCAATGCATGTTTCATATAATGAATTGACTATTATATTTCAGTGTATTTAGTAATATGAATGTATCAACTAATTAGTTACAGCAAGGTCTACGGCCAGCAGGTGGCGGAAGAAACCTATTTTCAAGTGACTGTGCACCTAGACACTGAGCTAACATTGATGGACACCAGTCAATCTTATGTAATGGCCAATGTTTGATTAATAAATCATCCTCTAAGTAACAGACATCCATTTGAGCAAATCAGGAGGTTTCAGCTGAGAATTAGAAACAAATGAGAGTAAATGAGGGATTAGACCATAGATAAGGATTCCCTTAAAGGTAAGTCCTCATGGTCGAGTTCTCGTTCCTGAATTTCTGCTTTCTGAATCATCTATTCATTTGATTTGAAGTGATTTCTTTATGCTTTTATGTTTAATGCTTTTCTTTGCCATGTATTTGACCCATTTATGTACTGTTTTATATTTTGTTTCTAAGCTTTGATTCAGTTCTTATGCAAGTGTCGTAAAGTGAATAATTGCAATAAAGTTGTATTTTCAACCCTCCAATCAACCGAACAATCGATTCTTATTAGAAAAAGGTAAAAGCAAGAGTCCCAACACCCCATCTAGAAGGTCACCCTGGACACTGAATGTTAATTCCTTAAGGGCAGTTTTAGACCCAGGCAGGCCCATGGCAGATCTATTGTATACACAAACACCTTTGTAATGTAGGGTGTGATCACTCCACAGTATATGAAAGATACTGCTCAAGGAATCTAGTGCTATAGGAATCTATTGCAATGATATGTTCCCATTGGGAAATCATGCAGAAGGTCCATAAGCGAGTGAATGTGTCAATATTGAGCATGAGTGAAGGTTGCAGCTTACCATAGTGTCCAACATTGGCGAATGCACACAAATTGAAAACCCCCATTTGGCTTCTTCATAAGAAATGATGGATTAAGATACTCCACAATGATGCCCACATCCTCAGGCTGAGCAAAGATGCCAAGGTCATCAAATCTTTGCTGCAACTCAACAAGCTGTTTTTTCTTTATTCTTTCATGGAAATGGACATTGCTGGTAAGGCTGGCATTTATTGCAATCCTTAATTGCCCTTGAACTGAGTAACTTGCTGGGTGCTTCTGCAGAAGTTAAGAGTCACCTGCACGGGGTCAAATGTAGGCCAGACCAGATAAGGATGAGAGATTTCTAACAGAGGGCAGCAGTGAAAAGTAACTGAGGAGGATTCTGGGAGAAGTCAGCTCACTCACCATAACTGAGAAGGGGGTCGTGGAGAAACCAGTGTAAAAGAAGGGTAAGGACCCAAAGGATTGGCAGAGTCAGCCAAAGCCTGAAAAAGAGGAAAGGGACGATGGCGAACACGGGTGTCGAATCGGAGCCAGCCACACTGAGGTACCCTCAATAATGACGCTTAGAGTGTAAACGGTAAAGAAGGCCTTAATAGACTAAGAACTATGCTAGAGCTGAGACATGTGCTAACTGCTGCACAGCCCACAAGGCAGCCCCTTATATATGGCTCACAGATGGGCGGAACCAGAGGCGGAGTCCCCAGGGTTCCAAGCCCGGTCTTAAAGGGACATCACCTTACATGATGACAAGGCAGTAACCGTTCATCACATTCACCCCCTGTTTAAAAAAGAGTCCAGCGGGGGTGAAGTGCCATCATAGGTCCATCCGTCTCGGTGGCCGGATCGTCCTCATTGACCTCCTAAGTTCGGGCGGTGGTGCAGCGGGCATGGACGTCCCGTTTGAGGGTACATCCGGGAGCAATCGGAGCTTCGGTCCGAGTCGGGGCAGGGGGACTAGGCAGGGCCGGGGGTAGTGGTACCGGCGCCAGCGGGGTGTGTAAAGGGGGAACCGGGTCCTGCAGGGGAGGGGCGCGGGAAGGGGCGTCTGTAGTGGGGGATCCAGCGGGTGCCAGATCCCGGAGGGAAACCGTATCTTGCCTGCCGTCGGGGGACCCAACGTAGACGTAACTGGGGTTGGCGTGGAGCAGTCGGACCTTTTCAACCAGGGGGTCCGTTTTATGGCTCCTCGTGTGCCTCCGGAGAAGAACAGGCCCCGGAGCCATCAGCCAAGGTGGAAGCGAGACCCCGGAGGTAGACTTCCTGGGGAAGACAAACAATCGGTTGTGAGGGGTCTCATTCGTGGCCGGGCAGAGGAGCGACCTAATGGAGTGTAGGTCATCGGGTAGAACCTCCTGCCAGGGGTAGTTGGGAGACGTCTCGACCGCAGGGCCAGAAGGACAGCCTTCCACACTGTTGGGTTCTCCCTCTCCACTTGCCCGTTTCCCCGTGGGTTATAACTGGTCATTCTTCTCGAGGCGATGCCTTTGCTGAGCAGATACTGACGCAGTTCATCGCTCATGAACGATGGACCCCGGTTGCTGTGGATATAAGCGGGGAAACCGAACAGAGTGAAGATGCTGTGCAGTGCCTTAATCACAGTGGCTGAGGTCATGTCGGGGCAGGGAATGGCGAATGGGAAACTCATCGATAACGGTGAGGAAATAGGCATAATGATTGGTGGACGGGAGGGGCCCCTTGAAGTCCACGCTCAGTCACTCAAAGGGACCCGAGGCCTTCACAAGCCGAACCTTGTCTGGCCGGTAGAAGTGCGGTTTGCACTCCGCACAGATCTGGGAGGCCCTGACCATGGCCTTGACCTCCTTGGTTGAGTAAGGTAGGTTGCGGGACTTGATAAAATGGACAAGCCGGGTAACCCCCGGGTGGCAGAGGTCATTGTGGATGGCATGCAGGCGGTCGTCCTGCGCGTTGGCACATGTGCCGCGGGACAGAGCATCTGGGGGCTCGTTGAGCTCCCCTGGACGATACTTGATATCGTACCTGTAGGTGGAGAGTTCGATCCTCCACCTCAAAATTTTATCATTTTTTATTTTGTCCCGTTGCATGTTATCGGACATATAGGCGACCGACCGTTGGTCGGTGACGAGGGTGAACCTCCTACCGGCTAGGTAGTGTCTCCAGCGCCGCACAGCCTCCACAATGGCTTGTGCCTCCTTTTCGACTGCAGAGTGTCGAACCTCGGAGACGGTGAGGGTTCGGGAGAAGAACGCTACTGGTCTGCCTGCCTGATTGAGGGTAGCAGCCAGCGCGATGTCTGATGCATCGCTCTCTACCTGGAAAGGAATGTTTCATCCACCGTGTGCATAGCGGCCTTGATGATGTCGGCCTTGATGCGGTTGAAGGCCAATTGAGCCTCAGCTGAGAGGGGAAAAATGGTGGTCTTTATGAGTGGGCGGGCTTTGAGGGCCTTGAGGCTGCGGGCGAGAGGGAGTTCCGTAAGGGGGCGCATGCGGTCGGGGTCGGGACCTAGGACCCCATCTTCCACGACATAGCCGAGGATGGCTAGCCGGGTGGTGTGGAAAACGCATTTTCCCTCGTTATAGGTCAGATAAGGGCTTGGGCGGTCTGGAGGAACTTTCCGAGGTTAGCGTCATGGTCCTGCTGGTCATGGCCGCAGATGGTAACATTGTCCAAGTACGGGTATGTAGCCCGCAAACCGTACTGGTCCATTTGGTCCATCGCCCTTTGAAAGACGCAGACCCCATTTGTGACACCAAAGGGGACCCTGAGGAAGTGGAAGAGCCGGCCGGCTGCTTCGAAGGCAGTATAGGGGCGGTCTTTTGGTCAGATGGGGAGCTGGTGGTAGGCGGATTTGAAGTCGACCGTGGAAAAGAGTCGGTATTGGGCGATCCAATTTACCATTTCCGCGATGCGAGGAAGGGGGTACGCATCAAGCTGCGTGAATCGGTTTATGGTCTGGCTATAATCCACGACCATCCGTTTCTTCTCCCCGGACCGGACTACCACCACTTGCGCTCTTCAAGGGCTGTTGCTAGCCTCGATGACCCCCTCTCCCAGTAAACGCTGGACCTCTGACTTGATAAAAGCCATATCTTGGGCACTGTAGCGCCAGCTCCTGGTGGCGACTGGCTTACAGTCGGGAGTGAGGTTCGCGAATAGCGAGGGGGGTGCGACTTTCAGTGTCACAAGACAGCATACCGTGAGGGGGGGCAAGGGTCAGGGGGGGCAAGGGTCCGCCGAACTTCAGTGTCAGGCTTCGGTGGCTGCACTGGAAATCCAGTCCGAGCAGCAGGGGGGCACAGAGGTGAGGGAGGATATAAAATTTGAAATGGGTGTATTTGGCGCCCTGGATCGAGAGATCTGCAATGCAGTACCCCTTGATTTGTACCGAGTGGGACCCAGATGCGAGGGCTATGGTTTGGGATGCGGGATGGGTGCGTAGGGAGCAGCGCCTCACCGTTTCAGGATGGATAAAGCTCTCCGTGCTCCCGGAGTCGAAGAGGCATGCAGTGTCGCGCTCGTTGACCTGGTCCTGCATCATAGTGTTCTGCAGGTGTTTTGGCCGAGTTTGGCCGAGGGTGATCGCACCCACTCGCGGGTAGTCCGAGTCCTCAGCCGAGTCGGACTCGTAAAATGGCCGCCGCCGTCGGTCGCACGTGTCGGGTCGAGAAGATGGCCGCCGACAAGATGGCCGCTCCCATGATTCGCACGAGGCTGATGACGCGTCAGAGGGGTGGTGTCGGGTCGGTGCGCAGCCGCATTGCGAGGCCTGCGGGCCTGAGAGCCTGATTTTCGGCCCAGCTGTTCTTTGTTTTTCTGGCCCCTGGGTCTGGCCAGGTAGGCCCTCACAAAATGCCCCTTCTTCCCGCAGTCGCTGCAGATCGCGGAGTGGGCTGGGCAGCGTGGGCGTGGGTGCTGGCCCTGTCCGCAGAAGTAGCACGGTGTGTCCCCATGGTGAGTGGGCCGCCGCGTGGCGCAGGCCTGTAATACGGCTGAGTCTGAGGAAGTCCGAGGGAGGCTCGCAGAGTCCGCGGGGTACGTACCCAAGTTATGTCGGGCCACCTCCAGTGAGGAGGCGAGCGTTAGCGTGTCCTGTTTTCCCCGTTTTCGAGCAGCTGCTGCCAGATGTAGGTCGAGCGGATGCCGGACACGAAAGCGTCTCTGATGTGCAGGTTCATATGGACTTCCCCTGTCACATCCTGATGAACACAGTCCCTGGCAGGCGCGGTGAGTTTCTCGACGAATTCGTCTAGTGATTGCTCCGATCGCTGCCGGCAGGTAGAGAGCAGATGCCTAGCGTGTACCTCGTTGATGGGTTTGACAAACCGCGTGCAGAGTAAATCGACCGCCTCTTCATAAGTCGTCGCCTTTTCGAGCGTGGCGGAGATTCTGTGACTCACCCGGGCGTGGAGTAGGCTCAGCTTGCGTGGCCCCAGGATGGGAATCTCTGCGGAGTCCAGGTAGGCCTCGAAGCACCTCAGCCAGTATTTTAAAATTTCCTTTGCCTCCGGTGTCCATGCTTCCAGATTGAGCTTCTCTGGTTTTAGGCCTGCGTCCATCCTGATCTAGTTTAGTCTATTAAATTGAGGTACCCTCAATAATGACGCTTAGAGTGTAAACGGTAAAGAAGGCTTTAATAGACTAAGAACTATGCTAGAGCTGAGACATGTGCTAACTGCTGCACAGCCCACAAGGCAGCCCCTTATGTATGGCTCACAGATGGGCGGTGCCAGAGGCGGAGACCCCAGGGTTCCAAGCCTGGTCTTAAAGGGGACATCACCTTACATGACGACAAGGCAGTAACCGTTCATCACACACACCCAAACAGCTGGGCTGCCAGGACCCATGCCAGACTATCCACCAATAAGCGAGTGGGTGGACCCCATGACTCAGGAGCTCCAGATACACAGAGATGTCATCAAGCTGGTAATGAAGGCGACAGTGAAGGCAGCGGTCGAGGATGTCCTGGCCCCCTTCAAGGAGGAGGGGGTGAGAGTGGAGAGGTGCAGAAACAGGTGCAAGGAAAGGGGATGGAGGAGAAAACAGGTGGGGGAAGACAGGGATCTCTCCTGAGGGGGGGGGGGGGGGGGGGGGGAGGGGGGGGGGGGCACCACACTAGCGAGCAAGCCAGTGCAGGGAACTATGGGCGAATGGGAGACCGCAGCACAGTTACTGACAGGGAGGGAGTACCCAGCAGAAGGGAGGGGAAAGTGCCAGAAAATGGTGAAAGGGGAAAAGACAGGAGGGGGAAGGGGGATCACGGGGGGTGGACAGATCCAAGCAGGGCAACCGGGGGGGGGGGGGGAGTAAAATGCTGGCTACAACAGGTCGTACATGGTGGCAGCGAAAACAGTGAAAACACAAACGGCCATCTTGGTGAAGCCCGAAACAAAGGGAAATCCCAGAGTGCAGGGGCCCAGCCATAGAACATACAGTGCAGAAGGAGGCCATTTGGCCCATCGTGTCTGCACAGTCCCACTTAAGCTCTCATTTCCACCCTATCCCCGTAAACCAATAACCCCTCCTAACCATTTTGGTCACTAAGGGCAATTTATCATGGCCAATCCACCTAACCTGCATGTCTTTGGACTGTGGGAGGAAATCGGAGCACCTGGAGGAAACCTACGCAGACACAGGGAGAACGTGCAGACTCCGCACAGACAGTAACCCAGCGGGGAATCGAACCTGGGGCCCTAGCGTTGTGAAGCCACAGTGCTATCCACTTGTGCTGCCCATATGGAGTGACTGGCAAGGGTGGCCATCTCATGGCCCCTGGACAAACATAAACCCTGGAGCACAGGGGCACTGCCACATGGAAAGTAAAGAGATCGTGGCCATCTTGAATGGCCCCCAAAGGGAAACTCCGGAGTGCAGGAGTGCTGTGTGGGTCAGACGTACCATGTTACGGGATGAGGGCAAGGGGGTTGGCTATACTTGTGAACAAGAGGAAAGCATTCATGGCGACAAAGATGGCTATGGACCCGGGGGGATGGTATGTCATGGTTAGTGGTGCTCTTGAAGGAGCTCCAGTGGTCCTTGTGAACATGTGCGCTCCCAAGTCGGAAGACGCGGAATTCATTAAGAAAACCAACATAGATACACAACGACTCATCATGGGGTGGGGGGACTTTAACAGGGAACAGGACCCAGAGACGGACAGATTCAGCTCCAAATCAGGGAAACTAATGAATATGGCAAGGGAGCAAAACACCTTCAAGGAGCAGATGAGGGCAGTGAACTCATGGTGGTTATGCACCCAGGCGAGAAGGAATTTTCCTTCTCCTCCCAGGTCCGCAGGGTCTACTTGAGGATCAACATCTTTGTAGTGGGGGAATCAGTGCTTCTAGGGTTAATGGGAGCGGAATACTCCACAATCATCATCTCTGACCACGCTCCACATTACGTGGATATGAGGTTGGAGGTGGCTGGGCTCAACACCCCCCCCATGGTGGTTGGACATCACAGGCCACAGACGGGTATGTAACCAACAATCAGAATGGGGAGGTCTCACCCTCCACATTCTGGGAGGTGCTGAAGCCTGTGACAATGGGGAAAATTATTGCATTCAAGGCAAAGGCAGGGAGGAGAGGGCAACCAGGCAATAACTGGTCGGTGGACCAACATATGCCATAGCCCCAACCGTGGAACTGCTGACGTAGAGGAAAAAGTTGCAATGGACTTTGACCACTGCTAACCACCGGGAAAGCAGTCAACCAGCTCTGCCAGACACAGGCAACCTTTCATGAGCATGGAGCCACGAGTGAAATAGCTCACGTTAAAGACTGAAGCGGCAGGCTAGTCACTGCACCAGAGAAGATCAACGAAGCCTTTGCAACTTTGTGCCGAGAGGTATACACCTCCGAACCCCTGGAGGGGCACTCGGATATGAGACTGTGTTGAAAAAGGCCTTGGAGATATAAATCATAAGGGACCTGAACAGGAAGAGGAACCCGGGCAGCACATTTGTTTTGATCGTCTGTATCTTCCCTGAGAGGGAGAGTGGGAGTGAGCCTCACCTCCTTCACCAGACTTGTCAGGTTCCATTTTTGGATCCGTGGCCAGTCGTGGGCTATTTGGATCCCGAGGTACTGGAATTTGGTCTAGGCCAGTTTGAACAGCAGTCCGTCCAGCTCTGCTCCTCCAAGCTGTGGGTTCACAGGGAAGATCTTGCTCTTACTCAGGTTAAGCTTGTAGTCTGAGAAGGCTCCAAACTCCTTTAGGAGTTTTGTTATCCCTTTGATGCTGGTCCAGGGGTTTGAGATGTAGAGGAGTAGGTCATCCTCATAAAGTGAGTCTCCGTGCTCTCTGTCTCCCCTTTGGATACCTCGCCACCAAAAGAGAAAATGCTGGAAAATCTCAGCAGGTGACCCTTTGTCCCCTGGACTCGAAACGTTAGCTATTTTCTCTCCTTACAGATGCTGCCAGACCTGCTGAGATTTTTCAGCATTTCCTCTTTTGGTCCCCTTGCCAAATTGTTGTTAACCTTGAGGGAATATGAAGTACATGGGCTTGTCTCACTCTGTGAGCTGGAGGATGAAATCCATAAACATAGATGGTTGAGTCAGCTACTAGCACTAGAAGCTTGGCTGATCGAATTGGCACATCATTGGCTTTCTTGAACAGCATGGCTGCAGGATCTCAATATCGAGGTTCCCCACAACTAAACCTTCAAAGGCAAAATTGTGATAGTCTCAGGACAGAGAAAACTGTTTAGCCAACCATATGTAAAGGCAACAAACCATCAGCCTGGTGAACATGTTTGGATGAAGTATGATTGGGACACCGAGTTACGTTGCTGTAGAAGCACAGATTACGTTGTTAGTGGCTCCACTGTTAATAATAATCTTTATTATTGTCACAAGTCGGTTTACATTAACACTGCAATGAAGTTACTGTGAAAATCCCCTAGTTGCCACACTCCGACGCCTGTTCAGGTACACTGAGGAAGAATTCAGAATGTCCAATTCACCTAACAGCATGGGCGGGATTCTCCCCTAACCGGCGGGGCGGGCCGTACCTGCGCCGAGGAGTGGCGTGAAGCTCTCCAGCGTCGGGCCGCCTTCAGGGGCTGTGCCGGCAGGATTGGCGCCGTGCCAACCAGCGCCAAAGGGCTTCTGCCGGCCGGTGCGAGTTGGCACATGGCAGGAGCGCCAGCGTGTGCTGGTGTGATCCCAGCGCATGCACAGGGGAGTTCTTCTCGGCGCGGACCATGGCGGACGTTTACAGCGGCCGGCGCGGAGGGTAAGCGAGCCCCCACGGCACAGGCCCGCCCGCGGATCGGTGGGCCCCGATCACATGCCAGGCCACCGTGGGGGCACCCCTCCGGGGCAGATCCCCCCGGCCCGGCGGGGGGTCGGAGAATCTCGCCCCACATCTTTCGGGACTTGTGGGAGGAAACAGGAGCATCTGGAGGAAACCCATGCAGTCACGGGGAGAACGTGCAGACTCCGCACAGACAGTGACCCAAGCCGGGAATCGAACATTGGACCTGTTGATGGTCATCCGAATAGCATTGTGCTCGAAGACCATGTCTAAGTAGGGCGATGACAGATCTGTACACTATTCCAATGAGTCATCATCAGGCTCTTCATTCCTTCATCTAAATGAGACACGTGATGATATCATTGTCATAATATCTAAGATAACAGGTATCTTACGAGCTTTAGCCATTTGTTAGGAGTCTTGATTTGGCAAAAAACTATATTTACATGGAAAATCCTTATCCAGTTGGCCTGCTTGCTTACATAATGTACGACACCTGTTGTGTGCCTAGAGGAGTTACAGAGACTGGTTTTGTTAGAATAAGGCGAAACATTCTGGCACTACTGGCAAGAAGTGGCAGTGCAGAGAGTCTTGGCATCAGCAGATGCATGAATTTCATCCAACAGCAAATCCAAGGCTTGGGATTTCTGCAGTTTGATGGATGCCAGTGTGTTATCTGAGCTCTGTGCCATTTCTCTGCTTCACTTGATGTGAGTGTTGAAGGTGTTTTTTTTAAAAAAAAATTTTTATCAAGATATTTGCAAAATTTTTATTACAATAACAAAAACAATAACATTGACATGGTAAAAACATTTCCCCACCCGACCCAATCTTCACACACCTCAACCATCTA
The DNA here is from genome assembly GCF_047496885.1 of Scyliorhinus torazame. Taxonomy (NCBI): domain Eukaryota; kingdom Metazoa; phylum Chordata; class Chondrichthyes; order Carcharhiniformes; family Scyliorhinidae; genus Scyliorhinus; species Scyliorhinus torazame. The sequence goes on along the minus strand of NC_092724.1, from coordinate 62,380,020 downwards.
ACACCTATCCGCCCCCCCCCCCCCCCCTTCAGAATGCTGCTTCTGCCGACATTTTAATTTTCCCCGAGAAAGTCGACGAACGGCTGCCACCTCCGGGAGAACCCTAACATTGACCCTCTTAAGGCAAACTTTATTTTCTCGAGACTGAGAAACCCAGCCATGTCACTGACCCAGGTCTCTACATTCGGGGGCTTTGAGTCCATCCACATTAAAAGGATCCGTCTCCGGGCTACTAGGGAGGCAAAGGCTAGGACGTTGGCCTCTTTCACTCCCTGAACTCCCGGCTCTTCCGACACTCCAAAGATCGCTACCTCTGGACTCGGCACCACACGAGTTCCTAGCACCATGGACATTGCCTTCGCAAACCCCTGCCAAAACCCTCTGAGCTACGGGCATGGTGGACATGGTTTGCTGGGGTTCCCGCGCACCTCACACATCTATCTTCTACCCTGAAAAACTTGCTCATCCTCGCCGCCGTCATATGTGCCCGGTGGACCATCTTAAATTGTATTAGGCTAAGCCTGGCACATGAAGAGGAGGAATTGACCCTGCATAGGGCGTCCGCCCATAGACCCGCCTCTAACTCTCCATCTAGCTCGTCCTCCCACTTGCCCTTAAGCTCCACTGGGGTTTCCTCCGCCTCCAACAGCTCCTGTTAGATATCCAACACCTTCCCCTCCCCCACCCAGGTACCGGAAACTACTCTATCCTGTATCCCCCGTGGCGGCAGCAGCGGAAAGGCTTTCTCAGGAAGGTGTTGAAGGTGTTTAAGCCAGCATTGGACCACTGTGTTCTCCAGTAAGAATGACACCTCCTCATCAGGAAGGAGACCATGATGACTGAGTCCACCATTCCACAAGAGATTATCCACAAAAAAGGGCATCTGGCGGTGATACAGATCCTAATACGATCTGAAATCAACCAGGTGTAAGAGATGCCAGGGCTCAAATGAATTAACCATCTCAATCTTTCCGAAACAACATTGCGTGGCCACTAGCGTTTTCACTGTTCCAACAATTTAATATTGCAGACTAAATAAGGGTCAATATCTGTGTATAACCACAAAGTAATCAATTTACTTTGAAGAGGGATGTGACAATTGCCCACCACTGCCACCACGCCAGTAGACATCGTTTGGGGGCTGATTTAGCTCAGTTGACTGGACAGCTTGCTCGTAATGCAGAGAGAGGCCAACAGTGCAGGTTCAATTCCCATACCGGCTGATATTATTCATGAAGGCCCACCTTCTCAACCTTGCCCTCGCCTGAGGTGTGGTAAACCTATGGTTAAATCTCCACCAGTCAGCTCACCCCCTCAAAGGGGAATGCAGCCTATGGTCATCTGGGTCTATGGCAACTTAAAGACATTGCCCCTTAAAGGGACAGCACAGTGACTCAAGGGTTAGTACTGCTGCCTCACAGAGCCAGGGACCCGGGTTCAATTTCGACTTTGGGTGACTGTGTGGAGTTTGCATGTTCTGCTCGTGTCTTCGTGGGTTTCCTCCAGGTGCTCCGGTTTCCTTCCACAGTCAAAAGATGTGGTTAGGTGGATTGGCCAAACTAAATTTCCCCTTCATGTCCAGAAAAATGGGCAGGTGGGGTTACAGGGTAAGATGGGGGCCTGGGCCTGGGCCTGGGTGGGATACCCCTTCGGAGGGTTGGTGCAACTTGATGGGCCGAATGGGCTCCTTCTGCACTGTAGGGTTTCCATGATTCGGATTCTATGATTTACCTTCAGGTTGGCACATATACAGGATCACAATACCAAGTGTTGAAACATCACGTTTTACTGCAGCTTTGAAAATGAGCAGTAAAATACAATGACAGAGAATGGCCCATACCCACGAGGGAACCCAGGCTCCCAGTCATCAGTGTGACACCAAACAGCGACACTGGTTGCTGCCTCCCTGCTATCACAGGAATGATTATGCAACTGTACAAGGCATTGGTGAAACTGCACCTGGAGTATTGTGTACAGTTTTGGTACACTGATTTGAAGAAAGATGGAGTGGCATTGGAGGTAGTTCAAAGGAGGTTCCATCGGTGGATTCCAGAGATGAGAGGTTTGTCTTATGAAGAGAGATTGAGCAGTTCAGGTCTATACTCTCTGGAGTTTAGACGAATGAGGGGATATCAAATTGAGCTTTATAAGACAATAAAAGATAGATATAGACGTGGAGAGGACACATCTTCTTGTGGGACATTCTCGAATGAGGTCAGTCTCAGGATAAGGGGTAGCAAATTTAAAACCGAGATGAAGAGAAACTACTTCTCCCAAAGGGTGGTTAATCTGTGGAATTTGCTACCCCAGAGTGCAGTGGATGCTGGGACAGTGAGTAAATTTGAGTTAGACAGATCTTTTATTAATAATGGGTTGAAGGGTACGGATAATGGGCTGGACGGTGGAGTAGAGGCCATGATGGGATCAGCTATGATTGTATTGAACAGTGGGGCGAGCTTGAGAGGCTAAATTGTTTACTCCTGCCCCTAGTTCTTATGCTCTAAGAAAGAACTATTCTAATTCCACATTCCAGCTCTTGATTTGTAGCCCTGTGGGTGAAATGAAAATCACTTGTCACAAATAGGCTTCAAATTAAGTTACTATGAAAAGCCCCTAGTCGCCACATTCCCGCGCCTGGTCAGGGAGGCTGTTACGGGAATTGAACCACGCTGCTGGCCTGCCTTGATCTGCTTTAAAAGCCAACTCTTTAGCCCTGTGCTAAACTAGCCCCTGCAATGGAGAATGGGGATGAGGAACATTTCAGTCATGATCAAATGGCAGAGCACTTGATGGTTTTTGGCAGTGGAAATGCATTGAGTTGGCTGATCCAGTACTGACTGCACCCCAGGGGTTATTGGTGATTCCCCAGCAGGGGACTGGGGGTAGGGAGGAGGATCAATTTATGAGAGACATTGAGTCCCAAAGGTACCTAACCGCCTAAAGAATGTATACCGCCCATTAAAGATGTAAGAGTCCTCAGAATGAGGGAGGGGTGCTCCCTTTGCTCGCCTGGGAACTGAAGAGCTCCAGATGACAGAGAAACTTCCTGCATCAGCCGCCATCATCTGAACTCTCGCGAGATAGTGTCAGTCGGTGCTGCGCAGGTGCGGCGCTGCGGTGCTCCTCGTCTCCCTGAGCAACCAGGCCCCGCCCTTCCGCTCCCTTAGCAGCCAGGCCCCGCCCTTCCGCTTCCTTAGCAGCCAGGCCCCATCCATCATCTTCCATCGCAATCTGACCACGCCCCTTGTCACCCTCAGTAACCAGATCCCGCCCTCTCCCGTGCAACCCAGGCCCCGCCCTCGTATCCCTTAGTAACCAGGTTCCGCCCTGCTCTCTCGCCCACATCAGGCCCCGCCCCCTCGCCCGCCACAGCAAGCCGACCCCGCCCCTCGTCGCCCATGACAACCAGGCCCCGCCCTCGTCCGGGCGCCGGCCCCGCCCGTCTCCCTGAGCAACTCGCGGCCTGGCCGCTCGTTCTCGCCTTGTTCCTCAGCAGCCCGGAAGCAGTTGCCGTCGCCGTGACCTTCCCTCGGTGTCTCGGAGGGGCCGCCCGCCGCCAGTCAAATTCAAATGTGAATAAAGGGAAAAAAAACTTGGCCAGGCGGGGAGGGAAGAAGAAGACGATTGAATTTTGAAGGGGCAGCGATTGACAGAGAGGAGCCGCTCGGCCGCCGTGTCGGGGGTAACCATGTTCTCTAAACGGAAAGCGGTGCTGCCTGCTCTCACCATCACAACCACCGTGGGCGAAGGAGCGTCTCCTACCCGAGAGGACAACGCCGAGTAAGTAAAGGCCGGGCATGGCGACATCCAGCTACTTGCTGAGGGATTCCCTCGGGCCTTACATCCTCTCCAGACTAATGCGTTTTGCTTTTCCACTGAATTTTATTTGGCCCTTTATCCCTCCCAGATGCATTAAATTCCCGAAAATAATCCCTCCCCAAGAGATCTCGCACGATTAATCTGTCTCAGTGAACATTACCTGAGTTCAACTTGCATGAAAAGGTAGAAACCTCCAGTTATGGTGAGAAAAAGGATAATCTTGGGCTATGTCCACCTCCTGCAGATGAGGGGTTTTGATGGGTTGATTAGCGGGTGCTTGGGGATAATGACGGATGTAATAATAATTCGATTTTATTTTAATTTTCAAATGAAAATGCCTGCTATGTGTTTTCACTCAAATACTGGAACAACAGTTCAGTGCAAAGTCATTTAATGGAAAATTATACTGGCTGGAATTCTGCACGTTGGAAATATGGATAAAACAGATTTGGGATTATAAAGATAGGTTTATCTTAACTAACGAAAGTGACAGCAGGCTCGATGAGCCACAGTCATTTGCTATTTGCTTCTACACCTTGAGCTGTAACACCCAGCAAAATCCTACATGTGACCCTTGATCTGTGTTTAATAAGCTGATCTGGAGAGATATCTAGCAGTTGGGTTGGGTTTTCATGCCTCTAAGCGAGGAAGGCAAAACCAAAGTCTGGGTTGCTGCTTGTCAACGCGTTACATTAACTCCTGCTTACATGTGTCGATGATGGACGAGAACCGGCTCAGTTGTGATGCCCTGTGAATGAACAGCCTATCTTGGTCTGGCATGAAGAATTGTAGCCAAAGGGACCTGGTGGTAGTTGAACCATTACAAGTTGTGCCTTCAGGAGGAATGGAACGTTTTCTACCACCATTACATATTTATTTCCATATATATTAATAAAAATTATAACTTGATTTTGATTTGGTTCAGTAATTGCACTTGTCAAAAGGTTGGGGTTTGAATTTGACTCTAGCAGGTCACCAAGGTTGATATTTTAATGCACTAACTAGTTCTCTTTTTGCTTCTGAGCTGGTTAGCAGTCACTTTCGGCCATGGCTCGATTTTGCTTTTAAATTGGCCACCTGAGAGATGTGTGTGTGCAGAAAACCGTTGGATAAGTCTGTTTGCTTTTTTGGATTTTTTTTACTTCCAAATAGTTTTTGTTTATCATTGTTTTTGCTGCATATGTAGATGATGCAATTATGCTCTTGTATTTTTTTCTGCCAATTCTCATGATCCTATTCCAGACCTTTCTAAACATGTTTTTGTTCAGAACTTTGAAGAAATGTTTGCTGGTTTTTGCAACATTGTCACACTTCTCCAGCAGGTTTACTCTGCTTTGTATCTCTTCGCTTGCTGCTGTCACTTTGCATGAGCAATTGATTAAACTTCATGCATGGGGATGGCAAACAGCACTTTTTTCTAACCAGAATTTTCCAGAAATTGTCCATTAATGTCCATCAAATTTTGGTATGTCGTTTGCTTCTTATTGTTTTATCGGTGGCAGTTAATCGCGCACGCACACAATTTCTGAAATAAAAATTGTATGAACTCTGCACAAGTTTTAACTTATGAGCTATGGCATCGGACTTGAATAGTTTCATCCAAAAGCTTGTTAAATGTGCTTTGAGTGCATTCTAATTAACATTTTAGCTGTTTTTATCCACTATCTTCCGGAGTAGATTAAATATGCTGACTGATAGTAATCTCTTCATCTCCAATTTGTATCTTACATTTTTGTCTTTTTTTAAACAAAATTGATACTGTCATGTGCTTGTATTATATCCTGCCCATTAGTTTGCTACTGGTGATCTGATTTTGCGTCACTCTTGGTAGTGATTTTCAAATTGCAGTCTCTGATTTGTAATTATACTTTAACTTTTGCATCAACATCGAGTGGTTTTAGTTGCACTTCAGTGCAATAATGGTATAATTCAAGAGACATTACAAAATAAATACTTCCATTTAGATAGCATCTTTCATGGCAACCTAGCCAAGTCTGCACTTTTGAAATGTAGTCACTGTAAGATGCATTGCCTTGCACAAACAGCCGTGTAATAATGACCAGGTAACCCGTTTGAGTGATATTGGCTGAAACACCAGAGAGAACGCCTCTGCTTTTTTGTGAATTAGTGCTATGGGATCTTTTACATCAACCTCAAGAGGGCGAACCTTGTTTTAACATATCACCTGAAGAACAGCACCTCAACAGTGCAACAATCCCTCGGCCCTGTCAGTCTGGATTTGTTCTGGAGTATCTGAAATGAGATTTGAATCTGCAATCTGCTGACTGTGCGGTGCGATTGCTAAAACTGAGCCACCTGTTTGCTACTTATTCAGTACACTAAAGTTTCACTGTGTTGAAGTTTCAAGGAGACAGTCAAATTTTCCAGCCTTAATGTTTAGCAGCACAAAGTTCATTTTGATATGTTTGAAACCCTGTGAGGAAAGTGCTGATATTTCCAGAATGTGACAGAATGGTGTTAAATGGACCACCAAGTATAACGTTTGAATAGTGAATAAAGGCAAATTTTGAAGGTTTGGTGTGCCAGCCAGATTTCGCATACAGAAGTCATTTTGGCCAGTGCATAGACGTTTAATTCCACAATTTAGTCCTTCAGTTTAACTATAGGATTTCTGACATGCACTTTCAGGAGGCCTGTGCCTTCCTGCCTTTCCACTTCTCCAGGCCAGTGGAATGTTTAGCCTTGAATGGAAAAAACTGGTGGTGTATTTCAAAACTAGTTTTGTCATGCCATGCTGTTGAAATAACTATGTCAGAACAAGGAAGTGACAGTTGCAAGTCGAGGCACATCCAACTGTGATGAATATCTAATTTGTGGTTCATGTTAATATTTTAGAGGTAGATTTTTAGTTCTCGAAAGATTAAAGTTTAACTGTAGAAAATTGAACCACAGAAGCTTGGAGTCTATTACACTTAAAAGGTTGGATTGACTTGAGGGTTAGCAGCAAGAAAGATAAGATGCATTAAACAGTAGGTGGGCTTACTTAGCTGGACAACTGGTGACATGACATCTACACTGCATGCAAAGAAATGCCATCCATGGAGATGTTTTGGGAGTTGAAAGTTAATGAGGTTAAAAGCATTTATTGAACTCTGAAAGGCTGTGTCACCATGGGTGGAGCTTAACATTCTCTGCTTTAAATTTATCTGTGTGTTTGCTGGGAAAGGTGTTACATTTTGGACCTCTTGTGGTTGGCAACCCCGAGAGAGCTGGGAGCTGTCATTAGGTTCTGGGTAGTTTGGGTTCAGAGAAGTCTTAAGAAGCTGCCATGGTAGTGGAAGGTCATTGGTTCCGTGCAAGGAAACGGGCTCAGAAGAAGCTCTGGGAGCTATTGTAGCTCAGGACAGTTGGGAGACTGGAGTTCGGAGAAATCCAGGGGCAGTGCAAGCTTATCTGCATAAGAGTTGAAAATGTGCTGCTAAATTAAAGATGGGAGTGCAGCTTTCTGAATCCCATAAAATGCAGTCTCGGGTGCAGAGATTAAACCATCTGAAGATGAGTTTCCATTGAGGCAATCCAAATTGGAACGACTTGAGGGAATTCAGGAGGCCAGGTCTTCAAAAGTGAGAGGGAGACAGAATTTTTTTTTTTTAATTTAGAGTACCCAATTCAATTTTCCATTGAAGGGGCAATTTAGCGTGATCAATCCACCTACCCTGCACATCTTTGGGTTGTGGGGGCGAAACCTACGCAAACACTGGGAGAATGTGCAAACTCCACACGGACAGTGACCCAGAGCCGGGATCGAACCTGGGACCTCAGCGCCGTGAGGCTGCCGTGCTGCCCGGGAGACTGAATTTTGACAAGAGATTGTGACTCCGTGGTCACTGTCATCTAGGTGGGTTGCTGAGAAATCCGTGGGATCTGCCTTGGTCGCATCTGCCATTTTAATGTGCAGAATGGTGTGTTTGACAACAGTTTGCCTGTTGGAACATACTGATCTCATGTTAATTCTAAATATTAGTATATAAGATAAATATTATAGATTGTTTAACTTTTCTGACTTTGTATGGTAAAGTTTATTTTGGTTGTTTAAAATGTGGAACCTTGTCCTCCAAGTGCGTAACTACCCATTTTAAACAAGATGTTACTGGTCCATAACTGAATTGTAACACGACAGATTAATTTTTATTGATTGATATTTATTGTCACAGTACATACATAGTAGACAAAGAATAATCGACAGAGTACATTGACAATGGTGCATCAACAAATAGTGATTGGTTACAGTGCGAAACAAGGGCCAAACGAGCAGCATAGGACGTCGTGAATAGTGTTCTTATAGCGAACAGATCAGCCCAAGGGAGAGTCATTGAGGAGTCTCGTCACTGTGCTGAAGAAGCTGTTCCTATGTCTGGATTTACGGATCTTCAGAGTTCTGTATCTTCTGCCTGATGGAAGGGTCTGGAAGAGGGCAAAGCCTGGGTGTGAGTGGTCTCTGACAATGCTGTCTGCCTTCCTGAGGCAGGCGTAGACAGAATCAGTGGGAGGATGGCAAGCATGTGTGATGCGTTAGGCTGAGTTCACCACACTCTGCAGTTTCTTGCGATCTTGGGCCGAACAGTTACCATACCAAGCTGTAATGCAGCCGGATAGGATGCTCTCTATGGCACATCTGTAGACGTTTGTGAGAGTCGATACAGAAAGGCTGAATTTCTTTAGCTTCCTTAGGAAGTAGAGACTTTGGGCTTTCTTGACTGTTGCTGTAAGAGTAAGAGACAAAATGTTGAAGAGTTGGGCATGGTTCGGAAAGCCGGCCATTGAAATTTTAGATTCTGATGTTGATGTTAAATGTAATGTTAAGATAGGTGAACAGATTTTATTATGATTAGTGTATTTGAATTTTTTTAAAGGTGGTAATCCACTACAGATTCTCAGTGAACCTTAAACAGCTCCTTCTGAATTTCCATGCATGCCAACAGCACTTCAGTACAGCAACAGAAAACTTAAGGATAGTCTTGGTTTTGAAGCATCGTGCTCTTTTTCTTTCACTTTATCTGTCGTCCTCCCAAGAGTTTGACTGATCTACAGTTCCATGACTTTATGCTGCCCAACAGTATCCCACCCAAAATGGCTGTTGTTCATGTGCATTGGTTGATTTTGAACTGTAGAGAGACATCACAACGGAGTCCAGTTTTTATAGTCACCTGACATCATGTACACTTTGCAACAGGGTTGCTAAATGAAGTTTACAAGTGAGGACTCTGGCTGATTTATCTTGTTCCTTTGCCTCTTTTGCCTACAGGATGGTGAGTTCAATTGTTCTTACTGTTGCCCTGGTTGATTAGCTCAGTCAGCACAGACCATAATTTTGTGCTAGATTGCTCAGCGACACATTGAGTGTTGCATGAACCTGCTGAGCCTCGAGGGAGCTACAGTATGTCATGGATACTAGGGCATTATTTCAAAATTGTAACCGAAGCTACATTTGTGTGAAACATACCATTCAAAAATTGCCATTAATCTAAAACTAAATTTAGCCAGGAGTTGGCAGCTGTCCTGAGTTTTGAATCAGTACATCTTGTAAATTTTTCTTTGTAGGGTTAGATTTGTTCAACCAAGCATCAAAACTACTGTGATCAACTGCATCAGTTCAGATCTGTGTACAAGTCCACTGCCAGTGACAGATGTTAACTGAGAAAGTCCAGAACCATGTCTGACTGTTGTTAAGACATTTGGTCAAATCACCATAGCTTGCATAATATGTTTAACACAATATAAATGTGAAGTTCACTAACATTTTCCACTTTAAAAAAAATATATATATTTTATTAAAGTTTTCAAACAATTTTTCAGTTTTTACAAATCAACATAAAAATAATACAATAACTGATAAATAACATTATTTAAATAATATAGTGAACTAACAAAGTGACAAAAAGTAGTGCCCCCCCCCCCCACCACCACCACCCTGGGCTGCTGCTGCTGTCAATCTATTTTCCCTTAATGTTCCGCGAGATAGTCAAGGAACGGTTGCCACCGCCTGGAGAACCCCTGAGCCGATCCTCTCAGCGCAAATTTTATTAGTTCCAGCTTTATGAACCTTGCCATGTCGTTTATCCAGGCCTCCACATAAGTAGGATCTTTCGCCGGGCTATCAGGGACGCAAAGGCCAGAATATCGGCCTCTTTCGCCTCCTGCACTCCCGGCTCTTCCGCTACCCCAAATATCGCTAGCCCCCAGCCTGACTTGACCCGGACCTTCACCACCTTTGAGATCACCCTTGCCACTCCCCTCCAGTACTCATCCAATGCCGGACACGACCAGAACATGTGTGTGTGGTTCGCCGGACTTCCCGAGCACCTCCCGCACCTGTCCTCCACTCTGAAGAACCTGCTCACTCTTGCTCCCGTCATATGTGCTCTATGTAGAACCTTAAATTGAATCAGGCTAAGCCTGGCACACGAAGACGAGGAATTTGCCCTACTTAGGGCACCAGCCCACAGCCCCTCCTCAATCTCCTCCCCCAGCTCTTCTTCCCATTTTCCCTTCAGCTCCTCTACCAGCGCCTCCCCCTCATCTCTCATCTCCTGATATATTTCGGATACTTTGCCCTCCCCGACCCATACCCCCGAAATCACTCTATCCTGGATCCCCTGTGTCGGGAGCTGCGGAAATTCCCTCGCCTGTTGCCTTGTAAATGCCCTCACTTGCATATATCTGAAGATATTCCCTGGGGGCAACTCATATTTTTCTCCAGCGCTCCCAGGCTCGCAAACATCCCGTCTATAAACAGATCCCTCAGTTTCCTAATTCCTGCTCGTTGCCAACTCTGGAATCCCCCTCCATCCTTCCTGGGACAAACCTGTGGTTATTCCTAATCAGGGACCACACCGAGGCACCTGTCACCCCCCTGTCGCCTCCACTGCCCCCAGATCCTCAAGGTTGCCACCACCACTGGGTTTGTGGTATACCTTTTCGGGGAGAACGGCAGCGGCACCGTCACCAGCGCCTTTGGGCTCGTTCCTTTACAGGACGCCATCTCCAGCCTCTTCCACGCCGCCCCCTCTCCCTCCCTCATCCACTTACAAACCATCGCCACATTGGCGGCCCAGTAGTAGTCGTTCAGGCTCTGCAGCGCCAGTCCCACTCTATCCCCACTGCGCTGCAGGAACCCCCTCTTTACCCTCTGGGTCTTCCCTGCCCACACAAAGCTCATAATGCTCCTGTCTATTCTTTTGAAAAAGGCCTTTGTGATTAGAATGGGGAGACACTGAAACACGAAAAGAAACCTCGGGAGGACCATCATTTTTACCGCCTGCACTCTGCCCGTCAATGAGAGCGGCAACATATCCCACCTCTTCAAGTCCTCCTCCATCTGCTCCACCAGTCGCGTCAGATTAAGTCTGTGTAGAGTTCCCCAGTTTCTGGCTACCTGGATCCCCAAATATCGGAAGCTCCTTTCCACTCTCCTTAACGGCAGAGCGTCTATTCCTCTTCCCTGGTCCCCGGGGTGTATTACAAAAAGCTCTCTCTTCCCCATATTTAGCCTGTATCCCGAGAAATCTCCAAACTCCCTCAATATCTGCATAACCTCTGGCATCCCCTCTACAGGGTCCGCAACATATGGCAGTAAGTCATCAGCGTAGAGTGACACTCGATGCTCCTCTCCCCCTCTAACCACCCCCCTCCATTTCTTAGAGTCCCTCAACGCTATGGCCAGTGGTTCAATTGCCAACGCGAACAGTAATGGGGACAGGGGACACCCCTGTCTTGTTCCCCTGTGTAGCCGAAAATACCCCGATCTTTGCCGGTTTGTGACTACACTTGCCACTGGGGCCCCATATAGGAGTCTGACCCATCTAACAAACCCCTCCCCGAACCCAAACCTCCTCAGCACCTCCCACAAATAGTCCCACTCCACCCTATCGAATGCCTTCTCCGCATCCACCGCCGCCACTATCTCTGCCTCCCCCTCCACTGGGGGCGTCATCATCACCCCCAGCAGCCGTCGAACGTTGACATTCAGTTGTCTCCCCTTTACAAACCCTGTCTGGTCTTCATGCATCACTCCCAGGACGCAATCCTCTATCCTTGTCGCCAGCACATTTGCCAGCAGTTTGGCGTCTACATTTAGGAGTGAGATAGGCTTGCATGACCCGCATTGCAGCGGATCTATATCCCGCTTCAGAATTAATATCGTCGCCTCCGACATTGTCGGGGGTAGTATCCCCCCTTCCCTGGTCTCGTTAAAGGTTCTCGCCAACAGCGGGGCCAACAGGTCCACATATTTCCTGTGGAATTCCACCGGAAACCCGTCTGCTCCCGGGGCCTTCCCTGCCTGCATGTTCCACAGTCCCTTAGTCACCTCGTCCACCTCGATTGGCGCCCCCAGACCTGACACCTCCTGCTCCTCCACCCTCGGGAACCTTAGTTGATCCAAAAAGTGTAGCATTCCCTCTTTTCCCCTCGGGGGTTGGGACTTGTATAGCCTCTCATAAAAGGTCTTAAACACCTCATTTACCTTCCCTGCTCTCTGCTCCATAGTTCCTGTTTCATCCCTAACTTCCCCAATCTCTCTCGCCGCTATCCTCTTACGAAGTTGGTGGGCCAGCAGCCAGCTCGCCTTTTCCCCATACTCATATCGCATCCCCTGTGCCTTCCTCCACTGTGCCTCTGCCGTTCCTGTGGTCAGCAGGTCAAATTCCGTCTGAAGTCTTCGCCTTTATGCAGTCCTTCGTCTGGGGCCTCCGCATATCTTTTATCCACCCTCTCAATCTCCCCCACTAATCTATCCCTTTCTTTGCCCTCTTGTTTCTCCTTGTGGGCTTTAATGGAGATCAGCTCTCCCCTAACCACCGCCTTCAGCGCTTCCCATACTACCCCCACATGGACCTCACCATCGTCATTGACCTCCAGGTATCTCTCAATACACCCCCGCACCCTTCCACAGACCCCCTCATCCGCCAATAGTCCCACATCCAGTCGCCAGAGTGGGCGCTGCTCCCTCTCCTCTCCTAGTTCCAGAACCACCCAGTGCGGGGCATGGTCTGAAACGGCTATGGCCGAGTACACTGTTCCTGCCACCTTCGAGATCAGTGCCCTACTCATAACAAAGAAGTCTATTCGGGAATATACCTTGTGGACATGGGAGAAAAAGGAGAACGCTTTGGCCAACGGCCTAGCAAACCTCCACGGATCCACTCCCCCCATTTGTTCCATAAATCCCCTAAGCACCTTGGCCACTGCCGGCCTTCTTCCAGTCCTGGATCTAGACCGGTCTAGCCCTGGATCCAGCACAATATTGAAGCCCCCCCCCCAATTACCAAGCTTCCCACCTCCAGGTCTGGGATACATCCCAGTATCCGCTTCATAAATCCCGCGTCATCCCAGTTCGGGGCATATACATTTACCAGCACGACCGCCTCTCCCTGCAATCTACCACTCACCATCACATATCTGCCCCCATTATCCACCACTATATTCTTAGCCTCGAACGACACCCGTTTCCCCACCAGTATCGCCACCCCCCCTGTTTTTCGCGTCCAACCCTGAGTGGAATACCTGTCCCACCCATCCTTTTCTTAACCTAACCTGATCCGCCACCTTCAGATGCGTCTCCTGGAGCATGACTACGTCCGCCTTCAGTCTTTTTAAGTGCGCGAACACCCGGGCCCTCCTAATCGGCCCATTTAGGCCTCTCACATTCCACATGATCAGCCGGACTGGGGGGCCTCTCTCTCTCTCTCTCTCTCTCTCTCTCTCTCTCTCTCTCTCTCTCTCTCTCTCTCTCTCTCTCTCTCTCTCTCTCTCTCTCTCTCTCTCTCTCTCTCTCCCCGTCCAGGTCTTGCGCACCCACCTGTCCCCCAGGCGGCGCCTTCCCGTCCCGACCACCTCTTCTCTTGCCAGCTCCCCCTTGCACTCAGCAGCAGCAACCCAGTTAGTTTCCCCCCCCTCCCCCAGATTCCCATCTAGCATGGTTACTCCCCCCATAATTTAGGGAGGGAATTCTAGAGTTTGGGACCAAAATGACTAGCCGCAAATGTCAATGGTGAATGTGGCACATGTCAAAGACAATCTGGGATACACAAGAGGAGATTATTGAGATGGGAAAGGGCAGATAGAAGAATGCAGATAGTGTCCACTGACCAATCCAAGGAGGAAATACATAAGACCATAAGACAGCGGAGCAGAATTAGGCCACTCGGTCCGTCGAGTCTGCTCCGCCATTCAATCATGGCTGATATTTTTCTCATCCCCATTCTCCTGCCTTCTCCTCGTAACCCCTGATCCCCTTATTGATCAAAAACCTATCTATCTCTGTCTTAAAGACACTCAATGATTTGGCCTCCACAGCCTTCTGCGGCAAAGAGTTCCTCAGATTCACCACCCTCTGGCTGAAGAAATTCCTCATCTCTGTTTTAAAGGATTGTCCGTTTAGTCTGAGATTGTATCCTCTGCTTCTAGTTTTTCCCACAAGTGGAAACATCCTCTCCACGTCCACTCTATCCAGGCCACACGGTATCCTGTAAGTTTCAATAAGATCCCCCCTCATCCTTCTAAACTCCCAATGAGTACAGACCCAGAATCCTCAACCGTTCCTCATACGACAAGCTCTTCATTCCAGGGATCATTCTTGTGAACCTCCTCTGGACCCTTTCCAAGGCCAGCATGTCCTTCCTTAGATATGGGGCCCAAAACTGCTCACAATACTCCAAATGGGGTCTGACCAGAGCCTTATATAGCCTCAGAAGTACATCCCTGGCCTTGTATTCTAGCCCTCTCGACTTGAATGGTAACATTGCATTTGCCTTCCTAACTGCCGACGGAACCTACACGTTAACCTGAAGAGAATCATGAACAAGGACTCCCAAGACCCTTTGTGCTTCTGTTTCCTAAGTGGCTTCCCATTTAGAAAGTAGTCTATGCCTCCATTTCTCCTTCGAAAGTGCATAACCTCTCACTTTTCCACATTGTATTCCATCTGCCACTTCTTTGCCCACTTTCCTAGCCTGTCCAAGTCCTTCTGCAACCCGCTTGCTTCCTCAATACTACCTGCCTCGTTATAAATCTTTGTATCACCTGCAAACCTAGCAACAGTGCCTTCAGTTCCTTCCTCCAGATCTTTACTGTGTATTGTGAAAAGTTGTGGTCCCAGCACCGACCCCTGAGGTACACCACTAGTCACCGACTGCCATCCTGAAAAATACCCCTTTATCCCCACTTTCTGCCAGTCAGCCAATCCTCTATCCATGAAATAGTCTTTAACGTGCTGGTGTGATCATTGGCATATTGATTGACTGGGAAACATAACCTGAGCTGATTCAGTGTGGCCTTCACCAACGTGTTTGGTATCATGCAGTAAGGAAAAGGTTTTTGGCAGATTGTAATACTTTTCTTCAACGTGGTTTGAATTGTTGAATGGCTGTGACTGTGCCTGTGTGAATGGTGTTTGTGTTCAATGTGTGTTAAGTTCTGATGCCACCTTGACTTGTTTAATTATCTGAGATCTAATCTTCTTATCGGAAAGTAGCATATAACAGTGCATTTGAGGTTTTCCCACATGAAGCACCTTTTTCCCATATTGCAAGTCCAGGTCACCCCCACTGTATACAGCTCAAAAACTGGCCTAATTTTCAGCAGTCTCCATTAACAGAATCAAAGTGGAACCAGAGTTGTCACCAGCTCACTAAACAAAGCTATTATACAGGAGATATCAAAATTACATCTGTTTACTGAGGGGAAACAATGCATGTCAGAGCACTAGCCTCCTGGCTAAGCATGCATTTCTTATTGGAGCAATTAATCGTGCTTGATGGAGACTCCTGTACTTAGTACATGTTCGTTTCTGCCTTTTTTTGTTGGAAGGATTTTTAACATACTATATGTTTGACTTAGTGTGGAATACTGTTCCTCCAACTAGAATCTTCCATCTTTCCCTTCAGCAGCTCTTGATCATTAAGATCAGACACTGTCCAAGATTTAAATATTGCTCCCTATACAGTCCTGAACGCCAATACAAGAAAAAAAGACTTGCTGAAAGTGAAACTAAGTCTCTTTCTTTTGGCCACCAGTCCTCCAGGAACTCTTGTGAACTCTTTGCACTTTATCATCAATAATCACCTGTATTGTCACAAGTAGGCTTACACTAACACTGCAATGAAGTTACTGTGAAAAGCCCCAGTCGCCACATTCCGGCTCCTGTTCGGGTACACAGAGGGAGAATTCAAAATGTCCAAATTATCTAACATTGCGGCCATGCTCTTGACTACCATCTTCCTTTTGAGTTGCACATTTTCTGCTTCACATTGTAGTCCTCATAAGCATTCATGTCCTCTAAGCATTCATGTTGTGTTGAAATTAAGATATGTCTGTTTAAACTGTAAACCTATCCTTACCCAGTCTCCCTCCTATTTCTACATTCCACAGGCTAAAAGTTGATTCCTAGTCAATCCTATTTGATTTTCTAGAACGAGAGGTCATAGTCTCAGATTAAGAGGTAGCAAATTTAAAACCTAGATGAGGAGAAACTACTTCTCCCAAAGGGTCGTTCTCCCAAAGGGTCGTGAATCTGTGGAATTCTCTACCTTGGAGTGTGGTGCATGCTGGGACAGTGAGTAAATGTAAGGAGGAGTTGGACAGATTTTTAAATCAGTAATGGGTTGAAGAGTTACAGAGAACGGGCAGGATGGTTGAGTTGAGGCCATGATGAGATCAGCCATGATCGTATTGAATGGTGAAGCAGGCTCATGAGGCTAAATTGTCTACTCTTGCTCCTAGTTATGTTCTAAGAAAGTACTATTCTGTCTAATTCCACTTCCAGCTCTTGGTCTGTAACCTCTAGGTAACAACATGTCAACCACAAATCTAGTGTTCTTGATTAATAAGGGGATTTCTTGATTAATAAGGGCATCAGGGGTTATGGGGAGAAGGCAGGAGAATGGGGATGAGGAACATATCAGTCACGACTCGACGGGCCAATTGGCCTAATTTTGCTCCTATATCTTATGATCACCTCATCTCTCTACTCTGTTCAACATTGATCGGCTCTTAACTATGGGTACGAGCCCTTCATCCATGTTTCGCTGTATTTTAAAAAAATTATGGGATCATAAATTCCACTCAAAATGGTCCTGTAGCCCATGAAAAGTTGTGGAAAAGCTACAATTTCATATTGACTATATTAGCGGGGAGATGATAAGTGTAGTGGTAATGCTGCAGGGCTATTAATCCAGAGACCCAAGGCTCTATGGGCGGCACGGTAGCACAGTGGTTAGCACTGTTGCTTCACAGCGCTAGGGACCCGGGTTCAATTCCCAGCTTGGGTCACTGTCTGCATGTTCTCCCTGTGTCTGCACGGGTTACCTACGGGTGCTCCAGTTTCCTTCCACAAGTCCCGAAACCCGTGCTTGTTAGATGAATTGGACATTCTGAATTCTCCCTCTGTGTACCCGAACAGGTGCCGGAATATGGCGACTAGGGGCTTTTCACAGTAACTTCATTGCAGTGTTAATGTAAGCCTACTTGTGACAATAGAGATGATTATTATGAAATTAAAAGTTTAATGATCGCCATGAAACCATTGTCGATAGTCATAAAAGAAAACCCATCTGGCTCACTTGCGTCCTTTAGGGAAGGAAGTCTGCCATCTTTACCAGTCTAGCTTACATATGACTCCAGACCAACAGCAATGTGGTTGACTCTTAAAAGCCCTCAGGAATGGACAATAAATGCTGGCCCGCCCAGCGAAGCCCACATCCCATAAACAAATAAAGATATTTAAAAACTTGGCCCTACATTCTTGTCTGCACTCTGTGTATGCAGGGAAGTGGCATTGAGACCACAATCAGACCAGCCTTGATCTTATTGAATGATGGAGCAAGCTCAAGGGCCGATGATGTACTCCTAATTTGTATGTTCGTATGTATATTATGCTTCCAAAATTGGTCGAATGGATGTTCCCTCTCTCCCACTACTGTTAGTAGCCTGTCTTGCCCCAAAGATGGGAGTTTCTCTCTCCCTAACCAACTATACTGTCCTGCACCTCCAAAGCCATAAAGTGCATTTCGTCAGTAGATCCTCCTGCCATTTACCCTAACCTCCCTCCTATATTAGTTGTGAAATGCTTTGACATTTAATTGTGCTAAGAGCACTACAGTAGTTGCTGGTTTGGCTGAGATTGTGAGTGAGAAGGGATGAAGAACATGCTGTTTCTATCATAAAGGTGTTGTACCAATTTAAAGCGTGAATATGTGTACCTCGATTCTTAAAAAAAAATAATCAAACCATTTTTACACCTTTGTGCTTATTTGTGTGTTTCACCTTTCCCATTACCTCTATCCTCCAGCAAGGGAGTTCACTGCACAATCAACAGCAAGACACCTGGCCATTGTTCTCCTTTGTAATCCAGGGGATTATTGTTTAAACAGCAAGTGCTGATGAGACCATCAGGGAGCTAGCTTCGAGGAACTGTGCGAAGGAGCAGAATCAACAAGTGCCAATTAACCAAAATTGTCATTTTAACTGTAAATCCTAACTGAGCTTGAGCATATATACTCATTACATTCTTCATACCAACTCCCTTGATAAGTATGAGGTCATCAAGAAATGTTAACAGAAAGAAAAAAGATGTTGATTTCTTTCATGTGGCAGCTTTTTGTTGGAAAAAGTCCTGATACCACTTTGCCATCTGTAGCCTCTTTCACTTTGTAATTGCTAAAATGCTAACTGATTTTTTTTTCAATGCCTATTTTCAGTTTACATAGTTCAGATATGAGAACACCTAATGAGTTTATTTGTTAAATTATTCCACTGGACAAAAAATGAAAAACAATGCATTAAGGTGTATGAATGCATCTGACATCAAGTCTGCTCGGGCTCGTCACAGAGCACTTCTCATCCAGTTAATTTTAACATAGCAGATATTATCTATTCTTTCATGGGATGTGGGCCTCAATGGCAAAGCCATCATTTATTGCCCATTCCTAACTGTCCATGAACTGAGTGTCTTGCTAAGCCATTATAGAGGGCAGTTAAGAGTGAACTACATTGTTGTAGGTCCAGGGACACTTGTAAGTCATAACCAGGTAAGAATGGCAGATTTCCTTCCCTAAATGATATTAGTGAACCATCACTGAGACTAGTAATTCCAGATTTATTGGTAGAATTTAAATTCCAGCAACAGCTGCCATGGTGGGATTTGAACCCATGTGCCCAGATATTAATAATAATATTGGAGAAGTTCCAGCTACTGAGATCTAATATATTTAGGTATTTGCAGGTCGTGAGTTTTTGCACAAGGAGATACCTTGATTTCCCCTGGCAGCGTCACCCTCGCTCTTGGATAGGGTCCTGTCTCTGACCAAGTTGGGTGAGGTGAGGATTTCAGATATTTATGGCCAGATCCTGTCATGGCACAGTCTTCATTGGAGGAAGTAAAGAAAAAGTGGGAGGGTGAACTGGATCCAGTGTTTGATGGGGGGGGGGGGGGGGGGCGGTGGAGTGAGGCTCTTCACATGGTCAACTCCATCTCCTGTTGTGCTAGGCTCAGCTTGATCCAGTTCAAGGTGGTGGACAGGGCTGACTTGACCAGGGCACGGATGAGTGGTTTCTTCTCCTGGGTGGAGGATAAGTGCAAACTTTGTGCCAGAGGACTGGCGAACCATACGCACATGTTCTGGTCTTGTCCTAAACCTGTGAGCCATGATGTGGAGATGCTGGCATTGGACTGGGGTGAGCACAGTAAGAAGTCTTACAACACCAGGTTTAAGTCCAACAGGCTTGTTTTAAATCACTAGCTTTCAGAGCACTGCTCCTTCCTCAGGTGAATGAAGAGGTAGGTTCCAGAAACATATATAAATAGACAAAGTCAAAGATGCAACACGATGCTTTGAATGCGAGCACTTGCAGGTAATTAAGGTGAGAGGGGAGAAGGACCCAGAGGGGCAATTTCTTCACTCAGAGGGTAGTGAGTGTCTGGAATGGGCTGCCAGAGGTAGTAGTAGAGGCGGGTACAATTGTGTCTTTCAAAAAGCATTTAGATAGTTACATGGGTAAGATGGGTATAGAGGGTTATGGGCCAAGTGCGGGCAACTGGGACTAGCTTAATGGTAAAAACTGGGCGGCATGGACTGGTTGGGCCGAAGGGCCTGTTTCCATGCTGTAAACCTCTATGATTCTAAGTATTTACATATCCAGAGAGAGGGGTAACCCCAGGTTAAAGAGGTGTGTATTGTCTCAAACCAGGACACTTGGTAGGATTTCGCAAGCGCAGGCCAGATGGGCAGTGCATGTAATGCTACGTGAATCCAAGGTCCCGGCTGAGGCCGTCCTCGTGTGCGGAACTTGGCTATAAGTTTCTGCTCGGCGATTCTGCGTTGTCGTGCGTCCTGAAGGCCGCCTTGGAGAATGCTTACCCGGAGATCAGAGGCTGAATGCCCTTGACTGCTGAAGTGGTCCCTGACTGGAAAGGAACATTCCTGCCTGGCGATTGTCGCGCGATGTCCGTTCATCCGTTGGCGCAGCGTCTGCATGGTCTCGCTAATGTACCACACTTCGGGACATCCTTTCCTGCAACGTATGAGGTAGACAACGTTGGCCGAGTCGAACGAGTATGTACCACATACCTGGTGGGTGGTGTTCTCGTGTGTAATGGTAGTACCCATGTCGATGATCTGGCACGTCTTGCAGAGATTGCCATGGCTGGGCTGTGTGGTGTCGTGGTCGCTGTTCTGAAGGCTGGGTAGTTTGCTGCAAACAATGGTTTGTTTGAGATTGCGCGGTTGTTTGAAGGCAAGTAGTGGGGGTGTGGGGATGACCTTGGCAAGATGTTCATCTTCATCGATGACTTGTTGAAGGCTGCAAAGAAGATGTCGTAGTTTCTTTGCTCCAGGGACATAATGGACGACGAAAGGTACTCTGTCGGTTGTGTCCCGTGTTTGTTTACTGAGGAGGTCAGTGCGGTTCTTTGCCGTGGCATGTTGGAACTGTCAATCGATGAGTCGAGCGCCATATCCCGTTTGTACGAGGGCATCTTTCAGCATCTATAGATGTCTGTTACGCTCCTCCTCGTCTGAGCAGATCCTGTGTATACGGAGGGCTTGTCCACAGGGGATGGCTTCTTTGATGTGTTTAGGGTGGAAGCTGGACAAGTGGAGCATCGTGGAGGTTATCCGTGGGCTTGCAGGAAAACAAAGTGCTGAGGTGACCGTCCTTGATGGAGATGAGTGTGTCCAAGAATGCAACCGATTTTGGAGAGTCGTCCATGGTGAAATCTAATGTGGGATAGAGCTTATTGATGTCATCGTGTAGTCATTTCAGTGATTCTTCGCCGTGGGTCCAAAGGAAAAAAATGACATCGATGTATCTGGTGTATAATTTCAGTTGAAGGTCCTGTGCGGTGAGGAGGTCTTGTTCAAACTTGTGTATGAAGATGGTGGCATATTGGACTTCCGGTGGCGGCTATGGAGGAGTAAGTCGCACATTTGGTGGCTCCTGCTCGGGTTGGACTTTTGGACCTTTTCCCCAGAGGCAATTGTGCACTGAATTCCCACATCAGTGCATGGAGAGAAGGACTAGAAGTGCTCGTAAAGGCAGAAACAGAAAGACAGAGAAGGCTTGGGCTGAAGCTGCAGCAGGAGACAGCATGACGGAGGACCGGACCTCTGGTTTGTCGACCCAGCGGTCAACGGAGCAGCTGATGCAAGTTATTCAGGAAAGCTTTGCTAAGCAGAAACGGGACTGCTTGGACCCGATTAAAGAGTCGATTGAGCGGCTGGAGCTTAGATTGGACGCCCAAGATCAGGCGATCCAGAAGGTGGAGAAGGCGCTGGCCGAGCAGGAGGAACTCAAACTGCGGTGGAGTTGGAGGTGGGATGCTGAGAGACCAGCAGAAGAAGCTCCTGGAGAAGGTGGAGGACCTAGAGGATAGGTCCCGCCGGCAGAACTTGAGAATCATTGGGCTCCCGGAGGGGTCCGAAGGAGCGGACGCTGGGGCATACATCGCATATATGTTTGAGAAGCTGCTGGGAGATGGGGCATTCTCCCGACCATTGGAGGGGACAGGGCTCACAGCACTCGCGAGGAATCTGCGAACGGGAGACCCCCCCCCCACGAGGGAAATGGTGGTGAGACTCCACAGGTACTTGGATAAGGAGCGCATTCTACAGTGGGGCCAAGCAGACACGGAGCTGTAAGTGGGACAATAGTATCCTGTGGGTCTACCAAGACCAGAGTGTGGAGGTGGCCAGGAGAAGAGCAGGCTTCAACCAGAGTAGGTCGATCCTTTTTAGGAAAAAGGGTGAAGTTTGGATTGTTGTATCCTGGCCCGTCTCTGGGTCACGTACGAGGAACAGCACTTGTATTTCGAGTCGCCTGAGGACGCGCAGGACTTCGTGGAAAGGACTGGTGGTGGACTGAGAACTTTTGAACTTTGCTGCAACGTTCATGTGTTTTTTTTCTTCTTTTTGTTTCTCTGTTCCTTTTTTAAAAAAAAAGCTAATTTTTCGTTTTGTGGAAGCTGTTTGTAATGCCTTCTGTATTGATTTGGGACCAGTGGCAGAGCTGAGTGAGATCAGGTTTCATTTGCACTGTTGGGGATGGAGGTGTGCTTGTTTAGATTTTGGTGTTTTTCTGTTGGGCAATTGTGTGGGGATTGTTGGATGTTGGAGTATGTTTGCATGAGCAGGTGGGTAGGGAACAATAGGTGGGAGACTATCGGCGCCAGGGATGGGGGCCACCAACCTAGCTGGGCGGGCTAGCTCACGGAAGCGCAGTGAAGGGGGGGGAGTGCATATGTTCGGTTTATCAAAGGGGTTGGGTTACAGAGTGTTGTTACTGGGGGGCGGGTGGGGTGGTGAAATGTCTTGCTGACGAGGGAGGGACTTGGGCCAAGGGACAGAGAGTAGGTTGGGGGGGGCGGAGGGCTGCCTGGGGTTGGGCCCAGTGGAGGCGCGGAGCATGGGCTGGAGGTGGCTCAAAAAGGGGATGGCTGGTTGGTGAAGTGGGGGGGGGGGGGGGCAAAGGAGCCCCCCAACTAGGCTGATCACCTGCAATATTCAAGCGTTAAATGGGCCAGTCAAGAGGGCACGTGTGTTCGTGCATCCTATGGGACTGAAGGCAGACGTGGTAATGTTGCAGGATATGCATCTTCGAGTAACTGACCACATTAGATTGAGGAAAGGCTAGGTCAGTCAGGTCTTTCACTCGGGACTGGATTCAAAGACTAGAGGGGTCGCGATCCTGATCAATAAGCGGGTGGTGTTGGAGGCGGGTAGAATAGTTTTGGATGCGGGAGGTCGGTACATTATGGTCAGTGGGAAACTGGAGGGGGTGCAGCTGGTATTAGTAAATGTGTATGAGCCAAATTGGGATGATGTGGAGTTTAAGGGGATGCTGGGGAGGATACCGGACCTGGACTCGCACAGGTTGGTCATGGGAGGGGACTTCAACACAGTTATTGACTGTGGCTTGGACTGGTCAAGCTCGAAAACGGGCAGTGTGCCAGCAATGGCAAAGGAACTAAAAGGGTTCATGGAGCAGATTGGGGGGGGGGGGGGGAGATGGGAGGTGGAATCCACGGAGATTTGGGCAGAATCCATGGAGATTTGGGCAGCCGATGGTGAAGGAGTTCTCATTCTACTCACAGGTGCATAAAGTGTACTCCTGGATCGATTTCTTCATTTTGATCATTGCCTTACTGGCAGGGGGTGGTGGACACTGGGTACTCGGCGATCACAATCTCAGATCACGCTCCGCACTGGGTTGACCTGCAGATTAGTAAAGACAGTAACCAGCGCCCGCACTGGAGGTTAGATGTGGGACTTTTGGCTGACGATGGCGCATGCGAGCGGCTGAGGAAATGTATTCAGAACTGCTTGCAGATCATTGACACGGGGGAAATTTCAGCAGCAGTGGTCAGAGGGGAGCTGATCTCGATACGGACCCATAGGGAGTAGGTGGACAGGGCAGAGACGGACCGACTGGTAAAGGAGATACTACAGATTGATAGGAGGTATGCGGAGACCCCAGAGGCAGGGCTTTTAAGGGAACGGCGGAGGCTACAGGTGGAGTTCAGCTTGTTAACCAGAGAGAGGGCAGTGGAGCAGCTGAGAAAGGCGAGGGGGGCAATCTATGAACATTGAGAGAAGGCCAGCAGAATGC
Source organism: Scyliorhinus torazame (assembly GCF_047496885.1). Lineage (NCBI taxonomy): Eukaryota > Metazoa > Chordata > Chondrichthyes > Carcharhiniformes > Scyliorhinidae > Scyliorhinus > Scyliorhinus torazame. The sequence continues at coordinate 62,356,080 of NC_092724.1, read as the reverse complement.
TTGCACATTAGCTTCAAAAGAGGGAGGCAGTCAGGGAGATAGGGAAAGTAAATGACGGAGATGGGAACCTGGTTGGAGATTCAGCAGGGGTGAATAAGGCGTTTAGGGATTTCTAGAGTAGGCTGTTCTGGGATATTGGGGCCGGTGTTCATGAGGGTGTTCAATGAAGCAAGGGAAAGAGGGGTGCTGCCCCCGATGATGTCACAGGCCATGATTTCGCTGATTGTGAAGCGGGACAAGAACCCACAGCTGTGTGGGTCCTACAGGCCAATATCCCTGTTGAATGTGGATGCCAAACTGCTGGCCAAAAGTTTGCTCTCCAGGATTGAGGATTGTGTTCCGGACGTTATTGGGGAGGACCAGACAGGGTTCAAGTGTTGGCAATTGGTGGCCAAGGTAAGAAGGTTGTTAAATGTGATCATGATGCCCCCGGAAGGTAGGGAGGTGGAGGTAGTGATCGCAATGGATGCAGAAAAGGCTTTTGATCGGGTAGAATGGATTATCTGTGGGAGGTACTGGGACGGTTCAGATTTGGGCGGGGCTTTATTGACTGGGTCAGGTTGCTGTATCAGGCTCCTGTGGCAAGCGTACGGACGAATAGGGCAACATCGGACTATTTTAGACTGCACCGGGGACGAGACAGAGATGTCCTCTCTCCCCACTTTTGTTCGCGCTAGCTATAGAGCCGTTGGCAATTGCTCAGAGCTGGAAGGGGCTGGTCTGGGGGTGGTGGAGCACAGACTCTCGCTCTATGCAGACGACCTGCTTCTGTATCGGACCCATTAGAGGGGATGGAAGAAATCATGAGGATTCTAGGGGAATTTGGCCGTTTTTCTGGGTATAAGCTAAATATGGGGAAAAGTGAGATGTTTGCAGTCCAGGCGAGGGGACAGGAGAGACGATTGGGGGAGCTGCCGTTTAGATTAGTATGGGGAAGCTTAAGGTACCCAGGCATTCAAGTGGCGCGGGAATGGGACCGGCTGCATAAATTAAATCTGACCCGGCTGGTAGACCAAATGAAGGACTATTTTCGGAGATGGGACGCGCTCCCGTTGTCATTAGCTGGGAGGGTGCAGACGGTGAAGATAACGGTCCTCCCGAGATTCCTGTTCGTGTTTCAATGTCTCCCTATCTTTATATTCCGCGGTCCTTTTTTAAACGGGTCAACAAAGTGATCTCTGGCTTTGTTTGGCCGGGCAAGAGCGGAGTTGGGGAGAGGGTGGGCTGGCGCTGCCGAATTTTAGTAAGTATCACTGGGTGGCGAATATAGCCATGAACGGGAAGTGGGTGATGGGGGAGGGGTTGGCATGGGAGCATATGAAGGCGGATTCATGCAAAGGCTCCAGTTTGGTAGCGTTGGTAACTGCGCTTATGCCGTTCCCGACAGCACGGTACTCCACCAGCCCCGTGGTGGTGGCGGCCCTGAGAGTCTGAGGGCAATGGAGGAGACATGTGGAGCAGAGGGAGCATCGGTCTGGTCCCCAATCTGTAATAATCACCAATTTGCCCTGGGAAGTATGGATGGGGGGTTCCGGATATGGCGGAGAGCAGGGATTGAGAGGATGGGGGATATGTTTATAGAAGGGAGCTTTCAGAGTACGAGGGCGCTGGAGGCGAAGTTTGGGTTGGCGAGGGGAAACAAATTCGGGTATCTGCAGGTGCGGGATTTCCTACGTAAACCGGTGTCAACCATCCCGCTCCTACCGCTAAGGGGGATTCAGGACAGGGTAGTTTCCAGAGGGTGGGTAGGAGAAGGGAGCGTCTTGGACATTTACAAGGAACTTATGGGGTCAGAGGAGACGCAGACCGAGGAGCTGAAGCGCAAGTGCGAGGAGGAGCTGGGAGGAGAGATAGAGGATGGCCTTTGGGCGGACACGTTGAGTAGAGTCAATGCGTCCGTAACATGTGCCAGGCTCAGCCTGATACAATTTAAGGTCATTCACCGGGCTCTCATGACAGTGACCCGGATGAGCAGATTCTTTGGGGTGGAAGACAGGTGTGCAAAATGAGCGGGAGGACCAGCGAACCATGTTCACATGTTCTGGGCTGTCCAAAGCTTCGGGGATTTTGGCAGGGGTTTGCAGATGTCATGTCATGTCCACGGTGTTAAAACAAGCGTGGCGCTGAGTCCAGAGGTGGCGATTTTCGGGGTGTCGGAAGACCCAGGAATCCAGGAGGAGAAAGAGGCAGACATTCTGGCCTTTGCTTCTCTGGTAGCCCGGAGACGGATACTAATAGCTTGGAGGGACTCGAGGCCCCCGAAGACGGAGACCTGGCTATCGGACGTGGCTAGCTTTCTCTGTTTGAAGAAAATCAAGTTCGCCTTGAGAGGGTCACTGTTCGGGTTTGCCCGGAGGTGGATGAAGAACTTGTTGTCGAATGTGAAGATGTTGTGATCCAGAATGAAGCAGATGAGTTGCAGAATTGCGTCTGGAGATTGGCAGTTGTCGGTGTTGAGTACTGAGGCTGTTGCAGCAATGCCGTCGTCATGGGGGATGTAACCTGGTGTTGTGAGACTTCTTACTAAACCTGTGACATTCTAGGTCTCCTTTTTCATCACCATATCAGGGATTCTGGGTATTCAGCTGGAGCCTTGCCCGTTGGTGGCTATTTTTGTGTAGGACTCCCCGGTGTTGCAGGCAGAGGTACGATGGAATACTGTCCGCTCGGCCTGGATGAGTGCTGCTCTAACAACATTCAAGAAGTTCAACATCAATCAGATTAAAGCAGTCCACTTGATCGACTCCCCATCCACCACCTCAAACATTCACTTCCTTTACCACTGACGAGCAGTGAGTACCATATGTACGATTCACTGCTGCAACCCATCAAGGTTTCTTCAACAGCATCTTCTAAACCCGCAAGCTCTACCACCTAGAAACACTAGAACCGGAGATGCGAGTCAAAGTATCATCTTGCATCATTGACTTTGTCTATATATATATAATATATATATATATATATAATATATATGTTTCTGGAACCCACCTCTTCATTCACCTGAGGAAGGAGCTGCACTCTGAAAGTGATTCAAAACAAACCTGTTGGACTTCTTACTGTGCCCACCTCAGTCCAATGCCAGCATCTCCACATTATGAAAATATATCACCATTCCTTCACTCTTAGTGAGTCAAAATCCTAGAACTCCCTCCCGAACAGCACTGGGTGTATTTGCACTACGTGGATTGTGGCGGTTAAAGAAGGCCGCATGGCACCAGCTTTCAAAAGCAATTGGGGATCGGCAGTAAATGTTGATGTGGTCAGCGACAGCCACATCCTGTGAAAGAAAAATAATAATAAGATGTGACTTTGGCAAAGGAGAGTGAGACAAAATAGTGCTCGATTATGGTCTAGCCAGATGTGTTGATGGATGGCTGAGCCATTTGTGTGTCAGAAACAGTCCAATTTCTTCCCTTGGGCCAGATGGAGTAAAGATGGTGAACAGGTTGGGAGAGCAACATTTTACTGAGGACACGTACATCAAGGTGGAAGAAAGACGACGGTTGACAGATGAAGAACTATCTTGGCAAATGAACAGCCAAAGATTAAACATTTTGGCATTTGAAAGTGTACTTATCAGTCATTTGTGGGATGGATTTAATTTCTTCAAGGCTGAGTTAGATTGATTTTAGATACAGCAGCACTGCTGCTTCACGGCGCTGAGGACCCGGGTTCGATCTCGGCCCTGGTTCACTGTCCAAGAGGTGTTTGTGCATTCTCCCCGTGTCTGCATGGGTCTCGCCCCCACACCCCAAAGATGTACATAGAAGGTGGATTGACCATGCTAAATTTACCCTTAATTGGAAAAAAGAATTGGGTACTCTAAATTTATATTTAAAAAATGTATGATTTTTGATAGACATGGGAGTCTGCAGTTATGAGGAGCAGATAGGAAGGGGGAGTTGAGACCACAAATGACCTCCTGATTCCGATGTTCCTGTTGATCTCTCTATCTCCCCCCGCCCCCCCCCCCCCCCCCCCTCTATTTTATATGTCTTTTCAAAATGTTGTGGAATATTTAGTTCCCATCCTTGGTCATTCAACCACGTCTTTACAATGGCGACTAGATCAAACCATTTTTCTCTGTTTGTGCCCTGCCATTAATTTGTCTATCTTGTTTGAAATGTTCCTTGCGTTCAGGTATAACATTCATCATTTTTACTTTTTAATCCTTGATTTGACAATTTTCTCTGCCCTTTCCTGCAGCACTGCTTGCAGTCGCGCCTTCCTGCCCCTGACCATTAATCAGACCTTTGCACTACTTAACCTGAGGGGGTGTAACTGCCTCCTGAATTACATATCCAGGCAATACTCTCCCCATCCGATGCCCCATAAATCTTGGTCTTCAAGCCAACAATTGAGCTGAGGTTCCCTGACTTACTGGAGAACATGCTCCCTATTTAATTTTATTTAATTAATTGCAGTTAATTAATTTAAACAACTTGGCTTTTTAACTAATTGCTTGATTTATTTTAAATGATGATAGGTAGATTAACTTTTAATGTTTATTTGCAATTTACCCCATCGCCCTGCCATTCACAAAATGACCTTTGTAACTGCTTCATTCAGTTTCATCCTTTTCTTATTAGATCTATTTGTTTACCTAAAGGATACTTTTAAAAATTAGTTTGTGGCAAAGCCAGCATTTGTTATCCATCCTTAATTGCCCTTGAGACAGTAGCGGTGAGCCAACTTGAAATGCTGCATCTTGATATTGGGTACACTAACAGTGCTGTTCCAAACTTTTAAACTAGTGATAATGAAGAAACGACAATACGGTTCCAATGAGGATGGTGTGTGGCATGGAGGAGATGTTCCGGGGGTGTTCTCCTGCAACTGCTGATGCTGTCCTAGGCGATAGAAGTCATTGGTTTGAATAGTGCTTTCAAAGGAGACTTGGCAAGTTGCTGCTTGTAGATGGATGCACATTGCTGCCATTGTGCGTCGGTGATGGAGGGAGTGAATATTCAAAGTGGTGGATGGTGTTTTGTCCTGGGTGGCGTTGAGCCTCTGCAGCTGGAATGGCACTCATCCTGGCAAGTAGAGAGTATTCCACTACTGCTTTTAATGCATAGATACATGATAAATTACACACTTAGCTCTGATTCCTTGGCTCTTGCTACTCTGACTTCTGTACTGACTGGGGTCAGTTATTGTGTTTAACCCCCCTCTTGCTTGGATTAAGCAGTTGCATGCTTTTTAAATCAACAACACTCAGGTATCCAGAAGACTTGCCTCGTTCAAGTATCAGACTATTAATGCTGTCACAAAAGTTTGCTTACATTCTTCTCTGTTATCAGGCATTATATCTGTTAGTCAACTCAGTTGACCTTCCCCAATCCCCCTACCCCTATGTGTGTGTCCACTCGTGCCTCGAATTTAAAGTTTTTGCCCTTTGTGTTTAAATCCCTCCATGGTCTTCCCTCTTCCTCCAGCCCTATAACCACCAGGAAACATGGGTACCACGAGCCTTTTCTGATCTTGTTCTGTTCACCTTGGTTCTGTAACCCTCAAAGCCCTTGTCTGACAAAAATGTATCTATCTTTAATTCACACTTCAACTGCATTTTGGAGAGAGAAAATGTCCATTACAGCTGTCCGTTGTGTGAAGAAGTTGGTTTGAAGAAGGTAAAAGCCAACATTTTTTTGTACCTCTCCACTAGGTTTCACTGAATTCTGTACATGAACCTCCAAACTCAGTTACCAATGTGGATCAATAGCTGATATCCCTTGATATCATAGAATCTCTACAGTGTTGAAGGAGGCCATTCGGTCCATCGGGTCTACACCGACCCACTACCTATGCTACTCCCTGCCCTATCCCTGTAACCTCACCTAACTTTTGGACACCAAAGGGAAATGTAGCATGGCCAATCCACCTTGTTAAGTAATGGGTCAAGAGACATTGCAATTAGTTGTCTCATTTATGTTAAGTATCCATTAATTGACACTGATATGTAAAGGGGCTTCAGGTGGCCTCTGGGAGGTGGTGTGTTGTTAAGAGTTTTGTGCAGAGGCTGTGGAAGTGAAATAAATGGTGTTTGGTGAAAAGGAACAAGAACTTTAGACTCTTCATTTCACAACAACTAAAACGTCTAACACACCTAACCTGCACATCTTTGGATATCCACTCAGCATTTCTTGAAATCACCTTTCAAACTGGCAGTTCTTGGCATTGATCCCCCCCCAAATGATTACTTTCCTCATCTACTTTTCCCCCCATCAACCCCCCCCCTTCTGGCAGACTGGAGGAATTTTTGAACCTTTGTATAACTGCTGTCTAAGCTAATTGTCCTAGCTTTGGGTTGACAATGCAGCCTGAAGTCCACTTGCTCCTAATAGACTTTTCATTAAGCCTTATTTATCAGCGCAGCACATACTACCATCTTTTCCAATTGCCATGTAGAAGGTAATTGGAAATGTTTATTATCCAGACAGTAATTCAGTAGCACGCTTTCTTCAGACTTGAGGGTGCCTTTGAATTTGTTAAAGTCACCAGACGTGTTTCTCAGTGACAGCCCAAAGGGCTCAATTTGGACATGCTTAATCATGAATTTTAGCCAGCAAATAAAGTTTGGTTAATTTACATGTGATTGTGCACCCTGAAGGATGTAGCCCTGTCATTTGAAATGACCCCCTTGGCCTCCTTACATGCTGCATTGTAGTCTACATTTGCAGCAGCTCTGCGTTACTCTGAAAAGACTTTGAGTACTACTTTAGAGGCAGGTCCTTCTTAATGATTGAACAGGATCTAGTTTTAGTTGCCCATGGCTTGACCACAAAGGTATCATGGGGCACATCGTCTGCTCAACAGGGCGAAGTCGGCCCTGTACAGGAACAATGTCAAAGGGACAGCATTGTAGCATAGTGGTTAGCACAATTGCTGCACAGCTCCAGGGTCCCAGGTTCAATTCCCGGCTTGGTCACTGTCTGTGCGGAGTCTGCACGTTCTCCCCGTGTGTGCGTGCGTTTCCTCCAGGTGTTCCGGTTTCCTCCCACAGTCCAAAGATGTGGATTAGCCATGCTAAATTGCCCTTCGTGTTGGATGGGGTTACTGGGTTATGGGGATAGCGTGGAGGTGTGGGCTTGTGTACGGTGCTCTTTCCAAGAGTCGGTGCAGACTCGATGGGACGAATAGCCTCCTTCTGCACTGTAAATTTTATGAAATGTATGAAATTGGGGATGTTGTATCAAGTCAGGCTCTGGGTAACATACCAGAAAAGAGAGCACTATTTCACTGCCCCTGCAGAGGCGGACAAGCTCATCCAAAAAAGCCAAACATAAGGGAGACAGCAATGAGGTGGACACAGGGGAGGCAAAGAAAACGGCTGAACAATTTGCGCGGAATTGTATCATCTCGTTATAAGACCATAAGACATAGGAGCGGAAGTAAGGCCATTCGGCCCATCGAGTCCACTCCACCATTCAATCATGGCTGATTTCAACTCCATTTACCCGCTCTCTCTCCATAGCCCTTAATTCCTCGAGAAATCAAGAATTTATCAACTTCTGTCTTAAAGACACTCAACGTCCCGGCCTCCACCACCTTCTGTGGCAATGAATTCCACAGACCCACCACTCTCTGGCTGAAGAAATTTCTCCTCATCTCTGTTCAAAATGACTCCCTTTTATTCTAAGGCTGTGCCCCCTAGTCCTAGTCTCCCCTGCTAATGGAAACAACTTCCCTACGTCCACCCTATCTAAGCCATTCATTATCTTGTAAGTTTCTATTCGATCTCCCCTCAACCTCCTAAACTCCAATGAATATAATCCCAGGATCCTCAGACGTTCATCGTATGTTAGGCCTACCATTCCTGGGATCATCCGTGTGAATCTCCGCTGGACCCGCTCCAGTGCCAGTATGTCCTTCCTGAGGTGTGGGGCCCAAAATTGCTCACAGTATTCCAAATGGGGCCTAACTAATGCTTTATAAAGCTTCAGAAGTACATCCCTGCTTTTATATTCCAAGCCTCTTGAGATAAATGACAACATTGCATTTGCTTTCTTAATTACGGACTCAACCTGCAAGTTTACCTTTAGAGAATCCTGGACTAGGACTCCCAAGTCCCTTTGCACGTCAGCATTATGAATTTTGTCACCGTTTAGAAAATAGTCCTTGCCTCTATTCTTTTTTCCAAAGTGCAAGACCTCGCATTTGCCCACGTTGAATTTCATCAGCCGTTTCTTGGACCACTCTCCTAAACTGTTATGAACAGGGAAACCAGTTTGCCGAAAGGAGGGGGTGAATGCAGCAGAGCGTAGGAGACGGTGAGGAGGAGACTGAGGAGAAATCGGCATAGCGGGTGTAGGAGGTGGTCAGATGGACTCTAGGAGGGGGGGCCATCACGGGAGCAGGAAAGTGAGCGGTAGGAGGTATGGGGCGGGGGTGGGGGGGTGCTGCGGCGCAAATCCCACCAGGGAGAAAGTGCCTGCCAAGTGGCGAGGCACATCACCATGGGGGGGGGGGTGGGGGGGGCAGCAGAGGGGCAAACAGGAGGGGGACAACATGGTCAGCAAGCGAAGAGGGAAACAAATCCATAGGGGGAACAAAACAGCAAGGGAGAGAGGGAAGGGCTCTAGACTGGCTTCAACAGGCCACTCTTGGAAATGTGGAACAAGATGGCACCGCAAGCAGCAACTTTTGAGGGTCCCTGAACAAAGGGAAACCCCGGAGTGTCGGGGCTCACCCATGTGACATACACGCAGTTGGCGGCTATGTTGACAATGGGAAACTCAAGAGCGCAGGGGCCTGGCCTCATGGTGAGTACTGTGACTGTGGCCATTTTGGATGGCCCCCGACAAAGGAAACCCCAGAGTGCAAGGGCGCATCCACAAAGTAAATATGGTTGGTCCCGCAGGGGGTGGCGTGAGGGGACACTTAAGAAAAACCCATCAGACTAGTAACGTGGAACATCACAGGACTTAACAGCCTAGTGAAAAGATCCAGAGTTTCTGCCCACCTGACAAGCCAGAAAGCCAACAATAGTCTTCCTCCAAGAGATGTACCTGAGGGAGAATGACCGACTGCGGGTAAGGAAAGGAAGGGCTGGGTGGGATAGATGTACCATTCACATTACGGGACGAGAGCTAGGGGAATCCATACTGATAAGTAAGTGGACGGCGTTTACTGCGATGGAGATGGTTACGGACCAAGTACGTCATGGTCAGCGGTGTCCTAGACAGGCCTCTGGTGGTCCTTGTTAACGCCCAACTGGGGCGACACTGAGATTATGAAAAAGACCATGGCGGAAATCCCCACCATAGATACGCACCGACTGATCATTTGGTTTGGGGGGGGGGGGATTGCGGTGGGAGACTAACTGTACAGAACCCACTGACGACAGATCGAACCCCAAAACGGGACAACCAGCAGGCATAGCTAGAGAACTAGGGAAATTTATGGAGCAGATGGGGGGGGGGGGTGTACCGGTTGAGAAGGAGTTCTCACTTTATTTGCACGTGCAAAAGGTCTATACCCGCATCAACCTCTTCGTAGTGGGGAAATCGGGTGCTTCCAGGAATAGTAAGAACAGAATACATCTGGATCTTCATTTAGCACACTAGCTGGATGTGAGATTGGAGATGGGCCATGCCCAACATCCCACATGGAGGTTGCACATAGCTGCACTGGCTGACAAGGTCTTCTGCCAGAAAACATCACAGGCCATAGATGAGTACATCACGAACAGCCAGAATGGGGAGGTCTCACCCTCTATGCTTTTGGAGGCACTGAACACTGTGATCAGAGGGGAGAATATTGCCTACAGGGCACGAAGGGAAGGTGGCTGATCGACTACGTTCTGGAGGTAGACAGAAAATACTCCGAGGCCCTGACCATAGAGCTTCTGGCAGAGAGGGAAAAGCTACAAATGGACTTTAACCTGCTATCCACCAGGAAAGCAGTGCACCAACTCCGCCAAACACGAGAGGGCCTTCTACGAACACCGAGACAAGGCTAACCGCCTACTTGCTCACCAGCTGAGAAAGCAGGCAGCCATGAGGGAGATAGCGCTGCGCTCGTAAAGGATAGTAGCCGAACCAAAAAAGGTCAACAAAGTGTTCGAGGCCTTCTACCGGGGGTTGTACACCTCCGAGCCCCCCGACGGGGACTCGGGGATGGAATGGTTTCTCGATGGACTGGACATGCCAGGGACAATTGGGGGAGGGGGCTGGAAGCATCACTAGAACTGAGAGAGGTATGGATAGCATCCGCTCCATGCAGGCAGGGAAGGCACCGGGACCCAACGGGTTCCTGGAGGACTTCGACAAAACAATTTGCAACGCCACTCGCAGACTCGCGAGCAAGGGGCACCCTGTCTCCAATGTTAACACAAGCCACCATATCGTTGATACCTAAGAAAGACAAAGGCCCAACCGAATGGGGATCATACAGACCCATTTCGCTGGTTAATGTGGATGCAAATATGAAGCACAAAAGTCCTGGCCAAGCTTGGAGAGCTGCATTCCAGAGGTGGTCGCAGAAGACCAGGCGGGCTTTGCTTAGGATAGACAGCTAACAGCGAACATGATAATGATCCCATCTTGGTACAGAACACCAGAGGTAATCATCTCCCTGGACGCAGACAGAGTCGAGTGGAAGTACCTCATTTAGGTGCTGGATCGGTTTGGGCTGGGAACAGGGTTTCACCTCACTGGTGAAACTCCTGTACAATGCCCCCAAGGTGAGCATATGGACCAACACCATCAATTCTGAATACTTCCAGCTACACAGAGGCACATGGCAGGGATGCCCGCTGTCTCTGCTCCTACTCGCCCTGCCAATCGAGATGTTGGCGATCGCACTCAGAGAGGCGAGAAGCTGGAAGGGAATCCGAAGAGGAGTCTCACTCTAAGCAGACGACCTGCTCCTCTGCATCTCGGACCCACAAGGTGGCATGGAGGGGATAATGGAGCTCCTGAAAGAGTTTGGAGCCTTCTTGGGCTAAAAGCTCAACCTGAGCAAGAGTGAAGTCTTCCCTGTGAACCCAAAAGGGGGAAGGCCATAGCTTGAGGAACTGGCATTCAAGCTAGCCCAAAGCAAATTCCACTATCTGGAGATCCAGATTCCCCACCACTGGACATGAATCCACAAGTGGAACTTAACCAGTCTGGCGGAGGAAGTAAAAAATAAGTGCAGAGGTGGGCTCTCCCTAACGGGGAGGGTGCAGACGATCAAGATGAACGTGTTCCCCAGGTTCATCTTCCTGTTCAGATCCATTCCTATCTACATCCCCAAGGCCGCCTTAACGTGGTTGACAAAATGATTATGGTGTTTGTGTGCGGGGGAAGGGGAAAAGAGAGAACCCAAGGATCCCCAAAAAGATCCTACAAAGAAGGAACATGGGGGGCCTGGCCCTCCCAAACCTAAATTACTATCACTGGGCAGTCACTGCAAAAAGAGTGAGGGGATGGGTGAAAGAACCAGAAATGTAATGGGTAAGGATGAAGGAGAACTCCTGTACAGGGTCAACCCTCCGGGCCCTCGCCACGGCAGCACTCCCATCCCCACCAGCCAAACACTCAACAAGCTCAGTGATGGTAACCACACTCCAAGCCTGGAACCAAATGGAACCATCACTTTGGCTGAACCAAAATGTCCACTATGGCCCCATCTTCGGCAACCACAAGTCCGCGCAAGCCATGCTAGACGCCACCTTTAGGAGGCAGAGACAGGACAGTGGGGCGCTGACTGTTGGGGACAGAGGACCCTGGGAGGGGGAGGGAACTGCAGGGACCTGTACGGATAACTATTAGAAAAGGCACACTCCCCACTGGAAAAAACACAGGAAAAGTGGAAGCAAGAACTTGGGATCTAAATGGGGTGAGGACTCGTGAGCGAAGCATTGAACAGGGACAACTCCACCTCCACCTGCACAAGGCGGATCCTGTTGGGGATCGCCCAAAGGCGGATCCTCTCCACCCTGTGCCCTGGCGTCACGGGGGGTCCTGCTGGAATTCTTAAAGCTTGAAAAGGTCAAATTTGAACTTTTTACGAAGGATGGAGGGGTTCTACAATTCATGGACGTTATTCATTATGCACTTTTGAGAATTGGATCACATCGAACATTAGGAGGGTTGGGGGGTAGGGGGACTGTATGTGTTAATGGTGACTATGGGTGATTCCTGATACCTTTTTTTCATTTGTTTATGTTAACATGCGGGCCAATGTCTGGGGTTTGGCAGGAGGATGGGATCGTTGTTATTGATATGGGGATTGACATTACATTCGTTACTGATTATTGTTGGGTGTAAATTTGTGAGAAAATGTGAAAAATGAGGAGAATAAAAAATATTTTAAAAATAAGAACCCAGTTCTTTCTGGAGGTGGAGGACAAGTGTGAACGGTGCCAGGGAGGACCGGCCAACCACACCCACATGTTCTGGGCATAAGCCAAACTTGGCGGATACGGGACAGCCTTCTTTGAAGCAATGTTCAAGGTTGGGAGGGTGGTGCCAAGCCCAAAAGTGGCAGTCATAGGGGTATTGGACAAGCCAGCACTATTTATGCGGAAGGAGACCGACGCCCTTGCCTTTGCTTCCCTAATCGCCTGTTGCAGAATCCTGCTCTGCTGGTGGTCAGCAGCACCATCCAAAGCTGCAAACTGACTGGCAGACCTGTCGGAATTTCTCCACCTGGATAAAATCAAATTCGACATCCGTTGGTCGGAGGAGGATGGCTTCCACAAAATGTGGAGGCCATTCACTAACTTGTTCCAGGACCTGTTTGAAGCCCACAGCCAATAGAGCGAGGGGAGGGGGGTGGGGAGCACATAGCCAACAAGATAATAGGGAACAGGTGCAGAGGGGAGGGGAGGGGGTTAGGAACTGTTGGAACAGGCAATAGAGGGCCAAAAGCAAGATCCCAAAGAAATACCTAAGCACCTAAAACGGCGAAGAGTGGGAGCTGCACATATGTAAGTAGATGCCGATCTCAACTTTTGTAAAACATGTGTTCCGATAAAGTATCTTAAATTAAGTGTGGGGTGGGGGGGGGGGGGGGGAGTTAGGGAGGGCCGTTTCTAATGGAGAGCTCTTGTAAATTGTATCCAATCGACATACTTTCATTTGTTGCACAGTGTATAAAATGATAAAATTTCATTAAAAAATCCATCGAGAGTATCCCTAAGCCATGGAGACTATACAGTTCTAGGTTCATTCACTGGTCTATGCTAAGTTAACTAATCGTTTATACAAGACCAAGGACACGGGTGAAGTGCAAGAAGGTGAACATATGTGAAACTGCGCCCCAGAAAATGCTCAACACCGCCAGGAGAGGTAGCCACTTGGAATGTCGGGAGTAGGTGGGGTGGTTGCCGAGGGCAACAATTGACGTTTTTGGTGGAAAAAGTGAAGTCGGCCAGTAAATTTCTCCCATGCCCACAACAGCCTCTTTTTGGCCTATGAAACAGTTGATTACTCATATTGTGTTCCTATTTGATTTGATCTGGGTTAAGTCTGCACAAATGTACACACTACAACAAGGCAGAGTGAGGAAAATATCACCCCACCAGTGTGGCCTGCATTTAAAGAGGATACAAAAAAGGTGAAAGGACTTCATTCTAATCTACTTTGACCCAAATGTCTTTGTGTACAATAAACAAACATAATGGGGTTACAGCAATGCATACATTTCCACACTTCCTTTTGTAATTGGACTTCAAATATTACATTTCAAAATCAATTGATGTCATGTGTTGATTTGACTAGTAATAAGCTGCCTTTTGTCTGACTATAAGGTTGATTACCATTGCCTAATACAACACGTACCCGTTGCATGTAGGCGAGAAATGTTGTGGCTTTTGCTTAAAAAGATGTTTGACCAATGTACACTCCTTCGGCTTATTAGTAATTACTTGCTGTATAACAACTACTTATTACCCTTAGTGTTGTTAAAAAGTGAAACACATCTGTATTATTACATGAACACAAGCTTAAAAAATCACTTAAATGTTACAGCAAATCATTTGAGAAGCCAGTGCCGAATACAAGTTTTAAATGACTGCGCAAACTAGCGACCAGACAAAACTGGTCTGCAACCCAAATAAGTGACCGACTTCCCTGCTTATTCAATGAGGCACAGAGTTAATGTTCTTCCAAGTTCCCCGTGTACTTTTGAAGTTGCCTTGCAAAACTGCGGTTGCGATATGCCAGATGTATTTGGGAGCTGAGTGTTCAAACAAATCCTTGCAATAGAAATTATCGAACTGTATTTCTTGAAATGAAAGGGTATAATTTCTAAATGTTTATTGCACAGTTTGAATCTTAAATGAAAGATCGTGACCAAAAACTATTTTCTTTTGGATTGCAATTTTCCAGACACACCTTTTATGCTGAACGTGACTGTTTAGAGCGCGAGTTATTTCCTGTGTCTTGTCACTTGCGTGCAGTGGTGAGATAACACTAACATGTTGTGCAGTTTTAAGGTAGTCTCTAAACAGGATGAATCTTTAGGGCAGGGCGTGTTATGCTCAAGAATGAAAAGTGGATTTGAATCCTAGAAATTTACCATAAAGAAGGAGATAATTTGGCCCATCATATCTTACCAGCCACAAAAGAACAATCCAGCTTAATCTCACTTTCCATGGCACTTTTTGTGTATTCAATTAGAACATAGAACATACAGTGCAGAAGGAGGCCATTCGGCCCATTGAGTCTGCACCGACCCACTTAAGCCCTCACTTCCACCCTATCCCTGTAACCCAATAACCGCTCCTAACCTTTTTGGACACTTGAGGGCAATTTAGCATGGCCAATCCACCAAACCTGCACGTCTTTGGACTGTGGGAGGAAACCAGAGCACCCGGAGGAAACCCACGCAGACACTGGGAGAATGTGCAGACTCCACACAGACAGCGACCCAGCGGGGAATCGAACCTGGGACCCTGGGGCTGTGAAAACAGTGCTATCCACTTGTGTTACCGTGCTGCCCATTGCTTATTGAATTGCTTATTTAATTGTTTTATTTGTATATATTTTGGGTATGCTAAATTTTTAACATTTAAAGTTTGAAGATTGGTTTCATAAACTAGATATTCAATAAATGTTGTGAAATTCAACATTTAGAATCATTAGATGTTGAATTAAATTGATAGTGGCCTACTGCTACAAAATATCTTTGTCTCAGCGTTCATGGCGAGGTGAGCAAGGAACTGGAAGGACCTGTTCCAGCTCTTGCTTACTGTCTTGAAAGTATTGCTGAATTAAAGGACAGTGTAAAACCTTTCCCTCATAATGGATAAAAGAGGCATCGAACAATCACTGGTCGGGCCAAGTCATGAAGTTGGGGCATGATGCTTCAGGGATACTGTATCTATTACTCAAGACTCAAGTCAGGAGTGTGTGAGTAGGATCAGGAGTAAAAAAAATTTAAAAGCCAAAAGGTTGAGATGTGAAACTCCAGCCAACTATTATTTCAAAGGATCTTTGTTTCAGCTCAAGGTCTTTGAAAAATAAATATATATTTTCTTGTTTTTTGTTCAAGAGCAAATCTAGAAGCTCTGCAGAAGAAGTTGGAGGAGCTTGAGCTGGATGAGCAGCAGAAAAAGAGACTTGAAGCCTTCCTTACACAGAAGGCCAAAGTTGGTGAACTGAAAGATGACGACTTTGATAAGATATGTGAACTGGGTGCTGGCAATGGTGGTGTTGTCACCAAAGTACGTCACAAGCCATCGGGGCTTATAATGGCAAGAAAGGTAAGTTTGTGTTCGGCAGCATTTGGTGATGCATTAATTGTGACGATATCCCAGTATTTAGCAACTGTCGCGTCTTGAATTTTTTGACAAAGTTTGCGTTTCAAATTGTAAAAATGCAATACATTCTTGTGATAGAGATTTGTGCAGCTATTCCCAGTGAGCTTTTCTTGGAAAGTCCAAGTAAGGTTATATAATCCAATTATATTGGACGCTAAATACGAATATCAGAACTCAGAATTATTGAATGTTTTAAGGATTGTGTACAGCATCACTATTATGTGTCAACTGTGACTTCTCTTTTAACACTCTTGAGTCTAGAATTGTGTTCAATCCCACTCTCAAACTTGAGCACAAAGATCTAGGCTGTGCTCCGCAGAGTGCAGTATTGAGGGAGTGCTGCTCTGGTGGTGGTGTCAGCAGTGATGTCTTTCAGATGGGACAGTAAACTGAGGCCCAGGTACAACCCTCATTGGACATGTGATCCCGTGACACTACTTTGAAGAAGAGCAAGGAAGCTTTAACCCCTCAATCAACATCACCAAAAATAGACTGTCTAGTATATCACATAGCTGTACGGGAGTTTAGCTTTTGCAAATTAGCTGCTGCGTTTCCCACATTTTAAAAGTACTTAATTGACTATAAACGTTTTGGATTGTCAGGTGGCCATGAAGGACGCTTTCTAAATGCAAGTCTCTTGCTTTCTTCCTGGATTTCTTTTGTCATTTTCATTCAATGATAAAGGACAGTAAAAAGTGCCATAGTTTTTCTTGCATTAAAACGCTGCTCTGAGAGGGTGAACCCAACTGCACTTGTTGGTTTCAGATGATGTGTTAATCTTGTTGTAGAATCACAGAATAGCTCAGCACAGAATGAGGCCAGTCAGTCCATTAAGTGTACACGAGTTCTTTTGAAAAGCAATCCAGTCAGTCTCATTCCCAATCTCTTTCCCCATTTCCCTGCAATGCCCCATTTCCCTGCAATGTATCTCCTTGAAGTGTTTATTAAATGGGGATGAGAAAAATATCAGCCATGATTGAATGGTGGAGCAGACTCGATGGACTGAGTGGCCTAATTCTGCTCCTATGTCTTATGGTCTAATTCCTTTTCAAATACGACTATTGGATCTCTGTTCACCATCCTATCAGGTAGTACATTCCAAATCTACTTGCTGCATAAGTAGTTTTTCCGCATGGCACCTCTGATTCTTTTGCCAATCTCCACGATATCTTTCTTCTCCTTTCTCTAAATCCAATAATGGCAATGATCTGACAATGTGGAAAATTCCCTGGGTCCACAAAAAGCAGGGCAAATCCAACCTGACCAATTACTGCCCTATCAGTCTACTCTTGATCATTAAAGAGTTGGAGGGTGTTGGCGACCGCGATATCAGTCAACAGCTACTCAGTGATGACCTGTTCACCGATGCTCAGTTTGAGTTCTGCCAGGGCCACTCGACTCCTGACTTCAATATAGCCATGGTCCAAACATGGACAAAGGAGCTGAATTCCAGAGATGGTGTGAGTGTGACTGCCCTTGACATCAAGGCAGCATTAGTAAAAATTAAGTCAATGGGAATTGGGGGGGGGGAACCTTTCACTAGTTGGAGCCATACCTAGCATAAATGAAGACGATTGATGTTGTTGGCGACTAACCATCTCGGCCCCACGACATCACTGCGGTAATTGCCCAACCATCTTCAGCTGTTTCATCAATGACCTTCCTTCCATCATAAGGTCAGAAGTGGGAATATTTTTTGAAATAAATTTAGAGTACCCAATTATTTTTTTTTCCAATTAAGGGGCAATTTAGGATGGCCAATCCACCTCACCTGCACATCTTTGGGTTGTGGGGGTGAAACCCACGCAGACACAGGGAGAATGTGCAAACTCCACACAGCAGTGACCTCCAGTCAGAAGTGGGAATATTAAGGGTGGCACGGTGGTGTAGTGGTTAGCACTGTTGCTTCACCGTGCCAGGGACCCAGGTTTGATTCCTGGCTTGGGTCACTGTCTGTGCAGAGTCTGCACTTTGTTTGCGTGGGCTTCCTCCAGACACTGCAGTTGCCTCCCACAAGTCCTGAAAGATGCGTTTGTTAGGTGAATTGGACATTCTGAATTCTCCCTCAGTGTACCTGGAGTGTGACGACTAGGGGATTTTCACAGTAACTTCATTACAATGTTAATGTAAGCCTGTTTGTGGCACTAATAAAGATTTTTATAAAATGCAAATAATATTCATGTCACACAAAGGCCAGGCAATGACCATCTCTAACAAGTGAGAATCTAACCATCGACCCGTGGCATTGCCATTGCTGAATCCACCACGATCAACACCCTGGGGTTTATCAATGATCATAAAGTTTTTTTTTAAATTTAGAGAACCCAATTCATTTTTTCCATTAAGGGGCAATTTAGCATGTTCAATCCACCTACCTTGCACATCTTCTGGGATTCTATAAACTCTGGAACTATCCCTGCAGATTGGAGGGTAGCTCACGTCACTCCGATATTCAAAAAGGGAGGTAGCGAGAAAGCAGAGAATTATAGATCAGTAAGCCTAACATCGGTAGTGGGGAAAATGCTTGAATCCATTATCAAGGACTTTATAGCGGAACATTTTGAAAGCAGTGGCAGGATCAGTCAGAGTCAGCATGGATTTATGAAGGGAAAATCATGCTTGACAAATCTGTTGGAATTCTTTGAAGAGGGAACCAGTACAGTCGACAAGTGGAAGCCAGTCGATGTGGTATATTTGGACTTTCGGAAGGCGTTTGACAATGTCCCGCATAAGAGATTATTGTGCAAAATAAAAGCGCGCGGGATTGGGGGAAATGTATTGAGGTGAATAGAAAACTGGTTGGCAGAGAGGAAACAAAGCAGGGATTAATGTGTCCTTTTCAAATTGGCAGGCAGTAACCTGAATTGTAGCTCCAGTATACAGGAGGTTGAGAGTAGTGAGGTCATGAGTAAGGTTTCAAAGTTACAGGAGTGTACCGGCAGGCAGGAAGGTGGTTTAAAGTGTGTCTTCTTCAATGCCAGGACCATCTGGAATAAGGTGGGTGAACTTGCGACATGGGTTGGTACCTGGGACTTCGATGTTGTGGCCATTTTGGAGACATGGATAGAGCAGGGACAGGAATGGTTGTTGCAGTTGCGGGGTTTAGATATTTCAGTATGCTCAGGGAAGGTGGTAAAAGAGGGGGAGGGGTGGCATTGTTAGTCAAGGACAATATTACGGTGGCAGAAAGGACGTTTGATGAGGACTCGTCTACTGAGGTAGTATGGGCTGAGGTTAGAAACAGGAAAGGAGAGGTCACCCTGTTAGGGATTTTCTATAGGCCTCTGAAAAGTTCCAGAGATGTAGAGGAAAGGATTGCAAAGATGATTCTGGATAGGAGCGAAAGCAACAGGGTAGTTCTTATGGGCGACTTTAACTTTCCAAATAGTGACTGGAAATGCTATAGTTCGAGTACATTAGAGGGGTCCATTTTTGTCCAATGTGTGCAGGAGGGTTTCCTGTGATGCTAAATTTTGGTTGGTTCAATTGGCCCTGTTTTATAACCTTTGCTCTCGAGTCGCCAGGTATCTTTATGATACTGCCATGAGGTTCAAGTAATGATCAATAACTCAATACACTGATTAGTAAGATTCAAATCAAAGCACAGTTATTATACACAGTAATCGCTACTCATGCACAAATTCTACTTCTAAACTACTTCTACAACTAACAGGCCTATACTTAGCTTCGGACTGGCCCACCAGGTCAGGGGAACAAATGGCCTTTTGTTCGGGTTCTGAGTCTGCGGGATTCGAAGTTGGTACAGATTGGTAGCTAGGAGCGCCTATCTCGTAGCGAGCGTTGACTCAAGACTTACTGGATATCGGCGGCAGCTGCACCGGTCACGGTCAAGGGTTGGTTCGCGTTGCTGAGTGACCCGGTCAAGAAGAGCGATTTGAACTTGGGGGCTTAACTTTATAGTCCCCAGGGGCTTCCCGCCTTTCGGGGCGGACCCTGTACCTGGTTCCAAGTGATTGGACTTCGTTCCAATCGCTTAGTTCGATTTCTCCAATACTGGAGCGGTTCCCTGATCGATGGGCGGTCTTGAGGTATCCGTTAACCTCTTTTGTGTTGGCTCCTGCTGGCGCCGGGGAGTCTGGCTTAGCTTTGTTTGTCCCAAATGTTGCGATTGTTCCCGGGGATCGCTTATTAGTATGTAGATGGCTGCTACATTATTATACAGATGGCTGCTTGTATCGATGCTGTCTGGGCTTTTGCAGAGTTTAATACACAGTAAACTTGCACCTGCTAGTTTCTGCCTGTGTTGGCTGAATTTCCCTGCAGCCCTTGCTGTTCTCCATTTTACGTCGGGAGTTGGCCAACCCAGGTGGCTACACCTGACACAGGCCAACGAGAGGCGAGGCCATATTGGATTTGGTACTGGGTAATGAACCAGGACAGGTGTTAGATTTGGAGGTAGGTGAGCACTTTGGTGATAGTGACCACAATTCGATTACGTTTACTTTAGTGATGGAAAGGGATAGGTATATACTGCAGGGCAAGAGTTATATCTGGGGGAAAGGCAATTATGATGCGATGAGGCAAGACTTAGGATGCATCGGACGGAGAGTAAAACTGCAGGGGATGGGCACAATGGAAGTGTGGAGCTTGTTCAAGGAACAGCTACTGCGTGTCCTTGATAAGTATGTACCTGTCAGGCAGGGAGGAAGTGGTCGAGCAAGCGAACCGTGGTTTACTAAAGCAGTCGAAACACTTGTCAAGAGGAAAAAGGAGCCTTGTGTAAAGATGAGACGTGAAGGTTCAGTTAGGGCGCTCAATAGTTACATGTTAGCTAGGAAGGACCTAAAGAGAGAGCTAAGAAGAGCCAGGAGGGGGCATGAGAAGTCATTGGCAGATAGGATCAAGGGTAATCCTAAAGCTTTCTATAGATATGTCAGGAATAAGCGAATGACTAGGGGTAAAAGTAGGGCCAGTCAAGGACAGTCGTGGGAAGTTGTGCTTGGAGTCCGAGGAGATAGGAGAGGTGCTAAATGAATATTTTTCGTCTGTCTTTTTCCTGTGTGAATACTATGTTGTCGAGGAGAATACTGAGATTCAGGCTACTAGACTAGAATGGCTTGAGGTTCATGAGGAGGAGGTGTTAGCAATTCTGGAAAGTGTGAAAATAGATAAGTCGCCTGGGCCGGATGGGATTTATCCTAGGATTCTCTGGGAAGCTAGGGAGGAGATTGCTGAGCCTTTGGCTTTGATCTTTAAGTCATCTTTGTCTACAGGAATAGTGCCAGAAGACTGGAGGATAGCTAATGTTGTCCCCTTGTTCAAGAAGGGGAGTAGAGACAACCCCAGTAACTATAGACCAGTGAGCCTTACTTCTGTTGTGGGCAAAATCTTGGAAAGGTTTATAAGAGATAGGATGTATAATCATCTGGAAAGGAATAATTTGATTAGAGATGGTCAACACGGTTTTGTGAAGGGTAGGCCGTGCCTCACAAACCTTATTAAGTTCTTTGAGAAGGTTACCAAACAGGTGGATGAGGGTAAAGCAGTTGGTGTGGTGTATATGGATTTCAGTAAAGCGTTTGATCAGGTTCCCCACTGTCGGCTACTACAGAAAATACTGAGGCATGGGATTCAGGGTGATTTAGCAGTTTGGATCAGAATTTGGCGAGCTGGAAGAAGACAAAGGGTGGTGGTTGATGGGAAATGTTCAGACTGGAGTCCAGTTACTAGTGGTGTACCACGAGGATCTGTTTTGGGGACACTGCTGTTTGTCATTTTTATAAATGACCCGGAGGAGGGCGAGAAGGATGGGTGAGTAAAGTTGGTGGAGATGTGGACAGTGCGGAAGGATGTTACAAGTTACAGAGGGACATAGATAAGCTGCAGTGCTGGGCTGAGAGGTGGCAAATGGAGTTTAATACAGAAAAGTGTGAGGTGATTCATTTTGGAAGGAATAACAGGAAGACAGAGTACTGGGCTAATGGTAAGATTCTTGGCAGTGTGGATGAGCAGAAAGATCTCGGTGTCCATGTACATAGATCCCTGAAAGTTGCCACCCAGGTTGAGAGGGTTGTTAAGAAGGAGTACGGTGTGTTAGCTTTTATTGGTAGAGGGATTGCGTTTCAGAGCCATGCGGTCATGTTGCAGCTATACAAAACTCTGATGCGGCCATATTTGGAGTATTGCGTGCAATTCTGGTCGCCGCATTATAGAAAGGATGTGGAAGCATTGGAAAGGGTGCAGAGGAGATTTATCAGAATGTTGCCTGGTATGGAGGGAAGATCTTATGAGGAAAGGCTGAGGGACTTGAGGCTGTTTTTGTTAGAGAGAAGAAGGTTAAGAGGTGACTTAATTGAGGCATGCAAGATGATCAGAGGATTGGATAGGGTGGACAGTGAGAGCTTTTTCCTCGGATGGTGATGTCTAGCACGAGGGGACATAGCTTTAAATTGAGGGAGATAGATATAAGGCTGATGTCAGAGGTAGGTTCTTTACTCAGAGTAGTAAGGGCGCGGAATGCCCTGCCTGCAACAGTAATGGACTCGCCAACACTAAGGGCATTCAAAAGGTCATTGGATAGACATACGGACGATAAGGGAATAGTGTAGATGGGCTTTAGAGTGGTTTCACAGGTCGGCGCAACATCGAGGGCCGAAGGGCCTGTACTGCGCTGTAATATTCTATGTAACCAGTGGGGTACCACAGGGATCGGTGCTGGGACCCCAGCTATTCACAATATATTAATGATTTGGATGAGGGAACAAAATGTAACATCTCAAAGTTTGCAGATGATACCAAATTAGGTGGGAGGGTGAATTGTGACGAGGATGCAGGGATTCGACAGCAAGATCTGGACAGGTTGGGCGAGTGGGCAAACCAATGGCAGATGCAGTACAATTTGGATAAGTGAGATTATTCAATTTGGAAGCAAAAACAGGAAGGCAGATTACTACCTGAATGATTGTAAATTGGGAGAGGGGAGTGTGCAGCAGGACCTGGGTGTCCTTGTGCACCATTCGCTGAAGGTAAGCATGCAGGTGCAGCAGGTGGTAAAGAAGGCTAATGGTATGTTGGCCTTCATTGTAAGAGGTTTCGAGTATAGAAGCAGGGATGTGTTGCTGCAATTGTACAGTGCCTTGGTGAGGCCACACTTGGAGTATTGTGTGCAGTTTTGGTCTCCGTCTCTGAGGAAAGATGTTCTTGCTCTCGAGGGAGTGCAGCAAAGGTTTACAAGACGGATTCCAGGGATGGCGGTACTGTCATATGAGGAGAGAATGACTAGGTTGGGATTGTTCTCTTTGGAGTTCAGAAGAATGAGGGGGGATCTCATAGATACTGATAAAATTCTAACAGGACTAGACAGGGTAGATGCAGGGAAGATGTTACCAATGTTAGATGTGTCCAGAACCAGCCTGAGGATTCAGGTTAAACCATTTTGGACAGAGATAAGGAGACACTTCTTCACACAAAGAGTGGTGAGCCTGTGGAATTCATTACCACAGGAAGTAGTTGATGCTAAAACTTTGAATATATTCAAGAGGCGGCTGGATATAGCAGTTGGGGAGAATGGGGTCAAAGGCTATGGGGGAAAAGCAGGATTAGGCTATTGAGTTGGATGATCAGCCATGATCGTGATGAATGGCAGAGCAAGCTCGAAGGGCCAAAAGGCTTCCTCCTGCTCCTATGTATCTATGTATGTATCTTTGTGTTGTGAGGCGAAACCCACGCAAACACGGGGCGAATGTGCAAACTCCACATGGACAATGACCCAGAGCCGGGATCGAAACCGGGACCTTGGCGCCGTTAGACTGCAGTGCTAACCACTGAGCCACGGTGCTGCTCTCCAATGATCATAAATGTAACTGGACTACCTACATAAGTACTTTGGCTCCAAGAGCAGGTTAGGGGCTTGGTATTCTGCAGCAAGTAACTCACCTCCTGGCCTCTAAAACCTGTCCACCATCTACAACTCCAGTCTGGAGTAAGATTGAATTCCATCACTTGCCTGGATGAGTGTAGTTCCAACAACACAAGAAGCTCGATACAGTTCTGAACAAAGCGGCCTTCTTGATTGGCACCCTATTCACCACCTTGAACATTCACTTCCTCCACCAGCAATGCACATACAAAGTGCATTGCAGCAACTAACAAAGGATCCTTCGACAGCACCACCCAAACTTGTGACTTCCACCATCTAGAAAGACGAGCACAGCAGACAGAGGGGGTCATGACCACCTGCAATTTATCCTCCAAGCCACACGCCATCCTGACCTGGAACTATATCACTGTCCTTTTACCTTCATTGAGTCAAAATCTTGACACTCCTTTCCTATTAGCACTAAATGTACTTCCACCGTACGGACTGCAGCTTACCATCGCCTTTCCATGGGAAATTTGGGATGCGCAACAGATGCTGGCCATGCCAATCATGCTTTGCATCCCATAAAATACATTTTTAAAAATTCGTATTGTTATGGACGAGGCATTTTCAGAACCCCAAAATGTATCATGGAGTTCAACCAACCTCACCCTTTAATGGATTTGTTGCTTTTCCTAGCACACGGCTTTTTCCCTCGGTGTGTGATTACAATTATGGACACGTGGGTTTTTAAACACAAAACACTGTTTATTCCATGAAATCAACTTAGCATCTTAAATAAACATTGAAACTCTTAACACCCCTTACTTCAAAGATAACTCAGAAAATATTGCAACAGTAAATAATTCCTTAAAATGTTCCTTCAAACCTCCAAGAGACTTAACACCTTTAAACAGTATCACATCAGATTAAAGTATGTATATATATATATATATATCTTCTGTAGAATGGCAGAGATATATTAGCTTGGTGTGATTTCAGCTCCAGCTCCTTGTTTTTTTCCTGCAGCTCTCTGGATACACACACAGACACACACACTGCTTTTTAAACTGCAACTAAAAACCTGCAAAATGGCTGACCTCCGCTGAGTTCCACCCACTCTATGACATCACTGTTTTCTTAAAGGTACATTGCTTAAACATCCAGTTGTTAAAGTCACTCTCGCATGACACCTCCGCCCAAGAAAAAAAAACCCATCAATTTCAAGATGGTTTCATTTTTCACTTTTGCACCATCCACTAAGAAACGTACACAGTAAAGATACCTTTTTGTTTTTTAAAAAAAGAACAACACATGCAAACAGGTATAATAATATAGTCCATTTTTCTTTTTTCTTCTTCCTCCAACCGAAATCCTTCTCGATTGACAGTCTCTTTGAACAAAGTCTCTGCACGATCCATCCATTCCTCTACTCCTCGGCATTTCTCTTCAGAATCAGATAATTTAGTTCAATCTGACCACAGAGCCCCTTGCAATTCTCCAATACAGGAACATTGGTGATCACAGCTTTCAGGCAGTCAAATGCCTGTTGAAAGTCCGCTGTCCATTGACATTTTTTAGGTTTCTTTAGCAAGTCCATCCAATCACGCCACAAAACTTTTGCACAGCTGTTCGATCAAAGCCATTCATGCTAAGAAATCACATTATTTCCCTTTGTCTTGCGGATAACGGAAACTCCGCAAGGAAAGTGATTCGGGCTTCTCCAAATTCACTTTCGGCTAGGTTCATCACCAAACCCACCTCCTGAAGTCGATCGAAGAACTCCATACGATGTTTTAAAGGCTCTTTCCATGTCTGGAAGTTGGAAATAAAAGCAGATTGTTCCACTTTCTCCATGCAATCCTTCAATGATGGGATAGGATAAGAGTCCGTTCTTGTAACTGCATTCACCTTTCGATAGTCCACACACAACCGTTGGGTACTGTCTGGTTTAGGTACCATCACTATGGGTGAGCTCCATTGGCTGCAACCCACTTCAATTATGCCATTCTTCAGCATACTCTCAATCTCTCTGTTAACCTGTGCCAATTTTAAAGGATTAAGTCTATATGGATGTTGTTTGATAGGAAAAGCATTTCCCACATCTACATGTATAGCCATTTTAGTACTTCCCAATTTATCTCTACAAACTTGCCCATGTGATATCAATAACTCTTTCAGGTCAGTTCGTTTTTCCTCTGGAAGGTAATTTAGTAATTCATCCCAATTTTGAAGAACATCCTCATTTTCCAATTTAATTTGAGGTATGTCAAATTCCCAGTCATCTGGATTTGGTTCGTTACTTTGCGTTAGAATCATTAAAACCTCCTTTTTCTCTCCTTCCCTTTCAAAGTACCTTTTAAGCATATTCACATGACACACTCGGTGAGTCTTCCTTCTATTTGGTGTTTTTACCACATAATTCGCCTCACTTAATTTCCTTTCAATCTGATACGGTCCATAAAACCTAGCTTTTAAAGGCTCCCCTACCACTGGTAACAACACTAAAACTTTATCCCCACTGGCAAAACTACGAACTTTGGATTTCTTGTCCGCTACCCGTTTCACCACATTTTGTGTGACTTTCAAATGTTGTCTAGCCAATTCACCTCTATTTAATCGTTCCCTAAAATTTGTCATGTAATCCAATAGTGTAATTTCCGATTTCTCACCCACCAATTTTTCCTTCATCAATTTAAGTGGTCCTCTTACCTCATGACCAAAAATTAGTTCAAAAGGACTAAATTTGGTAGACTCATTAGGTGCATCCGTAATTGCAAACAACACGAATGGAATTCCTTTATCCCAATCCTCTGGATAATCTTGACAATACGCCCTCAACATTGTCTTTAATGT
This sequence comes from Scyliorhinus torazame, assembly GCF_047496885.1. NCBI lineage: Eukaryota > Metazoa > Chordata > Chondrichthyes > Carcharhiniformes > Scyliorhinidae > Scyliorhinus > Scyliorhinus torazame. The sequence continues at coordinate 62,329,657 of NC_092724.1, read as the reverse complement.
CTGATGCCACCTTTCTAACGCTCCCTGCGATTCTGGATGGTACGCAGTTGATTTAAATTGCTTTATTCCCAAGCTAGCCATTACTTCTATGAATAACTTTGAAGTAACATTTGTTCCTTGGTCCGAATGAATTTCTGTGGGTAGTCCATATCTAGTAAAGAATTTTAAGTAACTCCTCCACAATCTTTTTAGCTGTAATATTACGTACTGGAGTGGCCTCTGGAAACCTGGTAGACACATCCATTACAGTCAAAAGATATTGATTCCCACTCTTTGTTTTAGGAAGCGGTCCCACACAATCGATTAGGACCCTTGTAAAAGGTTCCTCAAATGCTGGAATGGGTATTGAGGGCGCTGGTTTTATCACTGCTTGAGGTTTTCCTAACACTTGACATGTGTGACATGATTGACAAAATTTGACTACATCTTTATGTAGTCCAGGCCAATAAAAATGTTTCTGGATTTTAGCTTGAGTTTTCCTTATTCCCAAATGACCTCCCATTGGTGCCTCATGTGCAACTCGCAACACCTCCTTTCTATATCCTACTGGCAATACTACTTGATGAACCTCTGCCCACTTTTCATCCGCCTGCATGTGTACAGGTCTCCATTTTCTCATCAAGACATCATTTTTACGGTAATAACACACTGGTATACTCTCCGATTCCTCATCTGTATATGCTTTCTGATATATCCATTTTATTTCTACATCTTTCTGTTGTAACTCCGCCAATTTTCCTGAACTAAAAATATCCGCCTCATCCTCCACCTGTTCTTGTTCTTTTTCAACCATCTGATCAAAAATAGTTTCTGATAATTGCACTTCAACTTCAACTTCATCTTCACCCGTTGATTTCTCCTCTTGTCTTAACCTGTGACTTTACGACCTTGTTACTACACAATCCGGAGAAATCCCAGGATATTCGTCCTTCAACGCTTCAGTTGTCTGATTTTCCACTGGCTTATCAACCACAGTAGACATCACTCCCACCTGCGATCCAGCTATATCATGACCCAAGATAAATTGTATTCCTGGACAAGATAGTTTATCTATTACTCCTACTACCACTTCACCACTCTTCACTGGACTTTCCAACCTTACCTTATTAATGGAACACTACTCCTCTCACCCTGAATTCCACATATCACCACCTTTTCTGGCAACATTCTTCCCAAACTACAAATTCCTCATCTCTTGCCATTAAAGATTGACTAGTCCCTGTATCTCTTAAAATTGTGACTTCTTTACCTGCTCCTCCTGATACACATGAGTAAACTTTACCCACACAAGTAAATTCTTTAAAGACATCTGGCACCTTCTTAACAATTACTTCTTGAACAGGCTGTACAATTGTTTGCACCTCCTTCGCTTCCCTTGGTCTTTCCTTTACCACTCTTAACAAACCCCACTGTCTTATCCTGTTTTACCACATCAGCCTTCCCAGTGCTTTTCTTCAACCACCAACACTGACTTTACATGGCCTAGTTTATTACAGTGAAAACATCTGAAACTTTTCACTTCTTTTCCACCCCCCTGGACTTCTTTTTAAATCTGAGGTACACTCTCTTTATTGTCTCCCATCAGATCGCCTTTACCTTTACCACTTGAGTATTTCTCATGTTCCCAGTTTCTATCGCTCACCGGCTGAAACTGATGTCGGAAACCAATCTTTGATTTATGAACTAATTCATAATCATCTGCCATTTTCGCTGCTAATCTCACAGTTTTAACCCTCTGTTCTTCCACATGAGTTCTCACTACATCAGGAATGGAATTTTTAAACTCCTCCAAAAGTATAATTTCTCTGAGAGCTTCATACGTTTGGTCTATTTTCAAAGCCCTTATCCACCTATCAAAATTACTCAGCCTTTCAAACTCCATGTATGTTTGACCAAATTCTTTCCTTAAATTTCTAAACCTTTGTCTGTAAGCTTCAGGCACTAGCTCATATGCACTTAAGATGGATTTCTTCACCACCTCATACGTGACACATACGTCCCCCATTTCATTTGTTTAGCTACCTTCTCAAATGAAATGAAAAAGGCTTCCACTTCCTTCTCGTCAAACCTTGGCAATGCTTGGACATATTTAAATAGATTCCCACCAAGCCTTCGACTATGACGCTCTTTCTCATTATCCTCATCCATCTCCTCCAACTGTACGTTTCCCTTTACGTCTGCCAATTTTAACTGATTGTCATGTTTCATGGCCATTTTCTGAAGTTCAAACTCCCTCTCTTTATCTTTTTCCCTGATCTGTATCTCCCTTTTTCTTTTTGTTCTGCTAGGGCTGTTTGTTCTTTTCTCCTTTCTTCTCTCTCCTTTTCTTTTTCCTCTCTCTCTCTTTCTTTTTCCTCTCTCTCTCTCTCTCTCTCTCTCTCTCACTCTCATATGCCAGCTGCTTTAATTCTTTCTCATGTTCCATTTGTTTAATTTGCAACTGAATTTTTGCCATTTCCAATGAGTCAAACTCTATCTCAGGCAACTTTAAATGCTTAACCACCGCCATAATTACCTCATCTTTTTGCATTTTGTCAGGTAATGTTAACTGCAATGTTCTTGCCAAATCTAACAATCTGCTTTTCGTTTCTGTTCGTAAAGTACTACATGTGACATTCACCACCCCCAAAAACCTCTGAGCCTCTGAAAGAGCCATTGTTCACAACACTCTCCCCACTTAAACGAATATACCACACTGGAAAAGCAACAATCCTTCACTGTCTTTAAGTTCACAAAAACCAATCCAATATATAGACTTTTATCCAATTGTTATGGACGAGGCATTTTCAGAACCCCAAAATGTATCATGGAGTTCAACCAACCTCTCCCTTTAATGGATTTGTTGCTTTTCCTAGCACACTGCTTTTTCCCTCGGTGTGGGATTACAATTATGGACACGTGGGTTTTTAAACACAAAACACTGTTTATTCCATGAAATCAACTTAGCATCTTAAATAAACATTGAAACTCTTAACACCCCTTACTTCAAAGATAACTCAGAAAATATTGCAACAGTAAATAATTCCTTAAAATGTTCCTTCAAACCTCCAAGAGACTTAACACCTTTAAACAGTATCACATCAGGTTAAAGTAAATATATATTTTCTGTAGAATGGCAGAGATATATTAGCTTGGTTGATTTCAGCTCCAGCACCTTGTTTTTTCCCTGCAGCTCTCTGGACACACACACAGACACACACACTGCTTTTTAAACTGCAACTAAAAACCTGCAAAATGGCTGACCTGAGCTGAGCTCCACCCACTCTATGACATCACTGTTTTCTTAAAGGTGCATTGCTTAAACATCCAGTTCTAAAAGGCACTCTCGCATGACAGTATCATATTCTGACGAAAGATGCCTGTAAATACTGATGTGCAAATCCACTGTAGTTTTCATCGTAAAATTTCATCATAACGTCCAGTCAATGCTTATTCAGTTCTAGAGTAGCAAAACCAGAATTGATTGATTCTGATACAAGCTTGAAGCATTAGCAGCAGCCAAAGCCGCATGAGTGGCCCTCCTTCATCTCAGTGGGCCACAAGATTGTAATCATGCTTGTTCCCTAACCATGATCCAATGAATAAGATTAAATATATTTAATACACGTCAAATATATCTTAAGTTATAGAAAATGTTGAATCATTTATATATTAGAACTATCACCAACTTCAAATGGTAAAAATAAAAAAATATTTATACTTTGGCCGCAGGTTACCCACCATTGGTCTGGAGTATCCCAAAAATCTTTATTTACTGTCTTTATCTAAATATTTGCCCTTCAACATACTACCCAAAGGATCAGCTTTCATATATATAGATGATACCTAATACATATATAGATGATACTCTAACGTTCGATGACTGCCCTTCATCATTTGACAATGTTATCAGACTGCCATAACGTTTGAGTAATCGAATTTCCTCCTATTTCAAGTCAAGAGTCTGTTCCTTTGCCACTAATCCCACCCTTCTCCCTACTGAACCATATCAGTTATAACTGCAACCCTAAACCTTAATTCACACATTCCAACCATTCCAAGACCAATTACTTGTCTGTTCTTCATGGCATTCACCTCTGCTCCTGCTCAGCCCCTTTAACATTGATACCCTTTGTGAATTTAGATCTACTTTCATTTTTTAAGCTGATTTCCCATGCCCCAGAAACTTTTAACTTCCCCTAAAATGCTGCTACACATATCCTATCCCACATGCTTGCGCATCAATCATATCCTTACTCACCTGTGCGAACTCTGTTGTTGAAAACTCACCACTATTCTTAGAAGTCCCCCTATACCAAAAAGGGCCGACATTCTAAATGGTGAGCAGGGATTCTCACTCCCCGACTCCGATGCAGGCTTCAGTGTGTGCTATTCAGGTCAAACTATATTTTCAAGTTATCCCCTGGTATAACCCATACCTTCACCAAAGATTTCATCTGGTTACCACTTAGTAGCATCGATCCTGGGTCCCACATTGCTAAGTAAGTAAAGTAGACTTTGGAATAACCACTATTTCAGGTTAAATTAAGTTTTATTATTATATTTTTTTCTTTTAAAAGCTGCAATTACTGTCTTTACAGAAAGGAAATGGATCTTGTTTCTGGATCCTTCTTGTTGGTTGAAGGGACCTTCAGGCCCAACTTGACAATCAATCTTTTTAAAATCTGGTCTTCTTTAGATGTATTCGCTGATGAGCTTGGTTGCTGTGTCCTATCTTTCCCAGCTGGCTCTGATAGCTGTCTCTGAGTTGACTCTGCCTACTCTTTAAATTCTAGTCTTCTTTAGATGTATTGACTATTTTAGCTCAACTGCTTTGCCCTGTTCCTTTGCCATGGCCGAGCTGACTGCAATCTGACTCTGAGCTGCTTGTTCCTTCTCTGCTTCTTCCTGAGTTCTGGTTCTGATTGCTGTCCCCTTTCTTCAGGTTTATATATTTTTCTAACAGTTATTATGTTTTTATGACTTTATTGTAAAGTAACTCTTGATTTTCTTTGATTGTAAAAAGTATCTTTGATCTAAACATTCTAATACAACATAGATCTGATTACATTGTGTCCTTTGTGATATTCAAAGTGCTTTGACTTCAAGTCAAATTCCTGTCATTTCTATAGTTTTATTTTCCAATTCTGTTCTCAGCTCATAATTTTGACTTTGAATTATGTTTCTCGTAGACTGATCATCTCCAGTTTTCTTTCATTTACCTGGTATTAGCAACATTTCACACCTAGAATTGTCACCAAATTCAGCTGAACCTCATCCTTTCTTTTCCAGCTGCTTACTAAGATAGTTACTTTCAATGAAGGTGTGAAACCTTCACGGTAGCACGGTACCATTGTGGATAGCACAATTGCTTCACAGCTCCAGGGTCCCAAGTTCGATTCCGGCTTGGGTCACTGTGCGGAGTCTGCACATCCTCCCCGTGTGTGCGTGGGTTTCCTCCGGGTGCTCCGGTTTCCTCCCACAGTCCAAAGATGTGCGGGTTAGGTGGATTGGCCATGATACATTGCCCTTAGTGTCCAAAATTGCCCTTAGTGTTGAGTGAGGTTACTGGGTTATGGGGATGTTGTTATGAGGTGTTGACCTTGGGTAGGGTGCTCTTTCCAAGAGCCGGTGCAGGCCTCCTTCTGCACTGTAAATTCTATGAAACATTGCTTTTAGCTGTATGCTAAAAATCCACTTGGTTATAACTTCAAAGGTTGACATTTATCACCTAGCTCAACTGAAACTATCATCCCTGCTTTTTGAGATGCTTACTAAGATTGTTGCTTTCAATGAAGGTGTGAGCCATTGTTTTTAGCTTCATTCAAAATCCTGTGTGTTTGCTAAGCCTGCTTAACCAAGGATATCTGCATTTTACAATCCTTCCCTGGCAGCTGCTGTTAACCCTTTGTGGGACCTTTCCCTGAATACCCTCATGTTTCTCTCAGACCAGATATTGTCAGACTTCCATGTTTCAAATGACACATCTTTCCATATTTTCAATAACAACTCGCAGGTTTCCAACACTTTGTTAAATTTAAAATCCTGTTCGATAAATCCTGCCAACGGATTGTCTCAACCTGACTTTCAATCTCGACCAGCCCTATATCAAATCATTTGACTGCAGGATTCTTTGCCTTTCTGCCATTGGTGACAGTGCTTTTGGCTGCCTTACATGTATTTTTGGGGTCCCTTCTATACCTGTCCATCTTTCGGAAATCTCCAGACGTGACTACACTTTTTGAAAAAATAAATTTAGAGTACCCAATTATTTTTTTCCCAATTAAGGGGCTATTTAGTGTGACCAATCCACCTATCCGACACATCTTTGGGTTGTGGGGGTGAAACCCACGCAAACACGGGGAGAATGTGCAAATTCCACACAGTAAGTGACCCAGGGCCTCGATCGAACCCGGGTCCTCGATGCCGTGACACAGCAGTGCTAACCAGTGCGCCACCATACCATCCTACGTGACTACATTTAAGAAATCCTCTGATCTCTCCATTAGCGTAATGTAATTTTTCTTGAAGTCTCATGAAACATTTCTTTTTTCAAACCTACACCTATTGTGATATTCCGTTGAGCTTCACCTTAGTGGAAATCTTGCTTTGTTTTGGGAGAAAAAAATTGGCTCCCACAAGGTTTTTAACAATCTTCATAAATTTTGCATAACCAGCTTTATGTAACTTCCCTGTGTCCATTTGGGTGCACATTCCGGCTGCCACTCTGGGCCTAAGCCAATCATCTCATTTCATTGTTTTTCTCTCTTTAAAAAAAAATATCTTTTTACCTGTCTCGGACTCTTCTATTGTCATGTCCCCTTTCACATCTCCCCTCCTTAGTACTCTTCCAACCTAAGTCCTAACCCTCCCTATTTTTAAACTCCTCCAACCCTAGAACAACCAACTGTTCCCTTCATGCTGTGGGAAAATGCAACCGACTGAAACCTCCTGCACACACAACATACAAGGCTGCAACTGCAATTCCTGCTGTATTATCGGAGGTGCCATCTTTCAGAACAGGCATCAAACAAAGGCCCTGTCTGACCGCATGCTCGCAGAATTTCTGGGAATTTCCTGTGCACAACTGGCTACCACAATTCCTACACTGTAACATGACTGTACTACATAAGTACTTCATTGGCTGTAAATGTTAGTTGTGAAAAATGTCCTTTTCATGTTTCACCATTGAATGAAATGAAAATCGCTTCTTGTCACAAGTAGGCTTCAAATGAAGTTACTGTGAAAAGCCCCTAGTCGCCACATTCCGGCGCCTGTTCGGGGAGGCTGGTACGGGAATTGAACCGTGCTGCTGGCCTGCCTTGGTCTGCTTTAAAAGACAGCGATTTAGCCCAGTGTGCTAACCCAGCCCTCGGTGCTCATTGCTGCTCATTTAAGATAATTGGGCATCCTGGCATCACTGGAGGGACTGGCTTAGAAGACATGTTGAGTTGAAAATATGTGGTAATTTAATGATCCTCACTGCTGGCAATCCAGGAAAGTTTTTCCCCTTTTGTTTTCAACAGTTTAATTCATTCCCTCAGTCACACAGTGAGTTTCAGAGTTTCCTCCAAACCAATTCCTCAGTTGAAGGTCATCAGATGTAACTATTTAAATAGACATACTAAAAGAATTTTCAAAATTAAAGCATCCAAAGCAACTAAATCATGAATTTCTTATATTCAGCACCGGTTTAAGTTTAAAGATTACCATTGTATGATAAAATGGATCGGTTGACCTAAACAGAGTGTTTGAGTGAAGGTCGTTTGCCCAGTTAGAATCATGGCATATGTGAAAAACAAAAATGGTCTCTGTGAGGTGTTTTTAAACTAGGCAGTTTGACCCCGGTTGCTCACTAATCTGTGTGCCGCACCAGACTTAAGATCAAAGATAGATCTCCATACACCACCTGAATGAGCTTTTGTAGTGTGCACCAACAGACTACGTGACATCTGGAAAATCAGCAAAGAGAGGTACTAGGTATATTCCATTGGGACATTCTTAGAAACCTGGTTTTGTAAAAGTTGTAAAGGCTTGTATAATTCCAAGTGGAACATATCACGGTTAGGTTTTCCATTTGCTTTAAAATATTCTAATTGATTCAAATATGCATCAACAAAGGATCTAACTCCAAGATTTCTTTCCTCATTTTTCCAGCTGATTCACTTGGAAATAAAACCTGCAATCCGCAATCAAATCATCAGAGAGCTCCAGGTGTTACACGAATGTAACTCGCCATATATTGTGGGCTTCTATGGAGCATTTTACAGTGATGGGGAAATCAGTATATGCATGGAACACATGGTAAGTATTGAGACTATTAGTCATAAGTCTCAGTACTGCCCTGGCAGTGGATCTTTACATATACATTACAGGTTTGGACTGGTACAAAAAAGACTGCAGCCTTGAGACTGTTTTGTGATTTTCTAGTTGGAAGCAAAAATGTTTTCTAAATTAGGTTGTATTAATTAAAAATTTTGAAGTTCTGTTTAATTCCCCATTTATAACCCGAGATACCTTTATTCTTTCATGGGATGTGAGCGTCGCAGGCAATGCCAGCATTTGTTGCCTGTCCCTAATTGCCTTCAAACTGTGTGGCATTTTCTTTTTAAGAGTCAACCACATTGCTGTGGGTCTGGAGTCACATGTAGGCCAGACCAGGTAAGGACAGCAGATTTCCTTCTCTGAAGGACATTCGAGAACCAGATGTGCTTTTACGACAATTGACAATTGTGACTTTTAATTCGAAATTTCACCCTCTGTCATGGTGGGATTTGAACCTGTGTCCCCAGAGCATTACCCTGAGTGTCTGGATTACTAGTCCAGTGACAATACCACTACGCCACCAACTCCTCTATTGCAAATGCGATTAGATAATATATACATAATTGCAATCGCATGAAATTTCACAAAAAATAATGCCTTGTGTCCATTGTCTGCATTATGACTGATCAGTCTGCGTCGATTTTATTTAGTATTAAGTACAACTTCTCCCTCACTGTCTATATTTCTTCTCTAACTGGTTATTGTTAAGATCCCGGACCAGACCCCAACGTTTGTTATGATACCGGACGAGAACCCCACAATTTTTCAACTTGTAAAACTGTGAGGAAAGGACCCCAGGAGTGATAACTGACCTATAGCTATCTTTTATATTAAAATTAACATTGATTTAAACACAGAATTAACCACATGAACATCAAATAAATAGCTTTACTATTAATAGATTAACAGTTCCTAAATAAAAGGGAAAAAAAACTAATTTCCTACAAGGTTACTGTAAATATTCCAAACAAGAAACCTAATATAGTTCAAATGCCACTTAGAAATAACAGGTTACTTGTTTATCTGTGCAGACCGTTGGAGAGAGAGACTCTTGCAGGAACAACCTGAAAATCCTTCTGCCTTGTCAGTCTCTTCTGCTCAACCCAACAACATGTGGCAAAACTGGGCAGACCTGGCTTCTCACATTAATTACACCCCCTATGTCCCATCACCTCTTAGCTCGGACTAAATACAATCCCTCATAAATGACCTACTCTCCTGGGAACCTCCAGCAATCAAAACAATATCCCATTCACCATCTCTCTGTAAACAGGTAAATGGTTAAAATCAATCATTACAAATTCTTTTATGACTCCTTAATTACAGCTTTTGTAGACAAACTGTCTGTATGTACTGTAAACCAGAGTTTTTAATAACATTACCGCCACAGATAAAAAACATAATATATATCAATTTCAACATTCATCCCATTATTCCTTCTTGTTCACTAATTCTAATCATATTACAAAATCATCATTCCCAATAACATGAAAACAACTGAATTGCATTTATCCAAAAATAAATCCTGCCCACCTTCCACCTAGTTTAAGATTTTTTGTAACTTGGCCCACTATTGTTCTCTATATAAAACACAATTAGTATGTGCCTTTTCAACATCTCATTAGACTCTTATGATAACGTGGCAATTGCTAGTTAGAATCCTGTAACTATTCTTTTTGTTGTGTTCCAGCAATCTTGTTGAATGGTAAACACTTATCTGTTTTTTCCGTGTTGGGTGGCTCAAAGCTCCAGATATGTGCCTTTAAAGACAGACCGGGCAAGAATAGATGGCAGTGAGAAGATCAGAGTCAGTACTTCAGGAGCTACAAGTAGCCGCAGGCTGTGGATCTGAATGGTGAAATTTTGGGCATGGGCTCTGGACAATCTATCTCCGAGAGGTTAATTTTAATCATTGGCACTGTCACTAAAACTGTGGGCGCGGGGCTTACCCAGCTCCTGGGAAGGAGGAGCAAAATGTTTTCAATTCCGGATGGTGAGTAGCTTTGAGGGGAACCTCCAGGTGTTCTTCCTTTGTGTCTGCTGCCCTTGCCCTTCTAGATAGCAATGGTCATGGATTTGGAAAATGCTGTCTCAGGACCCATGGTTTGTTGCTGCAGTGCACCTTGCAGATGGTACACGTTATTGCATGTCAGTGCTGGAAGGAGTGAATATTTGTGTATGGGGTGCCATTTAAGTGGGCTGTTTTGTCCTGGGTGGTATCATGTTTCTTGGGTGTTGGTGGAAGTGTACTCATCCAGGGAAATAGAGAGTGTTCCATCACATTCCATTGCAGTGTGGGCAGGCTTTGAAGAGTTAGGAGGCAATTTACTCGTTGCAGGATTCCTTGCCTCTGACCTGCTCTTGTAGGCAGAGTATTTATATGGCTAGTCCAGTTCTGTTCCTGGTCAATGGTAACCCTCAAGATGTTGATAGTGGGGGATTCAGTGATGGTTAAATTCTCTTTTGTTGGAGATGGTCATTGCCTGGCACTTGTGTGGCACAAGTGTCACTTGCAACTTGTCAGCCCAAGACTGGATATTGTCCTGGTTTTGCTGCATTTGGATGTGGGCTACTTCAGTGCTTAAGGAGTCACAAATTCTGCTGAACATTGTGCAATAACCAGCAAACAACCCCACTTCTGAACTTAAGTGGAAGGAGGTCATTGATGAGGCAACTCGGTCACGAATGGACGGGGGTCTGATTATTTTCGGCTCCATAGAGGGACGAGGCAGGGATGTCCTCTGTCCCCGTTATTGTTTGCACTGGCGATTGAGCCCCTGGCCATAGCATTGAGGGGTTCCAGGAAGTGGAGGGGAGTACTCGGGGGAGGAGAAGAACACCGGGTATCTCTGTATGCGGATGATTTGTTGCTATAATGTGGCGGACCCGGCGGAGGGGATGCCAGAGATAATGCGGATACTTGGGGAGTTTGGGGATTTTTCAGGGTATAAATTGAACATGGGGAAAAGTGAGTTGTTTGTGGTGCATCCAGGGGAGCAGAGCAGAGAAATAGAGGATTTACCGTTGAGGAAGGTAACAAGGGACTTTCGGTACTTGGGGATCCAGATAGCCAAGAATTGGAGTACATTACATAGGCTTAATTTAACACGGTTGGTGGAACAGATGGAGGAGGACTTTAAGAGATGGGACATGGTGTCCCTGTCACTGGCAGGGAGGGTGCAGGCGGTTAAAATGGTGGTCCTCCCGAGATTCCTTTTTGTGTTTCAGTGCCTCCCGGTGGTGGTCACGAAGGCTTTTTTCAAAAGAATCGAGAAGAGTATTATGAGTTTTGTGTGGGCCGGGAAGACCCCGAGAGTGAGGAGGGGATTTTTGCAACGTAGTAGGGACAGGGGGGAGCTGGCACTACCGAGCCTAAGTGAGTACTACTGGGCCGCCAATATTTCAATGGTATGTAAGTGGATGGGAGAAGAGGAGGGCGCGGCGTGGAAGAGATTGGAGAGGGCGTCCTGCAGGGGGACTAGCCTACAAGCTATGGTGACGGCACCGTTGCCGTTCTCACCGAAGAAATACACCACAAGTCCGGTGGTGGTGGCTACATTGAAAATTTGGGGGCAGTGGAGACGGCATAGGGGAAAGACGGGAGCCTCGGTGCGGTCCCTGATAAGAAATAACCATAGGTTTGTTCCGGGGAGAATGGATGGGGGATTTGGAGCATGGCAAAGAGCAGGGGTAGCACAATTGAGAGATCTGTTCGTAGATGGGACGTTTGCGAGTCTGGGAGCGCTGACGGAAAAATATGGGTTGCCCCAAGGGAATGCATTTCGGTATATGCAACTGAGGGCTTTTGCGAGGCAACAGGTGAGGGAATTCCCGCAGCTCCCGACGCAGGAGGTGCAGGACAGAGTGATCTCAAAAGACATGGGTGGGGGATGGTAAGGTGTCAGATATATATAGGGAAATGAGGGACGAAGGGGAGACTATGGTAGATGAACTAAAAGGGAAATGGGAAGAAGAGCTGGGGGAGGAGATCGAGGAGGGGCTGTGGGCAGATGCCCTAAGCAGGGTAAACTCGTCGTCCTCGTGTGCCAGGCTAAGCCTGATTCAGTTTAAGGTGTTACACAGGGCGCATATGACTGGAGCACGGCTCAGTAAATTTTTGGGGGTAGAGGATAGGTGTGCGAGATGCTCGAGAAGCCCAGCGAATCACACCCACATGTTCTGGTCATGCCCGGCACTACAGGGGTTTTGGGTGGGGGTGGCAACGGTGCTTTTGAAGGTGGTGGGGGTCCAGGTCGAACCTGGGTTGCAGAAGAGCCGGGAGTGCAGGAGGGGAGAGAGGCTGATGTTTTGGCCTTTGCGTCCCTAGTAGCCCGGCGCAGGATATTGTTAATGTGGAAGGAAGCCAAACCCCCGGGTGTGGAGACCTGGATAAACGACATGGCAGGGTTTATAAAGTTAGAACGGATTAAGTTTGTACTAAGGGGTTCGGCTCAAGGGTTCACCAGGCGGTGGCAACCGTTCGTCGACTACCTCACAGAAAGATAGAGGGAATGGAAAAGAAGAAGACAACAGCAGCAACCCAGGGGGGAGGGGGTGGGGGGAGGAATCGGACGGACTCTCAGGGATGTTATTGTATAGGTATAGGCACTTGTTTTAGGTAATGTATATTGGACTGTTGGATAGTATCTTTGGAGAGTATTTATTTTGGACAAGGCAGTTGCCATTTAGTTTGGTTTTTGTTTCTGTTCATATATTATTTATTTATTTGTTTAAAACTGGCCACTGTTATTTATATTGCTTTATTGCTGTTTAAAAGAAACACTACGTACTGTTATGTTTGGCCAAAAAATCTTGAATAAAATATATATATTTTTTAAAAATTGATGAGGCAACTGAGGATGGTTGGGCCTAGGACACTACTCTGATTAACTCCTGCAATGGTGACCTGGAACTGAGGTTGACCTTCAATAACCACAACCATCTTACTTTGTGCTAGGTATGACTCCAACCTGCAGAGAGTTTCAGCCCTCCTTCCCATTGACTCCAGTTTTGCTAGGACTCTTTGATGCCACACTCGGTCTTCCTTGATGAGACAGTCATTCTCACCTCACCGCTGAGTTCAGCTCTTTTGTCCATGTTTGAACCAAGGTTATAATGAGTTAAGGAGCTGAGTGGCCCTGGTAGAAACCCAAATCGAGCATCAGTGAGCAGGTGTTTGCTAAGCAAGTGCCGTCTGATAACACTATTGATGGATACTTCCATCACTTTACAACTGGTCGAGAGTAGACTGATGAGGTGGTTGGCAAATGGAGCATAATATGGGAAAATAGGAGATTGTCCACTTTGGCAAGAAGAATACAAAAGCGAAATAATATTTAAATGGAGAGAAGGTACCGTGTGTTGCAGTCGAGAAGGATTTGGGTGTCCATGTACATGAATCACAAAAATGTTAGCATGCAGGTACAGCAAGTAATTAAGAAGGCAAATGGAATGTTGGCCTTTGTTGCAAGGGGGGTGGAGTATAAAAGTAGGGACGTCTTGCTACAACTGTACAGGGCTTTGGTGAGAGCCGTGTAGAATGCTGTGTGTACAGTTTTGGTCACCTTAAGGGGAGACATTGGATGCATTTCAGAGAAGGTTCCTGACTGATTCCTGGGATGAGGAATTTGTCTAATGAGGAAAGGTTGGACCGATGCTCATTGCGGTTCAGAAGAATGAGAGGTGATTTTATTGAATCATGATTTTTGTGGGGTCTTTCGACGGTGCTGAGAAGATGTTTCCCTTAGTGGGGGAATCCAGAACTATGGGCACAGTTTAAAATTAAGAGGTCTTCCATTTGCTGGGGGAGCAGGGAGGTGAGCGGGTGGTGAAGATCAAGGAGAAATAGGAAGCGGAGTTGGGAATGGAGATCAATTGGGGAGTATGGAGTGAGGCACTGCAAAGGGTAAACGGGACCTCCTCTTGTGCAAGGATGAGCCTGATACAGTTTAAGGTGGTGCACAGGGTGCATATGACTCGGGTGAGAATGAGTGGGTTTTTCAGGGGGTAGCAGATGTGTGTGGGCGGGGGCCAGCGAATCACGTGCACATGTTTTGGGGTTGCAAAAAATTGGGAAGATTCTGGGAGGGAGTGTTCACGGTCTTAGCCAGGATAGTGGAGGAGGAGGTGGATCCGGACCCTTTGATATTTGGGGTTTCAGAGAAGCCGGAGCTCATGGAGAGGAGGAAGGCCGATGTCATGGCCTTCGCCTCTGATTGCACGGCGGCGAATTTTGCTGGAGTGGTAGTCGGCATCGCCACCGAGGGTAGCGGCATGGCTGGGTGACCTGTATGACTTCCTGCGGTTCGAGAAAATAATGTATGAATTAACCGGCTCAGCAGGGGTGTTTGAGAAAAGGTGGGGTATCTTTGTGACCGTGTTTGAGGAACTATTCGTCGCAGGGGATTGGGGGGGGGTGGGGAGGTGGATTGGGAGGGGGGGTGAAAAGGGGGAAAAATCTGTACAGACTGTATAGTTGATTGTTTTCCAGGGTGTTTACTTGCTGTAACCTGCTTTGATACAGGTTTGTAATAAAATATGTTTTTTTTTTAAAAAAAAAGAGGTCTTCCATTTAAAATAGAGATGAGGAATTTCTTCTCTGAGGCTCATTAGTGTTGGAAGTGTCTCTTCCCCAACGAGCAGTGGAGGCTGGAACATTAAAAAGATTCAAGCCTTCATCGGTCGGGGCATTGAGTATAAAAATTGGCAAGTCATGCTGCAGCTGATAGAACCTTAGTTAGGCCACACTTGGAATAAAGAGCGGGACTCTCCCCTACCCGGCGGGGCGGGGGGGTTCCGGCGTAATGGAGTGGCGGGAACCACTCCGGCGTCGGGCCGCCCCAAAGGTGCGGCAGTCTCCGCACCTTTAGGGGCCAAGCCCTCAGCTTGAGGGGCTGGGCCCGCGCCCGAGCGGTTTCCGCTCCACCGGCTGGCGGGAAAGGCCTTTGTCACCACGCCAGCCGGGGCCGAAAGGTCTTCGCCCGGCGACGCAGGTCGGCGCATGCACTGGAGCGTCAGCGGCTGCTGACGTCATCCCCGCGCATGCTATGGGGAGGGGGTCTCTTCCGCCTCTGCCATAGTGAAGACCATGGCGAAGGCGGAAGAAAAAGAGTGCCCCCACGGCACATGCCCGCCCACGACTCAGTGGGCTCCGATCGCGGGCCAGGCCACTGTGGGGGCACCCCCCGGGGCCAGATCGCCCCGCGCTCCCAGGACCCCGGAGCCTGCCCGCGCCGCCTTGTCCCGCCGTTCAAAAGGTGCTTTAATCCACGCTGGCGGGACAGGCATTCCAGCAGCAGGACTTCGGCCCAGAGAATCGGCGGGGGTGGGCCCGCCAACCGGCGCGGTGCAATTCCCGCCCCCGCCGACTTGTGCGACGTGATTCCCACCCCCGCCGAATCTCTGGTGGTGGAGACTTCGGGACACCGCTGGGGCGGGATTCACGCCAGCCCCCGGCGATTCTCCGACCCGGCAGGGGGTCGGAGAATCCCGCCCATAGTGTTCAATTCTGGTCGCCACACTACCAGAGGGATGTGGAGACTTTGGAAAGTGTACAGAAGAGGTTTACTCAGATGTTGCCTGGTATGGAGGGCATTAGCTATGAAGAAAGGTTAGATAAACGTGGTTTGTTCTCACTGGAACGACAGAGATTTAGGGGCAACCAGACAGAAGTCTGCAAAGTTTATGAGGGGCATGGACAGAGTGGATAGTCAGAAACTTTTTCCCAGGGTGGAAGAGTCAATTATTAGTGGACATAGGTTTAATGTGTGAGAGGCAAAGTTTAGGGGAGATGAGTGAGGGAAGGTTTTCACACAGAAGGTAGTGGATGCCTGGAACTCGCTGCCAGAGGAGGTGATGGAAGCAGGTACGATAGTAATGTTTAAGGGGCGTCTTAACAAATAGGTGAATAAGATGGGAATAGAGGGATATGGACCCCAGATATGTGGAAGATTTTTGGTTAGACGGGCAACGTGGTGAGCACAGGTTTGGAGGGCTGAAGGGCCTGTTTCTGTGCTGTAGTTTTCTTTTTTCTGAGTTTGACATATTTTTGATTGACAAAGGAGCTGAGAGTTATGGGGGCAGGCATGAAAATGGCTTTAAGGCCACAATCGGGTCAGCTATAATCTTATTGAATGATGGAGCATGCCCGAGGGTAAAGCCTCGGGCAGGAATAGGCTACTCTTCCTATTTCTTATGTTCTTATGTAATAGTGTCCTGATGTGTATTAGGCCCAAGAAACAGATCTTCCATTGGAAGTTAATGCTGATATTTTATATATGGCATGTCCCAACTGTAAAGCAACTGATAGCTTTATTGCTCCTTAGGGCAATTTCTGTTGGTATTCTACAGTCTTTCTCTGCCATTTTCTCATCAGATCCTGATGTCACTTACTTCCGAAATAGATTCCATAGCCAGAGAAACTCTTTCTAGTTCATTAGACCTGCTCCATCTGGAGTCCATCTGTGATTCTTTCTCTCTCCTCCCACGCCCTCTGAATTCTGCCCCTCCCCATCCATATCCCCAAGCACAGTTGATTAATTGCTGCTGTCCTCTTTGATTTCTCCTCTGCTGCTGTTTTCCGTATGGGCATCTCACTATGGAGTGTCCATGAGGGCACATGAAGGATGCTATAGCTAAGTCTCATCGGGTCAAACTTTTCATCTCCACATAAGGGCACCAAGATTAACTATCCTGCTGCAATTGACACCACCTAATTTGGCACAAACTCGGAATTGAATCGCTGTGCATAATGCATTTATCTACACTGTCATCTGGGAGCAACCCGTTTCCTTCACCTCTTTCCACTCTAAAGCAAAGCAGTTTACAAACCTAGCTGTTTATCATATTTGGGGCAATTTTCTTTTACTTTGAATTGATGTTCACTGATGATCTTTTATATTGTTTTTTTATTGAGGTATTTACTAGCTTTCGCTGACCATATTCCCTCTACCAGCATAAACTCATCAGTAAGGAAAAAATTATAGACCATGGTTTTGCAAACGTTTTTGCAATTATGTGCTTTTTGAAGTAGGATCACATTTGTAATGTTGAAAAACTCGAAAGGAAATCTGCATAGATCAAGGCCTCAAACAGAAATGAGATAAGTCATCAGTTAACGCTTTGAAAAATGTTAGTTGAGAGATAAGTGTTGGCCAGCACATTAAGGAAACTCCCTACTTTTTTCAAAAATACCATTACGTTCACAAGAGTGGGCAGATGAAACCTGGCTTTTACTTCTCAGCTGAAAGACATTACTTCTGACAGTGCAGCACTTTCTCAGTACTGCATTCAAAGGTAGTCTAGATTATGTGCTGTTGTCACTGGGATAGGACTTGAACCCACAACCATCTGATTCTGAGGCAAGGTGCATTTGCTGAGCCATGGAGGATTAGAGTGTTGCTATGATGTTTTAGATAACTAGATCGTCCAGGAATAATGTCATTTAGTGCAATACGTTGTGTAGATGACATGCTTATGCTTGGTGCTCTTCCTCCTTACATTATCAACTTTTGTTTTGCAATTTGGAAGTTGCCATGTAAGTACATAAAATGAGGAAATACATTCTCGGCAGTGACCGTTCAAAGCAGCATTGCACTAGCTTGTTCAAGGGCCGCACCAATGATTGCTGTAACACACCAAGTAGTTGGGAAACATGGCTACAAACCAATCGTCCAAGTAGTGAATTTTTGATCTCGGTTGTAGACAGCTGTTAAATGGAGGACAGGCACTTGCTCAAAGGAAAAGGGGTGACAAAGTCGTAAAACCAAGTTTATTTTCAGTGTAGTTTTTCTGTGCACTCTCATTTCATTCCTTTGCTTGTTCCTGCTGAAGGGAAAGAACAAATATGGAATGAAAAACACTCAATCCTTACTCTACCAACATTCCAATATTGGTCAGGCTGCAGGAAAGAGATCCATAAAGATGTGAAGCACCAAATTTGCAAGTGGTTTAGCAGTGAAGGAGTGGCAGACCAAATTGATTGCCACTGGTTTACATCCATTTTCTCCTACTTCATGTCATGTGTGCAGGATTGCTTACCTTTAAATGAGATTCATTGTATTAACACAGTCTGCATTAGAGAAGCTTTTCTTGAATGAATCCTCAATTATTGAAGGTCAGTTGCGCTGTAGGATCGCTTGTGGTGACCTTTGTGGCATGCTTTCACTTATTTTTCACTGACCATCACTTTTCCATTATAAAGCACAAATGTCCATTTTTAAATCACGTTTGTTTCAAGTGAACTTTGGGGTAACATTTTACTGCATAGATTTTGAATATGGAATCTGATTTGTTTGTTTATTTTTTTCCTTTTAAATTTATTTGGCAATGTATCACTGATGCCCAGAAATAGACACCGTTGAAGAGTCCAGAACTTAGCAATGCAAGATGATTTTTTTTTTTTTAAATAATTTTTATTGAAGTTTTCTCAAAATATCAACAACAAAATGAAAAAGGAACCCAATAGAATTAAATACAACACAAAATAAAACAACCCCGTGCCCCCCTCCCCCTATACATAAATAATAAATTAACACCCCGAATTAACACATGGCAAACATAGCAAATATACACACCCCCTCAGATCCCCCAGTGTAGACAAACAAAAATAGAATAGAACCCCCCCCCCCGGTTGCTGCTGCTGACTACCGTTCTGCCAGGAAGTCCAAGAACGGTTGCCACCGCCTGAAAACCCCTTGCACCGATCCCCTTAAGACAAATTTCACCTCCTCAAATTTAATAAACCCCGCCATATCGTTGATCCAGGATTCCACGCTTGGGGGCCTCGCATCCGTGCACTGAAGAAGAATCCTTCGCCGGGCTACCAGGGACGCAAAGGCCAGAATACCGGCCTCTTTTGCCTCCTGCACTCCCAGCTCCCCTGCCACCCCAAATATTGCGAGCCCCCCCCCCAGCCCGGTTTGACCCTGGATCCTACCACCCTCGACACCGTCCTTGCTACGCCCTTCCAAAACTCCTCCAGCGCTGGGCATACCCAGAACATATGGGTGTGGTTTGCTGGGCTCCCTGAGCACCTAACACACTTGTCCTCACCTCCAAAAAACCGGCTCATCCCTGTTCCGTTTATGTGTGCCCTGTGCAGCATCTTAAACTGTATGAGGCTGAGCCTCACGCACGAAGAGGAAGAGTTCACCCTCCCAAGGGCATCTGCCCATGTCCCCTCCTCGATCTCCTCCTCCCCCACTTACCTTTAAACTCCACCACCGAGGCCGAGGCCGCCTCCTCCTCCTGCATCACCTGGTAAGTTGCCGAGATCTCTCTCTCTCCCCCCCCCCCCCCCCCCCCCCCCCCCCCGAGAGCTCACTGTCCTGTACTGTGCGTGGCAGCAGCAACGGGAATTCCACCACTTGCCGCCTGGCAAACGCCCTTACCTGTACATACCTGAAGGTGTTCCCCGGGGGGGGAGCCCATACTTCTCCTCCAGCTCACCCAGGCTCGCGAACGTCCCATCCACACACAGGTCCCGCAACCTTCTTATCCCTGGCCTGTGCCACCCCGAAAACCCTCCATCTATTGCAAGATGAATTTTGGAGCAGCACATGAAACAAATGTAGCATCGTATGTAAACATTCTTGTGAGCAAGGTCTCAGCACATAAAAGACAAAGTAACCAATTCCCTACGAGGATAATATCAGAACAAGGAAACTGATTTGCCATCAGAGATAATGTCACCACCACACGCGGGCGCGTGCACACATGCCAACCGTCAGTTTATTGAGTTGACAGCATTTCAGTTTTTCAGCATTGATCATGAGGTAGTCAAACTCAACACAAGGGGAATAAACTCACTAACGAGGAGTAGTAGTAAATAGCATAGATTCATTGTAAATATATGAAGGAGAAAGGAATAGAAGGGTATGATGATGGGGTATGGGGAAGAAGGGTGGGAGATGGCTTATGTGGAGCATAAACAGTGACACAGATGAGTTGAGCTAAATGATCTGTTTCTGTGTTGTAATGCACTGCACAGAACTGAGTAATTCAGACAAGGAAGCTCCTGTGTCCCACCTGTAAACTGAGCTGAGTTAGCAGCAGTAAAGCTGTTGCATATAGCCGGTGTGCCTAGGCTGGGAGAGAATAAACAAAAAAACACATTCTTGCTGTTTGCTGCTGTTCAGTGCTTGCTAGAAGGTACATTGCTGTGGATGCCAGGTGAGGATGAAATCTGGTTTAGTGGTAAACCTGCCCTCCCTCCACCACCCACAACTCCCAATCTTTGCTACCCTGCAGTATAGTCTGTTAGTACTAATTCAGTGCCTGGTGAGACACTGGAATTTGCCCAGACTCCAGGAAACATAAACCAGAATCTTCTGGAGATTACTGAGAAGAGGAGGAGCAATGGGCGGCCACCAAAGAGATTTTCTAACTTTTTGAAGTTCTGTCAGCACCTCTGGTGCCAAGTTTAGTCATTGTTCAATTGTTACTATTTGATAATGTTGAATATATATGGAGGAAGTATGTGAGCATTGACCAAGGGTTTAATAGGAAAGAGAAGTTCTGCACGATGGAAAAGTTTGGGCTAAAACTGTAGGATAATAGTTTACAATTGAGTGTTTATTGTAATATTGTTTATTTTCTCCATCCCTTGAATTCTTTCGGACTTGATCTTTAGGAAAACGGTTCATGATCCCACATAATGTTCTTTTTGAAAACATAGTAACACTTCTCTGTCTCTGGAATTGTTACATTTTGATAAGTTAGATTGATATTGTTCTTATCACGCGAAAATGTGTTGCTACTTTGCTGCTGCATTTCAGTGCACTCCACTTGCAGCCTTTTCAGTTTTGTGTTATTCTCTGTTAAAGCACATAAAACCAGAAGTTTCACAAGGCCTGTTCTGACTCATTGGGGGTGAGTGGGTGGGGTTCCAGATTATTGACATGTTTACAAGACGTACGACCACTCCTGTTCAAAACCAGTTGAGTGCTGACAGTGGGAATTGTAGGAAAGTAGAATGTTGCTTGGGCCTGGCTATAATAATCATTATTGTCACAAGTAGGCTTACATTAACACTGCAATGAAGTTACCATGAAAAGCCTCCTTACCGTGTGGTACTTTCCTGCCCATATTACATTGCAACAATGACTATCCTTTAAAAGTCTCAGTGGCTGTAAAGCAATTTAGGAAGTGCAAGTCTTTATGCTGTGATTTGGAAATGCAGAGAGCGTGTCAAGAGCTCAGTTCTAAAGGCAATTAAATTGGGAATTGAGTTTTTGGAGTACCTATATATAATGTTGCAGGTTTTTCTGAAACCTCCCCTTGGTGTGTGTATTTTAAACCACTAGAGGGTGCACTTTGTATATCAGAAAGTAGCTGTTTTAATTGATGTTGGAAGTTTAAAAACTTCCATGGCAAGTTACAAAATATACCTCTTTCAAGATTATTTCAAAGTCTAAAGTGAGAAAGAGCTTGAGGCTGATGCTAGAACTTATTCTTGTATTCTAGATTACCTCTGCATATTGATGTGGGGGTTTGCGAGATACCATCGATCTTGAATCTTCCAGACTGGAATAGAGTGAATAACAGCCAGATTTCGAGATATTTTTCTTGATCACCTTTACATGTGTGTCTGTGCATGTCTATACACATAAGTGGGGCAGTAATTGATAAAACAGCTATGATAGTTCTTGGTTATCACTCGTGAGCAAGACAATTGACAGGAGGTACTAGAGAGTAATTATATTTTGTAATGTTTGACACAACTCTGGGGAAAGGAGAGAACAGTACAATTAGATTTTTCTGTCTTTAACTGTGCAAAGTATTTTCTCGTGTTTTGCTTCAACATCTGTAAATCAATTTTCCTATTACCCTGTATTGCACAGGACTAAAGAGTTGAAATTTTAATTATTTTTTGCTGTGTTTAATCTTTTTTTCATTATTTGTTGCTGTGTTTAATCTTTTTTTTACTAAACATTTTGAGGTTTTTTTTGGTATTATAACAACAACACAATAAACAATGTACATGAAACTATAAACATAGTGCAAAAGCCGTCTCCCTTCCTGACAGGTCCCACCTTTATTAACCCCCTACTCGAAGCTAAACTTAACCCCCCCCCCCCCCCCTTCTGCTGACTATTAATTTTCCGCGAAGAAGTTGACGAACAGTTGCCACCTCTGGGCGAACCCTAAAAGTGACCCTCTCAAGGCAAACTTGATTTTCTCCAAACAGAGAAAGCTAGCCACGTCCGTCTTCGGGGGCCTTGAGTCCCTCCAAGCTAATAGTATCCGTCTCCGGGCTACCAGGGAAGCAAAGGCCAGCCAGAACGTCTGTCGCTTTCTCCTCCTGGATTCCCGGGTCTTCCAACACCCCGAAAATCACCACCTCTGGACTCAGCGCCACCCTTGTTTTTAACACCGTGGACATGACATCTGCAAACCCCTGCCAAAATCCCCTAAGCTTTGGACATGCCCAGAACATGTGTACATGTTTCGCTGGCACTCCCGCACATTTTGCACACCTGTCTTCCACCCCAAAGAATCTGCTCATCCGGGCCATTGGCATGTGAGCCCGGTGAACGACCTTAAATTGTATCAGGCTGAGCCTGGCACATGTTGCGGACGCGTTGACTCTACTCAACGCATCCGCCCAAAGACCATCCTCTATCTCTCCTCCCAGCTCCTCCTCCCACTTGCGCTTCAGCTCCTCGATCTGCGTCTCCTCTGACCCCATAAGTTCCTTATAAATGTCTGAGACGCTCCCTTCTCCTACCCACCCTCTGGAAACTACCCTGTCCTGAATCCCCCTTAGCGGTAGGAGCGGGAAGGTTGTCACCTGTTTACGTAGGAAGTCCTGCAGATACCTGAATTTGTTTCCCCTTGCCAACCCAAACTTCTCCTCCAGCGCCCTCATACTCTGAAAGCTGCCCTCTATGAACATATCCCCCATCCTCTCAATCCCTGCTCTCCGCCATATCCGGAACCCCCCCCATCCATACTTCCCAGGGCAAACCGGTGATTATCACAGATTGGGGACCAGACCGATGCTCCCTCTGCTCCCACATGTCTCCTCCATTGCCCCCAGACTCTCCGAGCCACCACCACCACGGGGCTGGTGGAGTACCGTGCCGGCGAGAACAGCAGAGGCGCAGTTACCAACTCCCCCCAAACTGGTGCCCTTGCATGAAGCCGCCTCCATACGCTCCCATGCCGACCCCTCCCCCATCACCCACTTCCTGATCATGGCTATATTCGCTGCCCAGTAATAGTTACTAAAATTTGTCGGCGCCAGCCCGCCCCCTCCCCGACTCCGCTCAAGCATTACCTTCCTTACCCGCGGGATCTTGCCTGCCCAAACAAAACCAGAGATCACTTTGTTGACCGTTTAAAAAAGGAGCGCGGAATAAAGATGGGGAGACTATGAAACACGAACAGGAATCTTGGGAGGACCGTCATCTTCACCATCTGCACCCTCCCAGCTAATGACAACGGGAGCGCGTCCCATCTCCGAAAATCGTCCTTCATTTGGTCTACTAGCCTGGCCAAATTTTACTTATGCAGTTGGTCCCATTCCCACGCCACTTGAATGCCTAGGTACCTAAAACTTCCCCTACTAATCTAAACGGCAGCTCCCCCAATCGCCTCCCCTGTCCCCTCGCCTGGATCGCAAACATCTCACTATTTCCCATATTTAGCTTATACCCAGAAAACTGGCCAAATTCCCCTAGAATCCCCATGATTTCTTCCATCCCCTCTCATGGCTCCGATACATACAGAAGCAGGTCGTCAGCATAGAGCGAGACTCTGTGCTCCGCCCCCCCGCCCCGGACCAGCCCCTTGAGGCTCTCCGAGCAATTGCCAACAGCTCTATAGCTAGCGCGAACAGCAGTGGGGAGAGGGGGCATCCCTGTCTTGTCCCCCGGTGCAGTCTAAAATGGTCCGATGTTGTCCTATTCGTCCGTACACTTGCCACAGGAGCCTGATACAGCAACCTGACCCAGTCAATAATGCCCCGCCCATATCCGAACCGTCCCAGTACCTCCCACAGATAATCCCATTCTACCTGGTCAAAAGCCTTTACTGCATCCATTGCGATCACTACCTCCATCTCCCTACCTTCCGAGGGCATCATGATCACATTTAACAGCCTTCTTACATTGGCCACCAACTGCCTACCCTTAACAAACCCCATCTGGTTCTTCCAAATAACGTCCGGAACACAATCCTCAATCCTGGAGGACAAAATTGTGGCCTGCAGTTTGACGTCCACATTCAACAGGGATATCGGCCTGTAGGACCCACACAGCTTTGGGTTCTTGTCCCGCTTCAGAATCAGCAAAATCATGGCCTGTGACATCGTCGGGGGCAGCACCCCTCTTTCCCTTGTCTCATTGAACATCGGCCCCAATATCCCAGAGAACTTTTTATAAAACTCCACTGGGTACCCGTCCGGCCCCGGGGCTTTACCTGACTGCATGGCCTTCAGACCCTCCACTATCTCTTCCAACCCGATCGGGGCCCCCAGCCCTTCTACCAGCTCCCCGTCTACCTTCGGGAAATTCAGCCCCCCCAAGAAGTGCCTCATCCCCTCCGGCCCGTAGGGGGTTCCGATCTATACAGCCTACTGTAGAAATCCCTAAACGCCTTATTCACCCCTGCTGAATCTCCAACCAACTTCCCATCTCCGTCATTTACTTTACCTATCTCCCTGGCTGCCTCCCTCTTTCTATGATGTGGAGATGCTGGCGTTGGACTGTGGTGAGCACAGTACAAAGTCTTACAACACCAGGTTAAAGTCCAACAGGTTTGTTTCGATGTCACTAGCTTTCGGAGCGCTGCTCCTTCCTCAGGTGAATGAGGTGAAGGCTCCTTCCTTCACCTGAGGAAGGAGCAGCGCTCCGAAAGCTAGTGACATCGAAACAAACCTGTTGGACTTTAACTTGGTGGTGTAAGACTTCGTACTGTCCCTCTTTCTAAGCTGCTGTGCAAGCATTCTGCTGGCCTTCTCTCCATACTTAGAGATCGCCCCCCTCTCATTTCTCAGCTGCTCCACCACTCTCCCTGTGGTTAACAAGCCGAACTCCGCCTGTAGCCTCCGCCGTTCCCTTAAAAGCCCTGTTTCTGGGGTCTCCACATACTCCTATCGATCTCCTTAACCAGTCGGTCCATCTCTGCCCTGTCCACCTTCTCCCTATGGGCCCGTATCAAGATCAGCTCGCCTCATCCACCGCCTTCAGTGCTTCCCAGACCGTCACTGCTGAAATTTCCCCCGTGTGGTTGACCTGCAGGTAGTTCCGAATACATTTCCTCAGCTGCTCGCACACCCCTTTGTCAGCCAAAAGTCCCACATCTAACCTCCAGTGCGGGTGCTGGTTACTGTCCTTACTAACCTGCAGGTCAACCCAGTGCGGAGCATGGTCTGAGATTGTGATCGCCGAGTACCCCGTGTCCACTACCCCAGCCAGTAAGGCCCTGCTCAAAATGAAGAAATTGATCCAGGAGTACACTTTATGCACGGTTGAGTAGAAGGAGAACTCCTTCACCCTCGTCTGCCCAAATCTCCACCGATTCTCTCCTCCTCTCTCTCTTCCCCCCCCCCCCCCCATCTGCTCCATGAACACTTTTAGTTCCTTTGCCATTTTTGGCACCCTGCACGTTTTCAAGCTTGACCGGTCCAAGCCAAGGTCAATAACTGTGTTGAAGTCCCCTCCCATGACCAAACTGTGCGAGTCTAGGTCCGGTATCTTCCCCAGCATCCTCTTTATAAACTCCACATCATCCCAATTTGGCGCATACATATTTACTAATACCACCTGCACCCCCTCCAGTTTCCCACTGACCATAATGTACCGACCTCCCACATCCGAAACTCTTCTACCCGCCTCAAACACCACCCGCTTATTGATCAGGATCGCGACCCCTCTAGTCTGAATCCAGTCCCGAGTGAAAGACCTGACTGACCCAGCCTTTCCTCCATCTAATCTGGTCAGTTACTCTAAGATGCGTCTCCTGCAACATTACCACGTCCGCCTTCAGTCCCATAGGATGCGCGAACACACGTTCCCTCTTGACCGGCTCATTTAACCCTCGAACATTCCAGGTGATCAGCCTAGTTGGGGGGGGGGGCTCATTGCCCCTTCGCCGATCAGCCATCCCCTTTTTTGGGCCTGCCTCCAGCCCATGCTCTGCGCCTCCACCGACCCGCCCCCAGGCAGCCTCCGCCCCCAACCTACTCTCTGTCCCTTGGCCCAAGTCCCTCCCTCATCAGCAGAACATTTCCCCCCCCCCCCCCCCATAGTAACAATGTTCTGTAACCCAACCCCTTTGATAAACCGAACATATGCACACACCCCACTGCGCTTCCGTGAGCTAGCCTGCCCAGCTAGCTTGGTGGCCCCAATCCCTGACGCCGGATAGTCTCCCACCTATTGTTCCCTCCCACCCACCCCCACCCCTCGTACAAACATACTCCAACATCAAACAATCCCCACACAATTGCCCGACAGAAAGACACCAAAACCTAAACCAGCGCACCTCCATCCCCCAACAGTGCAAATGAAAACCTTAACTCACTCAGCTCTGCCACTGGTCCCAAATCAATACAGAAGGCATTACAAACAGCTTCCGCAAAACGAAAAATGAGAAACTTTTTTTTAAAAGAACAGAGAAACTAAAAGAAAAAAAACATTATCGCTGCAGCAAAGTTTAAAAGTTCTCATTCCACCACCAGTCCTTTCCTTTTCACGAAGTCCAGCACGTCCTCAGGCGACTCGAAATAAAAGTGCTGTTCCTTGTACGTGACCCAGAGATGGGCTGGATACAACAGTCCGAACTTTACCTTTTTCTTAAAAAGGATCGACCTAATCTGGTTGAAGCCTGCTCTTCTGGCCACCTCCACACTATCCGGTCTTGGTAGACCCGCAGGATACTATTGTCCCACTTACAGATCCGTGTCTGCTTGGCTCACTTATCCAAGTACCTGTGGAATCTCACCACCATTGCCAGCGGTGGGGGGGGGGGGCGGGGTGCGGGGGGCTCTGTTCATGGCTTCCTCGCGAGTGCTGTGTGAGTCCTGTCCACCTCCAAGGGTCGGGAGAATGCCCCATCCCCCAGCAGCTTCTCAAACATATCTGCAATGTATGCCCCAGTGTCCGCTCCTTCGGACCCCTCCGGCAACCCAACGATTCTCAAGTTCTGCTGGCGGCACTTATTCTCTAGGTTCTCCACCTTCTCCAAGAGCTTCTACTGCTGGTCTCTCAGCATCCCCACCTCCAACTCCACCGCAGTTTGAGTTCCTCCTGTTCGGCCAGCGCCTTCTCCACCTTCTGGATCACCTGATCTTGGGCGTCCAATCTAAGCTCCAGCCGCTCAATCGACTCTTTAATCGGGTCCAAGCAGTCCCGTTTCTGCTTAGCAAAGCTTTCCTGAATAACTTGCATCAGCTGCTCCGTTGACCGCTGGGTCGACAAACCAGAGGTCCGGTCCTCCGTCATGCTGTCTCCCGCTGCAGCTTCAGCCCAAGCCTTCTCTGTCTTTCTGTTTCTGCCTTTGCGAGCACTTCTAGTCCTTCTCTCTATGCACCGATGTGGGAATTCAGTACATAATTGCCTCTGTCTTCAGTTTTACAGTTCAAGTCCAGTAGAAAATTGGGGGGAAAGGTCCAAAAGTCCGACCCGAGCGGGAGCCACCAAATGTGCGACTTACTCCTTCATAGCCGCCACCGGGAGTCTGCTATGTTTATTCTTGACATGACAATTTAGCAATGAGTTTGTTGGTGGCAATTTATTTAAATTATTAGATTTTGAAGCCATGGTTGTGCCCTTTTTAGTTAAGTACCAAGGGTCTAGAATGTTGCAATCTTTTAGGTCTGAGCTACCTGTTACCTGCCCTCATTGGTGAGCATTTCAAAGTGTCATTATTGAACATCATTATTGCTAGTACGGCAAGGGGAAAACTGAAAAACCTATCATTCACTGCCTTATTCAAACCGGTCATGCTGTAATGCAGAAGGACTTATTATTTTTATGGTTAAAGTGTTTTTTGTAGCCTAACATAAAGTGCTCATTCACACAGTTATTTGTGTATTGTATTTGCCAGCTCTAGGACCAAGGAACGGCCATCCAAATCATCTTGATCTTGTGTAATTCATAAACAAAATCAACTTTTCTCTTCCCCATTTCCCTGTTCCTTTTAGGATGGTGGCTCTCTAGACCAGGTGCTTAAAGAAGCTAGGAGAATTCCAGAGGAAATCCTGGGAAAAGTCAGCATAGCGGTAAGTGTATTGAATGTGAAGATAAAAGTTGGATAGGAACAGACATGTTTTCAAATAAATTAAGAAATGTTCCATAACCTCTCATTCAAATCTATAATCTGTGAAAATTTGCCTTTTTTAAAAACCCATCGGGTGCTACAATAATTAAAGAAGATAATGGGTTTGTGGCCGTATCACTGAGTCACTCTGTTTCCCTGATAATATAGTTATTTTGTGTTGTCCCTCATCCTTCCATACCATGGAACATTTTCTGCGAGCAATTTATTCCCAGTTCTAACCCAAATCACCTTTTAAACCAACCATGTCAAGGTGGGTGAGAAAGTTCAATGTTTGTCTTTGTAATTCAGCCTCCCTTACCAAGATGAAGATCTGTCTACATTTGAACATGATGAGATTGGAATTTTCTTCTGGGAGAAAGTCCACAGTTTAACCATTCACCTTCAGAACATTGACTTGTAAATACGTTGCACCTTTAGAACATCCCCTCGGTTACAGGTGGATTTCTCCCAATAATGGCCCTTTTTCGGATAGCTACCCAATGATTCCTGGGAGCAACATATATGATTGGTGTATGATCACAGGATTTACTCTACTATTATAGCCCAACAAGCAAATAGCCTGCCAATATTCAAACAGAAGGAAAGATCACTTCGGAATGTGAAGACAAGACTTCTGGTGACGGCGGGCGGGAGGCGGCCGCACAATGGAGAGCCCCCGCTCGGTAACGGCAATTTCGGGGCTTTAAGCCCGGTCCCAGGGTCCGCGGAGGCGGCAGAAGAAGGGAGAAGGCACAGAGGAGGCACTGAGAAGACACAGGAGGGAAAAAAACCCCAAAGAAAAATGTCGAGGGTGAGCAAAAAAACGGCCGAAAAAAAACCAGCTGGAGGTCCGTCAGGGAGTGGAAAGGTCACCGCGGGGTCACCAGGAAAAATGGAGGCTGGAGCACCAGGGAAGGCCGCACTGCTTACGGCTGAAGAAATAACCAAAGTGATGGCTGCGGAATTTGAAAAGCAGTTGGCGCAGATTGCGAAATGCATGGAGACGGTGAGGAAGGAGATGAGGGAGGTTTTGAGTGTGCTGGTGGAGGAGGTGGTTTCCCCGGTGAGGACGGAGGTGGCGAGCGCAGTGGCGGAGGTGCGAGAGCAAGGGGAGGCGCTGAAAGAAGTGAAGGAGACGTTATTGCAGCACGGTGATCAACTTGCCTCGATGGTGAAAGAGATGCGGAAGGTGATGGATACTAACAAGGGTCTGCGAGGAAAAATAGAAGACCTGGAAAATAGATCCAGGCGACAGAACTTGAGGATTGTGGGGCTGCCCGAAGGAGTTGAAGGACCGAAGCCGACTGAGTATTTTGCCACGATGCTGGCAAAACTACTGGGGGAGGGGGAGGACCCCTCCCGATATGAACTGGATCGGGCTCATCGGTCGTGGAGGCCTGTACCAAAGGCGAGTGAGCCGCCAAGGGCAGTGACTCTGTGCTTCCGTAGGTACAGGGTGAAGGAGAAGGTCCTGAGCTGGGCCAAGCAGAAGCGGGTGGTGCAGTGGGCTGGAGCTGGTATAAGTGTATACCAGGAATTTACGGTGGAGCTGGCAAGGAGGTGGGCTGCCTTCAACCGGGTGAAGAGGGCACTGTACATTAGCAAGGTGCGGTGTGGCATTGTATATCCAGCGAAGCTGAGGGTGACTTACAAGCTCAGGGACTTTTATTTTGGAACGGCGGAAGCAGCGGAGGAGTTTGCAAAAGCAGAAGGACTGTGGCAGAACTGACAAACTGAGGAATGGCCATGTGCCGATGTAACCTTATGACTGTATTTTCTTCTTTTTTGTATCACTGCGTGCAGGTGTAGAGATTAAAGGAGCCAAGGTGGTATATATTTGGACGAGGGAAGGGACGGGACTTTCACTCGAAATGAGGGTTCTTTGGGGTGTAGGTGGATAGGCGGGGTTTGTGTGCTAAAAGGGGATCTTTGGGCTTTCCTGGGGCCAGGCAAGTGGGAAAGAGACCCGGGCGGGGGCCTCCACGCTGGCCGGTTTAAGCCGGCCAGTGAACGGGAGTGAGGTGGGGGATGGGGCTGCGGCCATCGGAGCCTGGCAGAACAGGGTCCGAGTGGTCTAGCCGGGGTGGAAAGTTGGGGGGGAAGGAACCGAGGGTAGGGGGAGGAGTTTTACAAGAGGCAGTGGACGGGAGGAGCTGGAGGCCTGGGATTGGGGGGGGGGGGGGGGGGAGCTGTGTAAGATTAAGGGTGACTACGGGTAATCCCTGATTTATTTTTGTCATTTGCTTATGTAAACATGCGGGTTGAGGTTTGGGGGTTGGTGGGTAGATGGGACCGTTGTTGTTATTATGGGGACTGACATATCTTGCTGATTATTGTTTATTGTTGATGGATGTAAATGTGGGAGAAAATGTGAAAATGGAGGAGAATTTTTTTATAAAAAAAAATTTTTTTAAAGGAATGTGAAGACAAGAAAATTAGCCTATACTGTGGTAGTGTTCAATTTTCTTGTTCATCTGAAGACTAGTTGTTAAAATTCCCTTGTGCTATTTCATCGTAGTCCTATCTCAAAATACTTGGTCAATTTTCTCTATTCTTCAAACCATTTTGGAAATATTGCAAGTAGAAATTCAGAGTTACAGTTTAGATATTTAAATCCATATGTAGCAGCTACGTTCACATTTCTTCAACTTTAGATTTTATTGGTAGACAGTTTATGCCAGAGGAATGCAAGTATCACTTTATACTAGCAAAGCCTGGCTATATTTGGAACAATAGATAACACCAAGAATGTAGCTGAAATTCAAAGCTAAGGGCAGAACAAGAATGTGAACAATATCTCACTTTATTTTTTGACACGTTCCAACTTCTGCAAGTTATCATTTTCTTTGTATGCCTTGTCAGGCATCTCTGCAATTGACTGGATCAATGCATCACATGGCCTGCTCATTACTCCCATCAGTTGTTGCTGGCAGTCTGGAAGCACCAGGAACTATCCAGACATGACTTTTTTTGACACTCCCCTTGCAAGGAGCTGCTCTAACCTCAGCTATTCACTTTAAAAACTAAACAAAAGGAAAGGGAATTGAGCCAGTATCTGTTCCCTTTCTATTAGCACCCTGTGCAACCATGCTGACTACATTTAAAACAGTGTTAAAGTGTCTGGTATAGTTTTGAAATCAATAACACAGCCTATATTTTTGATATTTCACAGATGCAACGGATTTATTGTTAGTTCATTATGTTTTCGAGTTCATTATTGAATTTAGTCTGCCACCTAACGCAGATTTCCATACTCGACTGCGACACTTGAAATTAGACCATGAGAATCTTTGAAAAGGGGATAAGTGGTCATTATAAATAACCATGTTGGAAAGTGGTAGTTTCATGCATTGTCCTGTTTCTCAATATGCCTGCTCTCTCCGGGAGGCTAGATGGGAGGTTTCGGAGGTGGCAGTGAACAAGCTCCAGAATGTTTGTTTCATAATAGCGGCATCTTTATCTTTAACAACAAAGAATTATCTGTGGCAAATAGTGACAGTTAATGATAAAAATGATTGACTTGGTTGGTGGTTGGCTCAACAAGTTATTAAGTCTTGTTTGATGTTGGAATATGAACAATTTGTACAATACTACATTTCATGAAAAATAAATTGCATGTTATTTTTGAAACCGATATCTAAAATGTACTTATTAATATATTCCCCAGCTTAATTTATTTGCACATCTACAATTTAGCCTTATGTGTAGTTTAGGTAGTCGGTTGCCATGCTTGCTTTCCTACTATGAGTGCTGCCCACGACGAAAGTGTCTTTTTTATTTATTCATTCATGGGATGCGGGTGTTCCTGGCAAAGCCAGCATGTGATGCCCTTCCCTAATTTCCCTTGAACTGAGTGGCTTGCTTGGCTCTTTGAGGGCAATTAAGAGCCAACCACATTGTTATAGGTGTGGAGTCACACGTAGGCCAGCCCAGGTAAGGAGAGCAGATTTCCTAGTGAATCAGATTGGTTTTTACAACAACCGATGATAGTTTCATCGTCACCATTATTGAGAGTAGCTTTCAAGTTCACACTTTTTAAATTTATTAATCAAATTTTAAATTCATCAGCTGCTATGATGGGATTACATCTCGAGAGCATCTACCTGAGTCTCTGGATTACTAATCCAATGATGTTGTCACTAGGCCACCATCTTCCCACCCATTACCTCCGCTTTTATTCTTTGCATTGCTTTTAATGATAGCCCAGTCTTTATCCTTTCCCTGAACAGTTAAGTCTTTTAAGTTTGCCTTCTGGCAAATACATCTTCATATGTGGAAAAATAGGAGCTTTTCCACATTCTGTTATTCAGCTCTTAATCTAGATCGGTCATTTTCAAAGTCGGGGTTGCGATCCGCGGGGCCATGCAACGCGGCGTTCCCGATCGCAGGGCATACTGCCAAACAACCACATAAACTGGCATTTAAAAATGCCGGCTGTGACCGGCTTTTGCAAATGACTGCCTGCGCATGTGTGCCTGCTCATCAATGCGCAGGCCTCCGGAGCCCAGCGAAAAACATTGCCTCCTCCTAATGTCGGCGCGCTGACCCAGGCGAAGATTTTTTTTAAATTCGATGCAGTCTTCCTGCTTGAAGCGATGGCAGAGAGTAGGTCACGCGCCCTAAACACTGACATCATGTGCTCTGGGCACGATTGCGATTCCCCCATTTTGTTAGCAGCAAACTAGCAATGGGTTGCGAAAGTCGGCCGGCCTTGGTCCTGAAGGTCCACAGGTTGGTAAAAGTTGAAAAACACTGATCTAGATGCTGAATCTAGTTGATCTGTTCAGGTGCAAAAATGTAGCTGATCCCAGTGATCAATCTTTCAGTAATATGTTTCTTGCCCACCTGTAGTACATGCAGGTTTTGACATAACTATGCTGATTATTGGACTTTATGGGATGAAATAACACAACAGGTGGCTATTTGGTCCATCATCTCTGGGCTAGTTCTCACCCCATCATTCTTTAGTTATTTTTATGATTGGCTGATCGACCGTTGTTTCTCTGTGTTCTGTTCCTTCTGCAGTTTTTTTTCTCTCTTCTATGATTGCAGTTGCTAAGTTTTTATTGTGAATGGTTCCCTTCTGTATATTTTTACCACTTAATTCCAAGGACAAATTGATGAATGCAACGAGGGTTGATCTCACAGTAGATGAGATGAATAGAAAACTAATGAAATTAATGTCTAAAATGCTTTTTAATGCATTTTATTCTGCAGGTCCTAAGGGGTTTGGCATATTTGCGAGAGAAGCATCAAATCATGCACAGAGGTGAGGAATTATTACATTGAAAACAGATTGGCTACATTCTCAGGTTTGTTCAAGTTACATTTTGAGAACAAAACACTTAAGCATTTGCAGGTGTAGTAAACCTCTAGAATCCTGCATGTTACAACTTTGTTTCTTACTAAGTAAAACGCATTAACTGTTTTACAACAGGAGCTTTTGGTAACGATCAGCTATGCCAACTGTGATTTTAAATGTTTGTATTTTGTTGGAAATGCTAAACTGTCACTTGGTAGTACAGACATTGAATACTGCGAAAAAGAGAGCCATGTTGCCGAAGCTTTTCATCTTGCATTGGAAAATATGCAAGAATGCCAAATTTCAAACAATCACAGAACTTTACACCACAGGAGAAAAGGGTGCTGGTTGTTTGGCAATTCAGCTCTGTCCAAGGCATTGTAACGGAGAAAGCAATGAGGAAAGATAGGTTCCTCAAACTTCCTGATAATTCAAAAAAGTGCAAGGTTTGAACACACTCCTTTTGTTTGCAGAGAATGAGTCCCTATGTATTAACATATGCCACTTTTGGCAACCATAAAGAGCCACATTATCAGCGTGACTGATTATCTTAAATTGGTTGTTATCGTAGCTATTAGCGCACTTCGGGTTGTTCAGAAAGTCCTGAACAATTGCAGAATCGCATCTAACAGTAAACCTAAATAATAATCTTTATTAGTGTCACAAGTAGGCTTACATTACTGCAATGCAGTTACTGTGAAAATCCCCTAGTCACCACATTACGATGTCTGTGCGGGTACACGGAGGGAGAATTCAGAATGTCCAATTCACCTAACAAGCACGTCTTTTGGGACTTTTGAGGAAACCGGAGCACCCGGAGGAAACTCACAGACACTGGGAGAATGTGCAGCCTCCGCACAGACAGCGAATCAAGCAGGGAATCGACCCTTGGCCCCTGGCGCTGAGCCAGTGCTTACCACTGTGCCATATTGCAGCCGTGAGCAGGTTGAGTTGGTTTGCCTATTACGAACAACCGAAGGTGCATGTTCAATTTGATCAGTGACTCGCTGGGACGTGTAGCCTCGCAACCCATGTATCTGGCATCGCACCAGCACTGAATTTCATGCACCACCTTCCTCAATTGTGTGGTAGGCAGCTCCTTTTGCAATCTTTGAATCTGCAGTCAGGCGAAATGACTTCCATATTCAAGTTCATGCGCTTCATCTCCAAACTCACTTTTGAGATCGAGCAGACACATCCCAACTGTCGGATCTTATCTAATAGCATGTCCTTTTGGCTGTTCACAGGACAATATGCTAGTTGAGAAATCCGCTAATGGACTCTCCACTACTGTCTACCGCAAACCAGCTTTCACTGATCAATATCAACATTGGGTGTCAGAAAGCTCCACACGCTATCAGATTGCCCTCATCATCAATCTTGTAAATAGGGCCCTAGCTATTTGCTCACCTTGCAAGCTTGGTGTTGTAATAGATAGAGTGTATCAAGCTATCCAACAGTACAATGGTTATACTGATTAAACCATTTTTCGGGGTGTACCATACAAACTCACAAATGTGTGAAAAGCCGCCACCTTCGGACCTGGAAAATGCCCGGCATACCACAACTTATCCAGGAAAGGCAAAGTGTCTCAAAATTTGAACCACCCTGTGATTATGCAATGGTTATGCGAGTCATATTGGCATTCTGCCTGCCACACAATTAGTGCCACTGCGATGTCAGATACATAGGCCAAACGCCCCAGCAATTGTCTGTTCGAATCAAACAATATGTTCCTTCGGTTAACATACGAATGCGACTTCCGGGTGCGGCGATGACCAGCTGAGTCGCACGTTTCGGCAGCTCCCGGTGAAACGGACTTTTGGGCTCTTGATAGGAGCCCCAACGGCAATTTTGACGGCTAAAAACACTGTGCGGTAAACCAGAAGGGAATCCCCCCCTGGATACGGATGGAAAAAGGAGGAGAAAGTGGCCGGATTGCAGTGGATCCTTTAGAACAGCGGCAAGGAAGGCAAGCAAAAACCAAGATGGCGTCGGAAGGCGGCAGTTTAACATGGGGCCCTGAACAACAAGAGTTCTTGAAATGCTGTGTGGAAGAGCTTAAAAAGGAAATGAAGAAAGAGCTGTTGGCCCCGATACTACAGGCGATCGAAGGGCTAAAGGAGGAACAAAAGACCCAGGAGCGGGAGCTTCGGGTCGTGAAGGCAAAGGCAGCCGAGAATGAGGACGATATACAGGGCCTGGTGGTGAAGACGGAGACGCATGAGGCACATCAGAAACGATGTGTGGAAAGGTTGGAGGCACTGGAGAACAACGCAAGGAGGAACAACCTGAGGATTCTTAGTCTTCCTGAAGGTGCGGAGGGAGCGGACGTCGGGGCATATGTGAGCACGATGCTGCACTCGTTAATGGGAGCGGAGGCCCCGGCGAGTCCGTTGGAGGTGGAGGGAGCATACCGAGTGATGGCGCGAGGACCGAGAGCAGGAGAAATTCCCAGAGCCATAGTGGTGAGATTCCTCCGTTTTAAGGATAGAGAAATGGTCCTTAGATGGGCAAAGAAAACTCGGAGCAGTAAATGGGAGAACGCGGTGATCCGCATTTATCAAGACTGGAGTGCGGAGGTGGCGAGAAGGAGGGCGAGCTTTAATCGGGCCAAGGCGGTGCTTCATTTAAAAAAAAGATAAAATCTGGAATGCTGCAACCGGCAAGACTGTGGGTCACATATCGAGGGAGGCACCACTACTTTGAGACGGCGGATGAAGCGTGGACTTTTATTGTGGAAGAAAAACTGGAATGAGCGGGTTATTAAAAAAAACGTTTGAACAAAGTGGTGGGGCGAATGTGGGGGGCGAAGAGGGGGGTTAAAAAGGGGGGAAAGAGGAGTTTTATGTACTAATCCTGCGATGTGGTAACTTTTCTCTCTTCCACAGGTGGTGATGGGGGGAGGTGGAGGAGATGGGGCGTTGGCCATTGGGGGCGGGGCCAAGGGAGAAGCGCGGGCTTGGTTCCCGCGCTATGATAAGCATGGCGGGAATAGAGAAGCAGGAAGGAGGGGGCGTCGCACGGTGCGAGCCGAGGTCACGGGGGGAAGCCGAGGTCGGCCAGAGTTTGCTGACTTCTGGGAGCAACATGGGAATAATTACGCTAGCGGGGGATCTAGCGGGGGGGGTGGGAGGGGGGAATTACTGGGTTGCTGCTGCTGGGGAGATGGGGGAGCTGGTATGGGAGGGGATGGGCGGGGGGGCACCGCCTGGGGGAGATACAGCTGCGTGGGAACCGGGTGAGGAGCTGGAAAAAGGGGATGGCTAATCGACAAGGGGGGAAGCCCCCCAACCCGGCTGATCACGTGGAACGTGAGAGGGCTGAATGGGCCGATAAAGAGGGCACGGGTACTCACACACCTTAAGAAACTTAAGGCAGATGTGGTTATGTTACAGGAAACGCACCTGAAACTGATAGACCAGGTTAGGCTACGCAAAGGGTGGGTGGGGCAGGTGTTCCATTCGGGGCTAGATGCGAAAAACAGGGGGGTGGCTATATTAGTGGGGAAGCGGGTTGGAACCAGGGCTGGATAGGTCGAAGTCCAGGACTGGAAGGAGGCCGGCAGCAGCCAAGGTACTTAAAGATTTTATGGCGCAGATGGGAGGTGTAGACCCGTGGAGATTTAGCAGACCTAGGAGTAAGGAGTTCTCGTTTTTCTCCTATGTCCATAAAGTCTACTCGCGAATAGACTTTTTTGTGCTGGGAAGGGTGTTGATCCCGAAGGTGAGGGGAACGGAGTATACGGCTATAGCCATTTCGGATCACGCTCCACACTGGGTAGACTTGGAGATAGGGGAGGAAACAGGAGGGCGCCCACCCTGGAGAATGGACATGGGACTAATGGCAGATGAGGGGGTGTGTCTAAGGGTGAGGGGGTGCATTGAAAAGTGCTTGGAACTCAATGATAATGGGGAGGTCCAGGTGGGAGTGGTCTGGGAGGCGCTGAAGGCGGTGGTTAGAGGAGAGCTGATATCAATAAGGGCACATAAAGGGAAGCAGGAGAGTAAGGAACGGGGAGCGGTTGCTGCAAGAACTTTTGAGGGTGGACAGACAATATGCGGAAGCACCGGAGGAGGACTGTACAGGGAAAGGCAAAGGCTACATGTAGAATTTGACTTGCTGACTACGAGCACTGCAGAGGCACAATGGAGGAAGGCACAGGGTGTACAGTACGAATATGGGGAGAAGGCGAGCAGGTTGCTGGCACACCAACTGAGGAAAAGGGGAGCAGCGAGGGAAATAGGGGGAGTGAGGGATGAGGAAGGAGAGATGGAGCGGGGAGCGGAGAGAGTGAACGGAGTGTTCAAGACATTTTATAAAAAATTATATGAAGCTCAACCCCCGGATGGGAGGGAGAGAATGATGGGCTTTTTGGATCGGCTGGAATTTCCCAAGGTGGAAGAGCAGGAAAGGGTGGGACTGGGAGCACAGATCGAGGTAGAAGAAGTGGTGAAAGGAATTAGGAGCATGCAGGCAGGAAAGGCCCCGGGACCGGATGGATTCCCAGTCGAATTCTATAGAAAATATGTGGACTTGCTCGCCCCGGTATTGACGAGGACCTTTAATGAGGCAAAGGAAAGGGGACAACTGCCCCCGACTATGTCTGAAGCAACGATATCGCTTCTCTTAAAGAAGGAAAAGGACCCGCTACAATGCGGGTCCTATAGACCTATTTCCCTCCTAAATGTAGATGCCAAGATCCTGGCCAAGGTAATGGCAATGAGAATAGAGGAATGTGTCCCGGGGGTGGTCCACGAGGACCAAACTGGGTTTGTGAAGGGGAGACAGCTGAACACGAATATACGGAGGCTGTTAGGGGTAATGATGATGCCCCCACCAGAGGGGGAAACGGAGATAGTAGTGGCGATGGATGCCGAGAAAGCATTTGATAGAGTGGAGTGGGATTATTTGTGGGAGGTGTTGAGGAGATTTGGTTTTGGAGAGGGGTATGTTAGATGGGTGCAGCTGTTGTATAGGGCCCCGATGGCGAGCGTGGTCACGAATGGACGGGGATCTGCATATTTTCGGCTCCATAGAGGGACAAGGCAGGGATGCCCTCTGTCCCCATTATTGTTTGCACTGGCGATTGAGCCCCTGGCGATAGCGTTGAGGGGTTCCAAGAAGTGGAGGGGAGTACTTAGAGGAGGAGAAGAACACCAGGTATCTTTGTATGCGGACGATTTGTTACTATATGTGGCAGACCCGGCGGAGGGGATGCCAGAAATAATGCGGATACTTGGGGAGTTTGGGGATTTTTCAGGGTATAAATTGAACATGGGGAAAAGTGAGTTGTTTGTGGTGCATCCAGGGGAGCAGAGTAGAGAAATAGAGGACCTACCGTTGAGGAAGGTAACAAGGGACTTTCGTTACCTGGGGATCCAGATAGCCAAGAATTGGGGCACATTGCATAGGTTAAATTTAACGCGGTTGGTGGAACAAATGGAGGAGGATTTCAAGAGATGGGATATGGTATCCCTGTCACTGGCAGGTAGGGTGCAGGCGGTTAAGATGGTGGTCCTCCCGAGATTCCTCTTTGTGTTTCAGTGCCTCCCGGTGGTGATCACGAAGGCTTTTTTAAAAGGATTGAAAAGAGCATCATGGGTTTTGAGTGGGCCGGGAAGACCCCGAGAGTGAGGAAGGGATTCTTACAGCGTAGCAGGGATAGGGGGGGCTGGCACTACCGAGCCTAAGTGAGTATTATTGGGCCGCTAATATTTCAATGGTGAGTAAGTGGATGGGAGAGGAGGAAGGAGCGGCGTGGAAGAGATTAGAGAGGGCGTCCTGTAGGGGGACTAGCCTACAGGCTATGGTGACAGCCCCATTGCCGTTCTCACCGAGGAACTACACCACAAGCCCGGTGGTGGTGGCTACACTGAAGATTTGGGGACAGTGGAGACGGCATAGGGGAAAGACTGGAGCCTTGGGGGGGGTCCCCGATAAGAAACAACCATAGGTTTGCCCCGGGGGAATGGATGGGGGATATGGAATGTGGCAAAGAGCAGGAATAACGCAACTGAAAGATCTGTTTGTGGATGGGAAGTTCGCGAGTCTGGGAGCGCTGACCGAGAAATATGGGTTGCCCCAAGGGAATGCATTCAGGTATATGCAACTGAGGGCTTTTGCGAGGCAACAGGTGAGGGAATTCCCGCAGCTCCCGACACAAGAGGTGCAGGACAGAGTGATCTCAAAGACATGGGTGGGGGATGGTAAGGTGTCAGATATATATAGGGAAATGAGGGACGAAGGGGAGACTATGGTAGATGAACTAAAAGGGAAATGGGAAGAAGAGCTGGGGGAGGAGATCGAGGAGGGGCTGTGGGCAGATGCCCTAAGCAGGGTAAACTCATCGTCCTCGTGTGGCCAGGCTAAGCCTGATTCAGTTTAAGGTATTACACAGGGCGCATATGACTGGAGCACGGCTCAGTAAATTTTTCGGGGTGGAGGATAGGTGTGCGAGGTGCTCGAGAAGCCCAGCGAATCATACCCATATGTTTTGGTCATGCCCGGCACTACAGGGGTTTTGGATGGGGGTGACAAAGGTGCTTTCAAAAGTAGTGGGGGTCCGGGTCGAACCAAGCTGGGGGTTGGCTATATTTGGGGTTGCACAAGAGCCGGGAGTGCAGGAGGCGAGAGACGCCGATGTTTTGGCCTTTGCGTCCCTAGTAGCCGGCGCAGGATATTGCTAATGTGGAAAGAAGCCAAGCCCCGGGGGTGGAGACCTGGATAAATGACATGGCAGGGTTTATAAAGCTAGAGCGGATTAAGTTCGTTCTAAGGGGGTCGGCTCAAGGGTTCACCAGGGCGGTGGCAACCGTTCGTCGAATACCTCGCAGAAAGATAGATGGAGGGGAAAAAAAGAAGGCAGCAGCAGCAGCCCAGGATAGGGGGGGGGGGGGGGGGGGGGGGGGGGAGAACCAGAAGGACTCTCAGGGTTGTTAATATATACTGTATAATATGCAAAGGTCGTTGCTACAGATAATTATATATTGGACTGTTAAATTATATTTTTGGAGAGTGTTACTTGTGATAAGGCAGTTGCCAATTAGGGTTAGTTTTCATTTTTGTTATTTATTATTTATTCATTTTCTGTTTATAAAATAGGTCATTGTTATTTGTGTTGTTCTAATATTGTGTAAAGGATGCACAATGTACTGTGTTGGTTGACCAAACATTTTCAATAAAATATTTTTGTAAAAAAAACATACGAATGCATAGAATTAGGAGTAGGAGTAGACCACTCGGCCCCTCGAGCCTGCTGTGTCATTCAATAAATTACGGCTGATCTGATTGTAACTTCAACCCCATATTACTGCCTACCCCGGATAACCTTCCGTTCCCTTGTTAATGGTTAGCACAGGGCTAAAGAGCTGGCTTTTAAAGCAGACCAAGGCAGGCCAGCAGCATGGTTCAATTCCTGTACCAGCCTTCCCGAACAGGCGCCGGAATGTGGCGACTGGGGCTTTTCACAGTAACTTCATTTGAAGCCTACTTGTGACCAGCGATTTTCATTTCATTTCATTAATGAAGAATCTTATC
This sequence comes from Scyliorhinus torazame, assembly GCF_047496885.1. Lineage (NCBI taxonomy): Eukaryota > Metazoa > Chordata > Chondrichthyes > Carcharhiniformes > Scyliorhinidae > Scyliorhinus > Scyliorhinus torazame. The sequence continues at coordinate 62,288,247 of NC_092724.1, read as the reverse complement.
TAATCAAATATATTAAAAGACTCTGCTTCCACTGCCTTTTGAGGAAGAGAATTCCAAAGACTGAGAGAAGATTTCTCCTCCTCTCCATTTTGAATGAGTAATCCCTTTTTAAAAAAATGTTTTTTTCTCCATTTTCACATGTTCCTTCAAAATTTACACCCCACCCACAAACAGTAAACAGTAACAAATACAAAATCAATCTCCTTAACAATACCAACGATCCCATCCTCCCACCACCCCAAACAACGGCCCACCTGTCACTATATGTATCCAGTAAAATAAACCCTCCCACGGTAGAAACAGAAAAACAAAGGAGAAAAAGAAAAAGGAGTCCGGGACCGCCCATGGTCACCATTGGCCTATAGAGTCTCTTCCCCCCCCCCCCCCCCCCCCCCCCCCCCCCACACTCAACGCCCTCCAACCTCTGAAGGAGTACCGTACATGATACCCAAGAGTTGTACCCCCCCCAGTCTCCAACTCCTACCGTCCACTGCTTCTTGTAAAACTCCTCCCCCCAACCTCTGTTCCTTCCCCCCAACTTTCCACCCCGGCTAGACCACTCGGACCCTGTTCTGCCAGGCTCCGATGGCCGCAGCCCCTCCCCCACCTCACTCCCGTTCGCTGGCAGGCTTAAACCGGCCAGCGTGGAGGCCCCCGCCCGGGTCCCTTTCCCCCTTGCCCAGCCTAGGAAAGCCCAGAAATCCCCATCACTTCCCTTGTCCAAATATATACAACATTGGCTCCTTTAGCCCATACACCCGCATGCAGCAAAACAAAAAAGAAGAAAATACAGTCATGAGGTTACATCGGCACATGGCCATTTCTCAATTTCTCAGTTCTGCCACAGGCCTTCTGCCTTCGCAAACTCCTCCGCTACTTCCGCCGTTCCAAAATAAAAGTCGCTGAGCTTGTAAGTCACCCTCCGCTTCGCTGGATATACAATGCCACACTGCACCTTGCTAATGTACAGTGCCCTCTTCACCCGGTTGAAGGCAGCCCACCTCCTCGCCAGCTCCACCGTAAATTCCTGCTATACACGTATACCAGTTCCAGCCCACTGCACCACCCGCTTCTGCTTGGCCCAGCTCAGGACCTTCTCCTTCACACTACCTACGGAAGCACAGAGTCACTGCCCTTGGCGGCTCACTCGCCTTTGGTACAGGCCTCCACGACCGATGAGCCCGATCCAGTTCATATCGGGAGGGATCCTCCCCCTCCCCCAGTAGTTTCGCCAGCATCGTGGCAAAATACTCAGTCGGCCTCGGTCCTTCAACTCCTTCGGGCAGCCCCACAATCCTCAAATTCTGTCGCCTTGATCTGTTTTCCAGGTCTTCCATTTTTCCTCGCATCCTTGTTAATGTCCATCACCTTCCGCATCTCCTTCCCATCGAGGCAAGTTGATCACCATGCTGCAATAATGTCTCCTCCGCTTCCTTCAGCGCCTCCCCTTGCTCTCGCAGCTCCGCCAGTGCGCTCGCCACCGCTGTCATCACCGGGGAAATCGCCTCCTCCACCAGCGCACTCAAAACCTCTCTCATCTCCTTACTCATTGTCTCCATGTATTTTGCAAACTGCCTTTCGAATTCCGCAGCTATCACCTTAGTTATTTCTTCAGCCGTAAGCAATGCGGCCTCCCCTGGTGCTCCAGCCTCCATTTTCCTTGGTGACCCCGCGGTGACCTTTCCACTCCCCGACGGACCTTCAGCTGTTTTCCTTACAGACGTTCTTTTGCTCACCCTCGACATCTTTCTTCACTGTGCCTTCACTCTGCCGCCTCTGTGCCTTCTCCCTGCTTTTGCCGCCTCCGTGGACCCTGGGACCGGGCTTAAAGCCCGAAAATGCCGTTCCGAACGGGAGCCCTCCATTGTGCAGCCGCCTCCCGCCCGCCGTCACCGGAAGTCTCAATCCCTTTTTTTTTTTAAAGAATGTTTTTATTGAGTTTTATACATGGTATATTTACAGATGTCCACAGAGAAACCAAAAAGAAATAACAAAAATATTACATAACTAAAAAACCAAGGGGTGGGAAAATAAAAATAGGGGAAGTGTATATACAAGAAGCACAAAGAGAAAAATTTAATTATACATGTCCCGGGGGGGGGGGGGGGGGGGGGGCTGGGCTTTCTCCCCCCTTCTTTTCTGTTTTTTACATATAAAATACAAACAAAACTGTGTGGGAGGGGCGCTTGGGTGGTGCCGCTGATGTTATTTGCTTCTCCGGTTGGTTTCCTTTTTTGATTTTATGCGTTTACCTCCGCATTGGCTGTCTGCCGTTCTTTCCTCCTCCTACTTTCTTACTCTCTTTTGCCCTGCTGTGTTTCCTGTGCTCTCCTTCCAGATTGTGTTCCCTCGTCTTTCCTTCCCTCTATTATTCTCTTCCCTTTGTCCTTCCTTCTTCCCTGCCCCCTTCTCCCCCCCCCCCCCCCCACTTCCCTCCCCTCCCTCTCAGCAGCTCCCCTTTTTAGCTATGTTTGGCTACCCCCTCTTGCACTGCTCCCCCCCAGGTCCTCCCTCCCTTCCTGCTCTTCTCTCATGTCTTGGCTACTTTCCCTTGACTCTTGGTGACTTGTTTATCTAATGGTTGTTCATTGGCCACGAACAGGTCCTGGAACAGTTGGCTGAATGGCTCCCATGTCCTGAGGAAGCCGTCGTCCGACCCCCGGATGGTGAATTAGATTTTCTTCATTTTGAGAAATTCCGATAGCCAGTCTGCAGCTTTGGGTGATGCTGCTGACTGCCAGCCAAGCAGGATTCTACGGCGGGTGATCAGGGAGGCAAAGGCAAGGGCACCGCCCTCCTCCCATGAAGAGATCTGGCTGGTCTGATACCCTGAAGACCGCCACCTTCGGGCATGGCTCCACCCACATCCCCACCACTTTGGACATTGCCTTGAAGAAGGCTGTTTAGTACCCTGCAAGTTTGGGGCAAGACCAGAATATGGTGACGTGGTTGGCCGGGCCTCCTTGGCACCGTTCTTATCTGCCCCCCCCACCTCCGGGAAGAACCGTAATCCCTTATTTTTAAACAATGACGCCTAGTTCTAGCCTATCTGAGAAGGGGAAACATCCTCTCCACATCACCCTGTCAGTACCCTTCTGGACCTTAAAAGTTTCAATCAAGTCACGTCTTCATCTTGAAAATTCCAGTGGGCACAAACCTAACCTCTCCAAACATTCCTCATAAGACAACCCACCCATTCCTACTATTAGTCGACTAATCCTTCTCTTAACTGCTCCTAACGCATTTACATCTTTGTTGACATGCTGTTAGGTGAATTCTGAATTCTCCCTCGGTGTACCCGAACAGGCACCGGAGTGTGGCGACTAGGGGCTTTTCACAGTAACTTCATTGCAGTGTTAATGTAAGCCTAACAGTGTTATGACAATAAAGGTTATTATTATTATAATAGGCAACGTACAGTCCATACTCGACCAGCCCGCGTTTGCAACACTCAAAACAAACCATCCACTGTTGGATGTGATTCAGCGATTTGGCAGCACTTGCTGAACAATCCTGAGTGCACTAAAAGCTGCACTAACTAATTTTTGATGATCGGTTGATCATCTAATGTGGCTCATTTATATCTGCTAGAACAGACATACGTTCATATATAGGGATATGTACATGTTCAAGCCTTGCACCATTTTGAATTACCCAGGAGCTTTGGACAGCCTTTAGTTCCCCATTGCTTTCTCCATGGCAACACTTTTGGCAATCAGAGCTAACTGGCCAGCAACCTTGGCCGGGATTCTCCGACCCTCCGCGCCAGAATCGTGCCCGGCGCGGGGGTAGAGAATAGCCGTTCACGCCAGAAATCCGGTGCGAAGGCGCTTCCGCGGACCCGCCAGTCCCCCGCGCGCGGTCAACGAGGCGCCGGTCAGGGGCCGTTGGAACAGGCCTCCGCGGTTGACCGGTCGAACTCCTGGCGACGTGGTTTACATGTGGTATCATCTGGCGGGATCTGGGACCCGCGATGGCGGTCCTGGTGGTGGGTGGGGGGAATCTGACTCCAGGGGGGGATTCAGCGGTGGCCAGGCCCGCGTTCGGGGACCACCGATCGGCGGGCCATTACGATCTGGGAGGGACCTATCTTCCTCTGCGGGGGCCCGCTGTGTGGCTCCGCCATGTGCGCATGCGCGGCCACACGGTCTGTACAGCAGGGCCCTGCTGGCAGCCAGAGCTGCAGGACAAACGCCGTGGCCCTGCTAGCCCCTTGGAAAATGGAGAATCACCCCGTACTTCCGAGGAAAAAGTCCGGAGTGATTCTCGCCCGTTTTCCAGCAGGCGTTGGGACTTAGTCCCCAAAAGGGAGAATCCCGCCCTTTTTCGCCTCTTGTTTAAATTGCTCTGATCGTTTGAAATTTGGGTTTCTTGCATTTGTCTTGAGTGCAAGATGAAAAGCTTTGACAGCATGTCCCCATTTTCAGCACTATTCAAGGGCTAAATTTAGAGTACCCAATTCTGTCTCGTTATTCAGTTTAAAAGATAATAAAGGCTGAAAAAAATTGCAAAGCTTTTTTTCAAAGTAAAAGAATTTGAAAGCCCTGGCAAAGATTGGGGAAAAAAGGAAAGTATTTAAAAGTTGTCATGAAATCCATTGATCTGCATGTCCCTGGGTGATGAATCAACAGTCTGTGGAGACTAACATTTAAGGTACAAGATGTTCCAATGCTTGTTACTCAGCTGTAACAAAGGTGAGGTCATCTGGAAGTATTTTGGTAGGACCCCAGATTAATTCAGGGGTCAGTGAACAGCTCTTGAAGCCGTCAGTTTCGCAGGAGACAGCCAGCAGTGTCACAGACAAAAGGGACAGAAACAGGCCTCAGTTAATTTAAAGAAAGAGCTGCAGGGAGCAGACTTTAAGTAAAGAGGGTCATTGAGGCAAGGATCAGTGGTGCTCTGCTTGGCACAGCTATAGACCTGAAACTATGCTTGAGCTAGTGGTTGAGGATACCCAGGAGGGAATCCTGGGGAAGGAACCCTGCCTGGAAGGCAAGATTGAAACCCTATGATGTGGGCCATTGTTAAAGCTGTCCGAGTAGGATCGACTTTTGGAGATAATTCTAAGGAGAGATCTATTGACGTAGAATCTGTGAATTCATCATGAGACAGAGTTTCAATGAGATTTTTTGCCTTAGTGACTCGCAGTTGGACTATGAAATCCATGGACTCTTCTTGGTTTACTCTATAGTATGGTATGTTTGGTCACAGTTCGCTTGGTAATTCACATATACCTAATAATTATCCTGAATATTAAAGTATAAGATACATATTGTAAAGTGTTCTTTCTGAATTTGTATAATAAAGTTTGTTTTTGTTTGTTCAAAACCTGTGGAAACTTGAGGCTTCGTTCCAAAAGCAGGTGTCTTGAATTTCAACTGTTTTATCTATTTTATACAAAACATTATTGGTCCCTAACCAGCTCTTCGCTAACCTTCTGGGGTTAGGCCAAGGATCGAAAGAGAGAATGGGCGAAGCGCTGGGGAATGTGGCCTGGGTGACTAACTTTGAGAGCCTGCATGAATGTGATGAACCAAGTCTCGCAGCCTTCTATGATGTAAACTCTAACCTTCTCTTATTGTTTTTGTCACTTATTCAGTAAATTGATTAATCAAATGAGATTAAATTACTGATCCTTTGTGCTACTGAGGGGACAGAACCACCTCACAATTCGAGAATTGGATGCCAAAACCTTAAAAAGCAAAAAGCTAGAGAGGGCAAGATGAGATAAACTTCTTGGAACGCAGAATAAACTGAAAGGGCATTTAAAACGAGACATTGCCAGAACTGAGACATTTGTTTAGAACTGTATGATAGATCTTTCAAACTTGTAATTATTCTCTGATCTCTCACTTGCAAGATGTAAACTAAATTAGTCAGTCATACAAGTACAGAACCTGAATGTGCAAAAAGTAGATTGATCTTGGTACTGGTATTTGTGCAGTAGGTTTTTCTTCAGTAATTACAATATAATTTTTTTTATGGTACTTATTTTATATGTGCTTCTGCAACCAAGGTCTCATTGTAAATTTTCTGTTACAATTTTGACTACCCAATTCTTTTTTCCCAATTAATGGGCAATTTAGCAAGGCCAATTCACCTAACCAGCACATCTCTTTGGATTGTGGGGGTGAGTCCCATGCAGGCATGAGAACATGCAAACTTCACACACACAATGATCCGGGGTCGTGATCGAACCTGGGTCCTCAGTGCCGTGGGGCAGCAGTGCTAACCACTGCGTCGCTGTGCTGCCCCTCGTTGTAAATGCACTCAAGGCTTCTACCAAGAATATATGTATGCGCATAAATTAAACTATTTCTTTCATGCTTTGCCTGCCACAGAAGTGGGGGTGCCTATCAAGTTTCAGGAACCAGCGGTCATTGCAAGTATGCTCTTGAAACTCTACAATAGGTGCCCTACTGGTCATTTTACAACTTATCAGCTGCATTGCATCTGCTCCCTCACAAGAAACTATTGCCAGGAATTATTCTGTACTTTTTTAATTGAATGTGTATTTTTTTAGGGATTCTAAATCTCTGCATACACTTTGCAATCAGTTATGCTAAATTTCTCTCCCCTATATTCAGCATAAACCTCTTCGAGATTCCTCCCAGTTTTAAGGAGAGGTACAAAAGTGAAACCCTTGCAGCTGTTAATTGTCAGAGGTGAAAGGATAGGAATAGGGAGATAATATTCAAATCTGGCAACTTTGTTGTTGATATAAACTGAAGAGATTTGGGGAAGTCATCTATGATGCCACCCAGAATTTTAAAAATTGCTAGTTATTTTGTAGATCTGTGAAGGGCAGCAAGGTACAAGTTGGCTGGTAACAATTGAACCATGCCCTGAGTACAAGTCACTGCCTTGAGAAGTAAACGTTTGTAATGTAGTACAGAGCCTCACAGACAAAACTGCAGCCCCCAGCATCATGCAAAGCCCCAACAAACCATGTCAAGGTTTCCCAAGGTGGAAGTGATCTTGCCTTCAGCAATCTTAAGTTAATTTTTAATTTAACTTAAATGATGTAGGACCATAGAATTCGTGCAGTACAGAAGGGGGCCATTCAGCCCATCAAATCTGCACTGACCCCAGGACAGCACGGTGGTGCAGTGATTAGCACTGCTGCCTTATTGCGCCGAGGACCCGGGTTCAATCCCAGCCCTGGGTTACTGTCCGTGTAGAGTTTGCACATTTTCCCGTGTCTGCATGGGTCTCACCCCCACAACCCAAAGATGTGCAGGGGGTGAGGCCCATGCTAAATTGGCCCTTAATTGTAAAAAATATTTGTTTAAAATGGACTAAAAAAGAGTCTGCACTGACTCTGAAAGAGCACCCCAGCTAACCCCACTCCCCCGCCCCATCCGCCCAACCTCCCCTAACCTGTACATGGACTCCTGCAATCTGCAGGTGCCAAAAAAGATTAACATTGCTTCTCTCAGCTGGATGTTAAACTAAGACAGCTAATAAAAATATGATGGCCAACGTGGTTTCTAGGATAAATTTTCAATCTCCCAAGAGCGGGAGTAATTTTTCATTTTTTTTCGCCCCCCCCCCCCCCCTTTCTCTGTTTTAGATTGTTACCTTTTCTTTTGCCTCTCTCAGGAGATTCCAGAGGAGGGTGCCAAATCATGGCGCTTCACACATTTATAACAATGTGGGGGAGACTCACTGGAACGATGGCCTGATGGCCTACTGCCTACTCTTTTGTCCATTACATCAACTTCACAAATGGTGTAAAACTCCAAAATCAATTGCAAGGAAGTCTTGCTGACCAGAATCCCATTATGTGGGAAGGTCAGTGTTGAAAATGTCACCTGTCGAGTGAAATATTTCATCTTTTTCTGGTATTATGCTCTCTCATCCATAAGTCCCAAGAGTATTCTTTTAGTGAACCCATAAATACATTGTACATTTAAGAATAAGTAGCAAAATGGCGACATTTCTGTTTGTTCAATTCTATTGCCTAATTTTTTTCAGATGTGAAACCATCTAACATCTTGGTGAATTCTCGTGGTGAAATAAAACTTTGTGATTTTGGAGTAAGTGGCCAGCTGATTGACTCAATGGCAAACTCCTTTGTGGGAACTCGCTCTTACATGTCTGTAAGTCTTTGTTCTTCTACAAACTTCATGCAAATTTATTATTTAAAATCTAGCAATTTATGAGCAAGGTGACCTCACAAATAGTTCAAACTCTGTACTATTGGACAAAATGTTTAGTGTGACCCTTTGTGTGATGCATTGTCTAAGAATTTCTATCGTTTAAGTGTTGTGGTCACTCAAAAATATTAATCCAGCCAGTTCAGTAAGGTAGAAGGATCACAGTCGCTTAAATACTTTAGAACTGTTTCATCAATTAGATTTTACAAATCACCCTAAAGGAAAACGTTTTCCAAAACATGATGTTTTGAACTATTTTAACATGTCAATTATGCACTCTTATCTTACTGACTTTTAAAAAGTGTGTAGATTTGATTTTGTGATCATGCACTCCCAACAGGATGGCACACTCAATACGGATATGGGTCAAATATAGTAGCATTGATTCTCATCATGTTTCCTGCTGAGACTGCAGAATTACCCGTTGCACTATTTACAATTTTATTTTAAGTAATTGCAATCATTCTTCCCCCATCTACCAATGTTGAATTTTGTAGTATAAGTAGAAATCTTTTTTTCCCGATAGAAGCTTATTTGTAAATGAAATTTGGTTCAAAACCAGGATCTTATTGCTGAAATATAATACCTCAAAGCATGTCCTAAGTTCTTTGGTTGGTTGCTGTGACTCTGGGCAGCATAGAAATGAAAAAAGGAATTAATTTAAGGATGAAATGGAGTACTGACAGTTATTGAATTGTGTCAGCCTTTATCACCTGAATCACATGTCCCCATCCAGTCTGCGGAGTGTGTGGGGGGAGTCCACGGTTCTGTGAATATGTGGTCCTGTGGTAACACCTTGCCATATGTAAATAGTTCTGTTCTGTTACTTATATATTTTTTTCTGTTACAATGTTACAAGCATTTTCTCATACATTAGTTTCTTGGCTCCAAAGTTTAGTGTGAACACTTGGCATAATATTTGGTTTGTCTGCTTAAGATGTAACTCGCAGTACTCTCCTTTTTTTTTCTCCTGGCAGCCAGAGAGACTGCAAGGCACCCATTACTCTGTCCAATCTGATATCTGGAGTATGGGGCTTTCCTTGGTTGAGCTGGCCATTGGCAGGTATCCTATCCCTCCTCCTGATGGAAGGGAGTTGGAGGCCATCTTTCAGTGCCCATTGATGGATGGCGCAGGAGGCGAATCACACAGCGCATCACCTAGAACAAGAGCCCCAGGGCGTCCTATCAGTGGTAAGAGCTCGGCGGGTTTGTTGCTTATGTTATATTTTTCATGCTTTGATCCAAGCTGTGTGATTGGTCTACTCCCATCTGTCATCAGTTTGTTGCTTCAATAACCTCTGCCAATTTTTTTGAAGTACTTCATGTCATCTGATGCTAAGTTAAAAGGACAATTTAGAAACAGTACTTATTTGTAAATGCCTCCGGTGAAAATTAGTTACTTTCTCTTACTAAACTTGGTAAATGATTTGTCATACTCGACTTTCTGAAAAGAAGTAACAGTTACATAGGACAGACCCCACTGTTCATCAAATTTAAAAATCAAAATCATTTGCTATCTCCAGTGTACTGTCTGAATTTCAAAAAGCTGGATGATTTTGCATGGGAGTTCAAATTGTGTAGTGAGTTTGAGATTCTCACTTTGTAAACTACCGCCAAAAGTAAATGACTAACTGATGGACCAAGTTTCTTTCAGCTCTAATCTACCTCTGAATACTAAGGCAAAGGGGCGAGGGGTTGGTCGCATTTTGTGTACAATCTGCTCCCTGATTGTTTTTTTCTTTTAGAATCTAAAACCCTTTAGCTACATTTTTATCTGAATGGCTTTCTGGTATTTTGCCGGTTTGGTTGTTCTGGTTTGCTGCAGTGACTTGTATTGAAGAGCACCTCAATGCAGTCAATTAAATTCTGTAGTAGCTCATATTTGATTTGGATTGGAAGAACCAACCACAAAATGAAATCATTACCAGTTTGGTTCTGCTGCCACGGACATGAGTGGAAACCATTGGTTTGTTTCTAGAATTGCCCATCCTTGATCTCAATACTGCTTCCTCAGAAGGAGAAAAATCTGAAAGTCCATCAGCTAGTCATATTCAAAAACCTATTGGATGGAGATTCTGGCCTGTATGCTAAGCAGTAGAGTTCTGTGTTGAAAGGAAGAGGAAAGTGTTAGAACATAAGAATTAGGAACAGGAGTAGGCCAGCTGGCCCCTCGAGCCTGCTCCGCCATTTAATGAGATCATGGCTGATCTTTGTGGACTCAGCTCCACTCTCCGGCCCGTACACCATATCCCCGAATCCCTTTATTCTTTAGAAAGGCATCTATCTTTTTCTTAAAAACGTTTAAAGAAGGAGCCTCAACTGCTTCACTGGGCAAGGAATTCCAGAGATTCACAACCCTTTGGGTGAAGAAGTTCCTCCTACACTCCGTCCTAAATCTACCTCCCCTTATTTTGAGGCTGTGCCCCCTAGTTCTGCGCTCCCCGACCAGTGGAAACGACCTGCCCGCATCTATCCTATCTATTCCCTTCATAATTTTATATGTCTCAATAAGATCCCCCCGCATCCTTCTAAACTCCAATGAGTACAGTCCCAGTCTACTCAACCTCTCGTCATAATCTAATCCCAGCAACTCTGGGATCAACCTAGTGAATCTCCTCTGCACTCCCTCCAGTGCCAATATGTCCTTTCTCAGGTAAGGAGACCAAAACTGAACACAATACTCCAGATGCGGCCTCACCAACACCTTATACAATTGCAGCATAACCTCACTAGTCTTGACCTCCATCCCTCTAGCAATGAAAGACAAAACTCGATTAGCCTTCTTAATCACCTGTTGCACCTGCACACCAACTTTTTGCGACTCGTGCACCAGCACACCCAGGTCCCTCTGCACAGCAGCATGTTTTACCATCTTGCCGTTTAAATAATAATCCATTCTGCTGTTATTCCTCCCAAAATGGATAGCCTCATACTTGGCAACATTGAATTCCATCTGCCAGACCCTAGCCCATTCACCTAACCTATCCAAATCCTTCTGCAGACTTCCGGTATCCTCTGCACTTTTTGCTTTACCGCTCATCTTAGTGTCGTCTGCAAACTTTGACACATTGCACTTGGTCCCCAACTCCAAATCGTCTATGTAAATTGTGAACAACTGCGGGCCCAACACTGATCCTTGAGGGACCCCACTAGTTACAGGTTGCCAACCAGAGAAACACCCATTTATCCCCACTCTCTGCTTTCTGTTAGTTAACCAATCCTCTACCCATGCTACCACTTTACCCTCAATGCCATGCATCTTTAGTTTATGCAGCAACCTTTTGTGTGGCACCTTGTCAAAAGCTTTCTGGAAATCCAGATATACCACATCCATTGGCTCCCCGTTATCTACTGCACTGGTAACGGCCTCAAAAAATTCTACCAAATTAGTCAGACACGACCTACCCTTTGTGAACCCATGCTGCGTCTGCCCAATGGGACAATTTCCCTCCAGGTGCCCCGCTATTTCCTCCTTAATGATAGATTCCAGCATTTTCCCTACAACCGAAGTTAAGCTTACCGGCCTATAATTACCCGCTTTCTGCCGACCTCCTTTTTTTAAACAGTGGTGTCACGTTTGCTACTTTCCAATCCTCTGGGACCACCCCAGAGTCTAGTGAATTTTGATAAATTATCACTAGTGCGTTTACAATTTCCCTAGCCATCTCTTTTAACACTCTGGGATGCATCCCATCAGGGCCAGGAGACTTGTCTACCTTTAGCCCCATTAGCTTGCCCAATACTGCCTCCTTAGTGATTACAATCATCTCAAGGTCCTCGCCTATCATATCCTTATTTCCATCAGTCACTGGCATGTTATTTGTGTCCTCCACTGTGAAGACTGACCCAAAAAACCTGTTCAGCTCCTCCGCCATTTCCCCGTCTCCTATTATTAAATCTCCCTTCTCATCTTCCAAAGGACCAATATTTACCTTAGCCATTCTTTTTTGTCTTATATATTTGTAGAAGCTTTTACTATCTGCTTTTATGTTCTGAGCAAGTTTACTTTCATAGTCTACCTTACTCTTTATGGCTTTTTTAGTAGCTTTCTGTTGTCCCCTAAAGACTTCCCAGTCCTCTTGTCTCCCACTAATTTTTGCCACTTTGTATGTTTTTTCCTTCAATTTGATACTCTCCCTCACCTCCTTAGATATCCACGGTCGATTTTTCCCCTTTCTACCGTCTTTTTTGTCGGTACGAACCTTTTCTGAACACTGTGAAAGATCGCTCGGAAGGTTCTCCACTGTTCCTAACTGCTTCACCATGAAGTCTTTGCTCCCAGTCTACCTTAGCTAGTTCTTCTCTCATCCCGTTGTAATCGCCTTTGTTTAAGCACAAAACACTAGTGTTTGATTTTACCTTGTCATTCTCCAACTGTATTTTAAATTCCACCATATTGTGGTCGCTCCTTCCAAGAGGATCCCGAACTATGAGATCATTAATCAATCCTGCCTCATTACACAGGACCAGATCTAGGACCGCTTGTTCCCTTGTAGGTTCCATTACATACTGTTCCAGGAAATTATGTTATTTTTAAAACTTCTCACACCCCAGGAGAGTTTTTGTGGAATACTCCAGTGGTCGTGCAAATATATATTTGTAGTAACTTCTTCCCAAATTATATAATGTAACTAGACTTATTTACTGTTTTGGAGCCTGTGTGCATTAGGAAACATTAGACTTTAATCCTGCACACTACCCCTAATTCATTACTTCAGATTACTTCAGCTATTAGCAGTATGTACCAGTACAGTGTTTCACACCAGTGTTGGATAAGTAAAGTTTCTATCAACATTGAACAGACCAGTCAGGGACTTGTGTCACGACTTCAATGTATCAAACTTTAAAATGTGATCTTTATTTTTCTTTACTGATACATAATGGGGATTACCCATCCAGGTATTCAGTTCTTTAACAAATCTAGATGTACTTGTAACCATCTAATTTGTACTAAAGTACTTGGGGATTGGTTTAGTTCACTTGGCTAGCCAGCCGGTTCGTGATGCAGACCGAGCCAGCAGCGTGGGTTCAATTCCCGTACCAGCTAAGGTTTTTCACGAAAGCCCACCTTCTCAACCTTGCCCCTCGCTTGAGGTGTGTTGATCCTCAGGTTAAACCACCACCAGTCAGCTCGCCCCCTCAAAGGGGAAAGCACCCTGGGATGATGGCGACTTTATCTTAACTTTACTAAAGTTGAAATCAGAGCATGGAACCCAATTAGAGAATTCTGCCTTCATTGCACCATCTTTTTAAAAAATATATTATTCTTGCATAGGATGTGTGCATCCCTGGCTAGGCCAGCATTTATTGCCCATTCCTAATTGCCCTTGATACGGTGGTGGTGAGCCACTGCATTGAGCCACTGCAGTCCCATGTGGTGTTGGTACACTCGCATTGCTATTAGGAAGGGAGTTCCAGGATTTTGACCCAGTGAAAGAATGGAGATATATTTCCAAGTCAGGATGGTGTATGGCTGGGAGGGGAACTTGCAGATGAGGTGGTGATGTTCCCATGCATCTGCTGCCCTTGTCATCCTTGGAGTTACAGGTTGGGGTTTTGGACGGTGCTGTTGAAGGAGCCTTGGCAAGTTGCTGCAGTGCATTTTGTAGATTTTACACACTGCTGCCCCTGTGTGCTAGTGATGGAGAGAGTGAATATTGAAAGTGGTGGATGGATTACCAGTCAAGTGGGCTAAGTTAATTTTGTACTTTTAAACTGCTGATTAGAGGTATATGGAAGAGAGAAAAACTTACATTTATGTAGCATGTTTCATGATCTCAGAACATCCTGTGTCTTTACAACCAATGTGATACTTTTGATGTGTTGTTAGGAATGGTGGAAAGCAGATATAAAATTTCACTGTTCTTATCACTCGTGTTCCTTTTTTGTATGGAACTCCTGATTTGAAGCACCAGAATTTCTAAGAACAAAATAGCTAGTTTTATCAATGTTCAGCAGCAGAAAACACCAAGATCTTATAAGAACGTAAAGAGCATTGTTCTTGATGGAGCACATCCATTTAAATGTTATAGTTTTGTTCTGAGAGGGAGCTGGAGTGCCATAGGCCCCACAACACAAATATGATTGCAGTAGATATCAGCATATAAGTCAGCCTTTGAAGCCTCAAAATCACTTCAGAAATGGAGGTTGACTTCAATCTCCAATGTAAAAGTGAGCCGCCAGTTAAGGTAGTTGCCATTTTTGCCACATGAGGTCTTCTCTGTCTGGGCGTCTTCAACTCCCATGCATCTGTGAAACGCAGACCTTATCATCGCCTGCTTGATCTCAGTTCTCAGGCACTAAAAAGTAGCACATACATTTGTGGCACAGGAGGTTAATTAGCAAAGTTTTTTAAAAAGCACATGGGATAGGAGGCAACATACTGTCATGGATTGAGGATTGGCTAACGGGCAGAAAACTGAGAGTAGGAATAAACGGATCATTCTCGCGTTGGGAAGCTGTGGCTATTGGGATGCCACAAGGATCAGTACTTGGGGCCCCTGCTGTTCACAATGTGTAAAAATAATTTGGATGTGAGGACCAAATATAATATTTCCAAGTTTGCGGATGATACAAAGCTAGGCAGAAATGTGTGTTGTGAGGAAGATGAAAAGCGGCTACAGGAGGATTTGGACAGACTTACTGAGAGGGCAAGAACATGGCAGATGGGATAAAATGTGACTTAATCCATTTTGGTAGAAGGAACAGATGTGTAGAGTATTTCCTAAATGGGAAGAAATTAGAAAGTTTAGATGTACAGAAAGACCGACGTTTACTTTGTAATGACTTGTTATTAATTAAAATGAAAGCTCACCTTTAGCTGTAAACTCAATTTAATCATCAGAGTTAATGTGTTAAAATAGCTAGTGCCTTCTTGGTTCAAACCATGTGATAAGCAACAATCAATAGGAATGAAGACAGGCTCTCCAGGAACACCATCAGTCGCATTCCAGTTTTGCTGTATTGCTGCATCAAAAAGAACCAGGTGTCCATGTCCATAAGCCCCTGAAGGCTAACATGCCAATGCAGCAAGGTTAATGGAATGTCAACCTTTATCGCAAGAGAATTTGAGTACAGGAGTAGTGAGGTATTGCTTCAATTGTACAGAAGCTTGATTAGGCTGCATCTGGAGTAGTTTTAGTCCTCTTACTTCAGAAAGGATATTATTTCCACAGAGGAAGTGCAACAAAAGTTCACCAGACTTGTTCCAGGGTTGACGGGTCTGTCTTATAAGAGAGGTTGGGAAAACTGGACCGGTGTTCTCTCACTCAGAAAATGAGAGGTGATCTCGTTGAAACCTACAAAATACTTAAAGGAATAAACAGAGTTGATGCAGATAAAATGTCTCCATTTGTTGGGAGTCTAGAACCCGAGGGCACAATTTTAAAATAAGGGGGAAGCCACTTAGGACCAAGATGAGGTTAATTTCTTTACACCGAAGGTTGTAAGTCTTTGGCATTCTCTACCGCAGAGGGCTGTGGAAGCTCAGTCATTGAGTATATTTAAGGTAGAGATTGATGAATTTCTGCTTAACATTAACATAAGGGTTATGGAGATAATGAGCGTAAAAGGCATTAAAGTGTCCGATCAACCATCGCGCATTGAATGTCGGAGCACGCTTGATGGGCTGAATGGCCTATTCCTGTGTTCCTAAAAAAGGAGGCTGTTTGACCCATCGTGTCTCTGCCTGCTATCCAAATTATTCCAACTCCCCTGCCATTTTCACCATCGCTGTGTAATAAAATAAATCCTCCCAATATTTATCTCATTCTCTTTTGAAAGTTACTATTGTTTCCACTGCCTTTTTGGGCATTATATTTCAGGTCATAACAATCCATTGTTTTTAAGATTTTAAAAAGTCACTTTTTGAAATTCAGTGCATTGTTGAATTTACAAAAAGCCCAATTTGAGTAAAAGTTTCATTAATAGTTTAGTCAGCTTGCAATGCAGTTTTCTGTACTTCTGTTCCTGATGCAGCAATACAGCAAAACTGGAATGTGACTGGTTGAGAGCCTGCCTCCCTTCCTATTGAGTGTCGCTAATCATGTGGTACCAATGGTTTGCACCATGTAGGCACTAGCTATTTTAACACATTAAGCGATGGTTAAATTGATAGTTCACAGCTAAATGGTGAGCTTTCATTTTAATTAATAAAGCCAAGCCACTGCAAAGTAAACTTACACATTCATTTTCTGTTTAGGAGCCTGTTCATGATGGATTTCAAACCTTTATTTTAACATTCCTTGATTTTTGAAAGATCAGTAAAGTCCCAATAAACTAGAACGGCTAAAGACTAGTGCAATGTTTGCTGCCGGAGGAGGTGGTGGAAGCAGGGACGATAGTGACATTTAAGGGGCATCTTGACAAATACATAAATAGGATGGGAATGGAGGGATACGGACCCAGGAAGTGTAGAAGATTGTAGTTTAGTCGGGCAGCATGGTCGGCACGGGCTTGGAGGGCCGAAGGGCCTGTTCCTGTGCTGTACTTTACTTTTCTTTGTTCTTTGTTTCCATTAGGTGAATTAAGTTGTGGGCGGTGCAGTCATTTCCTATAGGATTTGAGGTAGATCTAATCTGGCCTTTTACAAAGATCACAATTTTACTAATAATTTTGATCATGTTACCTGAATCCTGACTAACTGAGCAGACAAGTCATTTCATATATGAAAACAATGTAATGGGTATTTTTGATTTTGTTTTTAAAAGGGTAACACTTTTTTTCTGCCACCCCTTTTGTGGCTATTCCAGAGTTTCGCAAAAAATAGAGCCAACAGTGGAGTAGCCATTGTCATTGTAGGTTACAGCCAGTGCTAGCACATTGGGTGACAGAACTGCAGTGGGGCTGGCTAGGGGCAACTGACCATTTATTCCTCTCTCTATCCTCCGCCAACCATCAGTACTTAGCCATCCACTTTAGGGGTGGATGGCTATATATCTGGTTCCTTCCAAAAGCAACGTAGCTGAAATAAAAACAAAATAAATGCCAGAAATACTCAGCAGGTCAGGCAACATCTGTGGAGATAGAAACAAAGTTTACATTTTCGGTTGATGACCTTCTGTCAAAATTGGAAAAAGTCGGAGATTTTATAAGATTTAAACAAGTTGAGGCAGGGAAAAGGTGAGGGAAGGAATTAAAAAAACAAAAAGAAAAGGTCTGTGATAGGGCGACGTGTAGGTGCAAAGCAAAAGGGGGTTGGGAATGGGACAAGTAAAGAAATGAAAGATGAATCTAAAGGAAGTACAGCCATTTCCTGATGTTTGTATAAATGGGAGCAGTGGTCACGACCTAAAGTTACTGAAATCATAACTGTAGAGCAGCTAATTGAAAGATGAGGAGATGGGGTACTTGAGCTTCTGTTTAGCTTCAGTGGAACAGTGCAAGAGGTCAAGAATGTGGAGGCAGAGGCGGAGCAAAGTGGAAAAATTAAAATGACAGGCAACCAGAAGCTCAGCATCACGCTTGCGGACTGAATGGAGATGTTCCAAAAAGCGGATACCTAATCTGTGTTTGGCCTCCCCAATGTAGGGGAGACTGCACCGCAAGCAATGGATAAAATATACTGAATTACAAGAACTACACATAAACTTGCTTTTTCACCTTGAAGGACTGTTTGGGGCTCTGAGTTGGTGGGAAGGGAGGAGCTGAAAGGATGGGTATTGTATTGGCTGCACTTGCAGGGAAAACTACTGTGGGAAGAGAAGTGGGTTATGGAAGAGTGAACCAGGAAAGGACTGTTCCCTCCACAACATCCTGGTGGTGGATTTGCTGACCACCAGGCTAATCTACGAGTATGACCATGGGATGCTGGTCATTTACCATTCAGCTGTCCCACCCCCATTCTAATTTTGCCCTTCCTGCATTGTTCCAAAGATGTTCAACCAAAGCTCAAGGGACAGCACCTCCTCTTTCAATTGGGACCTTTTCAACTTCCCATATTGAACATAGATTTCAGATCTGATTTATTTGGTCAGAAAATGCTGGTAATGTTTCTGCAGTTGCCACTTATAGTTTGCCCATACTCTTGTTTTGTTTTGCTCCATGTTCCACCATCATCTCCTTGCAGCAATTATTCCTTTTGTCATTCATCACTTCTTGAATCATAGAATAGAATCACTACAGTGCAGGAGGCCATTCAGCCCATCAAGTCTGCACCGACCCTCTCGAAGAACACCCTACCAAGGTCCACAACCCACCCTATCCACGTAATCCAATAACCCCACCTAACCTTTCGAACACTAAGGGGCAATTTACCTTGGCCAATCCACTTAACCTGCAGATCTTATGACTGTGGGAGGAAACCAGAGCACCTGAAGGAAACTCGCGCAGACACGGGGAGAACGTACAAACTCCACACAGACAGTGACCCAAGGCGGGAATTGAACCCGGGTTCCATGTGTGATGCAGCAGTGCTAACCACTGTGTCACCGTGCCGCCTGTTGCATTTCTGCCTTTCATTTGTCACACATACTTTCCTTTTTGTTCCTTCCTTCCCTCCCCACGTTTCCCTGCCTCTGTACTTGCTTTAAACCCTGTTACATTGTAACGTTTTCTAGTCCCGACGGAAGATCATTTCCAACAATACTCCTGACCTGCTGAAAATTTCCAGCATTTTCTGTTTTTATTTCCGATTTCCTGCATCTGAAGTAATTTTGTCTTTTGAGCACAGCTGGGTTCACATGGGTTCACAAACGTGCATGTGTAGAATTGGGATGTCAGTACTTCAACTGACCTGTTGCTTTTCTATTGTACAGGGCATGGGATGGACAATCGGCCAGCCATGGCTATATTTGAACTTCTGGATTACATTGTTAATGAGGTTTGTACTTTGTGTGTACGCTTATGGTAGAAAAGGCTCACTTTATTAAATTATTAACACAGGATAAATGTTTTGTGGCTGAATTCAAAATGTGTATCAAGAGTGGTTGCCTTTTAGTGCCTTTAAGTTGTCACTGTTCTGTTTTGAAAGGTACAGTTGGAAATTCTTCATTCATTCCCAGCTTGCCCATAGTAGGTAGAGTTGCATCTGGAAAACATTATATGTAATCCAGAAGTTCTTCTCTCCACCCCGTAGCTATCTTTAATTGTCCCTGCCAACACAATTCATTGCAATACAAGCCATTCAGCCCCTTGTACAAAGTAATCTTGAATAAAAGCTGTTGTTTTGTAAAAGCCAGCATTTGCAACATTTTTTAGGATTTGGCTTCCTCTCTTTTGCCTTCCATTCTCCATCCCACAATTGATCTAAGTTGCGAAACGTCATCTTGGACTGTTAACAAAAACTGTCCCATGAGGAGTACTTTTTTTCTATTCAAAGGATCTGGGTGTCACGCTGGGCCAGCATTTACTGCCCCTAATTGCCCTCCAACTAAGTTGCTTGCTAGGCCATTTCAGAATCAACCTCATTGCTGTAGATCTGGAGCCACATGTAGGCTACACCCAGATTTGCTTCCTTAAAGGCTATTAATAAACTTGATTATTTTTTCTGACCACAATTGACAATGGTCATCATTAGACTTTTAATTCCAGACTTTTATTGAACTCAAATTCCACCATCTGGATTCAAACCCAGGTTTCCAGAACATTGCCCTGGGTCTCTGGATTAGTAGTCCAGTGACATTACCACTATGCCACCCCGCTTCCCCTGCTATTTTTGGCTCTACTCAATGTATAAACCCTGTTGAAGTGACAAAGGAACAGCAGAGCTACTACTGTATCTATATTTTCCCCAAATCATTAATGGGGCTACATTTCTCAAAGATTTTGAAGCCAATTTTCCTGAACTTTGTCGCTGGAGACCCTGCATTTTCCAGGCAGACAGCTCAGCAGAAAAGGAATGGAGACCCATTAGTCTGCATCCCTGTCTGCTATTTATGGACAATCTTGGGTGATGGTACTGTTGCAGGCCCATCGCTACAATTTACATGAAGCAGAAATAAAGTATTTCCAATCTCTTGCCTCTTAGCTGTACTTGTAGAAATAACTCACAAAACAGGAAACGTGCTTCAACCAGGAATTCCCCACAGACTGGAGGGTCTAATGTGGCCACCAGTTGGTGCTCATGGGAACCCCAGAAATGAATCTATAACCTTGAATCATAGAATGGTCAGATGGAGACCATTCAGCCTGTCAAAACAGAATTGAAACTGTCTCCACCAAACTCGCAGACTGTTCTTTGAGGAGCCTAACCACTCGGTGTATTAAAAAAAAAAAAGCTTTTCTCGTATCATCGTTGGCTCTTTTGTCTTCAATCTGTGTCCTCTGGTTTCTCACCACTACCAAAGTGAATACTTTATCTATTCTGCATAATACCCTCCTGATATTGAACAACTTTGTCAAATCTCCTCTCGGCCTCCTTTTTTCGAATGAGAACAAAACACAGTTCCAACAGTCTATCCTCAGACTGAAGTCCCTCCTCCCTGGAACCATTCTCATAAATATTTTTTGCATCCTCTCTCAAGCCTTCATTTCCTAACGTGTAATGCTCAGAATTTGGCACATACTCCAGTTGAGGTGAACCAATTTCATTTATAAAGCCCAGAGTTCCATATGTCCATATAACCACTTTCTCAACATGTCCTGCCACCTTTGAGATTTGTGCCCATAAAATGTCAGATCTCTGCATCCCCTTTGGCTTATATTCTCCTTGTTCTTCCTAAAAAATGTTGCTTCACAGTTCTTTGCTTGTACTTGCCCATCAGATGTTTGGGTATTGGCGCCTACACACTACTGCTCTTGGCGGCCATGAGAGAGTGATTGAAGTATAGCTACAGGCCTGAAAATGCTCCCAAATAAGCTCCATTAACTACCCTGTACCCGGGCAGCATGGTGGCGCAGTGGGTTAGCCTTGCAGCCTCACACTGCTGAGGTCCCAGGTTCGATCCCAGCTCTGGGTCACTGTCCATGTGGAGTTTGCACATTCTCCCTGTGTTTGCGTGGGTTTCACCCCCACAACCCAAAAATGTGCAGGCTAGGTGGATTGGCCACCTTCCCCGACTGCATCCTCCCAATCGCATCCTTTACCTCCTGCTCTACTATTGCTCCTTCTAATGTAGCCCTGTCCCCCTCCCCTAGCCTCGGGTCCTCCAACCCATCGAGAAATTCCTGCATCTCATGGTCTCCCCCGGGTGGCTCTGACTTGTACAACCTCTCATAAAACTCCTCAAAAACCTTGTTAATCAGCACTGGAGCCACCACCAACTTCCCTGCCCTATCCCTCGCCTGAAGAATTTCTCTTGCCGCTGCCTCCCTCCGGAGCTGACCTGCTAACATACTTTATCTCCATGTTCATAAACTGCACCACTTGCTCGTCTCAGTTGGCGCACCGCCTTCCTGGTGGACAGTCGGTCGAAGCTCGCCTGTAGTTCCTTCCTCTTTTCCAGCTTCGCTGGGTCCCCATCTTCTGCATACCTCCTATCTATCTCCAACATCTCATCTATTACCCTCTGCCGCTCCAACCTCTCCTCTTTGTCCACCCTGGCCTTAAACAAAATTACCTCACCCCTCACCACCGCCTTTAGAGCCTCCCAGACGACTGCCTTCGACACCTCACCCATACAATTGAAACCTACATATTCCTTAATTACCTTTTCAATTTTCTCACAGAACACTTGGTGCCCCAAAAGTCCCACATCCAGTTTCCACCCCGGTCTCTGCGCTACCCCCTTCTCCAGCACCATATCCACCCAATGTGGAGCGTGATCTGACACTGCAATTGCAGAGTATTCCGACCCCTTGACTCCAGCCAGCAAAGCCTTTCCCACCACAAAAACACCGATCCACGAGTATACCTTGTGGACCGCTGAGAAAAACGGGTACTCCCGTTTCCTTGGGTGCAGGAACCTCCAAGGGTCCACCCCTCCCATTTCCACCATTAGCCCAGCCAGCGCCTTCGCCCCCCCCCTGATGGGACCAGCGAGCGCGGCCGTGATCTGTCCAACCTTGGCTCCTGCACCAAGTTCCAGTCCCCCCCACAATCCGCTCATGCGTGTCCAAGTCGGGAATGGCCCCAAACACCTTCCTCGCAAATCCCACATCGTCCCAATTGGGACCGTATACACTTAACAGCGCCACTAATCTCCCCTCCAGCGCCCCTGCCACAATCACATATCTACCCCCCTGATCTGCCACCACCTTCTCCATCTGGAAGCGTACCCTTTTGCTGACCAACACCGCTACTATTCGAGCCCTTCCATCAAATCCGGAGTAAAACACTTGGCTAACCCAGCCCTTTTTAAGTCTCACCTGGTCCTTCACCCTCAAGTGAGTCTCCTGCAGCATTGCTACATCGGCTTTCAAACTTTTAAGATGCGCAAGCACCCTTGACCTCTCGACCGGACCTCCTAACCCTCTCACGTTCCACGTGACTATCCTTACTGGGGGGTCTCTTTCTCCCCCCCCCCCCCCCCCCCACACCTTTCTTATCCACCATCACCATACCACCGGGCCCTGCCCATAAGCCTGACCCGCCCCTGTCCATTGTTAACATAAAACCCCTTCTCCTCCTTCCCCCCCCCCCCCCCCCCAAGAACCCCCCCCTAACAAAAACATCCCCCAACATCCATCCCTTCCCGCCCCCCCGTCTCGCTCGCCTCGTAGGCCCATTGAAGCCTGCCATCCAGGCTCCAACGTCTGCAGCCCTCCTCTTACCTCACCCCCGTTCACTAGCTGACTTTAGTTAGCTAGCGCGGGTATCTCCCCCCGCCAAGACATCTCGCTCACTTCCACCCAGTCCCAGAGAAAGAAAAACCAAAACAAACCCAACAATCCAACCCCTACAATTCACTAATATAACATTTAACCGTCGTAACACAGAACGCCATTAACTTGAACTCTGTAACAATGCAAAGAGAAGTAAATTGCAATACAAATCAGTAAAAAGAAAGTTGTAACATTTATACATTTTCCAGCTGCTCAAACACAGTCGACAGTCTCTCTTCCAGTTCCGCTCTTCACGTCTGTCCCAAGCCTTCTGCCCGCACGAACGCCTCAGCCACCTCCGCTGTCTCAAAATAAAAGTCTTTGGCGTTATATGTTACTCTCAACTTCGCCGGGTGCATCATACCAAATCGCACCCCCTTCTTGTACAAAGCCGCCTTCACTCGCCCAAACGCCGCTCGTCTTTTTGCCAACTCCACCGTCAAGTCCTGGTAGATCCGAACCGCAGTACCCTCTCACAGCACCTCGCGATTCTGCTTTGCCCAGTTTAATACCTTCTCCTTCATGCAAAACTTGTGGAAGAAGGTAATTGCTGCCCTTGGAGGCTCGTTCACTTTGGGCTTCGGCCTTAATGACCGATGAGCTCCGTCTAGCTCGTACAGGGTGGGGCTCTCGCCCTCCCCCATCAGCTCCGCTAACTTCTTAGCGAAGTATGGCATTGGCCGTGGGCCCTTTGTCCCTTCGGGCAAGCCCGCAATTCTCAAATTGTGCCGCCTTCAGCGGTTTTCCAAGTCTTCCAGCTTTCCTCGGAGTCCTCTGTTAACCACCACCACCCTCCGCAGCTCGTCCCCCATCGAGGTGACCTGATCGCTGTGTCGTGACAAGGCCTCCTCCACCTCCTTCATCTTCTCGCCCTGCTCTCTCACCTCGGCCGATGCCTTTGCCACCGCCACCCTCACCGGGCCGATTGCCTCCTCCACCAATGACTTCAACGCGACTGCCGTCTCCTTCCTCAAGGCCTCCATGTGCCTCGCAAACTGTTTTTCCAGCTCCACCGCCATCACCTCAGTCACCTTCTCCACCGTAAGTAGTGCGGCCCCGCCTTGCAGTTCGGCTTCTGCCACCATGTCAACACTTTTGCTCGTCTTCTCCTTCAGCGGCGAACCCGCGTTTCCTCCTTTCTTCGACACTGCTCTTCGCATCCTTTAGCGGCTTATTGTTTTTTATCTTCTTTTCTCCTCTCTCCCCCTTCACCCTCCTGTCCTTCATCAATCTGACTTATTCTTTTTTTGAGTAAAAAAAGGGGGAGAGAAAAAAAACTTTTACCAAACTTCCTTAAACCTTCTTTCTTTCTCCTCTGCATTCACCCAGAGCTCCCCTGGGACCAGGCTTCAGCCTTCTTTCTTCCTCCTAGGTGGGAGCCACCCGACGTGGAGCACCTTCCCTATATAGTGCCCTGGCCTCGGGCCTGCCGCCTCGACCTCCTCATAGCTCCGTCCCCGCTGCTCTGACCTCGACGCCGCACTGAGCCCACGCCTCAGCTCCCGGCACCCGCGCAGGGTTCTTCACCGGTTTTTAAACCGGCCCCGCTGGCTGTTCGTGGCGGCCCCAAAGGCCGACGATAGTTGGGGGGGGTGATACGTGAAGACTCGGGGATTTCCCCGAAATCGCCGCGAATCGCATCCACCGGCAGGAGCTCTTGTTGCTGCGGCCCACGCCACCGGAAGTCCCTCATAATCTATCTTACCCTTCTTTATAGCTATTTTAGTAGCTTTCTGTTGCCCCCTAAAGATTTCCCAGTCCTCTAGTCTCCCACTAATCTTTGCCACTTTGTATGCTTTTTCCTTCAATTTGATACTCTCCCTTATTTCCTTAGATATCGACGGTCGATTTTCCCTCTTTCTACCGTCCTTCCTTTTTGTTGGTAGAAACCTTTGCTGAGCTCTGAAAAATCGCTTGGAAGGTTCTCCATAACATTTTTGCTCCCAGTCTACCTTAGCTAGTTCTTCTCTCATCACATTGTAATCTCCTTTGTTTAAGCACAAAACACTAGTTGTTTGATTTTACCTTCTCACCCTCCATCTGTATTTTAAATTCCACCATATTGTGATTGTTCCTTCCGAGAGGATCTCTAACTATGAGATCATGAATCAATCCTGTCTCATTACACAGGACCAGATCTAGGACCGCTTGTTCCCTCGTAGGTTCCATTACATACTGTTCTAGGAAACTATCGCGGATACATTCTATAAACTCCTTTTCAAGGCTGCCTTGACCGACTTGATTAAACCAATCGACATGTAGATTAAAATCCCCTATGATAACTGCTGTACCATTTGATATGAAATGAAATGAAAATTGCTTATTGTCACAAGTCGTCTTCAAATGAAGTTACTGTGAAAAGCCCCTAGTCATCACATTCCGGCGCCTGTTCGGGGAGGTTGTTACGGGAATTGAACCGTGCTGCTGGCCTGCCTTGGTCTCTTTTCAAAGCCAGCGATTATGAATCCGTTATTTCTTTGTTTATTGCCTGCCCCACCATAATGTTACTATTTGGTGGCCTATAGACTACTCCTATCAGTGACTTTTTCGCCTTACTATTCCTGATTTCCACCCAAATGGATTCAACCTTATCCTCCATAGCACCGATGACATCCCTTACTATTGCCAGGATGTCATCCTTAAATAACAGAGCTACACCACCTCCCTTACCATCCACTCTGTCCTGCCGAATAGTTTGATACCCTCGTATATTTAACTCCCAGTCGTGACCATCCTTTAGCCATGTTTCAGTAATAGCCACTAAATCATAGTCATTCGCGATGATTTGCGCCATCAACTCTTTATCTTATTCCGAATACTACGGGCATTCAGGTAAAGTACACTTATGTTAGCTTTTTTACCTCTGGTTTGAATCGTAACACTCCCGAGGGAATATCCCGAGGGTAAGACAAATCCAGATCCATTTCTCCCCCATATCAAAATTTTAATGATTAATTGCAATCCTCAAAGGAAATGTTTTTATTCTGGACCACAGGTCAGAATCAGCTCTGCTATTAAGACTGCAGACCATGGTTAAATAATCAAAGCCATACAGTGGGGCACGGCATTATTGGCCTTCTGCGCCTGCAGGGACCAGCACACAGAATTGTGTGGCTGCCCTCTTTGCAGTCCTCTTCCGTTAGTAGGAGACAGTGTTTTAAGAAATTCTTGCATTATGCCATCTCCATGATGTATTTAACAGTCTGAAATCACAGACTGTTGCAAAGCTTGCCTTTCTTTGGGAATATGGTACCCAAGCTACTTGCAAACAAAGCAATGACGTCTTGCCATTTAAGTAACTTATCCTGGCCTGGATTCTCCATTGGCGGTATCCTCCGTTTCGCTGGCAGAGCACTGACGCTCACGGATATCCCGAAGGCGTGAGGGTGCCTACAATGAGGAAACCCCATTGGTCGGCTGCCAGGACGGAGAATCCGCTAACGGCAGGGGCGCACCGCACTAGAAGATGGGTGCAGTGGGACGGAGAATCCAGCCCTCTAACATTTGTATTCCAAAATATAACCCAGTGAACAAATTCTTACAGCTAGGATTTGTTTACTTTAAAAATGATGCTTTTGTGCAACAATTTGTTCACAAATGGAAGTTAAATTGCAGTAAATCACTTGAGCCGGAATGCTCATCTTACTGTTTACACCATGCATATGCTGGCTGTTGAAAAATAACTGAGCTAGGATGAAACATGACCACTTAGAAAATAGTACAAGTCACTGAAGCTGTCTAGAAGGTTTTGAAAATGTATTTATTCTTTCCTGCAATGTTGGTGTCACAGACAAAAGCCAGCATCTGTTTCTCATCCTCAGCTACCCTTAAACTGAGTGGCTTGCTAGGCCAGCAAAGTGATGTGCAAAAGTGCAGCATATATGGCCATCTGGCAGCACAGTGTGCTGTGAAAACACCTGTTTCTGGTACTTACTGACCATTTTACTTTTCCTTCCAGCCTCCTCCTAAACTCCCCATTGGTGTATTTACACAGGACTTTCAAGAGTTTGTAAATAAATGGTAAGTAATTGCATGCTGTGTGGGAATGCTGGTACATAGGAACCTCTCCTAGCCTGGCAAGGGTATTTGATGTCCTAATGTTGTTGTCAGACCTTTACCATTCTCTCTGTTTTCATTAATGCAGCCGTCTTCATCTCATTGTCATAATCTTTCACCTGGTCACTTATTCCTCTTTTTTACCCTTTTTATCTAACTGTGGAAATCAGGGGAAATTCTTCAATGGTTGTAGTCAGATCGAGCACGAAGGAAGATGGGCTGCGGTGGTTGGAGGTCAATCATCTCAATCCCCAGTACATTGCTGCAGGAATTCCTCAGGGTAGTGTCTGAGGCCCAACCATCTTCAGCTGTTTCACCAATTAACTTCCCTCTATCCAAGGTCAATAGTGGGGATGTTCGCTGATGAGTATACAATTGCCAGTACCATTCAAAACTCCTCCGATACTGACGTGGTTCATGTTCAGAATGCAACAAGACCTGGACAACATTCAGGCTTGAGCTGCTATGTGATAAATAACAGTTGGGCCACAAAGGTGCCAGGTAATAACCATCTCAGCTGGGGAGAATCTAACAATCTCCCCACGTCATTCAATGACATTACCGTTGCTGAATCCCTCCCCCCACTAACAACATTTTGGGGTGACCGTTGACAGGAAATTGAACTGGGCCATTATGGTGGCGACAAGAGCAGGTCAGAGGCTGGGAATTGTGCATCAAGTAACTCAACTCCTGACTCCCAAAGTCTATCCACCTATCTAAAAGACACAAGTCAGGAGTGTGATGGAGTACTCTCTACTTGCTTGGATGAGTGTAGCTCCAATGATACTGAGAAGGCTCTCACCATCCAGACAAAACAGCGTGCTTGCCTACCACCCCATCCATCTCCTTAAACATTAATTCTTTCCACCACCAGCACACAGTGGCAGAAATGTATACCAGATGCACTACAGCAACTCGCCTTCAACAACACCTTCCAAATCTGTGACCTAAGGGGAAGTGACATTGTTACTGGACTAGTAATCCAGAGACCTAGGGTACTGCTCTGTGTACCCAGGTTTGAATTCCACCACTGCAAGTAGTGAAATTTGAATTTAATAAAAATCTGGAATTCATTGACCATGAAGCCCATCTGGTTCACTAATGTCCTTTAGGAAAGGAAATCTGCCATCCTTACCTGGTCTGGCCTACATGCGAATCCAGACCCACATGTTTGCACTTAAATGCAATTGAGGGCAATTAAGGATGGGCAGTAAATGCTGGCCCAGTCAGTGATACCCACATCCCATGAATGAATAGAGAAAAAAAGAAGACCGCAAAAGCATGGGAAACACCACCCATGTCTTCAATGTCACTGGGTCAAAAACCTGGAACTCCCTCCCTAATAGCACTGTGGGTGTACCTACACTACATGGACTGCAGCAGTTCATGAAGGCAGTTCACCACCACCTTCGCCAGGGCAATTGGGAATAGGCAATAAATGCTGGCTAAGCCAGTGGAGCCCACATCCTGTGGAATAATTTTTTTAAAATGATGACTTGTTATGTGTATTCATGTCAAGTGCTCAAGTCATAGAGTCAGTTTTCACAGCCTGGAAAGAGATCTTCAGCCCATCGTGTCAAGCCAGCCATCAAGCACCTATCTATTCTAATCCTATTTCCCAGCATTTGGCCTGTAGCCTTGTGTGCTATGGCATTTCAAGTGTTCATCTAAAACTACTAAAGTGTTGTGAGGGGTCTTGCCTCTACCACCCTTTCAGGCTGCGATTTCCAGATTCCAACCACCCTCTTGGTGAAAATGTTTTTGCACGCATCCCCTCTAAACCTCCTGTCCCATAGCCTAAATCTATGGCCCCTGGTTATTGATCCTGCCGCTAAAGGAAAAGTTCCTTCCTCTCCACCCTACCTATGCCCCTCATAATTTTATACACCACAATCGGGACCCCCCTCAGCCTTCTCTGTTCCAAGGAAAACAATCCCAGCCTATTCCGTCTCTCTTGATAGCTGAACCTCTCCAACCCAGGTATCATCCTGGTGAATCTCCTCTTCATTCACCCTTTCAAGTGCAATTGATTGATTGATTTGATTTATTGTCACAAATACCGAAGTACAGTGAAAAGTATTTTTCTGCGGCCGAGGGAACGTACACAGTGCGTACCTAGTAGACAAAGAGAATAATCAACAGAGAACATTGACAATAGTACATCGACAAACAGTGATTGGTTACAGTGCGGAACAAGGGGCCAAACAAAGCAAATACATGAGCAAGAGCAGCATAGGGCATTGTGAATAGTGTTCTTACAGGGAACAGATCAGTCTGAGGGGGAGTCGTTAAGGAGTCTTGTAGCTGTGGGAAAGAAGCTGTTCTTGTGTCTGGATGTGTGGATCTTCAGACTTCTGTACCTTCTGCTTGATGGAAGAAGGCAATCCCTGGCTGGGAGGGTCACTGATAATGCTGTCCGCCTTCCTCAGGCAGCGGGAGGCGTATACAGAATCAATGTGGGGGTGGCAAGCCTGCGTGATGCGCTGGGCTGAGTTCACCACTCTGCAGTTTCTTGCGATCTTGGACCGAGCAGTTGCCATACCAGGCTTTGATGCAGCCGGATAGGATGCTCACTATTGCACATCTGTAGAAGTTTGTCAGAGTCGATGCAGACATGCCAAATTTCTTTAGCTCTTGTAGGGAGTAGAGACGTTGTTGGGCTTTCTTGACTGTTTCATCAACGTGAGTGGACCAGGACAGACTGTTGGTGATGGTGACCCCCAGGAACGTAAAGCTATTTACCATCTCCACTTCGGAGCCATTGATGCAGATGGGAGTGTCGTGCTACGCTTCCTGAAGTTGATGATCAGTTCCTTGGCCTTTCCAACATTTACAGAGAGGTTGTTTTCGGTACACCATGCAACCAAGTGATTTATCTCCCTCCTGTAGTCTGATTCGTCGTTGTTTGAGATATGGCCCACCACAGTCGTATCATCCGCAAACTTGTAGATTGAGTTGGAGTTAAATCTTGCCACACAGTCATGTGTGTATAGGGAGTACAGTCGAGGACTGAGCACACATCCTTGCGGGCCCCGGTGTTTAGGACTAATGTGGAGGAGGTGCCTATCCTGACAGATTGCGGTCTGTTGGTGAGGAAGTCAAGGATCCAGCTACCTTCCTATAGTGTGGCAACCAGAACTGCACACAGTACTCCAGCTGTAGCCTTATAAGCCTTAACCACCTTATCTACCTGCCCTGCTGTCTTCAGCGATCTATGAACATGCACACCAAAGTCAATCTGATTCTCTGCATTTCCTAGGGTCCCACCATTCATTGCATATTCCCTTGCCTTGTTAGTCCTCCCAAATGCATTGCCTCATACTTTTCAGGGTTAAATTCCATTTGCCACTGTACTGCCTATCTAACCTGCCCATCTAAATCATCTTGTAATATAAGGCTTTCCTCCTCCCTATTTACCACACCATCGATTTTTGTGTCACCTGTGACCTTACTGATCATACCTCACATTCACATCCAGATCATTAATGTAGACTACGAACAGCAAGGCACCCAGCACTGATTTCTGTGGAACACCACTGGACACAAGATTCCAGCCACAAAAACAATCTTCGATCATCACCCACTGAGCCAATTTTGGATCCAAGTTGCCCTGGATCCCATGGGCTCTAATCTTCTTGATTAGTCTCCCTTGCGAGAGCTTGTCAAAAGCCGTGAAGTCCATTTAGCTACATCAACTGTACTACCCTACATCCAGGTGATTTTAGATGAGAATACAGTAATTCAGTCGAGCAGCATCTTCAAGAGATTACACCTGACAAATGCTTCCTTCAATGTGACGAATCGTTTTCAATATTTTTTAATGAATTTTATTGAGAGTTTTCAATTTTACATTTAACCACAAGACACAACAAATCCCCAAAATTTAGTACAGCACAGGGTGACCATTATTCCACATATACATACCAAAAAGCCCAGCAAATATTCATGCAAATGGTTCAGTTTATCGATCATTGTAATCTTTGTAGTCAACGTCTCCCTTTTGTACAGAAAATGAAAGGCTACCAGGAAGAATGGGGGATCTCAGGATAACAGGATAAAGCCTGACACCATGGTGCACACCCTCCTCTCCAGGACAATAAGGACAAGAGTTGCACAGTATATCGGGAACCTTTAAGGGGTAGAAAAACAACTTTTCGGGATCTAACTCGGCCCCCAAGACCTTCAAGCAATGAAAGGATATCGCAGAAAAAGGGGAACAGGATAATCATAGAATCATAGAAGTTTACAGCATGGAAACAGGCCCTTCGGTCCAACCAGTCCATGCCGCCCAGTTTTTACCATTAAGCTAGTCCCAGTTGCCCGCACTTGGCCCATAACCCTCTATACCCATCTTACCCATGTAACTATCTAAATGTTTTCTAAAAGACACAATTGTACTCGCCTCTACTACTACCTCTGGCAGCCCATTCCAGACACTCACTACCCTCTGAGTGAAGAAATTGCCCCTCTGGGCCCTAAGTAAATCTTCTCTGAACTGCTAACGCATTCACATCTTTCCTTAATAAGGAGACCAATACTGTGCACAACACTCCAGATGTGGTCTCACCAATGCCCTATACAACAGAAGCATAACCTTCCTACTTTTGTAATCAATGCCCATCTCAAGAAACGATAACCTGCTACTGCATACTAGCTTTTCGTGATTCCTGCACCAGAACACCCAGGTTCCTCTGAATCTCCGACTCCTGCAATCTCTCACCATTTAGATAATAAGCTTTCACCAAAAGGGAGCGTTTCACTTCTTTTATTCATTCATTCATGGGACGTGTGTATCGCAGGCTGGGCCAGCATTTATTGCCCATTCCTAATTGCCCTTGAGAGGGCAGTTAACAGGCAACCATGTTGGAGTCACATATAGGCCAGACAAGGTACGGATGGCAGATATGTTTTTCCCTAAAGGACATTAATGAATCAGATAAGTTTTTACAGCAATTGGCATTGATTTAATCATCATCATTAGACTTTTAATTCCAGATTTTTATTGAATTCATATTTCACCATCTGCAGTGGTGAGATTTGAACCTGGGTCCCCAGAGCATTACCCTGTGCCTCTGGTTTATTAGGTCAATACCATAGTGAAAATGACACTATGCCACCACTCTCGTTATACTCCAGTTGGCAGATCTTTGTCCACTTTATCTGTATCCCTTTGTACTTTCCTACCTATCCTTGTGTCATCAGCACATTTAGCAACCATCCCTTCAGTCCCTTCATCCAAATCATTTATATAAATTGTAAAAAGCCTAGTCCCCAGCACTGATCCCCGTGGCACACCACTCGTCACATCCTGCCAACTAGAAAAAGACCCATTTATGCCAACTATTTCCTGTTAGCTAGCCAATCTTCAATCCATGACAATATGTTACCCTCTACACCATCATCTATTGTTTTCCACAATAACCTTTGATATGGCACCTTCTGGAAATTAAAGTACAGTGCATCCATTGATTTCCTCTCTTTCCACCGTACATGTGAATCTTTCAAGAACTCAAAAAAATTGGTTAAATATTTCACAAAACAAGCCATGTTGACCCTGCCTGATTGCCTTGATATGACAACTTTAATAAAGGTTGCTAATATTTTCCCTATGACAGATGTGAGGATAACTGGCCTGTAGTTTCCTTCTTTCTGTCTCGTTCCCATTTTCGGTAAAGGAGTTACATTTGCTGATTTCCAATCTCGTGGAACCTTCCTCAAAATCAAGGAAATTTTTAAAAATTAAAACATCAACTTTCTCACTAGCTACTTCTTTCAAGACCTTCGGATGAAGTCTGTCCAGATCCGGAGATTTGTCAGCCCACAGCCCCAACAATTTGCTCAATACCATGTCTCGTGGTTGTAATTTTCCTGAGTTCCTCATTGCCTTCTATTTCCTAATTTACAGCTTTTTCTGATGCTACTTGTGTCCTCTATAGTGAAGACCGATGAAAAATACCTGTGTAATTTATCCACCATCTCCCCACTTTTCATGATCAGTTCCCCAGACGTACTTTCTCTAGGACCAACACTCACTTGGTTAACTTTTCTTACTTAAATGTCCAGAGAAGTTCTTCCTCTCCATCCTGCCATTGCTGGCTAGCTTTCTCTCGTACTCTAATTTTTCCTTCCTTGTTAATCTTTTTGCCCTCCTTTGCTGTTCTTTATATTGCATCCATTCTTCGAACCTGTCACCTAACTTTGCATAATTATATGCTTTTTTTTTTAAAGTTTGATACTGTCTTTAACTTTTTTAGTTAAACACAGATGGTGGGTCCTCCCTGTGATTTTTTTCTTTCACATTGGAATGTGTCTATTCTGTGTATTCTGAAAAATCCCTTTAAATATCTGCCACTGAACCTTTATTGTCCTATCCTTTACCACATATAGCAGTCCACTTCAGCCAGCTCCACTTTCATGCCCTTATAATTGCCCTTATTTAAGTTTAAATATTCAAATAAAGGTTGTGAATGGTATGATGGCCATTTGGTGATCCAGCACCTCAATTTGTATGTTTTTTTATCCATTATAAAAATGAGCATCCTAGAAGGCAATCTCCCTCTGGTAGCGTGGTTTGCATTCATCCTGCTTCGCAGGAGTATAGTTGTGGGAACAATTAATTTTTTGTAACGTTTAATGATGCACAACATAGGATTGCAGCTATGTATCTATAAACCCTGTGCTGTGGATCTATGCTTTACATCATCCTCTTGTGTTTCACAAGGATACAATTCTATTTGATTCACACCAGTGTTTTAATCACCAAATACATTCGTGCTATTGCATTTTTCGTTTTATTGTCATTGTTTTTGAAGCCTTCCTCACAGTAGAGTTAAATCTGGGCTTTGTACTGCACCAATTCTGGTCCAATCCACCTGGGATTGAATAAGGCTATGGCCTAATTGTTGTGGTTTGAGTTTACTGGCAGGCACAGCTATTGAACTGGACTTATTTCAGTTTCTCTGCAATGCTCTATAATAACGTTGGCCATTATCAAATTCAGTGTTTGTTCGACGTGCTTAGTGTTGGAACTTTAACGGAGGTGTTCAAAATGATGCAGGGTTTTGGTGAGTTGAATGGGAAATAGCTTTTCTTTGGTTGGTAGCTAGTAGTTAGTGGGAATACATTTATCTACAAATGAAGGGATACATTAAGGAAATGTTTTTACAAGTGAGCTAAGATATAGAATTCCCTACCAAGAAACGTGGTCAACCTTGAACATTTTAAAAGAAAGGTTGATGCATGTTTGGAAAGGAAATGTTAAATGTTATGGAGAAATGGAACTGAAAAGCCCTTTGAGAGTCAGGACAAAGTCCAAATGTATTTCTCTTCTCTCCCTGCTGTAGAATCCTTCTTTGCCAATAAATGAATGATTGTTTTTCTGCTGTGTTTTGTAGGAACCACTCCTGCATACTCTGAGGAGTGGACAGTCTATCGGTGGGTTAAGTGAAGGTGGTAGTCCTCATCTGAATTAGGAAGCCCTTACAGTTTATATATAATAAACTACTCCCATCTGATTTTCTGCCGAGGATTCTTGTTCTACATCTCACACTCCATAACAACAAAATGTAGGATAGAAAATTCAAGGGCTTAAATCTTAAATAATTTTAAGTAACTATTTACATACCATTTGATCTCAAGTGATCTGCATTCTCTTAAAATTAAAGCTATATAACAAGTTTTTAAACTATGTCTCATGATTGCATTAACGCTTAAAATATGCACTTATTAGCTTCTGTATTACCTTCAGATTAGGTGTAGTAATTGTCTTCAATTTGTCCTTGCGCAACAGTCAGGTGAATAATGCTGAATACAAGGTTAAACAATAAACCCCAGATCCCGAGTTCACTGGTATTTTTCATAAGTTGATCTTGGTTTTCAGTTTTTTAGTATCTTGCATTGATGCCTATACTTAGTATCTGTATAAGATACTGACGATAACTGGAAATTATGCCACTTCCCTCCCCCTTCTCCTGAAGATTTAGAATCTTTGCTTGAGTTCAATACTGCCAGTGCCCATGGACACTGGATCAAAGTGACCTTTCTTTGTTTTCACCTAGACAGCGAGTACTGGCGGATATCATCATTGTTGCTCTGTGTTTCCTGTGAAGCTGAATAAATATTGCAATCTGGAAGAAGGGAGTTGGGATGCAGCCATCAGTAAGGGATCTTGTTCTGTCCCCATTTGAGTTGCCCTATATGTATATACATTACAGTATATGTAGATGGCATTAGGACAGATTTGGACGTGTCAAATATTTTTCTAGTCATAAGGACTAACCATTCTGTGATAAAGGAAGGCTGCTGTTCTTAAACCATGTTCCAGGTGAATTTTGACCTGTTTGATCATTGTTCCGGTGAAGCATCTTGGGATGTTTTACTCTGTTAGACGCACTATATAAATGCAAGTTATTGTTATCATACTCTTTAGTGTCAAATTAGTGAAGAAGTGCATATGTCTGGTTTTAGGACTTGATGTGGAAGTTTGGTACCTACTTGAATTACATTTGGAAATTCTTTGTGGATTATCAGTTTATTTAAGGTTGTGACTGGCACTTGCCCTGCAGTTGGCAGTTAGGATTTTATGGTTTGTACATTGATGATTTAAAGCCATCTTCATGGTTATTTTTTAAATTCTTCCATGCGATGTGGGTGTCGCTTGCTGGGCCAGCATTTATTGCCCATCCCTAAATGCCTTTGAGGGGACATTTCTGATTCAATCACATTGCTGTGGGTCTGGAGCTACATGCACCAGACCAGGTAAGGACAGTAAATTTCCTAAAGGACATCAGTGAACCAGATGGATTTTTACAACAATTGCCAATGGTTTCATGGTCATCATTAGACTTTAATTCCGAATTTCTATTCAAATATCACCGTCTGTTTTAGTGGGACTCGAACCTGGGGCCCCAGGGCATTACCCTGGGTCTCTGGATTACTCGCCCAGTGACAATACCACTCGCTACTGCCTCCCATTTGGCCATCGTTTTATCATGTTACATTTATTGTGATATTTTGATATGATTTGTCATTTTGTACTCGTTAAATATAAAATTTGCTATAATTTTACATTATAAGTGTTATGTTCTGTGTATGTGAGTGTGTTCCAGGTTATTTACATGTATGTAAATTTTGTGTTTTAATTATATACAATAAATAGTTAAAAGAAAATGATTGATTGTGAATATACTTGGTGTGATTTTGTTTTTTATTATGGTGTAGATATCCGTGGTGTTAATATCCATGGTGTTAATTTCTTAATGTGGTGTAGATGAAAAACTCTGAGCTTGGTTTTACATCTTAAACCAATCTAAAATACTGTGCTGTTTACTAATTAAAATTGTTTATTACAGCTTATTCAAGAATCCAGCTGACCGAGCAGACTTGAAACTACTTATGGTGAGTGAAAATCCTTCAGCGTTAGGCCTTCAGTTACCAATTTGCGTTTACTCTATGGCATTTTAAAAGTGGTAGTATTCTCTCCAACCTGATTATTCTGCTTAAAATGGCACTCGAGCTGCTCCCTTCTGCAGAATTAGCAGAGGTGAATTTGCGTCTTGTGGGGCTACACACTCGCCTTCATTTCTGGGGCCCATCTCACCGCCATCATGCCCCTCCTGAACCTGTCCGCACTGGCCCACAGAATGCAACGGCGCAAGCCGCAAAAATGCACAAATTGGTCACTGCTTAACTGCTTTAGTGCATTTTGACTTGTAAAAACACGCCTGTGTGAATAATTGCTGAATTGAAATCCAAGCTCACCCCTTGTCAGAATGACAGTAAAGATGGACAAAATTGCAATGTGTGTCTTGAGACAAGCAAACTTGGAACTTGCTGATGAACAACGAGATGGAAAAATCAATCAATGCAGTGCAGGCCAGTGTAGGATGGAATAAGCCAGTCCAATGCAGGAGCAAATCCTCCAATCAACAAGATGCATACACTGCCATTCGGTATATTTCAGAGTCTCATTCAGTTTCAAAAGTTAACTTCCTTCCTTCCTCTCGCAAAACCAAAGAGATTATTGCCATAAATTCACATGAGTAGAGTGCCCAGTGAGTCCAAGTTCAATCTTAGTGGCTCTGTCTGTAGAATTCCGTTCTTTGTCCTGGGAGAGACTTTCTAAGGCCAGTCTTGAGAGCAATGGTGGTTAGAACTATCAGCAGGTGACCAGCTGCAGCCGTTATATCGGACCAGCAGTGGTCCATTTTGCAAAACAGAATTGAAACCAGAAAATATGGAAGATGGACAGATTTTCTTCTTCCCTTGTTGGCTTGGATATATAGATTTTTTTTTCTATACTTTTTCTTCACAAAATCATCAATAGCATCATCATAGGTGAAATCTTGTAAAGAGACACTTTCAATCATCAATATTGCTGAACTTGTCAAATGTTCCTGACTCATCGTACTTCTCAAGTAATTTTTAACCTCTTTTCAATAGTGCAAAAGAATGTTCACTACAAGAATTTGTGACAGGTATTGTTAAAAATATTTTCAAAAGGCGACACGGTGGCACAGTGGTTAGCATTGCTGCCTCACGGTGCTGAGGACCCGGGTTCGATCCCGGTCACGTTCATGTGGAGTTTGCACATTCTCCCCATGTTTGCATGGGTCTCTTTACCCCCCCCCCCCATCCCCACCCCCACAACCCAAAGATGTGCAGGCTAGATGGATTTGCCATGCTAAATTGCTCCTTAATTGGAAAAAAAATAATTGGGTACTCTAAATTTAAAAACATATATTTTCAGAATGGTTTCCAGAAAGGTTGCCTGCGAACCATCACATAAAAGTCTGTGCAAATCAGCTGATGATCTCAAAGCGCAGAGCTCACCATTTTCCATGAAATGAATTAAGGAATTGTTCCACTTCATCTTCAAAAAGATTTGTGTCTATGATCTCTCGGTAGAATTCACTTAATCCTTTACTGCAGTGGCTTTTAGCGTTCTCATCCAAACTTCTGTCAAAAAGCACACAAAATAAATCAACATTTTCTTCAGAGATGCACTTCTACTCTGCAATTGCAACTTTTATTGTGTCACAAATAACATTGACAGTCTCAACGATGATCTTCTCTTTCCCTTTCAAAGTGATATCATTGTCTCTAGTTTCATTGAAAAATAACTTCCTGCATCTTGTACATTTCTCGTTAGAGGGACCTTTGATTCTTGTTGTTTATTGATAAAATCTGTCACACACTGAAACATAATTACAACTGTAAAAAACGACAAATATCTAAAAAGATCAATTTAATATATAGTCAGGCCATTCATTAGTCTAGTACCAGCAGGAGAAAAACAGTTTTTGAATTTTCTAGAACAAGTTCTCAAGCTTTTGTATCTTCTCCCCCATGGAAGAAGTTGGAAAAAAGAATAACCAGGATGGGAGGGGTCTTCAATTATGTTCACAGCTTTATAATTTCTTACAATCTTGGGCGGAACAGTTGCCATATCAAGCTGTGATACAACCAGGTGGAATGCTTTCTATGGTGCATCTATAGAAATTGGTAAGAGTCATTGTGGACATGCCGGATTTCTTTTTTTCCCGCTCTAAGTGGACTTGACTAATCAGAATCTGGAGTCGCTGCACTGTGAGTCCGCCTCTAAGAATTACTGAGATTTGTATCTTTATTACGTAGAAATAGGCCATTTGGCTTGACTCATCTTTTCTAGTGTTTATGCTACAAATCCTACTTAAGTTAAACCTATCAGCAAATCCTTCTATTCCTTTTCCCCCTCGTGCTATCAATGCTGCTCATGAAAACTACTCCCTGTTTTATTAAATTCCACATCTGGACACTGGCTAAAGGCATTTCTCCTGGATTCCTTATTGGATTTTTCTCTGATTTCCAAAACAGTAGAGGTCCTAACCACCAGACAGATGGTCATTTGTTTTGACGGGCCTCGTGTTTATTTTGGCCAGTTAATTGGTACATTTCATCCTGCTGTTCTAATTCTGAGCAGACAGAGGCAGAGTGCTAAATTATTAAATTGGATAATGATCTGAATTCGGAAAATGTAGCTCTACTGGTGAAAGATACTGAGCTACAATGCACTACAATTGATCCTTTTTAATTGGTTATCAAATGGTTTCTTAAAATTTAACTGGAAGTTCCTTGCTAGTTTTCAGATTTAGTTTGAGTTCTCTTCTACGTGTTCAGATTTCTGACCATGAAACACAAGTTGTCTTGAGTTTTTACTCACTGTAATGAAACCTGTGGTACCAAGAAACTGCAATAAGAATCGAAAATGGGGTGAGAATTGCCAGAATAGTGCCTCCTTTGATATGATTGTGATGTAAATAGATAATCTGCCAGCAAACTTGGGTGTCACAGTAGCACAGTGGTTAACACTGTTGCTTCACAGCTCCAGGGTCCCAGGTTCAATTCCCGGCTTGAGTCACTGTGCGGAGTCTGCACATTGTCCCTGTGTCTGCATGGGTTTCCTCCGGGCGCTCTGGTTTCCTCCCACAAGTCCCAAAAGACGTGCTGTTAGGTAATTTGTTCGGCAATCCCTCTGTGTACTCTGAACAGGTGCCGGAATTGATTAGGGGCTTCTCACAGTAACTTCATTGCAGTGTTAATGTAAGCCTACTTTTGGCAATAAAGATTATTAATTATTATTAACTTTCAGATTTACTGAAGTCAAATTATCAAAAGAATTGCATTTAGTTGGGGAGTAAGCGGGGGTTAGATAGTAGGGGAGTCGGCGGGGGGGAGGTAATTGGGGAGTCAGGCAGGGGAGATAGTTGGGTGCCGGGGGGGTGAGAAGTTGGAAGGGAACCAGGGGTTTGTCAGGGTGTTGTCGGGTGGGGTGTAGGGTTGTGATGTTAGCCTGGTTGTCAGGGGTGGGGGAGCTAGGGCGTTAATCAGGTGGACGTGGGGGTAGTGGGGTGGTATGGGGGAGGTAATCGGAAAGGGTGCACCAGGGGAGGTGTTAGTAGTGAGATCAGGTGGGGTGTTGGGATCCAGTGGAAGCTCAGGTGGGGTCAGGTGTATGGTTATGCAAGCTGGATTTAATTCTTCTAACGTTTTATGGGTAACTATTCTGCTCAGAGTCGGAACCATCCGACGTCTCTGGCTTTGAATTGGTTTGAAGCACATGATAATTGACCACCCGGACTATTCCCGTGCAGTCCTTGTGTGGGAGTTTCCATGGGGACTTCGAGAATACCGCTGGAGTACAACCATCAGGGAAACGGAAGCACTGGCTAATTGCATGAACATGCTATAGTCAATCCATTGCGAGAAGTACAAACATTTTAAAAAATATATATTTTATTGAAGTTTTCAAACACAATTTTTCCCCCTTACAAATCAACAAAAACGGTAACATGATAACTGATAGATAACATTGTTAAAATAAAATAGTGAACTAACAAAATAACACGAAATAGTGCTCCCCTCCCGCCCCCTCACCCCATCTAGAACACAAACAATTTACCCCCCCCCCCCCCCCCCCCCCGGGCTGCTGCTGCTGGCTATCTATTTTCCCCCTAACGTTCCGCTAGATAGTCGAGGAACGGTTGCCACCGCCTGGTGAACCCCTGAGCCGATCCTCTCAGAGCAAACTTCATCCGCTCCAGTCTTATGAACCCTGCCATATCGTTTATCCAGGCCTCCACGCCGGGGGGTTTCGCTTCCTTCCACATGAGTAAAATCCTACGCCGGGCTACTAGGGACGCAAAGGCCACAATATCGGCCTCTTTCGCCTCCTGCACTCCCGGCTCATCCGCTACCCCAAATATAGCTAACCCGCAGCTTGGCTTGACCCGGACCTTCACCACCTTCGAGATCACTCCCGCCACTCCCCTCCAATATCCCTCCAGTGCCAGACACGACCAAAACATGTGTGTGTGAATCGCCGGGCTTCCCCCGCACCTCCCGCATTTGTCCTCCACTCCGAAGAACCTGCTCAACCTTGCTCCCGTTATGTGTGCTCTCTGTAGCACCTTAAATTGAACCAGGCTAAGCCTGGCACACGAGGAAGAGGAATTTACCCTACTTAGGGCATCAGCCCACAAACCCTCCTCAATCTCACCCCCGAGCTCTTCTTCCCATTTTCCCTTCAGTTCTTCTACCAGCTCCTCCCCCTCTTCTCTCATCTCCCGGTATATTTCGGACACTTTGCCCTCCCCGACCCACACCCCCGAAAGCACTCTGTCCTGGATCTCTTGTGTCGGGAGCAGCGGAAATTCCCTCACCTGTTGTCTCGTGAACGCTCTCACCTGCATATACCTAAAGATATTCCCTGGGGGCAGCTCATACGTTTCCTCTAGCGCACCCAAGCTCGCAAACGTCCCATCTATAAATAAGTCTCCCATTCTCCTAATTCCTGCCCAGTGCCAGCTCAGGAACCCTCCGTCCAACCTCCCTGGGGCAAACCTATGGTTATTCCTGATCAGGGACCACACCGAGGCTCCCAACACACCCCTCTGTCGCCTCCATTGCCCCCAGATACTTAATGTTGCCGCCACCACTGGGTTCGTGGTAAACCTTTTCGGGGAGAGCGGTAGTGGCGCTGTCACCAGCGCTTTTAAGCTCGTTCCTTTACAGGACGCCATCTCCAGCCTTTTCCACACTGACCCCTCTCCCTCTATCATCCACTTACGGATCATCGCCACGTTGGCGGCCCAGTAGTAGTCACCCAAATTCGGCAAGTCCCACTCTGTCCCTGCTACGTGGCAGGAACCTCCTCCTTACCCTCGGGGCCTTCCCTGCCCACACGAAGCTCATGATGCTCCTATCTATTTTTTTGAAAAAGGCCTTTGTGATCAATATAGGGAGACATTGAAACACAAATAGGAACCTCGGGAGGACCATCATCTTAATCGCTTGCACTCTGCCCGCCAGTGACAGCGGCTGCATATCCCGCCTTTTGAAATCCTCTTCCATTTGCTCCACCAGCCGAGTCAGATTGAGTCTGTGTAAGGTTCCCCAGCTCCTGGCTATCTGAATCCCCAGGTATCGGAAGTTTCTTTCCACTCTCCTTAGCGGCAGGCCATCTATCCCTCTCCTCTGGTCCCCAGGGTGTATCACGAAAAGCTCACTCTTTCCCATGTTAAACCTATATCCCGAGAAATCTCCAAACTCCCTCAATATCTGCATTACCTCTGTCATCCCCCCCCCACTGGATCCGCCACATACAGCAGTAGGTCATCCGCGTAGAGTGACACTCGGTGTTCCTCTCCCCCTCTAACCACCCCTCTCCATTTCCTGGAGTCTCTCAGCGCTATGGCCAG
This sequence comes from Scyliorhinus torazame, assembly GCF_047496885.1. NCBI lineage: Eukaryota > Metazoa > Chordata > Chondrichthyes > Carcharhiniformes > Scyliorhinidae > Scyliorhinus > Scyliorhinus torazame. Next base: position 62,246,096 of record NC_092724.1, on the reverse strand, counting down.
TGGTTCAATTGCCAGCGGGTCTTTATCTCGCTTCAGGATTAGTGATATCATCGCCTCCGACATTGTCGGGGATAGGGTCCCCCCCCCTTCTCTGGCCTCGTTAAAGGTTCTTACCAGCAGCGGGGCCAACAAGTCCACATATTTCCTATAAAATTCCACCGGGAACCCGTCAGGTCCCGGGGCCTTCCCTGCCTGCATGTTCCCCAGCCCTTTGGTCACTTAGTCCACCCCAATTGGCGCCCCCAGGCCTGCCATCTCCTGCTCCTCCACCCTCAGGAACCTTAGTTGGTCCAGAAACTGCTGCATCCTCTCTTTTCCCTCCGGGGGTTGGGACCTATATAACCTCTCATAAAAGGTCTTGAACACCTCATTACCATCCCTGCTCTCCGGAACCGTGGTTCCCATTTCATCCCTAACTCCCCGTATTTCCCTCGCCGCTGTCCTCTTTCGAAGCTGGTGGGCCAGCAGGCGACTCGCCTTTTCCCCATATTCATATCTCATCCCCTGTGCCTTCCTCCACTGTGCCTCTGCCCTCCGCGTGGTCAGCAGGTCGAACTCCGTCTGGAGTCGTCGCCTCTCCCTGTATAGTCCTTCGTCCGGGGCCTGCGCATATTTTTTATCCACACTCTCATCCAAATCTCCCCCAGTAATCTTTCCCTTTCTTTGGCCTCTGTTTTCCCCTTGTGAGCCCTGATGGAGATCAACTCCCCCCTGACCACCGCTTTCAGCGCTTCCCATACTACCCCCACTTGGACCTCCCCATCATCGTTGGCCTCCAGGTACCTTTCGATACATCCCCGCACTCTTCCGCAGACTCCCTCATCCGCCAATAATCCCACATCCAGTCGCCAGAGTGGACGCTGCTCCCTCTCTCCTAGTTCCAGATCCACCCAATGTGGGGCATGGTCTGAAACAGCTATAGCCGAGTACTCCGTTCCTTACACCCTCAAAATCAGTGACCTTCCCAAAACGAAGAAATCTATCCGGGAGTATACCTTATGGACATGGGAGAAAAAGGAGAACTCTTTGGCCAGCGGCCTAGCAAATCTCCACGGATCTACTCTCCCCATTTGGTCCATAAACCCCCTAAGCACCTTGGCCACTGCCGGCCTTCTTCCGGTCCTGGATCTAGATCTATCTAACCCTGGGTCTAGCACGGTGTTGAAGTGTCGTCGTCCCCCCCCCCCCCATTACCAGGTTTCCTACCTCCAGGTCCGGGATGCGTCCCAGCATCCGCTTCATAAATCCCGCATCATCCCAGTTCGGAGCATATACGTTGACCAGCACGACCTCCATTCTCTGCAGTCTGCCACTCACCATCACATATCTGCCCCCGCTGTCCGCTACAATGTTCCTAGCCTCGAACGACACCCGTTTCCCCACCAATATGGCCACCCCTCTATTCTTTGCGTCCAGCCCTGAGTGGAACACCTGTCCCACCCATCCTTTCCTTAACCTAACCTGGTCCGCCACCTTCAGATGCGTCTCTTGAAGCATGGCCACGTCTGCCTTCAGTCCCTTTAAGTGCGCGAACACTCGGGCCCTCTTAATCGGCCCATTTAGGCCTCTCACGTTCCACGTGATCAGCCGGACTAGGGGGCTGCCCGCCCCCCTCCCCTGTCGACTAGCCATCACCCTCTGGGCCAGTCACACGTCCCGGTTCCGTGCACCCACCCGTCCCCCAGGCGGCACATTCCCGCCTCGACCGCATTTTCTCTTACCAGCTCCCTTTCGATCTCCGCAGCAGAAACCCAGTTGTCCCGCCCGCCCCCGCTAGATCCCCATCTAGCATGGTTACTCCCCCCATATTGCTTCCGAAAGTCAGCTGACTTCAACTGACCCCGGCTTCTCCCGCTCTCTCCTTGACCCCCCCCCCCCCCCCCCCCCGTGTGAGGAACTCCCATCCTCCTTGCGCCTATCTTCCCGTCATCATGTCTCTGGCGCGGGAAAAGAAAAAGAAACCCCGCGCTTTCTAGAGCCATCCCGCCCCCCATGGCGCAGCTCCCCCTACCGCCCCGCTCCCATTCCCCGTCCCCCGCCTGTGTCTCTTCTTTCCCCCCCCCCCCCCACCGGCGCCCACATCTGTGTCCCCCCCCTCCCCAATTTACACCTCTATACATCAGCATTTTCATTTCCCCTCCAACATCAGTCCCTCAGTTCTGGTCCAGTTTCTCTTTTTGAATGAAGGTCCATGCTTCTTCTGACGTTTCAAAATAGTAATGTCTATCCTGGTGCGTGACCCACAATCGCGCCGGCTGCAGCATCCCGAACTTCACTTTCTTCTTATGCAGCACCTCCTTGGCTCTATTGAAACTCGCCCTCCTTCTCGCCACCTCCGCACTCCAATCCTGATACACGTATCACCGCATTCTCCCATCTGCTACTTCGTACCTTCTTGGCCCATCTCAGAACCACCTCCCTATCAATGAAGCGGTGAAATCGCACGATCATCGCCCTAGGTGGTTCTCCAGCCTTTGGTCTCCTCGCAGGGACACGGTGGGCCCCTTCCACTTCCAAGGGGGCCTCAGCTCCCATTAGCAAGCATAGCATCGTGCTCGCGTAAGCCCCGCCGTCAGCTCCTTCCACTCCCTCGGAGAGACCCAGGATCCCGAGGTTTTTTCTCCTTGATCTGTTTTCCAGGACTTCAATCCTTTCGATGCACTTCTTATGGAGCGCCTCGTGCGTCTGCATTTTGACCGCTAGGCCCAGGATCTCGTCCTCGTTGTCCGTTACCTTCTGCTCCACCACACGGAGCTCTATCTCCTGGGCCTTTTGTGTCTCTTTAAGCCCCTCGATTGCCTGTAGCATCGGGGCCAGCACCTCCTTTTTTAGCAGCTCCACACACCGTCTTAAAAATCCGTCCTGGTCCGGTCCCCATGTCGCCTGGGCTCTCTCCGACGCCATCTTGCTCCTTTCTTTCTTCTGCCGCTGCCCTCGAGGATTCTCCGAGATTTGGCCGCCGCTGCCGATATTTTTCTTTTCCACTGGGGGGGACTCCCTGTTGCCTCACCCCACACCGGGTTTCGTCAGAAAAGAATTTCCCGTTGGGGCTCTTAAAAGAGCCCGAAGGTCCGTTTAAGCTGGAGCCGCTGAAACGTGCGGCTTAGCTGGTCATCGCCGCAACCGGAAGTTAAGTACAAACATTTTGTTTGATTAACTAAAGCATATGTTGATATTCAGGACACTTTTTTAAAAATTTCATGTATCCAATTCATTTTTCCAATTAAGGGGCAATTTAGCGTGGCGAATTGATCTACCCTGCATATCTTTTTGGGTTGTGGGGGTGAGACCCATGCAGACACGGAGAATGTCCAAACTCCACACGGACAGTGACCCGTGGCCGAGATTGAACCCGGATCCTCAGCACCATGAGTCAGCAGTGCTAACCACTGCACCACCGTGCCGCCTTATTCAGGACACTGTTGCTTGATCCTCATGCCCAGAGTTTCACCTGAGACCCCGAAACAAAGAGAAATAAGTATACCAGAGATGGAAACCCCTGTCGAGGCAGAACCTTTTTTTTTGAGAGCTGAACCAATGGTTCTTTGAAATGTTTTTTAACCTTCAGAATTTAACAATTTAACTACCCACCTTTATGCAATTATTTGACCAGCTGATAACAGACTATGGGAAACATCAACGTTGACTGCAATAAATGCCTGAAGCTTTGGTTATGAATCTCAAATTATAAAAGAGCAGTCACACTCAATACATTGCATAGAATTCTTGAGTCAAAGTTCTATTCATTTATCTTGGGTAGGTTTGGTTCAAAAGACTTCACCAAATATTCAAGTATTCCATTTTGTATCCATGTCCATGTGTTCAGTGATCAAGGTCATACTTGTGCTCAAATCGGTAGTTTTGACTAAAATGTGAAATAGTGGCACTGCATGCAAGTAGCTCCTTTCAAATTGAATAATTGCGTTGACTAATGCAAATACTTATATTTATATTGTGCTGTTAACTTAAAGCATCTCAAGACGGTTCACAGGAGCACTATGAAACAAAACATTACACTAAACCACATAAGGAGATATGAGGTCAGGTGACCAGATGCTTGAGCAGAAAGGTAGACTAATAAGCATCTTAAAGGAGGAAAATGGGAATTTTAGAGCTTAGGACCCAGGCAACTGAAGATGTGCCTACCAACAGGTTTTTTTTTTCAGTTAAAATCAGGGCTGCTTAAGAGGCCAGAATTAGATCAGCACAGATATCTGAGAGTTGTGCTGCTGGAGGAGACGGCAGAGGAGGTGAGGCCATGGAGGGATTTCAAAACAAGGATGAGAATTTGCTTCAGTGGGAGCCAGTGTAGATCAGTGCGCTCAAGGGTTATAGTTGAATGTGATTTTGTGCAAGTTATGAACTGGGTAGCAGGAGTTTTCGATGAGCTCAAATGTACAGAGAGTAAAATGTGGGAGGTCAGCAAGGAGCTCATTGGAATAGTTGAGCTGAGAGGTAACAAATGCTAGGTTTTAGCAGTGGATGAGCTGAGGTCATGAAGTCTAGGCAATGTTATGGAGATTGAAATAGGTTGCCTTAGTGATGGCTAATGTGAAATTGGAAACTTATCTCGGGATCAAGTATGGCACCAAGGTTGTGAACAAACTAGTTTAGTCTTTGGTGTTTCCAGGGAGAGGGAATGGGGGTTGGAACAAGGATCGAAAACAATAGCCTCTGTTTTCCCAATATTTAATTGGAGACGATGGAACAAAGTCAAGGATTCACTTGTGGTCTTGCCCTTTTGCAGTGTATCTGCAGCTTTGAAACACAATTTTTGTATGATTTCTTCCTCATTTGGTACCTTTCGATGAGTAGACTGCCCAGTGGGTGAGAGCCTTGCATTACAAGGAACAAAGAAAAGTACAGCACAGGAACATGTCCTTCGCTCCTCCAAGCCTGTGCCCGTCTAACCTAAAACCTTCTACACTTCCAGGGTCCATATCCCTCTATTCCCATCCTATTCATGTATTTGTCAAGATAACCCTTAAACTTCATTATCGTACCTGCTTCCACCACCACCTCTGGCAGTGTGTTCCAGGCACCCACTACTAACCTTTTTTTTGTTAAAAACCTTTCCTTGCACATCTCCTCTAAACTTTACCCCTCGCACCCTGTCCCCAAGTAATTGACTCTTCCACCCTGGAAAAAACCTTCTGACTGTCCATGTCCTTCATAATTTTGTAGACTTCTATCAGGTCACCCCTCAACCACTGTCATTCCAGTGAGAGTAAACCGGGTTTATCCAACCTCTCCTCCTAACTAATGCTGTCCATACAAGGCAGCATCCTGGTAAACCTCTTCTGTACCCTCTCCAAAGTCTCCATGTCCTTCTGGTAGTGTGGCAACCAGAATTGAACATTATATTTATCCTGTCTCTCAGAATTTTCCCAATAATTTTCCCACCACCAAGGTTAGACTTAACTGGCCTACAATTACCCTTTTTAAAAGGGAGAAGGAAATGCACAATAGTACAATATTACCTGTGCTCCAGTCCTCTGGCACCAAGTCTGTCGCTAGCGAGGTTTGGAAAATGATGGTCAGAGCGTCTGCTATTGCTTCTCTTGCTTCCCTTAATAGCCTAGGTAGCATTTCTTCTGGGCCTAGGGATTTATCCACTTCCTCTCACTATTAATTTCATATCATGGTTTACATTCTTCCTTTTTTTTAAATAAATTTAGAGTATCCAATTCCTTTTTTCCAATTAAGGGGTAATTTAGTGTGGCCAATGTACACACCCTGCAGATCTTTGGGTATGTGGGGGTGAGACCCATGAAGAATGTGCAAACTCCACACGGACAGTGACCTCGGGCTGTGCTCGAACCCGTGTCCTTGGCACCGTGAGACAGCAGTGCTAAACTGCGCCACCATGTCGCCCGTACATTCATCCTCCTTGATTGCAATTCTATATCAGTTAGCTCAATTGGCTGGATGGCTGGTTCGTGCTGTGGAGCGACGCCAACAGTGCATGTTCAATTCCCATACCGGCTGAGGTTATTTGCCGCCTTAACCTTGCCCCTCGCCTGAGGTGTGGAAATCACCACCAGGCAGATCTCAAAGGGGAGAACAACCTATGGCCCTCTGAATCTGTGGCAAAATCTACACTTATTTATATGGCTTCCCTTTTTTTTTCATTAGTCCAGTCTTTTTCTTTAAAGGAACATGTTCTAAAATAAAAACAAAAATTGTTGGATTAATTCAGGTTTGGCAGCATCTGTGGAGAGAGCGAGAGAAACGGTTAACATTTCAAGTCCATATGACTTCAGTGCTAATGAGAGGGAGAAATGTGATGGATTTTATACTGTATAAGAGGAGGCGGAGCAGGAGGAGCAAAATAGAAAGTCAATGATGGATGTGAGCTGCGAGAGATTGCAACAAAGATGTTTAGGACACAAGTCAAAGGAAGTGTTAATGGCAGTATGAAGGACTATAGAAGGTGCTGAAATGAAATGAAAATTGCTTATTGTCACAAGTAGACTTCAAATGAAGTTACTGTGAAAAACCCCTAGTCGCCACATTCCGGCGCCTGTTCGGGGAGGCTGGTACGGGAATTGAACCGTGCTGCTGGCCTGCCTTGGTCTGCTTTCAAAGCCAGTTGGTGACATAACGGCAATATAGCAGAATATTTTTCATTTCATTTTCATTTCATATGAACCCTCACTGTCTCTTCATTGAATGCTTCCCACTGATCTAGCTTTGATTTACTTTCCAGTATCTGTTTCTGGACCACTTTAGCTACATCTAACTTCAGCTTCAGAAAATTAGCACTTCCCCAATTGAGAACTTTTATTACTGGTCTCCATCTGAAACCTTAACTCTCTTGCCCACCAGTACTGCTACCCACCGGGGCCAGCTATGAAAGCACAAGTGAAACACCTGTGTCACACGACCCTTCTACAGCCTAACCTGGTCCTTCACACTCAGCTGGGTCTCCTGCAGCAGCACCACATCGGCTCTCAAGCTCTTTAAATGCAAAAAGACTCTAGCCCTCTTCACCGGTCCACCTAACCCCCACAAGTTCCACGCAATCGTTCGGACTGCCCTGCGGGGCATACCTCTTTCCTCTCTCTCTCTCTCTCTCGCGCTGTCTCTTTCTTTCTCCTCTTCTTTCCCTCCCATGGCCTTCGATGCCCCTGGCAGGAGTCCTCTGGGGCCGGAGGGCCATGGTGCACTTGTCAACGTCACATGTGCAGTCATGCCACCCTGTCCCGTATGCTGACCTTGAGAAGTGGCCTCATGGAACTCTGGGGAGTTGGTAGCCACCATCTCCACTCCATGGGACTGGCCTGGGGTGGCACCCAGCTGCCCCAGCATAATCTGGCTCTGCCAGCCCTGGTGGCTTCCCAATGTCTGCACCATCGTGTCGCTGACCTCGACGATGCTTCTCAGTGATTGAGCCACGCTCAGCAGGGCCTCGGCCATTCCCATCTGAGACTGGAACATGTCCCGCAGCACCTCATCAGGGTCAGCCTGGTACTGGGTCACATCCCCCAACGAGTTGAACATTTTGCCAAGACCTTCTGCCTTGGCCGCCACTGACTGCGCGACGCCTTGGAGACCTCACCAATGGAACCAATGTTGTGCACCAGGCTCTCCATGTTTGCCACACAAGCAGTGTTGACCTCTGTGCCACTCATTGCCGACAGCATTTCCTGCAACCGTAGCCTCTGGGACTGCTCCAAGCGGCTATGGACCTGCTGGAGTGTCGCTGACTTCTCTGTATCGTCTCCATCAGTTCTGGGTAACCCTGTACTAGAGGCTCTGCATCAGGCTGGGACCCAGCTAGGTCCAGGGATCCAGCAGACCTCCGACTACTGTCTCGCCTGGGGTTCCCGCCTCTACCTGATGTGTATCAGCAGCTGTGCAGTGCTCACCAGATTGTGCCCCAGAAGCCTGACCACTAACATTCCCACCGAGCTGCATGTATCTGCATTGATGGAGGGGGGAGATGACAGCTCTGGTACATCGATCGTGCCGTCCTCGGAGCTCTCCTCCGATGTTCTCCTGGGAACCTGGAGGGGGGCCACCTGGGATCGTCCGGTACAATCAGCTGGAGGACCTATGGGAGAATGGACATGTGGTCAGTGGGAGGGATGGGTCTGTCAGTAAGACAATAACATCTCACGTTTGACAGGTCCTCCGGGTGGGGCCCGGTGTATCCTCACCTCTGCGGCTTCCAGCAACCTCAGCGTTGGTGACAACTCTCCCCGGTCGCTCCTGTCACCTTCAGAGCCTGTCACCCGAAGGTAGTAAGGATTCTTGAGTCCGGCACGCCTCCACTAGTCTGGGCCCTGGGCCCCCTCCTGACAATTGTGGGAGAGATTCTCCTACGGGGACACAGAGAGGGCATCATTAGCCACATGCGTGGTTCACAGTGGTGGGAGGAGGGTGTGAAGAAAGGGTGGGGGGGGGGGGGGGGGAGGGGGAGTTGAGGGAGAGGAGTGGTGTGAAGAAAGAATTGGGGGGTGTGAAGGGAGGTTTGGGGTCTGCATGGAGAGTTGGGGGGGGGGTGTAGATGCTCGTGTGGGGGGGGATGGCGTTGGTGCCTACTCACCTGTACTGCCACCGTGATCTTTTTATGGCACTGGAGGCCAGTCCTCTCGGTCACGCTCCCAGAGCTTACAGCCGCCGTCACCTCATCCCAGGAAGCACTGGCTGCCCTGTGGCTCACCCTCCGAGACCCTCGGGGGAACGGGACATCCCTCCTGTCCTCCACCGCGTCTAGATGCTTGGCCAGGTCCGCTTCGCCGAATCTTGGGCTCGGATCTTCTTGGCATCATGGTTGCAAGCTGAGTCGGGTTGGCTGAGCAAGAGCTGTTTAAGTTCTGCTCAATCTTGATGGCGGGGGGTGGGGGCTGGCGAGCGTGGACCTGGTGAATTGACTGGCAAGCCTTCATTTGCGGTGAGTAGCCCATGGAACCTCGTTATGTGGACCAATTAACATTGAATAACGTTTGCAGAATTTTGGCATTGAAGTTGTCATTGTGGAAAGTATTCTAGTGAAGGTCAATATGTCACATATAGTGCCTTGTAATTTTATTTCTCGAACCTGGGTGAGCTAGAGATGAATACGTTGTTTCTCATTCATATCTTTGTCAGCTAAGAATGCAGCTCAATTTGAAGGACTTGCCCAACACCTCGGGTATTCAACTTTAACCAGTAAACGTTGACACTTGTTTCTTGATTTTTCACAGAGCCACAAGTTCATTAAGCGGTCTGAAGAAGAGGAGGTGGATTTCGCTGGCTGGTTGTGTAAAATTATGGGGCTGAACCAGCCCAGCACACCAACACGTACCGCTGTGTGAGGAATGACCAATATCCCTCCTCCCCCCACCCTCATTTTCCCCTGTCCCCCGCACAGCTCCTGCCCTCCTCTGCTGATGTCTATCAACTACTGCTGTCGTGACTGTGGCATCAATCAGGACTCTCCCTGCATTCAGAAACAAAGCAAGGAGTTTTACATCTAGGCAGCATTGGCAGTTTTAAAAAAAAAAAAACATTGTCTTTCTTTAGCTGGTGAATTTTTGATTTTGGCTGAGCGGTTTCCTCCCTTTTAGTATCAACACAAATGATGTTAAAGGTGATGATGATTTACACTTGGCAGTAGCTTGCTGGAAGCCTCTCATTCAACACACATTATTTCCCCTGCAAGTGAGTTCTGCTGGTTGTCAAAGTGCAGTGTTTAATATCACAGTCTTATGTCACATTTCCTACTACTGACACATATTTCACATGACAGTCAGAAAATTTGCTTTCCTGTTTAACTATCAAAATTGGTTGTGATTTTTTTAAATTTAATACGCTTCTCAGAGTAGTGCCATATGATGTTATTTTCATAAAGGGATGCAAATTGAAGTAGCACGTTTGTCGTAGGTTTTGCCGTACCAGGTAAATCCTGTGTAAGCCAGATTTATTCCAAGTGTTCGCGCACCGAGCCCCCTCTGATACAGAATTAATTAAAATTTAAAACTGAAGCGTGTCTTAAATTAGTTGCTGTTTTCATTTGCAATTGTTGGTTCCCTTAGTGGTGCCATATGTTGTGTAGCATTCAGCCAGGGGTCAAGCAGGTGAGTAATTTAATTCTCTGGTGTATATTTTCTCGCATCCCTAACAAGGAAACAGTTGGGAGTAGCTGTGGTAATGGGTCCTTATGTATGCTTTTTTAAAAATTACCTACAAATGTGTTGACGGAGCAAATTTCTCTAATGCATGATTGACCATAGGTAGATAGGTATTTGATTGCTTAGGTAATTGGCAGTTGACCAGAGTCGTATATTTGCAATGTTTTGAGATCTCATTTCAACTTCTTGTCAAAATGCAGCACAGACCGATGATCCGTTATGTGCATTCATTCTTCCTTAAAATTTGCTGTATTGCAGACCCTTGGAGATTGAATGGTGTTCCCCAGTAGGAGATGGCTAGTCGGAGTGCTGATTCTTGGGTCTACCGGTGTGCAAGTTGGTAATAGGCTAGAGAGTGGGTAGGAGTATCAGTCTCTTTTCTGTCACTGCTTTAGAAATTGGCATTAAAAAAAACTTCCTTTTATTCCTTAATAATCTGGGAATGTTAGGGTGAACCTGCCTATTTCATTATTGTATCTTCAGCATTTTTATCAGTCATTTCAAATATGCCAGTAATACTCCAAACGTTAATGAGCTTTAAGTGGTTGACTAATTTGGTTCTTAGTGACGGTTCTGAGATGGCCAAGAGATATGCTCTGTTTAGAATCGGAATTTTGGCCATTTTCAACAACAAAAAAAGCACCTTGCATACACACGAGTGTAAGACAGTGCCAGCCCTTTCAAAGCCCATGGATCAAAGAGCTGAGATAAATTTAATTGTGCTAAAATGGTGAGGTTGGCTGAAAAATTGTCCAAAATATTTTGATTTATGGAAACAGTCAGTGCAGTTTGATACTGTCCTCCATCTTTAAGCTGACACTTGGTTCTCCTGACCATGTATCCACATTGACGTTTGACAATTTGTGGAGGAATTGAGCTTAAAAAAAATCAGCTAAAGGAAGACACTGTTTTCTTTTTTCAATCCAACCTCTCTTTCTTGAGTTGTAAATTGTAATGGCTTCTTAGCTTTTGTACAAAAAAAACCCCAAGGTTTTTACCTATGTTTCTGTTCTTAGGTTTACTCTCTAGTTCACTTTTTTTTAAATGCTTTTATTTTGCTGCTTCACTGCTGGACTTGGTTTGTAACTGGGGAAGAGCTTGTTCGAAGAATAGGGGTTTGATCTTTGCAAGCACTGGCTTCCAAATATTCTGTTACCATTGCAGGTAAAATATGTACAAGATACTGTGACGTTCCCTTTATTTTGCAGCATTTATTTCGGGCCTTGGCAGATGACCTGTCTGCTAGTTATCAGGCTTATTAGGGTAAATCCTTTTTCTGGTTCTATGTACTGTATTCACCTGAAATTTCCTGAATGACACAAAACCTAGTTTGTTTGTGAAGCATGTTTTCACAGAATTTAGTGCTGCTTAGAGTTGTGCACTTGCGGTGTTCAGTTTGGTTCGAGGACATTCTTGATGATTACTATAGACCCAATGGTTTGTGAACTAACAACTATTTTTGTGGAGAGTGTATATTCAGCCACATAATAACTAAGCCTCCCATTTCAACCACTATGCACTCCGAGGGACCGGTCTACCAATTATCACCATTTGCAGGAACAAAAGTCAACTAGTAAACACTGATCAAGAATTATATAGATTGAGAATTCTGAACAAAGGGAATTATGTTATGACTCCCAAACCCATTTTTTTGTGGGTCATTATGCCTAAGGAAGTACATCATCCACGAAAATGGTACATATTTAAACTCATTCTTTGCGTTCCCATCAGAAGAGTAGAACACATCTGATTAAGAATCATGAAAAGTAATGTTAAGATTCCACTTGCCGCCTGGGCTTGAATGTAGTCAGTTGTGAAACAAAAATGCTACGTTCCTACAATCTTGTTTTACACATTTCAAAGAAGAACTATTCATGTGATTACCTGTGTAGCTTCAGAGGTTATTTTATTTCTGGTTCAACTGAATTGTACAGCAGCCAAGTGTTTTTGAGGCAAACTGCACCCTAAATGTACTTCTCGGGAATATGAATCTGTTTTAAAGTGCCTGGGGGAAAATAATAAACTTAATTTAAGAAATACAAGTTTAATCTACTGAGGCGTCGAAGGTAAAAGAAACGCACTGTGATTAGAATAATGGAGTTGAGTTTTGTGCTGGGATCTCAGTTGTTTGTGTTGTGCTCCTGTATAGTTGTCTATGGATTGTACATGCCTATGCCTTTAAATAAATAAAATACATGTAAGCTGTTACTGTTAAAGCACTGGTGCATATTGGTGTATGTCACTATATCAGGTTTATAATGTTGTGTCTGATGCACTTGTTCCCTTTTGTGAAGCCTGTGGGCATCTTGTGCTACTGGTTGTGGTTAGCTCTTTAAAGCATCACTTTGTAATGTGTAAAATAGATTTGGCCTATTACAAATAAAATCACCAGTAGCACGAGTATTATACTGATTGTTTTTAAGCTTTTTTTTCCTAAAAGATTTTGCAAAGCAAATGATGTGGACTGAATGTATAATTTAATCATCTGTTGCAAAAAGTTATTAAAACGGAAGTGTCAATTGTTTCGTGTGAATTAGCAAATGTACCATTTTGTCTAAACTATGTGAACTAAGAAAAGAGACTTTTTTTGGAAGACCAGTGCAGAGGTTATTTTACAATGGACCGCTTTCAGTAGGAACTGCCCGGGTTTGACGGAGCTGACTTGCTTGCTCGTAAAGCATTTGGTTGGTATTTTTAACTCAAACAAAAACATTTGTAAATAAATGGCACTTTACATAAATTGGGAAGCTTTTTGTTATATTGTTTAAAAGTTAACTGGTCAGCCATTCTAGTTGAACTTGCACTTGACTCTAATTTTTTAAACTATAACTATTTCCATACTGCACTTTACCATGTGACGTTTCAAGGCAAAAAATGGAAAGAAGAGATCTCCTCCTAGTCAATAATTTGTTGGAATGTAGTATATGTTGCAAAGCTACTGATTCTCCCAACAGTTCTAGTAAGCAATCCCACAACACCTAATAACTGAGTAAATGGGTTAACCTACAACAGGATAAATGCTTATTCGGCTTTCGTGGTTTTTGGGATTCCAATCATGTGCTTCTAACCTCTTCAGTAAGGAGGAAATGCCATCCTGCCAGTATGAACAACTGGAAAATACCGGTCCACATCTTTTAGACAAAAAATTACAAATAATTCATTGTAAACTGGAAATTTATAGTTAACACTTAGCAAGGCTTGGGGACTAAATAGTTTTGGATACAAAGTGTGCAGGAAAGATGAGGAAGCCAAGAAAGGCAGAGGGGTAGCAGTATGATTCAGGATATCATTGCAGTGCTGGAGAGAGAGGATGTCCCATCGAGGTCACGGACAGAATCTGTCGTTTTGGATAGAGTACATAGATAGATAGATAAACCTATTAGAGCTGAGGGACAAAAATGGTGTGATTACATCTCCTGGTGTAGTGTATGGGCCATCAACTGGTAAAAAAATTCATGTTGTTTGAAACGTTAGACACTTCGACCAGTTTCAACTAAAACTCGTTTCCCCAGGTGCTCTTTCTCATCAGTGGACTCGTACTTCAACCTGATTTCGGAGGGAAGAAAAACCTCAAGTCTGTTCTCGACCATATGGTGTTGGTAAAACTTTGTTTAATTCGGAAAAACTGTGTGCACACAGGAGAGATCGTTGCTGCGGCTATCCTGTAGCTCGCAAAAGTCAGCTCTGCCTGCCCTCAGAATTACATACATTTATATTTAAAGTTCTTCGGAGTCACCAGCAGGTATTGACGTCACTGAATCATTCGGAACAATACAAAATGATCAGTATGCATATTTTCTGGTCCCCGTAATGGGAAAACGATTAAAGAATACAATGTTTCCTTACAATCTCATGGGTTTTGTTGTTGAAAACTCACCACTATTCTTAGAAGTCCCCCTATACCAAAAAGGGCTGACATTCTAAATGGTGAACAGGGATTCTCACTCCCTGACTCCGATGCAGGCTTCGGTGTGTGCTATTTAGGTCAAACTATATTTTCAAGTTATCCCCGGTATAACCCATACCTTCACCCAAGATTTCATCTACTTACCACTTAGTAACATCAATCCTGGGTCCCGCATTGCTAAGTAAGTAAAGTAGACTTTGGAATAACCACTATTTCAGGTTAAAACTTTTAAGTTATTTTATTATTATGTATTTTTTCTTTTTAAAAGATGCAATCACTGTCTTTACAGAAAAGTAAAAAGATATTTCTTCTGGATCCTTCAGGTTGGTTGAAGGGACCTTCAGGCCCACCTTGACAATCAATCTTCTTTAAAGTCTGGTCTTCTTTAGATGTGTTCTCTGGTTAGCTCGGTTGCTATGTCCTATCTTTCCCATGTACCTTGCTGGCTGACTCTGCCTCCTCTAAATTCTGGTCTTCCTTAGATGTATTAGCTGTTTTAGCTCGGCTACTTTGCTTTGTCCCATGACCGAGCTGACTCTGCTTGCTTCTCTGCGTCTGTCTTTCTCTGCCCCTTTCTCAGGGTTTATATATTTTTCTAACAGTTATTAAGTTTTTATGACTTTATTGTAAAGTAACTTTTATTTCACTTGGATTGTAAAAGGTAATCTAAATATTTCTAACACGACTTGAGTATTCATTTTGACATGACCTCACCTCTCGGGTCTCTGATTTCATTGTTTCTTTGTGATATTCAAAGTTCCTTTGTGATATTCAAAAATGCTTTGGTTTCAATAGGGGTGTGAATTTTGGTTTGGTTCCTGTCATTTCTATAGTTTTATTTTCCAATTGTGTCCTCCGCTCATAATTTTGACTTTGATTTTGGCTCTAAATTATGTTTCTCGTAGACTGAGAGTCTCCAGTTTTCTTTAATTTACCTGATGTCGGCAGAGCTTCACACCTAGAATTGTCACCAAATTCATTCTTTCCTATCTGCTGATTTTACTTCAATGAAGGTGTGAATCATTGCTTTTAGCATAATGCTAAAAATCCACTTGGTTATAACTTGAAAGGTTTACATTTATCACCTAACTCAACTGAAACCCTCATCCATGCTTTTCCAGATGCTTACTGAGGTGATTAATTTCAATGAAGGTGTGAGCCATTGTTTTTAGCTTCTTACAAAAATCCTGTGTGTTTGCTACGCCTGCTTGACTAAGGCTATCTGCATTTTACAATCCTGCTCTTTGCAGCTGCTGTTAACCCTTTGTGAGATCTTGCCCTGTATTTTCTCATGTTTCTCTCAGACCAGATATTGCCAGACTTCCATGTTTCAAATGACACATCTTTCCATATTATCAATTACAGTTTGTGCTTAACATATTTAACTTCTAGAAGAGTTGCAAATGTGTTGGACAATGGATCCCTTGGACTTACTAGGGCCTCCTGTGTTTTCCATTTTCATATTCAAATGCTCTGTGAGATGATTAAATCATTTCCAATGTGGGTGACTTTAACCCCTTGCTGGTTTTCCCTTGGTATATGTTTAACCCTTTTCTGCTGGTTTGCCCTTGATTTGTGCTATTACAATACTTTGAGACATCTTTATTATACCAACCCTAACACATATAGCAATTCCTTCTGCTAACACTCCCCCTGATGACTCTTGGTAATATACATACCCAAGAAAGCCATATAAACACTCCCTTCTCTCTGTGTGCTTCCTTTGGTTGAAAACATATTTTATAGCTATCTTGTGGATTTATCATGCCTGCTCGCCCCTACCGTTTTACTTATTTGTTGAAGACACTGACCATACCTGATCTCATCGGATGGCCAGCCCTCCGGTTCCACGGAACATTTCCTAAACAACTTGGCTGTAAATTCCAGCCACTCGTTTCTCCTCCCCTCCCGCACCTCGGACAAATGCCATTGGGATGTACTGAGGGCCTTTCCCCTGCATTTCTTTGCTTGCAGCACGTAACTGTTGCCCATATCAGTACAGCACATGTCCCCAGGGCTGTCCCTAACGTCACTGTCTCCCATATGCCTGCTGAACGACTCCCTCCGAATATGTCCCACCAATGGTGTGCCCTTGAGAGTCCTATCTTGATGGCGGTCTGGACCGCTAAGTTCACCTGAATTCTCCCCTTGCTAGTTTGCTCTGCAGACTGCCTGGTATAATCCTGGGCTAATTCTGTGGCACGTTTCTTGCCTCACGAATTATACTGCCCGGTGTCTTGTCAGTGTACAGGGTATCGTCCCATCAGGCTCCGAATAAATACCCTGATGTGCTCCCTGGCAGGTGAAATTCTACCACTGTCAATGAGTTGTGACTTGCAAACAGAAGCTATGACTGCTACCACAAAGTAAGCCCCCCTGAGATGATATCCATCTCCGGCGTTGTGAAGCACTACTGTGTCGACCCCATCTGTATAGCTTTCAAGACTTCCTGTAAAGGCAGTATGTTGACCATCACTTTGCTGGTATCAGACAGGAGCTCGAGGGTTTTACATGCACACACAATATAATGTATTGATTCTGAACAGCACTCTGCAGTGCTTGTGTATTGTAGCCATCTATTGATGGCCACCTGCAAAGAACCATGGGAATTATGGCCAACCCAGGACTCGGACAGGGACAGAGCCTATGTGTATCTGAAACACAGTTAACCAAGCCTGATCGAAACCCCCGCTCGTTTGCATTTCAATGGCCCATTTTCCCAGGACAATAGAACTCCAATCAAGCAACGGTACAGCCACCGACTGATTGGCGCCACTCCCTTTACTCAGAAAGCCCAACTGCCAAGGTCAATGACCGCTAAGGACCCGCCCAGCTACCAAGACACCTGCCCCTTTATTGGCCGAAATCGAAGACCGTGATCTGAGCCCTGTCAGACTATTGGGTCCAAGGTTAAGGACCACCCCAAAGCGCGAAATCCCAGAGGGATAAAAGAGGACACAGCCATATGTTCTGTCTCTTGGATCCGGCCTGTGCCAAACCAATTGTGGTAGGAACAGCCAGCCAAGTTCAAGACCAATGATCGCTACTTGACAGATGAGCCCAGCAGAGACAGCCACTTCAAACCAGCCAAGTGAAATCCAGATAAAGGCCTTATCCATTTGCACAGTGCCGGTCGCCCTGAAGTTAAGTATAGGTTATTGTAGCTGATAGGTGTAGTGTTTGCGTGTCGAGGTAACTCTTGGTATGTAAATAAACCATCTTTTGAATTAACTAACTGGTTGTGTGGTCATTTGATCGATATAAGGGAAGGCTTGTGGTTCACCAACATTATAATTAATATTAGCAACATTATTGGCGACTCGTGGGATTCGATTAGGAGTGACTTTACTCCGAGAGAACACACAACCTTCGAATCCAATTGCGAGAAAGAGAAAGAACCACAAGTGCAAGTCCCATATCGACCAAATAACCGAATTTCGGAAGTGTGTACTAACCCGCATGCATACCTAACAGGAAGAGTAAGATAAACCCGTTAGAATTGTGTACAACTATCAAGGGATTGTGAGCCGGACAATAGCTTAAGCCATACCCGCTGTTCAAATCATCGCCTTATTCCCCTGTCCCAAATTAAAAGTAGAGCAAGAGATAAGAGAAGTAATGGCCACTAAAGCAATGGAAAGATTGATGAATCCACAGGAACCTGAGGTCGCAGTGACCAACAGAGCAGAGCAGTGCCCCATATGGGAGGAAGAGTTAAGGAAATACTTAAAGGGGAAAGGATGGCCCCTTTGGTTGAGTTTTTGCGCTAATGGTGAGTCAGGTCCAGGAAAGATAGGACAAACTTGGTGGGAGAATCTAAGCGAGGTCACAAGAAAAATGTAGGGAAAGTCAGGAAGCCGATGGCAATAGTGTCCTGTTTGGCACGGTTGCCAGGCACAGAGGAGGTCATGAAGACACTCCGTAGGCAGTTAATTGAGAAGGAAGAAAAGAACGAGGGAAACAGTAACGAAAGCGAGAAGATAATTAAGCAACTCCGGGAACTGTTAGCAGCTAAGGATAAGGAAATGGCCGATGTAAAACGTGCACATCAATCTTGTCTAGTTCACCTTAATAGCTTCCAGACCCAATACGATAAAGCCTACCAAGATACACAGCGCGCAGTCCTGGTAAGAGAGGAAACAGAACAACAGGTTGCCCAGCTAACTATCAAATGCGCATATTTAAAAGCAGCTTTGCGAGCGCTCCACTAAGGAACAGAGGCAGAGTACCGTTGACCATGCTAAATGCCGACAGAAGATAGAAAAGTTACAGTCGCTACTCTCAGTACAGAATGGCTTCAGGTACATTTTCGGGCAGGATTTAGATGAGGAAGATGCTCCCGATTGGCAAGAATTAACCAAAAGCGCCCAAAGATACGTAGAGGACACGGGAAATCAAAATCGAGCCCGCCCACGCACCTAAAAGGAAAGCACCTGCACCACCGACTGCACGGGCAGCACAAACCCCCACTCACAATTCGACCCCCATGAATCCGATTACCACACAATGCAAGTCATCGGATCAGGATGAGCCTGATATCGTTTATACCACCCCACTATCCATAACCCAATTAAGAGAAGCTTGCACGAAAATTAGTCCATTCCAACCCACCGCAGACCCGCACAGCTTCTTTGAGGAGGTGCGCCAACAAAAAGTTGTACAGCCGAGACGAGTGAGAGGAAGTAAAGCTAATAATTATGAGCCTTAGCCAGTCCGTAAGGTCAGCTTTGCCCAAACCCCAAAATGTAGCAGGAGGAACCCTACAGGAAATGAAAACAACTATATTAGATGCCATCGGGTATAACAAAGGAGATCTAGTCGAGGGTTTAAATCACTGCAGGGAGAACACCCGACCGCGTTTGCTGGTCGTCTATGGATTCATTTCATGGCAGTTTACGGATAATTGAACCGCGCACACCTAAATGAGGAAGACACCACTAAATGGTCCCGCACCTTAGTCGCGCATGCCACAGACGCAGTCAAAAGGTTTGTGTAAACTCCGACCCCGCAGACCACACACACAATGAAGTTTGGGTATTGAAACGACTTTCTAGAGCATGGGAACAAACCCTACACAGACAGACAGATCAGGACGAGATAGAAGCAAACATTCACCCAGTTAGGTCTAGCCAGGACCCAGCATGGATAAACAAAGGTAGACACGAGGGACAGCACCCCAGAGCACAGGCACCACAAGGTTGTTACAATTGTGGCCACATGGGACATTACGCCCACGATTGCCGACAAAACCCCCCGAACCAGCACCGATACCAACAACCAAACCCCCCACCTAGGAACAATATTGGGCCTATGCATATTGTTAGTGCCCATTCAGACGATTTAATGTTTAATTCCACAGATTGACGGTGTTCGGAGTCCCCAACTTGGGTCTGTGAAACACACTGGGACAAATCAGGCAGGCCACTAGTTACAGGCCGGGGACATACAGTCGATTTTCTTTGGGACACAGGAGGATCCCGCACCACTTTAAACTCCACCATGTTTTAATGTGACAAATGGTCCACCACAGATACCATCACCTTGAGTGGATTCATCGGCCACACACAGCAACGGTATATCACCGCTCCCGTACCCATTCAGATAGGGAACATTAGCACCAGACACCCTGTCGTTTTAGTTGACTTACCCCAAACAGCAGATCACATTTTAGGCATTGATTTTATGAGCTCCCATAACCTTTCATTTGACCCGGTAAACAAATGTGTATGGTGAATGGCCAAAAGAGCTAGGGCTCACAGTAGGGGATTATGAAAACAGGATTTGCTCAGTAGGGGACTATTTGTTTAATCCGTAAACAATTAGTGCAGACCAGACGATTAGAGGGGTCCTCATAAAACGCAAAGCTTCGTTCGCACAACACGAAACACGGTTGTGGGAAGATCCCAGGTACAATAAAGACTTCAGGTCCCGATCCAAAGCCGCAAAAGCAATACGGTTTCCCACAGCAAGCCGAGGGTGAGATTTTGAAGGTTATTAATAGTTTGTTAGACCAAGGAGTTATTCGACCTGTAGTGTCCATAAATAATGCCCCAATTTGGCCCGTAAAAAAGCCCGATGGTTCATGGCGGCGAACGATCGACTACTGAGAACTTAATAAGGTAACCCCTTTAGCAGCCCCCACTGTTGTCACGAGTCCCGAGACCATGCTCAAACAGGGAGTACAGGCAAAATGTTTCACAGTGCTGGACATCAGCAATGGCTTTTGGTCCATCCCGTTAGGCAAGGCCTGCCAGTAGAAGTTTACGTTTCAAGGGCAGCAGTACACGTGGACATGCCTCCCACAAGGATTCCATAATTCCCCCTCCATTTTCCACCGACAATTGGCCAACGGACTTTCTAAATTTTCCCAACCTGAATGCCTAATACAATATGTGGACGATCTGCTCTTGCAAACGGACACAAAAGAGGAACATGTAGAGCTGTTATCGGGATTACTAGGCCTGCAATCCATCGGATGTAAGGTCAACCCCAAAAAGACCCAGATTTTAAAGGAAAAGATTCTTTATTTAGGCACCATCATCACCCACGGGAAGAGAGAAATTGAGCAAAAACGGATCGAGTCCATTGTCAAATTGCCTCTGCCCCAAAATGTCACTGCACTCCGGTCATCCCGAGGTTTGGTAGAATATTGCAGAAATCATATAGATGGTTTTGCCACCAAAACAGCCCACTCTCAGAACTCCTTAAAAAGAACGCCCCATGGGAATGGCTTCCACAGCACACAAACGCCATCGATGATTTAAAACGCGCCCTGGGCACAGCCCCTGCTTTACAAGTTCCAGACCCGACTTGCCCTATGCCATAGAAGTAGCAACCACCGACCGAACCCTATCAGCAGTGCTCCTGCAAAAACGACATGATCGCTTAGGACCGGTAGCCTATGCCTCAAGAGTATTAGACCCTGTAGAGCAAGGATTCTCAGCCTGCGAACGACACTTGCTTGCAGTCTTTTGGGCAATACAGTACTTTGCGTACATCACAGGCCTCAACCCAGTAACGATCTTGACCAAGCACACCCCCACTCAACTATTACTAGACGGTAGATAAAAGGACGGTTCAGTCAGCCAAATCAGAGCATCTCGCTGGACACTACTGTTACAAGGCAGGGACATTACGGTAAAACGCACCAAGACCCACACATTTCTGGCTGATAATCTCCAATATGCAGGGACCCCACATGAGTGCCAGGTCATAGCAGTCCAACACCATGATGTGTTAGGCAGGTCGGTTCGGTGTGGACTGCACCTGATGCAGCGATGCGAGAAACAGACCTCTAACACTAGAAGATCCAACATGGTTTTATTGAACGATAGAACTAACATACATATTTAACTGGGTCGACACGATACTGAACTGACTGGAGACCTTGTACTAGCCTGACCAGACTTACTAGCTACCGCATGGTGTTTGCACTGTGCTAGCTCGTGGACTCTGACTGTCTCAGTGGCTGGGTCCAGAGAGAGCGGGAAACCTAGTGCCCTCTGGCTTTCTAGTGGTGGTATCCTGTCTGGTGATTGGCTGCACTGTGCTGTGTGCTTACTGGTCATCCTGTGTGCCAATCACTGCCTGTCTGCACTTCATTATATACCTGCGTGGATATTATGACACACGACACAGACCCTTTATCCCAAAGTCACTACATCCACGAGCAGGCAGTAAGACACAGAATTCCCAAGCCGCAGGGAATGCTTCAAAAATGTATGTAGACGGTTCCTCCACAATTGAAAATCGAGTTAGAATTACTGGTTGTGGAATTTACGTGGAAGATGCGCAGGGACGCCCACTGGAAGAGATCTCTTTAAAATTGCCCAGCCACCTAGGTTCACAAGCAGCAGAACTCGCAGCCATTGCCTGTGTAATTCAGCACCCCGACTCTTTTCCAACTCCCGCAGACATACACTCGGACAGCCTGTATATGTGCAACATCTTAACAGAATTCCTGTCCCTGTGGGAATCTCAAGGTTTTGTTTCAGCCGATGGAAAACCCCTACCCTCTGCCCTGTTGTTAAAGCACATTCTCAAGACAGCCTCAGATCGCACATACGGTATTATTAAAGTAAGAAGCCATCATCGCTCCTCCCCACCCGGTTATGTAAAGGCAGCCAAAGCAGGATCACGCCATGGACACTTCTGGCAGCCGCCCGAAAGCGAACCGATACACTGAGTCCAGGTTTCCCAGACCAATATTGAGGACCTATCTCAAGCCCAAAAAGCAGACGACACCCTCAAACAGGTTTTAGCCAGCAACTTCCCAGCCCCCTATGATAAATGGAAGGACGCACTGACTGTACAGGACGGCATAACTTTAAAAAAACGGAATTTATGTGGTCCCCACCCTGGACATTTCCCAATTTCATGCACGTTCTCCCCGTGTCTGCATGGGTTTCCTCTGGGTGCTCTGGTTTCCTCCCACAGTCCAAAGGTGAGCTGTTCCATGGATTGGCCATGCTAAATTGCCCTGAGTGTCTAAAAATAGGTTAGGTTGGGCTACGGGGATAATGTGGCACAAGTATTTCCATGGGCCGGTGCAGACTTGATGGGCCGAATAGCCTCCTGCACTGTAAATTCTATTCTATGATGGACACTGACATCAGGGGATAGACAATACCATTGTCCATTTAAGACCTTTTGTGTTGGTGGCCCGATTTAAAAAGTGATGTAACCCATTATGTTGGGAATTGTCTTATCTGTGCGCAGAACAATCCTGAACATTACTCAAAGAAAGGACAGTTAAGTCACACCCGACCTGTTAATGGCCCTTAGACAAATTTGCAATTCGATTGCATTGGCCCCCTTCCCCCTTGCAGAAATGGTTTTAAGTACGTGCTGGTTGTAATCGAGACCTTTACTAAATGGGTAGAAGTATTTCCCTCACGGACAAACACAGCAAAGGCCACCATTAAGATTTTGACCGAACAGATATTCACTCGCTGAGGTCTCCCCCACAGCATTGAGTCAGACCAAGGTTCCCACTTCATCAGCAGAGTCATGCAAAATGTTTTAACAATTTTTGGGATCAGGCAGCAATTCCATACAGCATATCACCCCCAATCCAGTGGCATTGTCGAGAGAATTAATCAAACTTTAAAAGTGACCATTAGGAAGGTGGTGCAACAGAACAATACCACGTGGGACACAGTCCTCCCATTTGCTCTCATGTTTATTCAGAACACCTTTTCCAGTTCCACAGGTTTCACCCCACACACTCTCATGACCGGACGACCCATGAAGGGTATTGAATATTTATTATGCCTCAATTTGGCAAGCCCTACAGTAACCGCCCTCACCCACGAAAAAGCAGTCCAACAGGTTAAAAATAACATTAAAGCGGCACAACTCACTGCAGCTGTCTGATTAGGCGCTAGAAGGAAGCAGAGTAAAGCCTGCTTTGACAAAACCGTCCACCCCGTAAAGTACACAGTCGGTCAGCAAGTAATGGTTTCACTTTACAACCCCAGTTCTTTCCTCTTCCCCCAAATTTGCAGGACCCTACTCCATTTCCGACAAAGTGAGCCGCTCCGTGTACCAGATAATGTACCCCAATGGTAAAACTGGTTGGTTCCACATCAACCAACTCAAACTCTACGGATCCCAATGTAGCCACTCCCACCACATCTCTCTGGCAATAGGAGACGATTACGCTCTGCCCATCGACAACCCAGTCCAATCCCTACGCCAAAGCTGCCCCAGCCATGATGGCATTTATCCCTTGTCCACGCCCACAGACCCAAACTTATCTCCGCCCACAGGTACAGACTTTCACCTTGAACTTGACGACAGCGAGAGCCTCCCGGATTTGATTATTATCCCTGAACACTGGTGTGATCTCTCTGCCCCCAGTCACCCCAGCTCCCGGAACCACGACTTAGACATCTTTGACCCCCTATATGCCCTCCCCCAGCCACCGCCCGACCACAGTAACTTGTCCTCCACTCCCACCGCCCCTACGCCTCACGACCAACAAGCCCCTCTTTGGCACCGCGACAACTCTTGCAGACTAGTAAGGCATGATGATTTGGACAATCCGATGGCCCATGCGGCCAAGGCACAGAAACGGCAGACATGAGTCTGGCAACCGGGAGATGTTGATAATTCAGATACTGACTCTCGTTTCGGTAATGCTTTTGCAACACTGTTTGGTACAGAACCCTGAGGTGTCCAGATGATGAGAAAGAGACAACGCCTAAGTATTAAGGTGTCCAAGTTCTGATGGAGCCTGCCTGCCTTTTTCCTTCTTTTTTCTACTACATGGTTTTAACTCTTCTCGCCCAACACAAAATTACTCTTCTGATTCGAGGGTACGATGCCCTATGACAGTTAAAGGCACAAGTCTTTATGACAAGTTTCCACATGACTACAAACTCTTATCATCCACTCAGGTCACCCAGGTAGGGAGTAACAGCACTGATCCCTGCCCTACCTGAGAACCTCAAATCCATCCGGTCAGTTAAGCTCGGGTAGTGGAGTAACGGCACAACCCCCGCCCTACCCAGGGATTCCACCCATTCTTATCCTGCAGCGGCCCACACATACCTCATGTTCCCGTCACTTCATATGCTCTGGAATGGTTCCCTACACTCTGCACTGTCTTTGGCAGGCCTTAGTTTCACCTTCTCTGCTCTCCCTTTGGTTGTAGTTTAAAGAATGCATTTTGCGACGTTCTACACGCTCACCCCTTCTTTCCTTTACCTTCCGCGACCCCCTGGTCGCTCCCCACCTGCTATTTACACATATGACACAATTGGCTGCTATACACGCTGCTACACACAAACTACCTCTGAACCCTGGGACGAAACTCTATAAAACTGGCCGCCTGAAATTCGGCTGGTTAAGATAAGCTTCAACCTCCCATGGTTATGATTTAAGAAAAGACTGGGCGGAGTAATTGTCCGCCCACTCCCCGCATCGACCACAAGCTGCGAGAGTCTCTGTACTTAAAAATTTGCATTTCCTGTCTCTCCAAAATGGTATTCCCAAAAAAAAAAAATGAGGGAGTCACACAAGGTGACAATCAGAACGGGTAATTGGAGTAAGAAGAGAAAGACTAAAAAAACGAGACATTAACCTAAGATAATAACAGATACTATGCTTGCACCCCCAGGATTACCCAGAAAACAGAAAACACAGGATGAAGCAAGGACTGCTGACATGCATTTGGATCATCGCTGGACTTCTGCAACTGTGCGCGCAACGGACTCTTGTTACAAACCCCATGCCAGTCCCGAACATTACCACACAACAGGCCACCACCAGCCCGGACACTACACCACACATAAAGACAGACATCGAAACCCCCACTTGGTGCGAAAACATTGCCAAATGGAACCCCCTTTCAAACATAGTAGAGGCCCTTCTAGTAATTGCAATAATCTGCAGTGTCATTCAGACACTTTGACTCCGTATATGGCGAGCAAAAGCCTCCCACTCCCCGATATATACAGTCCGAGCCTCCTTTGGAATGCAACAAAATTGAATTCATGTACCAATCGCTGCTAAGAATAAACCATGTACCTCTTTAACTTTATTAGGATTAAGTAGAAATGTGATGCTGCTGTTTTAAATTTTGTACTGTATGTAAGTTCTTTGATATCCACCAGCAGCATGAGTAGCTTAGATAGTGTTAGCTAGAGATCAACTGTGCAGACAAATTTAAATGTTTTGTAGTGACCTAGATTATAGTGACCGTTAGAGATTAATTAATTTATGAATGTATTAATGAAATATTAGGTGAATGTCCCAAACCATAAGATAGAGTAGAGTAGAACCTTGCCTTGACCAAGGGTGACCGGTCCACCAAGGATGAACAGGGATCGATAGTGTGATCCACCACGCTTCGCGTTCAGGATCAAGAAGATGGGATGTAGCCATCTAAGATGACCACCTGCAAAGGATCATGGGAATTATGGCCAACCCAGGACTCGGACAGAAACAGAGCCTATGTGTATCTGAAACACAGGTAACAAGCCTGATCAAAACCCCCGCTCGTTTGCATTTCAATGGCCCATTTTCCCAGGACAATAGGTCTCCAATCAAGCAACGGTACAGCCACCGACTGATTGGCGCCACTCCCTTTACTCAGAAAGCCCAACAGCCAAGGTCAATGACCACTAAGGACCCGCCCAGCTACCAAGGCACCTGCCCCTTTATTGGCCGAAATCGAAGACAGTGATCAGAGCCCTGTCGAACTATTGGGTCCGCCCCAAAGAGTGCAAAATCCCAGAGGGATAAAAGAGGTCACAGCCATGTGTTCTGTCTCTTGGATCCGGCCTGTGCCAACCCAACTGTAGCAGGAACAGCCAGCCAAGTTCAAGACCAGTGATCGCTACCTGACTGATGAGCCCAGCAGAGACAGAGCCACTTCTTCAAACCAGCCACGTGAGATCCAGATGAAGGCCTTATCTATTTGCACAGTACTGGTCGCCTTGAAGTTAAGTGTAGGTTATTGTAGCTGATAGGTGTAGTTTAACCCGTAGTAGATATTGAGGTGTAGTTTAACTCGTAGTAGATATTGTGTTTGCATGTTGAGGTAACTCTTGGTATGTAAATAAACCATCTTTTGAACTAACTAACTGGTTGTGTGGTCATTTGATCGATATAAGGGAAGGTTTGTGGTTCACCAACATTATCATTAATATTGGCGACGCTGTTGGGATCAAAACGGGCAACAGTATGCCAAACCTTCGCTGTGTGCAATGTACCCCCTGGATCATGTTCGATAGACCCAGCCCTCCTGTACTGTCCCCCAGGAATTCAAATCTGTAACTGTCCTCAAAGGTGACCTTTGACTTTCCTGAGGGACCGCCATTATGAATCTCATCCCTCCCTCAATTGGTTCGTCGCCTGGCATGGTGACCACAAGCTCATGCCTGTCTCTATATAAATTTAAGAGATTTAGCCTGTGTAGGGAGGTGAACAGATGCCGCGGGATGGTACCAAATCGTAAGTCTGTGATGTCAGCTTTGATACAGTCAATTGCATCCCTTGCCAATGTATCGCAAGCCCTGCCTTTCGCTTGCTCTTCTGTGGTGTTAATTATTCCTGCTGATAACATATCTAATACTCGCACTAGCCCTTCTCCTTGTAGGTTTATGGCAGTCAGTGCATATTCAGTCCCATAAGGTCCATACTGCAGCCCCTTTCCTACTTCGGCTGCTACCCAGGAGGCATAACTGTTGGCTTCCGCTAACTGTGCTGAATTCATAACAGAATTTGCGCTGCCAAACAACCCGCCAACGTC
Organism: Scyliorhinus torazame; assembly: GCF_047496885.1. Taxonomy (NCBI): domain Eukaryota; kingdom Metazoa; phylum Chordata; class Chondrichthyes; order Carcharhiniformes; family Scyliorhinidae; genus Scyliorhinus; species Scyliorhinus torazame. The sequence goes on along the minus strand of NC_092724.1, from coordinate 62,218,813 downwards.
CCCTAGGATACTGCGTTTGCTGCACCTGTGTAACTTTGATTCTGGGGCGATCCTGTAGGTATAGTCATCTATGGCTTCCTGCAGCCTGGTCTCTGCCCAAATTATAGCACTCGGGTGATCATAGCATTTGGAGCGCAAAACGTCCAATAATCTTGTAATGTTATATGTGACTTCTAGCGACACCATGGTGACATCATGAAGTAGTAATTTTGGCTGCCCAATCCTAACTAATCCGTCCGATGGAAGTTCAACCATATGGGGCATTTCGAGGGCTTTTGATATCCACAAGTGCTGAGATTGTAGCATCTTACATCTTTACATCCTAATCTGTCTATCACGTGTGCAATATTCCTGACAGTACAACCCTCCAAGGACTCCCACACAAAGCGGGGCAGACTGGCCCATCCGGTCGTTATATATAAATACGGACCAAATACTCAAGCTTCCCCTTGTGATCCTGTTACATTGCATGTATATCCCCACATTCCCAAACCCGTGTGTACATCATAAATCCCCTTTATGAGCAAATGTCCTTCAGTGTCCAGTTCAGTTTTTAGTCCCAAGTCAGAAGGGGTGGCAAACCACCCTCCTCCCGCACGTGTCTTCAAAAAGTGCCATCCTGTGGGTCGCTTAATGCTGTTTGTCCCCCAGTTGGCGTTGGCCCAGTCGCAGCCTGGATCCTTGAGTCTGACAGGTGTACCGGGTCTTTCAAGGGGCACCAAAACTGTGTGCTCTGCCACCATCCTTCCCCATACGGTCATGATCACTTGGGTTTGATGGCTCTCTGGTGTGACCCTCTCCGAGATCCACGTGGTTGGTTTCTTTATCCATTCCCCTGTTCCTTCCGTGGGGAGTTGCACATATTGCCCCGAGTGCAAGCATGTGTGGTCGCTGATGAATACCGTGGGTGCCTCCCAGGTCTGTCCTAGACGTATCAACGGAAGCAAGAATCTGTAACAACAGATGGAATGAACTCATAACCGGGAGAAGTTAGACCTCCTTTGGTTCCTTGTACATTTAAATTTGAGTATAATGCTTCCACTTCGGCGTGCCTTTCATTTCAATTAAGGCACATGTATCCCCTGCAACAATCACTCCATGCAAGGTTTAGAGAAGATGTACGAGGTAAGTTTTTTACACAGAGGGTAGTGGGTGCCTGGAACTCGCTGCCGGAGGAGGTGATGGAAGCAGGGACGATAGTGACGTTTAAGGGGCATCTTGACAAATACATGAAAAGGATGGAAATAGAGGGATACGGACCCCGGAAGTGTAGAAGATTTTTGTTTAGACAGGCACCATGGTCGGCACAGGCTTGGAGGGCCGAAGGGCTTGTTCCTGTGCTGTATTTTCCTTTGTTCATGCGGTCCCATCCATCTGGGCTGTAAGCCTGCCCTTTCTGGAAGTACCTTAATCATGACTCTGTCCCCAGCCTTTGGGGTCTGGCTGCGGATGCAATCCCTTTCTTTCTTCCAATCTCTCACTCTCTGTGTGTGTCTATCACTTCTCCCTTTAAACTGTGCAGCTAGGAACCTGATAAATTTAAACACTCTCTCCCTCGCATTACAGCTCTCTGCGTCCCCTGTTACTATGTCATCTGGGAGTGCCATAGCTCTCCCGGTCATTAATTCGAATGGTGTCAGTCCCTACTCCACGCAAACCCGCAGTACGCCTACGTAGCGTACCCCGACGGCTGCCAAGACACAGTCTCCCTCAGGGACCTGGTACCAGCTGGGTCCCCCCCCCCTGCCCCGGCGCCTCCCTCCCTTCCCCCAACACACCCCACCACAGTCCCCACTCCACGACAATCCGTCCTCCCCTTGGTCCCACTCGGGGATGAAGAGGATGTCGACACGCTCCCGGAGTCACCGACGACCGAGCCAATGCCTCACTCACCACCAGCACTGCGGCGCTCTCAACGACGGATCAAGGCTCCTGACCGTCTAAATTTGTAACCTTCTCTGAAATTTTTATGACAACCTGCATGTAAATAGTTTTCCACCACCCCCGCTGGACTCATTTTTAACAGGGGGTGAATGTGGTAGTCACCACTGTTGTATTATATTGTATATACTGCACAGCATACGAGGGTATTACGGTAAGGCCCCTGTACTACAGGTATGGGGGTAGATCCCTGCCTGCTGGCTCCGCCCAGTAGGTGGAGTATAAATGGGTGTGCTCTCCGAATGGCAGCCATTTCAGCAGCAGATGTAGGAGGCCACACATCTCTGTGTAACAAAGCCTCAATTACTCTCCTCTCGTCGTAATTGATAGTGCATCATCCCTACCATTTGGTGCACTATCAATTACGTCGAGAGTAGAATGTAATTGAGGCTTTCTTACACAGAGATGTGTGGCTTCCTACAGCAGCTTACGAAATGGCTGCTGTTTGGAGAGCACACACATTTAAACTCCGCCTCCTGGCAGAGCCAGCAGGCAGGGATCTACCCCCGTACCTGTAGTACAGGGGCTTTACTGTAATACCCATATATACAATATAACAGTGGTGACTACCACACCAATGTGAACCTTTAATAATGTCTGTCTTATACACCTGGGTACTACCACGCGCCCCTTCTTTCTCCAGATTTCATCTGGATCGTGTTTTGCCCCCTCTTGCTCCCACTCCTCTTTCTCTTCCTCCCCCGCTGTTGCCTGTAACCTTCCCATGCTGTCTGGGTCTGGTTCAGGTGCCGCAATAGCTGACACTACTTCCCCTGGTCCCTCGGGGATCTGCTCGGTAAGGGCCTTTGTTGCCCTATCGGCATAATCATTACCTTGCTTTTGCGGGGTTTGTATCTTTTTATGGGCGGCTACTATTGTACCCTCAATAACGACAGTAGAGAGTAAAACAGTAAAGAAGGCTTTAATAAGCTAAGAACTAGCCTGGTGCCGAGACGGGTGCTTACTGGGTGCCGCATGAAAGGCAGCCCTTATATACGACTCCCAGGTGGACGGAGCCGGAGGCGGAGTCCCCCAAGGTTCCAAGCCCGGTCTTAAAGGGGACATCACCTTACATGATGATAAGGGTACAGTAATACAATAACCGTTCATCACCGCTACTTTGATTACGGTGGCTTCTGCTGGGGCTCTGGCTGCTTCTACCAGGTCTCGTATGTGCTGTTCATGTTGCACGTGACCCCTGATGAAGTTATGTAGCCTTGCCTAGCCCAAGCTACCATATAGTCATGAATCACTCGGAAAGCATACCGGCTGTCTGTATATATGTTCACCCTCTTTCCCGCTGCTAATCTTAAGGCTTCTATGAGGGCAATTAATTCTGCTACCTGAGCTGACCAAGTCCCCGGAATCTGGCTTCCCCTTAGTACCGTGCCTGTTTTATTCACTACTGCCCATGCAGTACGGGGCACCCCCTCATGATATTTCCGGGACCCGTCCACAATTATTCCCATACATCTTCCCCTCCCAGGGGTTCCTCTGCTATCCCGCCACTCTCGCTCTCATCAACCTCCTCCACACAATTATGCTCCATACCTTCTTTAACCAACATGGACGCAGGGTTAAGGGTTGAATCTATAACTATCTGGATTCTTTTGTCTGCCGGGAGTAAAATGTTTTCCCATTTAGCTCAGCGACTATCTGAAACTGCTCTTAATTTCTCTGCTTCTAATAGCTGTACTATGGAATGAGGGGAGTGAAGGATAATGGATTCTAAGAGAGTCACTGCTTCTGCTGCCTCTATCGCCCACGTGGCACAAACCAGGGCCTGCGCACATCGATGTAAACCTGCCACCACGGGACCCCGTCTAAATGAGTAATAGGCTACTGGCCGCATCTTGTCCCCATGTTTCTGACCTACCACCGCTGTATAATGTCCCCCCTCATTGTCACAGTAGAGGTGAAAAGGTTTTGTTGAATCTGGCAACCCTAGGGCTGGGGCTAAAGTGAGGGTCTGCTTTAATTTGTTAAAGGCTGTGTCTTGCTCTGGGCCCCACTCGACTCGCTCCTGGGACTGTCTCCCTCCCCTCGTCAATCCGTGCAATGACTCCGCAAGCTCGGAGTAATTCTCGATAAAGTTCCTACAGTAGTTGAATTGCCCCAATGCCTGCCTAACTCCTCTTATGGTCAGGGATTTTGGCATTTCTAAAATAGCTTTCTTCCGATTCCCTGGAATCTTTCTCTCCCCTTGTTTAATGTGGTATCCCAAGTACACCACCTCTGCCCGCCCTAACTGCGCTTTCCTGGGGTTGATCTTAAGGTCAACTCGCTGTATGGTTGTTCAGGTCCCGGTGAGGGCTATGATGTGGTCTTGCTCCCCGACTGAAGCTATTAGGATGTCGTCTACGTACTGGAGTTTGGTACTCTGTGGCCCGCTAAGATTCACTTGGGCGACCACCTCGGCCATGTGCCTATGAGAAATGGCCAGACTATTGTGAAAGCCTTGGGGTAATCTAGTCCACATATACTGTTTTTCCCCTACGGTAAAAGCTAATTTGTCCTGATACTTTCCCCCCCCCCCCTGGAATAGACCAGAACCTGTTGGCTATATCTAAGACTGAGAACACATTCTGTTTTCTCAAGGTTATTCCAAATAGTGGTCCGATTTGCCACAGTGGGGTATTCCCTTACCGCATGCTTGTTTAAACTGGTGTAATCTACCGTCAGTCGGTACGAGCCGTCTGGCTTCCTCACCGGCCAAATTGTGGAGTTAGTGGATGAGTGGGTCTCTTTTACTATCCCCTGAGCTTCTAATTCTTGCACTATCTCCCTCACTGCCTCGGTCACGTCCCGTTTTATGGAATTATGTTTATTACTGTTCCCAATCGCTCTAGCCAGTCTATTCCTAATATAGTCCCCTCAGCAGTCTTGCATACCCAGATTTGGATTCTAACCATGAAATCCCTGATTTCTAAAAGGGTGGATTCGCTTAATGTGGCTACACGGACACCATCCCCCACCCCCCTGATCTGGGTTGTGTGACCAGTTAAGGGTAAATCTATATCGGTGATAGATATTGCAGCCCCGGTCTCTATTAACATTGTGCACAGCTGGCCCCCTAACAGCGCATCAACAAATATCTAGGAGTCCCTTTCTTTACCAGTGAGGGCTGAAATGTGTCATTGCTTTAGGGCACTGAACATCTTCGCTAAATCCTTAGCTGAAACCTGTATTACCGATCCTGGGGCACTCGACCCCCCCACCCCCACCCCCGCCCCCACTGCCATTTAGGGCTGTGGGACCCTGACCTTCCTTGCCCCCTCCCTTTGCCCAACAATTTTCCTGCTCGTGTCCTGGTCTCCTGCAATTCAGACACCTCCGGAGTCCCTGTTTGGGTTCTTTCTTGCTTTTACACTAATTTTCCTACGGAGCTAACTTTGGACCCCTTTCCTATGTTAACCTCTGCCTTCATAGCCCATGCTAAAGTCGTTCCATACCGTAAGTCCCATATCTATGATCCTAGTTAGGTGCAGACCCATTCCATCCGTTAACATTTTTAAAAAGAATTTGCCATCTCTACTGGGAGCTACTGTCCCTGAATGATGCTTAAACGCCTCAAATTTCTTCTCTACATAACCCTCGACCCCTTTCCTTTGGTCCCTGTTTAAGTAAGGTGATCAATGTTCAATTTGGGCTCCCTCTCCCTAGGGCAGTTCGCACTGCTGTTCTAAAGGTTGCAAAGCAGGCGTCTTTGTTTCCCCCACCCCTCTGCGTGACCCACGTGCGATCCCTATATGGTTGTGGCATGCTTGCCCATACAGGTGCGGGAATCTTTGCCCTTAACAATAAATGGATATCATCATTGGTTAACCCATGAGCCTCCCGTAATTCGTCCAGTTTATCCAAAAAAGGGCCATTATCATCCTGTTGTTTTAGAGAGAGCAGTTCGTTCAAGATCATTTGTTTTTCCCCAGCTGTGAAGGGCATTTGAATATGCTGCTCAGTGGTTTGCCCCTCCACCGTTTTCCTCACTACATGCGCTGGGGCTACAGGCAATGTTTCCTCCTTTTCTCCATAAGGAGGGGGGTATGCATAATCCCCATGCATTCCCTCCTCGGCACTGTCCCAGTCATCCACGTAGTCACTCTCCTCCATGACACGTGGTGCGGTCGGGGTCGCAGTCCCCACAAATCTGCCCTGCGGTTTTCTCCTGTCGCCTTCCTGCGCGCGTCTTACAGCTGGTACTCTTGCCTCCTGCAATTCTTTGCTCCTTATATTCCTTAAAATTGCAGTTGCAATTATTACCCCCTTCCCATACTTATTCTTGGTCTGGCCTGCCCACCAGGCCTTCTGCTCAGCCGCGGGTGCATCTGGGTTGTATCCTTTCTCCCTCATCTTTGTAATTAATTTACTATTGTGGGTTACAATCATCTGCACGATCGATCTCTCGGGCCCCCATCTAACTTGCTCTGCCTTGCTCTTGCTGCCTGTTTTATCTGATCCAGCCATCTCTGCCATTCACTCACACACACACCACTCCTGCGGGGTTCCTCTTCTGCGGCTCTACCCTCTCGCGGTTACTCCTGCGGCTACTCCTTTCTCACACTAGGTGAGATCCTTCTAACTCTTTCTCCCGTGGTATTTTGCCCTACGGGTTTTTACTTTTGACCAGGCACTTTAATCTCTAAAGCAAGTTCCTTAGCAGGTTTTCCTTAACTTAACTACCCAATCCCACACCCCGCTTTCCCCCAACGAGTTTTACTTCACCTCACGCGGTCAGACTTTTCCTCGGTTTTGTTCTTTAAGATCGCAACTTGCGGTCGGCCAACGACTAACGTGGAATCGCTCCCTAACTATGGGTGATGGATTAAAAGACACTCACCCGATTTGGAGCCACATAGTCGCCGGTCGTACTGTGTTGATCTCCTGCCCTGACTACGCCAACTGTTGGAGGGTAGAAAAACCTCAAAGTCTGTTCTCGACCGCGTGGTGTTGGTAAAACTTTGTTTAATTCGGAAAAACTATGTGCACAGTGGTTTTCCACTTCTATGTCGGGTCCCGGAGGAGTCGCCAATTATGTTGCTCTTTTTAGCCTTAGTCTATTTGCTCTGATTACGTCACCTTTTCTCACGGGTCGCCAGGTATCTTTCTGATACTGCCACGTGGATCAATTTCAAGTTATGATTAATAACTTACTAAGCACACCGCTTAGTAAGGATTAAAACAACGGTCATTTATTATATACAACAAGCAATATTAATACACTAATACTACTATCTATATAATAAACCTATCACTACTGGCCAATACTTAACTTAGGAAGGGCCCACCAGGTCAGGGAAACGAATGGCTTGTCCAATCGGATCTGGCCCGCAGGATTCAAAAGGCTGCCACAGGTCGGTGGCTAGGTGTCTCTACCGGATAGCGATCGCTGGATTCAAACTTACGGTTGCCGGTTGCTGTTCTTGCGAAGGTCTCGAGCAGGCGAAGAGGAGAGAGAGAGAGATCTGAACTTGGCCCCTCACTTTTATAGGGCCCAGGGGCTTCCCGCCTCCCGGGGCGGCCCTTGACCCTGAGTCCCAAGTGATTGGATTTGTCCCCAATCCCTGGGGTCGATGTGTCCAATGGTGAGGCGATTCCTCGATCGGGGGGTGGTCGTTCACCTGCCTTTGTTTCGGCCACTGCAGGCGCCAACAGGTCTGGCCCGGTATTCAATTGCTAATATGTTGCAATTATTCCCGGGGATAGCCGATTTAACTGCAGATGTCTGGATAGATGGGCTGCTAACAGTCCTGAATGTAACTGCAAATGTCTGGGTTGATGGGCTGTTGATAGCCCTGAGTATCGATCTGGGCCAACTCCCCCAGAGCCGAATATGCAATACTGTCTGCAGCTGCCTGTTTGTGTCTTGTTACCTGCTTTTCCCAGCAGCCTTTCGGGTTAGCCATTTCAAACTGGGTTTTGGCCAGATTAATCGGGACGCAGCCATTTTACGTGGCTACAACACCAACCTCCGGAAATTTCATCCAGACCGTGAAAATCCTTAACGTATAATAAGGATAAATGCATATTTAGCACCGACCGCCTAGCCATCCTCGGCTACGTGTTGCGAAATGGAGTTATAGGCCCCGACCCTGAACACATGCGCCCCCTTATGGAATTCCCCCTCCCTCACTGCCCCAAGGCCCTGAAGCGTTGCCTCGGGTTTTTCAGTTATTACTCACAGTGGGTCCCTAACTACGCAGACAAAGCCCAACCCCTAATCCAGTCCATAACCTTCCCCCTGTCGACGGAGGCCCGCCAGGCCTTCTGCCGCATCAAAGCGGACATTGCAAAGGCCACGATGTGCGCCATCGATGAGTCCCTCCCCTTCCAGGTCGAGAGCGATGCGTCCGACGTAGATCTGGCCGCCACCCTCAACCAAGTGGGCAGACCCGTGGCCATCTTCTCCCGTACCCTCCATGCTTCAGAAATTCGCCATTCCTCGGTCGAAAAAGAGGCGCAAGCCATAGTAGAAGCTGTGCGACATTGGAGGCATTACTTGGCCGGCAGGAGATTCACTCTCCTCACTGACCAGCTCAGGATTGATGAGCTGGAGACCGAGCTGCATACACTGTGGCACATCAGGGAGGGGGAAAATTACCTGGACGCTTTGTTTCAGGAGGCAATCACACCCGGTAGAATAAGTACTGTTAATTCGGTCAGTGGTCAGGGACAGAGTGGTGTGACTGCCAGAGAGGCAGGTAGGGGGATCCTGAGTTGAGGAGCCTCAGCCCTTGACCTTGTCCAACAGGTACTTGCTCCCTGTGTGGATGAGGAAGAGGGCTGTAGGGAGGATGCGTTGACTGACCACTGCACCGTGGTACAGAAAGCCATTCAAGAGGGGGGAGCAAAAAGACAAGTGGTAGTTGTAGGGGATTCTATAATTAGGGGGATTGATGGCATCCTTTGTAAGCCAAATTGTGAGTCCCGCATGGTATGTTGCCTGCCCGGTGCCAGGGTAAGGGACATCTCTGATCGGCTTGAAAGGATTTTGGAGAGGGAGGGGGAGGATCCAGTTGTTGTGGTCCACGTTGGGACTAACAACATAGGTAAGACTAGGAAAGAGGACCTGTTTGGGGATTATCAAACACTAGGGACTAAATTAAAGAACAGGTCCTCCAGGGTTATAATCTCTGGATTACTACCCGAGCCACGTGCCAATTAGCATAGGGTTGAGAAAATTAGGGAAGTTAACACGTGGCTAAAGGAGTGGTGCGGGAAAGAGGGATTCCATTTCATGGGGCATTGACATCAGTACTGGGGCAGGAGGGACCTGTACCGTTGGGACGGTCTTCACCTGAACCATTCTGGGACCAGTGTTCTAGCGAATAGGATAAATAGGTTGGTCACAAGGACTTTAAACTAGCACGTTGGGGGGGAAGGGAAGGGTAAAGCTATGGACAGTATAATGGTTAATGGAGAGCAAGACAGCAGGTTACGTGACAGGTTATTATGTAGAGATATGGGTTCAAAGACAAGAAAAATTAGGAGAAAGGGTAAGAGGAAAAATAATTTGCGAAAAGTTACTGATCAAGGTGTTAGGATTCATAACAAAGACATAAAAAACAGCATAAATGTACTTTACCTGAATGCTCGTAGTATACGGAATAAGGTGAATGAATTGATGGCGCAAATCATCGTGAATGACTATGATTTAGTGGCCATTACTGAAACATGGTTAAAAGATGGTCACGACTGGGAGTTAAATATCCAAGGGTATCAGACTATACGAAAGGATAGAATGGATGGTAAGGGCGGTGGTGTAGCTTTGTTGTTTAAGGATGGCATCCGGGCAATAGTAAGGGATGATATTGGTGCTATGAGGACAAGGTTGAATCAATTTGGGTGGAAATCAGGAATAGTAAGGCGAAAAAGTCACTGATAGGAGTAGTCTATAGGCCACCAAATAGTAACAGGATGGTAGGGCAGGCAATAAGCAAAGAAATAATGGATGCATGTAGAAATGGTACAGCGGTTATCATGGGAGATTTTAATCTGCATGTCGATTGGTTTAACCAGGTTGGTAAAGGCAGCCTTGAGGAGGAGTTTCTAGAATGTGTCCGGGATAATTCCCTGGAACAGTATGTAATGGAACCTACAAGGGAACAAGCGGTCCTAGATCTGGTCCTGTGTAATGAGGCAGGATTGATTAATGATCTCATAGTTCGGGATCCTCTTGGAATATGGTGGAATTTAAAATACAGTTGGAGGATGACAAGGTAAAATCAAAACACTAGTGTTTTGTGCTTAAACAAAGGCGATTACAATGGGATGAGAGAAGAACTAGCTAAGGTAGACTGGGAGCAAAGACTTCATGGTGAAGCAGTTGAGGAACAGTGGAGAACCTTCCGAGCGATCTTTCACAGTGTTCAGGAAAGGTTCATACCGACAAAAAAGAAAGACGGTAGAAATTGGAAAAATCGACCATGGATATCTAAGGAGGTGAGGGAGAGTATCAAATTCAAGGAAAAAACATACAAAGTGGCAAAAATTAGTGGGAGACTAGAGGACTGGGAAGTCTTTAGGGGACAACAGAAAGCTACTAAAAAATCTATAAAGAAGAGTAAGGTAGACTATGAAAGTAAACTTGCTCAGAACATAAAAGCAGATAGTAAAAGCTTCTACAAATATATAAGACAAAAAAGAGTGGCTAAGGTAAATATTGGTCCTTTGGAAGATGAGAAGGGAGATTTAATAATAGGAGACGGGGAAATGGCTGAGGAGCTGAACAGGTTTTTTGGGTCAGTCTTCACAGTGGAAGACACAAATAACATGCCAGTGACTGATGGAAATAAAGATATGATAGGTGAGGACCTTGAGATGATTGTAATCACTAAGGAGGCAGTATTGGGCAAGCTAATGGGGCTAAAGGTAGACAAGTCTCCTGGCCCTGATGGGATGCATCCCAGAGTGTTAAAAGAGATGGCTAGGGAAATTGTAAACGCACTAGTGATAATTTATCAAAATTCACTAGACTCTGGGGTGGTCCCAGAGGATTGGAAAGTAGCAAACGTGACACCACTGTTTAAAAAAAGGAGGTTGGCAGAAAGCGGGTAATTATAGGCCGGTAAGCTTAATTTCGGTTGTAGGGAAAATGCTGGAATCTATCATTAAGGAGGAAATAGCGGGGCACCTGGAGGGAAATTGTCCCATTGGGCAGACACAGCATGGGTTCATAAAGGGTAGGTCGGGTCTGACTAATTTGGTAGAATTTTTTGAGGACGTTACCAGTGCAGTAGATAACAGGGAGCCAATGGATGTGGTATATCTGGATTTCCAGAAAGCTTTTGACAAGGTGCCACACAAAAGGTTGCTGCATAAACTAAAGATGCATGGCATTGAGGGTAAATGGTAGCATGGGTAGAGGATTGGTTAACTAACAGAAAGCAGAGAGGGGGGATAAATGGGTGTTTCTCTGGTTGGCAACCTGTAACTAGTGGGGTCCCTCAAGGATCAGTGTTGGGCCCGCAGTTGTTCACAATTTACATAGACGATTTGGAGTTGGGGACCAAGTGCAATGTGTCAAAGTTTGCAGATACCGGAAGTCTGCAGAAGGATTTGGATAGGTTAGGTGAATGGGCTAGGGTCTGGCAGGTGGAATTCAATGTTGCCAAGTGTGAGGTTATCCATTTTGGGAGGAATAACAGCAGAATGGATTATTATTTAAACGGTAAGATGTTAAAACATGCTGCTGTGCAGAGGGACCTGGGTGTGCTGGTGCACGAGTCACAAAAAGTTGGTGTGCAGGTGCAACAGGTGATTAAGAAGGCTAATCGAGTTTTGTCTTTCATTGCTAGAGGGATGGAGTTCAAGACTAGTGAGGTTATGCTGCAATTGTATAAGGTGTTGGTGAGGCCACATCTGGAGTATTGTGTTCAGCTTTGGTCTCCTTACCTGAGAAAGGACATATTGGCACTGGAGGGAGTGTAGAGGAGATTCACTAGGTTGATCCCAGAGTTGAGGGGATTAGATTATGACGAGAGGTTGAGTAGACTGGGACTGTACTCATTGGAGTTTAGAAGGATGCGGGGGGATCTTATTGAAACATATAAAATTATGAAGGGAATAGAATAGTTGCGGGCAGGTTGTTTCCACTGGCCGGGGAAAGCAGAACTAGGGGGCATAGCCTCAAAATAAGGGGAAGTAGATTTAGGACCGAGTTTAGGAGGAACTTCTTCACCCAAAGGGTTGTGAATCTCTGGAATTCCTTGCCCATTGAAGCAGCTGAGTGAAGCTAAACGAGCCTTCCGATGCCCTGTCCCGCGGCACATGTGCCACCGCACAAGTGAACCGCCTCCGAGCCCTCCACGAGGACCTCTGCCACCTGGGGGTCACTCGTTTTTTCCACTTCATTAAGACCCGCAACCTGCCCTACTCCATCGAGGAGGTCAGGACAGTCACCAGGGACTGCCAAATCTGCGAGGAGTGCAAACCGCACTTCTACCGGCCAGAGAGGGCGCACCTGATAAAGGCTTCCCAAACACCTCAGCATGGACTTCAAAGGACCCCTCCTCTCCACCGACTGCAACTCGCATTTCCTGAATGTGATTGACAAGTACTCCCGGTTCCCATTCGCCATCCCCTGCCCCGACATGACCGCAAACACTGTCATCAAGGCCCTCCAGGGTATCTTTACACTGTTCGGGTTCCTCGCGTACATACACAGTGATAGGGGGTCCTCCTTTATGAGCGACGAACTGCGTCAATTCCTGCTCAGCAAGGGCATCGCCTCAAGCAGGATGACCAGTTACAACCCCCGGGGAAACGGGCAGGTAGAGAGGGAGAACGGAACGGTCTGGAAGACCATTCTACTGGCCCTACGGTCCAGGAATCTCCCAGTCTCCCGCTGGCAAGAAGTCCTCCCGGAGGCCCTCCATGCCATCCGGTAACTGCTCTGTACAACTACCAATCAGACACCTCATGAACGTCTCCTTGTCTTCCCCAGGAAGTCCTCCTCCAGGACCTCGCTCCCAACCTGGCTAGCAACACCTGGACCCATCCTGCTTCGGAAGCACGTGCGGGCGCACACGTCGGACCCGTTGGTCGAGAGGGTCCACCTGCTGCACGCCAACCCCCAGTACGCCTACGTGGCATTCCCTGATGGCCGGCAAGATACAGTCTCCCTCCGGGACCTGGCGCTCGCCAGAACCCCACGCGTACCCGAACCATTGCCCCCCCCCCCCCCGAACAGCACCTCACTGGAGGCTCAGTCCTCCCGCCACTCCTGCCTAGGCCATCCTACCCACCGACGTCCCCTACAGGCACCCCCCTCTCGGCCCAACCGTTGGCCCCACCAGCGCCGTCTAGGGGTGACAAAGCTGCCATGGAGGCCGACGCCACGCTCCCGGAGTCGCAGATGCCCGGACCCCCACCAGAATCACCACTGAAGCTCAGGCGATCCAGGAGGACGACCAGGCCACACGACCAACTGATTGCTTCACTGTAACTGTAACTGTGAACGTACACTGACTGTATATATCTTCCACGATTGTAAAATATTCTCGACAACTCAGTAAAGAGGTATCACGGTACCTCCATATCTGATCATACCATGTAGATGCAATTGTAACCCCTGGCCACCACCCCAGCTGGACTCTTTTTTTAACAGGGGGTGAATGTGGTATTATCAGGTATTACAGTACCCAAGAGGCTGAAGACCATTGGTTAAACCTAGGAGTTTACCATTGGCTGTTGGTATGTAGCTCCGCCCTGAGAGGCGGGGTATAAGAACCGGTGCCGTCCCAGCAGCCTTCACCTTCTGTACCGAAGCTGCTGGGGAACAGTTCTAGTCGATTAAAGCCTTCAGTTATGTTACCACCTCGTCTTTGAGTGTAATTGATCGTGCATCAGGAACTAATTCAGATTTCTTGGTTGGTGCACTCTCCACTTGATGCGAACAGTCCACGAAGACCAGAGGGACACCAGGCTCAAGACCCAGCAGCCACACGGACCAGCCAGTTTGGAGGAAGAACCAGCGACATCTGTGCCAGTTTTTAACTATCCTTCCTGGGAACGGCGAGCATACTCCCTCAACCCACAGAAATTCCCAATTTGTGTAGATTGTTGAAGTTTGGGGTGAGTGAGTGGATGTATCTATGTTTGCGGGCGTTAAAGTAAATTTGTGTAACGGTAAGAATTTTCGATGTACCGTTTAGCCTTTTGTTTTATACATAGTATTTCATAACCGGTGTTTGTGTGTTATAGTCTGAGTTGTGGAGGAGCTAATTCTCTTGAATAAATTATTTAATTTTAAATCTACCATTGTGGTAGTCACACCTTTCTTTCACTGTCCGCTCTGGTTGAGTCACAATAATTGCCGGGACATAATTCCATAGTCGAGGACCCAAAAGGAATCCGAGCGCTTTGAACACATTCACTCAAAAGAGGCTACTGGTTAGGGGTAAACAGTGGTCCCTCTTTCTCTCCCTCTTGTGAAGTTGCACTTAGTGGGGCGCTTCCGGGTGACATTTCACCATCAACAGGAGAGAGACTCACACAGGCGTAAGTGGCAGTCAAGGTAACTGGGGCGGCAGAAAGGACAATCCCACTGGTTAGGTATAAACAGTGAGACTTGTTCCCTCTTTCTTGTGAAGCTGCCCCAGTTTGACACTTCCGGGTTGTGGTTTCAACTTCTGCAGGAGAGAGACACCCGCAGTTATCTGTGACACCCAATAGCAGCCTGTTGTGGAGTAAAGGAAACTCTTTTCATTACAGGAGGAAGTTCCTTAGTTCCATATATTGGAGCTCGTTCCCTTTCGGGAGCTGGAGCTTGTCCATTAGTTCCCCCAGGGTGGCTATTCTGCCGTCAGTACCCCTTCGTCCAATCCCACTTTTTAAAGGAGATGCCTATTGTTGCTGGGATGGATTTATGGTTTTTACAGATGGGGGCACTCACTAGTATTGTACCTAGATTGAAATGGTGCCTGAGCTGATTCCAAGTCCTTAGCACAACCACCAGCACCACCGGGCTTCTCGAGTACTTGGCTGGGGAAATGGGGGTGGGGCCATGGCCAGTGCATGGGAGAATGTCCCTGTGCAGGAGGTCTCCTCCATTCTCACCCATTCTCCCTCCAGCTCTCTGATCCACCCCCGTGCCCTTTGGTAGGATAGGAGGTTCGGAAGGGCCAGGCCGCCCCATATTCCTCCTCCTTTGTAAGATGCTTTTTTGGATCTTGGGGTTTTCCCCCCCACACACCAACACCATGATTAGTGTGTCTACTTCAATGTAGAAGGCCTGAGGGGTGAAGATCCGGAGGGATCTGAACAGCAAAGGGAATCGTGGCAGCATGTTTATTTTAATTGTCTGCATTCTTCCCGCCAGGGAGCGTGGGAGCAAGTTCCCTCCCTGCAGGTCTCTCTTTACCTCTTCCGCCAGAGTTGATAGGTGTAGCGCACATAGACTCCATGAGACGAATATAGTGAAGTCGATGAGGCTTTATTAAGCGTGTCTGTTCCCCCGCAGCTCGATAGTAAACTGGCCTGCGGGGGAAGACACCGGCTTCTTATACTTCGCCTTCAGGGCGGAGCTTGAGGTCAACGGCCAACCAGGACCCGGGATCTGTCAGCCAATGACATTAGGGCTTCCAGTCCCACATGACCCCCAATACATACTACCACAATAGGTTCCACTTATGGATCAGTGTCCAGTTATGGGCTATCTGGATCCCCAGGTATCGGAATTTGGTTCGGGTCAGCTTGAACGGCAGCTTCCCCAGCTCTGACCTCCCCGAGGATTCATGTGGAAATATCACTCTTATTCAGGTTACGGAACTCGCTTAGGAGTTCCGTTATTCCTCCTATGGAATCCCCCGAGGAGACAGAAGAGCTCTTATCATCATCATAGAATTTACAGTGCAGAAGGAGGCCATTCGGCCCATCGAGTCTGCACCGGCTCTTGGAAAGAGCACCCTACCCAAGGTCAACACCTCCACCCCATCCCCATAACCCAATAACCCCACCCAATACTATGGGCAATTTTGGACACTAAGGGCAATTTATCATGGCCAATCCACCTAACCTGCACATCTTTGGACTGTGGGAGGAAACCGGAGCACCCGGAGGAAACCCACGCACACACGGGGAGGATGTGCAGACTCTGCATAGACAGTGACCCAAGCCGGAATCGAACCTGGGACCCTGGAGCTGTGAAGCAATTGTGCTATCCACAATGCTACCGTGCTGCCCCTAATGTGACTGCTTAGAGACAGTGGACTGGTCCATATTTCAGAACTCAGTGACCAACTTAAATGAGAATGCCACCACCGTCACATACTTCATCAGCAAATGTGTGGACGACTGCGTGCCAAAGAAAGCAGTAACCATGGCTCAATCGCGAGATTGACTCCCTGCTGAAGGACAGATCTGAGGCGTTCAAAACAGACGATCCTGACCTATACAAGAAATCCAGGTACGACCTCTGCAAAGCCATCCGATTTGCCAAGAGAGAATATCAAACCAAGCTAGAGTCACAGACAGACTCTCGGCGGTTGTGGCAAGGACTAAACAACATAACGGGCTACAAAGCGAAGTCGAACAGTATCTTTGGCAGCAGCGCACCCCTCCCCGATGAACTCAATGCATTCTATGCTCGGTTTGAGCAGGTAACCAACAATCCGCTGGCGAGTGCCCCAGCAGCCCATAATTCACCCATACCCACCATCACAGCTCCCAAAGTCAGATTGGCCTTCCTGAAAGTGAACCCTCGGAAGGCGACGATCCAGGATGGGCTCCCTGGTCGTGCACTCAGACACTTCGCGGACATCTTTAACCTGTCCCTACTCCACTCCGAGGTCCCCACCTCCTTCAAGAAGACCACCATCATACCGGTACCAAAGAAGAACCAGGCAACGTGCCTCAATGACTACCGTCCAGTGGCCCTGACTTCAGTCGTAATGAAGTGCTTTGAGAGGTTGATCATGAAGCGCATCACCTCCATACTCCCAGATCGCCTTGATCCACTGCAATTCGCATACCGTTGCAACCAGTCCACATCAGACGCCATTTCCCTGGCTCTACACTCATCCCTAGAGCATCTTGAAAACAAGGACTCCTACATCAGACTCCTATTTATTGACTACAGCTCCGCCTTCAACACCATAATCCCAGCCAAGCTCATATCAAAGCTCCAAAACCGAGGACTTGGCTCCCCACTCTGCAACTGGATCCTCGATTTTCTGACCAACAGACCACAATCAGTAAGAATGAACAACAACACTTCCTCCACAATAGTCCTCAACACCGGGGCCCCGCAAGGCTGCGTTCTTAGCCCCCTATTCTACTCCCTGTATACATACGACTGCATGGCAAAACGTGGTCCCAACTCCATCTACAAGTTTGCTGACGATACGACCATAGTGGGCCGGATCTCGAATAACGACGAGTCAGAATACAGGCGGGAGATAGAGAACCTAGTGGAATGGTGCAGCGACAAAAATCTCTCCCTCAATGCCAGCAAAACTAAAGAGCTGGTCATTGACTTCAGGAAGCAAAGTACTGTACACACCCCTGTCAGCATCAATAGGGCCGAGGTGGAGATGGTTAGCAGTTTCAAATTCCTCGGGGTGCACATCTCCAAAAATCTGTCCTGGTCCACCCACGTCGACGCTACCACAAAGAAAGCACAACAGCGCCTATACTTCCTCAGGAAACTAAGGAAATTCGGCATGTTACCAACTTTTACAGATGCACCATAGAAAGCAACCTATCGGGCTACATCACAGCCTGGTATGGCAACTTCTCGGCCCAGGACAGCAAGAAACTTCAGAGAGTCGTGCACACCGCCCAGTCCATCACACGAACCTGCCTCCCATCCATTGACTCCATCTACACCTCCCGCTGCCTGGGGAAAGCAGGCAGCATAATCAAAGATCCCTCCCACCCGGCTTACTCACTCTTCCAACTTCTTCCATCGGGCAGGAGATACAGAAGTCTGAGAACACGCACGAACAGACTCAAAAACGGCTTCTTCCCCACTGTCACCAGACTCCTAAATGACCCTCTTATGGACTGACCTCATTAACACTACACCCTGTATGCTTCATCCGATGCCGGTGCTTATGTAGTTACATTGTATATGTTGTGTTGCCCTATTATGTATTTTCTTTTCTTCCCTTTTCTTCCCATGTATTTAATGATCTGTTGAGCTGTTCGCAGAAAAATACTTTTCACTGTACCTCGGTACACGTGACAATAAACAAATCCAATGCAATCTATGCTGGCTCGGGGTTTGAGACATAGAGGAGCAGGTCATCCACATAGAGTGAGACTCTGTGTTCCCTGTCTCCCCTCTGGATGCCTCTCCACCTCTTGCCGACCAGAGAGCAATAGCCAGTGGCTCGAATGCCAGAGCAAATAGCAGTGGGGATAACGAACATCCCTGCCTCATGCCTCTGTGCAGCTGGAAGTGGGAGCTAGTGGTGTTTATCCATACACTCGCCATGGGAGCGATGTACAGTAGTTTAACCCATGAGGTGAACTCTGGTCAAACCCAAACTGTTCCCAGTACCTCCATGAGGAACTTCCATTCGCCTCTGTCAAAGGCCTTCTCTGCGTTTAGGGAAATGATCACATCTGGCGTCTTCTCCCCAGGTGGGGTTATAATCACGTTCAGAAGGTGTCTGGTGTTCGCTGTTAGTTGTCTGCACTTGACAAACTCGGTCTGATCTTGTGCGACTACCTCTGGCACGCAACTCTCTAGTTGCCTTGCCAGGGCCTTCGCCAGGACCTTGGCGTCAGTATTCTTGAGTGAGATGGGTCTGTATGACCAGCATTCCGACAGGTCTTTGACTTTTTGGGGGATCAGTGAGATCAAGGCCTGTGCCAGCGTGGGTGGCAAGGTTCCTCTCAACAGCAAATCATTGAACATCTCCCGTAGGTGCGGGGCCAGTGCTGCCGCAAACATTTTTTAAATTTAGAGTACCCAATTTATTTTATCCAATTAAGGGGCAATTTAGCGTGGCCAATCCACCTAACTTGCACATCTTTGGGCCGTGGAGGCGAAACCCACGCAAACATGGGGAGAATGTGCAAACTCCACATGGACAGTGACCCAGAGCCGGGATCGAACCTGGGACCTCGGCGCCGTGAGGCAGCAGTGCTAACCATTGCGCCATCCGCTGCCCTCACCACAAACTTTTTATAGAAGTCCACCAGGAATCCGTTTGGACCCAGTGCCTTCCGCAACGGCATGAAGTTGATGCTGTCCATGACTTCCCTCAGTGCCAGTGGTGCTTCCAGTCCCTGTTTCTTTCCCTCCCACACAGCTGGTTTGTCCAGCCTGTCAAGAAACTATTTCATCATCGAGTCCCCGTTGATCTTTCTGCCGCTGTGAGTAACTTACCATTACTGTCCTTCGCCTGCGCTATCTCCCTCGTGGCTGCCTGCTTTCTCTGTTCTATGTTCTCAGCTGGTGAGCCAGCAAGTGGCTGGCTTTGTCTCCATGTTCATAAAAGATCCCCTGTGACTGACGGAGGCGGTTCACTGCTTTTCCAATGGAGAGCAGGTCAAATTTCATTTGTAGTGTTTCCCTCTCTGCCAGCAGCTCCACAGTCAGGACCATGGAGTACTGCTGATCCACATCCAATATGGAGTCAATTAGCCGCTGCCTACCCCTTTCCTTCCTCTCCTCGAGTGCCCTATACGCCATTATTCCCCCCCCCCCTCTTATCACTGCCTTCTGTACCTCACAGAATGCGGAGGGTAAGACCTCCCCATTTTAGTTGCAGGTTACATACCTGTCGATGGCTTGTCATATTTTCTTGCAGAGTACCTTGTCGGCAAGAAGGGCTGAGTCCAGCTCCTTTTCCTTTGGATGGTTGAACCTCCACAGGTCCACCCCCGGCCATCTGCTCCAGAAAGGTATTCAGTATATTTGCCATTGCCGATTATTTCCCTGATTTGGGGCTGGACTTGTCCCTCAATGGGTCCTGTACACATTTGAAGTCTCCTCCCATGATGAGCTGATGGGAGTTTAGGTCGGGCATCTCCGCCATAGTTTTTTTTAAAGAAGTCAGAGTCTTCCCAGTTAGGGGCATATATATTTACAAGAACCATCGGTGCCCCTTCCAGGACACCACTCACCATTACATGTCATCCTTCCCCGGGTTCATCACCGTGTCTGTCGCTGTAAAGGTAATGCATATGCTAAACCGCATAATAACATAGTAACCCCCCCCTCACCTTCGTAGCATAGCATGCTTGGCATGCCTGTCCTATTCAGCTCTTCCTTACCCTCAGTCGGTCCTTCTCCCTCACGTGGATCTCTTGAAGGAGAACTACGTAATTTCTCAGGCTTTTTAGATGGGCAAAATCTTTTCACGGGCCCGCTATGTCCCCTCATGTTCCAGGTGACTATTCTGATGGGGGGAGGGAATTTCTGTCCCAACTCCTCCTGCAGGGTCAGCCATATTTACCATGTGGACATGCCCCTGCACACCAAAGTTTCCCTTTGTTTGCGGGCCATCCAAGATGGCCACCATTGTCTTTTTTGTTCCATCCGTCTCCATGAGCGACCTGTTGTAACTGTCGTGTTGGGTGGGTTCTGATGTACAAACGTTGCAACACGGCTGGAGATGGTGTAACTCAATTTTACTAACTAATCAACTGTAACAGCACACTGCTAACTTGGGTACGTGCATTACCAGCTAATCTGTGGACCCTGTCCTATCACTATCTGGGTGAGGCACTCAGCACATGGTGAATGTCTGAGTGGCAGGCTCTGAGCTCGGTGCTCTGAGCTGGCTGCTGCTGGAATGAGCAGGAACTGTAGTGTCCCCTGTTTTATAGTGCGTGTGCTCTCACTGGTGATTGGCTGCGATGTTGTGTGTGTGTTGGTTGGTCCTACTGCATGTCCATCAGTGTGTGTGTGATTGCACCATGATATGCTGATCTAAATATCATGACATCCCCCATTTTCGCAAAGAATATGTGCCTACATGATAATAAATAAAGAAGTGTAGTGAGTGCATCTAATCATGTGTGTGCAATATTTACAACTATATGTACATGTGGCTATACTATATACACAGGAAGGTGCCAGGTGCAGAAACTAACTATGTTACACCAAGAACGAAACCAATGTTATTAACAAACAATAACAAAATCTTAAACAGTATGGCAAAAAGTCTGAAACAGTATGGCAAAAAGTCTGAAACAGTATGCCAGAACAAGTCAGTGAGTCCAATATGAAAAGGTTCATAAATTAAACCTCTCAGGTGGGCGACGAATTCGGGTTGACCGCCTCAAGGGTGGGTCAGGATCCACCGGCTGAGGAACGGGCCGGGCCATGGTCGAGTGAGGAGGATGCAGGGTGTCCGGAAGGTCAACAAAGTCCATTGCAGGGACAACAGGAGGGCGTGGCACCGGTGCAGGATCACGTAACGAGCTCGGAACCAGACGAAGGGCACGCCGATTGCGGCGGCGAATAGAGCCATCAGACGAACCAGGAACGAGCGGGTAGCTATCTGTCGGAGAACCTCAGCGGTTGCTGACCAGCTGCCCTCCGGAAGGTGTATGCGGACATTATCTCCAGGTGCCAGGGCAGGAAGATCAGTCGCCCGAGCACCATGTGTCGCCTTTTGTTGCTCACGCTGTTGCTGCATCCGCCGAAGTACCGGAGCATGGCCGAGGTCTGGGACGTAAATAGATGGCACAGTGGTCCTGAGGGTGCGACCCATAAGCAGCTGGGCCGGCGATAGGCCCGTGGACAGAGGGGCCGAGCGATAGGCCAGCAAGGCGAGGCAGAAGTCAGATCCTGCATCAGCAGCCTTGCAGAGGAGCCTTTTAACGATGTGGACGCCCTTTTCTGCTTTGCCATTCGACTAAGGATGCAGAGGACTGGACATCACGTGTGTGAAGTTGTGTGAGCTGGCGAAGGAAGACCATTCCTGACTCGCAAAGCAGGGGCCATTGTCTGACATCACGGTGAGCGGAATGCCGTGGCGAGCAAAGGTCTCTTTGCGGGCCCGGATGACAGCCGATGACGTGGTGTCGTGCAGGCGTATGACCTCTGGATAGCTGGAAAAGTAGTCGATGATGATGATGAAGTCCCTGCCGAGCGCATGGAACAGGTCCACGCCCACCTTCGACCAGGGGGACGTGACCAACTCATGGGGCTGAATGGTCTCACGGGGTTGTGCCGGCTGAAACCGCTGACAGGTGGGGCAATTGAGCACAGTGTTAGCAATGTCCTCACTTATTCCCGGCCAGGACACAGCCTCTCGGGCCCTCCGCCGGCACTTCTCAATGCCGAGATGGCCTTCGTGCAATTGTTGTAGGACAAGCCGGTACATGCTGTGTGGGATCACGATGCGGTCCAGCTTCAGGAGGACACCAACGACTGCCAAGTCGTCCCGAACGTTGTAAAACTGTGGGCATTGTCCCTTGAGCCATCCGTCCGTCATGTGGCGCATCACACATTGCAGAAGGGGGTCGGCCGCAGTCTCACGTCGAATGTGGGCCAGGCGTGCATCAGTGGCCGGCAGATTGGCAGAAGTAAAGGCTATATGTGCGTCGACTTGGCAAACAAACCCCTCAGGGTCAGACGGTGTGTTGACTGCCCTGGTCAGAGCGTCTGCTATGGTGAGTACCTTACCCGGGGTGCAGACAAGTTGAAAGTAGTACCTCCGGAGTTTGAGCAGAATGCGCTGGAGGCGAGGGGTCATATCTTTGAGGTCCTTTTGAATTATGCCAACCAGCGGGCGATGGTCAGTCTCCACAGTGAACTGGGGAAGGCCATATACATAGTCGTGGAACTTGTCAACGCCAGTCAACAGGCCTAGGCACTCCTTTTCCATCTGCGCATAGCGCTGCTCTGTGGGGGTCATGGCCCATGACGCATAGGCGACGGGCCCATGATGAGGCGTCATCCCATTGCAGGAGGACCGCCCCAATGCCGGACTGGCTGGCGTCAGTCGAGATTTTCGTCTCCCTTGCAGGATCGAAAAACGCCAGTACCGGGGCGGTGGTGAGCTTGACCTTGAGCTCCTCCCATTCACGCTGGTGGGTGGGAAGCCACTGGAATTCAGTTGTCTTCCTGACAAGGTGCCGGAGAGCTGTGGTGTGGGAAGCAAGGTTAGGGATGAACTTCCCCAGGAAGTTGACCATTCCGAGAAAGCGTAGCACCATCTTCTTGTCTGTGGGCTTCTGCATGGCCGTGATGGCTGCCACCTTGTCGGCATCCGGCCGCACCCCCAACTGGGAGATGTGGTCCCCCAGGAACTTCAGCTCGGTTTGTCCAAAAGAGCATTTGGCTCGGCTAAGACGCAGGCCCTGGTCCCGTATCCGTTTAAAGATGCGCTAGAGGCGACTGACGTGCTCCTGCGGCGTGGTGGACCAAATAATGATGTCGTCTACATAGACGCACACCCCTTCGATGCCCTCCATCATCTGTTCCATGGTCCGATGGAACACTTCAGAGGCCGATATGATGCCAAATGGCATCCTATTGTAGCAGTATCTGCCAAATGGAGTGTTGTAAGTGCACAGCTTCCTGCTGGACTGATCCAATTGAATCTGCCAGAAGCCCTTTGAGGCATCAAGCTTGGTGAATATTTTTGCCCGAGCCATCTCGCACGTGATCGCCTCACATTTGGGTATGGGGTAGTGTTCCCTCATTATGTTGCGATTTAAGTCTTTCGGGTCTATACAGATCCAGAGCTCGCCGGAAGGCTTCTTGATGCACACCATGGAGCTGACCTATGGAGTCGGCTCCGTTACCCGGGAAAGCACTCCTTGGTCCTGAAGGTCCTGCAGCTGCTACTTGAGGCGGTCCTTGAGGGGTGCTGGGACCCTGCGAGGTGTGTGAACTACCGGGGTGGCATCCTGTTTAAGCCAGATTTTGTACGTGTAGGGCTGGGTGCCCTTGCCCTCGAAAACATCCTGGTTGTGCGTAAGGATTGAGTTGAGCTGTGCCCTACAGTCTGCATCTGGGAAATCGGATGTGACTTCTGGAGAGAGAGAGTGTACACGCCGAACGAGGTGGAGGATTTTGCACGCCTGTGCGCCTAGCAGAGAGTCCTTTGAGGAGCCCACGATTTCGAATGGGAGTATGGCTTTACGTGAGTTGTGTGTCACTTCGATCTGGCACGACCCCGTGGCGGCGATGACGTTGCCATTATAGTCAGCGAGTTGACAGTTGGATGGCAGAATAGGTGGTTTAACCTTCAGGGTCTGGAATGCTGACCATGCGAGGAGATTGGCGGAGGCGCCAGTGTCCAGGGGGAATCTGATCTGGGATCGGTTGACCGTCAGGGTGGCACATCACTTGTCGTCCGGATCAATGCTGTGCACTGACAGCAGCTGGTGCTTTCGACTCGGGGACAGCGTGTTCTTGTTGATGACAGCAATGCGGAAGGGCTCCCTGTCCTCAGTGTCACTGGTCTGTGTGATGTCGGGATCGAACTCGGTGAACGTGGGTTGAATTGCCCGAGCGTTTCTGCGAGGCTGGTTAAACGGGTACGAGTTGACAGGCTGAGCTGCTCGACAGCAGGCAGCATAGTGACCCAACCTGCCACAGCGTAGGCATTGTCGCGCTTTGGCAGGACAGTGTTGCTTGAAATGGGCGGAGCCACAGTTGCCGCATGTCGTGATGTCAGTGCGTTTGTTGCGCCACCGCGCATGCGCGGTGCGTTCTTGCGTAGTGCGTGCCTGCGCATAGCCTTTTTCTGCGTCAGCGTCCCCTCTTTTTGCGCGTACGAGCGCGCGAGGCCTTGGAAAGCACGCGAAATGGCCGGCGTCCTCCAGGCCGCGGCCCGGGAGGTACTCGATCGTCTGGACCCGCTCCGCCTCGTGGGGCCCGTGCCGCGCCATTTCGGCCGCCTGCATGTGTGAGTACCGGCTGGTGGCGTTCTCATGCAGGACGCAGGTCTTGACGGCAGTCGCCAGGGTGAGTTGCTTCACCCAAAGGAGCTGCTGGCACAGGGTGAGCGACATGACTCCGAAAACTATCTGGTCGCGTATCATGGAGTCAGAGGTGGTCCCATATCCGCAGGACTGCACGAGGATGCGGAGGTGTGTTAAATAAGACTGGAAAGGTTCCTCCTTACCCTGCAGGTGCTGCTGGAACAGGTACCTTTCGAAGCTCTCGTTTACTTCAACGCTGAAGTGTTCGTCGAACTTCAGGAGCACCGTCTTGTATTTGGTTTTGTCCTTGCCGTCCGCAAATGTAAGGGAGTTAAAGATGTGGATGGCATGTTGCCCCACCGTGGAGAGAAGAAGGTCAATCTTCCTGGTGTCCGATGCAGTCTCCCTGTCTGTGGCCTCAAGGAAGAGCTGGAAGCGCTGCTTGAACTGTTTCCAATTGACCCCGGAATTACCAGCGATTCGGAGCGGCGGCGGCGGGTTGATGTTCTCCATGGTGCAGGACGGTGGATTGCTGATACGTTGCAGGTAGGTCTCACAGGCGCTGGTTTGCGTCCACTTCTGGTATCATGTCGTGTTGGGTGTTCTGTTGTACAAACGATCCAACACAGCTGGAGATGGTGTAACTCAATTTTGTTAACTAATCACTGTAACATCACACTGCAAACTTGGGTACATGCATTACCAGCTAATCTGTGGACCCTGTGCTATCACTATCTGGGTGAGGCACTCAGCACATGGTGAACGTCTGAGTGGCAGGCTCTGAGCTCGGTGCTCTGAGCTGGCTGCTGCTGGAATGAGCGGGAACTGTAGTGTCCCCTGTTTTTATAGTGCGTGTGCTCTCACTGGTGATTGGCTGCGATGTTGTGTGTGTGTTGGTTGGTCCTACTGCATGTCCATCAGTGTGTGTGTGATTGCACCATGATATGCTGATCTAAATATCATGACAGTAACTAGCATTCTACCCTCCCCCACTGAATCCCTGAACCCTCTCCCATGGGCCCATCTGTCCTTACTGTCCCCTCTTCCCTTTTCCTGTACCCTTATTGCCTCCCCACTTTGCCTGCGTCTCATCTTACCCCTCGGGGACGCACTCCCCCAACAAGGTGCTTCCTCTCTTTCGGGAGATGTGCATGGCCCCCTCCCCCTTTACTTCCGCACACTAGCCTACTCTCCAGTAGCATCTCTTTTTGCAATTGGCCCATTTGGTCCTCTTCCCCCCCCCCCCCCTCTTTCAAGTCCATTTTTCCGGATTAACTCGTTCACTTCCTCCAGCGTGTTAAGATACTATTCTTTGTTGCTGTACGTTAGCCATAGTCTCATCGGGCACAACATGCCAAACCTCACCTTACTTTAAAATAAGCCTCATTAAACTAGGCCCAGTGCTTGGCCAGGTCGGCTCCAATGTCCTGGTAGATCCGGACTGTATATCCTTCCCACCTACACAACCGCGTGCGCCTCGCCTTGTTCAGCACCCACTCTTTGTCCTGTATGAGAAGAGGCTACTATCAAAGGGAACCCAGAAATTTCCTTTAAGCATGTAAATAGGAAATCGGTGGTTAAAGGAGGAATGAGGCCAATTTGGGACTTAAAAAAGGATTCATGCATGGAGGCAGAGGGCATGAGTACTTTGCCTTTAATAAGTAAGAGAATGCTGGCCAAGTCATAGTGAAAGAGGAGGGAGTTGATTTATACTGAAGCAAAATAAATCCGTTAAAAGATATTTTCATCAGTACTGATGAACAAAATAGGTATTTTATAAGTTATCACCAACGTCCATGTATGTACCATCGCTGTTAACATTATAAACTGTCCCAGGGCGGCACAGTGACACAGTGGTTAGCACTGCTGCCTCAATGTGCCGAAGACCCAGGTTCGATCCCGGCCCTGGGTCACTGTCCGGGATGTGGAGTTTGCACAATCTCCCCGTGCCTGCGTGGCTTGCATCCCACGACTCAAAGATGTGCAGGGTAGGTGGATTGGCCACGCTAAATTGCCCTGTAATTGGGAAAAAAAAGAGAATTAGGTATTCTGAAATTATTTTAAAGAAGTAGTGAATTAAAAATATGGGAAAGAAACCTGCTGTTTATTCCCACCAGATCAAAGGTACAATGGCTAGGTATACTGGTAGTCCCTGTTAATGAGCGCTGGTACTTATAGTCTACATTACCCAGCCATTGCAAACACTAACTCGAGTTCTGACCTGCTTTCATCAAACAAAATGTTTTCTTTTGAAGACTCAGCCATTAAAAGATAATGCAAGCTTTCAATCTTTGAGAGCTATGTAAGTGAAATCTACAGGTAGAAATAATTGTCCTTCAAGGACTCAGAATTTTGGTATCCATAGTTCAAAAGCAACTGGGGTAGCCAAATAGTCACCGACGGGTAAGCGCTTTGACTGCAAGTGAACACTTGGTGACTTCAGACTGTTTTGTGAGTTTGGTCGAACCTCTATTGCTGTATTGCATTAAATTTACCATGCTGAACCTCGCTACATTTCACATGAAAAGAATATTCCATAACATAGGTAGAGTTTCAATTTATTGCAGAACGCATCTTGGAATCTTAATAATAATAATAATTGCTTATTGTCACAAGTAAACTTCAGTGAAGTTACTGTGAAAAGCCCCTAGTCACCACATTCCGGCGCCTGTTCGGGGAGGCCGGTCCCTTTTTTTGAGCCTTGATCCCTACTGTTAACTGAGGCAGTATTAGCGATGGTTCAGTTGGTCAGACTCCCCTTCAAGTCACAAGATTGCAGTTTCAGAACACTGGAACGAGGCGGATTCATCGCTGGAGATGACATCATGACTGAGGGAATGTTGCACTGTTAGAGGTAGCATCTTTAAATTGAGAGGTTAAATCGAGGCTCCATTCGCAATTTTAGCTTGATACAAAAGATCCCACAGCACCATTTTGAAGATGAGAGATCTCCATGGTGTGCTTGACATTGTACCTCTTAACCAGCACCACAAAGACAGATTACCTGGGCTGCTCTCTGTTTGTGGGGCCTTCACTGGGTGAAAATTGGCTGTTGTATTTTCTACATTACAGCTTTGCCTACGCTTAATAGATCTTAAACGATGGCGCAAAGAAGAGCAGTACTCCATAATAATGGAGTAACTAAGCACTAAGTAAAGACAGCTGTAAAGATTAGTAAACACATAAAGGATTTATTAATAAGAATTGTTCAGCAGTCTCATGGCTGCAGTTTGCTCCCTACATGTGTCTTGCCGAAGAGAGGTCTCCACCCCCTGAGGTGATTACCCACTCTGAGTCCCAGGTGGTCCCCCAGATCAGGTGACCCTTTTCAGCTGTGATGTCCTTAAAGAGACAATCACCATATCTCTACCCCTTTAACTCCTTTGTAGAATTTTCAATAAATTACCAGTCCTGAACTCTAAATAAGCATTATATACATGAGTTGGACAATTGTAAATAGTCTTTGAGGGTTTTTTCTGTTTCTTGTAGAGCGGTGTAATTCTGTAGTCTGAAGTGCTTCTACAGGATCGACATTAACAGGAATTGCAGGACGTTTCTTACTGCTTGCTTCCACAGTCATGCCTATAACAGGTCTATCAAGTACTTTGGTGGGTTTGAAAACATTTCTTGATGACAACACTGCTGGAGCATCTCTCTATTCCGCAAGTGATCCACATGTTTACGAACGATCCGTCCCTTCATGTCTACTTGGTAGGGCAGGGGTCTTAGTGACAATAGTTCCAGGGATCCAATTTGATCCACTACCAAAGTTTCACATTATGTAATTCAATATGGCTTTTTATGGGTTGCAATCGTGATGGCTCATTCATAAGATCTTGAGGCTTGTTTCTTTGAATGTTTTTTCCCTCCAATTAAGGAGCAATTTACCATGGACAATCCACCTATCCTGCACATCTTTTGGGCTGTGGGGGTGAGACTCACGCAGACACTGGGAGAATGTGCAAACCCCACACGGACAGTGACCCAGAGCCGGGATTGAACCCGGGTCCTCAGCGCCATGAGGCAGTTGCGTGTTTAAACAAAAGCATTTTTATTAGTAGGCTTTAATGATGTACACGTCCAAATATGATCTTGTATGGAACTGTTCCATGCAGGCTTTCTGCTTACTGGGTTCTGTCCTAGACTCTTTTCTGAACATTTGACTACATTCATCACTGTGTGGCCAGGTCCCATGTCGAATCCCATGTTGACCCTTGGTCGGCTGAGCACCTTACACTATAATGCGTGCAGGCACATATCATCAGAATACAACAAAGTCTTGTGGCTTGACAGTTCTTTCTCAATCTTGGTCTGTCACCTGTGAAGGAATGGTCAAGGTCTGGGTACGGTGTCCTGTTGCAGTCAGCGTTGCAGTGAAGCAGTCTGGCAACAGTGTCCTGCTGCAGTCAGCGTCGCAGTGAAGCAGTCTGGGAACGGTGTCCTGCTGCAGTCAGCATCACAGTGAAGCAGTCTGGGTACGGTGTCCTGCTGCAGTCAGCGTCACAGTGAAGCAGTCTGGGTACGGTGTCCTGCTGCAGTCAGCGTCACAGTGAAGCAGTCTGGGTACGGTGTCTTGCTGCAGTCAGCGTCACAGTGAAGCAGTCTGGGTACGGTGTCCTGCTGCAGTCAGCGTCACAGTGAAGCAGTCTGGGTACGGTGTCCTGTTGCAGTCAGCATCGCAATGAAACAGTCTGACACGTTGTCCTGCAGTCAGCATCACAGTGGAGCAGTCTGGGTACGGTGTCCTGCTGCAGTCAGCATCACAGTGAAGCAGTCTGGGAACGGTGTCCTGCAGCAGTCAGCGTCGCAGTGAAGCAGTCTGGGAACGGTGTCCTGCTGCAGTCAGCGTTGCAGTGAAGCAGTCTGGGTACGGTGTCCTGCTGCAGTCAGCATCACAGTGAAGCAGTCTGGGAACGGTGTCCTGCTGCAGTCAACGTCGCAGTGAAGCAGTCTGGGTACGGTGTCCTGCTGCAGTCAGCGTCGCAGTGAAGCAGTCTGGGAACAGTGTCCTGCCGCAGTCAGCGTCGCAGTGAAGCAGTCTGGGAACGGTGTCCTGCTGCAGTCAGCGTCGCAGTGAAGCAGTCTGGGAACAGTGTCCTGCTGCAGTCAGCGTCGCAGTGAAGCAGTCTGGGTACGGTGTCCTGCCGCAGTCAGCGTCACAGTGAAGCAGTCTGGGTACGGTGTCCTGCTGCAGTCAGCGTCGCAGTGAAGCAGTCTGGGAACAGTGTCCTGCCGCAGTCAGCGTCGCAGTGAAGCAGTCTGGGTACGGTGTCCTGCCGCAGTCAGCGTCACAGTGAAGCAGTCTGGGTACGGTGTCCTGCTGCAGTCAGCGTCGCAGTGAAGCAGTCTGGGAACGGTGTCCTGCTGCAGTCAGCGTCGCAGTGAAGCAGTCTGGGAACAGTGTCCTGCTGCAGTCAGCGTCGCAGTGAAGCAGTCTGGGTACGGTGTCCTGCTGCAGTCAGCGTCACAGTGAAGCAGTCTGGGAACGGTGTCCTGCTGCAGTCAGCGTCGCAGTGAAGCAGTCTGGGAACAGTGTCCTGCTGCAGTCAGCGTCGCAGTGAAGCAGTCTGGGTACGGTGTCCTGCTGCAGTCAGCGTCACAGTGAAGCAGTCTGGGTACGGTGTCCTGCAGCAGTCAGCGTCACAGTGAAGCAGTCTGGGTACGGTGTCCTGCTGCAGTCAGCGTCACAGTGAAGCAGTCTGGGTACGGTGTCCTGCAGCAGTCAGCGTCACAGTGAAGCAGTCTGGGTACGGTGTCCTGCTGCAGTCAGCGTCACAGTGAAGCAGTCTGGGTACAGTGTCCTGCTGCAGTCAGCGTCACAGTGAAGCAGTCTGGGTACGGTGTCCTGCAGCAGTCAGCGTCACAGTGAAGCAGTCTGGGTACGGTGTGCTGCTGCAGTCAGCGTCACAGTGAAGCAGTCTGGGTACGGTGTCCTGCAGCAGTCAGCATCACAGTTAAGCAGTCTGGGAACGGTGTCCTGCTGCAGTCAGCGTCACAGTGAAGCAGTCTGGGTACGGTGTCCTGCAGCAGTCAGCGTCACAGTGAAGCAGTCTGGGTACGGTGTCCTGCAGCAGTCAGGATCACAGTGAAGCAGTCTGGGAACGGTGTCCTGCAGTCAGCGTCACAGTGAAGCAGTCTGGGTACGGTGTCCTGCAGCAGTCAGCGTCACAGTGAAGCAGTCTGGGTACGGTGTCCTGCTGCAGTCAGCATCACTGTGAAGCAGTCTGGATACGGTGTCCTGCTGCAGTCAGCGTCACAGTGAAGCAGTCTGGGTACGGTGTCCTGCAGTCAGGATCACAGTGAAGCAGTCTGGGTACGGTGTCCTGCTGCAGTCAGCGTCGCAGTGAAGCAGTCTGGGTACGGTGTCCTGCTGCAGTCAGCGTCACAGTGAAGCAGTCTGGGTACGGTGTCCTGCTGCAGTCAGCAGCGCAGTGAAGCAGTCTGGGTACGGTGTCCTGCTGCAGTCAGCATCACAGTGAAGCAGTCTGGGTACGGTGTCCTGCTGCAGTCAGCATCACAGTGAAGCAGTCTGGGTACGGTGTCCTGCTGCAGTCAGCGTCGCAGTGAAGCAGTCTGGGTACGGTGTCCTGCTGCAGTCAGCGTCACAGTGAAGCAGTCTGGGTACGGTGTCCTGCTGCAGTCAGCATCACAGTGAAGCAGTCTGGGTACGGTGTCCTGCTGCAGTCAGCAGCGCAGTGAAGCAGTCTGGGTACGGTGTCCTGCTGCAGTCAGCATCACAGTGAAGCAGTCTGGGTACGGTGTCCTGCTGCAGTCAGCGTCGCAGTGAAGCAGTCTGGGTACGGTGTCCTGCTGCAGTCAGC
The DNA here is from genome assembly GCF_047496885.1 of Scyliorhinus torazame. Taxonomy (NCBI): domain Eukaryota; kingdom Metazoa; phylum Chordata; class Chondrichthyes; order Carcharhiniformes; family Scyliorhinidae; genus Scyliorhinus; species Scyliorhinus torazame. The sequence goes on along the minus strand of NC_092724.1, from coordinate 62,187,215 downwards.
GTCGCACTGAAGCAGTCTGGGTACGGTGTCCTGCTGCAGTCAGCGTTGCAGTGAAGCAGTCTGGGAACGGTGTCCTGCTGCAGTCAGGATCACAGTGAAGCAGTCTGGGAACGGTGTCCTGCTGCAGTCAGCGTCGCAGTGAAGCAGTCTGGGTACGGTGTCCTGCTGCAGTCAGCATCACAGTGAAGCAGTCTGGGAACGGTGTCCTGCTGCAGTCAGCGTCGCAGTGAAGCAGTCTGGGTACGGTGTCCTGCTGCAGTCAGCATCACAGTGAAGCAGTCTGGGTACGGTGTCCTGCTGCAGTCAGCGTTGCAGTGAAGCAGTCTGGGAACGGTGTCCTGCTGCAGTCAGGATCACAGTGAAGCAGTCTGGGTACGGTGTCCTGCTGCAGTCAGCGTCGCAGTGAAGCAGTCTGGGTACGGTGTCCTGTTGCAGTCAGCGTTGCAGTGAAGCAGTCTGGGTACGGTGCCCTGCTGCAGTCAGCGTTGCAGTGAAGCAGCCTGGGTACGGTGTCCTGCTGCAGTCAGCGTTGCAGTGAAGCAGTCTGGGTACGGTGTCCTGCTGCAGTCAGCGTTGCAGTGAAGCAGCCTGGGTACGGTGTCCTGCTGCAGACAGCGTTGCAGTGAAGCAGCCTGGGTACGGTGTCCTGCTGCAGTCAGCGTCACAGTGAAGCAGTCTGGGTACGGTGTCCTGCTGCAGTCAGCGTCGCAGTGAAGCAGTCTGGGTACGGTGTCCTGCTGCAGTCAGCATCACAGTGAAGCAGCCTGGGTACGGTGTCCTGCAGTCAGCGTTGCAGTGAAGCTGTCTGGGAACGGTGTCCTGCAGTCAGGATCACAGTGAAGCAGTCTGGGAACAGTGTCCTGCTGCAGTCAGCGTTGCAGTGAAGCAGCCTGGGTACGGTGTCCTGCTGCAGTCAGCGTTGCAGTGAAGCAGTCTGGGAACGGTGTCCTGCTGCAGTCAGCGTCGCAGTGAAGCAGTCTGGGAACAGTGTCCTGCAGTCAGCATCACAGTGAAGCAGTCTGGGTACGGTGTCCTGCTGCAGTCAGCGTTGCAGTGAAGCAGTCTGGGTACGGTGTCCTGCTGCAGTCAGCATCACAGTGAAGCAGTCTGGGAACGGTGTCCTGCTGCAGTCAGCGTTGCAGTGAAGCAGTCTGGGTACGGTGTCCTGCTGCAGTCAGCGTCACAGTGAAGCAGTCTGGGTACGGTGTCCTGCTGCAGTCAGCGTCACAGTGAAGAAGTCTGGGTACGGTGTCCTGCTGCAGTCAGCATCACAGTGAAGCAGTCTGGGTACGGTGTCCTGCTGCAGTCAGCGTTGCAGTGAAGCAGTCTGGGTACGGTGTCCTGCTGCAGTCAGCATCGCAGTGAAGCAGTCTGGGTACGGTGTCCTGCAGTCAGCGTTGCAGTGAAGCTGTCTGGGAACAGTGTCCTGCTGCAGTCAGCATCACAGTGAAGCAGTCTGGGTACGGTGTCCTGCTGCAGTCAGCGTCGCAGTGAAGTTGCCTGGGTACGGTGTCCTGCTGCAGTCAGCGTCGCAGTGAAGCAGTCTGGGAACGGTGTCCTGCTGCAGTCAGGATCACAGTGAAGCAGTCTGGGAACGGTGTCCTGCTGCAGTCAGCATCACAGTGAAGCAGTCTGGGTACGGTGTCCTGCTGCAGTCAGGATCACAGTGAAGCAGTCTGGGAACGGTGTCCTGCTGCAGTCAGCGTTGCAGTGAAGCAGTCTGGGTACGGTGTCCTGCTGCAGTCAGCGTTGCAGTGAAGCAGTCTGGGTACGGTGTCCTGCTGCAGTCAGCGTCGCAGTGAAGCTGTCTGGGAACGGTGTCCTGCTGCAGTCAACGTCACAGTGAAGCAGTCTGGGTACGGTGTCCTGCTGCAGTCAGCGTCACTGTGAAGCAGTCTGGGAACGGTGTCCTGCTGCAGTCAGCATCACAGTGAAGCAGTCTGGGTACGGTGTCCTGCTGCAGTCAGCGTCGCAGTGAAGCAGTCTGGGTACGGTGTCCTGCTGCAGTCAGCGTTGCAGTGAAGCAGTCTGGGTACGGTGTCCTGCTGCAGTCAGCGTTGCAGTGAAGCAGTCTGGGTACGGTGTCCTGCTGCAGTCAGCATCACAGTGAAGCAGTCTGGGTACGGTGTCCTGCTGCAGTCAGCGTCGCAGTGAAGCAGTCTGGGTACGGTGTCCTGCTGCAGTCAGCGTTGCAGTGAAGCAGTCTGGGTACGGTGTCCTGCTGCAGTCAGCATCACAGTGAAGCAGTCTGGGTACGGTGTCCTGCTGCAGTCAGCATCACAGTGAAGCAGTCTGGGAACGGTGTCCTGCTGCAGTCAGCGTTGCAGTGAAGCAGTCTGGGTACGGTGTCCTGCTGCAGTCAGCATCACAGTGAAGCAGTCTGGGAACGGTGTCCTGCTGCAGTCAGCGTTGCAGTGAAGCAGTCTGGGTACGGTGTCCTGCTGCAGTCAGCGTTGCAGTGAAGCAGTCTGGGTACGGTGTCCTGCTGCAGTCAGCGTTGCAGTGAAGCAGTCTGGGTACGGTGTCCTGCTGCAGTCAGCGTTGCAGTGAAGCAGTCTGGGTACGGTGTCCTGCTGCAGTCAGCGTTGCAGTGAAGCAGTCTGGGTACGGTGTCCTGCTGCAGTCAGCATCACAGTGAAGCAGTCTGGGAACGGTGTCCTGCTGCAGTCAGCGTTGCAGTGAAGCAGTCTGGGTACGGTGTCCTGCTGTAGTCAGCATCACAGTGAAGCAGTCTGGGTACGGTGTCCTGCTGCAGTCAGCATCACAGTGAAGCAGTCTGGGTACGGTGTCCTGCTGCAGTCAGCGTTGCAGTGAAGCAGTCTGGGTACGGTGTCCTGCTGTAGTCAGCATCACAGTGAAGCAGTCTGGGAACGGTGTCCTGCAGTCAGCATCACAGTGAAGCAGTCTGGGTACGGTGTCCTGCTGCAGTCAGCGTTGCAGTGAAGCAGTCTGGGTACGGTGTCCTGCTGCAGTCAGCGTTGCAGTGAAGCAGTCTGGGTACGGTGTCCTGCTGCAGTCAGCATCGCAGTGAAGCAGTCTGGGTACGGTGTCCTGCAGTCAGCGTTGCAGTGAAGCTGTCTGGGAACAGTGTCCTGCTGCAGTCAGCGTCACAGTGAAGCAGTCTGGGTACGGTGTCCTGCTGCAGTCAGCGTCACAGTGAAGCAGTCTGGGTACGGTGTCCTGCAGTCAGCGTTGCAGTGAAGCAGTCTGGGTACGGTGTCCTGCAGTCAGGATCACTGTGAAGCAGTCTGGGTACGGTGTCCTGCAGTCAGCGTCGCAGTGAAGCAGTCTGGGTACGGTGTCCTGCAGTCAGGATCACTGTGAAGCAGTCTGGGAACAGTGTCCTGCTGCAGTCAGCGTCGCAGTGAAGCAGTCTGGGTACGGTGTCCTGCAGTCAGGATCACTGTGAAGCAGTCTGGGTACGGTGTCCTGCAGTCAGCGTCGCAGTGAAGCAGTCTGGGTACGGTGTCCTGCAGTCAGGATCACTGTGAAGCAGTCTGGGTACGGTGTCCTGCAGTCAGGATCACTGTGAAGCAGTCTGGGTACGGTGTCCTGCAGTCAGCGTCACAGTGAAGCAGTCTGGGTACGGTGTCCTGCTGCAGTCAGCGTCGCAGTGAAGCAGTCTGGGAACGGTGTCCTGTCACAGTCAGTGTCACAGTGAAGCAGTCTGGGTACGGTGTCCTGCTGCAGTCAGCATCACAGTGAAGCAGTCTGGGAACGGTGTCCTGCTGCAGTCAGCATCACAGTGAAGCAGTCTGGGTACGGTGTCCTGCTGCAGTCAGCATCACAGTGAAGCAGTCTGGGTACGGTGTCCTGCTGCAGTCAGCATCACAGTGAAGCAGTCTGGGAACGGTGTCCTGCAGTCAGCATCACAGTGAAGCAGTCTGGGTACGGTGTCCTGCTGCAGTCAGCATCACAGTGAAGCAGTCTGGGAACGGTGTCCTGCAGTCAGCATCACAGTGAAGCAGTCTGGGTACGGTGTCCTGCTGCAGTCAGCGTCGCAGTGAAGCAGTCTGGGAACGGTGTCCTGCTGCAGTCAGCGTCACAGTGAAGCAGTCTGGGTACGGTGTCCTGCTGCAGTCAGCATCACAGTGAAGCAGTCTGGGAACGGTGTCCTGCTGCAGTCAGCAGCGCAGTGAAGCAGTCTGGGTACGGTGTCCTGCTGCAGTCAGCATCACAGTGAAGCAGTCTGGGTACGGTGTCCTGCTGCAGTCAGCGTCGCAGTGAAGCAGTCTGGGTACGGTGTCCTGCTGCAGTCAGCGTCGCACTGAAGCAGTCTGGGTACGGTGTCCTGCTGCAGTCAGCGTTGCAGTGAAGCAGTCTGGGAACGGTGTCCTGCTGCAGTCAGGATCACAGTGAAGCAGTCTGGGAACGGTGTCCTGCTGCAGTCAGCGTCGCAGTGAAGCAGTCTGGGTACGGTGTCCTGCTGCAGTCAGCATCACAGTGAAGCAGTCTGGGAACGGTGCCCTGCTGCAGTCAGCGTCGCAGTGAAGCAGTCTGGGTACGGTGTCCTGCTGCAGTCAGCATCACAGTGAAGCAGTCTGGGTACGGTGTCCTGCTGCAGTCAGCGTTGCAGTGAAGCAGTCTGGGAACGGTGTCCTGCTGCAGTCAGCGTTGCAGTGAAGCAGTCTGGGTACGGTGTCCTGCTGCAGTCAGCGTTGCAGTGAAGCAGTCTGGGTACGGTGTCCTGCTGCAGTCAGCATTGCAGTGAAGCAGTCTGGGAACGGTGTCCTGCTGCAGTCAGCGTTGCAGTGAAGCAGTCTGGGTACGGTGTCCTGCTGTAGTCAGCATCACAGTGAAGCAGTCTGGGTACGGTGTCCTGCTGCAGTCAGCATCACAGTGAAGCAGTCTGGGTACGGTGTCCTGCTGCAGTCAGCGTTGCAGTGAAGCAGTCTGGGTACGGTGTCCTGCTGTAGTCAGCATCACAGTGAAGCAGTCTGGGTACGGTGTCCTGCTGCAGTCAGCGTCACAGTGAAGCAGTCTGGGTACGGTGTCCTGTTGCAGTCAGCATCGCAATGAAACAGTCTGACACGTTGTCCTGCAGTCAGCATCACAGTGGAGCAGTCTGGGTACGGTGTCCTGCTGCAGTCAGCATCACAGTGAAGCAGTCTGGGAACGGTGTCCTGCAGCAGTCAGCGTCGCAGTGAAGCAGTCTGGGAACGGTGTCCTGCTGCAGTCAGCGTTGCAGTGAAGCAGTCTGGGTACGGTGTCCTGCTGCAGTCAGCATCACAGTGAAGCAGTCTGGGAACGGTGTCCTGCTGCAGTCAACGTCGCAGTGAAGCAGTCTGGGTACGGTGTCCTGCTGCAGTCAGCGTCGCAGTGAAGCAGTCTGGGAACAGTGTCCTGCCGCAGTCAGCGTCGCAGTGAAGCAGTCTGGGAACGGTGTCCTGCTGCAGTCAGCGTCGCAGTGAAGCAGTCTGGGAACGGTGTCCTGCTGCAGTCAGCGTCGCAGTGAAGCAGTCTGGGTACGGTGTCCTGCTGCAGTCAGCGTCACAGTGAAGCAGTCTGGGTACGGTGTCCTGCTGCAGTCAGCGTCGCAGTGAAGCAGTCTGGGTACGGTGTCCTGCTGCAGTCAGCGTCGCAGTGAAGCAGTCTGGGTACGGTGTCCTGCCGCAGTCAGCATCGCAGTGAAGCAGTCTGGGTACGGTGTCCTGCAGTCAGCGTTGCAGTGAAGCTGTCTGGGAACAGTGTCCTGCTGCAGTCAGCATCACAGTGAAGCAGTCTGGGTACGGTGTCCTGCTGCAGTCAGCGTCGCAGTGAAGTTGCCTGGGTACGGTGTCCTGCTGCAGTCAGCGTCGCAGTGAAGCAGTCTGGGAACGGTGTCCTGCTGCAGTCAGGATCACAGTGAAGCAGTCTGGGAACGGTGTCCTGCTGCAGTCAGCATCACAGTGAAGCAGTCTGGGTACGGTGTCCTGCTGCAGTCAGGATCACAGTGAAGCAGTCTGGGAACGGTGTCCTGCAGCAGTCAGCGTCACAGTGAAGCAGTCTGGGTACGGTGTCCTGCTGCAGTCAGCATCACAGTGAAGCAGTCTGGGTACGGTGTCCTGCTGCAGTCAGCGTCGCAGTGAAGCAGTCTGGGTACGGTGTCCTGCTGCAGTCAGCGTCACAGTGAAGCAGTCTGGGTACGGTGTCCTGCTGCAGTCAGCATCACAGTGAAGCAGTCTGGGTACGGTGTCCTGCTGCAGTCAGCAGCGCAGTGAAGCAGTCTGGGTACGGTGTCCTGCTGCAGTCAGCATCACAGTGAAGCAGTCTGGGTACGGTGTCCTGCTGCAGTCAGCGTCGCAGTGAAGCAGTCTGGGTACGGTGTCCTGCTGCAGTCAGCGTCGCACTGAAGCAGTCTGGGTACGGTGTCCTGCTGCAGTCAGCGTTGCAGTGAAGCAGTCTGGGAACGGTGTCCTGCTGCAGTCAGGATCACAGTGAAGCAGTCTGGGAACGGTGTCCTGCTGCAGTCAGCGTCGCAGTGAAGCAGTCTGGGTACGGTGTCCTGCTGCAGTCAGCATCACAGTGAAGCAGTCTGGGAACGGTGCCCTGCTGCAGTCAGCGTCGCAGTGAAGCAGTCTGGGTACGGTGTCCTGCTGCAGTCAGCATCACAGTGAAGCAGTCTGGGTACGGTGTCCTGCTGCAGTCAGCGTTGCAGTGAAGCAGTCTGGGAACGGTGTCCTGCTGCAGTCAGGATCACAGTGAAGCAGTCTGGGTACGGTGTCCTGCTGCAGTCAGCGTCGCAGTGAAGCAGTCTGGGTACGGTGTCCTGTTGCAGTCAGCATTGCAGTGAAGCAGTCTGGGTACGGTGCCCTGCTGCAGTCAGCGTTGCAGTGAAGCAGCCTGGGTACGGTGTCCTGCTGCAGTCAGCGTTGCAGTGAAGCAGTCTGGGTACGGTGTCCTGCTGCAGTCAGCGTTGCAGTGAAGCAGCCTGGGTACGGTGTCCTGTTGCAGTCAGCATCGCAATGAAACAGTCTGACACGTTGTCCTGCAGTCAGCATCACAGTGGAGCAGTCTGGGTACGGTGTCCTGCTGCAGTCAGCATCACAGTGAAGCAGTCTGGGAACGGTGTCCTGCAGCAGTCAGCGTCGCAGTGAAGCAGTCTGGGAACGGTGTCCTGCTGCAGTCAGCGTTGCAGTGAAGCAGTCTGGGTACGGTGTCCTGCTGCAGTCAGCATCACAGTGAAGCAGTCTGGGAACGGTGTCCTGCTGCAGTCAACGTCGCAGTGAAGCAGTCTGGGTACGGTGTCCTGCTGCAGTCAGCGTCGCAGTGAAGCAGTCTGGGAACAGTGTCCTGCCGCAGTCAGCGTCGCAGTGAAGCAGTCTGGGAACGGTGTCCTGCTGCAGTCAGCGTCGCAGTGAAGCAGTCTGGGAACAGTGTCCTGCTGCAGTCAGCGTCGCAGTGAAGCAGTCTGGGTACGGTGTCCTGCCGCAGTCAGCGTCACAGTGAAGCAGTCTGGGTACGGTGTCCTGCTGCAGTCAGCGTCGCAGTGAAGCAGTCTGGGAACAGTGTCCTGCCGCAGTCAGCGTCGCAGTGAAGCAGTCTGGGTACGGTGTCCTGCCGCAGTCAGCGTCACAGTGAAGCAGTCTGGGTACGGTGTCCTGCTGCAGTCAGCGTCGCAGTGAAGCAGTCTGGGAACGGTGTCCTGCTGCAGTCAGCGTCGCAGTGAAGCAGTCTGGGAACAGTGTCCTGCTGCAGTCAGCGTCGCAGTGAAGCAGTCTGGGTACGGTGTCCTGCTGCAGTCAGCGTCACAGTGAAGCAGTCTGGGTACGGTGTCCTGCAGCAGTCAGCGTCACAGTGAAGCAGTCTGGGTACGGTGTCCTGCTGCAGTCAGCGTCACAGTGAAGCAGTCTGGGTACAGTGTCCTGCTGCAGTCAGCGTCACAGTGAAGCAGTCTGGGTACGGTGTCCTGCAGCAGTCAGCGTCACAGTGAAGCAGTCTGGGTACGGTGTGCTGCTGCAGTCAGCGTCACAGTGAAGCAGTCTGGGTACGGTGTCCTGCAGCAGTCAGCATCACAGTTAAGCAGTCTGGGAACGGTGTCCTGCTGCAGTCAGCGTCACAGTGAAGCAGTCTGGGTACGGTGTCCTGCAGCAGTCAGCGTCACAGTGAAGCAGTCTGGGTACGGTGTCCTGCAGCAGTCAGGATCACAGTGAAGCAGTCTGGGAACGGTGTCCTGCAGTCAGCGTCACAGTGAAGCAGTCTGGGTACGGTGTCCTGCAGCAGTCAGCGTCACAGTGAAGCAGTCTGGGTACGGTGTCCTGCTGCAGTCAGCATCACTGTGAAGCAGTCTGGATACGGTGTCCTGCTGCAGTCAGCGTCACAGTGAAGCAGTCTGGGTACGGTGTCCTGCAGTCAGGATCACAGTGAAGCAGTCTGGGTACGGTGTCCTGCTGCAGTCAGCGTCGCAGTGAAGCAGTCTGGGTACGGTGTCCTGCTGCAGTCAGCGTCACAGTGAAGCAGTCTGGGTACGGTGTCCTGCTGCAGTCAGCAGCGCAGTGAAGCAGTCTGGGTACGGTGTCCTGCTGCAGTCAGCATCACAGTGAAGCAGTCTGGGTACGGTGTCCTGCTGCAGTCAGCATCACAGTGAAGCAGTCTGGGTACGGTGTCCTGCTGCAGTCAGCGTCGCAGTGAAGCAGTCTGGGTACGGTGTCCTGCTGCAGTCAGCGTCACAGTGAAGCAGTCTGGGTACGGTGTCCTGCTGCAGTCAGCATCACAGTGAAGCAGTCTGGGTACGGTGTCCTGCTGCAGTCAGCAGCGCAGTGAAGCAGTCTGGGTACGGTGTCCTGCTGCAGTCAGCATCACAGTGAAGCAGTCTGGGTACGGTGTCCTGCTGCAGTCAGCGTCGCAGTGAAGCAGTCTGGGTACGGTGTCCTGCTGCAGTCAGCGTCGCACTGAAGCAGTCTGGGTACGGTGTCCTGCTGCAGTCAGCGTTGCAGTGAAGCAGTCTGGGAACGGTGTCCTGCTGCAGTCAGGATCACAGTGAAGCAGTCTGGGAACGGTGTCCTGCTGCAGTCAGCGTCGCAGTGAAGCAGTCTGGGTACGGTGTCCTGCTGCAGTCAGCATCACAGTGAAGCAGTCTGGGAACGGTGCCCTGCTGCAGTCAGCGTCGCAGTGAAGCAGTCTGGGTACGGTGTCCTGCTGCAGTCAGCATCACAGTGAAGCAGTCTGGGTACGGTGTCCTGCTGCAGTCAGCGTTGCAGTGAAGCAGTCTGGGAACGGTGTCCTGCTGCAGTCAGGATCACAGTGAAGCAGTCTGGGTACGGTGTCCTGCTGCAGTCAGCGTCGCAGTGAAGCAGTCTGGGTACGGTGTCCTGTTGCAGTCAGCATTGCAGTGAAGCAGTCTGGGTACGGTGCCCTGCTGCAGTCAGCGTTGCAGTGAAGCAGCCTGGGTACGGTGTCCTGCTGCAGTCAGCGTTGCAGTGAAGCAGTCTGGGTACGGTGTCCTGCTGCAGTCAGCGTTGCAGTGAAGCAGCCTGGGTACGGTGTCCTGCTGCAGACAGCGTTGCAGTGAAGCAGCCTGGGTACGGTGTCCTGCTGCAGTCAGCGTCACAGTGAAGCAGTCTGGGTACGGTGTCCTGCTGCAGTCAGCATCACAGTGAAGCAGTCTGGGTACGGTGTCCTGCAGTCAGGATCACAGTGAAGCAGTCTGGGTACGGTGTCCTGCTGCAGTCAGCGTCGCAGTGAAGCAGTCTGGGTACGGTGTCCTGCTGCAGTCAGCGTCACAGTGAAGCAGTCTGGGTACGGTGTCCTGCTGCAGTCAGCAGCGCAGTGAAGCAGTCTGGGTACGGTGTCCTGCTGCAGTCAGCATCACAGTGAAGCAGTCTGGGTACGGTGTCCTGCTGCAGTCAGCATCACAGTGAAGCAGTCTGGGTACGGTGTCCTGCTGCAGTCAGCGTCGCAGTGAAGCAGTCTGGGTACGGTGTCCTGCTGCAGTCAGCGTCACAGTGAAGCAGTCTGGGTACGGTGTCCTGCTGCAGTCAGCATCACAGTGAAGCAGTCTGGGTACGGTGTCCTGCTGCAGTCAGCAGCGCAGTGAAGCAGTCTGGGTACGGTGTCCTGCTGCAGTCAGCATCACAGTGAAGCAGTCTGGGTACGGTGTCCTGCTGCAGTCAGCGTCGCAGTGAAGCAGTCTGGGTACGGTGTCCTGCTGCAGTCAGCGTCGCACTGAAGCAGTCTGGGTACGGTGTCCTGCTGCAGTCAGCGTTGCAGTGAAGCAGTCTGGGAACGGTGTCCTGCTGCAGTCAGGATCACAGTGAAGCAGTCTGGGAACGGTGTCCTGCTGCAGTCAGCGTCGCAGTGAAGCAGTCTGGGTACGGTGTCCTGCTGCAGTCAGCATCACAGTGAAGCAGTCTGGGAACGGTGCCCTGCTGCAGTCAGCGTCGCAGTGAAGCAGTCTGGGTACGGTGTCCTGCTGCAGTCAGCATCACAGTGAAGCAGTCTGGGTACGGTGTCCTGCTGCAGTCAGCGTTGCAGTGAAGCAGTCTGGGAACGGTGTCCTGCTGCAGTCAGGATCACAGTGAAGCAGTCTGGGTACGGTGTCCTGCTGCAGTCAGCGTCGCAGTGAAGCAGTCTGGGTACGGTGTCCTGTTGCAGTCAGCATTGCAGTGAAGCAGTCTGGGTACGGTGCCCTGCTGCAGTCAGCGTTGCAGTGAAGCAGCCTGGGTACGGTGTCCTGCTGCAGTCAGCGTTGCAGTGAAGCAGTCTGGGTACGGTGTCCTGCTGCAGTCAGCGTTGCAGTGAAGCAGCCTGGGTACGGTGTCCTGCTGCAGACAGCGTTGCAGTGAAGCAGCCTGGGTACGGTGTCCTGCTGCAGTCAGCGTCACAGTGAAGCAGTCTGGGTACGGTGTCCTGCTGCAGTCAGCGTCGCAGTGAAGCAGTCTGGGTACGGTGTCCTGCTGCAGTCAGCATCACAGTGAAGCAGCCTGGGTACGGTGTCCTGCAGTCAGCGTTGCAGTGAAGCTGTCTGGGAACGGTGTCCTGCAGTCAGGATCACAGTGAAGCAGTCTGGGAACAGTGTCCTGCTGCAGTCAGCGTTGCAGTGAAGCAGCCTGGGTACGGTGTCCTGCTGCAGTCAGCGTTGCAGTGAAGCAGTCTGGGAACGGTGTCCTGCTGCAGTCAGCGTCGCAGTGAAGCAGTCTGGGAACAGTGTCCTGCAGTCAGCATCACAGTGAAGCAGTCTGGGTACGGTGTCCTACTGCAGTCAGCGTTGCAGTGAAGCAGTCTGGGTACGGTGTCCTGCTGCAGTCAGCATCACAGTGAAGCAGTCTGGGAACGGTGTCCTGCTGCAGTCAGCGTTGCAGTGAAGCAGTCTGGGTACGGTGTCCTGCTGCAGTCAGCGTCACAGTGAAGCAGTCTGGGTACGGTGTCCTGCTGCAGTCAGCGTCACAGTGAAGCAGTCTGGGTACGGTGTCCTGCTGCAGTCAGCATCACAGTGAAGCAGTCTGGGTACGGTGTCCTGCTGCAGTCAGCGTTGCAGTGAAGCAGTCTGGGTACGGTGTCCTGCTGCAGTCAGCATCGCAGTGAAGCAGTCTGGGTACGGTGTCCTGCAGTCAGCGTTGCAGTGAAGCTGTCTGGGAACAGTGTCCTGCTGCAGTCAGCATCACAGTGAAGCAGTCTGGGTACGGTGTCCTGCTGCAGTCAGCGTCGCAGTGAAGTTGCCTGGGTACGGTGTCCTGCTGCAGTCAGCGTCGCAGTGAAGCAGTCTGGGAACGGTGTCCTGCTGCAGTCAGGATCACAGTGAAGCAGTCTGGGAACGGTGTCCTGCTGCAGTCAGCATCACAGTGAAGCAGTCTGGGTACGGTGTCCTGCTGCAGTCAGGATCACAGTGAAGCAGTCTGGGAACGGTGTCCTGCTGCAGTCAGCGTTGCAGTGAAGCAGTCTGGGTACGGTGTCCTGCTGCAGTCAGCGTTGCAGTGAAGCAGTCTGGGTACGGTGTCCTGCTGCAGTCAGCGTCGCAGTGAAGCTGTCTGGGAACGGTGTCCTGCTGCAGTCAACGTCACAGTGAAGCAGTCTGGGTACGGTGTCCTGCTGCAGTCAGCGTCACTGTGAAGCAGTCTGGGAACGGTGTCCTGCTGCAGTCAGCATCACAGTGAAGCAGTCTGGGTACGGTGTCCTGCTGCAGTCAGCGTCGCAGTGAAGCAGTCTGGGTACGGTGTCCTGCTGCAGTCAGCGTTGCAGTGAAGCAGTCTGGGTACGGTGTCCTGCTGCAGTCAGCGTTGCAGTGAAGCAGTCTGGGTACGGTGTCCTGCTGCAGTCAGCATCACAGTGAAGCAGTCTGGGTACGGTGTCCTGCTGCAGTCAGCGTCGCAGTGAAGCAGTCTGGGTACGGTGTCCTGCTGCAGTCAGCGTTGCAGTGAAGCAGTCTGGGTACGGTGTCCTGCTGCAGTCAGCATCACAGTGAAGCAGTCTGGGTACGGTGTCCTGCTGCAGTCAGCATCACAGTGAAGCAGTCTGGGAACGGTGTCCTGCTGCAGTCAGCGTTGCAGTGAAGCAGTCTGGGTACGGTGTCCTGCTGCAGTCAGCATCACAGTGAAGCAGTCTGGGAACGGTGTCCTGCTGCAGTCAGCGTTGCAGTGAAGCAGTCTGGGTACGGTGTCCTGCTGCAGTCAGCGTTGCAGTGAAGCAGTCTGGGTACGGTGTCCTGCTGCAGTCAGCGTTGCAGTGAAGCAGTCTGGGTACGGTGTCCTGCTGCAGTCAGCGTTGCAGTGAAGCAGTCTGGGTACGGTGTCCTGCTGCAGTCAGCGTTGCAGTGAAGCAGTCTGGGTACGGTGTCCTGCTGCAGTCAGCATCACAGTGAAGCAGTCTGGGAACGGTGTCCTGCTGCAGTCAGCGTTGCAGTGAAGCAGTCTGGGTACGGTGTCCTGCTGTAGTCAGCATCACAGTGAAGCAGTCTGGGTACGGTGTCCTGCTGCAGTCAGCATCACAGTGAAGCAGTCTGGGTACGGTGTCCTGCTGCAGTCAGCGTTGCAGTGAAGCAGTCTGGGTACGGTGTCCTGCTGTAGTCAGCATCACAGTGAAGCAGTCTGGGAACGGTGTCCTGCAGTCAGCATCACAGTGAAGCAGTCTGGGTACGGTGTCCTGCTGCAGTCAGCGTTGCAGTGAAGCAGTCTGGGTACGGTGTCCTGCTGCAGTCAGCGTCGCAGTGAAGCAGTCTGGGTACGGTGTCCTGCTGCAGTCAGCGTCGCAGTGAAGCAGTCTGGGTACGGTGTCCTGCCGCAGTCAGCATCGCAGTGAAGCAGTCTGGGTACGGTGTCCTGCAGTCAGCGTTGCAGTGAAGCTGTCTGGGAACAGTGTCCTGCTGCAGTCAGCATCACAGTGAAGCAGTCTGGGTACGGTGTCCTGCTGCAGTCAGCGTCGCAGTGAAGTTGCCTGGGTACGGTGTCCTGCTGCAGTCAGCGTCGCAGTGAAGCAGTCTGGGAACGGTGTCCTGCTGCAGTCAGGATCACAGTGAAGCAGTCTGGGAACGGTGTCCTGCTGCAGTCAGCATCACAGTGAAGCAGTCTGGGTACGGTGTCCTGCTGCAGTCAGGATCACAGTGAAGCAGTCTGGGAACGGTGTCCTGCAGCAGTCAGCGTCACAGTGAAGCAGTCTGGGTACGGTGTCCTGCTGCAGTCAGCATCACAGTGAAGCAGTCTGGGTACGGTGTCCTGCTGCAGTCAGCGTCGCAGTGAAGCAGTCTGGGTACGGTGTCCTGCTGCAGTCAGCGTCACAGTGAAGCAGTCTGGGTACGGTGTCCTGCTGCAGTCAGCATCACAGTGAAGCAGTCTGGGTACGGTGTCCTGCTGCAGTCAGCAGCGCAGTGAAGCAGTCTGGGTACGGTGTCCTGCTGCAGTCAGCATCACAGTGAAGCAGTCTGGGTACGGTGTCCTGCTGCAGTCAGCGTCGCAGTGAAGCAGTCTGGGTACGGTGTCCTGCTGCAGTCAGCGTCGCACTGAAGCAGTCTGGGTACGGTGTCCTGCTGCAGTCAGCGTTGCAGTGAAGCAGTCTGGGAACGGTGTCCTGCTGCAGTCAGGATCACAGTGAAGCAGTCTGGGAACGGTGTCCTGCTGCAGTCAGCGTCGCAGTGAAGCAGTCTGGGTACGGTGTCCTGCTGCAGTCAGCATCACAGTGAAGCAGTCTGGGAACGGTGCCCTGCTGCAGTCAGCGTCGCAGTGAAGCAGTCTGGGTACGGTGTCCTGCTGCAGTCAGCATCACAGTGAAGCAGTCTGGGTACGGTGTCCTGCTGCAGTCAGCGTTGCAGTGAAGCAGTCTGGGAACGGTGTCCTGCTGCAGTCAGGATCACAGTGAAGCAGTCTGGGTACGGTGTCCTGCTGCAGTCAGCGTCGCAGTGAAGCAGTCTGGGTACGGTGTCCTGTTGCAGTCAGCATTGCAGTGAAGCAGTCTGGGTACGGTGCCCTGCTGCAGTCAGCGTTGCAGTGAAGCAGCCTGGGTACGGTGTCCTGCTGCAGTCAGCGTTGCAGTGAAGCAGTCTGGGTACGGTGTCCTGCTGCAGTCAGCGTTGCAGTGAAGCAGCCTGGGTACGGTGTCCTGTTGCAGTCAGCATCGCAATGAAACAGTCTGACACGTTGTCCTGCAGTCAGCATCACAGTGGAGCAGTCTGGGTACGGTGTCCTGCTGCAGTCAGCATCACAGTGAAGCAGTCTGGGAACGGTGTCCTGCAGCAGTCAGCGTCGCAGTGAAGCAGTCTGGGAACGGTGTCCTGCTGCAGTCAGCGTTGCAGTGAAGCAGTCTGGGTACGGTGTCCTGCTGCAGTCAGCATCACAGTGAAGCAGTCTGGGAACGGTGTCCTGCTGCAGTCAACGTCGCAGTGAAGCAGTCTGGGTACGGTGTCCTGCTGCAGTCAGCGTCGCAGTGAAGCAGTCTGGGAACAGTGTCCTGCCGCAGTCAGCGTCGCAGTGAAGCAGTCTGGGAACGGTGTCCTGCTGCAGTCAGCGTCGCAGTGAAGCAGTCTGGGAACAGTGTCCTGCTGCAGTCAGCGTCGCAGTGAAGCAGTCTGGGTACGGTGTCCTGCCGCAGTCAGCGTCACAGTGAAGCAGTCTGGGTACGGTGTCCTGCTGCAGTCAGCGTCGCAGTGAAGCAGTCTGGGAACAGTGTCCTGCCGCAGTCAGCGTCGCAGTGAAGCAGTCTGGGTACGGTGTCCTGCCGCAGTCAGCGTCACAGTGAAGCAGTCTGGGTACGGTGTCCTGCTGCAGTCAGCGTCGCAGTGAAGCTGTCTGGGAACGGTGTCCTGCTGCAGTCAGCGTCGCAGTGAAGTTGCCTGGGTACGGTGTCCTGCTGCAGTCAGCGTCGCAGTGAAGCAGTCTGGGAACGGTGTCCTGCTGCAGTCAGGATCACAGTGAAGCAGTCTGGGAACGGTGTCCTGCTGCAGTCAGCATCACAGTGAAGCAGTCTGGGTACGGTGTCCTGCTGCAGTCAGGATCACAGTGAAGCAGTCTGGGAACGGTGTCCTGCTGCAGTCAGCGTTGCAGTGAAGCAGTCTGGGTACGGTGTCCTGCTGCAGTCAGCATCACAGTGAAGCAGTCTGGGAACGGTGTCCTGCTGCAGTCAACGTCGCAGTGAAGCAGTCTGGGTACGGTGTCCTGCTGCAGTCAGCGTCGCAGTGAAGCAGTCTGGGAACAGTGTCCTGCCGCAGTCAGCGTCGCAGTGAAGCAGTCTGGGAACGGTGTCCTGCTGCAGTCAGCGTCGCAGTGAAGCAGTCTGGGAACAGTGTCCTGCTGCAGTCAGCGTCGCAGTGAAGCAGTCTGGGTACGGTGTCCTGCCGCAGTCAGCGTCACAGTGAAGCAGTCTGGGTACGGTGTCCTGCTGCAGTCAGCGTCGCAGTGAAGCAGTCTGGGAACAGTGTCCTGCCGCAGTCAGCGTCGCAGTGAAGCAGTCTGGGTACGGTGTCCTGCCGCAGTCAGCGTCACAGTGAAGCAGTCTGGGTACGGTGTCCTGCTGCAGTCAGCGTCGCAGTGAAGCTGTCTGGGAACGGTGTCCTGCTGCAGTCAGCGTCGCAGTGAAGTTGCCTGGGTACGGTGTCCTGCTGCAGTCAGCGTCGCAGTGAAGCAGTCTGGGAACGGTGTCCTGCTGCAGTCAGGATCACAGTGAAGCAGTCTGGGAACGGTGTCCTGCTGCAGTCAGCATCACAGTGAAGCAGTCTGGGTACGGTGTCCTGCTGCAGTCAGGATCACAGTGAAGCAGTCTGGGAACGGTGTCCTGCTGCAGTCAGCGTTGCAGTGAAGCAGTCTGGGTACGGTGTCCTGCTGCAGTCAGCGTTGCAGTGAAGCAGTCTGGGTACGGTGTCCTGCTGCAGTCAGCGTCGCAGTGAAGCTGTCTGGGAACGGTGTCCTGCTGCAGTCAACGTCACAGTGAAGCAGTCTGGGTACGGTGTCCTGCTGCAGTCAGCGTCACTGTGAAGCAGTCTGGGAACGGTGTCCTGCTGCAGTCAGCATCACAGTGAAGCAGTCTGGGTACGGTGTCCTGCTGCAGTCAGCGTCGCAGTGAAGCAGTCTGGGTACGGTGTCCTGCTGCAGTCAGCGTTGCAGTGAAGCAGTCTGGGTACGGTGTCCTGCTGCAGTCAGCGTTGCAGTGAAGCAGTCTGGGTACGGTGTCCTGCTGCAGTCAGCATCACAGTGAAGCAGTCTGGGTACGGTGTCCTGCTGCAGTCAGCGTCGCAGTGAAGCAGTCTGGGTACGGTGTCCTGCTGCAGTCAGCGTTGCAGTGAAGCAGTCTGGGTACGGTGTCCTGCTGCAGTCAGCATCACAGTGAAGCAGTCTGGGTACGGTGTCCTGCTGCAGTCAGCATCACAGTGAAGCAGTCTGGGAACGGTGTCCTGCTGCAGTCAGCGTTGCAGTGAAGCAGTCTGGGTACGGTGTCCTGCTGCAGTCAGCATCACAGTGAAGCAGTCTGGGAACGGTGTCCTGCTGCAGTCAGCGTTGCAGTGAAGCAGTCTGGGTACGGTGTCCTGCTGCAGTCAGCGTTGCAGTGAAGCAGTCTGGGTACGGTGTCCTGCTGCAGTCAGCGTTGCAGTGAAGCAGTCTGGGTACGGTGTCCTGCTGCAGTCAGCGTTGCAGTGAAGCAGTCTGGGTACGGTGTCCTGCTGCAGTCAGCGTTGCAGTGAAGCAGTCTGGGTACGGTGTCCTGCTGCAGTCAGCATCACAGTGAAGCAGTCTGGGAACGGTGTCCTGCTGCAGTCAGCGTTGCAGTGAAGCAGTCTGGGTACGGTGTCCTGCTGTAGTCAGCATCACAGTGAAGCAGTCTGGGTACGGTGTCCTGCTGCAGTCAGCATCACAGTGAAGCAGTCTGGGTACGGTGTCCTGCTGCAGTCAGCGTTGCAGTGAAGCAGTCTGGGTACGGTGTCCTGCTGTAGTCAGCATCACAGTGAAGCAGTCTGGGAACGGTGTCCTGCAGTCAGCATCACAGTGAAGCAGTCTGGGTACGGTGTCCTGCTGCAGTCAGCGTTGCAGTGAAGCAGTCTGGGTACGGTGTCCTGCTGCAGTCAGCGTTGCAGTGAAGCAGTCTGGGTACGGTGTCCTGCTGCAGTCAGCATCGCAGTGAAGCAGTCTGGGTACGGTGTCCTGCAGTCAGCGTTGCAGTGAAGCTGTCTGGGAACAGTGTCCTGCTGCAGTCAGCGTCACAGTGAAGCAGTCTGGGTACGGTGTCCTGCTGCAGTCAGCGTCACAGTGAAGCAGTCTGGGTACGGTGTCCTGCAGTCAGCGTTGCAGTGAAGCAGTCTGGGTACGGTGTCCTGCAGTCAGGATCACTGTGAAGCAGTCTGGGTACGGTGTCCTGCAGTCAGCGTCGCAGTGAAGCAGTCTGGGTACGGTGTCCTGCAGTCAGGATCACTGTGAAGCAGTCTGGGAACAGTGTCCTGCTGCAGTCAGCGTCGCAGTGAAGCAGTCTGGGTACGGTGTCCTGCAGTCAGGATCACTGTGAAGCAGTCTGGGTACGGTGTCCTGCAGTCAGCGTCGCAGTGAAGCAGTCTGGGTACGGTGTCCTGCAGTCAGGATCACTGTGAAGCAGTCTGGGTACGGTGTCCTGCAGTCAGGATCACTGTGAAGCAGTCTGGGTACGGTGTCCTGCAGTCAGCGTCACAGTGAAGCAGTCTGGGTACGGTGTCCTGCTGCAGTCAGCATCACAGTGAAGCAGTCTGGGTACGGTGTCCTGCTTCAGTCAGCGTTGCAGTGAAGCAGTCTGGGTACGGTGTCCTGCTGCAGTCAGCATCACAGTGAAGCAGTCTGGGTACGGTGTCCTGCTGCAGTCAGCGTTGCAGTGAAGCAGTCTGGGTACGGTGTCCTGCTGCAGTCAGCATCACAGTGAAGCAGTCTGGGAACGGTGTCCTGCAGTCAGCGTCGCAGTGAAGCAGTCTGGGTACGGTGTCCTGCAGTCAGCGTCACAGTGAAGCAGTCTGGGTACGGTGTCCTGCTGCAGTCAGCGTTGCAGTGAAGCAGTCTGGGTACGGTGTCCTGCTGCAGTCAGCGTTGCAGTGAAGCAGTCTGGGTACGGTGTCCTGCTGCAGTCAGCGTTGCAGTGAAGCAGTCTGGGTACGGTGTCCTGCTGCAGTCAGCATCACAGTGAAGCAGTCTGGGAACGGTGTCCTGCTGCAGTCAGCGTTGCAGTGAAGCAGTCTGGGTACGGTGTCCTGCTGTAGTCAGCATCACAGTGAAGCAGTCTGGGTACGGTGTCCTGCTGCAGTCAGCATCACAGTGAAGCAGTCTGGGTACGGTGTCCTGCTGCAGTCAGCGTTGCAGTGAAGCAGTCTGGGTACGGTGTCCTGCTGTAGTCAGCATCACAGTGAAGCAGTCTGGGTACGGTGTCCTGCTGCAGTCAGCGTCACAGTGAAGCAGTCTGGGTACGGTGTCCTGTTGCAGTCAGCATCGCAATGAAACAGTCTGACACGTTGTCCTGCAGTCAGCATCACAGTGGAGCAGTCTGGGTACGGTGTCCTGCTGCAGTCAGCATCACAGTGAAGCAGTCTGGGAACGGTGTCCTGCAGCAGTCAGCGTCGCAGTGAAGCAGTCTGGGAACGGTGTCCTGCTGCAGTCAGCGTTGCAGTGAAGCAGTCTGGGTACGGTGTCCTGCTGCAGTCAGCATCACAGTGAAGCAGTCTGGGAACGGTGTCCTGCTGCAGTCAACGTCGCAGTGAAGCAGTCTGGGTACGGTGTCCTGCTGCAGTCAGCGTCGCAGTGAAGCAGTCTGGGAACAGTGTCCTGCCGCAGTCAGCGTCGCAGTGAAGCAGTCTGGGAACGGTGTCCTGCTGCAGTCAGCGTCGCAGTGAAGCAGTCTGGGAACAGTGTCCTGCTGCAGTCAGCGTCGCAGTGAAGCAGTCTGGGTACGGTGTCCTGCCGCAGTCAGCGTCACAGTGAAGCAGTCTGGGTACGGTGTCCTGCTGCAGTCAGCGTCGCAGTGAAGCAGTCTGGGAACAGTGTCCTGCCGCAGTCAGCGTCGCAGTGAAGCAGTCTGGGTGCGGTGTCCTGCCGCAGTCAGCGTCACAGTGAAGCAGTCTGGGTACGGTGTCCTGCTGCAGTCAGCGTCGCAGTGAAGCAGTCTGGGAACGGTGTCCTGCTGCAGTCAGCGTCGCAGTGAAGCAGTCTGGGAACAGTGTCCTGCTGCAGTCAGCGTCGCAGTGAAGCAGTCTGGGTACGGTGTCCTGCTGCAGTCAGCGTCACAGTGAAGCAGTCTGGGTACGGTGTCCTGCAGCAGTCAGCGTCACAGTGAAGCAGTCTGGGTACGGTGTCCTGCTGCAGTCAGCGTCACAGTGAAGCAGTCTGGGTACAGTGTCCTGCTGCAGTCAGCGTCACAGTGAAGCAGTCTGGGTACGGTGTCCTGCAGCAGTCAGCGTCACAGTGAAGCAGTCTGGGTACGGTGTGCTGCTGCAGTCAGCGTCACAGTGAAGCAGTCTGGGTACGGTGTCCTGCAGCAGTCAGCATCACAGTTAAGCAGTCTGGGAACGGTGTCCTGCTGCAGTCAGCGTCACAGTGAAGCAGTCTGGGTACGGTGTCCTGCAGCAGTCAGCGTCACAGTGAAGCAGTCTGGGTACGGTGTCCTGCAGCAGTCAGGATCACAGTGAAGCAGTCTGGGAACGGTGTCCTGCAGTCAGCGTCACAGTGAAGCAGTCTGGGTACGGTGTCCTGCAGCAGTCAGCGTCACAGTGAAGCAGTCTGGGTACGGTGTCCTGCTGCAGTCAGCATCACTGTGAAGCAGTCTGGATACGGTGTCCTGCTGCAGTCAGCGTCACAGTGAAGCAGTCTGGGTACGGTGTCCTGCAGTCAGGATCACAGTGAAGCAGTCTGGGTACGGTGTCCTGCTGCAGTCAGCGTCGCAGTGAAGCAGTCTGGGTACGGTGTCCTGCTGCAGTCAGCGTCACAGTGAAGCAGTCTGGGTACGGTGTCCTGCTGCAGTCAGCAGCGCAGTGAAGCAGTCTGGGTACGGTGTCCTGCTGCAGTCAGCATCACAGTGAAGCAGTCTGGGTACGGTGTCCTGCTGCAGTCAGCATCACAGTGAAGCAGTCTGGGTACGGTGTCCTGCTGCAGTCAGCGTCGCAGTGAAGCAGTCTGGGTACGGTGTCCTGCTGCAGTCAGCGTCACAGTGAAGCAGTCTGGGTACGGTGTCCTGCTGCAGTCAGCATCACAGTGAAGCAGTCTGGGTACGGTGTCCTGCTGCAGTCAGCAGCGCAGTGAAGCAGTCTGGGTACGGTGTCCTGCTGCAGTCAGCATCACAGTGAAGCAGTCTGGGTACGGTGTCCTGCTGCAGTCAGCGTCGCAGTGAAGCAGTCTGGGTACGGTGTCCTGCTGCAGTCAGCGTCGCACTGAAGCAGTCTGGGTACGGTGTCCTGCTGCAGTCAGCGTTGCAGTGAAGCAGTCTGGGAACGGTGTCCTGCTGCAGTCAGGATCACAGTGAAGCAGTCTGGGAACGGTGTCCTGCTGCAGTCAGCGTCGCAGTGAAGCAGTCTGGGTACGGTGTCCTGCTGCAGTCAGCATCACAGTGAAGCAGTCTGGGAACGGTGCCCTGCTGCAGTCAGCGTCGCAGTGAAGCAGTCTGGGTACGGTGTCCTGCTGCAGTCAGCATCACAGTGAAGCAGTCTGGGTACGGTGTCCTGCTGCAGTCAGCGTTGCAGTGAAGCAGTCTGGGAACGGTGTCCTGCTGCAGTCAGGATCACAGTGAAGCAGTCTGGGTACGGTGTCCTGCTGCAGTCAGCGTCGCAGTGAAGCAGTCTGGGTACGGTGTCCTGTTGCAGTCAGCGTTGCAGTGAAGCAGTCTGGGTACGGTGCCCTGCTGCAGTCAGCGTTGCAGTGAAGCAGCCTGGGTACGGTGTCCTGCTGCAGTCAGCGTTGCAGTGAAGCAGTCTGGGTACGGTGTCCTGCTGCAGTCAGCGTTGCAGTGAAGCAGCCTGGGTACGGTGTCCTGCTGCAGACAGCGTTGCAGTGAAGCAGCCTGGGTACGGTGTCCTGCTGCAGTCAGCGTCACAGTGAAGCAGTCTGGGTACGGTGTCCTGCTGCAGTCAGCGTCGCAGTGAAGCAGTCTGGGTACGGTGTCCTGCTGCAGTCAGCATCACAGTGAAGCAGCCTGGGTACGGTGTCCTGCAGTCAGCGTTGCAGTGAAGCTGTCTGGGAACGGTGTCCTGCAGTCAGGATCACAGTGAAGCAGTCTGGGAACAGTGTCCTGCTGCAGTCAGCGTTGCAGTGAAGCAGCCTGGGTACGGTGTCCTGCTGCAGTCAGCGTTGCAGTGAAGCAGTCTGGGTACGGTGTCCTGCTGCAGTCAGCATCACAGTGAAGCAGTCTGGGAACGGTGTCCTGCTGCAGTCAGCGTTGCAGTGAAGCAGTCTGGGTACGGTGTCCTGCTGCAGTCAGCGTCACAGTGAAGCAGTCTGGGTACGGTGTCCTGCTGCAGTCAGCGTCACAGTGAAGCAGTCTGGGTACGGTGTCCTGCTGCAGTCAGCGTCACAGTGAAGCAGTCTGGGTACGGTGTCCTGCTGCAGTCAGCGTTGCAGTGAAGCAGTCTGGGTACGGTGTCCTGCTGCAGTCAGCATCGCAGTGAAGCAGTCTGGGTACGGTGTCCTGCAGTCAGCGTTGCAGTGAAGCTGTCTGGGAACAGTGTCCTGCTGCAGTCAGCATCACAGTGAAGCAGTCTGGGTACGGTGTCCTGCTGCAGTCAGCGTCGCAGTGAAGTTGCCTGGGTACGGTGTCCTGCTGCAGTCAGCGTCGCAGTGAAGCAGTCTGGGAACGGTGTCCTGCTGCAGTCAGGATCACAGTGAAGCAGTCTGGGAACGGTGTCCTGCTGCAGTCAGCATCACAGTGAAGCAGTCTGGGTACGGTGTCCTGCTGCAGTCAGGATCACAGTGAAGCAGTCTGGGAACGGTGTCCTGCTGCAGTCAGCGTTGCAGTGAAGCAGTCTGGGTACGGTGTCCTGCTGCAGTCAGCGTTGCAGTGAAGCAGTCTGGGTACGGTGTCCTGCTGCAGTCAGCGTCGCAGTGAAGCTGTCTGGGAACGGTGTCCTGCTGCAGTCAACGTCACAGTGAAGCAGTCTGGGTACGGTGTCCTGCTGCAGTCAGCGTCACTGTGAAGCAGTCTGGGAACGGTGTCCTGCTGCAGTCAGCATCACAGTGAAGCAGTCTGGGTACGGTGTCCTGCTGCAGTCAGCGTCGCAGTGAAGCAGTCTGGGTACGGTGTCCTGCTGCAGTCAGCGTTGCAGTGAAGCAGTCTGGGTACGGTGTCCTGCTGCAGTCAGCGTTGCAGTGAAGCAGTCTGGGTACGGTGTCCTGCTGCAGTCAGCATCACAGTGAAGCAGTCTGGGTACGGTGTCCTGCTGCAGTCAGCGTCGCAGTGAAGCAGTCTGGGTACGGTGTCCTGCTGCAGTCAGCGTTGCAGTGAAGCAGTCTGGGTACGGTGTCCTGCTGCAGTCAGCATCACAGTGAAGCAGTCTGGGTACGGTGTCCTGCTGCAGTCAGCATCACAGTGAAGCAGTCTGGGAACGGTGTCCTGCTGCAGTCAGCGTTGCAGTGAAGCAGTCTGGGTACGGTGTCCTGCTGCAGTCAGCATCACAGTGAAGCAGTCTGGGAACGGTGTCCTGCTGCAGTCAGCGTTGCAGTGAAGCAGTCTGGGTACGGTGTCCTGCTGCAGTCAGCGTTGCAGTGAAGCAGTCTGGGTACGGTGTCCTGCTGCAGTCAGCGTTGCAGTGAAGCAGTCTGGGTACGGTGTCCTGCTGCAGTCAGCGTTGCAGTGAAGCAGTCTGGGTACGGTGTCCTGCTGCAGTCAGCGTTGCAGTGAAGCAGTCTGGGTACGGTGTCCTGCTGCAGTCAGCATCACAGTGAAGCAGTCTGGGAACGGTGTCCTGCTGCAGTCAGCGTTGCAGTGAAGCAGTCTGGGTACGGTGTCCTGCTGTAGTCAGCATCACAGTGAAGCAGTCTGGGTACGGTGTCCTGCTGCAGTCAGCATCACAGTGAAGCAGTCTGGGTACGGTGTCCTGCTGCAGTCAGCGTTGCAGTGAAGCAGTCTGGGTACGGTGTCCTGCTGTAGTCAGCATCACAGTGAAGCAGTCTGGGAACGGTGTCCTGCAGTCAGCATCACAGTGAAGCAGTCTGGGTACGGTGTCCTGCTGCAGTCAGCGTTGCAGTGAAGCAGTCTGGGTACGGTGTCCTGCTGCAGTCAGCGTTGCAGTGAAGCAGTCTGGGTACGGTGTCCTGCTGCAGTCAGCATCGCAGTGAAGCAGTCTGGGTACGGTGTCCTGCAGTCAGCGTTGCAGTGAAGCTGTCTGGGAACAGTGTCCTGCTGCAGTCAGCGTCACAGTGAAGCAGTCTGGGTACGGTGTCCTGCTGCAGTCAGCGTCACAGTGAAGCAGTCTGGGTACGGTGTCCTGCAGTCAGCGTTGCAGTGAAGCAGTCTGGGTACGGTGTCCTGCAGTCAGGATCACTGTGAAGCAGTCTGGGTACGGTGTCCTGCAGTCAGCGTCGCAGTGAAGCAGTCTGGGTACGGTGTCCTGCAGTCAGGATCACTGTGAAGCAGTCTGGGAACAGTGTCCTGCTGCAGTCAGCGTCGCAGTGAAGCAGTCTGGGTACGGTGTCCTGCAGTCAGGATCACTGTGAAGCAGTCTGGGTACGGTGTCCTGCAGTCAGCGTCGCAGTGAAGCAGTCTGGGTACGGTGTCCTGCAGTCAGGATCACTGTGAAGCAGTCTGGGTACGGTGTCCTGCAGTCAGGATCACTGTGAAGCAGTCTGGGTACGGTGTCCTGCAGTCAGCGTCACAGTGAAGCAGTCTGGGTACGGTGTCCTGCTGCAGTCAGCGTCGCAGTGAAGCAGTCTGGGAACGGTGTCCTGTCACAGTCAGTGTCACAGTGAAGCAGTCTGGGTACGGTGTCCTGCTGCAGTCAGCATCACAGTGAAGCAGTCTGGGAACGGTGTCCTGCTGCAGTCAGCATCACAGTGAAGCAGTCTGGGTACGGTGTCCTGCTGCAGTCAGCATCACAGTGAAGCAGTCTGGGTACGGTGTCCTGCTGCAGTCAGCATCACAGTGAAGCAGTCTGGGAACGGTGTCCTGCAGTCAGCATCACAGTGAAGCAGTCTGGGTACGGTGTCCTGCTGCAGTCAGCATCACAGTGAAGCAGTCTGGGAACGGTGTCCTGCAGTCAGCATCACAGTGAAGCAGTCTGGGTACGGTGTCCTGCTGCAGTCAGCGTCACAGTGAAGCAGTCTGGGAACGGTGTCCTGCTGCAGTCAGCGTCGCAGTGAAGCAGTCTGGGTACGGTGTCCTGCTGCACTCAGCGTCACAGTGAAGCAGTCTGGGAACGGTGTCCTGCAGTCAGCATCACAGTGAAGCAGTCTGGGAACGGTGTCCTGCTGCAGTCAGCGTCACAGTGAAGCAGTCTGGGTACGGTGTCCTGCTGCAGTCAGCGTT
Source organism: Scyliorhinus torazame (assembly GCF_047496885.1). Taxonomy (NCBI): domain Eukaryota; kingdom Metazoa; phylum Chordata; class Chondrichthyes; order Carcharhiniformes; family Scyliorhinidae; genus Scyliorhinus; species Scyliorhinus torazame. The sequence continues at coordinate 62,162,369 of NC_092724.1, read as the reverse complement.
GCAGTGAAGCAGTCTGGGTACGGTGTCCTGCTGCAGTCAGCATCACAGTGAAGCAGTCTGGGTACGGTGTCCTGCTGCAGTCAGCGTTGCAGTGAAGCAGTCTGGGTACGGTGTCCTGCTGCAGTCAGCATCACAGTGAAGCAGTCTGGGTACGGTGTCCTGCTGCAGTCAGCGTTGCAGTGAAGCAGTCTGGGTACGGTGTCCTGCTGCAGTCAGCATCACAGTGAAGCAGTCTGGGAACGGTGTCCTGCAGTCAGCGTCGCAGTGAAGCAGTCTGGGTACGGTGTCCTGCAGTCAGCGTCACAGTGAAGCAGTCTGGGTACGGTGTCCTGCTGCAGTCAGCGTTGCAGTGAAGCAGTCTGGGTACGGTGTCCTGCTGCAGTCAGCGTTGCAGTGAAGCAGTCTGGGTACGGTGTCCTGCTGCAGTCAGCGTTGCAGTGAAGCAGTCTGGGTACGGTGTCCTGCTGCAGTCAGCATCACAGTGAAGCAGTCTGGGAACGGTGTCCTGCTGCAGTCAGCGTTGCAGTGATGCAGTCTGGGTACGGTGTCCTGCTGTAGTCAGCATCACAGTGAAGCAGTCTGGGTACGGTGTCCTGCTGCAGTCAGCATCACAGTGAAGCAGTCTGGGTACGGTGTCCTGCTGCAGTCAGCGTTGCAGTGAAGCAGTCTGGGTACGGTGTCCTGCTGTAGTCAGCATCACAGTGAAGCAGTCTGGGAACGGTGTCCTGCTGCAGTCAGCGTTGCAGTGAAGCAGTCTGGGTACGGTGTCCTGCTGCAGTCAGCGTTGCAGTGAAGCAGTCTGGGTACGGTGTCCTGCTGCAGTCAGCATCGCAGTGAAGCAGTCTGGGTACGGTGTCCTGCAGTCAGCGTTGCAGTGAAGCTGTCTGGGAACAGTGTCCTGCTGCAGTCAGCGTCACAGTGAAGCAGTCTGGGTACGGTGTCCTGCTGCAGTCAGCGTCACAGTGAAGCATTCTGGGTACGGTGTCCTGCAGTCAGCGTTGCAGTGAAGCAGTCTGGGAACAGTGTCCTGCTGCAGTCAGCGTCGCAGTGAAGCAGTCTGGGTACGGTGTCCTGCAGTCAGGATCACTGTGAAGCAGTCTGGGTACGGTGTCCTGCAGTCAGCGTCGCAGTGAAGCAGTCTGGGTACGGTGTCCTGCAGTCAGGATCACTGTGAAGCAGTCTGGGTACGGTGTCCTGCAGTCAGGATCACTGTGAAGCAGTCTGGGTACGGTGTCCTGCAGTCAGCGTCACAGTGAAGCAGTCTGGGTACGGTGTCCTGCTGCAGTCAGCGTCGCAGTGAAGCAGTCTGGGTACGGTGTCCTGCTACAGTCAGCGTCACAGTGAAGCAGTCTGGGTACGGTGTCCTGCTACAGTCAGCGTCACAGTGAAGCAGTCTGGGTACGGTGTCCTGCTACAGTCAGCGTCACAGTGAAGCAGTCTGGGTACGGTGTCCTGCTGCAGTCAGCGTCGCAGTGAAGCAGTCTGGGTACGGTGTCCTGCTACAGTCAGCGTCACAGTGAAGCAGTCTGGGTACGGTGTCCTGCTACAGTCAGCGTCACAGTGAAGCAGTCTGGGTACGGTGTCCTGCTGCAGTCAGCGTCGCAGTGAAGCAGTCTGGGTACGGTGTCCTGCTGCAGTCAGCGTCGCAGTGAAGCAGTCTGGGTACGGTGTCCTGCTACAGTCAGCGTCACAGTGAAGCAGTCTGGGTACGGTGTCCTGCTGCAGTCAGCGTCACAGTGAAGCAGTCTGGGAACGGTGCACTGCAGTCAGGATCACAGTGAAGCAGTCTGGGTACGGTGTCCTGCTGCAGTCAGCATCACAGTGAAGCAGTCTGGGTACGGTGTCCTGCCGCAGTCAGCATCACAGTGAAGCAGTCTGGGAACGGTGTCCTGCAGTCAGCATCACAGTGAAGCAGTCTGGGTACGGTGTCCTGCTGCAGTCAGCGTCACAGTGAAGCAGTCTGGGTACGATGTCCTGCTGCACTCAGCGTCACAGTGAAGCAGTCTGGGAACGGTGTCCTGCAGTCAGCATCACAGTGAAGCAGTCTGGGAACGGTGTCCTGCTGCAGTCAGCGTCACAGTGAAGCAGTCTGGGTACGGTGTCCTGCAGTCAGGATCACAGTGAAGCAGTCTGGGAACGGTGTCCTGCTGCAGTCAGCATCACAGTGAAGCAGTCTGGGAACGGTGTCCTGCTGCAGTCAGCGTTGCAGTGAAGCAGTCTGGGTACGGTGTCCTACTGCAGTCAGCGTTGCAGTGAAGCAGTCTGGGTACGGTGTCCTGCTGCAGTCAGCATCACAGTGAAGCAGTCTGGGTACGGTGTCCTGCTGCAGTCAGCGTTGCAGTGAAGCAGTCTGGGAACGGTGTCCTGCTGCAGTCAGCATCACAGTGAAGCAGTCTGGGAACGGTGTCCTGCAGTCAGCGTCGCAGTGAAGCAGTCTGGGTACGGTGTCCTGCAGTCAGCGTCACAGTGAAGCAGTCTGGGTACGGTGTCCTGCTGCAGTCAGCGTTGCAGTGAAGCAGTCTGGGTACGGTGTCCTGCTGCAGTCAGCGTTGCAGTGAAGCAGTCTGGGTACGGTGTCCTGCTGCAGTCAGCATCACAGTGAAGCAGTCTGGGTACGGTGTCCTGCTGCAGTCAGCGTTGCAGTGAAGCAGTCTGGGTACGGTGTCCTGCTGCAGTCAGCGTCACTGTGAAGCAGTCTGGATACGGTGTCCTGCAGTCAGCGTTGCAGTGAAGCTGTCTGGGAACAGTGTCCTGCTGCAGTCAGCATCACAGTGAAGCAGTCTGGGTACGGTGTCCTGCAGTCAGGATCACTGTGAAGCAGTCTGGGTACGGTGTCCTGCTGCAGTCAGCGTTGCAGTGAAGCAGTCTGGGTACGGTGTCCTGCAGTCAGGATCACTGTGAAGCAGTCTGGGTACGGTGTCCTGCAGTCAGCGTCGCAGTGAAGCAGTCTGGGTACGGTGTCCTGCAGTCAGGATCACTGTGAAGCAGTCTGGGAACAGTGTCCTGCTGCAGTCAGCGTCGCAGTGAAGCAGTCTGGGTACGGTGTCCTGCAGTCAGGATCACTGTGAAGCAGTCTGGGTACGGTGTCCTGCAGTCAGCGTCGCAGTGAAGCAGTCTGGGTACGGTGTCCTGCAGTCAGGATCACTGTGAAGCAGTCTGGGTACGGTGTCCTGCAGTCAGGATCACTGTGAAGCAGTCTGGGTACGGTGTCCTGCAGTCAGCGTCACAGTGAAGCAGTCTGGGTACGGTGTCCTGCTGCAGTCAGCGTCGCAGTGAAGCAGTCTGGGAACGGTGTCCTGTCACAGTCAGTGTCACAGTGAAGCAGTCTGGGTACGGTGTCCTGCTGCAGTCAGCATCACAGTGAAGCAGTCTGGGAACGGTGTCCTGCTGCAGTCAGCATCACAGTGAAGCAGTCTGGGTACGGTGTCCTGCTGCAGTCAGCATCACAGTGAAGCAGTCTGGGTACGGTGTCCTGCTGCAGTCAGCATCACAGTGAAGCAGTCTGGGAACGGTGTCCTGCAGTCAGCATCACAGTGAAGCAGTCTGGGTACGGTGTCCTGCTGCAGTCAGCATCACAGTGAAGCAGTCTGGGAACGGTGTCCTGCAGTCAGCATCACAGTGAAGCAGTCTGGGTACGGTGTCCTGCTGCAGTCAGCGTCACAGTGAAGCAGTCTTGGAACGGTGTCCTGCTGCAGTCAGCGTCGCAGTGAAGCAGTCTGGGTACGGTGTCCTGCTGCACTCAGCGTCACAGTGAAGCAGTCTGGGAACGGTGTCCTGCAGTCAGCATCACAGTGAAGCAGTCTGGGAACGGTGTCCTGCTGCAGTCAGCGTCACAGTGAAGCAGTCTGGGTACTGTGTCCTGCTGCAGTCAGCGTTGCAGTGAAGCAGTCTGGGTACGGTGTCCTGCTGCAGTCAGCATCACAGTGAAGCAGTCTGGGTACGGTGTCCTGCTGCAGTCAGCGTTGCAGTGAAGCAGTCTGGGTACGGTGTCCTGCTGCAGTCAGCATCACAGTGAAGCAGTCTGGGTACGGTGTCCTGCTGCAGTCAGCGTTGCAGTGAAGCAGTCTGGGTACGGTGTCCTGCTGCAGTCAGCATCACAGTGAAGCAGTCTGGGAACGGTGTCCTGCAGTCAGCGTCGCAGTGAAGCAGTCTGGGTACGGTGTCCTGCAGTCAGCGTCACAGTGAAGCAGTCTGGGTACGGTGTCCTGCTGCAGTCAGCGTTGCAGTGAAGCAGTCTGGGTACGGTGTCCTGCTGCAGTCAGCGTTGCAGTGAAGCAGTCTGGGTACGGTGTCCTGCTGCAGTCAGCGTTGCAGTGAAGCAGTCTGGGTACGGTGTCCTGCTGCAGTCAGCATCACAGTGAAGCAGTCTGGGAACGGTGTCCTGCTGCAGTCAGCGTTGCAGTGAAGCAGTCTGGGTACGGTGTCCTGCTGTAGTCAGCATCACAGTGAAGCAGTCTGGGTACGGTGTCCTGCTGCAGTCAGCATCACAGTGAAGCAGTCTGGGTACGGTGTCCTGCTGCAGTCAGCGTTGCAGTGAAGCAGTCTGGGTACGGTGTCCTGCTGTAGTCAGCATCACAGTGAAGCAGTCTGGGAACGGTGTCCTGCTGCAGTCAGCGTTGCAGTGAAGCAGTCTGGGTACGGTGTCCTGCTGCAGTCAGCGTTGCAGTGAAGCAGTCTGGGTACGGTGTCCTGCTGCAGTCAGCATCGCAGTGAAGCAGTCTGGGTACGGTGTCCTGCAGTCAGCGTTGCAGTGAAGCTGTCTGGGAACAGTGTCCTGCTGCAGTCAGCGTCACAGTGAAGCAGTCTGGGTACGGTGTCCTGCTGCAGTCAGCGTCACAGTGAAGCATTCTGGGTACGGTGTCCTGCAGTCAGCGTTGCAGTGAAGCAGTCTGGGAACAGTGTCCTGCTGCAGTCAGCGTCGCAGTGAAGCAGTCTGGGTACGGTGTCCTGCAGTCAGGATCACTGTGAAGCAGTCTGGGTACGGTGTCCTGCAGTCAGCGTCGCAGTGAAGCAGTCTGGGTACGGTGTCCTGCAGTCAGGATCACTGTGAAGCAGTCTGGGTACGGTGTCCTGCAGTCAGGATCACTGTGAAGCAGTCTGGGTACGGTGTCCTGCAGTCAGCGTCACAGTGAAGCAGTCTGGGTACGGTGTCCTGCTGCAGTCAGCGTCGCAGTGAAGCAGTCTGGGTACGGTGTCCTGCTACAGTCAGCGTCACAGTGAAGCAGTCTGGGTACGGTGTCCTGCTGCAGTCAGCGTCGCAGTGAAGCAGTCTGGGTACGGTGTCCTGCTACAGTCAGCGTCACAGTGAAGCAGTCTGGGTACGGTGTCCTGCTGCAGTCAGCGTCACAGTGAAGCAGTCTGGGAACGGTGCACTGCAGTCAGGATCACAGTGAAGCAGTCTGGGTACGGTGTCCTGCTGCAGTCAGCATCACAGTGAAGCAGTCTGGGTACGGTGTCCTGCCGCAGTCAGCATCACAGTGAAGCAGTCTGGGAACGGTGTCCTGCAGTCAGCATCACAGTGAAGCAGTCTGGGTACGGTGTCCTGCTGCAGTCAGCGTCACAGTGAAGCAGTCTGGGTACGGTGTCCTGCTGCACTCAGCGTCACAGTGAAGCAGTCTGGGAACGGTGTCCTGCAGTCAGCATCACAGTGAAGCAGTCTGGGAACGGTGTCCTGCTGCAGTCAGCGTCACAGTGAAGCAGTCTGGGTACGGTGTCCTGCAGTCAGGATCACAGTGAAGCAGTCTGGGAACGGTGTCCTGCTGCAGTCAGCATCACAGTGAAGCAGTCTGGGAACGGTGTCCTGCTGCAGTCAGCGTTGCAGTGAAGCAGTCTGGGTACGGTGTCCTGCTGCAGTCAGCGTTGCAGTGAAGCAGTCTGGGTACGGTGTCCTGCTGCAGTCAGCATCACAGTGAAGCAGTCTGGGTACGGTGTCCTGCTGCAGTCAGCGTTGCAGTGAAGCAGTCTGGGTACGGTGTCCTGCTGCAGTCAGCATCACAGTGAAGCAGTCTGGGTACGGTGTCCTGCTGCAGTCAGCGTTGCAGTGAAGCAGTCTGGGTACGGTGTCCTGCTGCAGTCAGCATCACAGTGAAGCAGTCTGGGAACGGTGTCCTGCAGTCAGCGTCGCAGTGAAGCAGTCTGGGTACGGTGTCCTGCAGTCAGCGTCACAGTGAAGCAGTCTGGGTACGGTGTCCTGCTGCAGTCAGCGTTGCAGTGAAGCAGTCTGGGTACGGTGTCCTGCTGCAGTCAGCGTTGCAGTGAAGCAGTCTGGGTACGGTGTCCTGCTGCAGTCAGCATCACAGTGAAGCAGTCTGGGTACGGTGTCCTGCTGCAGTCAGCGTTGCAGTGAAGCAGTCTGGGTACGGTGTCCTGCTGCAGTCAGCGTCACTGTGAAGCAGTCTGGGTACGGTGTCCTGCAGTCAGCGTTGCAGTGAAGCTGTCTGGGAACAGTGTCCTGCTGCAGTCAGCATCACAGTGAAGCAGTCTGGGTACGGTGTCCTGCAGTCAGGATCACTGTGAAGCAGTCTGGGTACGGTGTCCTGCTGCAGTCAGCGTTGCAGTGAAGCAGTCTGGGAACGGTGCACTGCAGTCAGGATCACAGTGAAGCAGCCTGGGTACGGTGTCCTGCTGCAGTCAGCGTCACAGTGAAGCAGTCTGGGTACGGTGTCCTGCTGCAGTCAGCGTCACAGTGAAGCAGTCTGGGAACGGTGCACTGCAGTCAGGATCACAGTGAAGCAGTCTGGGTACGGTGTCCTGCTGCAGTCAGCGTCACAGTGAAGCAGTCTGGGAACAGTGTCCTGCTGCAGTCAGCGTCGCAGTGAAGCAGTCTGGGTACGGTGTCCTGCTGCAGTCAGCATCACAGTGAAGCAGTCTGGGAACGGTGTCCTGCTGCAGTCAGCGTCACAGTGAAGCAGTCTGGGAACGGTGTCCTGCTGCAGTCAGCGTTGCAGTGAAGCAGTCTGGGTACGGTGTCCTGCTGCAGTCAGCGTTGCAGTGAAGCAGTCTGGGTACGGTGTCCTGCTGCAGTCAGCATCACAGTGAAGCAGTCTGGGTACGGTGTCCTGCTGCAGTCAGCGTTGCAGTGAAGCAGTCTGGGTACGGTGTCCTGCTGCAGTCAGCGTCACTGTGAAGCAGTCTGGGTACGGTGTCCTGCAGTCAGCGTTGCAGTGAAGCTGTCTGGGAACAGTGTCCTGCTGCAGTCAGCATCACAGTGAAGCAGTCTGGGTACGGTGTCCTGCAGTCAGGATCACTGTGAAGCAGTCTGGGTACGGTGTCCTGCTGCAGTCAGCGTTGCAGTGAAGCAGTCTGGGAACGGTGCACTGCAGTCAGGATCACAGTGAAGCAGCCTGGGTACGGTGTCCTGCTGCAGTCAGCGTCACAGTGAAGCAGACTGGGTACGGTGTCCTGTTGCAGTCAGCGTTGCAGTGAAGCAGTCTGGGTACGGTGTCCTGTTGCAGTCAGCGTTGCAGTGAAGCAGTCTGGGTACGGTGTCCTGCAGTCAGCGTCACAGTGAAGCAGTCTGGGAACGGTGTCCTGCTGCAGTCAGCGTCGCAGTGAAGCAGTCTGGGTACGGTGTCCTGCAGTCAGCGTCACAGTGAAGCAGTCTGGGAACGGTGTCCTGCAGTCAGCGTCGCAGTGAAGCAGTCTGGGTACAGTGTCCTGCTGCAGTCAGCGTTGCAGTGAAGCAGTCTGGGTACGGTGTCCTGCTGCAGTCAGCGTCGCAGTGAAGCAGTCTGGGAACAGTGTCCTGCTGCAGTCAGCGTCGCAGTGAAGCAGTCTGGGTACGGTGTCTTGCTGCAGTCAGCGTCACAGTGAAGCAGTCTGGGAACGGTGTCCTGCTGCAGTCAGCGTCGCAGTGAAGCAGTCTGGGTACGGTGTCGTGCTGCAGTCAGCGTCACAGTGAAGCAGTCTGGGTACGGTGTCCTGCTGCAGTCAGCGTCACAGTGAAGCAGTCTGGGTACGGTGTCCTGCTGCAGTCAGCGTCACAGTGAAGCAGTCTGGGTACGGTGTCCTGCAGTCAGCATCACAGTGAAGCATTCTGGGTACGGTGTCCTGCTGCAGTCAGCGTCACAGTGAAGCAGTCTGGGAACGGTGTCCTGCTGCAGTCAGCGTCGCAGTGAAGCAGTCTGGGTACGGTGTCCTGCTGCAGTCAGCATCACAGTGAAGCATTCTGGGTACGGTGTCCTGCTGCAGTCAGCGTCGCAGTGAAGCAGTCTGGGAACAGTGTCCTGCTGCAGTCAGCGTCGCAGTGAAGCAGTCTGGGTACGGTGTCCTGCTGCAGTCAGCATCACAGTGAAGCATTCTGGGTACGGTGTCCTGCTGCAGTCAGCGTCACAGTGAAGCAGTCTGGGTACGGTGTCCTGCTGCAGTCAGCGTCACAGTGAAGCAGTCTGGGTACGGTGTCCTGCAGTCAGCATCACAGTGAAGCATTCTGGGTACGGTGTCCTGCTGCAGTCAGCGTCACAGTGAAGCAGTCTGGGAACGGTGTCCTGCTGCAGTCAGCGTCGCATTGAAGCAGTCTGGGTACGGTGTCTTGCTGCAGTCAGCGTCACAGTGAAGCAGTCTGGGTACGGTGTCCTGCAGTCAGCATCACAGTGAAGCATTCTGGGTACGGTGTCCTGCTGCAGTCAGCGTCACAGTGAAGCAGTCTGGGTACGGTGTCCTGCAGTCAGCATCACAGTGAAGCATTCTGGGTACGGTGTCCTGCTGCAGTCAGCGTCACAGTGAAGCAGTCTGGGTACGGTGTCTTGCTGCAGTCAGCGTCACAGTGAAGCAGTCTGGGTACAGTATCCTGCAGTCAGCATCACAGTGAAGCAGTCTGGGTACGGTGTCTTGCTGCAGTCAGCGTCGCAGTGAAGCAGTCTGGGTACGGTGTCCTGCTGCAGTCAGCGTTGCAGTGAAGCAGTCTGGGTACGGTGTCCTGCAGTCAGCGTCGCAGTGAAGCAGTCTGGGTACGGTGTCCTGCTGCAGTCAGCGTTGCAGTGAAGCAGTCTGGGTACGGTGTCCTGCTGCAGTCAGCATCACAGTGAAGCAGTCTGGGTACAGTGTCCTGCAGTCAGCATCACAGTGAAGCAGTCTGGGAACGGTGTCCTGCTGCAGTCAGCGTCGCAGTGAAGCAGTCTGGGTACGGTGTCCTGCTGCAGTCAGCATCGCAGTGAAGCAGTCTGGGTACGGTGTCCTGCTGCAGTCAGCGTCGCAGTGAAGCAGTCTGGGTACGGTGTCCTGCTGCAGTCAGCGTTGCAGTGAAGCAGTCTGGGTACGGTGTCCTGCTGCAGTCAGCGTTGCAGTGAAGCAGTCTGGGTACGGTGTCCTGCTGCAGTCAGCATCACAGTGAAGCAGTCTGGGAACGGTGTCCTGCTGCAGTCAGCGTCGCAGTGAAGCAGTCTGGGTACGGTGTCCTGCTGCAGTCAGCGTCGCAGTGAAGCAGTCTGGGTATGGTGTCCTGCAGTCAGCATCACAGTGAAGCAGTCTGGGTACGGTGTCCTGCAGTCAACGTCGCAGTGAAGCAGTCTGGGGACGGTGTCCTGCTGCAGTCAGCGTCGCAGTGAAGCAGTCTGGGTACGGTGTCCTGCAGTCAGATTAACAGTGAAGCAGTCTGGGTACGGTGTCTTGCTGCAGTCAGCGTCGCAGTGAAGCAGTCTGGGTACGGTGTCCTGCTGCAGTCAGCGTTGCAGTGAAGCAGTCTGGGTACGGTGTCCTGCAGTCAGCATCACAGTGAAGCAGTCTGGGTACGGTGTCCTGCAGTCAGCGTCACAGTGAAGCAGTCTGGGTATGGTGTCCTGCAGTCAGCGTCACAGTGAAGCAGTCTGGGAACGGTGTCCTGCAGTCAGCGTCACAGTGAAGCAGTCTGGGTACGGTGTCCTGCAGCAGTCTGCGTCGCAGTGAAGCAGTCTGGGTACGGTGTCCTGCTGCAGTCAGCATCACAGTGAAGCAGTCTGGGTACGGTGTCCTGCTGCAGTCAGCATCACAGTGAAGCAGTCTGGGTACGGTGTCCTGCTGCAGTCAGCATCACAGTGAAGCAGTCTGGGAACGGTGTCCTGCTGCAGTCAGCGTCACAGTGAAGCAGTCTGGGAACGGTGTCCTGCTGCAGTCAGCGTCGCAGTGAAGCAGTCTGGGTACAGTGTCCTGCTGCAGTCAGCGTCGCAGTGAAGCAGTCTGGGTACGGTGTCCTGCTGCAGTCAGCGTCACAGTGAAGCAGTCTGGGAACGGTGTCCTGCTGCAGTCAGCGTCGCAGTGAAGCAGTCTGGGTACGGTGTCCTGCTGCAGTCAGCGTCACAGTGAAGCAGTCTGGGTACGGTGTCCTGCTGCAGTCAGCGTCACTGTGAAGCAGTCTGGGAACGGTGTCCTGCTGCAGTCAGCGTCGCAGTGAAGCAGTCTGGGTACGGTGTCCTGCTGCAGTCAGCGTCACAGTGAAGCAGTCTGGGTACGGTGTCCTGCTGCAGTCAGCATCACTGTGAAGCAGTCTGGGAACGGTGTCCTGCTGCAGTCAGCGTCGCAGTGAAGCAGTCTGGGTACGGTGTCCTGCTGCAGTCAGCGTCACAGTGAAGCAGTCTGGGAACGGTGTCCTGCTGCAGTCAGCGTTGCAGTGAAGCAGTCTGGGTACAGTGTCCTGCAGCAGTCAGCGTTGCAGTGAAGCAGTCTGGGTACGGTGTCCTGCTGCAGTCAGCGTTGCAGTGTCGCAGTCTGGGAATGGGAGAGCTGCTTCAAAGTGATGTCAGAGGTAAGTAATATGGTAAACCACTGTAGTATATAATATGTGTATTGTGGTAAACGGTTACTGCATTACATGTAATGCGGTAAACTACTGCCCGATGGCTCCGTCTCCCCTCGGGCTCGGTATAAAGGTGGCTGGCCTCCGCCTCCGACCCAGTTCGGGATCAGAGGCCAGGAAGCTTTCTGTTTAGTTTATTAAAGCCTCAGTTACGTTCACCACTCGTCTTGTGGTCATTGATGGCACATCAATTTAATACACTAAACAGAAAGCCTCCTGGCTTTCTCCCTCTACGAGGTGCTCACCCTCTGAGTGCAAGCGGGGGGAGAGGAGCAGCAGGGGTAGAGGAGCAGCAGTGGGGAGAGAGGAGGAGCAGTAGGGAGAGAGGGGCAGCAGCAAGGGGAGAGAGGAGCAACAGAGGGGAGAGAGAGGAGCAGCAGAGGGGAGAGAGAGGAGCAGCAGCGGGGAGAGAGAGGAGCAGTGGGGAGAGAGAGGAGCAGCAGCGGGGAGAGAAGATGGTGTACCATCAATTACCACGAGACTAGAATGGTGAAACAATCGAGGCTTTATTGCACAAGGTGTTGTGCCTCCCGCAGCTGGAACCAGAATGGAATCAGCGCAGGAGAGCATACACTTTTATACGCCGCCTGCTGGGCAGAGCCAGCAGGCAGGGATTTACCATCGTACCTGTAATATACGGGCAGTACCATAATCCATATAATATACCACTAGTGGTGTCTACCACATTCACCCCCTGTTAAAAAAGGTCCGGTGGGGGTGACGGAAACATTACAGATTGAGTCTGTCTGAGGCTTTGACCCTCCGCCGCGTTCGCCTCAGTCCTGGTGGTGATGTGGGCACCGACATGGTCGCCTGTGGCTCCGGGAGCGTGTTGTCCTCGTCTTCCTCACCCCTGAAAAATCCAGTGGGAGGACGGATCCCACTGGGGTGGGAGCTGTGGTGAGGTTCGCTGGTGGGAGGGTGGGTGGTGCAGGGGTGAATGAGGCAAACGGCGGGGGGGGGGGCGATGTCAGGTCGGGGGTTGTGGGTGGGGACCCAGCGGGTGCCAGGTTCCGGAGGGAGACTGTGTCTTGGCGCTCATTGGGGTGTGCCACGTAGGCGTACTGTGGGTTTGCATGTAGGAGGTGGACTTTCTTGACCAAGAGGTCCGATTTATGGCTCCGCACATGCTTCCGGAGGAGGACGGGTCCAGGAACTGTCAGCCATGTTGGGAGCGAGACCCCGGAGGTGGACTCGCTGGGGAAGACAAACACCAGTTTGTGATGGGTCTCATTAGTGGCGGTGCAGAGACGCTACCGGATGAAGTGGAGCGCGTCGCGGGGGACCTCCTGCCAGCGGGAGACAGGGAGATTTTTAGACCGCAGTGCCAGCAGGACGGCGTTCCAGACCGTCCCGTTCTATCTCTCCACCTGCCCGTTTCCCCGGGGGTTGTAGCTGGTCGTCCTGCTCGAGGCGATGCCCTTGCTGAGCAGGAACTGACGCAGCTCATCGCTGATGAACGAGGATCCCCGATCGCTGTGGATGTAGGTGGGGAAACCGAACAGAATGAAAATGCTGTGCAGGGATTTGATTACCGTGGCAGAAGTCATGTCGGGGCATGGGATGGCGAAAGGGAACCGGGAGTACTCATCAATTATGTTGAGGAAGTACACGTTGCGATCGGTGGAGGGGAGGGGCCCTTTGAGGTTCATGCTGAGGCGCTCAAAGTGGGGGAGGTCTTCAGGTGCGCTCTATCTGGCCGGTAGAAGTGCGGCTTGCACTTTGCGCAGACTTGGCAGTCTCTGGTGACAGTCCTGACCTCCTCAATGGAGTAGGGCAGGTTGCGGGCCTTGACAAAATGGAAGAACCGGGTGGCAGACGTCATAGTGGAGAGCCCGGAGTCGGTCCACTTGTGCGCTGGCACATGTACCGCGGGATAGGGCATCAGGGGGCTCGTTGAGCTTCCCCGGGCGATACAAGATCTCATAATTATAGGGGGAGAGCTCGATCCTCCACCTCAAGATCATGTCATTTTTGATCTTGCCCCGCTGTAAGTTATTAAACATGAAGGCAACCCACCGTTGGTATCTCCTGCCGGCCAAGTAATGCCTCCAATGTCGCACAGCTTCCACAATGGCTTGGGCCTCCTTTTCGACAGAGAAGTGCCGAATTTCGGGGGCATGGAGGGTGCAGGAAAAGAAGGCCACGGGTCTGCCCGGCTGGTTGAGGGTGGCGGCCAGAACCACGTCCGATGCATCGCTCTCCACCTGAAAGGGGAGGGACTCGTCGACCGCGTGCATCGTAGCCTTGGCGATGTCCGCCTTGATGTGGTTGAAGGCCTGGCAGGCCTCAGCCATCAGGGGAAAAACTGTGGACTTGATGAGTGGGCGGGCCTTGTCCGCATAATTAGGGACCCACTGGGCGTAATACGAGAAAAAAAACCCAGGCATCGGTTCAGGGCCTTGGGGCAGTGGGGGAGAGGGAGTTCCAGGAGGGGGCGCATGCAGTCGGGGTCGGGCCCTAGGACTCCATTTTCCACGACATAGCCAAGGATGGCTAAGCGGTTGGTGCGGAACACGCATTTCTCCTTATTGTATGTGAGGTTAAGGAGTTTGGCGGTATGGAGGAATTTTTGGAGGTTTGCGTCATGGTCCTGCTGATCGTGGCCACAGATTGGGACATTATCTAGGTACGGGAAGGTGGCCTGCAGCCTGTACTGGTCAACCATTCGGTCCATCTCGCGCTGGAAGACCGAGACCCCATTGGTGACGCCGAAAGGAACTCTGAGGAAGTGATAGAGGCGGCCATCTGCTTCGAACGCAGTGTATTGGCGGTCCTCCGGGCGGATGGGGAACTGGTGGTAGGCGGACTTCAAGTTTACTGTGGAGAAAACTCAATACTGCCCAATCTGATTGACCATTTCAGATATGTGTGGGAGCGGGTACGCGTCGAGCTGCGTGTACTGGTTGATGGTCTGACTGTAGTCAATGACCATCCTGTGCTTCTCCCCAGTCTTCACCACCACTACTTGAGCTCTCCAGGGGCTGGTACTGGCCTCGATGATACCTTCCCGCAGCAGACGCTGGACCTCAGACCTGATGAAGGTCCTGTCTTGGGTACTGTACCGTCTGCTTCTGGTGGCGACGGGTTTGCAGTCCGGGATGAGTTTTGCAAACAGTGAAGGTGAATCGACCGTAAGGGTCGTGAGGCCGCAGATGGTGAGGGGGGGCAGGGGCCCACTGAATTTCAATGTAAAGCTTTGGAGATGGCATTGAAAATCCAGGCCGAGCTACAGGGCAGCCCAGAGGTGGGGGAGGATGTAGAGCCTGAAGTTGCTGAACTCTACGCCCTGGACGGTGAGGGTCGCGATACAGTACCCCCGGATTTCAACGGAATGGGATCCGGAAGCCAGGGAGATTTACTGGGTGACGGGGTGTACCGGGAGGGAACAGCGCCTTACCGTAGTGGGGTGGATTAAACTCTCTGTGCTCCCGGAGTCAAAGAGGCAGGTCGTCTCATGCCCGTTGATCTTCACCATCGTCGTAGCGGTCGGGAGGTTGCGGGGCTGAGACTGATCCAGGGTGATGGATGCGAGCTGCGGAAGATGTTGGGAGGTCCCTTGCTGATCAGCGGTGGTGGGAATAGCAGTAGGCGGTGTACGGCCAGACGAGCCGGGGTCCTGCGGCGCGGTCCAAAATGGCACCGAAGATGGCGGCGCCCACGTGGCGCACATGGCGGGCGGCATCAAAGGTGGCGGCACCCACGGGCCACACGTGGCTTGCAGTGGGGAGGATGGCGGTGCCCATGGGCTGCACGTGGCTTGTGGAGGAGAAGATGGCGGCGCCTCTGGGTCGCACATGGCTGGTGTAGAAATGCCGGGCCTGGCAAACAGAAGCAAAGTGTCCTTTCTTCCCACACCCGTTGCAGGTCGCGCTCCGCTCCGGGCAGTGCTGCCTTGGGTGTTTGCTTTGTCCACAAAAATAACACTTGGGCCCCCAGAGTTGGCTGGCTGCCGCAGGCCGCCCGCCATGTGCGCCACGTGGGCGCCGCCATCTTCGGTGCCATTTTGGACCGCGCCGCAGGACCCCGGCTCGTCAGGCGGTGCAGGCTTGCCGTGAGCTGGAGTTGGCAGCTGGTGGGGCCCACGATGCCCACGAGGGTACCGCGCGGTCAGGGATGTAGGACTCTAGGTTACGGGAGGCCACTTCTAGTGAATTTGCAAGCTGCCTAGTCTCTGCAAGATTGAACTTACCCCCTTCCAGTAGTCGCTGACAAACGTACGTAGACTGCATGCCCGTTACATAAGCGTCTCTGATTAAAGATTCGGTGTGTTGGGCTGCCGAAACTGCCTGGCAGTCACAGTTCCTACCGAGGATCTGTATAGCCCGCAAGAAATCATCCAGAGTCTCCCCGGGGAGTTGCCGTCTCGTGGCCAGGAGGTGCCTGGCGTACACTTGGTTCACTGGTTTAACGTAATGTCCCTTTAGGAGCGTCATCGCTTCGGAGTAGGTGGCCGCATCCCGGGTGAGGAGGAAAATTTCAGGGCTCACCCGCGAATAGAGGACTTGGAGGTTCTGCTAGTCCGAGGGTTCTTCAGCGGATGCTCTGAGGTAGCCTTCGAAGCAGGCTAGCCAGTGGTCGAAGGTAGACATGACGTTGGATGCGTGAAGGCTCAGCTGCAGGTGATCAGGCTTGATTAGGAGATCCAGCTTTTAAAATCTTGTGCAATAAATTGATTTACCGTCAATTACCACGAGACGAGAATGGTGAAACAATCGAGGCTTTATTGCACAAGATGTTGTGCCTCCTGCAGCTGGAACCAGAATGGAAGCAGCGCAGGAGAGCACATACTTCTATACGCCGCCTGCTGGGCGGAGCCAGAAGGCAGGGATTTACTGCTGTACCTGTAATATATGGGCAGTGCCGTAATACATACAATATACCACTAGTGGTGACTACCACAGAAGAGCAGCAGGGCGAGAGAGGAGCAGCGGGAGAGGGGGAGAGGAGGAGCAGCACCAGCGGGGGGAGAGGAGCAGGGGCGGGGGGAGAGGAGCAGTGGCCGGGGGAGAGGAGCAGTGGCAGGGGAGAGGAGCAGCAGCAGGAAGAGAAGAGAGGAAAAGCAGCAGGGGGAGAGAGGAGCAGCAGCAGGGGGAGAGGGGGAGAGGAGGAGCACCAGCGGGGGGGAGAGGAGCAGTGGCGGGCGGAGAGGTGCAGTGGCGGGCGGAGAGGTGCAGTGGCGGGGAGAGGAGCACCAGCGGGGGGAGAGGAGCACCAGCGGGGGGGAGAGGAGCAGTGGCGGGCGGAGAGGTGCAGTGGCGGGGAGAGGAGCAGCGGCGGGGGGGAGAGGAGCAGCGGCGGGGGGAGAGGAGCAGCGGCAGGGGGAGAGGAGCAGTGGCGGGGGAGAGGAGCAGCGGCGGGGGAGAGGAGCAGCGGCGGGGGGAGAGGATCAGCAGCGGGAGGAGAGGAGCAGCGGCGGGGGGAGAGGAGCAATGGCAGGGGAGAGGAGCAGCAGCGGGGGGAGAGGACCAGCAGCAGGCTGGGGAGAGGAGCACAGGGATAAGTGTATGTTAGTCCCTGTCCTATAGCAAAGCCTGGTCTCCAGTCGTCTCGCATTTCCCTGCCACTGGGTCAAGACCTCGCTCCGCTGGGACCGTGTAGTGGTTGGTGTGCAATGGCCACCCCACATTAAAATAATCCACCTCAATCCCACCCCACCCCGCCCAACTCCACCCCGCCCAACTCCACCCCGCCCAACTCCACCCCGCCCAACTCCACCCCGCCCAACTCCACCCCGCCCAACTCCACCCCGCCCAACTCCACCCCGCCCAACTCCACCCCGCCCAACTCCACCCCGCCCAACTCCACCCCGCCCAACTCCACCCCGCCCAACTCCACCCCGCCCAACTCCACCCCGCCCAACTCCACCCCGCCCAACTCCACCCCGCCCAACTCCACCCCAATCCCACCCCACCCCGCCCAACTCCACCCCACCCAACTCCACCCAACTCCACCCCGCCCAACTCCACCCCGCCCAACTCCACCCCGCCCAACTCCACCCCGCCCAACTCCACCCCGCCCAACTCCACCCCGCCCAACTCCACCCCGCCCAACTCCACCCCGCCCAACTCCACCCCGCCCAACTCCACCCCGCCCAACTCCACCCCGCCCAACTCCACCCCGCCCAACTCCACCCCGCCCAACTCCACCCCGCCCAACTCCACCCCGCCCACCCAAATTAATTTCAGAAAATTCAATGTCGCTGGACTCAAAGACCCTGAGAAGAAAGAGCTACTCAGTCGGCGCCTCACAACTAACCTGACATAACTAACAAGTCCACCTGCGAGGAGAAGCTCGGGCTCCCGACCAGGAAACAAGACTGGTTCAACAGGAACAATCAGGAAATCCAGAATTTCCTTTACCGCAAACTCAAGGTGTTCCTGAACTGGCAGCTCCACTAAAAACCGAGTGAGAGGAAACAAGCCTACAGGAAACTGAAGACCAAGGTGCAACAAAGAACCCGCGACCTAAAGTACAGATGGTAGGTAGAAAGAGCGCTGGAGACTCAGCGACTCGCTGACAACCCTATGTGTGAGGTTTCTTCAGCACAATCAAAGCCACTGATGCACGATCAATTGCACAAAGACTAAAGTTGGGTACAACTGAGGCTTTATTGCTCTAAGATGTGTGGCCTCCCACAGCAGCTGGCGAAATGGCTGCCGCATGGAGGACACACATATTTATACTCCGCCTACTGGGCGGAGCCAGCAGGCAGGGACTACCAACGTACCTGTCGTACAGGTCTTACCATACATCACCTAATAGAGGTGCAACAGTGGTTTACCACATTCACCCCCTGTTAAAATTGAGTCCGGCGGGTGTGGTGGAGAACTATGTACAACAAATGGTTTTCTTTTCACATTTACATTTACAATCCTTGACAGAGGGAGAAAAAAAATGTCTTTTGGAGTCCAGTGGACCTGTTAGAGGTTTAACCGGTCCGGGGCCTTGATGTGCCGCTGGGAGCAATGTAGAGGTGGCGGCAATGCCGATGCTGGTCTGATGTACGGTGCCTCCGGGAGCGTGCCGAAATCCTCTTCTTCCTCGGGTGTGGGCAGGGTAAGGACGGATGGTCCCGGGGGGGGGATTGCTGCTGGGTGCGCCGGGGGAGGGTGGATTGGCACCGGGCCGGGATGTGTGTGTGTGGAACCTGCTGGTGCCAGGTCCCTGAGGGAGACAGTATCCTGGCGGCCGTCGGGGTACGCCACGTAGGTATATTGGGGGTTTGCATGGAGCAATTGCACCCTTTCCACCAACGGGTCCACCTTGTGGAGTCGGACGTGCCTGCGGAGCAGGACGGGTCCTGGAGCTGCGAGCCAAATCGGGAGCGACACCCCGGATGTGGACTTCCTGGGGAAGGCAAAGAGACGTTCATGGGGTGTGTTGTTTGTAGCGGTGCACAGTAGTGACCGAATGGAGTGTAGTGCATCAGGGATGACCTACTGCCAGTGGGAGGCCGGGAGGTTCCTGGACCGTAGGGCCAGGTGGACGGCCCTCCATACCGACCCGTTCTCTCTCTCTAACTGTCTCTAACCCCGGGGGTTGTAGCTTGTCGTTCTGCTGGAGGCGATACCCCTACTGAGCAGGAACTGACACAGCTCATCACTCATAAAGGAGGATCCCCTGTCACTGTGAATGTAGGCGGGGTAACCGAACAGAGCGAAGATTGTGTTGAGGGCTTTGATGACAGTGGCAGACGTCATATCGGGGCATGGGATGGCGAATGGGAATCTGGAGTACTCATCGACCACACAGAAAATACGTGTTACGGTCGGTGGAGGGGAGGGGCTCTTTGAAATCCACGCTGAGGCGTTCAAAGGGGCGGGAGGCCTTCACCAGGTGCGCACAGTCCGGCCAGTAGAAGTGCGGCTTACATAAGAACTAGGAGCAGGAGTAGGCCATCTGGCCCCTCGAGCCTGCTCCACCATTCAATGAGATCATGGCTGATCTTTTGTGGACTCAGCTCCACTTTCTGGCCCGAACACCATAACCCTTAATCCCTTTATTCTTCAAAAAACTATCTATCTTTATCTTAAAAACATTTAATGACGGAGCCTCTACTGCTTCACTCTGCAAGGAATTTCCATAGATTCACAACCCTTTGGGTGAAGAAGTTCCTCCTAAACTCAGTCCTAAATCTACTTCCCCTTATTTTGAGGCTATGCCCCCTAGTTCTGCTTTCACCCGCCAGTGGAAACAACCTGCCCGCATCTATCCTATCTATTCCCTTCATAATCTTATATGTTTCTATAAGATCCCCCCTCATCCTTCTAAATTCCAACGAGTACAGTCCCAGTCTACTCAACCTCTCCTCTTAATCCAACCCCTTCAGCTCTGGGATTAACCTAGTGAATCTCCTCTGCACACCCTCCAGCGCCAGTACGTCCTTTCTCAAGTAAGG
The DNA here is from genome assembly GCF_047496885.1 of Scyliorhinus torazame. Taxonomy (NCBI): domain Eukaryota; kingdom Metazoa; phylum Chordata; class Chondrichthyes; order Carcharhiniformes; family Scyliorhinidae; genus Scyliorhinus; species Scyliorhinus torazame. The sequence continues at coordinate 62,143,200 of NC_092724.1, read as the reverse complement.
AGACCAAAACTGAACACAATACTCCAGGTGTGGCCTCACTAACACCTTATACAATTGCAGCATAACCTCCCTAGTCTTAAACTCCATCCCTCTACACTCCGCACAGACCTGGCAGTCCCTGGTGATTGTCCATACTTCCTCAGCGGAGTAGGGCAGATTGCGGGCCTTTATGAAATGGTACAACCGTGTGACTCCCGGGTGACAAAGGCTGTCGTGCAGGGTCCGGAGTCGGTCTACTTGTGCGCTGGCACATGTACCTCGGGATAGGGCGTCTGGGGGCTCGTTGAGCTTACCGAGGCGATGCAAAATCTCGTAATTGTAGGTGGAGTGCTCGATTCTCTACCTCAAGATTTTATCATTCTTGATCTTGCCCCGCTGTGTGTTATTGAACATGAAAGCTACCGACCATTGGTCAGTGAGGAGAGTGAATCTCCTGCCGGCAAGGTAATGCCTCCAATGCCGCACAGCTTCAACAATAGCTTGGGCCTCTTTCTCGACAGATGAGTGCCGAATTTCTGAGGCATGAAGGGTGCGGGAAAAGAATGCCACGGGTCTGCCTGCCTGATTGAGGGTGGCGGCTAGGGCGATGTCTGATGCGTCAGTCTCTACTTGAAAGGGCAGCGTCTTGTCTACTGCGTGCATCCCGGCCTTGGCGATATCGGCTCTGATACGGGCGAAGGCCTGAGGTGCCTAGGCCATCAGGGGAAAATGGGTTGACTGTATGAGTGGGCGGGCCTTGTCCGCATAGTTTGGGACCCACTGAGCGTAGTACGAAAAGAACGCCAGGCAGTGTCTGAGGGTCTTGGGGCAGTGGGGGAGGGGTAGCTCTATGAGGGGACGCATGTGGTCGGGATCGGGCCCCAGAACTCCGTTCTGGACCACATAGCCGAGGATGGCTAAGCGGTTCGTACTGAACACGCACTTCTCCTTGTTGTAGGTGAGGTTTAGGAGAGTGGCGGTGTGGAGAAATTTGGCAAGGTTGGCATTGTGGTCCTGCTGATCATGACCACAGATGGTTACGTTGTCTAGCTACGGAACGGTGGCCTGCAAACCGTACCAATTGACCATTCGGTCCATCTCCCTTTGGAAGACCCCATTGGTGACACCGAAGGGAACCCTGAGGAAGTGATTTAGGCGGCCGTCTGCCTCGAAGGTGGTCTATGGACGGTCCGATTTACAAATGGGGAGCTGGTGGTAGGCGGATTTGAGGTCTACAGTTGCGAAGACCCGGTACTGTGCAATCTGATTGACCATATCAGATATGCGTGGGAGGGGGTACGCGTCGAGCTGCGTGTACCGATTGATGGTCTGGCTGTAGTCCACGACCATTCTGTGTTTCTCCCCAGTTTTAACTACTACCCTTGGGCTCTCCAGGGGCTGTTGCTGGCCTTGATGATGCCTTCCCGAAGCAGCCGCTGGACCTCGGACCTGATGAAGGTCCTGTCCTGGGTGCTGTACCGTCTGCTCCTGGTGGCGACGGGTTTGCAATCCGAGGTTAGATTTGCGAAGAGGGAAGGCGGATCGACCTTTAGGGTCGCAAGGCCGCACACAGTGAGGGGTGGTAGGGGCCCGCCAAATTTCAGGGTTAGGCTCTGGAGGTTGCACTGGAAGTCCAAGCCGAGTAGTAGGGCAGCGCAGAGGTTAGGGAGGACGTAGAGGCGGAAGCTGCTGAATTCTACGCCCTGGACCGTGAGTGTGACCATGCAGTACCCCCGGATCGCCATGGAATGGAATCCGGAGGCCAGGGAGATTCTTTGATTGGCGGGGTGTACCGCGAGGGAGCAGCGCCTTACCGTATCCGGGTGGATGAAGCTCTCGGTGCTCCCGGAGTCCAGCAGGCAAGAGGTCACGTGTCCGTTGACTTTCACGCTGGTCGATGCGGTGGCCAGGTTGTGCGGACGAGACTGGTCGATGGTCACTGAGGCGAGTCGTGGTCTATCGTCGCTGGCGTAGGATGACGGGGAGCCCGGGGGACCCTGGTCCTGGAACGGTGGCGGTGCCCATGTGCCGTGGGGGAGACAAGATGGCGGCGCCTGAAGATCTCGAGGAGGACAAAATGGCGGCTGAAGATCTAGAGGAGTACAAAATGGTGGCGCCCATGGGCCTCACGTGGCAGGGGTTGAACAAGATGGTGGCGCCCATGGGCCGCACGTGTTGCTCGGGGGGGTAGCCCACTGGCCGTGCTTGGTCTGAGGGAGAGAAGATGGCGGCGCCCATTGTCCATAAACGAGGGGGGTGGGGCGATAGCGGTGACTGCACGAGCCTGGCACACCGCGGCAAAGTGCCCCTTCTTGCCGCAAGCCTTACAAAGGGCAGCGCGGGCCGGGCAGCATTGGCAGGGGTGTTTCTGCTGGCTGCAGAAATAACATCGGGGACCCTCGGGGTTTGCTGGCTGGTGCGTGGCGCAGGCGTATTGGCTGGCTAAGGCCCCCGCTGGAGCGGCCATCTGTGGGGTCCACGATGCGTAGGAGGGGTGGGCCGCGCGGCTGGGGGTGTAGGCCTGAACGTTACGCGAGGCGACCGTCATGGAGAGCGCTAGTTTCTTTGTATCCACTAGGTCGAGCGTGGCCCCCTCTAACAGTCGCTGGCGTATGAGGTCCGACCAAATTCCCGTAACAAACGCGTCCCACATGAGGAGGTTTGAATGTTCAGTGGCCGTATTTGCCTGATTGTCACAGTCCCAGACAAGTGGGATTGGGCCCGTCAGAAGTCTTCTACGGACTCATCAGGGAGTTGAGAGCGAGTGGCGAGTACATGCCTGGCGAAGAGCGTGTTCGTCTTCTGACCGTAATTCTCTTTGAGAAGCGGCATGGCTTCGGCGTAGTTCAGCACGTCCTGGATTAGCGGAAAGATGCTGGAGCTCAACCTCAAGTACAGGATTTGTATCTTCTGAGCCTCTGAGACAGGGGTGGAAGCCGAGTTGATGTACGCCTCGAAGCAAGCTAGCCAGTGTTGAAAGTCCATTTTGGCGTCGCTTGAATGCGGATCCAGCTGCAGGCGATCCGGTTTGATACGGAAGTCCATCTTTTGAAAATCTTAGACCACTAAATTGATGCACGATCAATTGCACAAAGACTTGAGTTGGGTACAACTGAGGTTTTATTGCTCTAAGATGTGTGGCCTCCCACAGCAGTTGGCGAAATGGCTGCCACATGGAGGACACACATATTTATTCTCCGCCTACTGGGCGGAGCCAGCAGGCAGGGACTACCAACGTACCTGTAGTACAGGTCCTACCATACATCACCTAATAGAGGTGCAACAGTGGTTTACCACAACCACCTACGGTTCGAGTACCCAGGGACCCACCCACTGAGAGACAAAAATGGAAAGGCGCCCATCAAACACCGAGGCAGTCAACACCTGCGGGAAAGAGCACTTTGAAGACCTCCTCAGCGAAGATACAGCCTTCGTCGCAAGTGCCTTTGAAACAATCCTGCAACACGCTACCCGTCACCATCTCAGCACAACCCCAGCTTGCTGTGAGGTCGAAAAAGGCATCCGACAACTGAAAAACAGCAAGGCCTCGGGCATAGATGGAATTCCGACAGAAATATTAAAATGAGGTAGAGAGGCGCTCTTGTCGAGAATCAACAACCTCGCACAGGCCTTAGACTCTGTCAACCGTGAGGGATTGCGGAATATCCTCCTCAAATTCGACTGCCCACAGAAATTCGTCACCATTCTCTGCCTGCACCACGATGACATGTAAGCCGTGATCCTCACCAACAGAACTACCACAGACCCAATGCGTGTGCAAGTCAGGGTCAAGCAGGGCTGCGTCATTGCACCAACGCTCTTCACCTTCTACACAGGAGCATCCCACCTCATCACCTTGCTGAATTGCGTTGCTGGCCTCGCTGGGCCTCGTGCCAAGAAGCTTGTGGTAATTCCCGCTCGCTGCAACACTTCTAAATCTTGCCGGAGAATCGCGATTTGATCCTCGAACTTGTATCGAGTTTTACCGGAACAAGGACAGAAATGTGAGAGTAAGGTGGAGAATTATAATGGCAAGCAACCAGGTGGTTTGGAGGTGTTCCGCAGAGTGATCACCCAGTCTGTGTCTGGTCTCCCCAATGTAGAGGAAACCACATTACGAGCAGAGAATGCGGTCTACCAACTTGAAAGAAATACAAATAAATCGCTGCTTTGCCTGAATGGTGTATTTGAGCCTCGGTCAGTGAGAAAAGAAGAGGTAAATGGATACACTTCCTGTGATTGCATGGCATGGAGCCGTGGGAAGGGGGTGAGGTGTTGGGGGTAATTGGAAGAAATGGTCCTTTGGGATGCTTGACAGGGGAGAGAGAGGTGTGTTTGGTGTAGATATCATACTGGAGGTGGTGGACGATGATCCTTTGAATGTGGAAATTCTCTCACTCTTTCCGCTTCCAGAACCGCAATAGGACTTCCAGCAATTTACAGAGCCATGAAGTACCATTATAGCCATCAGGCTCATCCAAATTCCCCTCAGCCATAAATCCTTTCTGCTCATGAACCTTAAATTGCCTCCCTCCGTCAATCCGCACACCTCTACTGCCTCTCCCAGCAGTCACACATTTGATATACTCTGTGTGCAGTGATTAAAATCTAATCTGCCTGTTCACTATTCCTCTTCCAAAATATCCCCCAACTCTTGTTTTAGGTTGTGGCACAATTAAAGCATGCACGTTTAATAAAATATTAAACAAACATTCAAGATCTGGATTCTGTAAAATATTTCCGATAGTGATTAATTTCTCCCTTTCCCAAATAAAATCTTAGCAAAATTAATGCATGCTTCACATTTCCTTTCTCAGATTTCAAGTTTAAATGTTAATCACTAGGATGGCATCTTCAACAACGCTGAACTCCGCAAGTACAGGATTAGATTCTTTGCTAGACGTTGGAGTGGAGCTCAAACTCACAGCCTCCTGAGTGGAGGGCAGAAGTTGGTTGGAGAATCTTTAAATTAAAACGTTAAAATTGTTCAACGTAACAGATGAATATTCATGTAAATAAACGATTGTATTTAAAATAGGTTATCTGAAAGATAGGTTACATGCATAATTCCATGGGTTTGCTTAAGTGGTACAGTGCAGGCTAATACCTCCATAAGAAGGATCAGAGTCTTTAACATAAGCAACCTCTATATTTCCACAGTAATTATATAAAAGTTGAGGGCTGTAATTGTAATCGTTAAATTTGACCCAGATTCCTGGAGCTGCTATTGGTTTGATGGTGGAGGGGGCATTGCAGACATACGAAAGCCAGAAGGGAACGCGCTTCACACTGTCAATCTCCCTGAGACCTCACTGCACTTTAAAAAGACTTAACTATTCGGTAGCTGAACGCCATTTTGTTTGCTGCATATATTTTGACATCTGTGCTTTAAATGCAAATTGTCATCCATGTGTGCAGGCTCTGATGTTAGAAGGGGCTGTGACAGACAGCTACAATTATACACCAGAGTACGTATTACAATTGAAACAAGTGTTATCCTGTCTGGGTGGGCCTGGGGACCTTTGCCCTCCACCCCAGGATTGCCTGTGGCAGAATCTGGGAAAATGTCAAACAACCAGCAAACTTAATTGCTCCCAAATTATTAGCTTTCTCCTACAGCTTACATGCATTCCCTGTTTTCTTTTTACTTATGAGCCCACATTCTGATTGACAGACACTGCAAACACACCAAGAGAAATATGGAACCTCTGACCTTCTTGATATGTACAGAAGACATGTTCATCCACGGCTGCATGCAGGCTGACACCGGGTGTGTGCCATCTCATTCTCAGAGGACGACAGTCAGGGTGTCAAATTCTAAGTCTCGACTTTGAGCTGCCGCCTCTCCTGCCTGACATCCTGATGTGTTGTCTCTTTTCTGGGCCCTGATGTTGTTCTGCTCCTTTCTTGCTCTAATTCATATAATATAATATTGCTGCCTTTTCATCAAATTTTCATGTAAGATTTGTGTGCATTGCCTCACAGTATAGAGCACCCTATCCCACCATCTTGCCAAACTCCCCCTCTCTAACTCCTCAATAGAGATGCACAGTCACAAATAGTTGTTAGGCCAGTTGATAACTTGCTGACTCAACGGTGAGACAGTTATCTGTTTAACTCTGCCAGCACACGGAGCATATCATCTACACTAATACTTCACCATAATGTTGCATTTTCAGAGGTCAGCCTTCATCTGCTCATTCGAATGGACAGAAAAGATGTCAAGGTATTATCTGAGCTGCGTGTGTCCGAGGTTGAGGGGGTTCTGGCGGGTATGTCCGAGATTCTGGTTGTGGGGGTGGCTCCGAGTCCGAAGGTGGCGATATTCGGTATATCGGAAGATCTGGGAGTCCAGGTGGCAAGAGAGACCGGTGTATTGGCTTTTGTCTCCCTGATAACCCCGGTGATGGATCTTGAGCTGGTGGGACTCGGAGCTGCCGAAGCCGGGGATGTGGATGACCTGCCAGAATTCCTGCATTTGGAGAAGGTCAAGTCCGCCTTGGGGGATTGGAGAAGGGGTTCACCCGGAGATGGGCCCTGTTCATTGATTTCTTCAAGGTGAATTGAGGGGGTGGCAGGGTGGGGGTGGGAGGGGAGGGTAGCGGGAGTATAAGGGGGAGAATTAGGAAGGCGACGTGTGTTGGGTTTTTGGTATCAGGGGGATGTTGGGGGCCAGTGGTTTATCTTCATGTTGATGGTTGGTCTTCTGATATTTTCATGTATATACGTAAAATGCCTTTAATAAAAATATATATATTTTTAAAGGTAGTTTTTGCAGCTGTTCTTATGTTCAACCAGTCAATATTCATCCTTCAAGCAAGACCACAAATTGGCTGATGTGCCAGCCTACCTATTCAACGATGTCTACACTTCAGACGTTCTGATGTTAACTCTTTTCTAACGTTAACTCTTTTCTCTCTCCACAATTCCACCTGAGCATTTCCTGCTTTAATTTCAGATTTCCATTAACCGCAGTATTTTGCTTTTAATTCAAAAGTAATTAATTGCTTATGAAGCAATTTTAGGAATTCCTGAGGATATGACAAATGCAAATCCGTTTTATAAGCACTCTCCATTCCAGAAAAGCCTCAACTTCCACCACCATCACACCCCCATTCGAATTCTAGAAAGCCTAAATTCTTCCATTACTTTCAAGAGCTATGCATTGTCCTAGGTACTTTCAACAATAATGTTAGACCATAAGACATAGGAGCAAAATTAGGCTATTTGGCCTAAGTCTGCTCTGCCATTCAATCATGGCTGATATTTTCTCATCCCCATTCTCCTGCCTTCTCACCCTTACCCCAATCCCCTTATTAATCATGAACCTATCTATCTCTGTCTTTCAGACACTCAGCGATTTGGCCTCCACAGCCTTCTGTGGCAATGAGTTCCACAGATTCACCACCCTCTGGCTGAGGAAATTCCTCCTCATCTCAGTTTTAAAGGATCGTCCGTTTAGTCTGAGGCTGTGCCCTCGGGTTCTAGTTTCTCCTACTAGTGGAAACATCCTCTCCATGTTCACTCTATCTAGACCACTCAGTAATCTAAAAGTTTCAATGAGATCCCCCCATCCTTCTAAACTCCATCGCAGTTTGCTCCTCACATTACAAGTCCTTCATTCTGGGGATCATTCTTGTGAACCTTCTTTGGACCCTCTCCAAGGCCAGCACAGCCTTCCTTAGATATGGGGCCCAAAACTGCTCACAATATTCCAAATGGGTCTGACCAGAGCCTTATAAACTATAAAGCCTCAACAGTACATCATTGCTCTTGTTTTCTAGCCTCCTTGACACGAATGTCAACATCGCATTTGTCTTCCGAACTGCCAACTCAACTTGAATGTTAACCTTAAGAGAATCCTGCACTAGGACTCCTGAGTCCCTTTGCGCTTCTGATTTCCGAAGCCTTTTCCCATTTAGAAAATAGTCTCTGCCTCTATTCTTCCTACCGAAGTGCATAACCTCACACCTTTCCACATTGTATTCATCTGCCACTTCTTTGCCCACTCTCCTAGCCTGTCTAGGTTCTTCTGCAGCCTCCCTGCTTCCTCAACACAATCTGTCTCATACATATCTGCAAACTTAGCAACAATACCCTCAGTTCCTTCTTCCAGATCATTAATGTATATCATGAATAGCTGTGATCCCAACACTGACCTCTGCAGAACACCACTAGTCACCGGCTGCCATCCTGAAAAGGACCCCTTTATCCCCACTCTCTGCCTTCTGTCAGTCACCAATCCTCTATCCATGCCAGCACCTTGTGCCTAATAGCATGGTTCTTATCCTATTTAGCAGCCTCCTGTACGGCACCTTGTCAAAGACCTTCGGAAATCCAAATAGATTACCTCCACTGGTTCTCTTTTGTCTAACTTCCTCATTACCACCTCAAAGAATTTCAACAGATTTGTCAGGCATAATCTCCAATTGATGTACCCGTGCTGACTCAGTCCTATTTTACCATGCACTTCTAAGTACTCCGCAATCTCATCCTTAATAATAGACTCTAAAATCTTACTAACGACCAAAGTCAGGCTAACCGCCCCTTAATTTCCTGTCTTCTGCCTCCTTCCCTTTTTAAATAGGGGTGTCACATTAGCCATTTTCCAATCCTCTGGTTCCTTTCCTGCCTCCAGTGATTCCTGAAAGATCACCACCAATGCCTCCACAATCTCCTCAGCCACCTCCTTCAGAACAGTGGGGTGTAGTCCACCTGGTCCGGGTTACTTATCCATCTTCAGACCTTTCAGTTTTCCCTTCTCCTTAGTGATGGCCATTATACTCCTCTCTGCACCTGACTCTCTTGAAGTTCTGGTATGCCACTGGTGTCTTCCACTGTGAAGACTGATGCAAAATCCCTATTCAGTTCTTCTGCCATTTCTTTGTTCCCAATGACTATTTCTGCAGCCTTATTTTCCAGTGGTCCAATATCCATTCTTGCCTCTCTCTTACCTTTAATATGTCGAAAAAAACCTCTTGCAATCTTCTTTTATATTACTAACTAGCTTACACTTATATTTCATCTTCTGCCATTGCTGTTCCACTGTCCTCCCTGCTAGGGTCCCCTTCCAATCAACTCTGGCCAGCTCCTCCCTCATGTCTTTGTAGTTACCTTTATTCAATTGCAAAACTGTTACATCTGATTCTAGCTTCTCCCTCTCAAACTGCAGGGTGAATTCTATCATATTGTGGTCACTGCTCCCTAAGGGTTCCTTCACCTTAAGTCCCCTAATCAAGTCTGCCTATTGTCGAAATAGAGTTAAGAGGGAAATCAGGAGGGCAAAAAGGGGACATGAAATTGCTTTGGCAAATAATGCAAGGGAGAATCCAAAGAGATTCTACAGATACATAAAGGGGAAAAGAGTAACTAGGGACAGAGTAGGGCCTCTTAAGGATCAACAAGGACATCTATGTGCAGAGCCACAAGAGTTGGGTGAGATCCTGAATGAATATTTCTCATCGGTATTCACGGTGGAGAAAGGCATGGATGTTAGGAAACTAAGGGAAATAAATAGTGATGTCTTGAGAAGTGTGCATATTACAGAGGAGGAGGTGCTGGAAGTCTTAAAGCGCATCAAGGTAGATAAATCCCCGGGACCTGATGAAATGTATCCCAGGATGTTGTGGGAGGCTAGGGAGGAAATTGCGGGTCCCCTAACAGAGATATTTGAATCATCGGCAGCCACAGGTGAGGTGCCTGAAGATTGGAGAGTGGCGAATGTTGTGCCCTTGTTTAAGAAGGGCAGCAGGGAAAAGCTTGGGAACTACAGACCGGTGAGCCTAACGTCTATAGTAGGTAAGTTGCTGGAAGGTATTCTGAGAGACAGGATCTACAAGCATTTAGAGAGGCAAGGACTGATTCGGGGCAGTCAGCATGGCTTTGTGCGTGGAAAACCATGTCTCACAAATTTAATTGAGTTTTTTGAGGGGGTGACCAAGAAGGTAGATGAGGGCAGTGCAGTAGACGTTGTCTACATGGACTTTAGCAAAGCCTTTGACAAGGTACCGCATGGTAGGTTGTTGCAGAAGGTTAAAGCTCACGGGATCCAGGGTGAGGTTGCCAATTGGATTCAAAATTGGCTGGACGACAGAAGGCAGAGGATGGTTGTAGAGAGTTGTTTTTCAAACTGGAGGCCTGTGACCAGTGGTGTGCCTCAGGGATCGGTGCTGGGTCCACTGTTATTTGTGATTTATATTAATGATTTGGATGAGAATTTAGGAGGCATGGTTAGTAAGTTTGCAGATGACACCAAGATTGGTGGCACAGTGGATAGTGAAGAAGGTTATCTAGGATTGCAACGGGATCTTGATCAATTAGGCCAGTGGGCCGACGAATGGCAGATGGAGTTTAATTTAGATAAATGTGAGGTGATGCATTTTGGCAGATCGAATCAGGCCAGGACCTACTCAGTTAATGGTATGGCGTTGGGGAGAGTTATAGAACAAAGAGATCTAGGAGTACAGGTTCATAGCTCCTTGAAGGTGGAGTCGCAGGTGGACAGGGTGGTGAAGAAGGCATTCGGCATGCTTGGTTTCATTGGTCAGAACATTGAATACAGGAGTTGGGACGTCTTGTTGAAGTTGTACAAGACATTGGTACGGCCACACTTGGAATACTGTGTGCAGTTCTGGTCACCCTATTATAGAAAGGATATTATTAAACTAGAAAGAGTGCAGAAAAGATTTACTAGGATGTTGCCAGGACTTGATGGTTTGAGTTATAAGGAGAGGCTGGATAAACTGGGACTTTTTTCCCTGGAGCGTAGGAGGCTTAGGGGTGATCTTATAGAGGTCTATAAAATAATGAGGGGCATAGATAAGGTAGATAGTCAACATCTTTTCCCAAAGGTAGGGGAGTCTAAAACTAGAGGGCATAGGTTTAAGGTGAGAGGGGAGAGATTCAGAAGGGCCCAGAGGGGCAATTTCTTCACTCAGAGGGTAGTGAGTGTCTGGAATGGGCTGCCAGAAGTAGTAGTAGAGGCGGGTACAATTGTGTCTTTTAAAAAGCATTTAGATAGTTACATGGGTAAGATGGGTATAGAGGGTTATGGGCCAAGTGCGGGCAACTGGGACTAGCTTAATGGTAAAAACTGGGCGGCATGGACTGGTTGGGCTGAAGGGCCTGTTTCCATGCTGTAAACTTCTATGATTCTATGATTCTATGATTACACATCACCAAATCCAGAATTGCCTGTTCCCTAGTGGGTTCTACCACAAGCTGCTCCAAAAATCCATTTCGTAGACATTCCACAAATTCCTTTTCTTGGGATCTGCTACCAACCTGATTTTCCAGTCCACCTGCATATTGAGGTATCCCAGGGTTATTTTAATATTGCCTTTCCTTTTTATTTTTTGTTAATTTTTTTTTTAAATAAGTAAAAGAGTACCCAATTATTTTTTTTCCAATTAAGGGGCAATTTAGTGTGACCAATCCACCTAACCTGCACATCTTTGGGTTGTGGGGGTGACACCCACGCAGACACGGGGAGAATTTGCAAACTCCACACAGACAGTGACCCGGGGCCAGGATCGAATCCGGGTCCTCAGCGCCGTGAGATAGCAGTGCTAGCCACTGCGCCACACGCCACCCCTAATATTGCCTTTCCTCTATGCCTTTTCAGTCTCCTGATTTATTTTCTGCCCCACATCCTGACTATTGCTCGGGTCCTGTACATAACTCCCATCAGGGTTTTTTTCCTTTGCGATTCCTCAACTCTCCCCGCACATATCCTTGCATTGCTGGTTTAGCTCAGTGGGCTAGACAGCTGGTTTGTAATGAAGAAGAAGGCCAGCAGCGCAGGTTCAATTCCCATACCAGCTTACCCGAACAGGTGCCGGAATGTGGCGATGAGGGGCTTTTCACAGTAACTTCATACTTGTGACAACAAAAGATTATTATTATTTAGATCCCAGCCCTGATCCTCTAGCAGCCACAATATCATACCTGCCAATTTCAAGGTTTGCTACAAGCTCGTTTACCTTGTTCCGTATACTGTGTACATTTAGGTACAACACCCTCAGTCCTCCTATGGCCACCCTCTTTCTCATAGTTGTCCCCTTTTTTTGCTGTGCCTGATGTTAAATTCCTGCCGTTTTTTTATACTCTCTGTTCTATTACCTGTTCTGGAAATTTTACTAACCTCTCCTGACCCCTCGGCCCCTTTAACTCGTTTAATGTCCTTGTCATTAACCTGCACTCTCACTCTCACCTTTAACTTTGGTTTTCTAATTTTCCATACAATTGAAACCTCCCCCCCAACTATTTAGTTTAAATGCCTACCTACAGCCCTAGTTATGTGATTCGCCAAGACTCTGGTCCCAGCTTGATTTAGGTGAAGACTGTACCATCGGAACAGTTCCCTTGTAACAGGGTTTCCTTTACTCCACAACAGTCTGGTATTGGGTGTCACAGATAACTGCGGGTGTCTCTCTCTTGCAGGTGTTGAAACCACAACCCGGAAGTGTCGCACTGGGACAGCTTTGCAAGAGAGAGGGAACAAGTCTCACTGTTTATACCTAACCAGTGGGATTGTCCTTATGCCGCTCTAATTACCTTGACTGCCACCTACGCCTGTGTGAGTCTCTCTCCTGTTGATGGTGAAATGTCACCCGGAAGCGCCCCACTAAGTGCAACTTCACAAGACAGAGAGAAAGAGGGACCACATTTTATCCCTAACCGTAGCCTCTCTTGAGTGAACGTGTTTGAAGCGCTCGGATTCCTTTTGGGTCCTCGACTCTGGAATTATGTTCTGGCAATTATTGTGACTCAACCAGAGCGGACAGTGAAAGAAAGGTGAGACCACAGCAATGGTAGATTTAAAAATAAATAATTTATTCAAGAAAATTGGGCCCTCCACAACTCAGACTATACCGCAGAAACAACGGTTATAAAAATACTATGGGAAGCAAGAAACAAAACGGCATATCGGAAATTCTTACTTTTACACACGTTTACTTAAACACACACAAGTATATATATATATCCACTGAACCACCCCAACCTCAATAATCTAACCTAATTGGGAGTTTCTGTGGGCTGAGGGAGTACACTCACCGTTCCCAGGAAGAATAGTTAAACCGGCATGGATGTCTCTTGCTCTTCAAAAACTGACTGGTCCGTTTGGCTGCTGGGCCTTGATCCTGGTGTTCATTTGATCTTGTAGTCTGATGGAAGCTTCGTAGCAAGTGAAGAGAGAGCCAAGCAAGAGCGCAAGAGCTTCTGAGTCCCGTATTTTTAAGGGCAAAAACCTGAATGGAGCTGACTGGCCCCGCCCACAGGTGAGCTCCAGGACAAATGCCCGCTAATTGCTGACAGGATGAAAATTGATTTGATCAGTTTCTCCACAAAAAGTTCCATAATGTCTCCGGAGACCTCTGATCTCTTGCAAATGGCTCAAGTAGATGTTGGGGACAACTTTAATCATTTTCCCATTAGTATAGTGTGATTTCGTCTGGCCAGGGCAAAACTCATTTCCATCCCATTGTTTCTCTTGGCGTGAATTTGGACCATTTAGATCTTCCCGCATAATTTTTCCACTGGCACTGTCATGACTCATGGCCCTGTTTTGTTCCTATCCGAGATGAGTCTTCAGGATGTATAGTCTGCTGTCTGCCTGCAGACATGGATTCTGTTTTCTGTACAGCATTTGTCCTTTTAAAATGGAATATATCCTTTCCAATTTTGTCCAGTTTACGTTTGTTTAACTGATGAGTTGCTATAACTTACACCCTGCAGTACTGATGCCAATGTCCCATGAATTCAAACCCTTTCTCTGACACCTTTGAGTGACGTATTTACCTAATCTTATTGACCATGTTGCCAATTAGCTTGTGGTTCAGGTCATAATCCGACATTTCCGCAAAGAGTGCAAAGAGAGCCAGGTGTTTACAGGAAGTGTAGCTGACTGGGAGCAGAGTCGGAGGGCGGAGATCTAGTTAGTCCACACAGCAGCTATATTCTTTAAGGTAAGAGGGGATGGAGGCTAGGCCAGTTACATGCTCCTCCTGTAGGATGTGGGTGGTGAGGGATACCACCGGTGTCCCCACTGACTATACCTGCGGGAAGTGCACCCAACTTCAGCTCCTCAAAGACCGTGTTAGGGAACTGGAGCTGAAGCTGGATGAACTTCGGATCATCCGGGAGGCAGAGGGGGTGATTGAGAAGAGTTACAGGGAGGTAACCACACCCAAGGTACAGGACAAGAATAGCTGGGTTACAGTCAGGGGGAAAAAAACAAACAGGCAGACAGTGCAGGGATCCCTCGTGGCCGTTCCCCTTCAAAACAAGTATACCGTTTTGGATGCTGTTGGGGGGATGACCTACCGGGGGAAGGCCCTAGCGGCCAGGTCTCTGGCACTGAGTCTGGCTCTGGGGCTCAGAAGGGAAGGGGGGAGAATAGAAAAGCAATAGTTGTAGGAGATTCAATGGTTAGGGGAATAGATAGGAGATTCTGTGGTCGCGAGCGAGACTCCCGGAAGGTATGTTGCCTCCCGGGTGCCAGGGCCAGGGATGTCTCGGATCGTGTCTTCGGGATCCTTAAGGGGGAGGGGGAGCAGCCAGAAGTCGTGGTGCACATTGGTACCAACGACATAGGTAGGAAAAGGGGTGTGGAGGTAATAAACAAGTTTAGGGAGTTAGGCTGGAAGTTGAAAGTCAGGACAGACAGAGTTGTCATCTCTGGTTTGTTGCCGGTGCCACGTGATAGCGAGGCTAGGAATAGGGAGAGAGTGCAGTTGAACACGTGGCTGCAGGAATGGTGTAGGAGGGAGGGCTTCAGGTATTTGGATAATTGGAGCGCATTCTGGGGAAGGTGGGACCTGTACAAGCAGGACGGGTTGCATCTGAACCAGAGGGGCACCAATATCCTGGGAGGGAGGTTTGCTAGTACTCTTCGGGAGGGTTTAAACTAATTTGGCAGGGGAATGGGAACCGGATTTGTAGTCCAGCAACTAAGGTAGCCGATATTCAGGACGCCAAAGCATGTAATGAGGCAGTGGGGAAGGGAACACTGACAAAGGAGAGTATTTGCAGGCACGGAGATGGGTTGAAGTGTGTATACTTCAACGCAAGAAGCATCAGGAATAAGGTGGGTGAACTTAAGGCATGGATCGGTACTTGGGACTACGATGTGGTGGCCATCACGGAAACTTGGATAGAAGAGGGGCAGAAATGGTTGTTGGAGGTCCCTGGTTATAGAAGTTTCAATAAGATTAGGGAGGGTGGTAAAAGAGGTGGGGGGGTGGCATTATTAATTAGAGATAGTATAACAGCTGCAGAAAGGCAGTTCGAGGAGTATCACCCTATTGAGGTAGTATGGGTTGAAGTCAGAAATAGGAAAGGAGCAGTCACCTTGTTAGGAGTTTTCTATAGGCCCCCCAATAGTAGCAGAGATGTGGAGGAACAGATTGGGAAACAGATTTTGGAAAGGTGCAGAAGTCATAGGGTGGTAGTCATGGGCGACTTTAACTTCCCAAATATTGAGTGGAAACTCTTTAGATCAAATAGTTTGGATGGGGTGGTGTTTGTGCAGTGTGTCCAGGAAGCTTTTCTAACACAGTATGTAGATTGTCCAACCAGAGGAGGGGCAATATTGGATTTAGTACTGGGTAATGAACCAGGGCAAGTGATAGATTTGTTAGTGGGGGAGCATTTTGGAGATAGTGACCACAATTCTGTGACTTTCACTTTAGTAATGGAGAGGGATAGGTACGTGCAACAGGGCAAGGTTTACAATTGGGGGAAGGGTAAATACGATGTTGTCAGACAAGAATTGAAGTGCATAAGTTGGGAACATAGGCTGGCAGGGAAGGACACAAGTGAAATGTGGAACTTGTTCAAGGAACAGGTGCTACGTGTCCTTGATATGTATGTCCCTGTCAGGCAGGGAAGAGATGGTCGAGTGAGGGAACCATGGTTGACAAGAGAGGTTGAATGTCTTGTTAAGAGGAAAAAGGTGACTTATGTAAGGCTGAGGAAACAAGGTTCAGACAGGGCATTGGAGGGATACAAGATAGCCAGGAGGGAACTGAAGAAAGGGATTAGGAGAGCTAAGAGAGGGCATGAACAATCTTTGGCGGGTAGGATCAAAGAAAACCCCAAGGCCTTTTACACATATGTGAGAAATATGAGAATGACTAGAGCGAGGGTAGGTCCGATCAAGGACAGTAGCGGGAGATTGTGTATTGAGTCTGAAGAGATAGGAGAGGTCTTGAACGAGTACTTTTCTTCTGTATTTACAAATGAGAGGGGCGATATTGTTGGAGAGGACAGTGTGAAACAGATTGGTAAGCTCGAGGAAATACTTGTTAGGAAGGAAGATGTGTTGGGCATTTTGAAAAACTTGAGGATAGACAAGTCCCCCGGGCCTGACGGGTTATATCCAAGGATTCTATGGGAAGCAAGAGATGAAATTGCAGAGCCGTTGGCAATTATCTTTTCGTCCTCACTGTCAACAGGGGTGGTACCAGGGGATTGGAGAGTGGCGAATGTCGTGCCCCTGTTCAAAAAAGGAACTAGGGATAACCCTGGGAATTACAGGCCAGTTAGTCTTACTTCGGTGGTAGGCAAAGTAATGGAAAGGGTACTGAAGGATAGGATTTCTGAGCATCTGGAAAGACACTGCTTGATTAGGGATAGTCAGCACGGATTTGTGAGGGGTAGGTCTTGCCTTACAAATCTTATTGAATTCTTTGAGGAGGTGACCAAGCATGTGGATGAAGGTAAAGCAGTGGATGTAGTGTACATGGATTTTAGTAAGGCATTTGATAAAGTTCCCCATGGTAGGCTTATGAAGAAAGTAAGGAGGCATGGGATAGTGGGAAATTTGGCCAGTTGGATAACGAACTGGCTAACCGATAGAAGTCAGAGAGTGGTGGTGGATGGCAAATATTCAGCCTGGATCCCAGTTACCAGTGGCGTACCGCAGGGATCAGTTCTGGGTCCTCTGCTGTTTGTGATTTTCATTAATGACTTGGATGAGGGAGTTGAAGGGTGGGTCAGTAAATTTGCAGACGATACGAAGATTGGTGGAGTTGTGGATAGTAAGGAGGGCTGTTGTCAGCTGCAAAGAGACATAGATAGGATGCAGAGCTGGGCTGAGAAGTGGCAGATGGAGTTTAACCCTGAAAAGTGTGAGGTTGTCCATTTTGGAAGGACAAATATGAATGCGGAATACAGGGTTAACGGTAGAGTTCTTGGCATTGTGGAGGAGCAGAGAGACCTTGGGGTCTATGTTCATACATCTTTGAAAGTTGCCACTCAAGTGGATAGAGCTGTGAAGAAGGCCTATGGTGTGCTCGCGTTCATTAACAGAGGGATTGAATTTAAGAGCCGTGAGGTGATGATGCAGCTGTACAAAACTTTGGTAAGGCCACATTTGGAGTACTGTGTACAGTTCTGGTCGCCTCATTTTAGGAAGGATGTGGAAGCTCTGGAAAAGGTGCAAAGAAGATTTACCAGGATGTTGCCTGGAATGGAGAGTAGGTCTTACGAGGAAAGGTTGAGGGTGCTAGGCCTTTTCTCATTAGAGCGGAGAAGGATGAGGGGCGACTTGATAGAGGTTTATAAGATGATCAGGGGAATAGATAGAGTAGACAGTCAGAGACTTTTTCCCCAGGTGGAACACACCATTACAAGGGGACATAAATTTAAGGTGAAAGGTGGAAGATATAGGAGGGATATCAGAGGTAGGTTCTTTACCCAGAGAGTAGTGGGGGCATGGAATGCACTGCCTGTGGAAGTAGTTGAGTCAGAAACATTAGTGACCTTCAAGCAGCTGTTGGATAGGTACATGGATTACGGGAAAATTATATAGTGTAGATTTATTTGTTCTTAAGGGCAGCACGGTAGCATTGTGGATAGCACAATTGCTTCACAGATCCATGGTCCCAGGTTCGATTTCGGCTTGGGTCATTGTCTGTGTGGAGTCTGCACGTCCTCCCCGTGTCTGCGTGGGTTTCCTCCGGGTGCTCCGGTTTCCTCCCACAGTCCAAAGATGTGCGGGTTAGGTGAATTGGCCAATGATAAATTGCCCTTAATGTCCAAATTGCCCTTGGTGTTGGGTGGAGGTGTTGAGTTTGGGTAGGGTGCTCTTTCCAAGAGCTGGTGAAGACTCAGGGGGCCGAATGGCCTCCTTCTGCACTGTAGATTCAATGATAATCTATGATTAATCTAGGACAAAGGTTCGGCACAACATCGTGGGCCGAAGGGCCTGTTCTGTGCTGTATTTTCTATGTTCTATGTTCTATAATCCAGAGATTATTTCCTTTTTGATTCTGCTTTTTAATTTAGCCGCTGCTGCTCATATTCCTTCAACAGATCCTCTATTCTTGTTTCACCTATGTCGTTGATACCAAGTGGACCACAGCAACTGGATCTTTACCCTCCCACTCCAAGTTCCTCTGCAGCCTGGGGTGATGTGCCTGTGCACAGTTCTGCATTTAGTTAGTAATGCGACCTCCAACCAGCTGGTGGCGATAGAGATCCCTCACATGATTCAACACACCCAGCAGTTGGTAGTAAGACGTACAAGAAGATAGTCGTACTTAGAATAGCTCGCGGAGAATTCAATGAATTCATTTAGTAGCCATCATCTGTATTATAGTTCACTAGTTATCTTTTCCAACTGTTTATTAATAAATCATCTTTATAGTTAATCGATTATATGTTCTGTGTACATCATTACAACGGTTACATCACAGAACACAACATGGTACCAGGAGTGCGGAACACTAAAAGATAATGACAGAGAAGACGGGGCAAAATAGGCTGAGGAGCAAAAAGAGAAGAGTCTTCCACCGACCTGGTGAAATACGACCATCTGCCATTCAATGCAACAAAAGATGATGAAATTTGAGATGGAGAGTTTGGAGGCACCTCACCAGCTTCAAGTCTCGGGTAACATAGATGAAAATTGGCGTGGGTTCCAGCAGCAATTTAGACTCTATGTTGCAGCCCTTGGCCTGCAGGCACAGCCTGATGAGAGGCATAGTGCATTGCTGCTCATGGTAGCAGGTCCTCAAGCAATAGAACTATACAATACCTTTGACAGTGCAGTAAAGAGGAAAGCAAGAGCTACGATGAGGTGACAAAGTACTTTGATCGGCATTGCTGTCTGAAGAAAAACAAAACATTTGAACACCACATATTTTGTACGGGTACCCAAAAAGCAGGAAAACCTTTTGATAGCTTTGTAACCGATTTGCGGCTGAAGGCGCAGTCATGTAATTTTAGTATGCTGAAATCATTGATGATCCGCGACCAGATAGTGTTTGGGATATTAAATGACAAAGTATGTGAGAGATTATTACAGGAAGAAGGCCTAAGATCTGCTATCAAGATCTGCCATGCGGGTGAGCTGGCTGCACTTCAGATTAGTACGTTCAACCAAAACAACTTTTGGCGCCAATCTAGAAGAAGACACCAGCACCATCGGCACTGTGACACAGTTCAATAAAAAACTTGGTCTCGGGCAGCACGGTGGCGCAGTGGTTAGTGCTGCTGCCTCACAGCGCCAAGGTCCCAGGTTCGATCCCGGCTCTGGGTCACTGTCTGTGTGGAGTTTGCACATTCTCCCCATGTTTGCGTGGGTTTCACCCCCGCAACACAAAAAGATGTGCAGGGTAGGTGAATTGGCCACGCTAAATTGCCCCTTAA
This sequence comes from Scyliorhinus torazame, assembly GCF_047496885.1. NCBI lineage: Eukaryota > Metazoa > Chordata > Chondrichthyes > Carcharhiniformes > Scyliorhinidae > Scyliorhinus > Scyliorhinus torazame. Next base: position 62,123,565 of record NC_092724.1, on the reverse strand, counting down.
TTGGAAAAAATGAATTGGGTACTCTAAATTTTTTTTTAATTTTAAAACTTGGTCTCAGTGTGGGCGGCCATTTTAAGCGGCCAACCGGGTCCGCCATCTTGTGCCAGTGATGTGACAATTGTCATGGACCACGGCAATGTCCAGCATTTGGGAAAGTATGTTCCAAATGTAGCCGTACAAATCATTTTGCAAAGCAATGTCTTTCGCATCCTACAGTGGACCAAACAGGGTCAGCCAATGCAGTTGATGAGATGTCCCTTGAAGAACGGTTTTTCATTGATCTGATTACAACTAAGGACACGATGAGTCCGACTATGAAAAGTGAAGAAGTCTTACTGACCAGTTGTGACAATAGTGATGATGAAGCTGATACCACTAAAGGCAGATGAACAATTCCAGTGATGCTGAATGACACTTTGATAAAATGCAAGCTCGACACAGGAGTGAGTGCCAACCTCCTTGGTCTGTCCAATTTGCATGGGCTGCGGGTTAAACCAAAATTCGTCAATCAAACAAGACTGCTAAAAGACTACAGTGGGAATTAAATTGTGACGCTTGGTGTATGTGAACTTGAAGTATGGGTACACAACAGAAGTCACATCATGCCATTTTCCATTGTGGACACGGAACACGAGTCCATCAAAGAACAGACGCGTGTGAGGCCCTGAACCTAGTTGAGCGGCTGTACATTCCAGGCAATGCTGCGATGGAGGACAATTGTGACTGGCAGCGAGATATCATGGCGCTGTTATCCAATGAGAAACACACAAAAGTTAAAGTGGAGGACGGCAAACCAGATGAAGAGATGTAAGAGCCAAAGGGAATTCCAGAATTCTGGTTGACAGTCTTTAAAAATGAGGATGTGTTCAGTGGCATGGTACAGGAGCATGATGAGCCTATCCTAAAGCATCTACAAGATGTGAATGTAAAATTTTCAGATCCTGGACAGCCAATAAGCTTCACCCTGAAGTTCAAGTTTGAGCCAAAAGTGTATTTCACAAACGAGGTACAGACAAAAACAAACAGATGGAGTCGCATCCTGATGGGTCAGACGTTTTCATCTTTCAAATCACAGGCTGCACAGGGTGCTAGATCGACTGGAAGAATGAACAAAACGTCACATTGAAAATCATTAAAACGAAGCAGACCACTGGTACAAGTTATGAAAACTGTAGCAAATGACTCTTTCTTCCATTCCTTTAGTCCTCCATATGTTCCAGAGCACGGAGAGCTGGATTAAGGTTCTGCAGCAAGACTCGCAGCTAACTTGGAAATGGTCACTTCTTGCATGAACACATAATTCCACGAGCACTGTTATACTTTACGGAAGAAAATGATGATTACGAGGATGATAATTACGATGACAACGATTACGATGAGGAAAATGAAGAATCAGATGATGAGCCAGAAGAGGAAGACTATGAAAATCTATTCAATTTATTTGGCGGCAGTGACGAGGTTATCGCAATGGACGCCCAGGCTGCACAGCACAACGATTAGCGTGAAAGCTATAAGATGGCTTATTCAGAGGCTGAAAGTGAGACTGCAGTATCAGACACATCAGATGACAGCAACTCAACTACGAACAGTCTGATAACTGAAGAAATAATCCCCATTCTGAAGAAACTGGCTCATCTCCTGAACATGAAATGGTTCTTGCTGCAGACTCCCCAATACTCGAGGCCACCCCCTCCAGAGATGTGCTAGAAGAGCAGGTACATCTGCTTACAGTTCTACAACGACAGACGAAACATATATCATCCTAGCAGATGAGGATGAGCCACTAATTGGCTCTTCAGCAAAGACCATAAGACCATAAGACATAGGAGCGGAAGTAAGGCCATTCGGCCCATCGTGTCCACTCCACCATTCAATCATGGCTGATTTCAACTCCATTTACCCGCTCTCTCTCCATAGCCCTTAATTCCTCGAGAAATCAAGAATTTATCAACTTCTGTCTTAAAGACACTCAACGTCCCGGCCTCCACCGCCCTCTGTGGCAATGAATTCCACAGACCCACCACTCTCTGGCTGAAGAAATTTCTCCTCATCTCTGTTCTAAAGTGACTCCCTTTTATTCTAAGGCTGTGCCCCCGGGTCCTAGTCTCCCCTGCTAATGGAAACAACTTCCCTACGTCCACCCTATCTAAGCCATTCATTATCTTGTAAGTTTCTATTAGATCTCCCCTCAACCTCCTAAACTCCAATGAATATAATCCCAGGATCCTCAGACGTTCATCGTATGTTAGGCCTACCATTCCTGGGATCATCCGTGTGAATCTCCGCTGGACCCGCTCCAGTGCCAGTATGTCCTTCCTGAGGTGTGGGGCCCAAAATTGCTCACAGTATTCTAAATGGGGCCTAACTAATGCTTTATAAAGCTTCAGAAGTACATCCCTGCTTTTATATTCCAAGCCTCTTGAGATAAATGACAACATTGCATTTGCTTTCTTAATTACGGACTCAACCTGCAGGTTTACCTTTAGAGACTCCTGGACTAGGACTCCCAAGTCCCTTTGCACTTCAGCATTATGAATTTTGTCACCGTTTAGAAAATAGTCCATGCCTCTATTCTTTTTTCCAAAGTGCAAGACCTCGCACTTGCCCACGTTGAATTTCATCAGCCATTTCTTGGACCACTCTCCTAAACTGTCTAAATCTTTCTGCAGCCTCCCCACCTCCTCCATACTACCTGCCCCTCCACCTATCTTTGTATCATCGGCAAACTTAGCCAGAATGCCCCCAGTCCCGTCATCTAGATCGTTAATATATAAAGAGAACAGCTGTGGCCCCAACACTGAACCCTGCGGGACACCACTCGTCACTGGTTGCCATTCCGAAAAAGAACCTTTCATCCCAACTCTCTGCCTTCTGCCTGACAGCCAATCGTCAATCCATGTTAGTACCTTGCCTCGAATACCATGGGCCCTTATTTTACTCAGCAGTCTCCCGTGAGGCACCTTATCAAAGGCCTTTTGGAAGTCAAGATAGATAACATCCATTGGCTCTCCTTGGTCTAACCTATTTGTTATCTCTTCAAAGAACTCTAACAGGTTTGTCAGGCACGACCTCCCCTTACTAAATCCATGCTGACTTGTCCTAATCCGACCCTGCACTTCCAAGAATTTAGAAATCTCATCCTTAACAATGGATTCTAGAATCTTGCCAACAACCGAGGTTAGGCTAATTGGCCTATAATTTTCCATCTTTTTCCTTGTTCCCTTCTTGAACAGGGGGGTTACAACAGTGATTTTCCAATCCTCTAGGACTTTCCCTGACTCCAGTGACTTTTGAAAGATCATAACTAATGCCTCCACTATTTCTTCAGCTATCTCCTTTAGAACTCTAGGATGTAGCCCACCTGGGCCTGGAGATTTATCAATTTTTAGACCTCTTAGTTTCTCGAGCACTTTCTCCTTTGTGATGGCTACCATATTCAACTCTGCCCCCTGACTCTCCTGAATTGTTGGGATATTACTTATGTCTTCTACTGTGAAGACTGACGCAAAGTACTTATTTAGTTCCTCTTGTCTCCCATCACTAGATTACCAGCGTCATTTTGGAGCGGCCCAATGTCTACTTTTGCCTCCCGTTTGTTTTTAATGTATTTAAAGAAACTTTTACTATCATTCCTAATGTTACTGGCTAGCCTACCTTCATATTTGATCCTCTCTTTCCTTATTTCTCTCTTTGTTATCCTCTGTTTGTTTTTGTAGACTTCCCAATCTTCTGACTTCCCACTACTCTTTGCCACATTATAGGCTTTCTCTTTTTCTTTGATGCATTCCCTAACTTCCTTTGTCAGCCATGGCTGCCTAATCTCCCCCCCTCTGATAACCTTTCTTTTCTTTGGGAAAAACCTCTGTACTGTGTCCTCAATTACTCCCAGAAACTCCTGCCATTGCTGTTCTACTGTCTTTCCCACTAGACTCTGCTCCCAGTCGATTTTCATCAGTTCCTCCCTCATGCCCCTGTAGTTACCTTTATTTAACTGTAACACCTTTACATCTGATTCTACCTTCTTTCTTTCAAATTGGAGATTGAATTCTACCATATTATGATCACTGCCTCCTCAGTGTTCCCTTACTTTAAGATCTTTAATCAAGTCTGGCTCATTACATAACACTAAGTCCAGAATGGCCTGTTCCCTCGTGAGCTCCATCACAAGCTGTTCCAAAAAGCCCTCCTGTAAACATTCAATGAATTCCCTTTCCTTGGGTCCACTGGCAGCATTATTTACCCAGTCCACCTGCATATTGAAGTCCCCCATGATCACTGTGACCTTGCCTTTCTGACATGCACTTTCTATTTCGTGGTGCATTTTGTGCCCCCGGTCCTGACCACTGCTAGGAGGCCTGTACATAACTCCCATTATGTTTTTTTTGCCTTTGTGGTTCCTCAACTCTACCCACACAGACTCCACATCATCTGACCCTATGTCGTTTAGTGCTTATGATTTAATTTCATTCTTAATTAACAAGGCAACCCCGCCCCCTCTGCCCACCTCTCTGTCTTTTCGATAGGTTGTGAATCCCTGGATGTTTAAATGCCAGTCCTGAACCCCCTGCAACCACGTCTCTGTGATGCCTACCACATCATACCTGCCAGTCACAATCTGGGCCACAAGCTCATTACCTTGTTCCGTACACTGCGCGCATTTAAATATAGCACCTTTAATTCTCTATTGACCGTCCCTTTTTGTTTTCTTAGTGTGGTGGACCTTGGTTTACTGAGCCTTTCCATACACTGTGTCATATTTTGTGGGATGGGGACTATCGTAACCTCTCCTGAGTTTTGTCTTTTCGTGCTTTTTTGTATTCCTAAGCAGCTACGCTTCCCACTGATTACTTCACCTCTTGGTTCCCTGACTTTCCCTTCCCCCCCAATCTCTAGTTTAAAGTCCTATTGACCACCCTATTTACTCTTTTCGCCAGAACACTGGTCCCAGCTCGGTTCAGGTGGAGACCATCCCAATGGTATAGGGACCCCTGTCCCAGAACTGATGCCAGTGTCCCATGAAAAGGAACCCCTCTTTCCCACACCACTCTTTCAGCCACATGTTAACTTCCCTTATTCTTGCCTCCCTCTGCCAATTTGCACGTGGCTCGGGCAGTAATCCGGAGATTATGACCCTTGAGGACCTGTTTTTTAATTTGAATCTTAGCTCTTTATAATCTCTAAACAGGTCCTCTTTTCTAGACTTGCCTATGTTGTTGGTACCGACATGGACCACAACAACTGGATCCTCCCCCTCCCTCTCCAGTATCCTTTCAAGCCGGTCAGAGATGTCCCGCACCCTAGCACCGGGCAGGCAACATACCATGCGGGACTCTTTATCCTGCTCACAAAGGATACTATCTATCCCCCTGATAATAGAATCCCCTACATCTACAACTTGCCTATTTACTCCCTCCCCTTGAATGGCCTCCTGAACCATGGTGCCTTGGTCAGCTGACTCATCCTTCCTGCAGCCCTGTTCGCCATCCACACAGGGAGCAAGTGCCTCATACCTGATGGACAGGGTCAAGGGCTGAGGCTCCTGAGTTCCTGACTGCTGGTTCCCTTTACCTGCCTGACTTGCAGTCACACCCTGCTGTCCCTGGCCACTGGCAGGATTTAAACTACTTACTCTGACAGGTGTGACTGCCTCCTGAAACACAGTGTCCAGGTAAGTCTCCCCCTCCCGGATGTGCCTCAGTGTTTGAAGCTCAGACTCCAGCTCATCAACTCTGAGCCGGAGCTCTTCGAGCAGCCAACACTTACTGCAGATGTGGTCGCTGCAGCTAGCAATGGGATCTGCCAGCTTCCACATCAAGCAGCTCAAGCACATCACCTGACCAGCCATCACTAATTAATTAATTAGTTTAATTTAAGTTTACGAGTTTAGCTGTGTTTTTAAAAACAGTTGGGGCAGATTTGCTATCAACCAATCAGATCACAGCTTCCCTCTGACGTCACTTTTGGGGGGGAAAACTGGAAAACGAAGTTACCGTTAGGTTTTTATACTCACAGAGACTGCTCCTCCTCCTCCGAACGGCTCCCGAAATTAGGCCCGGAGAAAGAGAGAGAACAAAACAGTCGGGAAAAAGCACCTTCTCCCACTCTTCACCGAATTACCTCACTGCACCAAATTACCAAATTCTCACTCTGTCTGCATCTCACTCACTCAGGCTGTGTCTCCTTGACCAGCGCAATGGTCAAGGAGACACAACCCATACATCAACATACCATGTGAGGATAAGCCACCAATTGGGACTCAAGCACAAACTGGAGGAGCAGCACCCAACATTGGGGACATTGATCCAACCCAGACACCAGAGTGCGAGGCTTTGCAGACTGCTCCTGAAGTTGCAGACTTGACTGCAACTGCACAGTCATCCCAAAGTATGCTGACACTAGATGTTTCACCAGCCAGGTGATGGGAATACAACTCAACGTATGAACACAACCATGGAGCAACCAAAACCCATCAGTCCAGCTAAGGCTCCGAAAGCAGCTATGGTGGCGGAAGAGCCAGGGTCAGCCTGCACAGCAGACAATCCATAAGCAAATAGTCCCATGGCACAGTTCAGCGGCATGACGGGTGCCACCAAAGCAAAATGAAAAAGAAGTGCAGTCAAAAGATCCCTCCCATGAAAAAGAAGAAGAAGGGAAAAGAAAAGTGGAGGATACCGTGTGTAGCACACGAGAAAGGCATTGGCAATGTGGCCGACAGGCCAGAAACCTTACGACGATGCAGCAAGAAGCATCGCGGTAAAAAGAGACCAGCAAGAAAACTGGGCTCCATAATGCATCACGTCAAAGGACCAAACAAGCTGATAATACACAAAACAAAACGCTCTTCCGGAAGTTAAAACAACATCAAGCAGCCGATAAAAGTTCAGAAGACCAACAGAGCAATGTGTCTTTGAATGTTCAATAAGCTGTGCACCAGGTACACGTTGTCAGGCATATCATGTTGTGTGAAGCACAGGTGCATCTGTATATATGACGTGTAAAATGACAATGCAGATCATGTTTTATAAAACACAGTTATATCTGAATACAAATGTTAAAAGTTACAGAGGAGACTTCCGGGTGCGGCGATGACCAGCTAAGTCGCACGTTTCGGCAGCTCCCGGTGGAACGGACTTTTGGGCTCTTGATAGGAGCCCCAACGGCAATTTTAAAGGCTAAAAACACTGTGCGGTAAACCAGAAGGGAATCCCCCCTGGACACGGATGGAAAAAGGAGAGGAAAGTGGCCGGATTGCGGTGGATCCTCTAGAGCAGCGGCCAGGAAGGCAAGCACAAAGCAAGATGGCGTCGGAAGGTGGCAGTTTAATATGGGGCCCTGACCAACAAGAGTTCCTGCGGCGCTGTGTGGAAGAACTTAAAAAGGAGATGAAGAAGGAGCTGTTGGCCCCGATATTACAGGCGATTGAAGGGCTAAAGGAGGAGCAAAAGACCCAGGAGGAGGAGCTTCGGGTCGTGAAGGCAAAGGCTGCTGAGAATGAGGACGAAATACAGGGCCTGGTGGTGAAGACAGAGATGCACGAGGCACAACACAAAAGGTGTGTGGAAAGGCTGGAGGTGCTGGAGAATAATGCGAGGAGGAAGAATTTAAGGATTCTTGGTCTTCCCGAAGGTGCAGAAGGGACGGACGTCGGGGCATATGTGAGCACGATGCTGCACTCGTTAATGGGATCGGAGGCCCCGACGGGCCCGTTGGAGGTGGAGGGAGCTTATCGAGTTATGGCGCGAAGACCGAGGGCTGGAGAAATTCCTCGAGCCATAGTGGTGAGATTTCTCCGATATAAGGACAGAGATGGGCAAAGATGGGCATCCTCAGATGGGCAAAGAAAACCCGAAGCAGTAGGTGGGAGAACGCGGTGATCCGCGTATATCAAGATTGGAGTGCGGAGGTGGCGAGAAGGAGGGCAAGCTTTAATTGGGACAAGGTGGTGCTGCACTAAAGGAAGGTTAAATTTGGAATGCTGCAGCCGGCAAGACTGTGGGTCACACATCAAGGGAAACACCACTACTTTGAAACGGCAGAAGAGAAACTGGAACAAGCGGGCTAGAAAAAGAACGTTTGGGATAAAGTGGTGGGGTGATTACGTGGGGTGAAGGGGGGGGAAATGGGGGAAGAGATGATTTCCCAAGTTGTTAATCCTGCGACCCTGTAACTTTTCTCTCTTCCCCATGTTGTGGGGGAGGGGGGAGGGAGGATGGGGAGCTGGGGGTGCCGGCCATTGGGGGCGGGGCCAAATGGGTAGCGCGGGCTTTGTTCCCGCGCTATGGTAATCATGGCGGGAACAGGGAAGCAGGAAGGAGGGGGCCTCGCACAGTGGGGGCCGAGGTCACGGGGGGAAGCCGAGGTCGGCCAGAGTTCGCTGACTTCTGGGAGCAACATGGGGGGTGCAATTACGCTAGAAAGGGATCTAGCGGGGGGGTGGAGGGTTGGTTAACTGGGTTGCTGCTGCTGGGGAGAAGGGGGAGCTGGTATGGGGTGGGGTGGTCGGGGCGGGAGGGCGCCGTTGGGGGGAGATACGGCTACGTGGGAACCGGGAGAGGAGCCGGATTGAAAAAGGAGATGGCTAGTCGACAAGGGGGGGGGGGGCGTAAAGAGCCCCCCAACCCGGCTGATCACGTGGAATGTGAGAGGGCTGAACGGGCCGATTAAGAGGGCACGGGTACTCGCACACCTAAAAAAACTTAAGGCAGGTGTGGTTATGCTGCAGGAGACGCATCTGAAACTGATAGACCAGGTCAGACTTCGCAAAGGATGGGTGGGGCAGGTGTTTCATTCGGGGCTAGATGCAAAAAACAGGGGGGTGGCTATATTAGTGGGGAAGCGGGTAATGTTTGAGGCAAAGACCATAGTGGCGGATAGTGGGGGCAGATACGTGATGGTGAGTGGCAGATTGCAAGGGGAGGCGGTGGTTTTAGTGAACGTATATGCCCCGAACTGGGATGATGCCAATTTTATGAGGCGTATGTTGGGACGCATCCCGGAACTAGAGGCGGGAAAGTTGGTAATGGGTGGAGATTTTAATACGGTGCTGGACCCAGGGTTGGACAGATCGAGGTCCAGGACCGGAAGGAGGCCGGCTGCAGCTAGGGTGCTCAAGGACTTTATGGAGCAGATGGGAGGAGTAGACCCCTGGAGATTTGGTAACCTAGGAGTAAGGAGTTTTCGTTTTTCTCCTATGTCCACAAAGTCTATTCACGGATAGACTTTTTTGTTTTGGGAAGGGCACTGATCCCGAAGGTGACGGGGACGGAGTACATGGCTATAGTTATTTCGGACCACGCTCCACATTAGGTGGACCTGGAGATAGGGGAGGAAAAAGAACAGCACCCACCCTGGAGAATGGACATGGGATTATTGGCAGATGAGGGGGTGTGTTTAAGGGTGAGGGGGTGTATTGAAAGGTACTTGGAACTCAATGACAATGGGGAGGTTCAGGTGGGAGTGGTCTGGGAGGCGTTGAAGGCAGTGATTAGAGGGGAGCTGATATCTATCAGGGCACATAAAGGAAAGCAGGAGGGTAGGGAAAGGGAGCGGTTGTTGAAAGAACTTTTGAGGGTGGACAGACAATATGCGGAGGCACCGGAGGAGGGACTGTACAGGGAAAGGCAAAGGCTACATGTAGAATTTGGCTTGTTGACTACGGGTAAGGCAGAGGCACAATGGAGGAAGGTACAATACGAATATGGGGAGAAGGCGAGCAGGTTGCTGGCCCACCAACTGAGGAAAAGGGGAGCAGCGAGGGAGATAGGGGGAGTGAGAGATGAGGAGGGAGAGATGGAGCGGAGAGCGGAGAGAGTGAATGGAGTGTTCAAGGCATTTTATGAAAGATTATATGAAGCTCAGCCCCCGGAAGGGAAGGAGAGAATGATGTGCTTTCTGGATCAGCTGTAATTTCCTAAGGTGGAGGAGCAGGAGAGGGTGGGACTGGGAGCACAGATTGAGACGGAGGAAGTAGTGAAAGGGATTGGAAGCATGTCGGCGGGGAAGGCCCCGGGACCAGACGGATTCCCAGTGGAATTCTATAGGAAATATATGGACTTGCTGGCCCCGCTACTGATGAGAACCTTTAATGAGGCTAGGGAGAGGGGGCAGCTGCCCCCGACTATGTCAGAGGCAACGATATCGCTCCTCCTAAAGAAGGAAAAAGGCCCCCTGCAATGCAGGTCCTATAGGCCCATTTCCCTCCTGAATGTGGATGCTAAGATTCTGGCCAAGGTAATGGCAACGAGGATAGAGGATTGTGTCCCGGGGGTGGTTCATGAGGACCAAACTGGGTTTGTGAAGGGGAGACAGCTGAACACAAATATACGGAGGCTGCTAGGGGTAATGATGATGCCCCCACCAGAGGGGGAAGCGGAGATAGTGGTGGCGATGGATGCCGAGAAAGCATTTGATAGAGTGGAGTGGGATTATTTGTGGGAGGTGCTGAGGAGATTTGGCTTTGGAGATGGGTATATCAGATGGGTACAGTTGCTGTATAGGGCTCCAATGGCGAGCGTGGTCACGAATGGACGGGGGTCTGATTATTTTCGGCTCCATAGAGGGACGAGGCAGGGATGTCCTCTGTCCCCGTTATTGTTTGCACTGGCGATTGAGCCCCTGGCCATGGCATTCAGGGGTTCCAGGAAGTGGAGGGGAGTACTCAGGGGAGGAGAAGAACACCGGGTATCTTTGTATGCGGATGATTTGTTGTTGTATGTGGCGGACCCGGCGGAGGGGATGCCAGAGATAATGCGGATACTTGGGGAGTTTGGGGATTTTTCAGGGTATAAATTGAACATGGGGAAAAGTGAGTTGTTCGTGGTGCACCCAGGGGAGCAGAGCAGGGAAATAGAGGATTTACCGTTGAGGAAGGTAACAAGGGACTTCCGGTACTTGGGGATCCAGATAGCCAAGAATTGGGGTACATTACACAGGCTTAATTTAACGCGGTTGGTGGAACAGATGGAGGAGGACTTTAAGAGATGGGACACGGTGTCCTTGTCACTGGCAGGTAGGGTGCAGGCAGTTAAAATGGTGGTCCTCCCGAGATTCCTTTTTGTGTTTCAGTGCCTCCCGGTGGTGGTCACAAAGGCTTTTTTCAAGAGAATCGAGAAGAGTATTATGAGTTTTGTGTGGGCCGGGAAGACCCCGAGAGTGAGGAGGGGATTTTTGCAGCGTAGTAGGGACAGGGGGGGGTTGGCACTACCGAGCCTAAACGACTATTACTGGGCCGCCAATGTTTCAATGGTGTGTAAGTGGATGGGAGAAGGGGAGGGAGCGGCGTGGAAGAGATTGGAGAGGGCGTCCTGCAGGGGGACTAGCCTACAAGCAATGGTGACGGCACCGTTGCCGTTCTCACCGAAGAAATACACCACAAGCCCGGTGGTGGTGGCTACATTGAAAATTTGGGGGCAGTGGAGACGGCATAGGGGAAAGACGGGAGCCTCGGAGCGGTCCCCGATAAGAAATAACCATAGGTTTGTTCCGGGGAGAATGGATGGGGGATTTGGAGCATGGCAAAGAGCTGGGGTAGTACAATTGAGAGATCTGTTCGTAGAGGGGACGTTTGCGAGTCTGGGTGCGCTGACGGAAAAATATGGGTTGCCCCAAGGGAATGCATTTCGGTATATGCAACTGAGGGCTTTCGCGAGGCAACAGGTGAAGGAATTCCCACAGCTCCCGACGCAAGGAGTGCAGGACAGAGTGATCTCAGAGACATGGGTGGGGGATGGTAAGGTGTCGGACATATATAGGGAAATGAGGGACGAGGGGGAGATCATGGTAGATGAGCTGAAAGGGAAATGGGAAGAAGAGCTGGGGGAGGAGATTGAGGAGGGGCTGTGGGCTGCGCCCTACGTAGGGTAAACTCATCGTCCTCGTGTGCCAGGCTAAGCCTGATACAATTCAAGGTTCTACACAGGGCGCACATGACTGGAGCACGGCTCAGTAAATTTTTGGGGGTAGAGGATAGGTGTGGGAGATGGTCGAGAAGCCCAGCGAATCACACCCACATGTTCTGGTCATGCCCGGCACTACAGGGGTTCTGGGTGGGTGTGGCAAAGGTGCTTTGGAAGGTGGTGGGGGTCCGGGTCGAACCAAGCTGGGGGTTGGCTATATTCGGGGTTGCAGAAGAGCCGGGAGTGCAGGAGGCGAGAGAGGCTGATGTTTTGGCCTTTGCATCCCTAGTAGCCCGGCGCAGGATATTGTTAATGTGGAAGGAAGCCAAACCCCGGGTGTGGAGACCTGGATAAACGACATTGCAGGGTTTATAAAGTTAGAACGGATCAAGTTCGTATTAAGGGGTTCGGCTCAAGGGTTTACCAGGCGGTGGCAACCGTTCGTCGACTACCTCACAGAAAGATAGAGGGAATGGAAAAGAAGAAGACAACAGCAGCAACCCAGGGGGGAGGCGGGGGGGGGGGGGGGGGGGGGGGGCGGGGGGGGGGGCGGGGGAGGAACCGGACGGACTATCAGGGATGTCATTGTATATGTATAGACACTTGTTATAGGTAATGTATATTGGATTGTTGGATTGTATCTTTGGAGAGTAACTATTTTTGACAAGGCAGTTGCCACTTGGTTTTATTTTTGTTTTTGTTTTATATTATTTATTTATTTGTTTAAAATTGGCCACGGTTATTTATATTGCTTTGTTGTTGTTCAAAAGAAAAACTATGTACTGTGATGTTTGGCCACAAAATTTTGAATAAAATATATATTTTTTAAAAATTTACAGAGGAAAGGGAATGTGGTGTAATGCTTGTGATATGCCTGTGCACAGTTCTGTATATAGTTAGTAATGCAACCTCCAACCAGCTGATGGTGATAGAGATCCATCACATGACTCAACACACCCAGCAGTTGGTAGTAAGACGTACAAGAAGATAGTCGCACTTAGAGTAGCTCCAGGGGAATTCACTGTATTCATTTAGTAGCCATCGTCTGTATTATAGTTCATTAGTTATCTTTTCCATGTGCTTATTAAAAAAATCATCTTTATCATTAATCAACTATATATTTTGTGTACATCATTATAATGGTTACATCACAGAACACAACACAGCCCAACTGAGATATCCCAAACTCAAACACCAGGCAGGCAACACAACCTTCGGAACTCTAAATCCTGGTCACAGAGAACAGTGTCAATGCCTCTAGCTTAACTATCCCCAATTACGACTCTAGTTCCGTTCCCTCTCACCGCTTGAATGGCTCCCTGTAGCATGGTGCTCTGGTTAGTTTGCTCATCCTCCCTGCAGTCCCCATTCCTGTCCACACAGAGATCAGGAATCTCAAACCTGGTGGAGAAGGTCAAGGGCTGAGGTTCTTGCAACCCTACCTCCTGGATCCCTCTACCCGGCTCACTCACAACCACACCCTCCTGTCCCTGACCACTGCCTGCACTCAAGGAAGTTAGTCTAAGGGCTGTGACTGCCTCCTGAAATACAGTTTCCACGTACTTCTCCCTTTCCTGATGTGCCGCAGAATCCAAACCTCAGAATCCAGCTTCACAACTCTGAGCCGGAGTTCCTCGAGCAACCAACACTTACCATACATGTGGTCACTGGGAACAATGGGGTCCGCTAGCTCCCACAGCATGCAGTACAATAAATCACCTGTCCTCCATCCTTATTTAATTTAATTAGTTTTTAATTGGACTTTTAATATCTCTCTTTATTCCCTCAATCTGAAAACAACTTATCAACAGTAATTTAATATGAATTTTCTAAATTAGCACAGATTCCCTATTAGCCAATCAAGTCAGTCTTTTGTGATGTTACTTTTCAGCTTTTTTCCCCCTATTTGGAACACCCAGTATGTCAGCATATCCCTCACCTTCCCAGCCCCTCTCCGGGTTTTTATATCCATCACCTTGCCAGCCCCTCTCTGGTTTTTATACCCCCACCTTCCCAGGCAGCTCTTCAGGTTTTTATATCCCTCACCTTCCCAGCCCCTGTCTGGTTTTTATTTCCCCACATTCCCAGGCAGCTCTCCAGGTTTTTACATCCCTCACCTTCCCAGCTGCTCTCCGGGTTTTTATATTCCTCACCTTCCCAGCCCCTCTCCGGGTTTTTATATCCCTCACCTTCCCAGCCACTCTCCGTTTTTTGTATCACTCACCTTCCCAGCCCCCCTCCGGGTTTTTATATCCCTCACCTTCCCAGCCCCTCTCTGGGTTTTTATATCCCTCACCTTCCCAGCCCCTCTCCGGGTTTTTATATCCCTCACCTTCCCAGCCCCTCTCTGGTTTTTATATCCCTCACCTTCCCAACCGCTCTCCGGTTTTTATATTCCTCACCTTCCCAGCCCCTCTCTGGGTTTTTATATTCCTCACCTTCCCAGCCGCTCTCCAGGTTTTTATATCCCTCACCTTCCAGGCCGCTCTCTGGTTTTTATATCCCTCACATTCTCATCCCCTCTCCGGTTTTAATATCCCTCACCTTCCCAGCCGCTCTCCGGTTTTTATATCCCTCACCTTCCCAGCCGCTCTCCGGTTTTTATATCCCTCACCTTACCAGCCCCTCTCCGGGTTTGTATATCCCTCACCTTCCCAGCCGCTCTCCGGTTTTTATATCCCTCACCTTCCCAGCCCCTCTTTGGTTTTTATATCCCTCACCTTCCCAGCCGCTCTCCGGTTTTTATAGCCCTCACCTTCCCAGCCCCTCTTTGGTTTTTATATCCCTCACCTTCCCAGCCCCTCACTGGTTTTTATATCCCTCACCTTCCCAGCCCCTCTCCGGGTTTTTATATCCCTCACCTTCCCAGCCCCTCTCTGGTTTTTATATCCATCACCTTCCCAGCCCCTCTCTGGGTTTTTATATTCCTCACCTTCCCAGCCCCTCTCTGGTTTTTATATCCCTCACCTTCCCAGCCCCTCTCTGGTTTTTATATCCCTCACCTTCCCAGCCGCTCTCTGGGTTTTTATATCCCTCACCTTCCCAGCCCCTCTCTGGGTTTTTATATCCCTCACCTTCCCAGCCCCTCTCTGGTTTTTATATCCCTCACCTTCCCAGCCCCTCTCTGGGTTTTTATATTCCTCACCTTCCCAGCCCCTCTCTGGTTTTTATATCCCTCACCTTCCCAGCCCCTCTCTGGGTTTTTATATTCCTCACCTTCCCAGCCCCTCTCTGGTTTTTATAGCCCTCACCTTCCCAGCCCCTCTCCGGGTTTTTATATCCCTCACCTTCCCAGCCCCTCTCCGGGTTTTTATATCCCTCACCTTCCCAGCCCCTCTCCGGGTTTTTATATCACACACCTTCCCAGCCCCTCTCTGGTTTTTATATCCATCACCTTCCCAGCCGCTCTCCAGGTTTTTATATCCCTCACCTTCCCAGCCCCTCTCTGGTTTTTATATCCATCACCTTCCCAGCCCCTCTCTGGTTTTTATATCCCTCACCTTCCCAGCCCCTCTCCGGGTTTTTATATCCCTCACCTTCCCAGCCCCTCTCTGGTTGTTATATCCCTCACCTTCCCAGCCCCTCTCTGGGTTTTTATATTCCTCACCTTCCCAGCCCCTCTCTGGGTTTTTATATCCCTCACCTTCCCAGCCCCTCTCTGGGTTTTTATATCCCTCACCTTCCCAGCCCCTCTCCGGTTTTTATATCCATCACCTTCCCAGCCGCTCACCGGTTTTTGTATCCCTCACCTTCCCAGCCACTCTCCGGTTTTTATATCCCTCACCTTCCCAGCCCCTCTCCGGTTTTTATATCCCTCACCTTCCCAGCCCCTCTCTGGGTTTTTATATCCCTCACCTTCCCAGCCCCTCTCCGTTTTTTGTATCCCTCACCTTCCCAGCCCCTCTCTGGGTTTTTATATCACTCACCTTCCCAGCCGCTCTCCGGTTTTTGTATCCCTCACCTTCCCAACCGCTCTCCGGTTTTTGTATCCCTCACCTTCCCAGCCCCTCTCCGGGTTTTTATATCCCTCACCTTCCCAGCCCCTCTCTGGGTTTTTATATCCCTCACCCTCCCAGCCGCTCTCCGGTTTTTTATATCCCTCACCTTCCCAGCCCCTCTCCGGGTTTTTATATCCCTCACCTTCCCAGCCCCTCTCGGGTTTTTATATCCCTCACCTTCCCAGCCCCTCTCTGGTTTTTATATCCCTCACCTTCCCAGCCCCTCTCTGGGTTTTTATATCCCTCACCCTCCCAGCCGCTCTCCGGTTTTTTATATCCCTCACCTTCCCAGCCCCTCTCCGGGTTTTTATATCCCTCACCTTCCCAGCCCCTCTCTGGTTTTTATATCCCTCACCTTCCCAGCCCCTCTCGGGTTTTTATATCCCTCACCTTCCCAGCCCCTCTCTGGTTTTTATATCCCTCACCTTCCCAGCCCCTCTCCGGGTTTTTATATCCCTCACCTTCCCAGCCCCTCTCGGGTTTTTATATCCCTCACCTTCCCAGCCCCTCTCTGGTTTTTATATCCCTCACCTTCCCAGCCCCTCTCCGGGTTTTTATATCCCTCACCTTCCCAGCCCCTCTCCGGTTTTTATATCCCTCACCTTCCCAGCCCCTCTCTGGGTTTTTATATCCCTCACCTTCCCAGCCCCTCTCCGGTTTTTGTATCCCTCACCTTCCCAGCCCCTCTCTGGGTTTTTATATCCCTCACCTTCCCAGCCGCTCTCCGGGTTTTTATATCCCTCACCTTCCCAGCCGCTCTCCGGTTTTTGTATCCCTCACCTTCCCAACCGCTCTCCGGTTTTTGTATCCCTCACCTTCCCAGCCCCTCTCCGGGTTTTTAAATTCCTCACCTTCCCAGCCGCTCTCCGGGTTTTTATATCCCTCAACTTCCCAGCCGCTCTCCGGGTTTTTATATCCCTCAGCTTCCCAGCCGCTCTCCGGGTTTTTATATCCCTCACCTTCCCAGCCGCTCTCCGGTTTTTATATCCCTCACCTTCCCAGTCCCTCTCCGGGTTTTTATATCCCTCACCTTCCCAGCCCCTCTCTGGGTTTTTATATTCCTCACCTTCCCAGCCCCTCTCTGGGTTTTTATATCCCTCACCTTCCCAGCCGCTCTCCGGTTTTTTATATCCCTCACCTTCCCAGCCCCTCTCCGGGTTTTTATATCCCTCACCTTCCCAGCCCCTCTCTGGTTTTTATATCCATCACCTTCCCAGCCACTCTCTGGGTTTTTATATCCCTCACCTTCCCAGCCCCTCTCTGGGTTTTTATATCCCTCACCTTCCCAGCCACTCTCTGGGTTTTTATATCCCTCACCTTCCCAGCCACTCTCCGGTTTTTATATCCATCACCTTCCCAACCGCTCTCCGGTTTTTATATCCCTCACCTTCCCAGCCGCTCTCCGGTTTTTTATATCCCTCACCTTCCCAGCCCCTCTCCGGGTTTTTATATCCCTCACCTTCCCAGCCCCTCTCTGGTTTTTATATCCATCACCTTCCCAGCCACTCTCTGGGTTTTTATATCCCTCACCTTCCCAGCCGCTCTCCGGTTTTTATATCCATCACCTTCCCAGCCCCTCTGCGGGTTTTTATATCCCTCACCTTCCCAGCCCCTCTCTGGGTTTTTATATCCATCACCTTCCCAGCCCCTCTCCGGGTTTTTATATCCCTCACCTTCCCAGCCCCTCTCTGGGTTTTTGTATCCCTCACCTTCCCAGCCCCTCTCTGGGTTTTTATATCCCTCACCATCCCCGCCCCTCTCTGGGTTTTTATATCCCTCACCATCCCCGCCCCTCTCTGGGTTTTTATATCCCTCACCTTCCCAGCCGCTCTCCAGGTTTTTATATCCCTCACCTTCCCAGCCGCTCTCCAGGTTTTTATATCACTCACCTTCCCAGCCGCTCTCCGGTTTTTATATCCCTCACCTTCCCAGCCGCTCTCCGGGTTTTTATATCCCTCACCTTCCCAGCCCCTCTCTGGGTTTTTATATCCCTCACCTTCCCAGCCCCTCTCTGGGTTTTTATATCCCTCACCTTCCCAGCCCCTCTCTGGGTTTTTATATCCCTCACCATCCCCGACCCTCTCTGGGTTTTTATATCCCTCACCTTCCCAGCCGCTCTCCAGGTTTTTATATCACTCACCTTCCCAGCCGCTCTCCGGTTTTTATATCCCTCACCTTCCCAGCCCCTCTCCGGGTTTTTATATCCCTCACCTTCCCAGCCGCTCTCCGGTTTTTATATCACACACCTTCCCAGCCGCTCTCCGGTTTTTATATCCCTCACCTTCCCCGCCCCTCTCTGGGTTTTTATATCCCTCACCTTCCCAGCCCCTCTCTGGTTTTTATATCCCTCACCTTCCCAGCCGCTCTCCGGTTTTTATATCCCTCACCTTCCCAGGCCGCTCTCTGGGTTTTTATATTCCTCACCTTCCCAGCCGCTCTCCGGTTTTTATATCCCTCACCTTCCCAGGCCGCTCCCTGGGTTTTTATATTCCTCACCTTCCCAGCCGCTCTCCGGTTTTTATATCCCTCACCTTCCCAGGCCGCTCCCTGGGTTTTTATATTCCTCACCTTCCCAGCCGCTCTCCGGTTTTTATATCCCTCACCTTCCCAACCCCTCTCTGGGTTTTATATCCCTCACCTTCCCAGCCGCTCTCCAGGTTTTTATATCCCTCACCTTCCCAGCCCCTCTCTGGTTTTTATATCCCTCACCTTCCCAGCCCCTCTCTGGTTTTTATATCCCTCACCTTCCCAGCCGCTCTCCGGTTTTTATATCCCTCACCTTCCCAGCTGCTCTCCGGGTTTTTATATCCCTCACCTTCCCAGCCCCTCTCTGGTTTTTATATCCCTCACCTTCCCAGCCCCTCTCCGGGTTTTTATATCCCTCACCTTCCCAGCCCCTCTCTGGTTTTTATATCCCTCACCTTCCCAGCCCCTCTCTGGTTTTTATATCCCTCACCTTCCCAGCCGCACTCCGGGTTTTTATATCCCTCACCTTCCCAGCCCCTCTCTGGTTTTTATATCCCTCACCTTCCCAGCCGCACTCCAGGTTTTTATATCCCTCACCTTCCCAGCCCCTCTCCGGGTTTTTATATCCCTCACCTTCCCAGCTGCTCTCCGGGTTTTTATATTCCTCACCTTCCCAGCCCCTCTCTGGTTTTTATATCCCTCACCTTCCCAGCTGCACTCCGGGTTTTTATATCCCTCACCTTCCCAGCTGCTCTCTGGGTTTTTATATCCCTCACCTTCCCAGCCCCTCTCTGGGTTTTTATATCCCTCACCTTCCCAGCCCCTCTCCGGTTTTTATATCCATCACCTTCCCAGCCGCTCACCGGTTTTTGTATCCCTCACCTTCCCAGCCGCTCTCCGGTTTTTATATCCCTCACCTTCCCAGCCCCTCTCCGGTTTTTATATCCCTCACCTTCCCAGCCCCTCTCTGGGTTTTTATATCCCTCACCTTCCCAGCCCCTCTCCGGTTTTTGTATCCCTCACCTTCCCAGCCCCTCTCTGGGTTTTTATATCACTCACCTTCCCAGCCGCTCTCCGGGTTTTTATATCCCTCACCTTCCCAGCCGCTCTCCGGTTTTTGTATCCCTCACCTTCCCAACCGCTCTCCGGTTTTTGTATCCCTCACCTTCCCAGCCCCTCTCCGGGTTTTTATATCCCTCACCTTCCCAGCCCCTCTCTGGGTTTTTATATCCCTCACCCTCCCAGCCGCTCTCCGGTTTTTTATATCCCTCACCTTCCCAGCCCCTCTCCGGGTTTTTATATCCCTCACCTTCCCAGCCCCTCTCGGGTTTTTATATCCCTCACCTTCCCAGCCCCTCTCTGGTTTTTATATCCCTCACCTTCCCAGCCCCTCTCTGGGTTTTTATATCCCTCACCTTCCCAGCCCCTCTCTGGTTTTTATATCCCTCACCTTCCCAGCCCCTCTCTGGGTTTTTATATCCCTCACCCTCCCAGCCGCTCTCCGGTTTTTTATATCCCTCACCTTCCCAGCCCCTCTCCGGGTTTTTATATCCCTCACCTTCCCAGCCCCTCTCTGGTTTTTATATCCCTCACCTTCCCAGCCCCTCTCGGGTTTTTATATCCCTCACCTTCCCAGCCCCTCTCTGGTTTTTATATCCCTCACCTTCCCAGCCCCTCTCCGGGTTTTTATATCCCTCACCTTCCCAGCCCCTCTCGGGTTTTTATATCCCTCACCTTCCCAGCCCATCTCTGGTTTTTATATCCCTCACCTTCCCAGCCCCTCTCTGGTTTTTATATCCCTCACCTTCCCAGCCCCTCTCTGGTTTTTATATCCCTCACCTTCCCAGCCGCACTCCGGGTTTTTATATCCCTCACCTTCCCAGCCCCTCTCTGGTTTTTATATCCCTCACCTTCCCAGCCGCACTCCAGGTTTTTATATCCCTCACCTTCCCAGCCCCTCTCCGGGTTTTTATATCCCTCACCTTCCCAGCTGCTCTCCGGGTTTTTATATTCCTCACCTTCCCAGCCCCTCTCTGGTTTTTATATCCCTCACCTTCCCAGCTGCACTCCGGGTTTTTATATCCCTCACCTTCCCAGCTGCTCTCTGGGTTTTTATATCCCTCACCTTCCCAGCCCCTCTCTGGGTTTTTATATCCCTCACCTTCCCAGCCCCTCTCCGGTTTTTATATCCATCACCTTCCCAGCCGCTCACCGGTTTTTGTATCCCTCACCTTCCCAGCCGCTCTCCGGTTTTTATATCCCTCACCTTCCCAGCCCCTCTCCGGTTTTTATATCCCTCACCTTCCCAGCCCCTCTCTGGGTTTTTATATCCCTCACCTTCCCAGCCCCTCTCCGGTTTTTGTATCCCTCACCTTCCCAGCCCCTCTCTGGGTTTTTATATCACTCACCTTCCCAGCCGCTCTCCGGGTTTTTATATCCCTCACCTTCCCAGCCGCTCTCCGGTTTTTGTATCCCTCACCTTCCCAACCGCTCTCCGGTTTTTGTATCCCTCACCTTCCCAGCCCCTCTCCGGGTTTTTATATCCCTCACCTTCCCAGCCCCTCTCTGGGTTTTTATATCCCTCACCCTCCCAGCCGCTCTCCGGTTTTTTATATCCCTCACCTTCCCAGCCCCTCTCCGGGTTTTTATATCCCTCACCTTCCCAGCCCCTCTCGGGTTTTTATATCCCTCACCTTCCCAGCCCCTCTCTGGTTTTTATATCCCTCACCTTCCCAGCCCCTCTCTGGGTTTTTATATCCCTCACCCTCCCAGCCGCTCTCCGGTTTTTTATATCCCTCACCTTCCCAGCCCCTCTCCGGGTTTTTATATCCCTCACCTTCCCAGCCCCTCTCTGGTTTTTATATCCCTCACCTTCCCAGCCCCTCTCGGGTTTTTATATCCCTCACCTTCCCAGCCCCTCTCTGGTTTTTATATCCCTCACCTTCCCAGCCCCTCTCCGGGTTTTTATATCCCTCACCTTCCCAGCCCCTCTCGGGTTTTTATATCCCTCACCTTCCCAGCCCATCTCTGGTTTTTATATCCCTCACCTTCCCAGCCCCTCTCCGGGTTTTTATATCCCTCACCTTCCCAGCCCCTCTCCGGTTTTTATATCCCTCACCTTCCCAGCCCCTCTCTGGGTTTTTATATCCCTCACCTTCCCAGCCCCTCTCCGGTTTTTGTATCCCTCACCTTCCCAGCCCCTCTCTGGGTTTTTATATCCCTCACCTTCCCAGCCGCTCTCCGGGTTTTTATATCCCTCACCTTCCCAGCCGCTCTCCGGTTTTTGTATCCCTCACCTTCCCAACCGCTCTCCGGTTTTTGTATCCCTCACCTTCCCAGCCCCTCTCCGGGTTTTTATATTCCTCACCTTCCCAGCCGCTCTCCGGGTTTTTATATCCCTCAACTTCCCAGCCGCTCTCCGGGTTTTTATATCCCTCAGCTTCCCAGCCGCTCTCCGGGTTTTTATATCCCTCACCTTCCCAGCCGCTCTCCGGTTTTTATATCCCTCACCTTCCCAGTCCCTCTCCGGGTTTTTATATCCCTCACCTTCCCAGCCCCTCTCCGGGTTTTTATATTCCTCACCTTCCCAGCCCCTCTCTGGGTTTTTATATCCCTCACCTTCCCAGCCGCTCTCCGGTTTTTTATATCCCTCACCTTCCCAGCCCCTCTCCGGGTTTTTATATCCCTCACCTTCCCAGCCCCTCTCTGGTTTTTATATCCATCACCTTCCCAGCCACTCTCTGGGTTTTTATATCCCTCACCTTCCCAGCCCCTCTCTGGGTTTTTATATCCCTCACCTTCCCAGCCACTCTCTGGGTTTTTATATCCCTCACCTTCCCAGCCACTCTCCGGTTTTTATATCCATCACCTTCCCAACCGCTCTCCGGTTTTTATATCCCTCACCTTCCCAGCCGCTCTCCGGTTTTTTATATCCCTCACCTTCCCAGCCCCTCTCCGGGTTTTTATATCCCTCACCTTCCCAGCCCCTCTCTGGTTTTTATATCCATCACCTTCCCAGCCACTCTCTGGGTTTTTATATCCCTCACCTTCCCAGCCCCTCTCTGGGTTTTTATATCCCTCACCTTCCCAGCCCCTCTCTGGGTTTTTATATCCCTCACCTTCCCAGCCGCTCTCCGGTTTTTATATCCATCACCTTCCCAGCCCCTCTGCGGGTTTTTATATCCCTCACCTTCCCAGCCCCTCTCTGGGTTTTAATATCCATCACCTTCCCAGCCCCTCTCCGGGTTTTTATATCCCTCACCTTCCCAGCCCCTCTCTGGGTTTTTGTATCCCTCACCTTCCCAGCCCCTCTCTGGGTTTTTATATCCCTCACCATCCCCGCCCCTCTCTGGGTTTTTATATCCCTCACCATCCCCGCCCCTCTCTGGGTTTTTATATCCCTCACCTTCCCAGCCGCTCTCCAGGTTTTTATATCCCTCACCTTCCCAGCCGCTCTCCAGGTTTTTATATCACTCACCTTCCCAGCCGCTCTCCGGTTTTTATATCCCTCACCTTCCCAGCCGCTCTCCGGGTTTTTATATCCCTCACCTTCCCAGCCCCTCTCTGGGTTTTTATATCCCTCACCTTCCCAGCCCCTCTCTGGGTTTTTATATCCCTCACCTTCCCAGCCCCTCTCTGGGTTTTTATATCCCTCACCATCCCCGACCCTCTCTGGGTTTTTATATCCCTCACCTTCCCAGCCGCTCTCCAGGTTTTTATATCACTCACCTTCCCAGCCGCTCTCCGGTTTTTATATCCCTCACCTTCCCAGCCCCTCTCCTGGTTTTTATATCCCTCACCTTCCCAGCCGCTCTCCGGTTTTTATATCACACACCTTCCCAGCCGCTCTCCGGTTTTTATATCCCTCACCTTCCCCGCCCCTCTCTGGATTTTTATATCCCTCACCTTCCCAGCCCCTCTCTGGTTTTTATATCCCTCACCTTCCCAGCCGCTCTCCGGTTTTTATATCCCTCACCTTCCCAGGCCGCTCTCTGGGTTTTTATATTCCTCACCTTCCCAGCCGCTCTCCGGTTTTTATATCCCTCACCTTCCCAGGCCGCTCCCTGGGTTTTTATATTCCTCACCTTCCCAGCCGCTCTCCGGTTTTTATATCCCTCACCTTCCCAGGCCGCTCCCTGGGTTTTTATATTCCTCACCTTCCCAGCCGCTCTCCGGTTTTTATATCCCTCACCTTCCCAACCCCTCTCTGGGTTTTATATCCCTCACCTTCCCAGCCGCTCTCCAGGTTTTTATATCCCTCACCTTCCCAGCCCCTCTCTGGTTTTTATATCCCTCACCTTCCCAGCCCCTCTCTGGTTTTTATATCCCTCACCTTCCCAGCCGCTCTCCGGTTTTTATATCCCTCACCTTCCCAGCTGCTCTCCGGGTTTTTATATCCCTCACCTTCCCAGCCCCTCTCTGGTTTTTATATCCCTCACCTTCCCAGCCCCTCTCCGGGTTTTTATATCCCTCACCTTCCCAGCCCCTCTCTGGTTTTTATATCCCTCACCTTCCCAGCCCCTCTCTGGTTTTTATATCCCTCACCTTCCCAGCCGCACTCCGGGTTTTTATATCCCTCACCTTCCCAGCCCCTCTCTGGTTTTTATATCCCTCACCTTCCCAGCCGCACTCCAGGTTTTTATATCCCTCACCTTCCCAGCCCCTCTCCGGGTTTTTATATCCCTCACCTTCCCAGCTGCTCTCCGGGTTTTTATATTCCTCACCTTCCCAGCCCCTCTCTGGTTTTTATATCCCTCACCTTCCCAGCTGCACTCCGGGTTTTTATATCCCTCACCTTCCCAGCTGCTCTCTGGGTTTTTATATCCCTCACCTTCCCAGCTGCTCTCCGGGTTTTTATATCCCTCACCTTCCCAGCCCCTCTCCGGGTTTTTATATCCCTCACCTTCCCAGCCCCTCTCTGGTTTTTATATCCCTCACCTTCCCAGCCGCACTCCGGGTTTTTATATCCCTCACCTTCCCAGCTCCTCTCTGGTTTTTATATCCCTCACCTTCCCAGCCCCTCTCCGGGTTTTTATATCCCTCACCTTCCCAGCCCCTCTCTGGTTTTTATATCCCTCACCTTCCCAGCCCCTCTCCGGTTTTTATATCCCTCACCTTCCCAGCTGCTCTCCGGGTTTTTATATCCCTCACCTTCCCAGCTGCTCTCCGGGTTTTTATATCCCTCACCTTCCCAGCCCCTCTCTGGTTTTTATATCCCTCACCTTCCCAGCTGCTCTCCGGGTTTTTATATCCCTCACCTTCCCAACCGCTCTCCGGCTTTTTATATCCCTCACCTTCCCAGCCGCTCTCCGGTTTTTATATTCCTCACCTTCCCAGCCGCTCTCCGGGTTTTTATATCCCTCACCTTCCCAGCCCCTCTCCGGTTTTTATATTCCTCACCTTCCCAGCCGCTCTCCGGTTTTTATATCCCTCACCTTCTCAGCCCCTCTCTGGGTTTTTATATTCCTCACCTTCCCAGCCGCTCTCCGGGTTTTTATATTCCTCACCTTCCCAGCCCCTCTCTGGGTTTTTATATCCCTCACCTTCCCAGCCGCTCTCCGGGTTTTTATATTCCTCACCTTCCCAGCCCCTCTCTGGGTTTTTATATCCATCACCTTCCCAGGTGCTCTCTTGGTTTTTATATTCCTCACCTTCCCAGCCCCTCTCTGGTTTTTATATCCCTCACCTTCCCAGCCCCTCTCTGGGTTTTTATATCCCTCACCTTCCCAGCCCCTCTCTGGGTTTTTATATCCCTCACCTTCCCAGGTGCTCTCTTGGTTTTTATATTCCTCACCTTCCCAGCCCCTCTCTGGTTTTTATATTCCTCACCTTCCCAGCCCCTCTCTGGGTTTTTATATCCCTCACCTTCCCAGCCCCTCTCTGGGTTTTTATATTCCTCACCTTCCCAGCCCCTCTCTGGGTTTTTATATTCCTCACCTTCCCAGCCCCTCTCTGGGTTTTTATATCCCTCACCTTCCCAGCCCCTCTCTGGGTTTTTATATTCCTCACCTTCCCAGCCCCTCACTGGTTTTTATATTCCTCACCTTCCCAGGCTGCTCTCCGGTTTTTATATTCCTCACCTTCCCAGCCCCTCTCTGGGTTTTTATATCCATCACCTTCCCAGCCGCTCTCCGGTTTTTATATTCCTCACCTTCCCAGCCGCTCTCTGGGATTTTATATCCCTCACCTTCCCAGCCCCTCTCTGGTTTTTATATCCCTCACCTTCCCAGCCCCCCTCCGGTTTTTATATCCCTCACCTTCACAGCCCCTCTCTGGGTTTTTATATCCCTCACCTTCCCAGCCGCTCTCTGGGATTTTATATCCCTCACCTTCCCAGCCGCTCTCCGAGTTTTTATATCCCTCACCTTCCCAGCCCCTCTCCGGGTTTTTATATCCCTCACCTTCCCAGCCCCTCTCCGGGTTTTTATATTCCTCACCTTCCCAGCCCCTCTCCGGGTTTTTATATCCCTCACCTTCCCAGCTCCTCTCCGGGTTTTTATATTCCTCACCTTCCCAGCCGCTCTCCAGGTTTTTATATCCCTCACCTTCCCAGCCCCTCTCTGGGTTTTTATATCCCTCACCTTCCCAGCCCATCTCTGGTTTTTATATCCCTCACCTTCCCAGCCGCTCTCCGGTTTTTATATCCCTCACCTTCCCAGCCGCTCTCCGGTTTTTATATCCCTCACCTTCCCAGCCCATCTCTGGTTTTTATATCCCTCACCTTCCCAGCCTCTCTCTGGTTTTTATATCCCTCACCTTCCCAGCCCATCTCTGGTTTTTATATCCCTCACCTTCCCAGCCCCTCTCTGGTTTTTATATCCCTCACCTTCCCAGCCTCTCTCTGGTTTTTATATTCCTCACCTTCCCAGCCCCTCTCCGGTTTTTATATCCCTCACCTTCCCAGCCGCTCTCCGGTTTTTATATCCCTCACCTTCCTAGCCCCTCTCTGGTTTTTATATCCCTCACCTTCCCAGCCGCTCTCTGGGTTTTTATATCCCTCACCTTCCCAGCCGCTCTCTGGGTTTTTATATCCCTCACCATCCCAGCCCCTAACTGGGTTTTTATATCCCTCACCTTCCCAGCTCCTCTCTGGTTTTTATATCCCTCACCTTCCCAGCCCCTCTCCGGGTTTTTATATCAATCACCTTCCCAGCCCCTCTCTGGTTTTTATATCCCTCACCTTCCCAGCTGCTCTCCGGGTTTTTATATCCCTCACCTTCCCAACCGCTCTCCGGGTTTTTATATCCCTCACCTTCCCAGCCGCTCTCCGGTTTTTATATCCCTCACCTTCCCAGCCGCTCTCCGGTTTTTATATCCCTCACCTTCCCAGCTGCTCTCCGGGTTTTTATATCCCTCACCTTCCCAACCGCTCTCTGGGTTTTTATATCCCTCACCTTCCCAGCCGCTCTCCGGTTTTTATATCCCTCACCTTCCCAGCCGCTCTCCGGTTTTTATATCCCTCACCTTCCCAGCCGCTCTCCGGGTTTTTATATTCCTCACCTTCCCAGCCCCTCTCTGGGTTTTTATATCCCTCACCTTCCCAGGTGCTCTCTTGGTTTTTATATTCCTCACCTTCCCAGCCCCTCTCTGGTTTTTATATCCCTCACCTTCCCAGCCCCTCTCTGGGTTTTTATATCCCTCACCTTCCCAGCCCCTCTCTGGGTTTTTATATCCCTCACCTTCCCAGCCCCTCTCTGGGTTTTTATATCCCTCACCTTCCCAGGTGCTCTCTTGGTTTTTATATTCCTCACCTTCCCAGCCCCTCTCTGGTTTTTATATCCCTCACCTTCCCAGCCCCTCTCTGGGTTTTTATATCCCTCACCTTCCCAGCCCCTCTCTGGGTTTTTATATCTCTCACCTTCCCAGCCCCTCTCCGGGTTTTTATATTCCTCACCTTCCCAGCCCCTCTCTGGGTTTTTATATCCCTCACCTTCCCAGCCCCTCTCTAGTTTTTATATCCCTCACCTTCCCAGCCCCTCTCTGGGTTTTTATATCCCTCACCTTCCCAGCCCCTCTCTGGGTTTTTATATCCCTCACCTTCCCAGCCCCTCTCCGGGTTTTTATATTCCTCACCTTCCCAGCCCCTCTCTGGGTTTTTATATCCCTCACCTTCCCAGCCCCTCTCTGGGTTTTTATATTCCTCACCTTCCCAGCCCCTCTCTGGGTTTTTATATTCCTCACCTTCCCAGCCGCTCTCCGAGTTTTTATATCCCTCACCTTCCCAGCCCCTCTCCGGGTTTTTATATTCCTCACCTTCCCAGCCCCTCACTGGGTTTTTATATCCCTCACCTTCCCAGCAACTCTCCGGTTTTTATATCCCTCACCTTCCCAGCCCCTCTCTGGTTTTTATATCCCGCACCTTCCCAGCCCATCTCTGGTTTTTATATCCCTCACCTTCCCAGCCGCTCTCTGGGTTTTTATATCCCTCACCATCCCAGCCCCTAACTGGGTTTTTATATCCCTCACCTTCCCAGCCGCTCTCTGGTTTTTATATCCCTCACCTTCCCAGCCGCTCTCCGGTTTTTATATCCCTCACCTTCCTAGCCCCTCTCTGGTTTTTATATCCCTCACCTTCCCAGCCGCTCTCTGGGTTTTTATATCCCTCACCTTCCCAGCCGCTCTCTGGGTTTTTATATCCCTCACCATCCCAGCCCCTGACTGGGTTTTTATATCCCTCACCTTCCCAGCTCCTCTCTGGTTTTTATATCCCTCACCTTCCCAGCCCCTCTCTGGTTTTTATATCCCTCACCTTCCCAGCCCCTCTCTGGTTTTTATATTCCTCACCTTCCCAGCCCCTCTCTGGTTTTTATATCCCTCACCTTCCCAGCTCTGCTCTGGTTTTGATATCCCTCACCTTCCCAGCCTCTCTCTGGTTTTTATATCACTCACCTTCCCAGCCTCTCTCTGGTTTTTATATCCCTCACCACCCCAGCTCAGCTCTGGTTTTTATATCCCTCACCTTCCCAGCCTCTCTCTGGTTTTTATATCACTCACCTTCCCAGCCCCGCTCTGGTTTTTATATCCATCACCTTCCCAGCCCCTCTCTGGTTTTTATATCCCTCACCTTCCCAGCCCCTCTCTGGTTTTTATATCCCTCACCTTCCCAGCCCCTCTCTGGTTTTTATATCCCTCACCTTCCCAGCTCAGCTCTGGTTTTTATATCCCTCACCTTCCCAGCCTCTCTCTGGTTTTTATATCACTCACCTTCCCAGCCCCGCTCTGGTTTTTATATCCATCACCTTCCCAGCCCCTCTCTGGTTTTTATATCCCTCACCTTCCCAGCCCCTCTCTGGTTTTTATATCCCTCACCTTCCCAGCCCCTCTCTGGTTTTTATATCCCTCACCTTCCCAGCCCATCTCTGGTTTTTATATCCCTCACCTTCCCAGCCCCTCTCTGGATTTTATATCCCTCACCTTCCCAGCCCCTCTCTGGTTTTTATATCCCTCACCTTCCCCGCTCCTCTCCGGGTTTTTATATCCCTCACCTTCCCAGCCCCTCTCTGGGTTTTTATATCCCTCACCTTCCCAGCCCATCTCTGGTTTTTATATCCCTCACCTTCCCAGCCCCTCTCTGGTTTTTATATCCCTCACCTTCCCAGCCCCTCTCTGGGTTTTTATATCCCTCACCTTCCCCGCCCCTCTCCGGGTTTTTATATCCCTCACCTTCCCATCCCCTCTCTGGTTTTTATATCCCTCACCTTCCCCGCTCCTCTCCGGGTTTTTATATCCCTCACCTTCCCAGCCCCTCTCTGGGTTTTTATATCCCTCACCTTCCCAGCCCATCTCTGGTTTTTATATCCCTCACCTTCCCAGCTCATCTCTGGTTTTTATATCCCTCACCTTCCCAGCCCCTCTCTGGTTTTTATATCCCTCACCTTCCCAGCCCCTCTCTGGGTTTTTATATCCCTCACCTTCCCAGCCCATCTCTGGTTTTTATATCCCTCACCTTCCCAGCCCCTCTCTGGTTTTTATATCACTCACCTTCCCAGCCCATCTCTGGTTTTTATATCCCTCACCTTCCCAGCCCATCTCTGGTTTTTATATCCCTCACCTTCCCAGGCAGCTCTCCGGTTTTTATATCCCTCACCTTCCCAGCCCCTCTCTGGTTTTTATATCACCCACCTTCCCAGCTCCTCTCTGGGTTTTTATATCCCTGACCTTCCCAGCCCCTCTCTGGGTTTTTATATCCCTCACCTTCCCAGCCCCTCTCTGGGTTTTTATATCCCTCACCTTCCCAGCTCCTCTCTGGGTTTTTATATCACTCACCTTCCCAGCCCCTCTCTGGTTTTTATATCCCTCACCTTCCCAGCCCCTCTCTGGGTTTTTATATCACTCACCTTCTCAGCCCCTCTCTGGGTTTTTATATCCCTCACCTTCCCAGCCCCTCTCTGGGTTTTTATATCCCTCACCTTCCCAGCCCCTCTCTGGGTTTTTATATCCCTCACCTTCCCAGCTCCTCTCTGGGTTTTTATATCACTCACCTTCCCAGCCCCTCTCTGGTTTTTATATCCCTCACCTTCCCAGTCCCTCTCTGGTTTTTATATCCCTCACCTTCCCAGCCCCTCTCTGGGTTTTTATATCACTCACCTTCTCAGCCGCTCTCCGGTTTTTAAATCCCTCACGTTCCCAGGCAGCTCTCCGGGTTTTTATATCCCTCACCTTCCCAGGCCGCTCTCCGGGTTTTTATATCACTCACCTTCCCAGCCCCTCTCTGGGTTTTTATATCCCTCACCTTCCCAGCCCCTCTCCAGGATTTTATATCCTTCACCTTCCCAGCCCCTATCCGGGTTTTTATATCCCTCACCTTCCCAGCCCCACTCTGGTTTTTATATCCCTCACCTTCCCAGCACCTCTCCGGGTTTTTATATCACTCACATTCCCAGCCCCTCTCTGGTTTTTATATCACTCACCTTCCCAGCCCCTCTCCGGGTTTTTATATCCCTCACCTTCCCAGCCCCTCTCCGGGTTTTTATATCCCTCACCTTCCCAGCCCCTCTCTGGGTTTTTATATCCCTCACCTTCCCAGCCGCTCTCCGGTTTTTATATCCCTCACCTTCCCAGCCCCTCTCTGGTTTTTATATCACTCACCTTCCCAGCCCCTCTCCGGGTTTTTATATCACTCACCTTCCCAGCCGCTCTCCGGGTTTTTATATCCCTCACCTTCCCAGCCGCTCTCCGGTTTTTATATCACTCACCTTCCCAGCCGCTCTCCGGTTTTTATATCCCTCACCTTCCCAGCTCCTCTCTGGTTTTTATATCCCTCACCTTCCCAGCCCCTCTCTGGTTTTTATATCCCTCACCTTCCCAGCCCCTCTCTGGTTTTTATATCCCTCACCTTCCCAGCCCCTCTCTGGTTTTTATATTCCTCACCTTCCCAGCTCCTATCCGGGTTTTTATATCCCTCACCTTCCCAGCCTCTCTCTGGTTTTTATATCCCTCACCTTCCCAGCTCAGCTCTGGTTTTTATATCCCTCACCTTCCCCGCCCCTCTCTGGTTTTTATATCCCTCACCTTCCCAGCCCCTCTCTGGTTTTTATATCCCTCACCTTCCCAGCCCCTCTCCAGGTTTTTAGATCACTCACCGACCCAGCCCCTCTCTGGTTTTTATATCCCTCACCTTCCCAGCCCCTCTCCGGGTTTTTATATCACTCACATTCCCAGCCCCTCTCTGGTTTTTATATCACTCAACTTCCCAGCCCCTCTCCGGGTTTTTATATCCCTCACCTTCCCAGCCCCTCTCCGGGTTTTTATATCCCTCACCTTCCCAGCCCCTCTCTGGGTTTTTATATCCCTCACCTTCCCAGCCCCTCTCCGGGTTTTTATATCCCTCACCTTCCCAGCCCCTCTCTGGGTTTTTATATCCCTCACCTTCCCAGCCGCTCTCCAGGTTTTTATATTCCTCACCTTCCCAGCCCCTCTCTGGTTTTTATATCACTCACCTTCCCAGCCCCTCTCCGGGTTTTTATATCACTCACCTTCCCAGCCGCTCTCCGGGTTTTTATATCCCTCACCTTCCCAGCCGCTCTCCGGTTTTTATATCCCTCACATTCCCAGCCCCTAACTGGGTTTTTATATCCCTCACCTTCCCAGCCCCTCTCTGGTTTTTATATCACTCACCTTCCCAGCCCCTCTCCGGGTTTTTATATCCCTCACCTTCCCAGCCCATCTCTGGTTTTTATATCCCTCACCTTCCCAGCCCATCTCTGGTTTTTATATCCCTCACCTTCCCAGCCCCTCTCTGGTTTTTATATCCCTCACCTTCCCAGCCCCTCTCTGGGTTTTTATATCACTCACCTTCCCAGCCCATCTCTGGTTTTTATATCCCTCACCTTCCCAGCCCCTCTCTGGTTTTTATATCACTCACCTTCCCAGCCCATCTCTGGTTTTTATATCCCTCACCTTCCCAGCCCATCTCTGGTTTTTATATCCCTCACCTTCCCAGGCAGCTCTCCGGTTTTTATATCCCTCACCTTCCCAGCCCCTCTCTGGTTTTTATATCACCCACCTTCCCAGCTCCTCTCTGGGTTTTTATATCCCTCACCTTCCCAGCCCCTCTCTGGGTTTTTATATCCCTCACCTTCCCAGCCCCTCTCTGGGTTTTTATATCCCTCACCTTCCCAGCTCCTCTCTGGGTTTTTATATCACTCACCTTCCCAGCCCCTCTCTGGTTTTTATATCCCTCACCTTCCCAGCCCCTCTCTGGGTTTTTATATCACTCACCTTCTCAGCCCCTCTCTGGGTTTTTATATCCCTCACCTTCCCAGCCCCTCTCTGGGTTTTTATATCCCTCACCTTCCCAGCCCCTCTCTGGGTTTTTATATCCCTCACCTTCCCAGCTCCTCTCTGGGTTTTTATATCACTCACCTTCCCAGCCCCTCTCTGGTTTTTATATCCCTCACCTTCCCAGTCCCTCTCTGGTTTTTATATCCCTCACCTTCCCAGCCCCTCTCTGGGTTTTTATATCACTCACCTTCTCAGCCGCTCTCCGGTTTTTAAATCCCTCACTTTCCCAGGCAGCTCTCCGGGTTTTTATATCCCTCACCTTCCCAGGCCGCTCTCCGGGTTTTTATATCACTCACCTTCCCAGCCCCTCTCTGGGTTTTTATATCCCTCACCTTCCCAGCCCCTCTCCAGGATTTTATATCCTTCACCTTCCCAGCCCCTATCCGGGTTTTTATATCCCTCACCTTCCCAGCCCCTCTCCAGGTTTTTATATCCCTCTCCTTCCCAGCCCCACTCTGGTTTTTATATCCCTCACCTTCCCAGCACCTCTCCGGGTTTTTATATCACTCACATTCCCAGCCCCTCTCTGGTTTTTATATCACTCACCTTCCCAGCCCCTCTCCGGGTTTTTATATCCCTCACCTTCCCAGCCCCTCTCCGGGTTTTTATATCCCTCACCTTCCCAGCCCCTCTCTGGGTTTTTATATCCCTCACCTTCCCAGCCGCTCTCCGGTTTTTATATCCCTCACCTTCCCAGCCCCTCTCTGGTTTTTATATCACTCACCTTCCCAGCCCCTCTCCGGGTTTTTATATCACTCACCTTCCCAGCCGCTCTCCGGGTTTTTATATCCCTCACCTTCCCAGCCGCTCTCCGGTTTTTATATCACTCACCTTCCCAGCCGCTCTCCGGTTTTTATATCCCTCACCTTCCCAGCTCCTCTCTGGTTTTTATATCCCTCACCTTCCCAGCCCCTCTCTGGTTTTTATATCCCTCACCTTCCCAGCCCCTCTCTGGTTTTTATATCCCTCACCTTCCCAGCCCCTCTCTGGTTTTTATATTCCTCACCTTCCCAGCTCCTATCCGGGTTTTTATATCCCTCACCTTCCCAGCCTCTCTCTGGTTTTTATATCCCTCACCTTCCCAGCTCAGCTCTGGTTTTTATATCCCTCACCTTCCCCGCCCCTCTCTGGTTTTTATATCCCTCACCTTCCCAGCCCCTCTCTGGTTTTTATATCCCTCACCTTCCCAGCCCCTCTCCAGGTTTTTAGATCACTCACCGACCCAGCCCCTCTCTGGTTTTTATATCCCTCACCTTCCCAGCCCCTCTCCGGGTTTTTATATCACTCACATTCCCAGCCCCTCTCTGGTTTTTATATCACTCAACTTCCCAGCCCCTCTCCGGGTTTTTATATCCCTCACCTTCCCAGCCCCTCTCCGGGTTTTTATATCCCTCACCTTCCCAGCCCCTCTCTGGGTTTTTATATCCCTCACCTTCCCAGCCCCTCTCCGGGTTTTTATATCCCTCACCTTCCCAGCCCCTCTCTGGGTTTTTATATCCCTCACCTTCCCAGCCGCTCTCCAGGTTTTTATATTCCTCACCTTCCCAGCCCCTCTCTGGTTTTTATATCACTCACCTTCCCAGCCCCTCTCCGGGTTTTTATATCACTCACCTTCCCAGCCGCTCTCCGGGTTTTTATATCCCTCACCTTCCCAGCCGCTCTCCGGTTTTTATATCCCTCACATTCCCAGCCCCTAACTGGGTTTTTATATCCCTCACCTTCCCAGCCCCTCTCTGGTTTTTATATCACTCACCTTCCCAGCCCCTCTCCGGGTTTTTATATCACTCACCTTCCCAGCCGCTCTCCGGGTTTTTATATCCCTCACCTTCCCAGCCGCTCTCCGGTTTTTATATCCCTCACCTTCCCAGGCTGCTCTCCGGTTTTTATATCACTCACCTCCCCAGCCGCTCTCCGGGTTTTTATATCCCTCACCTTCCCAGCCCCTCTCTGGGTTTTTATATCACTCACCTTCCCAGCCCCTCTCTGGGTTTTTATATCCCTCACCTTCCCAGCCCCTCTCTGGGTTTTTATATCCCTCACCTTCCCAGCCCCTCTCTGGGTTTTTATATCACTCACCTTCTCAGCCGCTCTCCGGTTTTTAAATCCCTCACGTTCCCAGCCCCTCTCCGGGTTTTTATATCCCTCACCTTCCCAGCCCCTCTCCGGGTTTTTATATCACTCAACTTCCCAGCCCCTCTCCGGGTTTTTATATCCCTCACCTTCCCAGCCCCTCTCCGGGTTTTTATATCCCTCACCTTCCCAGCCCCTCTCTGGGTTTTTATATCCCTCACCTTCCCAGCCCCTCTCCGGGTTTTTATATCCCTCACCTTCCCAGCCCCTCTCTGGGTTTTTATATCCCTCACCTTCCCAGCCCCTCTCTGGTTTTTATATCACTCACCTTCCCAGCCCCTCTCCGGGTTTTTATATCACTCACCTTCCCAGCCGCTCTCCGGGTTTTTATATCCCTCACCTTCCCAGCCGCTCTCCGGTTTTTATATCCCTCACATTCCCAGCCCCTAACTGGGTTTTTATATCCCTCACCTTCCCAGCCCCTCTCTGGTTTTTATATCACTCACCTTCCCAGCCCCTCTCCGGGTTTTTATATCACTCACCTTCCCAGCCGCTCTCCGGGTTTTTATATCCCTCACCTTCCCAGCCGCTCTCCGGTTTTTATATCCCTCACCTTCCCAGGCTGCTCTCCGGTTTTTATATCACTCACCTTCCCAGCCGCTCTCCGGGTTTTTATATCCCTCACCTTCCCAGCTGCTCTCCGGGTTTTTATATCCCTCACCTTCCCAGCCGCTCTCCGGTTTTTATATCCCTCACCTTCCCAGGCTGCTCTCCGGTTTTTATATCACTCACCTTCCCAGCCGCTCTCCGGGTTTTTATATCACTCACATTCCCAGCCCCTCTCTGGTTTTTATATCCCTCACCTTCCCAGGCTGCTCTCTGGTTTTTATATCACTCACCTTCCCAGCCGCACTCCTGTTTTTATATCACTTACCTTGCCATGCCGCCCTCCAGGTTTCTCCCGTTCAGCTCAACTTCCAATGTGAATGCCACAGATCCCCGAGGTTACTTTTTTATATTACCTAGCTTTCCAGGCTGCTCTCCAGTTTTTTCCAGCTCAGCTCCTGATGTTATGCTCAGGTTCTGCTAAAACATTCTTTCCTTTGAGGTTATGTATTTGAGTCCTGCTCTCAGGACTGGAGCTCCAAGATCAGAACTGAACCTTCACTGCATGAAGGAGGGAGTGCTGCACTTTCAAAGGTGCCGTCTTTCAGATGTGGTATCGAATGAAGGCTTCTTCTGTCCTCTCAGTTTGTAAAATAAGAGCCCATGGCACAATTTGAAGAAAAACAGGATGGTTTCCTGGTGTCCTGGCCAATACTTATCTCTCAACATCACCACAAACAGATTATCTGGTCATGGCTGTTTGGCAGACCCCACTGTACAGAAATTGGATGCCCCGCTTCCGACACTACAACAGTGACAATGCTGCAAAAGCTTTAGCAGCTATAAAGTACTTTGGGACATTCTGAGGTCATGAACGATGCTACATAAATGAAATTGTTTTTAATCCACATAAAAGGAAGCATCCCACTTTGGTCAATCTCCTGGGTCATATCACAACTCAGTTTTACTGACAGAGTAACAAATTACTAACCGAGATCATTATCACCAGATTGGAGATGCTCACCCAGGTCTAGTCTGTAATGAATCATAGGCTTTATTTCCGATCTCCAACATAGAGCACAGCAAACAGCTTTGATGACGGTGGCAGACGTCATATCGGAGCATGGGACGGCGAAGGGGAATCGGGAATACTCGCCGGCCACATTAAGAAAGTACGTGTTGCGGTCGGTGGAGGGGAGGGGCCCTTTGAAGTCCATGCTGAGGCGTTCAAAGGGGCGGGAGGCCTTCACCAGGCACGCACGGTCTGGCCGGTAGAAGTGCAGTTTGCACTCCGTGCAGACCTGGCAGTCTCTGGTGATAGCCCTGACTTCCTCGATGGAGTAGGGCGGATTGCGGGCCTTTATGAAGTGGTAAAAGCGGGTGACAGAGATCGTCGTGCAGGGTCCGGAGTCGGTCCACTTGTGCGCTGGCACATGGACCTCAGGACAGGGCATCGGGGGGCTCGTTGAGCTTACCGGGGCGATACCAAATCTCGTAATTGTAGGTGGAGAGCTCGATCCTCCACCTCAAGATTTTATCATTTTTGATCTTACCCCGCTGTATGTTGTTAAACATGAAGGCAACCGACCGTTGGTCAGTGAGGAGAGTGAATCTCCTGCCGGCCAGATAATGCCTCCAGTGCCGCACAGCTTCAATGATCGCTTGGGCCTCCTTTTCGACGGAGGAGTGCCGGATTTTGAAGGCATGGAGGGTGCGGGAAAAGAATGCCATGGGCCTGCCTGCATGGTTGAGGGTGGCGGCCACAGCGACGTCTGATGCATCGCTCTCGACTTGGAAGGGGAGCGTCTCGTCGACCGCGTGCATCGCGGCCTTGGCGATGTCGGCCTTAATACGGTTGAAGGCCTGGTGAGCCTCGGCCGTCAGTGGGAAACCGGTGGAGTGGATGAGTGGGCGGGCCTTGTCCGCATAGTTAGGGACCCACTGGGCGTAATACGAAAAGAACCCCAGACATCGTTTGAAGGCCTTGGGGCAGTGGGGGCGGGGAGATCCATGATGGGGTGCATGCGGTCGGGGTCGGGCCCCAGAACTCCGTTCTGAACCACATAGCCGAGGATGGCTAATCGGTTTGTGCTGAACACACACTTCTCCTTGTTGTAAGTTAATTGAGGAGTGTGGCGGTGTGGAGAAATTTGGAAAGGTTAGCGTCGTGGTCCTTCTGGTTGTGGCCGCAGATGGTGACGTTATCCAGGTATGGGAAAGTGGCCCGCAGCCCGGACCGGTCAACCATTCGGTCCATGTCCCGTTGGAAGACCGAGACCCCATTGGTGACGCCGAAGGGAACACTAAGGAAATAGTAAAGGCAGCCGTCTGCTTCAAACGCAGTGTAAGGGCGGTCCGCCTTACGGATGGGGAGCTGGTGGTAGGCAGATTGCAGGTCCACTGTCGAGAAGACCCGGTACTGTGCAATCTGATTGATCATATCGGATATGCATGGGAGAGGGTACGCGTCGAGCTGCATGTACCGATTGATGGTCTGACTATAGTCAACGACCATCCTGTTTTTCTCCCCGGTTTTCACTACTACCACTTGGGCTCTCCAGGGTCTGTTGCTGGCCTCGATGATACCTTCCCGCAGCAGCCGCTGGACCTCAGACCTGATGAAGGTCCTGTCCTGGGCGCTGTACCATCTACTCCTGGTGGTGACGGATTTGCAATCCGGGGTGAGGTTTGCAGAAAGGGAAGGCGGGTCGACCTTAAGGGTCACGAGGCCGCAAACAGTAAGGGGTGGTAGGGGCCCGCCGAATTTCAGGGTTAGGCTCTGGACGTTGCGTTGGAAATCCAGGCTGAGTAGCAAGGCAGCACAGAGGTTGGGGAGGACGTAGAGCCGGAAGCCGCTGAACTCTACACCCTGGATGATGAGGGTGGCGATGCAGTACCCCTGGGTCGCCACGGAGTGGGATCCAGAGGCCAGGGAGATTATTTGGTCAGCGGAGTGTACCGCGAGAGAGCAGCGCCTTACCGTATCAGGGTGGATGAAGCTCTCACTGCTCCCGGAGTCCAGAAGGCAGGATATCTCGTGCCAGTCGACCTTCACCTTTGTCGAAGCGGTCGCAAGGTTGTGCGGTCGAGACTGGTCAATCGTCACCGAGGCAAGGTGCGGCTGGTTGTCGACGGTTGTAGGCGATGAGCGGCCCGATGAGGTGCCCGACAGGCAGGGGTCCTGAGGCGGGTAAGATGGCGGTGCCCACGGGACGCACGTGTCCTGGGGCAGGCAAGATGGCGGCGCCCATTGGTTCTGAGGCAAGCAAGATGGCGGCACCCACGGGCCACACATGTTGTGAGTGGAGCAAGATGGCGGTGCCTACAAGCCGCACGTGGTCTGAGGAGAGGACGATGGCGGCGCCCACTGGCCGCACGTGGGGGGTGCTGGGACAATAGAGGCGATTGAGCGGGCCTGGCACACTGCAGCGAAATGTCCCTTCATGCCACAGGCCTTTGCAGAGCGCGCTCCGCGCCAGTCAGCGTTGCCGGGGGTGTTTTGTCTGTCCGCAGAATTGCACTTGGGTCCCCCGGGGTTGGTTGTCTGCCGCGCGCGCAGGCGTGGGGTTGGCTGAGAGCGGTCGCTGATGGGGCCCACGATAGGGTGGCCGCTGGCAGGGTCCATGATGCACAGGGGGGGTGGGCCGTGCGGTCGGGGGCATAAGCCTGTACGTTGTGCGAGGCGACCGTGAGCGAGAGCACTAGTTTCTTGGTCGCCGCGAGGTCAAGCGTGGCCCCTTCTAAGAGGCGCTGGCGGGTGTAGTCAGACCCTATGCCTGTAACGAACGCGTCTCTCGTTAGCAGGTTCGAATGTTCAGTGGCCTAAACGGCCTGGCAGT
The DNA here is from genome assembly GCF_047496885.1 of Scyliorhinus torazame. Taxonomy (NCBI): domain Eukaryota; kingdom Metazoa; phylum Chordata; class Chondrichthyes; order Carcharhiniformes; family Scyliorhinidae; genus Scyliorhinus; species Scyliorhinus torazame. The sequence goes on along the minus strand of NC_092724.1, from coordinate 62,084,910 downwards.
CACAGTCTCTCACCAGGGCGAGCACGGCATGCCGGAAATCTTCCACAGACTCACCAGGGAGTTGATGCCGCGTGGACAGGAGGTGCCTGGCGTAGATCTTGTTGGTCTGCTGAGCGTAATTCTCCTTCAGTAGCGCCATGGCCTCTGCGTAGGTCGGCGCGTCCTGGACGAGTGGAAAAACGTTGGAGCTCAGCCGTGTGTACAGAATCTGGAGCTTTTGTGCTTCTGCGCTCCTTTTTGGCGTTGTCTGCTTGAGGATGCAGCTGCAGGCGATCCGGCTTGATGCGGAGGTCCAGCTCTGAAAAATCTCTGTAATAAATTGATGCACTATCAATTACGACGAGACGAGAGTAGAAGTAATCGAGGCTTTATTACACAGAGATGTGTGGCCTCCTACAGCAGCTGATGAAATGGCTGCTGTTCGGAAGAGCACACACATTTATACTCCGCCTACTGGGCGGAGTCAGCAGGCAGGGATCTACCCCCGTACCTGTAGTACAGGGGCCTTACCGTAATACCCATATGTACAATATAATACAACAGTGGTGACTACCACATCCATCACCTGCACCAGCAGCCTCAGTTCTCTTGCAATGAGAGCCAAAAAAGAAAGCCTCCATTCTCTCCTCTCGTTATGTTTGCAGTATCCACAGGAAGTTTGAATATACCTGGGTTAAAGGCTACAGTAGCAGAGCATAAAATATCACCGTGTGCTGATACCCTATTTCATGTAACTTCATTCTCTTCACCTCACTCGAACAATTTACAAAAACTGTATCATGGTTTGGCCAACTCTTGAGATGGATGCTTAATTTCCTCAAACCAGAGGGCCTGTCCCTCATGTAAATGTATTCCTGAGGGCTGTTCCTTGCATTATTACAGAGTGGCGGAAATCTCACAGGCTAACAGTAAGCCTTGTACTGATCTAATCCTTCTCTGGATGTTTCAGATGCTGCCAGTTGTGTCCTGCAAATATTCAACAGTTACCATTGGCATCTGGCCATGGGCAGAGAAGAAACTGCATGGTGACTGTTCGAAGGCCATTGAGGGAGCAGTAGCATCTCTGTGAGGGTCGATGGACCGAGTACAGAAGTGCCTTGAGGCGCAAGGGGCGAAGATACAAGAGGTGGAGATGGTGGTGTCTGACCAGAGTGACTGGATCGTGTCCTTGGAGGTGGGGGTCGTGGAGGACCTATGCAAGTCCTTAAGGGTGAAGGTGGAGGTGCAAGGAAACAGGTCCAGGCAGCAGAACCTGCGGATTGTGGGGCTGCCAGTAGATGTGGCAGGAACAAGCGCCACAAAATACGCATCAAGGATGTTGCTCGGGCTAGTGGAGGAGGGAGTGCTGGTGAGGCCCCAGAGGTGGACAGGGTCCACAGGCCTTTAAGGCAGAGGCCAAGAGCGGGGGAGCCACCACTTGCAGTGATTGTGCGGATGCACAAATTCGTGGAGAAGGAAAAGATCCTACGATCGAGGGAGAAGCAAGATTGCAAATGGGAGGGCAACCATGTCCGAATATATCAGGATATTGGAGCGGAGCTGGCAAAGAGGTGGGCAGGGTTCAACAGGGCCAAGACGATGCTGTTCCGAAGACTTTGGCAGAGTTGGAGACTGAGTCATGGACAGAGTGGGGGGCCATCTTGGATGGGCCTGATTTAGGATGGTATTAGAGGAGGTGGAGACGGAAGGGGAGGATGGCGGACGGTACAGGGCAGTGGATGCATAAGCCTCCGGTAAGAATTGTGGCATGGAGAGGCAGCATGGTGGCTCAGCTGCCTCACAGTGCCCTGGAACCGGGTTCGATCCCAGCCCTGGGTCACTGTCCATTTGAAGTGTGCACATTCTCCCTGTGCCTACGTGGTCTCACCCCCACCACCCAAAGATGTGCAGGGTAGATGGATTGGCTAGGCTAAATTGCCTCTTAATCAGAAAAAAAAGAATTGGGTACTCTAAATTTATATTAAAAAACGAATTGTAATGTGGAACATCCGGGGATTAAATGGGCCAGTTAAGAGGTCTCAGGTTTTGGGGCACCTGAGAAATTTGAAGTTGGAGGTGATCTTATGGGAGACACACCACCGAGTGAAGGACCAGGTTAGGTTGAGGAAGGGATGGGTGAGACAGGTATTCCACTCAGGGTTTGATTCAAAGTCACAGGGGGTGGCCATCTTGTTGAATAAGAGAACGGGGTTTGTGGGGGCCAACGAAGTGCGGAACCAGAGGGGAAGCTATATGATAGTGAGTGGGGTGCTTCTCCATTCTCCGGTGCCGATCCTCGGGCACCCGCGGGATTCCCGCCGTGCCGGTCGTGGGCCACTCGGCCCATTAAGGCCCGGAGAATCACCGGGCGGGCCACTGTCAAGGGCCCCCGACCGGCGCAGCGGGAATCCCACGGGCACTCGAGAATTGGCGCCGGAGAATGGGGAAGCCAGCGTCAGGGCACGAATCTCGCCCCCCCCCCCCCCCGGGGATTATCCGACCCGGCGCCGACTCGGAGAATCCCAGCGAACGTTCTTTGTTCTCATCAGCCCAATCAAAGAACATTACAAGCACCGTTGCTCGCCACAAAGAAATCAATTCTCGAGTACGCCTTACACACATTTAAGAGGAAGGAGTATTCCCCCCCCCCCCTCCCCTTCCCCCCCCTCGGTTCTTAAACCTCCACTGGTAAACCATTCCCATCTGTTGCATGAACCCTCCCAACTCCTTCCCCGTCCCTTTGACTTGGGGCTCGAGATGTCCACCCTTGGTTCTATCACCACCTAGAATCAATTGGTGCATATCCAGATCCGGGATCGGTCCCAGCAAGCGCCTCACAAGTCCCGCCGGCGCGGGTTACTCAGGTCCCACAATGTGAGTCTGCGGGGACTATCCTGGAGGGAGAGGCGGAGGGATCCGACCCCAGCAGGTGCCCCCACGGTGGCCTGGCCCGTGATCGGGGCCCACCAATCGGCGGGCTGGATCCGTGGGGGCCTATTTTACTCAGCGCCGGGCCGGCGCGGAGAAAGGAACCCCCGCGCATGCGCGGAAATATGCCGGCCGTAGTGCACATGCGCGGAGTCACGCTGGCCGCTCCGCGCATGCGTGAACTCGCGCAGGCCATTCCATGCCGGCTGGAACTGCGGGGACCACTCCGGCGCCGACCGAGCCGCCTAGGAAGGGGCGCATTCCCCATTATCGCTGGAGTGGTTGGTGCCACTTTTCACGCCGGCAAGGGGACATAGCCCCATTATTAGAGAATCCCGCCCGTTGGACTTTGTTTTATAAACAAAGCTATTAATTACTAACACTGCATTAACGAATAACTAAAATGTCTAAGATGAATACAGTTGGGAATAATGTCTATCACTAACTTACACTAAGATACAACAGAGCTACTACTAACTGCAACTGCTAACAACTCCTGACAAACACCTTCTGAAGCAAATCATGGTGCATCCCCGGTCCTGGAACTCTGTACTCACCTCACCTGGTGGTCGGATAGTAGAACTACAACAATAAAACATAACTTATAATACACATGCAGATCACAGAATTTACAGGGATGATGAACTACTCCCATTATATACAGATAATGGCCTACCTATCATCACAGTGCTGTTGGGGGTGGTGGGGGCGGAGTATGCAAGGATTGTGATATTCGATCATGTGCCGCATTGGCTGAAGGTGAGGTTAAGCAGACGCAGAGGCCAGGATGGAGGCTAGATTCGAGTCGGTTGGCAGATAAGGGCTTCTGTGAAAAGGTGAGGTTGGCGATAGGAGAGTATGTGGAAATCAATCAAAACGGGGAGGTGTCGGTGGCCACTTTCTGGGAGGCGTTGAAGGCGGTGGTTCAAGGGGAGATTATCTCATTCAAGGCACACAGGGACAGGAGGAGGAGGGAGGAGCATAGACAGCTGTGGGGTGAGATAGTTGAGGTGGACAGGAGATACGCGGGCACCCCCACCAAAGAGCTGCTGGCGAAAAGGAAGAGGTTGCAAGGGCAGTTTGAGTGGTTGACAACTGGGAGGGCAGTGGGGCACCTAACGTGGGCAAGGGTGGTACAATACAAATATGGAAAGAAGGCAAGCCACATGCTGGCCCACAAGCTGAGGAGGCAGGCTGTGTCTTGGGAAATTTTAAAGGTGTGAACAGAGAAGGGGGAGGTAGTGTCAGAGCCGGGGAGGATTAATGAGGTATTCAAGGGTTACTACGAGAAGCTCTACAGGGCGGAGCCGGGTAGAGAGGAAGGAAACATGGGACGGTTTCTGGATGGATTGGAGTTTCCAAGGTTGAAAGAAGAGACGAAGCAGGCATTGGAGGAGCCGATGGGGTTGAGGGAGGTGATTGATAGCATTAGGGGGGTGAAGTTGGGGAAGGCTCTGGGGCTGGATGGTTTTCCGGCGGAGTTTTATAAGGCATTTGCAATGGAGTTGGCACCTCATTTATTGGGGATGTTTAGCGAGCGGTTAGGGAAGGGGGAGCTGCCAGAGACACTGACACAGGCGTCGATCACGCAAATCCCGAAGAAGAGGAAGGATCCGTTGGATGTGGGTCATATAGGCCCATTCCACTGCTGAACACAAATGTGAAGGTGGTGGCCAAGTTGGTGGTCGGAAGGATGGAGGGATGTGCGGCAGGGGTGGTTGCAGAGGACCAAACTGGTTTTGTAAAGGGCAGGTAGCTCTCCAGCAACATCAAGCAGTTAAATGTGGTTATGACGCCTTTGGTGGGGCGGGTGCCAGAGGTTATTGTTTCTATGGATGGGAAGAAAGTTTTTCATCGGTTGGAGGTATCTATTTGAGGTCTTTGGTAGATTTGAGTTTGGCCCGATTTTCGGGGCGAAGGCATGCTTGTTATATGTAGCTCCGGTGTCAAATGTATATACGAACGGGCCGGGCTCACAGAGTATTGGGCTGCATAGAGGTACGAGACGGGATGTCCGCTGTCACCGTTGCTCTTTGCGTTGACGAATGAGCCCTCGGCGATGGCCCTCAGGGGGGTCAGTGGGGTAGCAGGAGATTGTGAGGGGAGTAGGGAGCACTGGGTATCGTTATATGCCGATGATCTGTTGTTGTTTTTGTTGAACTCACTGGAGAGTATGGGTAGGATCATGGGAATATTGGAGAGGTTGGGCCTTCTCTGGGTCTAAGTTAAATATCGGGATGGGTGAGGTATTTCCAGTGAATGCAATAGGGTTGGAGGCCAACCTGGGGGTGTTGCCATTTAAGGTGGCTGGGGAAAGGTTCAGGTATTTGGGGATTCAGGTGACGGGCGATGGGCTATGATGCACAAGTGGAATTTGACAACGTTGGTGGAGGAGATTAGGGGGGATTTTAAGAGATGGGACACACTGCACCTGACACTGGCAGGGAGGGTGTAAATTGTGAAAATGAATGTGCTGCCAAGGTTCCTGTTTGTTTTTCAGACCCTCCTGACCTTTCTCCCGAAGGCCGTCTTTCGGATAGTGGAGAAAGTGATCGCAGAGTTTATATGGGCGGGGAATGTACCGAGGGCAAAGAGGGCCCTTCTGCAGAAAGAGGGGTTGGACAGCGAATGTGGAGAAGGTGAAGCAATGGTGGGGTGGGCTGGGGCAGAGTGGGTTAGGATGGAGGAGGCGTCCTGTAGGGGACCCAGTTTGAGGGCCATGGTGACAGTCCGCTACAGTTAGCTCCGTGGATGTATACGGGGAGCCCGGTAGTACAATCAACGGTCAGGGTGTGGAATCAGCTGAGGAGGCACTTTAAGCTGGAGGGGTTGTCAGTGTTAATGCCACTGTGTGGGACCACAGGTTTAAGTCAGAGAGATGGATGGGATGTATGGGAAGTGGAGAGAGGGGGGCTGGAGAGGGTGAGGGACTTGTATCAGAAAGGGCAGTTTACGGGTCTGGATGAGTTGCGGGAGAGGTTTGAGTTTCCGAGGAGGGTGAATTTATATATATGAAGTTTCCCAGATTGCCGGGGTACACACTATTGGAGCAACTGCTGCTCCAGAAATCATCGGGATAGGGTAGGATTGGGGACATATATAGGTTGTTGGGGGAGCAGGGGGGAGCCCAAAAAGAGAGGAGTAAGAGCAAGTGGGAGGAGGAGAATTGCTGAATTGGAGGTTGGCTGTGTGGTGGCCTGGCTGGGGGGCCTGTCTCTGGTTTGAAAAGATCAAATTCGAGTTTGAGGATCAGAGGAGGGCTTCGACCCCCCTGGTGGGGGTTGTTCATGATAATGTTTGAGCAACTGTTTGTCACGGGGGATGAGGAGGTGGGGATAGAGAGTAAAAAGGGGAAAATTGAACAAACAGTGGATTGTGTGGTTGTTAAGTGTGTTGTTGTATATGTTACTGTTTTTGTGCATGTTTGTAATAAAATACGTTTTTAAACAAAGAAAAGGCTGATGGGATCCAAAAACACTCAGTCATGACAATAGTATCTGTACGCTAAGAATTCTGTTTCTCTTTGGCATCCTTTACCCGAGGGACTCCAGGATGTAGCTGACATGGGAGAGTTCCAAACTTGGCAGAAGAAAGTCATCACTATTTTAGGTCCACTCTTTGACAGGAAACAGATTATGTCCTTCCAGCTCCAAAAGTAATTAAATAATTTAGCTCCTCAAAAGGCCATTCAGCCCATACTGAGCGATCCAATTAATCCCACTTCTCTTTTCCAAATAACCCTATGGGTGTTTCCTCTAAGTAGTCATCCATTCTCTCTTGAAAATTATGACTGAATCTGCTTCTATCATCCCTTCAGGCAGTACATTCCAGATCACAACAACACGCTGCTAAAAACATGAGACTGGATTCTCCAATAATGGGGCTGTGTCCCCACGCCAGCGTAAAAACACTGGTGTTTCACTCTGGACTTTCCTAAAGAAAGTCCTGAGTGATTCTCCCATCTGCAGGGGGCTGGCAGAGTCCCGGAGTACTCCATACAGCTCTGGTTGCGGATACGGGGCCCCGCACTTCCGGTCAGGAGTCCGCGCATGCGCACGGCGACCCCCCAAGATTGTGCGTGCCCGCAGATCGGTGCCGTCCGATCGCTTGTCTGGCCGTCCATGAGGCACCCCCCGGTAAACAATCCCCCCACCGCCGCCAGGGCGACCGCGGACTGAGTCCGCAGCCGCCACCCGACGTTCCCGACGGCCGATAGGTGGTTAGAACCACGCGTTGGGACTTCCGGGTGCGGCGATGACCAGCTGAGTCGCACGTTTCGGCAGCTCCCTGTGAAACGGACTTTTGGGCTCTTGATAGGAGCCCCAACGGCAATTTTGACGGCTAAAAACACTGTGCGGTAAACCAGAAGGGAATCCCCCCTGGATACGGATGGAAAAAGGAGGAGAGAGTGGCCAGATTGCAGTGGATCCTTTAGAACAGCGGCAAGGAAGGCAAGCAAAAACCAAGATGGCGTCGGAAGGTGGCAGTTTAACATGGGGCCCTGAACAACAAGAGTTCTTGAAATGCTGTGTGGAAGAGATCAAAAAGGAAATGAAGAAAGAGCTGTTGGCCCCGATACTACAGGCGATCGAAGGGCTAAAGGAGGAACAAAAGACCCAGGGGCGGGAGCTTCGGGTCGTGAAGGCAAAGGCAGCCGAGAATGAGGACGATATACAGGGCCTGGTGGTGAAGACGGAGACGCAGGAGGCACATCAGAAACGATGTGTGGAAAGGTTGGAGGCACTGGAAAACAACGCAAGGAGGAACAACCTGAGGATTCTTGGTCTTCCTGAAGGTGTGGAGGGAGCGGACGTCGGGGCATATGTGAGCACGATGCTGCACTCGTTAATGGGAGCGGAGGCCCCAGCGGGTCCGTTGGAGGTGGAGGGAGCATACCGAGTGATGGCGCGAGGACCGAGAGCAGGAGAAATTCCCAGAGCCATAGTGGTGAGATTCCTCCATTTTAAGGATAGAGAAATGGTCCTTAGATGGGCGAAGAAAATTCGGAGCAGTAAATGGGAGAACGCGGTGATCCGCGTTTATCAAGACTGGAGTGCGGAGGTGGCGAGAAGGAGGGCGAGCTTTAATCGGGCCAAGGCGGTGCTTCATAAAAAGAAGATAAAATTTGGAATGCTGCAACCGGCAAGACTGTGGGTCACATATCGAGGGAGGCACCACTACTTTAAGACGGCGGATGAAGCGTGGACTTTTATTGTGGAAGAAAAACTGGAATGAGCGGGTTATTAAAAAGAACGTTCGAACAAAGTGGTGGGGCGAATGTGGGGGGCAAAGAGGGGTTTTATGTACTAATCCTGCGATGTGGTAACTTTTCTCTCTCCCACAGGTGGTGATGGGGGGAGGAGGGGAGGTGGAGGAGATGGGGCGTTGGCCATTGGGGGCGGGGCCAAGGGAGAAGCGCGGGCTTGGTTCCCGCGCTATGATAATCATGGCGGGAATAGAGAAGCAGGAAGGAGGGGGCGTCGCACGGTGCGAGCCGAGGTCACGGGGGGAAGCCGAGGTCAGCCAGAGTTTGCTGACTTCTGGGAGCAACATGGGGGGAGTAATTACGCTAGCGGGGGATCTAGCGGGGGGGTGGGAGGGGGGAATTACTGGGTTGCTGCTGCTGGGGAGAGGGGGGAGCTGGTATGGGAGAGGATGGGCGGGGGGGGCACCGCCTGGGGGAGATACAGCTGCGTGGGAACCGGGTGAGGAGCTGGAAAAACGTGATGGCTAATCGACAAGGGGGGGGGGGGGGTAGGAAGCCCCCCAACTCGGCTGATCACGTGGAATGTGAGAGGGCTGAACGGGCCGATAAAGAGGGCACGGGTACTCGCACACCTTAAGAAACTTAAGGCAGATGTGGTTATGTTACAGGAAACGCACCTGAAACTGATAGACCAGGTTAGGCGTTGAAGGCGGTGGTTAGAGGGGAGCTGATATCAATAAGGGCACATAAAGGGAAGCAGGAGAGTAAGGAACGGGAGCGGTTGCTGCAAGAACTTTTGAGGGTGGACAGACAATATGCGGAAGCACCGGAGGAGGGACTGTACAGGGAAAGGCAAAGGCTACATGTAGAATTTGACTTGCTGACTACAGGCACTGCAGAGGCACAATGGAGGAAGGCACAGGGTGTACAGTACGAATATGGGGAGAAGGCGAGCAGGTTGCTGGCACACCAATTGAGGAAAAGGGGAGCAGCGAGGGAAATAGGGGGAGTGAGGGATGAGGAAGGAGAGATGGAGCGGGGAGCGGAGAGAGTGAATGGAGTGTTCAAGACATTTTATAAAAAATTATATGAAGCTCAACCCCCGGATGGGAGGGAGAGAATGATGGGCTTTTTGGATCGGCTGGAATTTCCCAAGGTGGAAGAGCAGGAAAGGGTGGGACTGGGAGCACAGATCGAGGTAGAAGAAGTGGTGAAAGGAATTAGGAGCATGCAGGCGGGAAAGGCCCCGGGACCGGATGGATTCCCAGTCGAATTCTATAGAAAATATGTGGACTTGCTCGCCCCGGTATTGACGAGGACCTTTAATGAGGCAAAGGAAAGGGGACAACTGCCCCCGACTATGTCTGAAGCAACGATATCGCTTCTCTTAAAGAAGGAAAAGGACCCGCTACAATGCGGGTCCTATAGACCTATTTCCCTCCTAAATGTAGATGCCAAGATCCTGGCCAAGGTAATGGCAATGAGAATAGACGAATGTGTCCCGGGGGTGGTCCACGAGGACCAAACTGGGTTTGTGAAGGGGAGACAGCTGAACACGAATATACGGAGGCTGTTAAGGGTAATGATGATGCCCCCACCAGAGGGGGAAACGGAGATAGTAGTGGCGATGGATGCCGAGAAAGCATTTGATAGAGTGGAGTGGGATTATTTGTGGGAGGTGTTGAGGAGATTTGGTTTTGGAGAGGGGTATGTTAGATGGGTGCAGCTGTTGTATAGGGCCCCAGTGGCGAGCGTGGTCACGAATGGACGGGGATCTGCATATTTTCGGCTCCATAGAGGGACAAGGCAGGGATGCCCTCTGTCCCCATTATTGTTTGCACTGGCGATTGAGCCCCTGGCGATAGCGTTGAGGGGTTCCAAGAAGTGGAGGGGAGTACTTAGGGGAGGAGAAGAGCACCGGGTATCTTTGTATGCGGACGATTTGCTACTATACGTGGCGGACCCGGCGGAGGGGATGCCAGAAATAACGCGGATACTTGGGGAGTTTGGGGATTTTTCAGGGTATAAATTGAACATGGGGAAAAGTGAGTTGTTTGTGGTGCATCCAGGGGAGCAGAGTAGAGAAATAGAGGACCTACCGTTGAGGAAGGTAACAAGGGACTTTCGTTACCTGGGGATCCAGATAGCTAAGAATTGGGGCACATTGCATAGGTTAAATTTAACGCGGTTGGTGGAACAGATGGAGGAGGATTTCAAGAGATGGGATATGGTATCCCTGTCAATGGCAGGGAGGGTGCAGGCGGTTAAGATGGTGGTCCTCCCGAGATTCCTCTTTGTGTTTCAGTGCCTCCCGGTGGTGATCACGAAGGCTTTTTAAAAAATGATTGAAAAGAGCATCATGGGTTTTGTGTGGGCCGGGAAGACCCCGGGAGTGAGGAAGGGATTCTTACAGCGTAGCAGGGATAGGGGGGGGCTGGCACTACCGAGCCTAAGTGAGTATTATTGGGCCGCTAATATTTCAATGGTGAGTAAGTGGATGGGAGGGAGCGGCGTGGAAGAGATTAGAGAGGGCGTCCTGTAGGGGGACTAGCCTACAGGCTATGGTGACAGCCCCATTGCCGTTCTCACCGAGGAACTACACCACAAACCCGGTGGTGGTGGCGACACTGAAGATTTGGGGACAGTGGAGACGGCATAGGGGAAAGACTGGAGCCTTGGGGGGGTCCCCGATAAGAAACAACCATAGGTTTGCCCCGGGGGGAATGGATGGGGGATATGGAATGTGGCAAAGAGCAGGAATAACGCAACTGAAAGATCTGTTTGTGGATGGGAAGTTCGCGAGTCTGGGAGCGCTGACCGAGAAATATGGGTTGCCCCAAGGGAATGCATTCAGGTATATGCAACTGAGGGCTTTTGCGAGGCAACAGGTGAGGGAATTCCCGCAGCTCCCGACATGAGGTGCAGGACAGAGTGATCTCAAAGTCATGGGTGGGGGATGGTAAGGTGTCAGATATATATAGGGAAATGAGGGACGAAGGGGAGACTATGGTAGATGAACTAAAAGGGAAATGGGAAGAAGAGCTGGGGGAGGAGATCGAGGAGGGGCTGTGGGCAGATGCCCTAAGCAGGGTAAACTCGTCGTCCTCGTGTACCAGGCTAAGCCTGATTCAGTTTAAGGTATTACACAGGGCACATATGACTGGAGCACGGCTCAGTAAATTTTTTGGGGTGGAGGATAGGTGTGCGAGGTGCTCGAGAAGCCCAGCGAATCATACCCATATGTTTTGGTCATGCCCGGCACTACAGAGGTTTGGATGGGGGTGACAAAGGTGCTTTCAAAAGTAGTAGGAGTCCGGGTTGAACCAAGCTGGGGGTTGGCTATATTTGGGGTTGCACAAGAGCCGGGAGTGCAGGAGGCGAGAGAGGCCGATGTTTTGGCCTTTGCATCCCTAGTAGCCCGGCGCAGGATATTGCTAATGTGGAAAGAAGCCAAGCCCCCGGGGGTGGAGACCTGGATAAATGACATGGCGGGGTTTATAAAGCTAGAGCGGATTAAGTTCGTCCTAAGGGGGTCGGCTCAAGGGTTCACCAGGCGGTGGCAACCGTTCGTCGAATACCTCGCAGAAAGATAGACGGAATGGGAAAAAGAAGGCAGCAGCAGCAGCCCAGGATCGGGGGGGGGGGGGGGGGGGGGGGGGGAGAGGGGGGGGGGGGGAGGAACCAGAAGGACTCTCAGGGTTGTTAATATATACTGTATAGTATGTATAGGTCGTTGCTACAGATAATTATATATTGGACTGTTAAATTATATTTTTGGAGAGTGTTACTTGTGACAAGGCAGTTGCCAATTAGGGCTAGTTTTCATTTTTGTTATTTATTATTTATTCATTTTTTGTTTATAAAATAGGTCATTGTTATTTGTGTTGTTATAATATTGTGTAAAGGATGCACAATGTACTGTGTTGGTTGACCAAAAATTTTCAATAAAATATTTAATTTAAAAAAAAGAACCACGCGTTGGGAACACGGCCAGTTGCGTGTGGAGAATCGTGGGGGGGGGGGCCTCTGTAAATGGCCCCCTACCCACGCCGCATAGTTTGCGTGTGTGGTAGTATGCATTAGGGGTCATGTGGGACTGTGAAGCCGTGATGTCATTGGCTGACAGATCCCGGGTCCTGGTTGGACGTTGACCTCTAGCTCCGCCCTGAAGGCGGAGTATAAGTACCAGGAGTCCTCCCCCGCAGGCAGTCTACTACTGAACTGCGGGGGAACAGTCATGCTTAATAAAGCCTCATCGACTTCACTCTATTCGTCTCTCGGAGTCTTTGTGCGCTACAATTTATTAAGCGTGACTAAAGGACTATGGAGCTCAGGATCATCCCGGAATGCCTGAGGATCAGCCCCCACGCAGTGAACGCAGCAGCAGCTTTCAAGCACTGGCAGACTTGTTTCGAGGCCTACCTCAGAACGGCCCCCGGCCGGGTCACAGAAGACCAAAAACTACAGGTCCTGCACTCGAGGTTAAGCACGGAGATTTTCTCCCTCATCGAAGACGCAGAGGATTTCCAGACGGCGTTCGCAGAACTAAAAAGTCTCTATGTTCGCCCAGTAAACCAGATCTACGCTCACTATCAACTCGCAACGAGACGGCAAAGTCCCGGAGAATCGATAGATGAATTCTACGCCGCGCTACTAATTTTGGGACGGGCCTGCAGCTGCCCGCCGGTGAACTCAAATGAACACACGGACATGTTAATGCGCGATGCTTTTGTGGCAGGTATGAACTCCTCCCAAATCCGCCAAAGACTTCTAGAAAAAGAATCGCTAGGACTCTCAGAGGCACGGGCCCTAGCAGCCTCCCTAGACGTGGCCGCACGAAATACCCGCGCCTACGGCCCCGACCGCGCGGCAGCCCATTGGGCTCCGTACGCACCCGTCGCGACAAACCCACCCCCCCCCCCCGGACACCCCACAGGCTTGCGCGGTTCAAACGCCAAGTCGCACCGGGGGAGCCCGCTGCTATTTCTGCGGCCAGGCGAAACACCCCCGGCAGCGCTGCCCGGCCCGCGCAGCGATCTGTAAGAGCTGCGGGAAAAAGGGCCATTTCGCGGCTGTGTGCCGGTCCCGCGAGGTCGCCGCTGTCCCGGGAGAACAGGGAGCCCTGCACGCCGTTTACGCTCCCCAACCCCCCCAGCGCCCCATGTACGACCCGCAGGCGCAACCACTCTGGGTCCCGACCACCGCTCTCCCCGGAGAACAGGGAGCCCTGCACGCCTTTTACGCTCCCCAACCCCCCCCCCCCCCCCCACGCGCCCCATGTATGACCCGCCGGCGCTACCACTTTGGGTCCCGGCCACCGCTGTCCCCAGAGAAGCAGAGAAGAGGGAGTCCTGCGTGTTCCTAACGCTCCCCAACCCCCCCAGCGCCCATGTGCGACCCGCAGGCGCCGCCATTTTGGGTCCCGGCCACCACGAGGGGAGGAAGGGCGCCGCCATCTTGGACCACCCCAGACCTGTGCGACGCATGGGGGCGGCCATTTTGCCCACCCCCGCCGCCATCTTGTGACCCCCCAGCCATGTGCGATGCATGGGGGCAGCCATCTTGTTCACCCCCGACGCAATCTTGGACGGCAACAACAGACCCCAGTGTCGACGGCTCCACGGGGTTCGAAGAAGACGCTCAACCATTACAACCACGTCTGGCTTCAATGACGCTGGACCAAGCACGGCCCCGGACGCTCCAGACGACGACGACAACGGTGCTGATAAACGGGCACGAGACACCATGCCTGGTCGACTCCGGGAGCACAGAGAGCTTTATCCACCCCGACACGGTAAGACGCTGTTCTTTGACCATCCGTCCCAGCGCACAAAAGATTTCCCTAGCTGCAGGATCCCACTCCGTACAGATCAAAGGCTTCTGCATAGTTACCCTAACGGTGCAAGGGAGGGAGTTCAAAAACTACAGGCTCTACGTCCTTCCCCAACTCTGCGCCCCCACATTACTGGGATTAGACTTCCAGTGCAATCTACAGAGTCTAACCTTCAAATTCGGCGGCCCAATACCCCCACTCACTATCTGCGGCCTCGCAACCCTCAAGGTGCAACCCCCATCCTTGTTTGCAAACCTCACCCCGGATTGCAAACCCGTCGCCACTAGGAGCAGACGGTACAGCGCCCAGGACCGGACCTTCATTCGGTCCGAAGTCCAGCGGCTACTAAAGGAAGGCATAATCCAGGCCAGCAATAGACCCTGGAGAGCACAGGTGGTAGTAGTAAAGACAGGGGAGAAGCAAAGGATGGTCATAGACTATAGCCAGACCATCAACAGGTACACACAACTAGACGCGTACCCTCTCCCCCGCATATCCGACATGGTCAATCGGATTGCCCAATATAAGGTATTCTCCACCGTGGACCTCAAGTCCGCCTACCATCAGCTCCCCATCCGCCCAAGTGACCGCAAGTACACAGCCTTCGAGGCAGACGGGCGATTATACCACTTCCTAAGGGTCCCATTTGGCGTCACAAACGGGGTCTCGGTCTTCCAACGAGAGATGGACCGAATGGTTGATCAACACGGGTTACGGGCCACGTTCCCGTATCTCGACAATGTAACCATCTGCGGCCACGATCAGCAGGACCACGACGCCAACCTCCAAAAATTCCTCCAGACCGCTAAAGCCTTGAACCTCACGTACATCGAGGACAAGTGCGTTTTTAGCACAAACCGGCTAGCCATCCTGGGCTATGTAGTGCGCAATGGGATAATAGGCCCCGACCCCGAACGTATGCTCATGGAATTTCCCCTCCCTCACTGCTCAAAAGCCCTAAAACGCTGCCTGGGGTTCTTTTCATACTACGCCCAGTGGGTCCCCCAGTACGCAGACAAGGCCCGCCCCCTAATACAGACCACGACCTTCCCTCTGTCGACAGAGGCTTGCCAGGCCTTCAGCCGCATCAAAGCGGATATCGCAAAGGCCACGATGCGCGCCATCGACGAGTCCCTCCCCTTCCAGGTCGAGAGCGGCGCCTCCGACGTAGCTCTAGCAGCCACCCTTAACCAAGCGGGCAGACCCGTGGCCTTTTTCTCCCGAACCCTCCACGCTTCAGAAATCCGCCACTCCTCAGTGGAAAAGGAAGCCCAAGCCATAGTGGAAGCGGTGCGACATTGGAGGCATTACCTGGCCGGCAGGAGATTCACTCTCCTCACGGACCAACGGTCGGTAGCCTTCATGTTCGATAATGCACAGCGGGGCAAAATCAAAAACGACAAGATCTTAAGGTGGAGGATCGAGCTCTCCACCTTCAACTACGAGATCTTGTATCGTCCCGGAAAGCTGAACGAGCCGTCCGATGCCCTATCCCGCGGCACATGTGCCAACGCACAAATTAACCGCCTCCAAACCCTCCACGAGGACCTCTGCCACCCGGGGGTCACTCGGTTCTACCACTTTATTAAGTCCCACAACCTCCCATACTCGTGGGAGGTCCGTACAGTCACAAGGAACTGCCACATCTGCGCAGAGTGCAAACCGCATTTTTTCAGGCCAGATGGTGCGCACCTGATTAAGGGTTCCCGCCCCTTTGAACGCCTTAGTCTGGATTTCAAAGGACCCCTCCCCTCCACCGACCGCAACATATACTTCCTTAATGTGGTGGACGAGTACTCCCGTTTCCCATTCGCCATCCCCTGCCCTGACATGACCGCGGCCACAGTCATTAAAGCCCTGAACACCATATTCACACTGTTCGGTTGCCCCGCATACGTCCACAGCGACAGGGGGTCCTCCTTCATGAGTGACGAGCTGCGCCAGTTCCTGCTCAGCAACGGTATAGCCTCGAGCAGGACGACCAGCTACAACCCCCGGGGTAACGGGCAAGTAGAGAGGGAGAACGGCACGGTCTGGAAGACCGTCCTACTGGCCCTACGGTCCAGGGACCTCACAGTTTCACGGTGGCAGGAGGTCCTCCCGGACGCCCTGCACGCCATCCGGTCACTACTGTGTACTAGCACTAACCAAACGCCTCATGAGCGCCTCCTTGTCTTCCCCAGGAAGTCCTCCTCTGGAACGTCGCTGCCGACCTGGCTGGCGGCCCCAGGACCCATCTTGCTCCGAAAACATGTGCGGGCGCACAAGTCGGACCCGTTGGTCGAAAGGGTTCACCTCCTTCACGCGAACCCGCAGTACGCTTACGTGGAGTACCCCGATGGCCGACAGGACACGGTCTCCCTGCGAGATCTGGCGCCCGCCGGCAACACACACACACCCCCGACACCAATCACCCCCTTCCTGCCACCGCCGCACCCCGCGACCGCCCCCTTCCCAGGAGGATCGGTCCTCCTCCCAGGCCCGACCAGGAGTGAAGCCCAAGCTGAAACCGTAAGGCTCCCGGAGACGACAACACCGGAACAAGCACCACCACCACCACCGGGGCCGAGGCGATCGACACGGACGACCAGACCGCCCGACCGACTCGTGGCGTCGATCTAACACTACAATATGTGGACTTTTAACGAGAACATTTTGTCTTTTTCTCCTGACGATTACTGTAAATAGTTCGAAACAAAAAAAAACCTTGTACATACTGTAATAACATGCAAAAATTTTCCTCCCAGGACCAGCCTTGCAAACCCTTACCACCATGCGAAGCATCACCCCGCCGGGTTCATTTTTAACAAGGGGTGAATGTGGTAGTATGCATTAGGGGTCATGTGGGACTGTGAAGCCGTGATGTCATTGGCTGACAGATCCCGGGTCCTGGTTGGACGTTGACCTCTAGCTCCGCCCTGAAGGCGGAGTATAAGTACCAGGAGTCCTCCCCCGCAGGCAGTCAGCTACTGAACTGCGGGGGAACAGTCACGCTTAATAAAGCCTCATCGACTTCACTCTATTCGTCTCTCGGAGTCTTTGTGCGCTACAGCGTGCGCGATTCTTGAGCGATTCTCCGGGGAGCGAAGCCGGTCAGAATTTCGGGGTTGGCGATTCTCTGCCCCCATGCCGGATGCAATTCCGGCACGGAGGCTCAGAGAATCCAGCCCATGAAGTCCCTCAATGTCACCTCTATTCTTTTGCCAATTATCTTAAATCTTTATCTTCTAGTTAATGCCACTGGAAACAGTTTCATCCTTACTATCTCTGTCAAAACCACTCATGATTTTGAAGACCTTCATCACACCCCCTCTTATGCTTCACTGGTTGATGCACGATCAATGACCGCTAAAGCAATGTTGTGGTCCAACTGAATGCTTTAATAAGCTAGATGTTTCCCCCAGCAGCTCAGGTACAGAATGAGGGTTGCTGGGGCGGCACGGGTTCTTATACCCCGCCTATCAGGGCGGAGCTATTATACACTCTCGCCAATAGAAAGCATACAGTTTCCACCAATGGTGTTTTAGCCTATCAGGTACCGGAATACCTATAATACCACATTCACCCCCTGTTAAAAAAGAGTCCGGCGGGGGTGGTGGCCAGAAACTACAAAACATAACAACATGGTATAGTTAGTTATGGAGGTACCGTAATACCTCCGTACAGTGTTTAGTAACTATTTACAAGTCTGGTAGCTATGTACATTTGATGGTTTATATTTACAGATTACAGTTAAAATGAAGCAATCGGGGGCCCTGGTCATCCTCTGTGATTGTCGGAGCCTCGGTGGTGACTCCGGTGGAGGCTCGGGCGTCTGTGACTCCGGGAGCATGGCTTCAATCTCCATGGCAGCTTCATCACCCCTAGACGGCGCTGGTGGGAAAACGGCTGACCTGGGAAGGGAGCGCCTGCGGGGGGCGTCGGTGGGTGGCGGGGCCTAGACAGGGGCGGCAGGAGAACCAATCCTCCTGTAAGGTGCTGCGGTGGAGGGGAGGGTGGGATTGGTGGCTGGAATGTGCGTGGAGTTCCGGCGGGCGCCAGGTCCCGGAAGGGGACCATATCTTGTCGGCCGTCGGGGTACGCCACGTAGGCGTACTGGGGGTTAGCATGGAGCAGGTGGACCCACTCGATCAACGGGTCCGACTTGTGCGCCCGCACGTGTTTCCGGCCAGGTCGGGAGCGAGGTTCCAGAGGAGGACTTCCTAGAGAAGACAAAGTGACGTTCGTGAGGTGTCTGATTGGTGGTCGTACAGAGTAGTGACCGGATGGAGTGGAGGGCATCCGGGAGGATTTCTTGCCAGCGGGAGACTGGGAGGTTCCTGGACTGTAGGGCCAGTAGGACGGTCTTCCAGACCGTTCCGTTCTCCCTCTCTACCTGTCCGTTATCCTGGGGGTTGTAACTGGTCGTCCTGCTCGAGGCGATGCCCTTGCTGAGCAGGAATTGACGCAGTTCGTCGCTCATAAAGGAGGACCCCTATCACTGTGGATGTAAGTGGGGAACCCGAACAGTGCAAAGATGCAATGGGGGGCCTTGATGACGTTGGTGGCGGTCATGTCGGGGCAGGGGATGGCGAATGGGAACCGGGAGTACTCGTCAATCACCTTCAGGATGTACGTGTTGCGGTCGGTGGAGGGGAGGGGGCCTTTGAAGTCCATGCTGAGGCGTTCAAAGGGACGGGAAGCCTTGATCAGGTGCGCTCTCTCTGGCCGGTAGAAGTGCGGTTTGCACTCCGCGCAGATTTGGCAGTCCCTGGTGGCAGTCCTGACCTCCTCGATGGAGTAGGGCAGGTTGCGGGTCTTGACGAAATGGAAAAAGCGAGTGACCCCCGGGTGGCAGAGGTCCTCATGGAGGGCTCGGAGGCGGTTCCACTTGTGCAGTGGCCCATGTGCCGCGGGACAGGGCATCAGGAGGCTCGTTTAGCTTCCCGGGACGATACAAGATCTCGTAGTTGTAGGTGGAGAGTTCGATCCTCCACCGCAAGATCTTGTCATTTTTTTATCTTGCCCCGCTGTGCATTATCGAACATGAAAGCAACCGACCGTTGGTCAGTGAGGAGAGTGAATCTCCTGCCGGCCAGGTAATGCCTCCAATGTCGCACAGCTTCTACTATGGCCTGAGCCTCCTTTTCGACTGAGGAGTGGTGGATTTCGGAAGCATGGAGGGTACGAGAGAAGAAGGCCACGGGTCTGCCCGCTTGGTTGAGGGTGGCCGCCAGAGCTACGTCGGATGCATCGCTCTCGACCTGGAAGGGGAGGGACTCGTCGATGGCGTGCATCGTGGCCTTTGCAATGTCTGGTTTGATGCGGCTGAAGGCCTGGTGGGCCTCTATTGACAGGGGAAAAGCTGTGGATTGGATCAGGGGACGGGCCTTGTCCGCATAGTTGGGGACCCACTGGGCGTAGTAGCTAAAAAACCCTAGGCAGCGTTTCAAGGCCTTGGAGCAGTGAGGGAGGGGGAACTCCATAAGGGGGCGCATGCGTTCAGGGTCGGGGCCTATAACTCCATTTTGCACTACGTAGCCGAGAATGGCTAGACAGTCGGTGCTAAACACACATTTATCCTTATTGTATGTTAGGTTAAGGATTTTAACGGTCTGGAGAAATTTTCGGAGGTTGGTGTCGTGGTCCTGCTGGTCTTGGCCGCAGATGGTGACATTATCGAGATACGGGAATGTTGCCCGCAAACCGTACCGGTCAACCATTCGGTCCATCTCGCGCTGGAAGACCGAGACTCCGTTGGTGACACCAAAGGGAACCCTTAAGTAGTGATAGAGCCGCCGGTCTGCCTCGAAGGCAGTGTATTTGCGGTCACTAATGCAGATGGGGAGCTGGTGGTAGGCGGACTTGAGGTCCACCGTGGAGAAGACCTTATAATGCGCGATCTCTGTTTACCAGGTCGGATATGCAGGGGAGAGGGTACGCGTCCAGCTACGTAAACCGGTTGATGGTCTGACTGTAGTCGATGACCATCCTATGCTTCTCCCCGGTCTTTACCACCACTAGTTGAGCTCTCCAGGGGCTGTTACTGGCTTCAATGACCCCTTCCCTCAGTAGCCTTTGGACCTCTGACCTAATAAAGATCCGGTCCTGGGCACTGTAGCGTCTGCTCCTGGTGGCGACGGGTTTGCAATCCGGGGTGAGGTTCGCAAACAGGGAAGGCGGGTCGACCTTAAGGGTCGCGCGGCCGCAGACAGTAAGGGGAGGTATAGGGCCGCCGAATTGGAAGGTCAGACTTTGAAGGTTACACTGGAAGTCTAAACCCAGGAGTGTAGCCGCACAGAGGTGGGGAAGGACGTAGAGACGGAAATTTTTGAACTCCCTTCCCTGGACTGTGAGGTTTGCTACACAAAACCCCTTTATCTCCACTGAGTGGGAACCGGAGGCCAGTGAGATTTTATGATTAACAGGGTAGATGAGGAGGGAACAGCGCCTTACCGTGTCGATTAGGCAGGACGTCTCGTGCCCGTTGATGAAAACGGTTGTCGTAGCAGTTGAGAGTGTTTGAGGTCGAGACTGATCCAGAGTCACCGAGGCCAATCGCAGTAGTTGAGAGTTCTGTTCGGGCAGTGCGTGGTCGGCCAAGCTGGGGTCCCGGGGCTTCATCCAAGATGGCGTCTCCCATTGGTTGCACATGGTCAGGGGTGCACAAAATGGCGGCACCCACCCTCCAACGTGGCGACCTCGGAACAAGATGGCGGCGCCCGGGGTCCTCACATGGCCCTGGGATATGGAGGTGGCGGCGACCGCTGGCCACACGGGGCCTGTGGAGAAGTTTGTGGTTGCGGCCCGCATTCGCCACTGGGGACCGCGGCCACTGCTCGGGCCTGACATACCCCCACAAAATGCCCTTGTTGCCGCATCCCTTACAGGTGGATGCGCGGGCCGGGCAGCGCTGGTGGGCGTCCTTGGCCTGCCCGCGAAAGTAGCAGCGGGGCCCCTCGGGGTTGCCAGGCCGCCTTGCAGCGCAGGTCTGTGGGGGAACGGGGGAAGTCTCAGGGTCAGCCGCGGCGGGGTTCCACGCTGCCCAGGGAGCTGCCGCGAGGTCGGGAATGTCGGCCCGTGCCTCCCTGAGACCCAGGGTGTCCTTCTTTAACAGGTGCTGGCAGATTTGTGACGAAAGCATACCTGCCACGAAAGCGCCCCGGACTAAGAGTTCCGTGTGTTCGCTCGCCGAAACTTGCGGGCAGCCGCAGCTTCTTCCCAGCACCAGGAGTGCACGGTAGAATTCCTCCAGCGATTCCCCAGGGGTTTGTCACCTTGTTGCAAGCTGGTGCCGGGCGTAGACCTAGTTTACCGGGCGAATATAGTGTCCTTTTAGCAGCTCAATTGCTGCATCGAAGTCTTCCGCTTCCTCGATGAGGGTGTAAATCTCCGGGCTCACCCTTGAGTGCAGGACGTGCAGTTTCTGCTCTCCCGTGGGTGCGTTTTCGGCCATCTCGAGATACCCTTTAAAACACGCGAGCCAGTGCTTAAAGATTGCCGCTGAGTTCGCCGCGTGGGGGCTAAGTTGCAGACACTCCGGCTTGATTCGGAGCTCCATCCTTTCTTCTTACAATTCTAGCTTATTAAATTGATGCACGATCAATGACCACTAAAGCGAGGTTGTAGTCCAACTGAAGGCTTTAATAAGCTAGATGTTTCCCCAGCAGCTCAGGTACAGAATGAGGGCTGCTGGGGCGGCACGGGCTCTTATACCCCGCTTATCAGGGCGGAGCTATTATACACTCTAGCCAATAGAAAGCATACAGTTTCCACCAATGGTGCTTTAGCCTATCAGGTACCGTAATACCTAAAATACCACACTGGTTCTGCAGGGAACAATTCCAGCTTCTCCAATCTCACCATTATAACTGAAGTCTTGCATCGCTGATACCATTCCGGTAGATTTCTTCGGTACCCTCTCCAAGTTCCAAAGTGTGGTCCCACAAACTGGACAAAATACTCCAGCAGAGGCTGAACCAGTATTTTCACAAAGATTCAGCATAACTTCCTCGCTTTGTGCTCTGTTCCACTATTAATTTTTTGTTTATAAATTTGGTGTGCCCAATTCTTTTTTGTTTCAATTAAGGGGCAATTGACCGACGCTGCACATCTTTCTGCATTGTGGGGATGAGATCTTCGCAGACACGGAGAGAATATGCAAACACCACACGGACGATGATCCGGGACCGGGATTGAACCCCGGTCCTTGGCGGCATGAAGCAGCGGTGCTAACCACTGCACCACCGTGCTGCCCTCTGTTGCACTATTAATAAAGCCTTAACAACCTTCTCAATTTGTTCTGCTGCCTACAAAGGTTTGTGTACATAAACTAACTCTGAGTCTATCTGTTACTTCACCCACTTTAGAATTGTACCATTTAGTTTAGAAATATTATAAGAAATAGGAGCAGGGGTAAGCCAGTCAGCCCATCGAGGCCTTGCTACCAAAATTTATCATCTCATAAGGCCAGCACTGTAGCACAGTGGCCAACACAGTTGCTTCACAGCTCCAGGGTCCCAGGTTCAAATCCTGGCTTGGATGACGGGGATAGGGTGAAGGTGTGGGGATAGGGTGGAGGTGTGCGCTTGGGTAGGGTGTTCTTTCCAAGTGCCGGTGCAGACTTGATGGGCCAAATGGCCTCCTTCAGCACTATAAATTCTATGATATCCATGAACATTAAATTTTATCTGCTACATGTATGTGCAGTTCAGCGCCTGTCCTGACATCTGTTTGTGTTGTCCTAATTTTTTACTCGTTCATGTCATCTGCAAACTATGAAATTATGTTCCCCATTCCCAAGTCCAGGTTATTAAGTCCAGATGGCCACTGTCATGGTCATTAATGGAGGGGCAGTGAAGTGTGAGACTGCTGTGCAATGGGGATTTGGTTAAGTTCACAGAAAGCCAAGTTGAATGAGCGAATCGCAGGAAGCCTAGACAGAACAGGGATGTGTCAGCTATCTCCTCCTCTTCTCCCTCCTCCCCAGTTTCTCCCGTACCCCTGATGGAAAGCCTGTGACCTCATGATGTTCAGGTTGTGGAGGATCCAGCAGATCACCATGAATTGCGACACAGGCTCCGGCAGGAATTGTCGGATCCTCTAGAACAGTCTGTGATCTATCAGAGGGCAGCATGGCTCTCACTGTGCACATACTGCTCACATGTGGTTAGGATGTGGAACAAAGTCATGAGCCAGGTGCAAAGAGGATAACCCTTGTCACCTAGCAACCATTCTCTGGTTTGACATGTGACTCGAATACTGAGGGGACAGTGGGTGGGTGCAGAATGAAAGCACCACGATCGCTGTCAGGGTAACAGACATTCACCAGCATGTTGTGCTCAGCATGGTCACACACCAACTGCACATTATGTGAGTGGAACTCTTTGTGATCCTGGTACATCTCACTATTGAGATGCGTTGCCCGTAAAGCCACGTGTGTACAGTGGATGGCACTCTGCACCATGGGCATGCCCACTATCATGCCAAAACCACATTCTCATTCCGCCTGCTTCTCTCTGTTCAGAGAGAACACAATAAGCTCCCCTCCCTGGGACAAAGAGTGTCTATCATCTCCCTGATACAGCAGTGGACAGCAAACTGGGAGGTATTAGACATTTAGCCTGTTCCATCCTGGAAGCGTCCTGATGTTAAAAAATTCAGGGTCACAATCACCTTCGCAGCCACTGGCAGTGCCATCCTTGCCCTGCTCTGAGGCTGCAGGTCTGGCTCCAAAAGATGGCAGATATCTGTGAGCTGCTTCTTCGTAAAGTAAAGATGACTGTTCTTGGATTTGGTGGATGTAGCACAATCAATTACTCACGAGCCGAGAAGAGATGAAGTCAATCAAAGACTTTATTAAGCAGACTTGTTCCCCAGCAGCTCAGTTACAGAATGCGGCTGCTGGGAGAACCCGGGTTCTTATACTCCGCCTTACTGGGTGGTGCCAGCAGGCGGCAGATCCAATCAGGACCCAGTGTCAGTCTACCAATAGCCTCTCGGCATCACAGGTACCGTACTACCCCTAATACATACCACCACAGTGGATAAAGAGAAGCGACCCAGAAATTCCGATAAGGATAAGGCTTCTTGCTGGGAACTTTTCACCCCCTCCTCCTCCTCCCTCTGTGAGCAACGTGTTCTCTTCTTTGCTCCATTTCCTCCTCGTGCCCAAGAGAAATTGTACAGATTGCCCCCCCCCCCCAATTGGGGCTCATGGTCTGCCCAGAGCCCTTGTCCAGGTGCAGCACCATTCCCTCTCAATTCACCAACATTTTTTAAAATTTAGAGTACCCAATTATTTGTACACGGGGAGAATGTGCAAACTCCACGCAGACAGTGACCCGGGGCCGGGATCGAACTCAAGTCCTCAGTGCCGTAGGCAGCAGTGCTAACCACTGCGCCATCAGTTCACCAATTTTAACCAACTTAAATAGTGCTCATACTGAACCCATGTTGAGTTGTGGGTATTTAAGAGAGGACATTAGCTCGAGTGCCGAGTTCGAAATTGATGGTGGGGGATTCAGCAATGGTAATACCCATGAATGTGAAGGAGATGGTTAGATTCTTTTTTGTTGGAGATGATCACTGCCTGGCACTTATTTGGCAGAATTATGACTTGCCACTTCTCATCCCAAAGCTGAATGTTTTTAAGTCTTGTTCTATGTGGGCACAGACCGCTTCATTATTTGAATAGTTTATGAATGGAACTTCAGCCCCCAAACCTGTTGCAGCCATCGTCTGGTCAGGTCACCTGCCCTCCCTGTAACGATGCAGTGATGAGGAGAACATCACTCCAATACCCTCCACCATCCCAGAGACACGCACATCGGTTGGGCACTTTAGTAAAGACGCTGCTGGGACACTATCTGGTGCGCACCACACAGCTGATCCGGTACATCAGGTGGAGGTAGAAACTCCTGTGGAGGCGGATGGTCAGATGGTGGGCCGACCCCAGGAACTAGCTGCCATCCAGATGGATTTTGGGCTTCTGGAACAGACGGCCCCATCAATCATGGAGATGCGGTCACAGAGCCATAGACTACATGAGGGGTTGTCAGTGAGCATCCAGCACCTAGTTGCAGTTGGGGAAGTCCACACGTGCAGGAGCAGGAGGTGGTGCCGACCATGCATGCCACCCAGGCCAACACCGCACGGATGGCATCTGCAGTGAGCCATTGGGAGCGAGGGTTTTAACTATGGATCATCATGTCCAAGGCCTGTGGAATTCAGTGCAGGTGCTGGCCAAGGCCCAGGACAGTGTTGCTGCCTCACAGGCAACCATATGCCAGAGGAACCTGGAAATTGTAGCGGTGCTTCTGAGCAGCAGACCATGGCTGGGAACATCGGCGGCCTTGCCCAGGCACTGGCCGGCATGGAACAGACACTGAGGGAGAAGACCAAGCCCCAGAAGGAGATGGTGCAGTGACTGGCTGATGTGACACAGGCCAGAAAGTGGTGGCAAAGTCAATGGGTGAAGTGGCGCAGTCCCTGTGCTCCATGGCTGCGAGCATGCAGATCTTGGTCAAGACCAGAGTCGGCCTCCAGGATTGTCAGCGCCAGGTGCAGGGGAGCGTCAGGGTATAATTCTGCTCATGGGGGCTGTGCCGGTGACTCCCGCAGGGGAGGTGCCGGAACACCGCAGCACCTCGGTCTCCTCCCCTCCTGTTCCTGGTGCATATGGTGGGCAGCGGGCAGAACAGAGTGGCACCACGCCACCGAGGACTCCCAAGCAGCAGCCGGGCCCGGTCACCGCATAAGACGGCCGCCAACAGGGACTCAGGTCGCAGGGCAGGTATCACAGCAGGCCGTCTCCACCCTGATGCACCGTTTGGGGATCCACCTATACATAGTGTTAGGGCCTGTAAGGCCTGAAAGTTAGAAACCAGTTAATTTGGCATGGGTGCAGGGCACAATTTAGTTATATGGGCGAGGCCGTATCTGTAAATATTTGTGCACATTCAACACCTGTAAACACTGTTACAACCTGCCTCGGTGCTCTGTCAGATAGGTGTGAGGGGTGGGCTGGTCTGGGCTGGCCAAGGAGAGGGTGCAGAGGGGAAGGGGGAAGGGCAGACATTGTGGGTGGCCTCGGCACCCCCCCCCCCCCCCCCCCCCCCGACTGTCCCCACTACCGTCAGGCCAGGGGTTCGACAGGACCGTGTGATGGAATAGCCAGCTCGCATGCAGGGTTCATTCAGGCAGACGGTGGAAAGTGCTACCATGGGCAGGAGTCAGACATTGTCATACACTGCTGAGCACCAGAGCTCATCACAGAGCGGATTGTCATCATCCTCCATCCCATGGACCAGATCCAATGTTACTGCCAACCCAAGGCCCACTCCCTGTAGTGCGTCAGGTATATACCACGGAGGGGGTTGCAAGCGGGCAGATGAGGTGTCCATGCCCCTGACCAGTTCTCCCCCCCCCATCCGGGCCATTCAACCCACGGTCACCGAGCCCGATTTGGACCTGCTACCCGATATTGACACCGAGGACCCGAAGGCACCTTTTCGAGTCGGTATCATTACAAAAAACAGGGTCTCCCCGAAGCAAAGAATCCAGCCTCTATCGGTATACAGCATCGATCCGGGCGATGAATGGTGTGCCACCCTTACGGTCAACCGGTCCCAAATACGATTCCGCCTGGACACCGGTGCCTCCACCAATCTCATTGCACGGTCTGACCTCCAAAGCCTTCATGTCAAACCAGCCATCCTGCTATCAGCCTGCCAGCTATTAGATTATAATGGCAATGCCATTGTTGCCAGCGGCTCATGCCAACTTGAAGTGACGCACAGGTCACGCAAAGCCATCCTTCCCTTTGATATTGTGGGCTCCTCAAAAGCCTCCCTGCTTGGCGTGCAGGCATGCAAGCTGTTGAACCTAGTTCAGAGAGTTCACTCTCTCTCTCCTGCTGACGCGTCTGCCTTTCAGGACATTGACTTCAGGGCGCAGCTCAATGCCATTATCAACCAGTACCACGACCTCTTCGAGGGCATGGGCACGCTCCCGCACACCTCCAAGATGTTATTGAAACCGAATGCCACGCCTGTGGTGCACGCACCTCGCAGGGTCCCAGCACCCCTTAAGGACCGCCTCAAGCAGCAGCTGCAGGACCTCCAGAACCAAGGAGTGATTTCCAAAGTCACGGAACCGACCGACTGGGTCAGTTCCATGGTATGTGTTGTTGCTGATTTTGCCTTAGTTCAATTGCTCTGTTTTATTACCTTTGCTCTCGAGTCGCCAGGTATCTTTATGATACCGCCACGAGGTTCAAGTCCGAGTAATGATCAATAATCCAATACACCGATTAGTAAGGTTTAAATCAAAGCACATTTATTATACACAGTAATCGCTCCTAGAACATAGAACATAGAACATTACAGCGCAGTACAGGCCCTTCGGCCCTCGATGTTGCCCCGACCTGTGAAACCACTCTAAAGCCCATCTACACTATTCCCTTATCGTCCATATGTCTATCCAATGACCATTTGAATACCTTTAGTGTTGGCGAGTCCACTACTGTTGCAGGCAATGCATTCCACGCCCTTACTACTCTCTGAGTAAAGAACCTACCTCTGACATCTGTCTTATATCTATCTCCCCTCAATTTAAAGCTATGTCCCCTCGTGCTAGACATCACCATCTGAGGAAAAAGGCTCTCACTGTCCACCCTATCCAATCCTCTGATCATCTTGTATGCCTCAATTAAGTCACCTCTTAACCTTCTCTCTAACGAAAACAGCCTCAAGTCCCTCAGCCTTTCCTCATAAGATCTTCCCTCCATACCAGGCAACATTCTGGTAAATCTCCTCTGCACCCTTTCCAATGCTTCCACATCCTTCCTATAATGCGGCGACCAGAATTGCACGCAATACTCCAAATGCGGCCGCACCAGAGTTTTGTACAGCTGCAACATGACCTCATGGCTCCGAAACTCAATCCCTCTACCAATAAAAGCTCACAAACCGTACGCCTTCTTAACAACCCTCTCAACCTGGGTGGCAACTTTCAGGGATCTATGTACATGGACACCGAGATCTCTCTGCTCATCCACACTGCCAAGAATCTTACCATTAGCCCAGTACTCTGTCTTCCTGTTATTCCTTCCAAAATGAATCACCTCACACTTTTCTGCATTAAACTCCATTTGCCACCTCTCAGCCCAGCGCTGCAGCTTATCTATGTCCCTCTGTAACTTGTAACATCCTTCCGCACTGTCCATAACTCCACCGACTTTAGTGTCATCTGCAAATTTACTCACCCATCCTTCTACGCCCTCCCCAGGTCATTTATAAAAATGACAAACAGCAGTGGCCCCAAAACAGATCCGTGTGGTACACCACTAGTAACTGGACTCCAGTCTGAACATTTCCCATCAACCATCACTCTTTGTCTTCTTCCAGCTAGCCAATTTCTGATCCAAACTGCTAAATCACCCTGAATCCCATGCCTCCGTATTTTCTGCAGTAGCCTACCATGGGGAACCTTATCAAACGCTTTACTGAAATCCATATACACCACATCAACTGCTTTACCCTCATCCACCTCGCCCCAGGAAGAACAGGTGGAGGGTTTTCGGGGTGGCACAGGGCAGGGATACGAAAGTTGGGGGAGCTGTTTGTGGACGGGAAGTTCGCGAGCTTGGGTGAGCTGGAGGAAAAGTACGGGCTCCCCCCGGGGAACACCTTCAGGTACTTACAGGTAAGGGCGTTTGCCAGACGGCAGGTGGTGGAATTCCCGCGTCTACTGCCACACACAGTACAGGACATGGTGCTCTCGGGGGGGTGGGTGGGAGTGGGGAAGATCTCGGAAACTTACCAGGTGATGCAGGAGGAGGAGGAGGCCTCGGTGGTGGAGTTGAAAGGTAAGTGGGAGGAGGAGTTGGGAGAGGAGATCGAAGAGGGGACGTGGGCAGATGCCCTAGGGAGGGTGAATTCTTCCTCTTCGTGCGTGAGTCTCAGCCTCATACAGTTTAAGGTGCTGCACAGGGAACACATGACCGGGACAAGGATGAGCCGGTTCTTTGGGGGTGAGGACAGGTGTGTTAGGTGCTCAGGGAGCCCAGCAAATCACACCCATATGTTCTGGGCATGCCCAGCGCTGGAGGAATTTTGGAAGGGCGTAGCAAGGACGGTGTCGAGGGCTGGGGGCTCGCAATATTTGGGGTGGCAGAGGAGCCGGGAGTGCAGGAGGTGAAAGAGGCCAGAATTCTGGCCTTTGCATCCCTGGTAGCCCGGCGAAGGATTTTCCTTCAGTGGAAAGATGCGAGGCCCCCAAGCGTGGAATCCTGGATCAGCGATATGGCAGGGTTCATTAAATTGGAGCGGGTGAAATTCGCTTTGAGAGGGTCGGTACAAGGGTTCTTTAGGCGGAGGCAACTGTTCTTAGACTTTCTGGCGGAACGCTAGACATTGGTCAATGGCAGCAGCAGCTCGGGGGGGCGGGGGGGGGGGGGGGTTACTTTATTTTTGTTTATGTTATTTACACTGGAGGGTCCGAGGGGGTGTATACACCTGTTGTCTTAAGTCGGGGCGTTAATGTTAATTTATTATTTATGTACAGGGGGGGAGGGGTTTGGGGGGTTGCTTTCACCCTGTTGGGTTCTTTTTTCTTTCTCATTTTGTAATTGATATTTTATGAACATCTTTAATAAAAATTATTTTTTTTTAAAAAGGCTGCCGATACTGGGTCTGATTTCTACCTCGCCTTGCTGGCCTATCGCTCCGCCCCACTGTCCACTGGCCTGTCGCCAGCCCAGTTACTCATGAGTCGCACCCTAGGGACGGCGGTGCCGTACATCCATGTCCCAGACCTCAACCACGTTCCGGTCCTTCGCCAGATGCAGCTGTCTCGTGCACAGCACAAGGCGGCTCATGACTCCCGTGCAGTGATCTCCCTGCTCTGGCTCCAGATGACAACGTCCGCGTCCATCTTCCGGATGGTGGCTGGTCTGCAACCCTGTTGTCCTTCGGCAGGTGTCCCCCGCTCGTTCCTGGTTCGTCTACCGGATGGCTCTATTCTGCGCCACAATCGACGCGCCCTTCGTCTTGTTCCACGCTCGCCACGTGATCCTCCAGTGTCACCTCGCCCTCCTGCTGACCCATGCATGGACTTTGCAGAACTCCCTGTCACTCTGCCTCCCCCTGACTTTGACGCAGTCCAGACCGCTCCTGAACCGACGCCTCTCGACCCACCCTTGAGGCGGTCAACCAGAATTCGTCGCCCACCTCAGAGACTAGATTTATGAACTTTTCGAATTTATGGACTCTCTGAATTGTTTCGTTGCTTTATTTAATCGTTTCCCTGGTTTGTATATAGTGTTGATCTCGTTACTCTTGTTGCATACTGCTTCTCTGCACCAGGCACCTTCCCATGTAAATAGCTGAGTTCTCATGTACGTAGTCCTGTAAATATGTCTTTGCACCCCACACGTAGTTAGGAACATTCTCACCACACATTATTTATTGCCACACACATACATGTTTTATAAAAGGGGAACACCCTTCTCACCCTCGGAGTCCCTCGCGCCCACACAAACCCCATTATACTCCTGATAACCCGCCTGAAAAAAGCCTTCGGGATAACACGGGGAGGCACTGGAACAGGAACAAAAACCTTGGGAGCACCATCATTTTGATTGACTGCACCCTACCCGCCAAGGACAGCGGCAACGTGTCCCACCTCTTGAACTCCTCCTCCACATAACACCGCAGCCAATCACCAGTTAGAGCACACTCACTATATAGACAGAGGGCAGCAGAGTTCCCGCTCATTCGGGATGCAGCCTCTCAGAAGGACAGAGCTTACAGCACAGATCTTCACCATTTGCTGAGTGCATAGACTGGTTAGGACAGGCATAGGTCTTTAGTTTAATCTAACATCGTGTTCACCCACAGTGAAAGTATGATCAACAGTTTCTAACTTAATAAAATAGTGTTGTACTATTTTAAGTGTTGGTGGCCTGTATGTGTTCCACGGATCCAGAGCACCCAACACGTCAGGGATGTCATGTGAAGATGCATTCACTGACATTGACCACTCATGTGAGGTCATTAAACCTCTTGTGGCACCGCTACCAGATCCTCAGGATCAGAATCTAGGGATTGAACTCTCCAACCTCTTAACCCCGCTCCTTTCTGACAGTGCCCCCACCCCCAACCATCCCCCTCTGGCCTGGTGTCTCTCATGCCCAAATTCACCACCAATGCCTCCATTATCACGTCCATTACTCTGGAACTCCCTCATTGCCCTGGTGTTCAATTTTCTGATTGTTTACCTTACAGCACATTTCTTCACTGGAGCTTCACTTTAAGAGGGTAAGCCTGCCTATAAGAAGAGCAGGCTGGCTGCACTGCATGGTTTCCAAACAATGCTTCCTGGCTCCCCTGCTGAGCACAGAGACTGCAGGCAGCAGCATTGGGGGCGGCACAGTAACACAGTGGTTAGCACTGTTGGTTCACAGCTCCAGGGTCCCGGGTTCAATTCCCGGCTTGGGTCACTGTCAGTGCGGAGTTTGTATGTTCTCCCCGTGTCTGTGTGGGTTTTCTCCGGATGCTCCGGTTTCCTCCCACAAGTTCAAAGATGTGCAGGTTAGGTGCATTGCCATGCTAAATTGCCCTTAGTGTCCAAAAAGGTTAGGTGGGATGACTGGGTTATGGGGATAGGGTGAAAGTGAGGACTTAAGTAGGGTGCTCTTTCCAAGGGCCAGTGCAGACTCAATGGGCCGAATGGCCTCCTTCTGCACTGTAAATTCTGTGATTCTATGATTAAGGAGAGGTGAGCAGATCAGGCTAACAATAAAATCATTCAGCTGAGTGCACACAGCAAATTTACCTGTTGTCTACATCGATTAGTTGTGTGCAGGCAAGATTCAACACTAGCCCAAAACACAGAGCTGTTCAATTTCTAGTCTTTAGAGTTTTCCACTTTTTGAAATGAACAGGAATAACTTTGGGAAACTTGCATAGAAGCATAGAAATTAGGAGCAGGAGTAGACCATTTGGCCCTTCGGGCCTGTTCCACCATTCAATATGATCATGGCTGATCCTCTATCTCAATACCATATTCCTGCTTTCCCCCCATACTCCTTGATGCCATTAAAATCTACACACCATCTCTTTCTTGAATACATTCAGTGACTTAGCCTCCAAAACTTTCTGCGGTAGAGAATTCCACAGGTTGACTACCCTTAGAGTGAAGATATTTTTCTCATCACAGTCCTAACTGGTCTTCCCCGGAGTCTGAGACTGTGTCTCCTGGCTCTAGATTCTACAGTAAGAAGTCTTACAACACCAGGTTAAAGTCCTTCAGGTTTGTTTTGAATCACTAGCTTTTGGAGCGCAGCTTTCAGGTGATACATAGATACATAGAAGATAGGAGCAGGAGGAGGCCTTTTGGCCCTTCGAGCCTGCTCCACCATTCATCACAATCATGGCTGATCATCCAAATCAATAGCCTAATCCTGCTTTCTCCCCATAGCCTTTGATCCCATTCTCCCCAACTGCTATATCCAGCCGCCTCAACTACTTCCTGTGGTAATGAATTCCACAGGCTCACCAGTCTTTGTGTGAAGAAGTGTCTCCTTATCTCTGTCCGCAATGGTTTACCCTGAATCCTCAGGCTGTGACCCCTGGTTCTGGACACACCTATCATTGGTAACATCTTCCCTGCATCTACCCTATCTAGTCCTGTTAGAATTTTCTAAGTCTCTATGAGATCCCCCCTCATTCTTCTGAACTCCAACGAGAACTATCCCAACCTAGTCAATCTCTCCTCATAGGACAGTCCCGCCATCCCTGGAATCAGTCTTGTAAACCTTTGCTGCACTCCCTCGAGTGCAAGAACATCCTTCCTCAGAGAAGGAGACCAAAACTGCACACAATACTCCAGGTGTGGCCTCACCAAGGCACTGTACAATTGCAACACATCCCTGCTTCTATACTCAAAACCTCTTGCAATGAAGGCCAACATACCATTAGCCTTCTTTACCGCCTGCTGCACCTGCACACTTACCTTCAGCGACTGGTGCACAAGGACACTGCACACTCCCCTCGTCCAATTTACAACCATTCAGGTTGTAATCTGCCTTCCTGTTTTTGCTTCCAAAATGAATAACCTCACACTTATCCAAATTATACTGCATCTGCCATTGGTTTGCCCACTCGCCCAACCTGTCCAGATCTTGCTGTAGAATCCTTGCATCCTCGTCACAATTCACCCTCCCACCTAATTTGGTATCATCTGCAAACTTTGAGATGTTACATTTTGTTCCCTCATCCAAATCATTCATATATATTGTGAATAGCTGGGGTCCCAGCACCGATCCCTGTGGTACCCCACTGGTTACTGCCTGCCAATTTGGAAAGGACCCATTAATCCCTACTCTTTGTTTCCTCTCTGCCAGCCAGTTTTCTGTCCACCTCAATACATTTCCCCCAATCCCATGCACTTTAACTTTGCACAATAATCTCTTATGCGAGACTTTGTCAAACGCCTTCTGAAAGCCATCGACTGGCTCCCCCTTGTCGACTGTACTGGTTACCTCTTCAAAGAATTCCAACAGATTTGTCAAGCATGATATTCCCTTCATAAATCCATGCTGATTCTGACTGTTCCTGTCACTGCTTTCTAAATGATCCGCTATAAAGTCCTTGATAATGGATTCAAGCATTTTCCCCACTACTGATATTAGGCTTACTGGTCTATAATTCCTTGCTTTCTTTCTACCACCCTTTTTGAATATCAGAGTGACATGATATCTGCAGGAACAGATCCAGAGTCTATAGAATCCCGGAAGATGACCACCAATGCATCCACTATTTCCAGAGCCACCTCCTTAAGCACTCTGGGATGCAGATTCTCAGGCCCTGGGGATTTATCCGCCTTCAATCCCATCAGTTTTCCCAGCACCTTTTCTCTACTAATGTTTACCTCCCTCAGTTCTTCCCTCTCACTAAACCTTTCATTCTCCAACATTTCTGGGATCTTATTTGTGTCCTCATTTGTAAAGACAGAACCAAAGTATGTATTTAATTGCTCAGCCATGTCTTTGTCCCTTATTATGCATTCCCCTGTTTCTGTCTGCAGTGGGCCTACATTTCTTTTTACCAATCTCTTTCTTTTCACATATCTGTAGAAACTCTTAGTGTCAGTCTTGATGTTCCCTGCAAGCTGCCTTCTGTACTGTATTTTCCCCTTCTTAATCAATTCCTTCGTCCTTCTTTGCTGAATTCTAAACTGCTCCCAATCCTCAGACCTATTCTTTCAGGGGCAGCACGGTAGCCTTGTGGATAGCACAATTGCTTCACAGCTCCAGGATCCCAGGTTTGATTCCGGCTTGGGTCACTGTCTGTGCGGAGTCTGCACATCCTCCCCGTGTGTGCGTGGGTTTCCTCTGGGAGCTCCGGTTTCCTCCCACAGTCCAAGGATGTGCAGGTTAGGTGGTGTGGCCATGATAAATTGCCCTTAGTGTCCAAAAATTGCCGTTGGGTGGGGTTACTGGGTTATGGGGATAGGGTGGCGGTGTTGACCTTGGGTAGGGTGCTCTTTCCAAGAGCCAGTGCAGACTCGATGGGCCGAATGGCCTCCTTCTGCACTGTAAATTCTATGATAATCTATTATTTTTCTTGGCCAATCTGTATGCTGCTTCCTTAGATCGGATACTATTTCTAATTTATTTTGTAAGCCATGGATTGGCCCTCTTACCCCCTTTGCCTTTGTGCCAGACAGGAATGAACAGTTGCTGTAATTCCTCCATGCGTTTCTTGAATGTTTACCATTGTCGATCCACTGTCATCCCTTTAAGTAACTCTCCCCATCTATCAAGGCAACGCATGCCGCATATCCTCATAGTTCCCTTTATTAAGATTCAGCACCCTAGTCTCCGAATCAACTACTTCACTCTCCATCTTGATAAAAAATTCTATCATGTTATGGTCGCTCATCCCTAACGGGTCTCGTACAGCCAGGTTGGCAATAATTCCCTTCTCATTACACAGTACCCAGTCTAAGATGGCCTGCTCTCTAGTTGGTTCCTCCACATATTGGTCAAGAAAACCATCCCGTATACACTCCAGGAATTCCTCCTCTACGGCATTGTGGCTAATTTGATTTGCCCAATCTATGTGAAGGTTAAAATCATCCATGATCACCGATATTCCCTTATTATATGCATCACTAATTTCTTGTTTAATGCCATTCCCAACCTCGCCAGTGCAGTTTGGGGGTCTATATATGACACCCACTAATGTTTTTTGTCCCTTGGTATTTCTCAACACTACCCATACAGATTCCATATTGTCAGAGCTAATATCCTTTCTCACTATTATGTTAATTTCCTGATGAAGGAGCTGTGCTCTGAAAGCTATTGATTCAAAATAAACTTGTTGGACTTTAACCTGGTGTTGTAGGACTTGTTACTGTACCCAGCCCAGTCCAATGCCGGCATCTCCACATCGAGATTCTACAATCAGGCGAAACATCCTCCCTGCATCCAGTCTGTCCGGTCCTGTAAGAATTTTATACGTTTCAATCAGGTCTCCTGTCGTCCTTCCAAACGCGAGTGAATACCAATCCAGTCAAACTATTTTTCCTCACAGGACAGTCCCGTGAACTCTGGTATCAGCCAGGGATATTCAAAGCATAATTTCATAAATTAACAAAAAACATTAGTACTACCTGTGCCCATACACGACACATATAAAGCTCAGGATTTCAGATCAGAAGAGGCACAGATATACTTATTGAAGCTGCCTTTTTGCTGAGAAGAGTGACATGAGTTTGGAGAGAATCCGAAATGTAACATTGACCACCTACTCCAAATGCTGCACAAAGTAAGATTACCCAGCCCTTCATAAAGGTCATTACCATACAGGTAAGTTCTTTCATGCTCCCTGGCAAGGTCAAACCCCAGGGGCTGTCAAATAATTCAGAGCTCCTGTGTTGTGCACTGTTCCTAACATCTGCACAACATATTAAAAAGCTCCCTGAGTACTAAGATTTCACAAAAATATAAAGACAGGAAATCAGCTGAGTGGTTGGCCAAGAAAATCATTCACTATGGAACTCACACCTTTGCTGTGTTTTTTAATGTTTCAAATGAAGAAAGGAGGAATTGTATGGCGCCTTTCACAACCTCAGGACTTCCCAAAACACTCTACAGCCAATGGAGTACTTTTGAATTATTGTCAGTGACATTTCTCGGCAGTGAACTTCCCTGTTTTCTTGGTCATCTTCTCACAGGAAATTTGCTTAATTTCAGCGCAAGAGGAAGTTTACTGAATTTAATTTTACTTTTCAGACAAAATTCAGATTTTAAGAAAATGCTCAGGGAAAATTGTGTGAGTTGGCAGCAGCAAATGTTACAAAATAAAGTTAAAAGTGTATAGCTTAATGGGGGAGGTGGGGAAGGAAAGTAGTATACAAAACCTATTCCTTTTAGCCACGCTCTTGTATTGACTCATAATGCAG
Source organism: Scyliorhinus torazame (assembly GCF_047496885.1). Classification (NCBI taxonomy): domain Eukaryota; kingdom Metazoa; phylum Chordata; class Chondrichthyes; order Carcharhiniformes; family Scyliorhinidae; genus Scyliorhinus; species Scyliorhinus torazame. The sequence continues at coordinate 62,048,512 of NC_092724.1, read as the reverse complement.
AAACCTCTCAAACTTCACATTCAACTTCCCTTTTCCTCTTATCTTGTAGAATCATACTGCACCTAATGAAACCACTTGGCTAAAATCTGCTGAAAGAACCATCTAATTAGTCTCATTCCCTTGCTTTTCCCTCATAGACCTGCTTCCCTCATGGGCAGCACGGTAGCATTGTGGATAGCACAATTGCTTCACAGCTCTAGGGTCCCAGGTTCGATTCCGGCTTGGGTCACTGTCTGTGCGGAGTCTGCACATCCTCCCCGTGTATGCGTGGGTTTCCTCCGGGTGCTCCGGTTTCCTCCCACAGTCCAAAGATGTGCAGGTTAGGTGGATTGGCCATGCTAAATTGCCCTTAAGTGTCCAAAATTGCCCTTAGTGTTGGGTGGGGTTGCTGGGATAGGGTGGAGGCGTGGACCTTGGGTAAGGTGCTCTTTCCAAGAGCCGGTGCAGACTCGATGGGCCGAATGGCCTCCTTCTGCTCTGTAAATTCTATTTAAAAATTTTTTTTTAACTGTTTCTTTTTTAAGTATTTATCCAGTTCCTTTTTGAAAATGCTCCCATCGCTCTTTCAGGTGGTGCGCTCCAGGTCATAACAATGCACTGCATTAAAAAAACTGTCCTCACCACCTCTTTGGTCCTTTGCCAGCCTTCTTACTTCTCTGTCCTTTGATTACTGCCCATTAGCTAATGGATACAGATTCTCCCCCAATAGGAAAAAAACTGTTGGGACTGATGTTCTTATTTCCCAGTTTTGCCTGTTTTTTCCTTCTTTCTTGTTCTGTCAAATCCTTTCATAATACTGAACACCCATTACATTTCCCTTTAATCTTCATTGTTTGAGGGGGAACAATCCCAGCTTCTACATTAACAGAATTACTATAATTTAATGCCTTTTCCTTTTCTTTCTTTGCGATCTCCATTTTTCTCACTGGTGGTTCCCTTTTCTTTTTCATTCTTCAAGTTTTATTTCTGCATAACTGCTTCATTCTGTCTATCCGTCAATCTTTTACAATGTCCTCACTCCCAAGTAACTCCCAGCACCAGCACTGAAACAAAAGGTTCAGATATCTTCTGTGATATTGGAATTGAATGAAGTAATCGTTTAGAATAGAATCACAGACGTTCATGGAATCCCCAAGGTGCAGAAAGAGGCCATTCGGCTCATCGAGTCTGCACTCTCCCTCTGAAAGAGCATCATACTTAGGCCCAATCCCATCCCTATCCCCATAACCCCACGTAACCTACACATCTTTGGACACTAAGGGGCAATTTAGAATGGCTAATCCACCTAACCTGCACATCTTTTCGGCATGCTTGGTTTCATTGGTCAGAACATTGAATACAGGAGTTGGGACGTCTTGTTGAAGTTGTACAAGACATTGGTACGGCCACACTTGGAATACTGTGTGAAGTCCTGGTCACCCTATTATACAAAGGATATTATTAAACTAGAAAGAGTGCAGAAAAGATTTACTAGGATGTTGCCGGGACTTGATGGTTTGAGTTATAAGGAGAGGCTGGATAGACTGGGACTTTTTTCCCTGGAGCGTAGGAGGCTTAGGGTTGATCTTATAGAGGTCTATAAAATAATGAGGGGCATAGATAAGGTAGATAGTCAACATCTTTTCCCAAAGGTAGGGGAGTCTTAAACTAGAGGGCATAGGTTTAAGGTGAGAGGGGAGAGATTCAGAAGGGCCCAGAGGGGCAATTTCTTCACTCAGAGGGTAGTGAGTGTCTGGAATGGGCTGCCAGAGGTAGTAGTAGAGGCGGGTACAATTGTGTCTTTTAAAAAGCATTTAGATAGTTACATGGGTAAGATGGGTATAGAGGGTTATGGGCCAAGTGCGGGCAACTGGGACTAGCTTAATGGTAAAAACTGGGCGGCATGGGCTGGTTGGGCCGAAGGGCCTGTTTCCATGCTGTAAACTTCTATGATTCTATGATTCTATCTTTGGACTGTGGGAAACCTATGCAGACACTGGGAGACCGTGCAAACTCCACACATTCAGCCAAGGCTGGAATTGAACCTAAGTCCTTGGCGCTGTGAGACACCACTGTGCCACCCTGCCGGCCCGGGGGCTGACACCCGGAAAAATAACCACGAAAGCTGTAAAAAAAAATACAACTGGCTCACTATTATGTTCATCAGGGAGCGAGCCCGACACCCTGACTTTGCCTGGTCTACGTATTCCTCTATGCAATATGGTTAACTCCAAACACTTCCACAGCAACTAGGGACAGGCAACAAAAACTGCCTTACCAGTGTCATCGGAACAGACTTTAAAAATGTTCACTGTGTATTCAAATTTTGAAATTTACTAGTCATAAAATCTACTCATAATTTCAGGTTTGGGCGGCATGTGGCGCAGTGGATAGCACTGGGACTGCGGCGCTGAAGACCCGGGTTTGAATCCCGGCCCTGGGTCACTGTCCATGTGGAGTTTGTACATTCTCCCCATGTCTTGCGTGGGTTTCGTCCCCACAACCCAAAGATGTGTAGGTGAGGTGCACTGGCCATGTTAAATTGCCCCTGAATTTGAAAAAAATAAATAATTGAGTACACTAATTTTTTATTTTTTTAAAATAATTTCAGGTTTGCCCTAGACATCTTCTGGGTTTTGTTGATGGATCCCACAATGGTAATAAGAACATAAGAACTAGGAGCAGGAGTAGGCCATCTGGCCCCTCGAGCCTGCTCCACCATTCAATGAGATCATGGCTGATCTTTTGTGGACTCAGCTCCACTTTCCGGCACAAACACCATAACCCTTAATCCCTTTATTCTTCAAAAAACTATCTATCTTTATCTTAAAAACATTTAATGAAGGAGCCTCTACTGCTTCACTGCGCAAGGAATTCCATAGATTCACAACCCTTTGAGTGAAGAGGTTCCTCGTAAACTCAGTCCTAAATCTACTTCCCCTTATTTTGAGGCTATGCCCCCTAGCTCTGCTTTCACCTGCCAGTGGAAACAACCTGCCCGCATCTATCCTAACTATTCCCTTCATAATCTTATATGTTTCTATAAGATCCCCCCCTCATCCTTCTAAATTCCAACGAGTACAGTCCCAGTCTACTCAACCTCTCCTCTTAATCCAACCCCTTCAGCTCTGGGATTAACCTAGTGAATCTCCTCTGCACACCCTCCAGTGCCAGTATGTCCTTTCTCAAGTAAGGAGACCAAAACTGAACACAATACTCCAGGTGTGGCCTCACTAACACCTTATACAATTGCAGCATAACCACCCTAGTCTTAAACTCCATCCCTCTAGCAATGAAGGACAAAATTCCATTTGCCTTCTTAATCACCTGTTGCACCTGTAAACCAACTTTTTGCGACTCATGCACTAGCACACCCAGGTCTCTCTGCACAGCAGCATGTTTTAATATTTTATCATTTAAATAATAATCCCTTTTGCTGTTATTCCTACAAAAATGGATAACCTGACATTTGTCAACATTGTATTCCATCTGCCAGACCCTAGCCCATTCACTTAGCCTATCCAAATCCCTCTGCAGACTTCCAGTATCCTCTGCACTTTTTGCTTTACCACTTATCTTAGTGTCGTCCGTAAACTTGGACACATTGCCCTTGGTCCCCAACTCCAAATCATCTATGTAAATTGTGAACTGTTGTGGGTCCAACACTGATCCCTGAGGGACACCATTAGCTACTGATGGCCAACCAGAGAAACACACATTAATCCCCACTCTTTGCTTTCTATTAATTAACCAATCCTCTATCCATGCTACTACTTTCCCCTTAATGCCATGCATCTTTATCTTATGCAGCAACCTTTTGTGTGGCACCTTGTCAAAGGCTTTCTGGAAATCCAGATATACCACATCCATTGGCTTCCCGTTATCTACCGCACTGTTAATGTCCTCAAAAAATTCCACTAAATTAGTTAGGCACGACCTGCCCTTTATGAACCCATGCTGCGTCTGCCAAATGGGACAATTTCCATCCAGGTGCCTCGCTATTTCTTCCTTGATGATAGATTCCAGCATCTTCCCTACTACCGAAGTTAAGCTCACTGGCCTATAATTACCCGCTTTCTGCCTACCTCCTTTTTTAAACAGTGGTGTCACGTTTGCTAATTTCCAATCCGCCGGGACCACCCCAAAGTCTGGTGAATTTTGGTAAATTATCACTAGTACATTTGCAATTTCCCTAGCCATCTCATTTAGCACTCTGGGATGCATTCCATCAGGTCCAGGAGACTTGTCTACGTTTAGCCCCATTAGCTTGCCCATCACTACCTCCTTGGTGATAACAATCCTCTCAAGGTCCTCACCTGTCATAGCCTCATTTCCATCAGTCACTGGCATGTTATTTGTGTCTTCCACTGTGAAGACCGACCCAAAAAACCTGTTCAGTTCCTCAGCCATTTCCTCATCTCCCATTATTAAATCTCCCTTCTCAGCCTCTAAAAGACCAATATTTACCTTAGCCACTCTTTTTTGTTTTATGTATTTGTAGAAACTTTTACTATCTGTTTTTATATTCTGATCAAGTTTACTCTCATAATCTATCTTACTCTTCTTTATAGCTTTTTTAGTAGCTTTCTGTTGCCCCCTAAAGATTTCCCAGTCCTCTAGTCTCCCACTGATCTTTGCTACTTTGTATGTTTTTTCCTTCAATTTGATACTCTCCCTTATTTCCTTCGATATCCACGGTCGATTTTCCCTCTTTTTACCGTCCATCCTTTTTGTTGGTATAAACCTTTGCTGAGCACTGTGAAAAATCACTTGGAAGGTTCTCCACTGTTCCTCAACTGTTTCACCATAAAGTCTTTGCTCCCAGTCTACCTTAGCTAGTTCTTCTCTCATCCCATTGTAATCTCCTTTGTTTAAGCACAAAACACTAGTGCTTGATTTTACCTTCTCACCCTCCATCTGTATTTTAAATTCCACCATATTGTGATCGCTCCTTCCGAGAGGATCCCTAACTATGAGATCATGAATCAATCCTGTCTCATTACACAGGACCAGATCTAGGACCGCTTGTTCCCTCGTAGGTTCCATTACATACTGTTCTAGGAAACTATCGCGGATACATTCTATAAACTCCTCCTCAAGGCTGCCTTGACCGACCTGGTTAAACCAATCGACATGTAGATTAAAATCCCCCATGATAACTGCTGTACCATTTCTACATGCATCAGTTATTTCTCTGTTTATTGCCTGCCCCACCATAATGTTACTATTTGGTGGCCTATAGATTACTCCTATCAGTGACTTTTTCGCCTTACTATTCCTGATTTCCACCCAAATGGATTCAACCTTATCCTCCATAGCACCAATGCCAACCCTTACTGTTGCCCGGATGTCATCCTTAAACAACAGAGCTACACCACCTCCCTTACCATCCACTCTGTCCTTCCGAATAGTTTGATACCCTCGGATATTTAACTCCCAGTCGTGACCATCCTTTAACCATGTTTCATGTAACCATGTACTGAAGACTTACATTACCCAATGTCAACTTATACAGAAATCTAAACGCAGAGAAGTAACAGTGGTATCTCTTGTAATCTGAACTGGATATTTGAGACTCTTGCAAGCCCCCATCTTTTCAAAAGCAAACCAGTAAAGCTAGTAAAACTGGTAAGATAAGGGCAGCGATTAATTATTAATCTGCGCCACTTCATATCAAATTAATGCAGAGAGCAACAGTTATCACCAATTTTTAAAAAAAATTTAGAGTACCCAATTCATTTTTTTCCAATTAAGGTGCAATTTAGCGTGGCCAATCCACCTAGCCTGCACATTTGTGGGTTGTGGGGTGAGACCCTCACAGACATGGGGAAATGTGCAGTGACCCGGGGCTGGGATTGAACCTGGGGACTAACAACTGCACCGCCGCGCAGCCCTTGACTCACCAAATTTAATCAGTATAAATTTGGCCGTGCATAATACAAAAATAGCAAAACACACTAAACTTCCCAGACTGGTGCACCAGCTTGCTTAACTTAAAATTTTAACGTTTGTCTTTGAACTAGTATCTTGAATTTCCTTTCTGGGCCTGGTGAAAAAACAAAGAACAATACAGCACAGGAACAGGCCCTTCGGCCCTCCAAGTCTACACCGACCATGGTACCTGCCTAAGCTAAAATCGTCTGCACTTACGGAGTCCGGATCCTTCCATTCCCACCCTATTCATATATTTTTCTAGATGTCCCTTAAATGCCGCTATTGTACCTGCTCCCACCACCTCCCCAGGCTGCGTGTTCCATATACTTACCCTTGCCCTCACAGTTTTCTGTTTGAAATTTTCAGCGACTGGCCATTTCCCTGTCTTGCTCTTTTCTTGTGTTGTGAGCCTATTGAATGCCTGTGACCACAAGCTTCCCAGCACAACAGGTATGAGGTAATAATTAATTCTTCAGACTAAATTACTGAGTGTAATCTTCAAGTTATTAAAGACATCAAAACCTGGTGCTTTAGCATTTTTCCTCTCTTTTATCTCTGTCCCTTTTTCAACTTGTACGATGCATTTACTTTATAAGTACCAACAAGTTTCAGACAGACCAAAATGTGTCTTTCACCGAGTTCTTGGTCCTCCAACCTCAGTCTTTGTTGCTGAGGATAGCGCGTAGAGTACAGAATCCTGCATCATGGAGCTGCTGGGATGAACCTCTTCCAAAACCACTGAATCTCTTTCCAGGCCTTCTTTGCAAAGACACATTCCAGAGGGAGATGGACCACAGTCTCTTCCCCAACACAGCCACTTCGAGGGCAATGTGGGATAGGGGTGAGACTCCATGGGTGCAGGAAGGTTCTGACAGGGAGCGGCATTTTCAGCAACAATCAAGCAACATCTTGGTGCTTGTTTTGAAGAATCTAGTTTGCAAACTAGCACATTCCAGAGTCCACAAATACGTGTTGAGGGATGCACTAAAGCTTGGGGCAGTCACCACAAATGCGAATGAGGAAAGGGACAGTCGAAGGCCCTTAAATCATGATACCCCTTGGGCTGTATGCTTGACGTGGAATGTACATAATAAATATCACGTGTATTGCAATTATGTTGTGGCAACTCAGAATGCAACATACTTGATGGAAAAAAGTTGCATTTTATGGCAGTTCCTGCAAAACATTTGAAATGTTTGGAATGAGTTTTTACAAATTTTATGAATACAGTATATTTTTTGGGAAAAATGGCTTCAAAGTAAGTACCCTTAACTCTACAAATTATTTCTGTAGCAAAATAGTTTTAAAAACCTGACCTCTGTATTTATCTGAATATTGTGCTCCAAAGAAGGGTGAACAGCATTCAGTTTGAAACCTCTTTGAGGACACAGAGGATGGAGCACAAACCTGATCCTACAACAGGTGAACCCCACTAAATGATCTTCAGCAAATGGAATATTCCACACATGGATTTATTCATCTCTGGTGGGAGGATGTAACTGTACAAATACCACATCCCCAGTGCACTGCACTTATCCAAGTGCACCTTTCACCACATTAGATATACAGCACAGAGAAAGGCCATTCAGCCCAACCAATTCAAGCTGGTTTTCATGCTCCGCTCAAGCATCGTCCCATCGTTCCCCATCTAATTACACTATCGTAACAATTTATTCCTTTCTCTCTCAAATGCTCATCTAGCTTCCCCTTAAATGTTTATATTATTCTCTTCAACAGCTCGCTGCGGTGGCGTGTTCCACGTTTTTACCTCCCTTTGAATGAAGAAGTATTCATAGAATCCCTACAGTGCAGAAGGAGGACATTCAGCCCATTGAGTCTTCACAAACCCTCTTAAAGAGCACCACAGCTAGACCCACACCCCGCCCTATCCCTGCAACCCTGTGACCCCACCTAACCTTTGGACATAAGAACATAAGAACTAGGAGCAGGAGTAGGCCATCTGGCCCCTCGAGCCTGCTCCACCATTCAATGAGATCATGGCTGATCTTTTATGGACTCAGCTCCACTTTCCGGCCCGAACACCATAACCCTTAATCCCTTTATTCTTCAAAAAACTATCTATCTTTATCTTAAAAACATTTAATGAAGGAGCCTCTACTGCTTCACTGGGCAAGGAATTTCCATAGATTCACAACCCTTTGGGTGAAGAAGTTCCTCCTAAATTCAGTCCTAAATCTACTTCCCCTTATTTTGAGGCTATGCCCCCTAGTTCTGCTTTCACCCGCCAGTGGAAATAACCTGCCCGCATCTATCCTACCTATTCCCTTCATAATTTTATATGTTTCTATAAGATCCCCAATCATCCTTCTAAATTCCAATGAGTACAGTCCCAGTCTACTCAACCTCTCCTCGTGATCCAACCCCTTCAGCGCTGGGATTAACCTAGTGAATCTCCTCTGCACACCCTCCAGTGCCAGTATGTCCTTTCTCAAGTAAGGAGACCAAAACTGAACACAATACTCCAGGTGTGGCCTCAATAACACCTTATACAATTGCAGCATAACCTCCCTAGTCTTAAACTCCATCCTTGTAGCAATGAAGGACAACATTCCATTTGCCTTCTTAATCACCTGTTGCACCTGTAAACCAACTGTTTGCGACTCATGCACTAGCACACCCAGGTCTCTCTGCACAGCAGCATGTTTTAATATTTTATCATTTAAATAATAATCCCTTTTGCTGTTATTCCAACCAAAATGGATAACCTCACATTTGTCAACATTGTATTCCATCTGCCAGACCCTAGCCCATTCACTTAGCCTATCCAAATCCCTATGCAGACTTCCAGTATCTTCTGCACTTTTTGCTTTACCACTCATCTTAGTGTCATCTGCAAACTTGGACACATTGCCCTTGGTCCCCAACTCCAAATCATCTATATAAATTGTGACAATTATGGGCCCAACACTGATCCCTGAGGGGCACCATTAGCTACTGATTGCCAACCAGAGAAACACCCATTAATCCCCACTCTTTGCTTTCTATTAATTAACCAATCCTCTATCAATGCTACTACTTTACCCTTAATGTGCCATGCATCTTTATCTTATACAGCAACCTTTTGTGTGGCACCTTGTCAAAGGCTTTCTGGAAATCCAAATATACCACATCCATTGGCTTCCCGTTATCTACCGCACTGGTAATGTCCTCAAAAAATTCCACTAAATTAGTTAGGCACGACCTGCCCTTTATGAATGCTGTGTCTGCCCAATGGGACAATTTCCATCCAGATGCCTCGCTATTTCTTCCTTGATGATAGATTCCAGCATCTTCCCTACTACCAAAGTTAAGCTCACTGGCCTATAATTACCCGCTTTCTGCCTACCTCCTTTTTTAAACAGTGGTGTCACGTTTGCTAATTTCCAATCCGCCGGAACCACGCCAGGGTCTAGTGAATTTTGGTAAATTATCACTAGTGCATTTGCAATTTCCCTAGCCATCTCTTTCAGCACTCTGGGATGCATTCCATCAGGGCCAGGGGACTTGTCTACCTTTAGCCCCATTAGCTTGCCCATCACTACCTCCTTAGTGATAACAATCCTCTTAAGGTCCTCACCTGTCATAGCCTAGTCTCCCACTAACTTTGCCACTTTGTATGCTTTTTCTTTCAATTTGATACTCTCCCTTATTTCCTTCGATATCCAGGGTCGATTTTCCCTCTTTCTACCGTTCTTCCTTTTTGTTGGTATAAACCTTTGCTGAGCACTGTGAAAAATCGCTTGGAAGGTTCTCCACTGTTCCTCAACTGTTTCACCATAAAGTCTTTGCTCCCAGTCTACCTTAGCTAGTTCTTCTCTCATCCCATTGTAATCTCCTTTGTTTAAGCACAAAACACTAGTGTTTGATTTTACCTTCTCATCGTCCATCTGTATTTTAAATTCCATCCGAGAGGATCCCTAACTATGAGATCATGAATCAATCCTGTCTCATTACACAGGACCAGATCTAGGACCGCTTGTTCCCTTGTAGGTTCCATTACATACTGTTCTAGGAAACTATCACGGATACATTCTATAAACTCCTCCTCAAGGCTGCCTTGACCGACCTGGTTAAACCAATCGACATGTAGATTAAAATCCCCCATGATAACTGCTGTACCATTTCTACATGCATCCGTTATTTCTTTGTTTATTGCCTGCCCCACCATAATGTTACTATTTGGTGGCCTAAAGACTATTCCTATCAGTGGCTTTTTCGCCTTACTATTCCTGATTTCTACCCAAATGGAGTCAACCTTATCCTCCATAGCACTGATGTCATCCCTGACTATTGCCCGGATATCATCCTTAAATAACCGAGCTACACCACCTCCCTTACCATCCACTCTGTCCATCCGAATAGTTTGATACCCTCGGATATTTAACTCCCAGTCATGACCATCCTTTAACCACGTTTCAGTAATAGCCACTAAATCATAGTCATTCATGATGATTTGCGCCATCAACTCATTTACCTTATTCCGAATACTACGAGCATTCAGGTAAAGTACAGTTTTGAATCTTAACACCTCGATCAGTAACCTTTCCTAAGTTATATTTCCTCTTAAATTTTCTCCTAATTTTCCTTGTTGTTGAACCCATATCTTCATGTAACAACCTTCCGCGTCGCTTACCATTAATGTTTTTACTTCCAGTTTTATTCCTTTTAGTATTGCTGGGCCAATTCACTGAGCTCCCCTCAGTCACTGTACCTTGTACTGTCGCCCTTTTTGATTTTTGAATATGGCTTCTCTGCCTTACACTTTCCCCCTTACTGCCTTTTATTTCTGTCCCTGTTTTACCACCTTCCAACTTCCTGCATCGATTCCCATCCCCCTGCCACATTAGTTTAAACCCTCCTCAACAGCTCTAGCAAACGCCCCACCCAGGACATTGGTTCCAGTCCTGCCCAGGTGCAGACCGTCCGGTTTGTACTGGTCCCACCTCCCCCAGAACCGGTTCCAATGCCCCAGGAATCTGAATCCCTCCCTCTTGCACCATCTCTGGAGCCACGCACTCATCCTATCTATCCTGACATTCCTACTCTGACTAGCCCGTGGCACCGGTAGCAATCCTGAGATTACTACCTTTGAGGTCCTACTATTTAGTTTAACTCCGAACTCGCTGAATTCAGTTTGTAGGACCTCGTCCCGTTTTTTATCTATATCGTTGGTGCCTATGTGCACCACGACAGCTGGCTGTTCACCCTCACCCCCCCCAGAATGTCCTCCAACCGCTCCGAGACATCCTTGACCCTTGCACCAGGGAGGCAACATACCATCCTGGAGTCTCGATTGCGTCCGCAGAACCGCCTGTCTATTCCCGTTACGATTGAGTCCCCTACCACTATAGCCCTGCCATTCTTCTTCCTGCCCAGCTGTGCAGCAGAGCCAGCCATGGTGCCCTGAACCTGGCTGCTGGTGCCTTCCCCTGGTGAGCCATCTCCCTCAACCGTATCCAAAGCAGCATATCTGTTTTGCAGGGAGATGACCGCAGGGGATACCTGCACTGCCTTCCTACTCTTGCTCTGTCTTTTGGTCACCCATTTTCTATCTCCCTCAGTAACTTTCACCTGCGGTGTGACCAATTGTGGATAACACAATTGCTTCACAGCACCAGGGTCCCAGGTTCGATTCCTGCTTGGGTCACTGTCTGTGCAGAGTCTGCACGTTCTCCCCGTGTGTGCGTGGGTTTCCTCCGGGTGCTCCGGTTTCCTCCCACAGTCCAATGATGTACAGGTTAGGTGGATTGGCCATGATAAATTGCCCTTAGTGTCCAAAATTGCCCTTAGTGTTGGGTGGGGTTCCTGGGTTATGGGGATAGGGTGGAGGTGTTGACCTTGGGTAGGGTGCTCTTTCCAAGAGCCAGTGCAGACTCGATGGGCCCAATGGCCTCCTTCTGCACTGTAAATTCTATGATAAAAAATTCTATGAACTCGCTAAACGTGCGTCCTCAGCATCGCGGATGCTCCAAAGTGAGTCCATCCGCAGCTCCAGTGCCATCAAGCGGTCTAACAGGAGCTGCAACTGGACACACTTCTTGCACGTGAAGGAGCCAGGTACAGTGGACGTGTCCCTGAGCTCCCACATCGCACACGAGGAGCATGACACGAGTCTGGGATCTCCTGCCATGTCTTAAATCTTAGGTAAACTTATACAACTATAATTACAAAAATCGAAAGAAAAAAATAAATAAATAAATTAGACAATGAAAAGAAAAACTACTTACCAGTCACTTACCAGGGTTAAAAAGCATCTCCTCCCTGCCCAGTTTCGAATTCCCACCTAGCTTCAAATTCCCAAACTCACTCTTGGTTGTGTCTCACTTTGGTTGTGTCTTCTCTGGCACATTGGGAGAACTCACTGGGAGTGAGTTACAAGTTGCTCTTTTTAAATTGGCCTGCGTTGACTCCCCTCCCCCACCTGCTTTTAGATCAAAGTAGATTAAGGTGACTGACACTTAACTGCCAACCAGTTATGTGAGTGGGTGGGGCAGCCCTTGGTAACCTACACTTGTAATTGATAATATGGAAAAATGTGTCATTTGAAACATGGAAGTCTGGCAATATCTGGTCTGAGAGAAACATGAGAGAATGTAGGGAAAGATCCCACAAAGGGTTAACAGCAGCTGCCAGGGAAGGATTGTAAAATGCAGATATCCTTAGTCAAGCAGGCTTAGCAAACAAGACAAACAGGATTTTGAATGAAGCCAAAAACAATGGCTCACACCTTCATTGAAAGGATTTGGAAAAGAATGGATGAGTTCAGTTGAATTTTTGATAATTCAAAGTGTGAAAATTTGATAATACCAGGTTTATCAATCTACGAGAAACATAATTCAAAGCCAAAATCAAAGTCAAAATTGAGCTGAGGACACAATTGGAAAATAAAACTATAGAAATGACAGGAATTAAAAGTAACGCCTATTGAAACCAAAGCATTTTGAACACCACAAAGGACACAATGTAATCAGATCTATGAGATGAAGTCATGTCAAAATGAATACTTCGTTGGATTAGACTGTTTTAGATCAAAGTTCCTTTTTACAATCAAAGAAAATAAGAGTTACTTTACAATAACATCAAAAAACTTAATTGTTAGAAAGCAAATATAAACCTCGAGACCAGGGCAGGAACTATCAGATTCAGAACCAGAACGAGAACCAGAGCTCAGAGGGAGAGAGAGAGAAGCAGAGGAGGAACAAGCAGCTAGACTCAGATTACAATCAGCTCGGCCATGGGAAATGGACAGGGCAGAGCAGCCGAGCTAAAATAGCTGATACATCTAAAGAAGACCAGACTTTAAAGAAGATTGATTGTCAAGTTCGGTCTGAAGGTCCCTTCAACCAACCAGGAGGATCCAGAAGCAAGATCTTTTTACCTTCCTGTAAAGACAGTGATTAAAAGAGAAACAAAATATAATAATAAAATAACTTAGAAGTTTTAACCTGAAACAGCGGTTATTCCAAAGTCTGCTTTACTTACTTAGCAATGCGGGACCCAGGATCAATGCTACTAAGTGGTAAGTGGATGAAATCTTCGGTGAAGGTATGGGTTATACCAGGGGATAACTTGAAAATATAGTTTGACCTGAATAGCACCCACTGAAGCCTGTATCGGAGTCGGGGAGTGAGAATCCCTGATCACCATTTAGAATGTCGGCCCTTTTTGGTATAGGGGGACTTCTAAGAATAGTGGTGAGTTTTCAAAAACACACTGCACTGTTCTAGATTAATTTAAATTAATTTAAACACCAGAAATTTAAAAGGAACAGTCTTGCCGATTGGATTGGATTCAATTCCCACCTAGCTTCAAATTCCCAAACTTACTCTTGGTTGTGTCTCACTCTGGCTGTGTCTCCTCTGGCTCACTGGGAGAACTCACTGTGAGTGAGTTACAAGTTGCTCTTTTTAAATTGGCCTGAGTTGACTCCCCTCCCCAACCTGCTTTTAGATCAAAGTAGATTAAGGTGACTGACACTTAACTGCCAACCTGTTATGTGAGTGGGTGGGGCAGCCCTTGTTAACCTACACTGCACAATTCTAGATTAATTTAAACTCCTGAAATTTAAAAGGAACAGTCTTACCGATTGGATTGGATTCAATTCCCACCTAGCTTCAAATTCCCAAACTCACTCTTGGTTGTGTCTCACTTTGGCTGTGTCTTCTCTGGCACATTGGGAGAACTCACTGGGAGTGAGTTACAAGTTGCTCTTTTTAAATTGGCCTGCGTTGACTCCCCTCCCCCACCTGCTTTTAGATCAAAGTAGATTAAGATGACTGACACTTAACTGCTAACCAGTTATGTGAGTGGGTGGGGCAGCCCTTGTTAACCTACACTGCACAATTCTAGATTAATTTAAATTAATTTAAACTCCTGAAATTTAAAAGTAACAGTCTTACCGATTGGATAGGATTCAATTCCCATCTAGCTTCAAATTCCCAAACTCACTTTTGGTTGTGTCTCACTCTGGCTGTGTCTTCTCTGGCTCATTGGGAGAACTCACTGGGAGTGAGTTACAAGTTGCTCTTTTTAAATTGACCTGAGTTGACTCCCCTCCCCCACCTGCTTTTAGATCAAAGTAGATTAATGTGACTGACACTTAACTGCCAACCAGTTATGTGAGTGGGTGGGGAAGCCCTTGTTAACCTACACTGCACAATTCTAAATTAATTTAAATTAATTTAAACTCCTAAAATTTAAAAGGAACAGTCTTACCGGACACTAAGGGGCAAATTAGAATGGCCAATCCACCCAACGTGCACATCTTTGGATTGTGGGAGGAAACCGGAGCACCCAGAGTAAATGCATGCAGACACAGGGAGAACGTACAAGCTCCACACAAGGTCCTGGCGCTATGAGGCAGTAGTGCTAACCACTGTGCCACCCTGCTGCCGTACTGAATTCCCCACTGGACTTCTTTATAGTTGTCTTATGTTTGTGACAGAATTACAGAATCACAGAATAATACAGCACAGAAGAGCCCTTTGGCCCACCGAGTCTGCACCAAAGCATGAAAAACACCTGACCTGCCTACCTAATCCCATTTGCCAGCACTTGCCCATTGCCTTAGAATCATAGCATTTACAGTGCAGAAGGAGGCCATTCGGCCCATCGAGTCTGCACCGGCTCTTTGAAAGAGCACCCCTACCTAAGCCCACACCTCCACCCTATCCCCATAACCCAGTAACCCCACCCAACACTAAGGGCAATTTTGGACACTAAGGGCAATTTAGCATGGCCAATCCACCTAACCTAACCTTCCTTGGATGTTATGACGTGCCAAGTGCGCATCCAAGTACGTTTTGTAGGATGTGAGGCAACACACCTCTACCACTCACCCAGGCAGTGCATTCCAAACAGTCACCACCCTCTGGGTAAAAAACATTTTCCTCAAATCCCCTAAACTTCCTGCCGCTCACCTTGAACCTGCGCCCCCCTCATAACTGACCCTTCACCTAACGGGAACATAGAACAAAGAACATACAGTGCAGAAGGAGGCCATTCGACCCATTGAGTCTGCACTGACCCACTTAAGCCCTCACTTCCACATATTCCCGTAACCTTTTTGGTCACTAAGGGTAATTTATCATGGCGAATCCACCCAACCTGCACGTCTTTGGACCGTGGGAGGAAACCAGAGCACCCGAAGGAAACCCACGCACACACGGGGAGAACGTGCAGACTCCGCACAGACAGTGACCCAGCGGGGAATCAAACCTGGGACCCTGGTGCTGTGAAGCCACAGTGCTAGCCACTTGTGTTACCGTGCTGTCCAGGCAAAACGTGGTTTTACGGCTGATTATCAGCCTATAGATCCTTCCAATTCACTTGGTGGCTGATGGTAAGGAGCAGGAAAGTTTGCTGGACAGTCATCCAACCTCTCTTCATATTATAAATGTTCCATCCCAGGCAACATCCTGGTTAATTTCCTCTGCACTCCCTCCAATGCAATCGCATCCTTCCTATAATGTGGTGGCCATAATTGCACACAGTACTCCAGCTGTGGCCTCACCAAAGTTCTATACAACTCCAACATGGCCTCCCTGCTTTTGTAATCTATGCCTTGATTGATAAAGGCCTTTTCACCACCCTATTAACTTGCCCTTCTGCCTTCAGAGATCTATGGACAAACATGACAAGGTGCTTTTGTTCATCGGAACTTCCCAGTGTCAGGTCATTCATGGAATACTTCCTTGTTACATTACTCCTTCCAGAGTGTATCACCTCACATATTTCTGGGTTAAATTCCATCACTTTTCTGCCCAATTGACGATCCCGTCTATATCTTCCTGTAGCCCAAGACACTCAACCTCACTGTTAACCACAAAAATAATTAATAAAATAATAATACTGGAGCAATTAATGCAAAAAACCACTGGACCTGGTGGCCTCCAGTCACACATAAATAGACACATAGAAATTTACCTCGCTTCAATCTTTGGGTTCAGTTATATCCAATCATTTGTACTCAGAGTCATAATAATAATAGCTTATTGTCACAAGTAGGCTTCAATTACTGTGAAAAGCCCCTAGTCGCAACATTCCTGCACCTGTTCGGGGAGGCCAGTACGGGAATTGAACCTGCATTGCTAGCCTTGTTCTGCATTATAAGCCAGCTGTTTAGCCCACTGTGCTAAATCAGCCCCTATTATTTTAGTATCATTATCTTAGTATCAAAACTAGCTTTTCTGTGCCGGATCCTTGGATTTTTTTTTACTGGTCTTTCGATATCATGTTCCATCACTCCCTCTGTTTATAATTAGGCCCCAATGGTTTTGGGTGGTTGAATAGGTGAGATTCCATTTTCGTGATGGTGGCTCGCTGGTTTTCTGCAGCACGGTAGCACAGTGGTTAGCACTGTTGCTTCACAGCGCCAGGGACCCGGGTTCGATTCCCGACTTGGGTCACCATTTGTGTGGAGTCTGTACGGTCTCCCCGTGTCTTCGTGGGTTTCCTCCGGGTGTTCCAGTTTCCTCTCACAAGTCCCGAAAGATGTGCTTGTTAGGTAATTTGGACATTCTGAATTCTCCCTCAGTGTACCCGAACAAGCGCCGGAGTGTGGCGACTAGGGGATTTTCACATTAACTTCATTGCCGTGTTAATGTAAGCCTACTTGTGACACTAATAAAGATTATTATTATTAGATTATTTTCATGATTCCACCTATTTTACACAAGAATTGCCAATCAATGACGTTGGTCATCCATAAAATACTGTGCATCAGTTCTGCATCCCAATCGTGGGCAGGCAGCATGTTATAGGCACAATGCACACAAATGGATCACACCTTATTGCACATTACAGCAAATGTTACCATTAATGAAAGTAAATGTTATCACTAATTAAGACGTGCTCTGCCCATACTTGTTCTGTTAACACCCAGGGATATCAGCAGATGCATGCGTGGGTGAGTTGCTGATGAAATGCAGGGCAACAGAGTAAACAGAGTGGAGAGCTCTCATTGCAAGCAGCATGAGGTAAATGTCCCAGTGCAACAGCTTGGGGAAAAGGAGTCACTGATCAACTTCTGATACCTTTCTTATGCTTCCAGCAATCCTTCATCCTGGGAGACAGATGTTGTCACCCCCTCTGTCATTTCTCTTGCCTTTCCATGGAATGAAATCCAGTTTTGCAGGGACATTTTGAATTATGGAATGCCAGCAGATTGTCATCCAGCCCTGTATCCCCAAAGGGCAGCTCGGTTAAGTTGCACTGACAGAGACTATGATCATCAATTATGGGCTTCCTGGAGGAGCAAACGTTAATATATCTGACAGTAAACCTGCAGAATGGAAGGGATCAGCTTCCATAAGACTAGGGAAACTAGGATTGGTTTCCTTTGGGCAGAGAAGGTTAAGGGGAGAACGGAGACCACAATTATAAAGGATTTTGATAGTGTAAAAAATGAGAAATTGCTTTCACTGGTAGGGAGGCCGATATCCTGAGAACACAAAAATAAAATAAAAATACTTCCAATGCTGGAAATCTGAAATAAAAAGCATTTTCTGTTTCTTTTTATAAATTTAGAGTACCCAATTCATTTTTTCCAATTAAGGGGCAATTTTAGCGTGTTCAATCCACGTATCTTGCACATCTTTGGGTTGTGGGGGTGAAACCCACGCAAACACGGGGAGAATGTACAAACTCCACATGGACAGTGACCCGGGGCCAGAATCGAACGTAGGACCTCGGCACCGTGAGACTGCAGTGCTACCACTGCACCACTGTGCGGCCCTGCATTTTCTGTTTATTTTTATAAAATATTTTATTAAAAATTTTTGGTCAACCAACACAGTACATTGTGCATCCTTTACACAATATTATAACAACACAAATAACAATGACCTATTTTATAAACAGAAAATGAATAAATAATAAATAACAAAAATGAAAACTAACCCTAATTGGCAACTGCCTTATCACAAGTAACACTCTCCAAAAATATAATTTAACAGTCCAATATATAATTATCTGTAGCAACGACCTATACATATTATACAGTATATATTAACAACCCTGAGAGTCCTTCTGGTTCCTCCTCACCCCCTCCCCCCCCCCCCTAACCCCCCCCCCCCTCCCCCCCCCCCCCCCCCCCCCCCCCCCCCCCGATCCTGGGCTGCTGCTGCTGCCTTCTTTTTTCCATTCCATCTATCTTTCTGCGAGGTATTCGACGAACGGTTGCCACCGCCTGGTGAACCCTTGAGCCGACCCCCTTAGGACGAACTTAATCCGCTCTAGCATTATAAACCCTGCCATGTCATTTATCCAGGTCTCCACCCACGGGGGCTTGGCTTCTTTCCACATTAGCAATATCCTACGCCGGGCTACTAGGGACGCAAAGGCCAAAACATCGGCCTCTCTCGCCTCCTGCACTCCCGGCTCTTGTGCAACCCCAAATATAGCCAACCCCCAGCTTGCTTCGACCCGGACCCCCACTACTTTTGAAAGCACCTTTGTCACCCCCATCCAAAACCCTTGTAGTGCCGGGCATGACCAAAACATATGGGTATGATTCGCTGGGCTTCTCGAGCACCTCGCACACCTATCCTCCACCCCAAAAAATTTACTGATCCGTGCTCCAGTCATATGCGCCCTGTGTAATACCTTAAACTGAATCAGGCTTAGCCTGGCACACGAGGACGACGAGTTTACCCTGCTTTGGGCATTTGCCCACAGCCCCTCCTCGATCTCCTCCCCCAGCTCTTCTTCCCATTTCCCTTTTAGTTCATCTACCATAGTCTCCCCTTCGTCCCTCATTTCCCTATATATATCTGACACCTTACCATCCCCCACCCATGTCTTTGAGATCACTCTGTCCTGCACCTCTTGTGTCGGGAGCTGCGGGAATTCCCTCACCTGTTGCCTCGCAAAAGCCCTCAGTTGCATATACCTGAATGCATTCCCTTGGGGCAACCCATATTTCTCGGTCAGCGCTCCCAGATTCGCGAACTTCCCATCCACAAACAGATCTTTCGGTTGCGTTATTCCTGCTCTTTGCCACATTCCATATCCCCCATCCATTCGCCCCGGGGCAAACCTATGGTTGTTTCTTATCGGGGACCCCCCCAAGGCTCCAGTCTTTCCCCTATGCCGTCTCCACTGTCCCCAAATCTTCAGCGTAGCCACCACCACCGGGCTTGTGGTGTAGTTCCTCGGTGAGAACGGCAATGGGGCTGTCACCATAGCCTGTAGGCTAGTCCCCCTACAGGACACCCTCTCTAATCTCTTCCACGCCGCTCCCTCCTCCTCTCCCATCCACTTACTCGCCATTGAAATATTAGCGGCCCAATAATACTCACTTAGGCTCGGTAGTGCCAGCCCCCCCCTATCCCTGCTACGCTGTAAGAATCCCTTCCTCACTCTCGGGGTCTTCCCGGCCCACACAAAACCCATGATGCTCTTTTCAATTCTTTTTAAAAAAGCCTTCGTGATCACCACCGGGAGGCACTGAAACACAAAGAGGAATCTCGGGAGGACCACCATCTTAACCGCCTGCACCCTCCCTGCCAGTGACAGGGATACCATATCCCATCTCTTGAAATCCTCCTCCA
This sequence comes from Scyliorhinus torazame, assembly GCF_047496885.1. NCBI lineage: Eukaryota > Metazoa > Chordata > Chondrichthyes > Carcharhiniformes > Scyliorhinidae > Scyliorhinus > Scyliorhinus torazame. The sequence goes on along the minus strand of NC_092724.1, from coordinate 62,028,548 downwards.
TCTGTTCCACCAACCGCGTTAAATTTAACCTATGCAATGTGCCCCAATTCTTGGCTATCTGGATCCCCAGGTAACGAAAGTCCCTTGTTACCTTCCTCAACGGTAGGTCCTCTATTTCTCTTCTCTGCTCCCCTGGATGCACCACAAACAACTCACTTTTCCCCATGTTCAATTTATACCCTGAAAAATCCCCAAACTCACCAAGTATCCGCATTATTTCTGGCATCCCCTCCGCCGGGTCTGCCACATATAGTAACAAATCGTCCGCATACAAAGATACCCGGTGTTCTTCTCCTCCTCTAAGTACTCCCCTCCACTTCTTGGAACCCCTCAACGCTATCGCCAGGGGCTCAATCGCCAGTGCAAACAATAATGGGGACAGAGGGCATCCCTGCCTTGTCCCTCTATGGAGCCGAAAATATGCAGATCCCCGTCCATTCGTGACCACGCTCGCCATCGGGGCCCTATACAACAGCTGCACCCATCTAACATACCCCTCTCCAAAACCAAATCTCCTCAACACCTCCCACAAATAATCCCACTCCACTCTATCAAATGCTTTCTCGGCATCCATCGCCACTACTATCTCCGTTTCCCCCTCTGGTGGGGGCATCATCATTACCCTTAACAGCCTCCGTATATTCGTGTTCAGCTGTCTCCCCTTCACAAACCCAGTTTGGTCCTCGTGGACCACCCCCGGGACACATTCCTCTATTCTCATTGCCATTACCTTGGCCAGGATCTTGGCATCTACATTTAGGAGGGAAATAGGTCTATAGGACCCGCATTGTAGCGGGTCCTTTTCCTTCTTTAAGAGAAGCGATATCGTTGCTTCAGACATAGTCGGGGGCAGTTGTCCCCTTTCCTTTGCCTCATTAAAGGTCCTCGTCAATACCGGGGCGAGCAAGTCCATATTTTCTATAGAATTCGACTGGGAATCCATCCGGTCCCGGGGCCTTGCCCGCCTGCATGCTCCTAATTCCTTTCACCACTTCTTCTACCTCGATCTGTGCTCCCAGTCCCACCCTTTCCTGCTCTTCCACCTTGGGAAATTCCAGCCGATCCAAAAAGCCCATCATTCTCTCCCTCCCATCCGGGGGTTGAGCTTCATATAATTTTTTATAAAATGTCTTGAACACTCCATTCACTCTCTCCGCTCCCCGCTCCATCTCTCCTTCCTCATCCCTCACTCCCCCTATTTCCCTCGCTTCTCCCCTTTTCCTCAATTGGTGTGCCAGCAACCTGCTCGCCTTCTCCCCATATTCGTACTGTACACCCTGTGCCTTCCTCCATTGTGCCTCTGCAGTGCCCGTAGTCAGCAAGTGAAATTCTACATGTAGCCTTTGCCTTTCCCTGTACAGTCCCTCCTCCGGTGCTTCCGCATATTGTCTGTCCACCCTCAAAAGTTCTTGCAGCAACCGCTCCCGTTCCTTACTCTCCTGCTTCCCTTTATGTGCCCTTATTGATATCAGCTCCCCACTAACCACCGCCTTCAGCGCCTCCCAGACCACTCCCACCTGGACCTCCCCATTATCATTGAGTTCCAAGTACTTTTCAATGCACCCCCTCACCCTTAGACACACCCCCTCATCTGCCATTAGTCCCATGTCCATTCTCCAGGGTGGGCGCCCTCCTATTTCCTCCCCTATCTCCAAGTCCACCCAGTGTGGAGCGTGATCCGAAATGGCTATAGCCGTATACTCCGTTCCCCTCACCTTCGGGATCAACGCCCTTCCCAGCACAAAAAAGTCTATTCGCGAGTAGACTTTATGGACATAGGAGAAAAACGAGAACTCCTTACTCCTAGGTCTGCTAAATCTCCACGGGTCTACACCTCCCATCTGCTCCATAAAATCTTTAAGTACCTTGGCTGCTGCCGGCCTCCTTCCAGTCCTGGACTTCGACCTATCCAGCCCTGGTTCCAACACCGTATTAAAATCTCCCCCCATTATCAGCTTTCCCATCTCTAGGTCCGGAATGCGTCCTAGCATCCGCCTCATAAAATTGGCATCATCCCAGTTCGGGGCATATACGTTTACCAAAGCCACCGTCTCCCCCTATAGTTTGCCACTCACCATCACGTATCTGCCCCCGTTATCCGCCACTATAGTCTTTGCTTCGAACATTACCCGCTTCCCCACTAATATAGCCACCCCCCTGTTTTTCACATCTAGCCCCGAATGGAACACCTGCCCCACCCATCCTTTGCGTAGCCTAACCTGGTCTATCAGTTTCGGGTGCGTTTCCTGTAACATAACCACATCTGCCTTAAGTTTCTTAAGGTGTGCGAGTACCCGTGCCCTCTTTATCGGCCCGTTCAGCCCTCTCACGTTCCACGTGATCAGCCGGGTTGGGGGGCTTCCTACCCCCCCTTGTCGATTAGCCATCCCCTTTTTCCAGCTCCTCACCCGGTTCCCACGCAGCTGTATCTCCCCCAGGCGGTGCCCCCCCGCCCATCCCCTCCCATACCAGCTCCCCCCCTCTCCCCAGCAGCAGTAACCCAGCAATTCCCCCCTCCCACCCCCCCCTGCTAGATCCCCCGCTAGCGTAATTACTCCCCCCATGTTGCTCCCAGAAGTCAGCAAACTCTGGCCGACCTCGGCTTCCCCCCGTGACCTTGGCTCGCACCGTGCGACGCCCCCTCCTTCCTGCTTCTCTATTCCCGCCATGATTATCATAGCGCGGGAACCAAGCCCGCGCTTCTCCCTTGGCCCCGCCCCCAATGGCCAACGCCCCATCTCCTCCACCTCCCCTCCTCCCCCCATCACCACCTATGGAAGAGAGAAAAGTTACCACATCGCAGGATTAGTACATAAAACTCCTCTTTCCCCCCTTTTTAACCCCCCCTCTTCGCCCCCCACATTCGCCCCACCACTTTGTTCAAACGTTCTTTTTAATAACCCGCTCATTCCAGTTTTTCTTCCACAATAAAAGTCCACGCTTCATCCACCGTCTCAAAGTAGTGGTGCCTCCCTCGATATGTGACCCACAGTCTTGCCGGTTGCAGCATTCCAAATTTTATCTTCTTTTTATGAAGCACCACCTTGGCCCGATTAAAGCTCGTCCTCCTTCTCGCCACCTCTGCACTCCAGTCTTGATAAACGCGGATCACCGCTTTATGATAATTGACAAAAACAAATAAGAGGAGAAATGTTATGATCTGTAACGCACATTTTTAAAATTCTTACACCGGACCTGGATATTGCTGGTTAGGCCAACATTTATTGCTCAATCCTAATTGCCCTTGAAAAATTGCTGGTGAGCTGCCTTCTTGAACCGCTGAAGTCCATGTGGTGTAGGTACACCCACAGTGCTGTTAGGAAGACAGTTCCAGATTTTGACCCAACAACAATGAAGGAATGGCGATATAGTTCCAAATCAGGATGGTGTGTGACTTGGAGAGGAACTTGCAGGTAGTTGTGCTCCCAGCCATATGTTACCCTTGTTGTTGGTTTGGAAGGTGCTCTCAAAGGAGCCTTGGTGAGTTCCTGCAGTGCATTTGCAGTGATGTTTGTTGCCCCTCTTCTCCTGACAACTGACACGTCACGCAAAATACACAAGACTGATAGTATTCACTTAAAGATTCTTTATTTGTACTAATATGTCACAGACTTCAGATTCTATAAATGTCACACAGACTATTTTGTCACATAGACTCTTAACTCAATGAATGACACATAGATTCTTTAACTCAACATACTGATCAACATTTCTCAACCCTTGAATCAAACTCAAGGATCACCTTAGCAGAACAGCTGGCCAAGGGGTACTTCACTGGTCTCCGAGTGCCTGGCTCAGGGCCGTCTTCTGCAATGGTTGTTTCTCAGGTTTTCGCTCCTGACCTTTGGTTGTTTCCAGGGTTTTCTCTCCTGTACCTTTATACCATCTATTTCCTTTCTAGAATGTTTGATAAAGTATTTGTAAGACCCTCATTCGGCTGAGGTCATTCTTCCAAAAAGGCAGGTAAACAGGACACATCTGTTTCATGTTCCCTATGCAGCTTCCCACCTTAACAGCCCTTTGCAACCACAAAGGTCAGATGACCCTCTTTCTTAGGGTCTGCAAATATCTGTGGTTGTCTGGTTTCAATGTCTCTTCCTCCTTTTCACTTTGAAGTTGCTATCTTTGCTTCTGACCTTCCATGTGCTTCACCACTGTAGGTCTTGTGTCTGGACACCTGTGGTTTCCACCATTGTGCCTTTTTTATTGCAGCTTGAGTCCGATAATTTTTTTACTTGCCCACATTTCCCATCATGCAATTTGGTTTAGGTACATGTTCCAGGACTGAGATGGTACACACGGCTGCAACTGTGCATCAGTGGTGGAGGGAGTGATTGATCCAGGTGATGAATGGGGTGCCAATCAAGTGGGCTGCTTTGCCCAGATAGTGTTGGGCTTCTTCAGTGTTGGTGGAACTGTACTCATTCAGGCAAGTGGAGAGTATTCCATCAAGTTCCTGAATTGTGCCTTGTATATTGTGTACAGAATCTGGGGAGGTGTTCACATCGCACATCGCAGAATTCCCAGCCTTTTACCTGCTCTTCTAGCCACAGTATTCATATGACCAGTCCAGTTCAGTTTCTGGTGAATGGTAACCCCAGGATGTTTAATTTTTTTAAAAACTTTTGAGTACCCAATTCTTTTTTTCCCAATTAAGGGGCAATTTAGCGTGGCCAATTCTCCTACCCTGCACATCTTTGGGTTGTGGGGGTCAGACCCATGCACACACGGGGAGAATGTGCAAACTCCACACAGACAGTGACCTGGGGCCGGGATCGAAACCAGGTCCTCGGTGCAGTGAGGCAGCAGTGCTCACCACTGCGCCACTGTGCCGCCCAAACCCCAGGATATTGATAATGGATGATTCAGCAATGGTCATGCCAATGTCAAGGGGAGATGGTTGGATCCTCCCTTGTTGGAGAAGTCATTGCCTGGCACTTATGTGATGTGAATGTTACTTCTCACTTATCAGCCCAAGCCTGAATGTTGACCAGGTCTTTCTGCATTTCAACATGGACTGCTTCAATATCTGAGGAGTTGTGAATGGTGTTGAACATTGTGCAATCATCAGTGAACATCCCCACTTCAGACCTTATGATGGAAGGAGGGTCATTGATGAAGTAACTGAACATGGTTGGGCCCAAGACACTACCCTGAGGAACTCCTGTAGTGTGCCCTGGGGCTGAGATGATTGGCTTCCAACAACCACAAATATCTTCCTTTGTGCCAGGTATGACTCCAACCAGTGGATAATTTTCCCCCCCGATTCCCACTGGACCCTGTTGACTCCATTTTTGCGAGGGCTCCTTGATGCCACACTCAGTCAAATTCTGCCTTGATGTCAAGCGCAATCACTCTCACCTCACCTCTGGAATTCACCTCTTTTGTTCATGTTTGGACTAAGGCTGTAATGAGATCAGGAGCTGAGTGGTTCTGGCAGAACCCAAACTCCATGTCAATGAGCATTTTATTGCTGAGTAAGTGTCCCTTGCTAGCACTGTCAACGACAACGTCCATCTTTTTTGCTGATGATTGAGAGTAGACTGATGTTGTGGTAATTTGCTGGGTTGAATTTGCCCTGTTTTTGTGTACAGGAGATACCTGGGCACTTATCCACATTGTCGGGTAGGTGCCAATGTTCTAGTTGTACTGGATAGCTTGGCTGTTGATGCAGCTATTTCTGGAGCACAAGTCTTCAGTACGATTGCTAGAATATTGTCAGGGCCCATAGCCTTTTTAGTATCCAGTTCCTTCAGCCATTTTTTCGTATCACGTAGAGTGAATCAAATTGGCTGAAGACCAACATTAGCGATGCTGGGAACATCGGAGGCTGAGGTGGATCATCCACTCGACACTTCAGGGTGAATATGGTTGCCAATGCTTCAGCTTTGCCTTTTGCACTGATGTGCTGGGCTCCCCTATCATTGAGGATGGGGACATTTGTGAAGCCTCCTCCTCCAGTTAGTTGTTTAATTGTCCACCTTCATTCATGACTGGAATGTGGTAGGACTGCAGAGTTTAGGTCTTATCTTGTTGAGTTGTGGGATTGATTGCTCTGTCTATTGTATGCTGCTTCTGCTCTATGGCCTGCAATTAGTCCTATGTTGTAACATCACCAGGTTGACGCCCCATTTTTAGGAATGCCTCGTGCTGTATGCCTAATGCCTCGGGCATACTTCATTGAGCTAGGGTTGATCCCCTGGCTTGATGATAATGATAGAGTGAGGGATATGCCAGTTTGTGGTTGTCTAACGTTTTGCTGTTGCAGATTTCTCGCAGTGCCTCATGGATGCCCAGTTTTGCTCAAATCTGTTCCAAATTTATCACATTTAACATGGTGGTGGTGGTGTCACACAGCACAATGAGAAGATGGGATTTTGTCTCCACAAGGACTGTATGGTGTCCACTCCTCCCAATACTGTCATAGACAGGTGCACCTGGTGAGGATGAAGTCAAGTATATTTTTGCCTCCTGTTGCTTCCCATACCACCCACCACAGACCCAGTTCCTTAGGACTCAGTCAAGCAGTCAGTTGTGGTACTTCCGAACCATTCTTGGTGATGGAAATTGAAGTCCCCCACCCAGAGTACATTCTGAGCCCTTGCCACCCTCACTATTTCCTCCGAGTGTTGTTCTACATGGAGGAGTACTGATTCATCAGCTGAGGGCGGGCCAGTAGGTGGTAATCAGCAGGAGGTTTCCATGCCCACGTTGGACCTGATTGTTATGAGAGCAGATGGATCCAGAATCGATGTTGAGGACACCCAGGGCAACTCCCTCCTGGCTGCATACCACTGTGCCACCAACTCTGTTAGGTCTGCCCTGTCGGTGAGATAGGACATACCCAGGGATGGTGATGGCGACTGTCACATTGTCTGTAAAGTCTGATTCCTTGAGTACGACTATGTCAGGCTGTTGCTTGACAGTGAAGGAATAGCAATATGGTTTCAAGTCAAGATAGCATATGGCTTGGAGGGAACTTGCAGGAATTTATCACGTTCCCATGTGGCTTCTACCCTGCTTCTAGGTGATAGAGGTCAGGGATTTGGAAGGAGCCTTACTGCAGTGCATGTTGTGGCTGATGCACATTGTTGTCACTGTGCGTTGGTGGTGGAGGAGTAAATGTTTAAGTTGGTGGATGGAGTGCTAATCAAGCAGGCTGCTTTGTCCTGGATGGTGTCAACCTTCTTATAGGAGCTGCTGATCCAAGCAAATGGAGAGCATTCCATCAAATTCCTGACTTGTGCCTAGTAGATGGTGGATGGACTTTGAGGAGTCAGGAGGTGAGTTACTCACTGCAGAATCCTCAGCCTCTGACCTGCTCTTGTTGCCGCAATATTTATATGGCTGGTCCAGCTAAGTTTCTGGTCAATAGTAAACCCCGGGATGTTGATGGTAGAGGATTCAGTGATGGTAATGGCATTGATTGACAAGGGAAGATGGCTAGAATCTCTCTTCTTGAAGGTGGTCATTGCCTGGTACTTGCGTGGCATGAATGTTACTTATCATTTATATGTCCAAGCCGGTATGTTATCCAGTTGTTGCAGCCTGCTGAATGGACTGCTCCATAATTGGATAGCTAGTACAGTCATGCTAGGTCGAATGTCTCTTTCTGTGCTGTATGATTCTATGATAAAGTGAACATAGTGGGAGAGAAAATACTGGAGGAACTGACATCCTTGAAGGTGGATAAATCACCAGGGCCGGATGAATTGTATCCCAAGCTGTTAAAGGAAGCCAGGAAAGAAATAACAGTTGCTCTGAGCATCATTGCCAATCCTCAGTAGATATAGAGGAGGTACAGAGTTTTGGAGGTCTGCGAACATTGTACTATTATTTAAAACAGGTGCGAGTGATAGGTCAAATAATTAATAGGTTAGTCAGTCTAAGTTCAGTGGTGGACTGCAATTCAACTTCAATTCTGAGAGACAGGATAACATGTCACTTAGAAAGGAACAGAATTATCAGGGATAGTCAGAATGGCTTTGTTAGAGGAAGGTCATTTTTGTGAGGGGCACGAAGAATCCAGCACGAGTTTGTGGAGTCAAACAGAAAGTAACTTTATTTCGAACAATATATACACAACACCAGTAGTTCACTACTGGTTCCCTCTCTCGCCGGTACCACACTGGCCAGCTCTATTTATACAGCTGCAAAGCTAACAATTGCCTCCAGATTAATATCAAAGGTTTGAATGAGTGGGTGGAGAAGTGGAAAATGGAATTCAACCCAGAAAAGTGTGAGGTGATTAATACATTTGAGAAGGGTAACAAAGCAAAGGAATGCTCAATAAATGGAAAAGTATTGAGAGAGGTTGAGGAAATGAGAGACCTTGGAATGCATGTGTATAGGTCCTTGACAGTATAGGTGGATAAGGTGATAAAGAAAGCATTTTTTGTGTTCCTTTATTGGGCAAGGTATTGAATACAAAAGCAGAGATGTAATGCTCGAACTGCATAAAACACTGGCTGTGCAACACCTGGATAATTGTTACAGTTCTGGTCACCACATTACAGGAAGGACATAATTGGTCGTGAGAGAGTACAGAGGAGATTTACAAGAATATTGCCAGGGCTTGAAAATTACAGCCAAGAGGAAAGACTGGATAGGCTAGGGTTGTTTTGCTTGGAACGGAAGGGTTTGAGGAATGATCTGAGTGAGGACTATGAGAGGCCTAGATAGGGAGAAGACCATAAGACACAGGGGCAGAATTAGGCCACTCCACCCATCGAGTCAACTCCGCCATTCAATTATGGCTGATATTTTTCTCATCCCCATTCCCTGTTTCCCTTAACGAAGAGGTCAATTACCAGGGGCACAAATTTAAGGTGATTGGCAGAAGGATTAAAGGGGACAAGAAGAAATACTTCTGCATCCAAAGGCTGGTGGGTGCCCTGTTTGGTGCTGGAGGCAGAAACTATCATCTCATTTAAAAGATACCTGGATCTGCACCGAAAGTGCTGTAACCTGCAAGGCTATGGACCAGGTGCTGGAAAGCAGGTTTAGAATACCAGATAGTTTTTAAATGTTTTATATTTCGGCCGGTTCAGACAAGATGGGCTGAATGGCCTCTTTCTGCCCTGCAAACTTTCTATGGTTTCTATTAGCAAAAGCAGATTTAGGGAGCAAAAATCCTTTGATTTATAATAATAATAATCTTTATTAGTGTCACAAGTACAGGGCAGCACTGTGGCACAGTGGTTAGCACTGGGACTACGGCGCTGAAGACCCGGGTTCGAATCCCGGCCCTGGGTCACTGTCCATGTGGAGTTTGCACATTCTCCCTGTGTCTGCGTGGGTTTCACCCTCACAACCCAAAGATGTTGTGCTGGTTAGGTGGATTGGCCACACTAAATTGTCCCTTAATTGGAAAAAAATAACTGGGTAATTTAAATTTAAAAAATAAATTAGTGTCACAAGTAGGCTTACATTAACACTGAAATGAATTTACTGTGATTGTCAGGGTGTTACTGAATTCAGCCTGAATGTCAACACAGCCAGCATTAGAATCATGAGGGAACTCATTGGTTTGCAAGTGTTCTACTATACAACTTATAACCCGCACAAGACCAAAGAGTAGAGGCAATTGGCCGTCCCGTGAATTTCATTGAGTACAAACTCCCCCACCAAGGGGTGGGGAACCCATGGACACTCTAATAACCTGAAATATAAAGGTAGACCAGGTTTGGAACCGACACGTCAGACCCAGCTGCGGTCTGGAAAGTATTGTACATACTATTGCCTCGTAATTAAACTAGTTTCTCTTATGCGCTCACCTCGGACTCGTCTGTGATCACTAAAACAACACAGGCCTTTTATTGTTGTTTAGCACTGTCGAGCCTCAAAAGTATGAGAATAGCTATTTGCCTGTGCCCATTTCAATTACTTCATGTCCGGAGCGTGCTATCCACACTCAGAAGCTTGCATTCACAATACCACAGGGGAGATCTTGGCACTCTACACCAGCATCCCCCATGACGACGGCATTGCTGCAACAGCCTCAGTACTCAACACCGACAACTGCCAATCTCCAGACGCAATTCTGCTACTCATCTGTTTCATTCTTGATCACAACGTCTTCACCTTCGACAACAAGTTCTTCATCCAGACGCACGGAACAGCCATGGGGACCAAATCTGCACCTCAATATGCCAACATCTTCATGCACAAGTTTGAACAAGACCTCCTCACTGCACAGGACCTTCAACCGACGTTATACACCAGATACATCGATGACATTTTTTCCTTTGGACCCACGACGAAGAATCACTGAAACGACTACACGATGACATCAATAAGTTCCATCCCACCATTAGACTCTCCATGGACTACTCTCCAAAATCGGTTGCAATCTTGGACACACTCATCTCCATCAAGGATGGTTACCTCAGCACTTTGCTTTACCGCAAGCCCACGGATAACCTCACGATGCTCCACTTTTCCAGCTTCCACCCTAAACACATTAAAGAAGCCGTCCCCTATGGACAAGCCCTCCGTATACACAGGATCTGCTCAGGCGAGGAGGAGCGTAACAGACATCCACAGGCACTGAAAAATGCCCTTGTACGAATGGGATATGGCGCTCGACTCATCGATCGACAGTTCCAACGCGCCACAGCAAAAACCGCACCGACCGCCTCAGAAGACAAACATGGGACACAACCGACAGAATACCCTTCGTCGTCCAGTACTTCCCCGGAGCGGAGAAACTACGACATCTTCTTCGCAGCCTTCAACACGTCATCGATGAAGATGAACATCTTGCCAAGGTCATTCCCACACCCCCACTACTTGCCTTCAAACAACCGCGCAACCTCAAACAAACCATTGTTTGCAGCCTTCAGAACAGCGACCACGACACCACAAAACCCTGCCATGGCAATCTTGGCAAGACGTGCCAGATCATCGACATGGGTACCACCATTACACGTGAGAACACCACCCAGAAGGTACGCGGTACATACTCGTGCGACTCGGCCATTGTTGTCTACCTCACACGCTGCAGGAAAGGATGTCCCGAAGCGTGGTACATTGGCGAGACCATGCAGACGCTGCAACAACGGATGAACGGACATCGCGCAACAATCGCCAGGCAGGAATGTTCCCTTCCAGTCAGGGAACACTTCAGCAGTCAAGGGCATTCAGCCTCTGATCTCTGGGTAAGCGTTCTCCAAGGCAGCCTTCAGGACGCGCGACAACGCAGAATCGCCGAGCAGAAACTTACAGCCAAGTTCCACACACATGAGTACGGCCTCAAACGGGACCTTGGATTCATGTCGCATTACATTCACCTCCGATCATCTGGCCTGGGATTGCGAAATCCTACCAACTGTCCTGGTTTGAGACAATTCACACCTCTTTAACCTGTGATTATTCCTCTCTCCAGTTGCTTCGTCTCGACCTGTAAAGACTTAATTACCTGCAAAGACTCGCATTCAAAGTATCATCTTGCATCTTTGACTTTGTCTATATATATGTTTCTGGAACCCACCTCTTCGTTCACCTGAGGAAGGAGCAGTGCTCCGAAAGCTATTGATTCAAAACAAACGCGTTGGACTTTAACCTGGTGTTGTAAGACCTTACTGTGCTCACCCCAGTCCAACGCCGGCATCTCCAGATTATAAAAAGGATCAACAGTGAATAATCAGACTTCCAAACTTCAAAGCAGTCTGAAAAGGAGAATGTGCTGAGCATAGATCGATGGCATCAGATCATTGACCAATTGAGTTTCAGTGTGAAGCTCCACCTACAGCTTTGTAATTATGATTTGTTCAGAAGGAGGCCATGTCAACACCCTAAATGAACTTCCACCCAACAACCTAACCTGATACTCTTTAAAATTTGTCTCTTTCAAAATATTTCTTAATTTCTTCTCTGCTTCATCCCTCTTTCCTTTGTCAGGAAACATCCTCCTTTTGACACACCCTCTGGTTCAAAGCCTGTTTTTCATTTGCCTTGTAATTTTAACGGCATTGTGTAAATGCACACTGTACTTGTTTATTAGCCTTACTCCTCATATTTCCCCATTGATAATAATTGCTCGAACATAGGTGGATGTGGTTCAAAAATGCCTCCTGTGGTGTCTCCTGACTTGTTTGATTGATTCATATTGACATCTCCAGTCCCATTGAAGGAGGCTGTTTTTTCTTGTGAGTTGGATTTTGCTCTATTTGCACTCCTCTTTTTAAAGATAGTGACAATTTTGCTCATTGTTTTTATTTGGCCATTCCCCTTTCTAGTAACTCTTGAGTAAAAAACATCTTCTAATTTTCCATTAGTTAAATTGATATTCTATTGTTACTAACTCAACAACGTTTGGAATTATATTTATCTTGTCAGCCCCTGTAATTTAATATAAGAAGAACAATTTCTACAGCACATTTAATGTGATAAAACCTTACAGAGTGCAGTAAAGCAGTATTATGACACAGAATCTCAAAAGGCGGTATTGGGCACTCCCGACTTGGTGATGCGGCGAGGCCATTAAATCTCGCAAGAGGTCTCTCGCACCATACGCGACACTCAAAATTCAGATTAACACATTTAAATGACCCATTGGGCTAATTTAAATACGTCTGTGCCATATTCACCCGGCATCCGGGAACTAACAAACTCGCATGGGAGATCTCGCCAAAAGCCGTTTAGCACTGGTTTCCACAAATGTGGACCAGGTGTAACAGCACCTGGGGGTCTCCCAACTCATTCGAGGCCCCGGGTAGTCAGACTCTGTGCAGGGTAGTAGCTAGCATTCCTGCTGGGACCTGGGCACCTTGGCAAAGCCAACTGGGCACCTTGGCACTGCCTCCCGGGTGCCCTGACAGTGCCACCCTGGCACTGCCAAAGTGCCTGGGTGGCACTGCCAGGCTGACAGGGTGCCAGGCTGGGAGTGCCAAGGTGCCAGGCTGCCTGCGTCAGCGATCAGGCTGGCAGGTGCCTTTCCCTTAAGAGGTGTGGTATGGGGGGGCTCGAGGATCCCTAAGAGATATGTTAGGTGCAGTGGAAGGGGGTCCGGAGGCTGCATGGGGTGGCTGAGGGGGGCCGAAAGATTAGGGCGGCATTTAAAAATAGTGCCCCCATCCACAAGACATCTTCCTGCACTGGCGAGCTAAGCTTGCCACTGCAGGAAATGAGGCAAGTGCAGCCTCTGCAGGGCGTTCCTCAGCGAGGGAAAAAACCAGAAAAAACAGCAAAGTCCCATTAACTATGGTGTCATTCTTGGTTCTGTCGTCACAAGGAAAACCGCACTAAACCGCCCAAAACGGTACTCTATTTTTGTCCCGTTGAATCATGCCCATTAGATCAAATGACCAAAATGCTTGGTCAGAGAGGTAAATGTCTTAAATCAGGAAAGCAAGGTGGAGAAAGGGTATTTCAATGCTTGACACCTAGGCAACTGAAGGTGCGTTCATCAGTGGTGGAGCAATAAAAATTGGGGATGCTTAAGGCGGTACGGTGGCGCAGTGGTTTGTACTGCAGCTTCATAACACTGAGCACACGGGTTCGAATCCAGGCCCAGGTCACTGTTTGTGTAGAGCTTGCACATTCTCCTCGTGACTGTGTGGGTCTCACCCCCACAACCCAAAAAGATGTGCAGGGCAGGTGGATTGGCCGTGCTAAACTGCTCCTTAATTGTAAAAAAAACTAATTGTGTACTCTAAATTTATTTATTTTTAATTGGGAGTGCTTAAGAGGCCAATATTAGAGGAGTGAAGATATCTCAGAGGTTTGTGGGGTTGGAATACATTACAGGGATAGGGAGTGATGAGGACATGGAAGGACTTGAAAACATGTTTGAGGACCCTTCCTGTTAATTTCTTTATTTCCCTTTTCTTTTTTTTTGCTGTTATCATTTTGATCCATGGATGCTTAATGGACATGTGTCTTTAAGTCGAGCAGAGGAAGTGAGGAATTCAGGAGTTATAAAACAGAACACTGTGCTAGCCTTCAGACAGCAGAACTCAGACATTTCGGCACACAAGAGATCAGTGAAACTCAGTTCGAATGGTTGGCTGTGGCCAATGAATTGGCCAAAAGGCCGTATTCTACTGATAACAGGCGGTCATTGGATTCTGCCTGAGTGGGATGATTTTCAGAGAGCCAGGGGAAAGACAGTTGGAGTCCTGGACACTCCTGGGAAATAATCTGCTCTATTTTCTCTCTCCCTCGTGTTTTTCTCCAGAAAAGCTGCTGATTTCTGAAACTGCGAAGACCTGAACGAATCTGCAGTGAAAGCTATTACAGACTGAAAACAGAAATCTCATACTGAAAGCCTAGATTTAAGAATGGTGTGCTAGAAATAACCATCTGAAACAAGGACTCTTTTCTTTTTACTTCCATTATTAATTTTACACCCCTCTTCTGCTCTCTGTTGTTTGTCTGTCTTGAGTGTGTGTGTGTGTGTAGAGGGTGGGGCGAGTTTAAGTGGAAGGAGGTAGGAATTAGATAATAGTTAATCTGTTATATTTTCTGCATATTTAATTATACTTATTGTTATTAATAAACTTAATTGTGTTTAAATTTACAAACCTGGTGACTGTAGTTATTGGGCAGCTAAGGGATAAATATTTTGGGTGTTTTTCTGAGAAATAGTTATTAATTTCAATTGTGTTCCGGCTCCAGGTAAAGTGGGACTGGAATTGACAGCGCACTAGCCCAGGGGGTCATAACACAAAGATGAGTGACGGGATTCTGCATTCTTGAAACTAAGTGTTGACGCCGACGCAGGGTTCATGGAGTTCCACGTCAGCAAAACTGGTGCCGCACTGTGCCGTTTCAGCTACTGCTAATGGTCTAGCACCGGTGCCACGTAGAACACAATCGATTCCAATGAGAAACGGTGCAGGTTTCACTGGGACCAAGATTGACACTCCGGAGGCTGATAAGCTGCAGCCGCATATAGACGCCAATCCCCACACACATCATCCCAGCCAACAAGATGGCAGCAAGGGGAGCGGCACCCCATTTCACTGACGCCGAGTTAGAAACCCTCCTGGACGCGGTGGAGGAGAGGCAGTTCCCAGTTGCCGCTGTTCACTGTGTCTGGGCGAAGGTGGCAGAGGGGGTCAGCGCCATGAGCAACACCGTCTGGACCGGCCAGCAGTGCTGTAGAAAACTGCACAACCTCCTCAGGGTGAGTAGGCAATGCTTAGTGCCCCTGGCACTAACCCGCGTCCCACACACCCGTAACCTGACCTCCCCCACTCGGAGGGTGGCCGGAGCCCCACCCTGCACCTCATGTTGGCACCCATACTGCCGGCCATGGCCGGGTGCCCTGGCCACTGAGGCCACTAGCTACCCACCACCTGGGCCGTATGCGTCGGATAGTCAAACACTGTCATTTTTTGTTCCCCCAACCCTCCAGGAGAAAGATGCTCATAATCACCGGGAGCGGGAGGAAACTGGAAAGGGACCGCCAGACCTGCGGCCCCTCGCCATGGCTGAGCAGAGGGCCCTGGACATGGTCGGCGGCCAAGAGAAAAGGGAGGTCGCCGGGGTGGCAGTGGCGCTTCTGAACGTGGCCCAGTCACAGCAGGCCATGGCTGGGAATGTTGGTGGCATTGCCCAGGCTGGCCGACATGGCACATATATAGAGAGAGGTGGCCCAGTCCCAGATGGAGATGGCACAGTCACTGGCTGATGTGGCACAGACCCAGAAGGTCGTGGCACAGTCAATGGGTGATGGTCCACTCATGGTGCTCCATGGCCACGAGCATGCAGACCCTGTTTGACCAGAGCGGGCCTCCAGGACTGGCAGCACCAAGTCATGGGGGAACCTCAGGTGATAGCTCCACTCACACCCCCATCCCAGGGGCCACCAGGCACCCCGAAGGAGGGGGAAGTGATGGCCCGTGCCAGTAACTCCTGCAGGGGAGGTGATGGAACACCACAGCACCTCGGACTCCCCATCTCCTATCCCTGGTGCATTTGGTGAGCAGCGGGAAGAACAGGATGGCACAATGCCACCTGGGACACCCGAGCAGCAGCTGGGCCTACCCAGGCCAAGTCGCCCCAGAAGACAACCGCCAACGGGGACTCGGGTCGCAGGGCGGGTATCACAGCAGGCTGCCTCCACCCCTGATGTGCCGTCTGGGGATCCACCAAGGTGTAGCGTTAGGGCCCGTAAGGCCAGAAAGTTAGACACGAGTTAAGTTGGCACGGGTGCAGGGCACAGTTTAGTGATGGGGCTAGGGTACAAATCTGTACATACATTGTCACATTAAACACCTGTTCACACTGTTACAACCTGCCTCGGTGCTCTGTCAGATGGGTGTGATGGGTGGGCTGATCTGGGCAGGCCATAGAGGGGGTGCATGGGGAGGGGAATGGGCGAACGTTGTGGGTGACCTGGGCTCCCCAAGCTCCCCCCGACTGTCCCCACCGGCGTCAGCCCAGGGATTCGATGGCACCGTGTGGTAGAATAGCCAGCTCACAAGCAGGGATCCCCCAAATTAACGGTGGAAAGCCAGGAAATGGGCAGGAGTCAGACGTTATCAAATGATGCAGAGCACCAGAGCTCAACTTCTATCCCATGGATCAGACCCGATGTTACTGTCAACCCAGGGCCCGCGCACTGTAGTGCAGCAGGTATGTATCATGGAGGAGTTTCAGGCGGGGGTGGTGAGTGGGGGGAAGAAGGCGGGGTGTGGGGGTGGGATGCAGTATCTGTGCCTCTGGCCAGTTTCTCCCCAACCTCTAGTCGGTGAACCAGGAGGTGATCAGAGCGTCCCGGGCGCGATGGCCCTGGCGCACACATCGTGCGGCCCCCTGTGCCTGCCTGGGACCCATATCATGCCCACCCTCCCCCACATCCTTTCGTCAGCCGAGGCTTGCCGTTCATCCTCCTGCTCCAGCACATCGCCCCTCTGCTGCGCGATGTTGTGGAAGATGCAGCAGGCCACCACGATGTGGGCGACCCGCTCAGCATCATACTGGAGGGCCCCTCCGGAGTGGTCGAGACACCTGAACCGCATCTTCATGAGGCTGAAGCACCACTCGATCACGCTCCTGGTTGCGCATGGGCATCGTTGTGGCGGGTCTCCACGTCGGTCTGTGGCTTCCGGATAGGTGTCATCAGCCATGACCGAATGGATAACCCCTGCCACCCAGAAGCCAACTCCCCAGCCGGGGAGGGCGTCTCGAACATGTCAGGAATCGTCGGATGAAGGCGCTGTGCACACTGCCCAGGTATCGGGCACAGAAGTGCATGATGCGCAGCTGATGGTCACATATCAGCTGCACGTTCATTGAGTGGAACCCCTTTCAGTTGGTGTAGAGCGGCATGTCATCTGCAGGTGGTCATCGGGATGCATGCATCCCGCAATTACCCCCTGGACCCAGAGCAAGTTGGCAATGGCGGTGAACCCCGCTGCCCGGGCATGCTTGCGGGCTCGGTCCACATTGAAATGGATGTATTGAGCCGACTGGGCATACAGGGCCTCCGTGACGGCGCGGATGCACCTGTGCACCTAAGATATGAATGGGAGTTTCAGCAGCAGATGTGCTGAGACAGATAGTGGCCGGGATTCTCCCCTACCTGGCAGGGCGGGGGGTCCTGGCGGGATAGAGTGGCGGGAACCACTCCGGCGTTGGGCCGCCCCAAAGATGCGAATTTCTCCGCACCTTTAGGGGCCAAGCCCCCACCTTGAGGGGCTAGGCCCGTGCCGGAGTGGTTTGCGTGCCGCTGGCCGGCGGAAAAGGCCTTTGTCACCACGCCAGCCGGGGCCGAAAGGACTTCGCCGGCCGGCGGAATCCCGAGCATGCACGGGAGAGCCAGCGGCTGCTGACTCTTCCACGTCGGCCATGGTGAAGGCTGTGGCCGAGGCGGAGGGAAAAGTTTGCCCCACAGCACAGGCCCGCCCACGGATCGGTGGGCCCCAATCGCGGGCCAGGCCACCGTGGGGGCACACCCGGGGCCAGATCGCCCCGCGCCCCCCCCCAGGATCCCGGAGCCCGCCCGCGCCGTCTGGTCCCGCCGGTAAGAAAGGTGGTTTGATTCTCGCCGGCACGACTGGCATTCCAGCAGCAGGGCTTCGGCCCATCGCGGGCTCGCCAACCGGCGCGGCGCGATTCCCGCCCCCGACGAATATCCGGTGCCGGAGAATTCGGCAACCGGTGGGGGCGGGATTTACACCAGCCCCCGGCGATTCTCCGACCCGGCGGGGGGGTCAGAGAATCCCGCCCAATGTTACAGAGGTAAAAATAGGCAGTATTATTGATGGGACAAATATGAGATTGGAATCTCACCTCGGGGTTAAACGTGACATCAAGATTGTGAAGAGACCAGACTTCCGGTGGTGACTGAGGAAGTAGGTCGCACATTTGGTGGCTCCCACTCTGGCTAGACATTTGGACCTTTCCCCCCGACTTTTGTTGCGCTTTTAAGCGCTGGATTTGAAGAAACAGTGAACAAGTGTTGGGTGTATATATTGGTTTATGGAACAGAGAGCCCGAAGAGATCGAAAGGGAAGAAACAAAAAGTCAGGCTTGAGCTTGGTGTCGGCTGCAGCAGCGGACAAGATGGCCGGTGTCCAGACCCCTGGGGCTTCAGCCCAACCATCAACGGAGGAGCTGATGCAGGTCATCCAGGAAGGCTTCGCCAGACAGAAACGGGAATGTCTGGACCCGATTAAGGAAACGGTGGAGAGGATGGAACGGAGGCTAGATGCCCAGGACCGGACGATCCAGAAACTGGAGAAGGCGCTAGCTGAACAGGAGGAACACCAGACAGCGGTGGAGATGGAGTTAGGGATGCTGAGGGACCGGCAAAAAAAGCTGCTGGAGCAGGGAGAGGATTTGGAGAACAGGTCCCGTAGGCAGAACCTAAGGATTGTTGGCCTCCCGGGGGGGGCGGAGGGGGCTGACCCAGGGAGTTTGTGGCGAACATGTTCCAGAAGCTGCTGGGAGATGGGACTGTCCCCCGACCGTTGGAGGTGGATCGGGCGTACAGAGCGCCGGCGAGGAAGCCGCGGCAGGGAGACCCCCCTCGGGCGATGGTGGTCAGGTTCCATAGGTACCTGGATAAGGAGCGTATTCTCCAGTGGGCCAAGCGCACACGGAGCTGGAAGTGGGACAGCAGCATTTTGCGGGTGTACCAAGATCTAAGCGTGGAGGTGGCCAAGAGGAGGGCAGGCTTTAGTCAAGTCAAGTCGATCCTGTTCAAGAAGCAGGTTAAGTTCGGACTGTTGTATCCGGCACGACTTTGCGTTACTCATGAGGACCAACATCATTACTTTGAGTAGCCCGAGGACGCTATGGAGTTTGCCAGGAGGAAAGGACTGGTGCCAACTTGAGAACATTCTGCTCTAAGTTTGACAAACTGTTCTTGGCTTTCCTCTTCGATAATTGTGTTTTGTTTAAGAAGGGGAAAGTAGTTTAAAAATTACTCGGTTTCGGTGGGTTTTCTGTGTTGTGAGGGGGATGGTGGTGGGGATTTTTGACTTTGTATTATTTTGAGGAGTATTACTTTGATCTGTATTATGGCGAGTGTTTGGCTTTATTTTTCTTTATACTGATTTTGGTTGGCATCTGTTTCTTAAAGGGGGCGGCCGTCGGGGCTGGGTTGATGAGGGCGATGGTTTCGAGGGGCGGGGGGGAGGGCAGGTAGGCAACAATAGGTGAGAGACATGCTGGCGCCGGAGCCACGGGCCACCAGGCTAGCTGGGTGAGCATGTCTGTGGGAGCACAGTGGGGGGGATGTATACAATCAAATTAGGGATGGGGTTAAGTTACAGAGTGTTGTTACGAAGGGGAGGGGGGGTTTGCTTGGCTGACGGGGGAGGGACTTGATTTTAGAAGCGGAGAAGAGGTCGGGGATGGGCGCTGCCATGAGGTGGGGCTACAGAGGCGCAGGGCTGGGGGCAGGCCCAGGAAAGGGGATGGCTGACCGGCAAGGGGGGGGGGGGGAACGCGGTACCCCCCAACTAGTCTGGTTACGTGGAACGTTAGAGGGCAAAATGGGCCGGTGAAGAGGGCAAAAGTGTTTGCGCATCTTAGGGCTTTAAAGGCGGACATAATAATGTTGCAGGAGACACACCTGAAGGTAGCGGACCAGCATAGGTTGAGGAAGAGTTGGGTTAGTCAGATATTCCACTCAAGGCTAGACGCGAAGACCAGGGGAGTCGCGATTCTGGTGAACAAGCGGGTGCAGTTTGAGGTGGGGAGTATTGTTTCAGACGGGGGAGGGCGCTACGTTATGGTTAGCGGTAAGCTGGAAGGGAGGACGGTGGTCCTGGTCAACATATATGCGCCGAACTGGGATGATGCGGATTTCATAAAGAGGGTGCTGAGGAAGATACCCGACCTGGATTCCCACAAGCTGGTTATGGCAGGGGATTTCAATACAGTTATGGATCCAGGCCTTGACCGGTCGTGTTCAAAAACGGGCAGAGTGTCAGCAATGGGAAAAGAGTTGAGGGAGTTCATGGAGCAGATGGGGGGGGGGTTGACCCGTGGAGGTTTGGAAGGCCGACAGAGAAGGAGTTCTCCTTTTTCTCGCACGTTCATAGGGTCTACTCCCGGATCGATTTTTAAATACTGAGTAGGGATCTACTGACAGGGTTGGTGAATGCGCAGTATTCGGCAATCACCATTTCCGACCATGCCCCGCATTGGGTCGAGCTACAGGTGAGTGAAGAGAGCTTCCAGCGCCCACAGTGGAGGCTGGATGTGGGACTGCTGGCGGATGAAGGGGTGTGCGAGAGGGTGAGGAAGTGTATACAAAACTACCTGCAGATAAATGATACGGGGAAGTCTCAGCAGCGGTGGTGTGGGAGGCGCTCAAGGCAGTGGTGAGAGGAGCTGATTTCAATCCGGGCTCACAGGGACAAGATGGACAGGGCAGAAATGGACTGACTGTTAGCGGAGATTCTGCAGATTGACAGGAGGTATGCGGGAACCCCGAGTGCAGAGCTTTTGAGGGAACGGAGGAGTCTGCAGGCGGAGTTTGGGTGGTGTCCACGGGTAAGGCAGTGGAGCAGCTCAGAAAGGCGAGGGGTGCGGTATATGAACATGGGGAGGAAGCCAGCAGGATGCTGGCTCAGCAACTCAGAAAGAGGGAAGCAGCTAGGGCAATAGGTAAAGTGGTGGATGGAGGCGGTAACTTGATACGGTGGGAACAGAGCTTTCAAGGACATTTATAGCAAACTTTATAGCTCGGAGCCCCCCGCGGGGCCGGAGGGGATGAGACGCTTCTTAGACGGCCTGACATTCCCAAAAGTGGGCAGGGAGCTAGTAGAAGGGCTGGGCGCCCCGATCAGTGTTGAGGTGATATTAAAGGGCTTAAAGGCCATTCAGTCAGGTAAGGCCCCGGGGCCGGATGGGTACCCGGCAGAATTTTATAAAAAGTTCTCCGGGATATTGGGGCCACTGCTGGTCAAGGTTTTTAATGGGGCAAGGGACAGAGGTGTGCTGCCCCAGATGATGTCGCAGGCTGCCATCTCCTTGATTTTAAAACGGGACAAGAACCCGGAGTCGTGTGGGTCTTGTAGGCCGACCTCCTTTCTTAACGTGGATGCCAAACTGCTGGCAAAGCTTTTGGCCACTAGGATTGAGGTTTGTGTGCCGAGTGTTATTAGGGAGGCCCAAACAGGGTTAAAAGGTTCGTTAAAGGTAGGCAACTGGTGGCGAATATAAGAAGATTGCTCAATGTGACCATGACGCCCCTAGAGGGAAAGGAGGTAGAGGTGGTGGTGGCTGTGAATGCGGAGAAGGCATTTGATCAGGTAGAGTGGGACTACTTATGGAGGTGCTGGGACAGTTTGGATTTGGGGTGGGTTTCATCGACTGGGTCAGGCTGCTATATCAGGCCCCGGAGGCGAGTGTGAGGACAAACAAGACGACTTTCGACTATTTCAGACTGCACCGTGGGACGAGACAGGGGTGCCCCCTCTCCCCACTGCTGTTTGCGCTAGCTGTAGAGCCTCTGGCAATTGCTCTGAGGGCTTCAGGGGGTTGGAAGGGGCTGGTTCGGGTGGGGGGGTGGGGGGGGGGGGGGGGCGGGGGTGGAGCATAAGGTCTCATTGTATGCAGTTGACCTGCTTTTGTACGTTTCGGACCCGTTGGCGGGGATAGACGGAATCATGGCGACCCTGGGGGAATTCAGCCGGTTTTCGTGGTACAAATTGAATATGACAAAAAGTGAAATGTTTGCAGTTCAGGAGAGGGGCCAAGGGGACTGGCTGATGGAGTTGCTGTTCCGACTAGTTGGGGACAGTTTCAGGTACCTGGGAATACAAATGGCGCGGGTTTGGGGTCGACTACACAAGCTTAACCTGTCCCGGCTGGTAGATCAAATGCGAGGGGAGTTCCGGAGGTGGGATGCGCTCCCGCTGTCGTTAGCTGGGAGAGTTCAGACAGTTAAGATGACGGTCCTCCCGGGGTCCTTATTCGTGTTCCAGTATCTCCCCATTTTCATTCCACGTTCCTTTTTTAAGAGGGTAAGCAAGATCATTTTGGGCTTTGTATGGGTGGGCAAGTCCCCACGAGTGAAGAAGGTGATGGTGACGGTGCCTCTGCCGTTCCCGCCGGCGTGCTTCTCCACCAGTCCTGTAGTGGTGGCGGCCCTTCGGATCTGGGGACAGTGGAGGAGGCACGTGGGAGCATGTCGGTCTGGTCCCCAATATGTGATAACCATCGGTTTGCTCCGGGGAGGTTGGACGGGGGGTTTCGGGTAAGGCAGAGGGTGGGGATTGAGCAGATGGGAGATTTGTTCTTGGAAGGGAGCTTCCCTAGTTTGAGGGTGCTGGAGGCCAAGTTTGTGTTGATGAGGGGGAATGAATTCCGGTATATTCAGGTGCGGGACTTTTTGCGCTGGCAGGTGCCATCTTTTCCACTCTTGCCACTAAGGGGGATCCAAGATAGGGTAGTGTCTAGAGAATTGATGGGGGAGGGAAGTGTCTCGGATATTTACAAGGAGCTCATGGGGGCAGAGGAGATGCAGACCGAGGAGCTGAGGCATAAATGGGAGCAGGAGTTGGAAGGGGAGTTTGGGGAAGGCCTGTGGGCGGACGCGCTGAGCAGGGTTAATAGATTATCATAGAATTTACAGTGCAGAAGGAGGCCATTCGGCCCATCGAGTCTGCACCAGCTCTTGGAAAGAGCACCCTACCCAAGGTCAACACCGCCACCTTATCCCCATAACCCAGTAACCCCACCCAACACTAAGGGCAATTTTGGACACTCAGGGCAATTTATCATGGCCAATCCACCTAACCTGCACATCTTTGGACTGTGGGAGGAAACCGGAGCACCCGGAGGAAACCCACGCACACACGGGGAGGATGTGCAGACTCAGCACAGACAGTGACCCAAGCCGGAATCGAACCAGGGGCCCTGGAGCTGTGAAGCAATTGTGTTATCCACAAGGCTACCGTGCTGCCCATAGGCCAATAGGACTGCAACATGTGCCAGGCTCAGCCTGGTTCAGTTTAAAGTCATCCACCGGGCCCACATGACAGTGTCCCGGATGAGCAGATTCTTCTGCGTAGAGGACAGGTGTATAAAGTGTCTGAGAGGACCGGCAGACCATGTCCACATGTTTTGGGCGTGTCCAAAACTTAGGAGATACTGGCAGGGGTTCGAGGACGTCATGTCTAGAGTATTGAACATAAGGGTGGCAATGGGCCCGGAGGTGGCGATCTTTGGTGTTTCAGAGGCCCCAGAAGTCCGGGGGGAGTATGAGGCCGACGTTTTGGCCTTTGCTTCCCTGGTAGCCCGGAGACGGATACTTCCGGCTTGGAGGGACTCAAAGCCACCGAAGTCGGAAGCCTGGCTGTCAGACATGGCGAGTTTCCTGGGCTTGGAGAAAATCAAGTTCTCATTGAGAGGGTCGTTGTTAGGGTCCGGCCGGAGGTGGCAACCATTCATTGACTTCTTTGCGGAGAATTAATTGTCAGCAGGGGGGGGTTAGGGGAATGTAGTATAGGGGGTCAATTAGGCAGATCTGGGTGGGGTGGGCTACGGCAGTTGCACTGTGTACTTTGTTTATTGTACAGTCCTTTTGTTTTCATGTTCTGTAATTCTACTGTTTACAATGCCAAAAAATATCTCATTAAAATTGTTTATCAAAAAAAAAGATTGTGAAGAGACTGGCATAATCTTAGGCTGTAGCCAGGGAGACAGATGGTTAATAAATCGGAGTTTGGAGTGGGGACTGAAAACAATGGGCGGAATAATGTGAGGGTGTGGACGGTACACCTCACTCCCCCTCCACTAGACCCCCGAAAAGCACATCAATGAAGCTGACACATTCAACATTCACCTGAGAAGGAGCAGTGCTCCGAAAGCTAGTGTTTGAAACAAACCTGTTGGACTTTAACCTGGTGTTGTAAGACTTCTTACTCTACTACATTCAACATTGACCATGGTTTATGGCTGCGGGGCAGACTAATGAGGTTGGTGGGACTTCAACCTCTCACTGGGGACTAAGTGTCCAATCTCTGCGCTGCCGGTTAATCCGATTGGCTGGCAGCTCCATCAGTTCTCGGCAGGATCAGGAAGCCATCAGAGGCAGCTGCTGGGACTGCTGCTGAAGAGAGGAGCCTGAGGTCCTCGATCCACGAAGCATGATAAGTCTGGGATCTTGGGCCATGAGGATGTGGGTGTGTTAGGGCAGGCATTGTCAAACTCGGGCGCGCGACCCCCGGGTGGGTCGTGGGCAGGTATCGGGAGGGTTGCGGAGCCGTCCGTCGCGGCGCTCCCTATCGCGCAAATCTGCGCGCAACAGCCGCAGCAGCCAGCTGTTAATAACGCCGTCTGCAAGCGGCCTTGAAAATGGCCGCAAACGTGAAAAGAAAATGCAGCCGTACCGCGCATGTGTGCAAGATCATCGATGTGCATGCACAAAACTATGCGCTTGCGTGCCGATGATCGGGCTCGCATTCACAGTGCGGCCACTTTTTTTTTAAAACGGTCGCAGCTTTTTGTTTTACAAGTTCAGGAGGAGTTTATTCATTTTATTTATTCATTTAATTTTTATATTTTTCATTTATTTTATTCATTTTATTTTAATTTTGTTTTACAAGTTCGGGGGGGTTTATTTCATAAAATCTTACAGGTAAAATATGCAGAACTTTGGACAGATGGAGATTCCATACTTTCCGACACCGGAAGGTTTCACCTTCACCCAACAGGTTCCATTGACTGAGCGTGTACGAGGGCCAAAGGGACCCTCCATTTTTGTCAGCAGCAAATAAGGTAAGAGAAAAGCGTGGGTCGCAAAGGTCGGCCGGCGTGGGTCGCGAATGTCGGCCAACGTGGGTCGCGAAGGTCGGCCAGCGTGGGTCGCGAAGGTTGGCCGGCGTGGGTCGCGATGGTCAGCCGGGTTGGGTCCCGAAGGTTGGCCAGCGTGGGTCGCGATGGTCAGCCGGGTTGGGTCCCGAAGGTTGGCCAGCGTGGGTCGCGAAGGTCGGCTGGGTTGGGTCCTGAAGGTTGGCCGGCGTGGGTCGCGAAGGTCGGCCGGGTTGGGTCCCAAAGGTTGGCGGGTTGGTAAAAATGGGTCCCCGGAAAAAAAGTTTGAAGAACACTGTGTTAGGGAGAGGCGAAGTTGGCGCGGAGGGTTTACAGGAGGGAGCAGTGAAGAAGGGAGGGGTATATTCAATCTAAGGTGGGAAGCTTTGTAATCAGCAAAGGGCTGCCCCGGCGGCACGGTGGCGCAGTGGTTAGCACTGCTGCCTCATGCCGCTGAGGACCCAGGTTCGATCTTGATCACTATCTGTGTGGAGTTTGTACATTCCCCCTGTGTTTGCATGGGTCTCCCCCCACAACCCAAAGATGTGAAGGGTAGATGGATTGGCCACGCTAAATTGCCCCTTAATTGGAAAAAAAAAATTGGGTATTTTAAATTTATGTTTTAAAAAGCAAAGGGCAGCCCTTGAAGAGTGTCAGCCCCTTCCTCTAGCCCTTTAAACATTTCACGTCATAATTCGCACTTCCTGTTGTCCACACCAAACATATTATGGTGTGGCAGTGTATTATCAGGATCAATAGGCTTGATAACAAGCTTAATTGATCCTTAATTGTTCATCTACAAATGGCGGATGTGCTGTCGATTTCAGCACTCACCCGCCCCACGTATTATGGGGTTGTCATAATATACACCAGTATATCATGGTGCAGACACACACTGATGGACACACAGTGGGACCAATCAACACACACAACACCGCAGCCAATCACCAGTGAGAGCACACGCACTATAAAGACAGGGGACATCAGAGTTCCCGCTCATTTGAGTTGCAGCTAGCTAGGAGGACAGAGCTCACAGCCTGTAACACAGACATTCACCATGTGCTGAGTGCATCGACTGGTTAGGACAAGGCAAAGGTCTTTAGTTAAAGCTAGTATCGTATTAACCCACAGTCTGAGTATGTTTAAACAGTTAATGATTCAATAAAATAGTGTTGCACTATTTCAAGTGTTGGTGGCCTGTACGTGATCCAGAACACCCAACACATCATGATACCAGGAGTGGTGGGATATTAGCACTGCTTAGACCTACCTGCAAGTGATCTGCCTTCCGCCAGCATTCCGACATCCTGCAACATGGACAACATCAGCCCACCACCGCCGCTCCGCATCGCCGGCAACCTCGGGGCCAACTGGAAGATTTTCAAACAGCGCTTCCAGCTCTTCCTCGAAGCCACAGACAGGGAGGGCGCCTCGGATACCAGAAAGATTGCTCTTCTCCTCCCCACGGCCAGGGACCATGCCATCCACATTTTCAACTCTCTCACCTTTGCGGATGATGAAGATAAAACAAAGTTCAAGACGGTCCTCCTCAGGTTTAACACTCACTGCAGCGTAGAGGTGAATGAAAGTTTTGAACGCTACGTGTTCCAGCAGCATTTGCAGGGTAAGGATGAACCTTTCCAATCCTTTCTCACGCACCTCCAAATCCTTGCGCAGTCCTGCAGCTACGGGCCCACCTCCGACTCCATGATACGCGACCAGATTGTTTTCGGTGTTCAGTCGGACCCCCTACGCCAGCAGCTCCTCAAAGTAAAGCAACTCACCCTAGCGATGACCATCGAAACCTGTGTCTTACATGAAAACGCTATGAGTCGGTATTTCCATATACAAGCAGCTGAAACGGCGCGGCAAAGTCCCCACGAGGCGGAACGGGTCCAATTGATTGAGCACCTCTAGGGCCTCAGCCTGGATGAGGGCGGCCATTTCGCACGCTTTTCACGGACTCCTGCGCTTGTACGCACCAAACGAGGAGACGGCGACGTTGAGGAACGTAATGCGCAGGCGCGCACAACGCACGACCGCACCACGCATGCGCGGTGACGCAGCGAACGTGCTGACGTCACGGCGTGCGGCAACTGTGGCTCCACCCATTTAAAGCGGCAACGCCCCGCAAAATCTCGACAATGCCTACGATGTGGCAGACTTGGCCACTATGCTGCTTTCTGTCGAGCAGCTCAGCCTGCCAATTCATATCGCTTCAGCCAGCCGCGCAGGAATGATCGGGCAATTCAACCCACGGTCACCGAGTCCGATGCGGTGACACCAAGGACCTGAAGGCGCCTTTTCGAGTTGGTGTCGTAACGAAAAACAGGCTGTCCCCGAAGCAAAGACATCAGCCGCTGTCGGTATACTGCATCGATCCAGACGATGAGTGGTGTGCCACCCTGACGGTCAACCGGTCCCAAATACGATTCCACCTGGACACTGGTGCCTCCGCCAATCTCATGGCGTGGTCTGATTTCCAAAGCCTTTGTGTCAAACCAGCCATCCTTCCATCAGCCTGCCAGCTATTGGATTATAATGGCAACGTCATTCCTGCTAGCGGCTCGTGCGAACTTGAAGTGACGCACAGGTCACGCAAAGCCATCCTTCCTTTCGAGATCATGGGCTCCTCGAAGGACTCCCTGCTTGGCGCACAGGCATGCAAGCTGTTGAACCTCATTCAGAGAGTTCAGTCTCTCTCTCCTGATGACACGTCTGCCTTCCAGGACGCTGACTTCAGGGCGCAACTCGACGCCATCGTCGACCAGCACCGCGACATCTTCGAAGGCATGGGCACACTCCCATATACTTACAAGATCCTACTCAACCAGAATGCCACGCCTGTGGTGCATGTACCTCGCAGAGTCCCAGCACCTCTTAAGGACCGCCTCAAGCAGCAGCTGCAGGACCTCCAGGACCAAGGAGTGATCTCCAGAGTTACGGAACCAACCGACTGGGTCAGTTCCATGGTGTGTGTAAAAAGGCCTTCCGGCGAGCTGAGAATTTGCATTGATCCCAAGGATCTGAATCGCAATATCATGAGGGAGAATTATCCAATTCCCAAGCGCAAAGAGATCACATGCGAGATGGCTCGCGCCAAGCTCTTCACCAAACTCGACGCCTCAAAAGGATTCTGGCAAATCCAGCTTAACAAATCCAGCAGGAAACTGTGTACCTTCAATACCCACTTTGGCAGATATTGTTACAACAGGATGCCGTTTGGGATCATATCTGCTTCAGAAGTGTTCCACAGGATCATGGAACAAATGATGGAAGGCATTGAAGGTGTTCGCGTCTATGTCGACGACATAATCATTTGCAGGAGACTGTTAGTCGCCTCCAGCACGTATTCAAACATATACGTGAGCAGGGCCTACGCCTCAACAGAGCCAAATGATCGTTTGGTCAGACGGAACTCAAGTTCCTAGGGGACCACATCTCCCAGTTGGGTGTGCGGCCGGATGCGGACAAGGTGGCTGCTATCACAGCCATGAAAACGCCAGAGGACAAGAAGGTAGTCCTCCGATTTCTGGGCATGGTCAACTTTTTAGGGAATTTCATCCCTAACTTCGCCTCTCATAGCACGGCTCTCAGGGACCTGGTCAGGAAGACGACAGACTTCCAATGGCTACCTGCACGAGTGCGAATGGAGAGAACTCAAAACCAAACTCACCACGGCCCACGGCTTTCTTTGATCCAGCGAAAGAGACAAAAGTTTTGACCGATGCCAGCCAATCCGGCATTGGGGCAGTGCTCCTGCAACGCGATGTGGCCTCATCATGGGCCCCCATTGCATATGCGTCACGCGCCATGACCCCCACGTAACAGCTCTACGCGCAGATAGAAAAGGAGTGCCTAGGCCTTTTGACCGGTGTCGTCAAGTTTCACGATTATGTGTACGGCCTTCCCCAATTCACCGTCGAGACCGACCATCGCCCGCTGGTCAATATAATACAGAAAGACTTGAACGACATGACGCCTCGCCTCCAGCGTATTCTGCTCAAGCTTTGACGATACGACTTCCAGCTGGTATACACCCCAGGCAAAGACCTCATCATTGCCGACGCTCTCTCCAGGGCAGTCAACACTCCGTGTGACCCAGCGGGATTCGTCTGCCAGGTGGACACCCATGTGGCCTTCGTGGCCTCCAACCTACCTGCCACAGATGAACGCCTCGTCCAAATACGCCGCGAGATGGCGGCTGACCCTTTGCTACAGCGTGTCATGTGCCATCTAACAGACAGGTGGCTCAAGGGCCAATGCCCGCAGTTCTATAACTTCAGAGATGATCTGGCAGTAGTAGATGGTGTTCACCTGAAACTGGACCGCATTGTCATCTCGCATAGCATGCGCCAGCTCGTCTTGGAACAGCAACACTAGGGCCATCTTGCCGTGGAAAAGTGCCACCGACGGGCCCAAGTGGCAGTGTACTGGCCCGGCATCAATGACGACATCGCCAACACAGTGCTCAACTGCCCCACTTGTCAGCGCTTCCAACCACGTGAGACCCTACAGCGCCATGAGTTGGTCACATCCCCTTGGACAAAGGTGGGCATCGACCTGTTCCACGCGCTGGGCAGGGACTACGTTCTGATTGTAGACTACTTTTCAAACTACCCGGAGGTGGTACATCTACACAACATCACATCGTCTGCAGTCATCCGTGCCTGTAAGGACACCTTTGCTCAACACGGCATCACACTCACTGTGATGTCGGACAATGGCCCCTGCTTCGCAAGCCAGGAATGGTCCAACTTTGCCAGGAGGTACAACTTTGTGCATGTGACATCCAGTCCCCTGTACCCCCAATCCAACGGCAAAGCGGAGAAGGGCGTCCACATAGTCAAACGGCTCCTCTGCAAGGCTGCCAATGCTGGGTCCGATTTCTACCTCGCCCTGCTGGCCTATCGCTCGGCCCCACTGTCCACTGGCCTGTCACCAGCCCAGCTGCTCATGGATCGCACCCTGAGGATGACGGTGCCGTCTATTCATGTCCCAGACCTCGAACACGTTCCGGTCCTTCAACGAATGCAGCTGTCTTGGGCACAGCACAAGGCGGCTCATGGCTCCCGTGCAGCTGATCTCCCTGCTCTGGCTCCAGGTGACAACGTTCGCATCCATCTTCCGGATGGTGGCTGGTCTGCAACCGCTGTGGTTCTTCGGCAGGTGGCTCCCCGCTCGTTCCTGGTTCGTCTACCAGATGGCTCCGTTCTGCGCCGCAATCGACGTGCCCTTCGTCTCGTTCCGCGCTCACTACGTGATCCTCCACCATTGCCACGCCCTCCTGTTGACCCTGACCTGGACTATGCAGAGATTCCGGTCACTCTGCATCCTCCTCACTCTGACGCAGTCCAGCCCGCTCCTCAGCCGGCGGCTCCCGACCCACCCTTGAGGCGGTCAACCAGAATTCGTCGCCCACCTCAGAGACTTAATTTGTGAACTTTGTGGACTTATGGACTTTCAGATTTGTTCTGTTCTTCCGTTTAATCGTTCAAGTGGTTTGTATATAGTGTTCATCTCGCTATTCTTGTGACACACTGTTTTTCTGCACCAGGTACCTTCCCATGTAAATAGCTTAGTTTTCGTGTACATAGTCCTGTAAATATTTTGCACACACGTAGTCAGGAACATTCACCATACACTATTTATTGCCATGCAGGTACATTTTTTATAAGAGGGGGGATGTCATAATATACACCAGTATATCATGGTGCAGACACACACTGATGGACACACAGTGGGACCAATCAACACACACAACACCGCAGCCAATCACCAGTGAGAGCACACGCACTATAAAGACAGAGGGCATCAGAGTTCCCACTCATTCGAGTTGCAGCTAGCTAGGAGGACAGAGCTCACAGCCTGTAACACAGACATTCACCATGTGCTGAGTGCATCAACTGGTTAGGACAAGGCAAAGGTCTTTAGGTAAAGCTAGTATCATATTAACCCACAGTCTGAGTATGTTTAAACAGTTAATGATTCAATAAAATAGTGTTGCACTATTTCAAGTGTTGGTGACCTGTATGTGATCCAGAACACCCAACACATCAGGGGTTAACTCAGGGGTGGGCAGGAAGGTGGTGGGATAGGTGCCCACCCCATTTTACAAGACCCCCCGCAAGGGGCATGTAAGAATCAGCCCCATTGCTTCAATCTTTCCAATATTTAATTGGAGGAAATTTCTGCTCATCGACTGGAGGAATTCAAACGTGACGTTCCAAAGAAAATGGAAGCAGATTTCGGAAGAAACTACATACTCAATTACGTCAGAGAGGGAAGAAGTTGGAGGTGGGATGTTAATTGGTCAGTTTACGAGGAGAGGGCTGGTGAAGGCAGTTTTAATGGAGTGAGGGCAACACCTTCAGTGACCTGAAGCTCTTGTATTGCTCCCATTGTGCACCCAAACTGCAACACCTAGAGCTTACCCCATTTCTTTTTTTTAAATGTATTTTATTCCAAACATGTATAAACAAGAACATTAATAAATCGAACAAAATGATCAGCAACATACAGTTTGTACAATTTTATCTTGTTTTACCCTTACCCGCTCCCCCTCCCCCCGACCAACAGATCTTCAAACATTGTCATGAACAATCCCCACCATGTCTCGAACCCCCAACCTCCTTCACTCAAATTTGATCTTTTACAAAAGTAGAAAGTCATACAGGTCCCCCAACCAGACTGCCGCACCTGGTGGCATGTCTGGCTTCCAATTTAACAAAATCCTCCACCAGGCAATTAGAGAAGCAAAAGCAATAACATCAGTCTTTTTCCCTTCCGTAAGCTCCGGCACCTCTGTGACCACAAAATTCACCACCATTGGGACTTGCCTGACCTCTGCCCCTACAATTTTAGATAATATCCTAAACACCCCTTCCCAGTACCGTGACAGCTTCTCACACCCCCAGAACATGTGCACATGATTCGACGTCCTTGCCCACATTTTTCACACACATCAACAACCCCACAAAAGAACCCGCTCAGTCATGCACGGGTCATGCACGAGGGCAGCACGGTAGCATTGTGGATAGCACAATTGCTTCACAGCTCCAGGGTCCCAGGTTCGATTCTGGCTTGGGTCACTGTCTGTGCGGAGTCTGCACATCCTCCCCGTGTGTGCGTGGGTTTCCTCCGGGTGCTCCGGTTTCCTCCCACAGTCCAAAGATGTGCAGGTTAGGTGGATTGGCTATGATAAATTGCCCTTAGTGTCCAAAATTGCCCTTAGTGTTGGGTGGGGTTACTGGGTTATGGGGATAGGGTGGAGGTGTTGACCTTGGATAGGGTGCTCTTTCCAAGAGCCGGTGCAAACTCGATGGGCCGAATGGCCTCCTTCTGCACTGTGAATTCTATAAATAAATAAATTCATGTGCACTCTGTGCACAGTCTTAAATTGGATCAGGCTCATCCGCACAAGAAGAAGTGGCAATCACCCTGCACACCACAGACCCCATCTATTTCCTCCCCCAGCTCCTACTCCCACTTACATTTAATCCTCGCCACTTGCGCTCTCCCCCCCCCCCCCCCACCCCTTCCCCTCCCCCAGCTCCCCAAGCAACACATATCTGTCCCCAATCTTGCCCTTTCCAGGCTTGTCTGGAAGTATTAATTGTTCCAGTAGAGTATACCCACGCAGCATAGGAAACACCCTCCACTCTGTTCGAAAAAGTCCCATTCCATCTATCTCCCCAGGCTTAAACCTGTAGTTCCAGCACAGTGGTGTGATCATCGATATCCCCTCCAATTTAAAGTGCCTCCTCAGTTGGTTCCATACCTTAACCATCAATTGCACCACCCGGTTCTCCGAAAATTTCTCTGGGGCAAATAGCAGAGGGGCCGTCACCAAGGCTCTCAGGCTGGATCCCCTGCAGGACTCCTCTTCCATCCTAACTCACTCTGCACCCTCCTCTTCCCACCACCACCTCACCTTCTCCACATTAACTGCCCAGTAATAGTGTAACATTAGTACCAACCGTCCTTTCTGTCTCTGCCTCATAACAGGGCCTTCTTTACCCTCGGCACCTTTCCCACCCAAACTCCAAGATTACTGCCTCTAATTTCTGAAAGGAAAACTTTGGGAGAAAGATCGGGAGGGCCTGGAAGACAAATAAGAATTTTGGTAACATGTTCATTTTTATGACCTGCACTCTCCCTGCCAACGTCAAATGCAGACAATCCCATCTCTTAGATCCCCTTTAATCTCTTCCACCAGGGTTGTCAAGTTGCACTGTGCTTTGTGACCCTTATTACCCGAATCCCTAGGTATCTAAAGCCTTCACTAGTCACTTTAAATGGCAGCATGATTAGGTTGGCCTCCAGCCCCTCCTCATTCACTGGAAATATCTCTCTCTTCCCTACATTTAAGCTATATCCTGAGAAGGTCCCAAACATCTCCAGTATTCCCACGTTCTTGCCCATGCTCTCAAGCAGGTGTGACACAAACAACAGGTTATCCATGCACAGCGATATCTGATGTTCCCTACTCCCCCTCACAATCCCACGCCACTCCGTAGATCCCCTGAAGGCCATCGGCAAGTGTTCAATCGGCAACACAAATAACAATGGCGACAATGGACATCCCTATCTCGTACCTCTGTATAGCTCAAAATGTTGTGAACTCATTCCGTTCGTGGCATTACGTGCCACTGGGGCTATAAGTAACAAGTGCACCCATACCACAAACTTAGGTCCAAATCCAAACCTGTCCAAAGTTTCAAGTAAGAACTTCCATTCCACCCGGTCGAAGGCCTTCTCCGCATCCAAGGAGACAACAGCCTCCGGCACCTGCCCCCTTGATGGAGTCATTATAATGATCAAAAGCCTCCTGCTTTACTGGAGAGCTGTCTGCCTTTTACAAAACCCATTTGGTCTTCTGCTACCAACTCTGGCACACCTCCCTCCATCCTTCCCGCCAACACTTTGGCCATCATGTTCACGTCAGTATTTAACAATGAAATGGGCCTGTATCACCCACACTCCAAAGGATCTTTCCCATTTCTCGGGATTAATGTAATCAGCGCCTGCGTTAATGTCTCCGGTAACTCTCCCTTCTCCACAGCTTTGTTAAATATCCCCAATAAGTGCGGAGCCAATTATGTCGCAAACGCCTTGTAGAACTTCGTCAGAAAGCCATCAGGCCCCGGTACTTTCCCTGACTTGATTCCCTTAATACTTTCAATCAGTTCTCTCAGGCTCAATGGTTCTTCCAATGTTTGACTCTTCTCCTCCGCCAGCCTTGGGAATTCCAAACTATCTAGCAACTTTCCCAAGTACCCTCCCGTTCCATTTGGTGCTGCCCGATATAACTTCTCATAGTATCTCCGAAACGCATCCTTTATTTTTCCCGTTCCGATACTATCTCTCCCTCTTCCGTTCTTACTTTAAACATTTCTCTGGACAGTGGTGGGTTGTCAGATGAAATGAAAAATGAAATGAAAATCGCTTATTGTCACAAGTAGGCTTCAATTAAGTTACTGTGAAAAGCCCCTAGTCGCCACATTCCGGCACCTGTTCGGGGAGGCTGATACAGGAATTGAACCGTGCTGCTGGCCTGCCTTGGTCTGCTTTAAAAGCCAGCTGTTTAGCCCAGTGTGCTAAACCATTATATTACGATCTCCGCATATTCCGCCTCCACCAACCCCAACAACACCACCCGGCTCACCACAAAGAAACCAATCCTCGAGTATGCCTTATGTACATGTGGGAAGAAGTAATACTCCTTTTTCCCTGGGTCCTAAATCTCTACGGGTCAACCATTCCAATTTGGTCCATAAACCCTCCCAGCCCCTTCGCCATCTTCGGCCTTTCCATTGACTTGGGCACGGCCTGTCCACCCTTGGCTCCATCACACAATTGAAATCTCTGCACATAATCAATTGGTGTGTATCTAGGTCCGGTATCACTCGCAAAAGACTTCTCATAAACCCCACATCATCCCAATTTGGTTGACTAGCACCACTGACGTCCCCTCCAGCACTCTACTCACTATTATATATCTCCCTCCTGGGTCCCATACCTCCCTCGCTCCCACAAACACCCCCGTACAAACCTTATAAACCTGTAACTTGAAACAGAAAACACAACTTGAAGGAATGGCTATCAACGACCAACAGGATCATAAGAACTCCCCAACCCTCTGATAACAAACAATTGTATCCTCTAACTTTTACAGATGCAGTTCCCTCCTTTTACATCAACTCTTAAATGTCCCCCAACTTATGGTCTCTTATGAATTTGTTTGGCTCTTCTGGCGTATCAAGATAATATTCTCGGCCTTTGAAAGTGACCCACAGTTTCTTCCGATATAAAAGCTCAAATCAAATTTTCTTCCGTTATAGGACTGCCTTAGCCTTGTTGAAGCCCGCATGCCTCTTCACTAGCTCTGTCCATATGCCCTGGTAAATGTGAACCCGATTCCCTTCCCATTCGCAATCATTGACCCATTGCAAGATTGTTTCCTTTTCTGACTTCCAGTGGCGACCATGTGGTAGACGGCCGTGGACTTGGCTCCCGTGTGGGCAAGTTTATTTTAAACCTCAAAGTCCTGATCAGACTTTCCAACTCAATCCCAAAGTCCGAGCTGCACTCCGTGAAGGTGCCGGCAGCAGACAGAATGCGAGTCTCTGGGGAGCGCAGTCGAAGGCGCGATGGCGGTGGGCCCGGAGCCTGTGCTCCCGGCCCAATGGTCTATTGCACAATTAATGGACTTTTTAACCACTCAATTTCAGAAGCAGTGGATGGAAATCTCCGAAGACCTGGTAAGCGCCATTGACCCGATAAAAGCAGCAGTGGAGAGGGTTGAACAGTGGTTGAAGTCCCAGGGTGCTTCGCTACAAAAAATGGCCGAGTCTATTCCAAACACGAGGACCGCCTGGCTGTGATGGAAACAGTGCTTTCCTTGATTACCGGCAGTTTTAAAAAGGGATACAGTAGACGAGCTGGATAACTGAGAGGGGCGGCTGAATCTTCGGATAGTGGGTCTTCTGGAGGGGCTGGAAAGTTCACAACCATTGGAATATGTGGCACAGATGCTGCGGATGCTGGTAGGTGAGGAGGTTTTTAATCACCTCCCACAGGGCGCTGGGAAAGAAACTGAAGGCAGGTGAACAACCGAAGGCGATTGTGGTGCGTCTGCATCGATTCATGGACAGATCCTCCCAGACATAAGGCTTGATCGGTCTAACGTTGGGTCCAGGATTGTATTAGTGCGAATCTAAGTCCGGTATCAGGGATAGAAGCCGCCTCATAAAGTCCACATCATCCCAATTTGGGGTATACATATTGCACAGTACCACTGGGGAGACCTCTAACCACCCGCTTACAAAGACATATGCACAAGATCATGCTGGCCCTTTGGCGCATGTGCGAACTCGCGCAGTCCCTTCGGCGCCGGCTGGAGCGGCGCCAACACCTCCAGCGTCCACCTAGCCCCGCATGTGGTGATTTTAATACAGTGCTGGGCCCTAGGTGGACTGGTCATGTCCCAGGTCTCTGTAGCTAGAAAGCCATGGCAAAGGAGCTGTTGAGGTTTATGAAACGCTTGGGAGTGGGGGGCAGACCCCTGTCATTCTAAGAAGCCGAGGGCGAAATAAATTTTGTAATTCTTGCACATCCACCAGGTTGATTTCTGTGTCCTGGACAAGGCGCTGTTGACAGGGGTGGTTGGATCAGAGTATTCGGCGATCGTGGTGCCTGACACGTGCTGCATTGAGTGAGTTTGCATGTGGCAAATGGGAGACCCATCGGCCGCGATGGAAGTTGGATATGAGGCTATTGGCAGATAAGGAGGTTTGTGGAAAGGTAGGGGTGGCTATCCTGAACTATGTGGGGCAGAATAAGACAGGGAAGGTCTCTGCCTCCACGTTGTGGGAGGCGCTGAAGGCGGTGGTAAGGAGGGATTTTATCTTGATCCAGGCTCACAAAGAGAGGGTGGAGCAGGCTGAGAGGTTGAGGTTGGTGGATGCCAATCTGAGGGTTGACCAGAGGTACTCAGCGAGCCTGAGGAGGCGCTGTTGAAGGAGAGACAGAAACTCCAGATGGAGTTTAGACTGTGTCCACGGAAAGGCAGTAGGGCAACTGCGCAGGGCAAGGGGTGCAGTATATGAATATGGGGAGAAAGCCAGCAGGATGCTTGCCCATCAGCTGAGGAGGTAGGTGGTGGCGAGGGAAATTGGGAGGATGAGAGATGGTGGGGGTACTGGAGCTGGAGGGGGTTAATGGAGTATTTGAGGCTTTTTACTGGAAATCGTATAGCTCTGAGCCTCCGGTGGGGGCTGAGGGTATGTGGCAGTTTCTGGATGGGCTAGACTTCCCGAGGATGGCGGAGGCGAAGGTTCAGGGGCTGTAGACCCCTATCGAGCTGAGGGAGATAATGGATTGCGTCGGGTTAATGCAGATGGGGAAAGCCCCAGGTCCGGATGGGTTCCCAGCCGAGTTCTACAAGAAGTTTGGGTTGGAGCTCAGGCCCCTGGTCGTCTTAATGTTTTTTAAAATTTTTAGTTTTTCCAATTAAGGGGCAATTTAGCGTGGCCAATCCACCTACCCTACACATCTTTGCGTTGTGGGGATGAGATCCACGCAGATACAGGGAGAATGTGCACATGGACAGTGATCCAGGGCCAGGATTGAACCCGGGTCCTCAGTGCCGTGAGGCAGCAGTGCTAATCACAGCACCGCCTCTTTAGTTGAGATATATAATGAGTCGATGGAGAGGGGAGAGCTCCTTCTCACTATCTCAGACCTCGATATCGTTCATTTTAAAGAAAGACAAGGACCTGGGCAGTATGGGTCGTACCGCTCAATTTCACTGTTGAATGTAGGTGCGAAGTTGTTGGTAAAAGTACTAGCGATGTAGATAGAGGATTGTGTGCTGTGGCGATAGGTGAGGATCAGACCGGATTTGTGAAGGGGCAGCAGCTGTCGACGAATGTCCGGGGGTTACTGAAATCAGAAATGGAAGTGGTTGTAATGATGGACATGGAGGAAGCTTTCGATCGGGTTGAGTGGTGTAGGTTTGATATTTAAGGATGACATCAAGGCTTTTCATGATAACGTCATTGCAGTGTTAATGTAAGCCTACTTGTGACAATAAGATTATAATGAGAGATGATATAGCTTCTATGGAGAAAAAGGTTGAATCCATTTGGGTGGAAATTAGAAATAGTAAGGAGAAAAGGTCACTGATGGGCGTAGT
This sequence comes from Scyliorhinus torazame, assembly GCF_047496885.1. NCBI lineage: Eukaryota > Metazoa > Chordata > Chondrichthyes > Carcharhiniformes > Scyliorhinidae > Scyliorhinus > Scyliorhinus torazame. Next base: position 61,990,126 of record NC_092724.1, on the reverse strand, counting down.
CTATAGGCCACCAAATAATAACATCACGGTGGGGCGGGAATAAACAAAAAACAACTGATGCATGTAAAAATAGAACGGCAATTAGCATGGGGGATTTTAATCTACATGTCAACTGGTCAAACCAGGTCGGTCAAGGCAACCTTGAGGAGGAGTTCAGAGATTGTATCCGTGATAATTTCCTCGAACAGTACGTAATGGAACCTACGATAGAGCAAGCTATCCTAGATCTGATCCTGTGTAATGAGACAGGAATATTTAATGATCTCATAGTTTGGGCAGCACGGTAACACAGTGGTTAGCATTGTTGCTTCACAGCTCCAGGGTCCCTGGTTCAATTTCTGGCTTGAGTCACTGTCTGTAGGGAGTCAGCACATTCTCCCTGTGTCTGCGTGGGTTTCTTCCGGGTGCTCCAGTTTCCTCCCACAGTCCAAAGATGTGCAGGTTAGGTGGATTGGCCATGATAAATTGTCCTTAGTGTCCAAAAAAGATTGGGTGGGGTTGTTGAGTTATGGGGATGGGATAGGCTTGGGTGGAGTGCTCTTTACGGGGGCTGGTGCAGACAAGATGAGCCAAGGGGCCTCCTTCTGCACTGTAAATTCTGTGATTCTGTGATAGTTAGGGATCCTCTCGGAAGGAGCGATCACAGTATAGTTGAATTTAAAATACAGGTGGAGAGTGAGAAGGTAAAATCCAATATCATTGTCTTGTGCTTAAACAAAGGAGACTACAATGGGATGAGGGAGGAGTTGGCTAAGATAGACTGGGAGCAAAGACTTTATGGTGGGACAATCGAGGAACCTCAGTGGAGGACTTTCAAAGTGATTTTTCACAGTGCTCAGCAAATGTATATACCAGTGAAAAGGAAGAACTGTAGGAAACGGGATAATCAGCCATGGATATCTCAGGAAATAATGGAGGGTATCAAATTGAATGAAAATGCATACAAAATGGCAAAGATTGGTGGGAAACTAGAGGATTGGGAAATCTTTCAAAGTCAACAGAAAGCCACGAAAAAAGTGATAAAGAAAAGAAAGATAGATTGTGAGAGTAAACTATCTCAGAATATAAAAACAGATAGCAAACGTTTCTACAAATATATAAAACGAAAAAGAGTGGCTGAGGTCAACATTGGTCCTTTAGAGGATAAGAAGGGGAATTTATAATAGGAAATGGCGGTCTTCACAGTGGAAGACACAAATAACATGCCAATAATTAATGGCAAGGGGACTATGACAGGTGTGGACATAGGAATGACCATTATCACTAAGGAGTATTGGACAAGCTTTTTTTTAAATTTAGAGTACCCAATTCTTTATTTCCAATTAAGGGGCAAATTTAGGTGGCACGGTGGCGCAGATTTTAGCACTGCTGCCTCATGGCATTGAGGACCCAGGTTCGAACCCAGCCCTGGATCACTGTCCATGTGGAAAACTCCCCGTGTCTGCATGGGTCTCACCCCCAAAACCTAACGATGTGCAGAGTAGGTGGTGTGGCCAAGCTAAATTGCCCCTTAATTGGAAAAAAATGAATTGGGTACTTTACATTTATATTAAAAAAGGGGCAATTATAGCGTGACCAATCCACCTAGCCTGCACATCTTTTGGGTTGTGGGGGTGAGACCCATGCAAACACGGGGAGAATGTATAAACTCCACACGGATAGTGACCCGTGGTCAGGATCAAACCCAGGTCCTCGGCGCCATTGTGCAGCAGTACTAACCACTGCGCCACCGTGTCGCCCTTGTGTTGGGCAAGCTAATGGGACTAAAGATAGACAAGTCTCCTGGCCCTGATGGAATGCATCCCAGGGTACTAAAAGAGATGGCGGGGGAAATAGCAATTGCGCTCGTGGTAATTTAGCAAAATTCGCTGGACTCTGGGACGGTTCTGGCAGATTGGAAAACAGCAAATCATAGAATTTACAGTGCAGAAGGAGGCCATTCGGCCCATTGAGTCTGCACCAGCTCTTGGAAAGAGCACCCTACCCAAGGTCCACACCTCCACCCTATCCCCATAACCCAGTAACCCCACCCAACACTAAGGGCAATTTTGGACACTATGGGCAATTTAGCATGGCCAATCCACCTAACCCGCACATCTTTGGACTGTGGGAGGAAACCCGGGCACCCGGAGGAAACCCACGCACACACGGGGAGGATGTGCAGACTCCGCACAGGCAGTGACCCAAGCCGGAATCGAACCTGGGACCCTGGAGCTGTGAAGCATTTGTGCTATCCACAATGCTACCGTGCTGCCAAATGTGACCCCACTGTTTCAAAAAGGAGGTAGACAAAAGGTGGTAACTATAGGCTGGTTAGCTTAGCTTCTGTAGTGGGGGAAATGCTTGAATCTATCATCAAGGAAGATATCTGGATAGAAATTGTCCCATTGGGCAGATGAAGCCAACCACCTAAAATCTGTGTCCTTTTGGTTATTGACTCTCCTGCCACTGTAAACAGTTTCTCCTTATTTAGTTTATCAAAAGTATTCATGAACACAATATTCCATCTGCGATCTAATCATTGTTTTATAAAGCTTAGCATAACTTCCTTGCTTTTGTACTCCATTCTTCTTATACATGAAAATACATTTTCATTTCCTTCTCGACCTTGCCCCTCACCTGAGGTGTAGTGATCCTCAGGTTAAATCCCAAACAGTCAGCTCTTCACCTCAAAGGGGGAAAGCAGCGTATGATCATCTGGGAATATGGCAACTTTACCTAATAATCCAAGGATATCAGATGCATTTTTAAAAAATTAAGAGTACCCAATTATTTTTTTCCAATTAAGGGGCAATTTAGCATGGCCAATTCCCCAGCCTGCACGTCTTTTTGGGTTGTGGGGGTGAGACCCACGCAGACATGGGGAGAATGTGCAAACTCCACACGAACAGTGACCCGGGGCCGGCATCGAACCCGGGTCCTCGGCGTCGTGAGGCAGCAGTGCTAACCACTTCACCACAGTGCCGCCCAATATCAGATGTATTTTTAACATCCGTTACGTGTTCTACCATCTTCAAAGATTTGAGTACATACGTCCCTTTAAAATTACATATTTTAAATTATATTGCCTCTCCTCTTTATTTTTACCAAATTGTGCCTCTCCATATTACTCTAAATTACATTTAATTTGCCATATGTCTGCCCATTATTCTAGTCAATTTAAAAAAAAAAATTTGAAGTACCCAATTAATTTTTTTCCCCAATTAAGGGGCAATTTAGCGTGGCCATTTCACCTATCCTGCACATCTATGGGTTGTGAGGGTGAAACCAATGCAGACACGGGAAAATGTGTAAACTCCACACAGACAGTGACCCGGGGCCGGGATCGAACCTAGACCCTTGGTGCAGAGAGGAAGCAGTGCTAACCACTGCGCCACCGTGTTCCCCCTCTAGTCTATTTATCTTAACTTGAAGTCTGTTACAATCTTCCACATTGTTTCTGATATTTACAAGTTTTGTTCTGGCAGGGCCTGGAGGTATGGTTAGTGACTTGATGGTGCTTGCAACCGATTTGCCTGTGGTGCTAATAGATCTCCCTGTAATGCCTTTCTTCATCTTTTAGCAATTAAAGCTTGAAATATTGTGACAGTGTCACCTAAAAGCAGCTGCCAGCATTAAGGCAGCAGTGAGCTGCCAAAGGCACTCGACTCAGTAACTTTGTTAGATGTCATGTTGCATCTTCAGGAAAATGAACATTCATAGAATCATAGAATCTACAGTGCAGAAGGAGGCTATTCGGCCCATCGAGTCTGCACCGGCCCTTACAAAGAGCACCCTACTCAAGCCCACGTATCTACCTTATCCCCGTAACCCAGTAACCCCCACTTAACCTTTTTGGATAAGATGGGCAATTTAGCATGGCCAATCCAGCTAACCCGCACATCTCTCGACTGTGGGAGGAAACCGGAGCACCCGGAGGAATCCCACGCAGACACGGGGAGAACGTGCAGACTCCGCACAGACAGTGACCCAGCCTGGAATCGAACCTGGGACTCTGGAGCTGAGAAGCAACTGGGCTAACCACTATGCTACCGTGCTGCCCAACATTGATATTGTTGAGGCATTAAACAACCGATAAATTGTTCCGGTTACGGCAGGGATGAGCTAGCCGCACGTTTCGGCGGCTCCAGCTCCGACGGAACTTCGGGCTCTTTTAAGAGCCCCAACGGGGACTTTGCCGGCCGAAAAACCAGGTGCGAGGCGCGAGGGAAGGGAGTCCCCCCCGAAAGACGGAGGGAAAAACCGGCGGCGGCGGCTGCAGCCCGAATAATCTGCAATCAGAAGGTCAGAGGGAGTGGAACAAAATGGCGGCGGAGGGATCGCAGGTGACATGGGGGCCTGAGCAGGACGAGGTTGTGAGACGGTGCGTGGACCTGCTGAAGAAGGAGGTAATGACCCCGTTGTTACAGGCAATTGAGGGGCTTAAGGAGACTTTAAAGACACAGGAGACTGAACTTCGCGTGGTGGAGCAGAAGGTGTCAGGTATTGAGGACGAGGTCCTGGGCCTGGCGGTCAAGACTCAGACGCACGAGGCACTTCATAAAAAGTATGCTGACAGGATTGAGGCCCTTGAAAATGGAGCGCGAAGGAAGAACCTTAGGATACTAGGTCTCCCGGAGGGTGTGGAAGGAGTGGACTGTGGAGCGTACGCAAGTAAGATGCTGAGCTCACTGATGGGTGCTGAGGCCCCTGCGGGCCCCATGGAGGTGGAGTGGGCAAATCGGATCCCGGCGAGAAGACCAAAAGCGGGAGAACCACCGAGGGCGATAATCGTGCGATTCCACCGCCTTAAGGACAGAGAAGAGGTCCTGAGATGGGCTAAAAAGGTGCGGAGTAGCAGATGGGAGAATGCTGTGGTAAGGATCTACCAGGATTGGAGTGCGGAGGTGGCGAGAAGGAGGGCGAGCTTCAACCGAGCCAAAGAGGTTTTGCACAAAAGGAAGGTGAAGTTTGGGATGCTGCAGCCGGCAAGACTATGGGTCACGCATCAGGAGAGACACTATTATTTTGTGACGGCGGAGGAAGCATGGTCCTTTATCAATGAAGAGAAACTGGACCGGAACTGAGGGACTGATGCTGCAGGGAACTGTTATTGTTGTTATTATTGTTTTTGTTAATGGGATGGTGAAAGTTAATCGAGAAGTAAACAGGGAAGGGGGGGGACACTGGGAAAATGTGGGCGCCGGTGAGGGGGGAGAGGCGGGGCATAGTCGGAGAATGGGGAAGGAAAGGGGGAGGGGAAAGGGAGCTGCGCCATAAGAGGCGGGTCAGGTAAAGGGATGTTCCCGCGCCAGAAGGAATAAGGTGGGAAAACAGGTGCAAGGCGGATGGGAGTTCCCTCACACCGGGGGGGTCGAGGAGCGAGCAGGAGTAGCCGGGGTCAGTTGAAGTCAGCTGACTTACGGAAGTGATATGGGGGGAGCAATCAAGGGATAGGGATCTAGCGGGGGGGGGGGGGGACAACTGAGTTGCTGCTGCGGAAATCCAAAAGGAAATGGCTAAAGAGAGGGTGGTCGGGGGTGGAATGCGACGCTGGGGGAGCGAGCGGGAGCGCGGAGGCGGGATATGGGACTGGCCGAGAGAAGGTAATGGCTAGTCGACACGGGAGGGAGGCAGGTAGCCCCCCAGTGAGGCTGATCACGTGGAACGTGAGAGGCCTGAATGGACCGATAAAAAGGGCCCGAGCGCTCGCGCATTTGAAAGGACTCAGGGCAGACGTGGTTATGCTCCAAGAGACGCACCTAAAGGTGGCGGACCAAGTTAGGCTAAGGAAAGGATGGGTGGGACAGGTGTTCCACTCAGGACTGGACGCAAAGAACAGAGGGGTGGCCATTTTGGTGGGGAAACAGGTAGCATTTGAAGCAAAGACCATCGTAGCAGATAGTGGAGGTAGATATGTAATGGTGAGTGGTAGGCTGGAGGGAATGGAGGTCGTGTTGGCTAATGTGTATGCCCCAAATTGGGACGATGCGGGGTTCATGAGACGGGTGCTGGGGCGTATTCCGGACCTGGAGGCAGGAAATTTGATTTTAGGAGGGGACTTCAATACGGTGCTGGACCCGGGGCTAGATAGATCCAGCTCAAGGACTGGAAGAAGGCCGGCAGCGGCCAAGGTACTTAAGGGGTTTATGGACCAAATGGGGGGAGTGGATCCATGGAGATTTCTTAGACCCAGGGCTAGGGAGTATTCCTTCTTCTCCCAGGTCCATAAAGTGTACTCCCGGATAGATTTTTTTGTTTTAGGAAGGTCGTTGATCTCTAGGGTGGAAGAAGGTGAATACTCAGCCATAGCGGTTTCGGATCATGCCCCACATTGGGTGGACCTGGAAGTAGGAGAGGACAGGGAGCAGAGAACACTCTGGCGATTAGATGTGGGACTGATGGCGAATGAGGGAGTGTGCGCAAGAGTGAGGGGGTGTATCGAGAGATACCTGGAGGTCAATGATGACGGCGAGGTCCCTGTGGGAGTGGTCTGGGAAGCACTAAAAGCGGTGGTCAGAGGAGAGCTGATTTCTATTGGGGCCCACAAAAGGAAAACAGAGGCCAAGGAAAGGCATAGATTACTGGGGGAGATTTTAAGGGTGGACAGGGAATTTGCAGAGACCCCGGAGGAGGAACTGTACAGGGAGAGGAGACGACTCCAGGCCGAGTTTGACCTTCTGACCACCAGAAAGGTGGAGCTACTGTGGAGGAAGGCACAAGGGAGGAGGTATGAATATGGGGAAAAGGCTAGTCGCCCGTTGGTGCACCAACTGCGAAAGAGGGCAGCAGCGAGGGAGATAGGAGGAATTAGGGATGAAAGGGGAGACACTGTGCGAAGGGCAGGAAAGATAAATGAGGTGTTTAAGACCTTTTATGAAGAACTGTATAGGTCTCAGCCTCCAGAGGGAGAGGAGGGGATGCGGCAGTTCCTGGACCAATTGAGGTTCCCGAAAGTGGAGGAGCAGGCGGTGGCAGGCCTGGGGGCGCCGATTGAGGTGGACGAGGTTATTAAGGGACTGGGAAGCATGTAAGCAGGGAAGGCCCCGGGGCCGGACGGGTTCCCGGTGGAATTCTACAGAAAATATGTGGACTTGTTGGCCCCGTTGTTGGCGAGGACGTTCAATGAGGCCAGGGAAGGGGGGACACTACCCCCGACAATGTCGGAGGCGACGATATCGCTAATTTTGAAGAGGGACAAAGATCCGATGCAGTGTGGGTCTTATAGACCTATTTCACTATTGAACGTGGACGCCAAACTGCTAGCAAAGGTGCTGGCATCGAGGATAGAGGACTGTGTCCCAGGGGTGGTGCAAGAAGACCAGACAGGGTTCGTAAAAGGGAGACAATTGAATGTTAACGTGCGACGGCTATTAGGGGTGATAATGATGCCCTCAGTGGAGGGGGAGGCAGAGATAGTGGCGGCAATGGACGCAGAGAAGGCATTTGATAGGGTGGAGTGGGAGTATTTATGGGAAGTGTTAAGGAGGTTTGGGTTTGGGAACGGGTTTATTCGCTGGGTTAGACTACTTTATGGGGCACCAACGGCAAGCGTAGTTACAGGTCGACATAGATCGGAGTATTTCCGATTATATAGGGGAACAAGACAGGGATGCCCGCTGTCTCCATTGTTGTTTGCGTTGGCAATTGAACCTCTGGCCATGTCGTTGAGAGATTCCAGGAAATGGAGAGGGGTGACTAGAGGGGGAGAAGAACACCGAGTCTCGTTATACGCAGATGACCTATTGCTATACGTGTCGGACCCAGCGGGGGGGATGATAGAGGTTATGCGAATCTTGAGGAGGTTCGGGGAATTTTCGGGGTATAGTGAATTATATGTGATACATCCAGGGGACCAGAGTAGAGGGATAGAAGGCTTACCGCTAAGGAAAGTGGAAAGAAACTTCCGATACTTGGGGATTCAGATCGCTAGGAGCTGGGGAACCTTGCACAGACTTAATCTGACACGGCTGGTAGAACAAATGGAGGAGGACTTTAAGAGGTGGGACATGCAGCCTTTATCGCTGGCGGGCATGGTGCAAGCAATTAAGATGATGGTCCTCCCGAGGTTCTTATTTGTATTTCAATGTTTCCCTATTTTAATCACCAGGACCTTTTTTAATAAAATAGATAGGAGCATTACGAGCTTTGTGTGGGCAGGGAAAGTTCCGAGAGTAAGGAGGGGGTTCCTTCAGCGCAGTAGGGACAGAGGAGGACTGGCACTACCGAACTTGGGAGATTATTATTGGGCCGCCAATGTGGCAATGATACGTAGATGGATGATGGAGGGTGAGGGAGCGGCGTGGAAAAGGCTGGAGAGAAGGTCCTGTAAAGGGACGAGTCTAGAGGCGCTGGTGATGGCGCCGCTACCGTTCTCACCGAAAAAGTACACCACGAACCCGGTGGTGGCGGCAACACTGAACATATGGGGACAGTGGAGGCGACAGAGAGGGGTGCGGGGAGCCCTGGTGGGGTCCCCTATCAGGAACAACCATAGGTTCGCCCCAGGAAGAATAGATGGAGGATTTCAGAGCCGGCACCAGTTGGGAATTAGGAAGGTGGGAGATTTATTCATAGATGGGACTTTTGCGAGCTTGGGAGCACTGGAGGAAAAGTATAAGTTACCCCGGGGGAATTTCTTGAGATATATGCAGGTGAGGGCGTTTACTAGACAACAGGTGAGGGAATTTCCGCGGCTCCCGACACAGGGGATACAGGACAGGGTGCTTTCAGGGGTGTGGGTCGGAGAGGGCAAGGTGTCAGAGATTTATAGAGAGATGAGGGAAGAGGGGGAGGAGTCGGTGAGCGAACTAAAAACTTAGTTGAGTATAGGTCAATAGAGTACGAGGTTTTGTTACTTATATATTATCATTATTATTATTATTGTTAAAAAGTTTTTTAAAAGTTCTGTTTTGTTATTGTTATTGTTTCGTTTGTTTTGTAAGCGGGAAAAATGTTGCTCAGGGAAAAAAAAAATTCAATAAAATATATTTTTTAAAAAACAACCGATAAATTTCATAATTTACATTTGTCTGCATTTTTAACGTTATTCTAATTACGAGCAGTTATAAAATGCTTTGTAAGATAATAGAATTCACTTGCAGTTATCTTTTATCTTTCAGTCTGCACTTTTGTAATCTCTGTGTCCATGCGGGTCCATTTTATCAAACAACCACAGTTAATCATTACTTGGACAATCCTCTCACGGGGCTGGGATGAGAAGGTAAATTTCTCAGCAGGCCTTTCTTCCCTTTCCAAATGAGCTGGTCATTACTGGTGAAACCTGCTCTGAATGAAAGCCTGAGGGAGAATGTCAGTTCGGAAAAGGATTTCAACTTCGAGCAACAATTTCAGTTCTCTCCCATTGTAGATCTAGATTTATGCAGTATGGTTGGGCATGGCTCAGTCAAATATTCACAGTGAGTTACTGTGGTGATACACCACTGTACTTCCCTAGCATTGTATATAGTTATATAATAGTTGTGTGTAACGTGGCCCTGTAATCCTGTGTATTGTACTGTGCATTGTACTGTAGCTCTGTAGAGGTTCGGTCACCTGTATGTAACCTGACCTGGCCACGGAGAGCTCCGCCTTGGCCACTCCCCCGGGAGTAGGTATAAGACCCAGCTTCTGAGACCGGACCCATTTTGTCTGGGGTCGTCTGTGTTGGGTAAGCTTCCTATGTAGTGTATTAAAGCCTTGGTTAAAGTCTCACATGTCTTTGTGGTTCTTGACGCTTAGTGTATCAGTTACAAAGTTAAACCCACACACTGAATTTGAAACTTTTTCAGATACAACTTGTCACTGTGAGATGAAAATGATCTTTCTGACTCAAGGCTATCAAACTTGGTTGCAAAATATTGGACATGCTGGAAATCTGAAATAAAAGCAGAAAATGCTGAAAATTCTCAGCATTTCTTTTTTTTTAATTTTAGAGTTCCCAATGATTGTTTTCCAATTAAGGGGCAATTTTGCATGGCCAATCCACCTAACCTGCACATCTTTGGATTGTGGGGATGAAACCCACGCAGACATGGGGAGAATGTGCAAACTCCACACAGGCAGTGATCCAGGGCCGGGATTCGAACCCTGGTTCTCAGCGCCGGAGGCAACAGTGCTAACCACTGCGACACCGTGCTGTCCTGAATACTCAGCAATTCTGATAGAATCTGTGGAGAGAGAAAATCATCGACTCAAAAAGCTAACTCTGGTTTTCTCTCTCCACGGTTGCTGCAGGGCTTCATGGTTTTTTACCCTGGTCCTTGGCACAGCTGTTCTCATTGTTACTCCGGTCCCTGGGATGGTTACAATCCTCCTGATTATTATCTTGTTCCCCTGGTGTGGTAGTATGTATTGGGGGTCATGTGGGACTGGAAGCCCTAATGGCATTGGCTGACAGATCCCGGGTCCTGGTTGGCCGTTGACCTCAAGCTCCGCCCTGAAGGCGAAGTATAAGAAGCCGGTGTCTTCCCCCGCATGCCAGTTTACTATCGGGCTGCTGGGGAACAGACACGCTTAATAAAGCCTCATCGACTTCACTCTATTCGTCTCACGGAGTCTTTGTGCGCTACAATTTATTAAGCGTGTCTAAAAAAGACCATGGAGCTCAGGATCATTCCAGAATGCCTGAGGATCAGCCCCCACGCAGTGAATGCGGCAGCAGCCTTCAAACACTGGCAGACTTGCTTCGAGGCCTACATCAGATCGACCACAGGCCGAGTCTCAGACAAACAAAAACTGCAGGTCCTGCACTCGAGGGTGAGCACGGAGATTTTCACCCTCATTGAAGACACCGACGATTTCCAGACGGCGTTCACAATACTGAGAAGTCTCTACGTTCGCCCAGTTAACCAAATCTACGCTCGCTACCAGCTCGCGACAAGACGGCAAGCTCCCGGAGAATCGATGGACGAGTTCTACGCCGCGCTGCTGATTTTGGGACGAGCCTGCAGCTGCCCGTCGGTGAATGCAAACGAACATACGGACATGTTAATGCGCGACGCTTTTGTGGCAGGTATGCAATCCTCCCAAGTCCGCCAAAGACTTCTAGAAAAAGAGTCGCTAGGACTCTCAGAGGCACGGGCCCTGGCAGCCTCCCTGGACGTAGCTGCGCGTAATACCCGCGCCTACGGCCCCGACCGCGTGGCAGGCCATTGGGCCCCGTGCGTACCCGTCGCGGCAAACCCCCTACCCCCCCCCCGGACACCCCACAGGCTTGCGCAGTCCAAATGCCGAGTCGCACCGGGGGCGCCCGCTGTTATTTCTGCGGCCAGGCGAAGCACCCCCGACAACGCTGTCCGGCCCGCGCAGCCATCTGCAAAAGCTGCGGGAAAAAGGGCCACTATGCGGTGGTGTGCCGATCCCGCGAGGTCGCCGCCGTCCCGGGGCCACAGGGAGCCCTACAGGCAGTCTACGCCTCCCAACCCCCCCAGCACGCCATGTGCGACCCGCAGACGCCGCCATTTTGGGTCCCGACCACCGCGGTCCCGGGAGAACTGGGAGCCCTGCACGCCGCCTACGCTCCCCAAACCCCCTCCCCGCAGTCCATGTACGACCCGCCGCCGGCGCTCCCGATTTGGGTGCCGGCCAACACTCTCCACGGAGAGGAAGGGGTTTTCGCGTCCCGAACGCCACCCTCACCCCCGTCCCGCGCCCCACGCCTGACCCGCCGGCGCAACCTACCTGGACCCCGACCACCGCTGCCCCCAGCGAGGGAGCTCCGCATGGTCCCAGCGCTCGCGGCCCCACGACTGACCCGCCGGCGCAACCTACCTGGACCCCGACCACCGCTGTCCCCGGCGAGGGAGCTCCGCACGGTCCCAGCGCTCGCGGCCCCACGACTGACCCGCCGGCGCCGCCGACCTGGGCCCCGACCACCGCTGTCCCCGGCGAGGGAGCTCCGCGCGGTCCTAGCGCCCGCGGCCCTGGCGCTCGCAGTGAAGGAACTCCGCGCGGTCCTAGCGCCCGCGGCCCTGGCGCTCGCAGTGCAGGAACTCCGCGCGGTCCTTGCGCTCCCCAGACCCCCCAGCACACCATGTGCGACCCGCAGACGCCGCCATTTTGGGTCCCGACCACCACGAGGGGAGGAGGGACGCCGCCATCTTGGACCACCCCCGACCTGTACGACGCATGGGGGCGGCCATTTTGTCCACCCCCGACGCCATCTTGTGACCCCTCAGCCACGTGCGATGTATGGGGGCGGCCATTTTGTCCATCCCCGACGCCATCTTGGACGGCAACAACAGACCCCACCCCACTACTACAACCACGGCTCGCTTCGGTTACGCTCGATCAGGCTCGGCCCCGGACTCTCCAGACGACGACGACAACGGTCCTAATTAACGGCCACAAGACGCCATGCCTAGTCGACTCCGGGAGCACGGAAAGTTTTATACATCCCGACACGGTAAGACGCTGTTCCTTAACTACCTACCCCAGCGCACAAAAGATTTGCCTAGCTGCAGGATCCCACTCCGTACAGATCCAGGGATTCTGCATAGTTACCCTAACGGTACAGGGGAGGGAATTCAAAAACTACAAACTTAACGTCCTTCCCCAACTCTGTGCCCCCACCTTGCTGGGCTTAGATTTTCAATGTAACCTACAGAGCCTTACGTTTAAATTCGGCGGCCCCATACCCCCACTCACTATCTGCGGCCTCGCCACCCTCAATGTGCAACCCCCGTCCTTGTTTGCGAACCTCACCCCGGATTGCAAACCCGTCGCCACTAGGAGCAGACGGTACAGCGCCCAGGACCGGACCTTCATTCGCTCCAAAGTCCAGCGGCTACTAAAGGATGGCATAATCCAGGCCAGCAATAGTCCCTGGAGAGCGCAGGTGGTAGTAGTGAAGACAGGGGAGAAACAAAGGATGGTCATTGACTATAGCCAGACCATCAACAGGTACACACAACTAGACGCGTACCCTCTCCCCCGCATATCCGACATGGTCAATCGGATTGCCCAGTATAAAGTCTTCTCCACCGTGGACCTCAAGTCCGCCTACCACCAGCTCCCCATCCGCCCAAGTGACCGCAAGTACACAGCCTTCAAGGCAGACGGGCGATTATACCATTTCCTACGGGTCCCTTTTGGCGTCACAAACGGGGTCTCGGTCTTCCAACGGGAGATGGACCGAATGGTTGATCAACATGGGTTACGGGCCACGTTCCCGTACCTCGACAATGTAACCATCTGCGGCCACGATCAGCAGGACCACGACGCCAACCTCCAAAAATTCCTCCAGACCGCCAAAGCCTTGAACCTCACGTACAACAAGGACAAGTGCGTTTTTAGTACTGACCGGCTAGCCATTCTGGGCTACATAGTACGCAATGGGATAATAGGCCCCGACCCCGAACGTATGCGCGCACTCATGGAATTTCCCCTCCCGCACTGCCCAAAAGCCCTGAAACGCTGCCTGGGGTTCTTTTCGTACTACGCCCTGTGGGTCCCCCAGTACGCAGACAAGGCCCGCGCCCTAATACAGACCACGACCTTCCCTCTGTCGACAGAGGCTTGCCAGGCCTTCAGCCGCATCAAAGCGGACATCGCAAAGGCCACGATGCGCGCCATCGACGAGTCCCTCCCCTTCCAGGTCGAGAGCGACGCCTCCGATGTAGCTCTAGCGGCCACCCTTAACCAAGCGGGCAGACCCGTGGCCTTTTTCTCCCGAACCCTCCACGCCTCAGAAATCCGCCACTCCTCAGTGGAAAAGCAAGCCCAAGCCATAGTGGAAGCTGTGCGACATTGGAGGCATTACCTGGCCGGCAGGAGATTCACTCTCCTCACTGACCAACGGTCGGTAGCTTTCATGTTCGATAATGCACAGCGGGGCAAAATTAAAAATGACAAGATCTTAAGGTGGAGGATCGAGCTCTCCACCTTCAACTATGAGATCTTGTACCGGCCCGGAAAGCTGAACGAGCCGTCCGATGCCCTATCCCGCGGCACATGTGCCAACGCACAAATTGACCGCCTCCAAACCCTCCACGAGGACCTCTGCCACCCGGGGGTCACTCGGTTTTACCACTTCATCAAGTCCCGCAATCCCCCATACTCTTTAGAAGAGGTCCGTACAGTCACAAGGGACTGCCACATCTGCGCGGAATGCAAGCCGCATTTTTTCAGGCCAGATGGAGCGCACCTGATTAAGGCTTCCCGCCCCTTTGAACGCCTCAGTCTAGATTCCAAAGGGCCCCTCCCCTCCACCGACCGCAACGCATATTTTCTTAATGTAGTGGACGAATACTCCCGCTTCCCTTTTGCCATTCCCTGCTCCGACATGACCGCGGCCACAGTCATTAAAGCCCTGAACAGCATCTTCACACTGTTCGGTTACCCCGCATACGTCCACAGCGACAGGGGGTCCTCTTTCATGAGTGACGAGCTGCGCCAGTTCCTGCTCAGCAAGGGCATAGCCTCAAGCAGGACGACCAGCTACAACCCCCGGGGGAACGGGCAAGTAGAAAGGGAGAACGGCACGGTCTGGAAGGCCGTCCTACTGGCCCTACGGTCCAGGGATCTCCCAGTTTCACGGTGGCAGGAGGTCCTCCCGGACGCTCTCCATTCCATCCGGTCGTTATTATGTACAAGCACTAATCAAACGCCGCACGAGCGTCTCCTTGTCTTCCCTAGGAGGTCCTCCTCTGGAACGTCGCTGCCGACCTGGCTGGCGGCCCCAGGACCCATCCTGCTCCGAAAGCATGTGCGGGCACATAAGGCGGACCCGTTGGTCGAAAGGGTTCACCTCCTCCACGCAAACCCCCAGTACGCCTACGTGGAGTACCCCGACGGCCGACAGGACACGGTCTCCCTGCGGGATCCCTCCCAGGACCAGCCCTGTAAACCCTTACCACCATACGAAGCATCACCCCGCCGGGTTCATTTTGACAAGGGGTGAATGTGGTAGTATGTATTGGGGGTCATGTGGGACTGGAAGCCCTAATGGCATTGGCTGACAGATCCCGGGTCCTGGTTGGCCGTTGACCTCAAGCTCCGCCCTGAAGGCGAAGTATAAGAAGCCGGTGTCTTCCCCCGCATGCCAGTTTACTATCGGGCTGCTGGGGAACAGACACGCTTAATAAAGCCTCATCGACTTCACTCTATTCGTCTCACGGAGTCTTTGTGCGCTACACCTGGTTAGCGTAAATCCAAGAAACGTCATCAGAATCCATTGTCTTGACTGGGAGATCTGAAACATATACCTTAAAAATCCAAGGATGAGTTATATCCCTCATACAATTGGCAATAGCTATCAAAGATTAACTGCCCTGTGGCGTCAGTATTAAATACTGTTTGGATGGAAAGCTCTTTAACCTCTGTCGCCCCTCTGCGATAACTAAATTGACTACCATGGATACACATGATCCAGTGTGCGGATGACTGCAGTGCCATTGCCTACTGTGTGCCAGATTCCACACCTGCTCACCCACCTCCCATGTATGTGGAAAGAGAATATATTGAGCACTTCCCATCCCTTTCAAAAGGCCGCCATTGATGAGGAAATCCAACGTCAGATCAGCCTTCTGCAAACTAAGGCAGCAAGTGTTGACAGCATAGACCTCCGCAAGTCCACAAAAGCCCTGGTGTACAAAGCAGTTGACATCACCACATTCCTGTACTGCAGAGAGAAACTCCGCCAGCATTACCTCTGGTGTATCCACTGGATTCAATAGGAGGAGCATCAAACAAACGGTAATGTCCTAATTTAAGCCAGCTTCACAAGCATTCAGGCAAAATTCTTGCAAAATCAATTTTGATGGACTTGATATTGTGTCCAGATGGATGGAAACCCCATTCCTCCCCACCACCACCAAGTCCTGTGTTCTCAACTCTCAAATAGCCAACGTAGGACAAAGAAAACATTTGAAAGATGCTCTATTCTCCTTGACGTCCTTCTTGAAATACGCCAGCGTTGACAATAATGATGGGAGGAAGTAGCTACTAATCGTCCAAAATCGTAACAACTTGTCTACCAATCTGCCTCACTCTTTGACCTACAAAATCTCAATGATGAGGCAGAGCGGCAGCACAAAAGGAAAGAGAAGGACGCTAATTCTGCACTCTGGATCTTATGATGTTGTGGGACATCCTGGACCACATGCCCAAAGATCTGTGGGTTGAGAATTGGCCTGTTTAGTCACATGAAGGCCCATGGCAGAAACCCATGACCCTGAGTAGATGTCATCCTCGAATCGAGGCACAGCCAGCAACAACTAGCTTGCTCCTCTGGTTAGGTTAGGCATCACCACTACAAAATGGCTGGATGTAATCTCCCATTCCTCCCAGCACTCCTTTCCTCCTGGTTGGTACTTGTCATTCCTGGCTAGATGGAACTGTATGGTATGGTACTGACCAATACTGAACAGGTAGAGCCCGGTAACAAAACTCTGTACTGATTTTCTGGGCTTGACTAGCTGGTGGAGGACTGGCTATACTTAGATTAAGTATCCCCTGAATTACAATGGTGGACATTTGATTAGGGGGCCTGCTTCTGATGATGGTTCAGAGATCCCTGATCCACATATCCTGATCCACATAACCACATATTGAACAGCCTCCAAACCTTACCCTTTAAGTTTGAACAATGGCCAGTTGGACAGTAACCCAGCAAGCCTTTCGGAATGCAATAACATATTCATGTTGGAAGGAAAATATATTTTTTGTTTGACTTAGGACTCCTGTAGCTTACACAAAACAAATTTTTAATTGCCTTTTGATTTATTTTTTTATATGTCCATGCACAGAAAAGGTTGCCAGGAAGTCCCTGTAAGATGGTCGTATCAAGATTGGCTCATAACAATGTCCATCAGTATCTCTGTCCTTACATGACATAACAGAAATGGGGAAGACTTGAACAAGATCATTAGAGGAGTGACCATGTAAAAGGAAAACTTTGGTGAAATTAAGTATTTTTAAGGAGCCACAGTTTTCTTCAGCAACAGATAAGTGAGATTTGTTTTATTGAAGCTTACAAGCAAATGACTTTCATATCCAGGCAATGAGCTTATTCAACATACTGCAGCCATTGAAACGATTTGGCAATGTGCTGCCAATTCATCACTGGGGAGGGAGGCCTAATCTAGGCCATGCAGCCAAGAGGATCAAATAGGTATAAAATGACCTGGGGAGGGGACGGCACAGAGGCACAGTGGTTAACACTGCTGCCTTATGGCATTGAGGATCCTTTTTCGATCCCTGGTCACTCCCGATGTGGAGTTTGTACATACTCCCCGTGTTCTTGGGGATGGGGTAGGTTGGAGAGCTTCATAATGCATTGCAAAAAAAGGGCCCTCCTGTTTGTTCCTGTCTATTCCCTTTCTTTTATTTTTGCTATTTCATTTTGATCCATGGACGATTAATGATGCCTTTAATTCGAGCAAAGCTTGGGTTGGTTTGAACTGGAGATTGACCTGTGACTTTAAGGCAAAGCAGCCTGCAGGAAGCAGCCTTTAATTCAAACAAGCGGATTCCAGAATGTTGCTCTGGTTTAGGTTGATAATTGCAGATTGGCTGACATCAGTGCTGACTCGATTTGATTGACTTGGCTGGTGGCCAATGGATGAGCCAAAGAGGCTGCGTTTTGCCCGGCAGCAGGTGGTGATTGGCTATTTTTCTTCTGAGGTGCTTTTGAGTGACAAGGCTGGGTATTTCGTTTCACTTTCAATTCTGAAAGCTGGACAGAGGAATCTGACCAACTAGTTCCAGGAATATCAAATTAATTTTCAACAAAAAGGTCAGCGTGAAAATCTGATAATTCACTTTCCAGAAAAGGTTGTGCGAGCAGAATTTAGAATCTAATCACCCTCCCTCTGCAGGAAAGAGGCTGAGGTGAAGCAGAGACCAGAATCTGATAGCTCTCTCTGCAAGAAAGAGGCTGCTGTGAAGAGGCCTCTCCTAGAAAAGCTGTAAGATATACTGCTGAGCTGCAAAGAAGAATATTACAAACTGCAGGCCAGAGACTTTAAACTACACTCATACTGTGAAGAGGGTGCACTGAAGAACTCCTCATCTGAAGCAAGGACTCTGACATTTTGACGTTAACCCTTATTATTTTGCACCCTTTCCCTTCCCGTCTGTGTTTGTCTGTCTTGTGTGTGTGGGTTTAGCGTGGGGGAAGTTAAGGGGAGTCAGGTATTCACTTGCTGTTAACTAGTTATTTTGCTGAATATTTTTTTTTTCTGGTTATAAATAAGCATTGAGTTTAAACTTACAAACCTGCTGACTGTAATTATTATCATAGAATTTACAGTGCAGAAGGAGGCCATTCGGCCCAGCGAGTCTGCACCGGCTCTTGGAAAGAGCACCCTACTCAAGGTCAACACCTCCACCCTATCCCCATAACCCAGTAAGCCCACCCAACACTAAGGGCAATTTTGGACACTAAGGCAATTTATCATGGCCAATCCACCTAACCTGCACATCTTTGGACTGTGGGAGGAAACCGGAGCACCCGGAGGAAACGCACGCACACACGGGGAGGATATGCAGACTCCGCACAGACAGTGACCCAAGCCGGGAATCGAACCTGGGACCCTGGAGCTGTGAAGCAATTGTGCTATCCACAATGCTACCGTGCTGCCAAGGGCCAAATATCCTGTGTATTTTCTTTTTTTTTTAAATCTTTTTATTGGCATTTCTTATATTTATAAACAGTTGTAAGCATACATCACATTTTTCTTGCCCATGCTAATTTCCTTTATTTCTAAAAAAAAAAATTTTTTATTCTACATTTTCACATTTTCCTTCAAACATTTACACCCCACCCACAAACAGTAAATGGTAACAAATACAAAATCAATCCCCTTGCCAATATCAATGATCCCATCCTCCCACCACCCCAAACAACGGCCTACCTGTCAATATATGCATCCAATAAACCAAACCCTCCCACGGTGGGAGAAAAAGAAAAAGGAGTCCGGGACCGCCCATGGTCACCATTGACCTATAGAGTCCACTCTCCCTCCCCCCCTACACTCAACGCCATCCAACCTCTGAAAGAGTACCGTACATAATACCCAAGAGTTGTACCCGCACCCCCCCCCCCCCCCCACCCCCACCCCCCCACAGTCTCCAGCTCCTCCCGTCCACTGCCTCTTGTAAAACTCCTCCTCCCAACCTCGGTTCCTTCCCCCCAACTTTCCACCCCGGCTAGACCACTCGGACCCTGTTCTGCCAGGCTCCGATGGCCGCAGCTCCTCCCCCCACCTCACTCCTGTTCACTGGCCGGCTTAAACCGGCCAGCGTGGAGGCCCCCGCCCGGGTCCCTTTCCCCCTTGCCCGGCCCTAGGAAAGCCCAGAGATCCCCTTTTAGCACACACACCCTGCATATCCACCTACACCCCAAAGAGCCCTCATTTCGAGTGAAAGTCCCATCCCTTCCCTTGTCCAAATATATACAACATTGGCTCCTTTAGCCCCTACACCCGCACGCAGTGAAACAAAAAAGAAGAAAATACAGTCATGAGGTTACATCGGCACATGGCCATTTCTCAATTTGTCAGTTCTCCCATAGTCCTTCTACCTTCACAAACTCCTCCGCTGCTTCCGCCGTTCCAAAATAAAAGTCCTTGAGCTTATAAGTCACCCTCAGCTTCACTGGATATACAATGCCGCACTGCACCTTGCTAATGTACAGTGCCCTCTTCACCCGGTTGAAGGCAGCTCGCCTCCTCGCCAGCTCCACCGTAAAGTCCTGATATACACGTATACCAGCTCCAGCCCACTGCACCACCTGCTTCTGCTTGGCCCAGCTCAGGACCTTCTCCTTCACACTGTACCTACGAAAGCAGAGAGTCACTGCCCTTGGCGGCTCACTCGCCTTTGGTACAGGCCTCCATGACCGATGAGCCCGATGCAGTTCATATTGGAAGGGATCCTCCCCCTCCCCCAATAGTTTTGCCAGCATCGTGACAAAATACTCAGTCGGCTTCGGTCCTTCAACTCCTTCGGGCAGCCCCACAATCCTCAAATTCTGTCACCTGGATCTGTTTTCCAGGTCTTCCATTTTTCCTCGCAGATCCTTGTTAATGTCCATCACCTTCCGCATCTCCTTCCCCATCGAGGCAAGTTGATCACTGTGTTGCAATAACATCTCCTCCACTTCCTTCAGCGCCTCCCCTTGCTCTCGCACCTCCGCCACCGCCGCCATCACCGGGGAAATCGCCTCCTCCACCAGCGCACTCAAAACCTCCCTCATCTCCTTCCTCACCGTCTCCATGCATTTTGCAAACTGCCTTTCGAATTCCGCAGCCATCACCTTAGCTATTTCTTCAGCCGTAAGCAATGCGGCCTCCCCTGGTGCTCCAGCCTCCATTTTCTTTACTGACCCCGCGGTGACCTTTCCTCTCCCCAACGGACTTTCAGCTGCTTTTTTCACGGCCGTTTT
Source organism: Scyliorhinus torazame (assembly GCF_047496885.1). Taxonomy (NCBI): domain Eukaryota; kingdom Metazoa; phylum Chordata; class Chondrichthyes; order Carcharhiniformes; family Scyliorhinidae; genus Scyliorhinus; species Scyliorhinus torazame. The sequence goes on along the minus strand of NC_092724.1, from coordinate 61,969,758 downwards.
TTGCTGGTCTTCGACATTCCCCTCCTCTGTGCTGTCTCCCGACTTTTACTGCCTTCGCTGGCCCTAGGACCGGCCGTTAACCCCCGACAATGCCGTTCCCGAACGAGAGTCCTCCAACGAGCGGCTGCCTCCCGCCCGCCGTCACCGGAAGTGCTAATTTCCTTTATTATACAGAGAGGTTTATTTTGTCCTTCATTTAACTGACCCTATGTACATTTTGCCCCCCCCCCCCCCCCCCCCCCCCCCCCGGCTTCGACTGTGTTTTTCTTTTATTTTCCGGAAAGAATGAAAAAAAAAGGGGGAGTAGTCCCCCTCATCTCTTGTGGTTTCCCCACCTTCCTTCCGACCCCCCTCCCCCCCCCCCCCCCCCCACCCCCCACCCCCAGGTTGCGCAGTCTTTTGGTTCCTCATCTATCTTGGTGTTTTTAAAAACTTCTTATCAGCTTACTCCTCGTTGCGGGCCTCAAACAGGTTTTGGAACAGGCCGCCATACTGCCCCCAAGTGTCCAGGAAGCCTTCCTCCGACCCTCGGATGGCGTACTTAATCTTCTCCAGGTGGAGAAATTCCAAAAGGTCAATGAGCCAGTCTGCAGCTGTGGGTGATGCTGCCGATCGCCAGCTGAGCAGGATTCTCCGGCGTGCGATTAGGGAAGCGAAAGCGAGGACGTTGGCCCCTTCCCCATGTGTAGTTCTGGCTGCTCCGATACCTCGAAGATTGCCACTACCGGGCATAGCTTCACCCTCACCCCCACAACCTTGGACATTGCCTCGTAAAAGGTTGCCCAGAACCCAGCAAGTTTGGGACAAGCCCAAAACATGTGGGTGTGGTTGGCCGGCCCCTCTGGGACCGTTCACATTTGTCCTCCAGTAGGGGCCCCGGGGTACCCTACTGTCTCTTTGCGGAGGAAGTGTTTTATTTGTAGGTGTCTCATTTCCTGTCCTTTTGTTAGTTTCCATTTCCTCGTCAGTTCGTCCAGTGTCGCCAAGCTGTGCTCTATGTAGAAGTCCCCGACTGTCAGTCTAGCCCCGTCCCACCTCCATCTTTTGAAGGTGGTATCCAGCATGGATGGGGGGAATCTGTGATTGCCGTATATGGGGGCAATGGGGGACATTTTGGTTATCCCGAAGTGTTGTCTCAGCTGGGTCCATGTTTTCAGCGTGACGGCTACTACTGGGCTCATTGTGTATCTTGTTGAGGAGGATGGGAGTGGTGCTGTTAGCCAGGGCCCGGAGGGTCATTCTTTTACAGGATGCCTCCTCCATTTGAACCCAATCTGTGTTGGGTTCTTGTACCCAACCTCTCACTCTTTCTGCCGTCGCTGCCCAGTGGTAGTATTGTAGGTTTGGTAAGGCCGAGCCCCCTTCGATTTTCCTTCTTTGCAGTGTCTGTTTGGGAATTCCCCCCCGCCCCCCCCCCCCCCCCCCGCCCCCCCGAGGACTGCGTTTTCTGCAGCAGTGAGAGAGACAGGCTTCCAACACTTGAAGAAATGCAACTCGATTTTATTGAATTCTTTTTTTTAAAATATATTTTATTCAAGATTTTTTGGCCAAACATAACAGTACGTAGTGTTTCTTTTAAACAACAATAAAACAATATAAATAACAAGGCCAGTTTTAAACAAATAAATAAATAATATATGAACAGAAACAAAAACCAAACTAAATGGCAACTGCCTTGTCCAAAATAAATACTCTCCAAAGATACAATCCAACAGTCCAATATACAATTACATTACCTAAAACAAGTGCCTATACATATACAATAACATCCCTGAGAGTCCGTCCGATTCCTCCCCCCCCCACTCCCTCCCCCCCCACCCCCACCCCCACCCCCACCCCCACCCCCACCCCCACCCCCACCCCCACCCCCACCGCCCCCCCCCCCCCCCCCCCGGGTTGCTGCTGTTGTCTTCTTCTTTTCCATTCCCTCTATCTTTCTGTGAGGTAGTCGACGAACGGTTGCCACCGCCTGGTGAACCCTTGAGCCGAACCCCTTAGTACAAACTTAATCCGTTCTAACTTTATAAACCCTGCCATGTCATTTATCCAGGTCTCCACACCCGGGGGTTTGGCTTCCTTCCACATTAACAATATCCTGCGCCGGGCTACTAGGGACGCAAAGGCCAAAACATCAGCCTCTCGCGCCTCCTGCACTCCCAGCTCTTCTGCAACCCCAAATATAGCCAACCCCCAGCTTGGTTCGACCTGGACCCCCACCACCTTCGAAAGCACCTTTGCCACCCCCACCCAAAACCCCTGTAGTGCCGGGCATGACCAGAACATGTGGGTGTGATTCGCTGGGCTTCTCGAGCATCTCGCACACCTATCCTCTACCCCAAAAAATGTACTGAGCTGTACTCCAGTCATATGCGCCCTGTGTAACACCTTAAATTGTATCAGGCTTAGCCTGGCACACGAGGACGATGAGTTTACCCTATGTAGGGCATCAGCCCACAGCCCGTCCTCAATCTCCTCCCCCAGCTCTTCTTCCCATTTCCCTTTCAGCTCATCTACCATGATCTCCCCCTCGTCCCTCATTTCCCTATATATGTCCGACACCTTACCATCCCCCACCCATGTCTCTGAGATCACTCTATCCTGCACCTCCTGCGTCGGGAGCTGCGGGAATTCCCTCACCTGTTGCCTCGCAAAAGCCCTCAGTTGCATATACCGAAATGCATTCCCTTTGGGCAACCCATATTTTTCCGTCAGCACTCCCAGACTCGCAAACGTCCCATCTACGAACAGATCTCTCAATTGTGCTACCCCTGCTCTTTGCCATGCTCCAAATCCCCCATCCATTCTCCCCGGAACAAACCTATGGTTATTTCTTATCGGGGACCGCACTGAGGCTCCCGTCTTTCCCCTATGCCGTCTCCACTGCCCCCAAATTTTCAATGTAGCCACCACCACCGGGCTTGTGGTGTATTTCTTCGGTGAGAACTGCAACGGTGCCGTCACCATAGCTTGTAGGCTAGTCCCCCTGCAGGACGCCCTCTCCAATCGATTTTATTGAATTCTTAGCTATCATACTTTAGCTTATCATAGCTTTTGTTTGCACTGAGTGCTGAATTTGGTGCTTTTTGAGTGCGATAGTGAGAGTTTGGTGACCGAGGGAGTTAGGTGAGGAGGGAGTAAGGTGCTCCTTTCATTTTGTTTCCGACATTTCCGCAAAGAGTGCGAAGAGAGCCAGGAGTTTACAGGAAGTGTAGCTGACTGGGAGCAGAGTCGGAGGGCGGAGATCTAGTTAGTCCACACAGCAGCTATATTCTGTAAGGTAAGAGGGGATGGAGGCTAGGCCAGTTACATGCTCCTCCTGTAGGATGTGGGTGGTGAGGGATACCGCCGGTGTCCCCACTGACTATACCTGCGGGAAGTGCACCCAACTTCAGCTCCTCAAAGACCGTGTTAGGGAACTGGAGCTGAAGCTGGATGAACTTCGGATCATCCGGGAGGCAGAGGGGGTGATTGAGAAGAGTTACAGGGAGGTAACCACACCCAAGGTACAGGACAAGAATAGCTGGGTTACAGTCAGGGGGAAAAAAACAAACAGGCAGACAGTGCAGGGATCCCTCGTGGCCGTTCCCCTTCAAAACAAGTATACCGTTTTGCATGCTGTTGGGGGGGATGACCTACCGGGGGAAGGCCCTAGCGGCCAGGTCTCTGGCACTGAGTCTGGCTCTGGGGCTCAGAAGGGAAGGGGGGAGAATAGAAAAGCAATAGTTGTAGGAGATTCAATGGTTAGGGGAATAGATAGGAGATTCTGTGGTCGCGAGCGAGACTCCCGGAAGGTACGTTGCCTCCCGGGTGCCAGGGCCAGGGATGTCTCGGATCGTGTCTTCAGGATCCTTAAGGGGGAGGGGGAGCAGCCAGAAGTCGTGGTGCACATTGGTACCAACGACATAGGTAGGAAAAGGGGTGTGGAGGTAATAAACAAGTTTAGGGAGTTAGGCTGGAAGTTGAAAGCCAGGACAGACAGAGTTGTCATCTCTGGTTTGTTGCCGGTGCCACGTGATAGCGAGGCTAGGAATAGGGAGAGAGTGCAGTTGAACATGTGGCTGCAGGAATGGTGTAGGAGGGAGGGCTTCAGGTATTTGGATAATTGGAGCGCATTCTGGGGCAGGTGGGACCTGTACAAGCAGGACGGGTTGCATCTGAACCAGAGGGGCACCAATATCCTGGGAGGGAGGTTTGCTAGTACTCTTCGGGAGGGTTTAAACTAATTTGGCAGGGGAATGGGAACCGGATTTGTAGTCCAGCAACTAAGGTAGCCGATATTCAGGACGCAAAAGCGTGTAATGAGGCAGTGGGGAAGGGAACACTGACAAAGGAGAGTATTTGCAGGCACGGAGATGGGTTGAAGTGTGTATACTTCAACGCAAGAAGCATCAGGAATAAGGTGGGTGAACTTAAGGCATGGATCGGTACTTGGGACTACGATGTGGTGGCCATCACGGAAACTTGGATAGAAGAGGGGCAGAAATGGTTGTTGGAGGTCCCTGGTTATAGATGTTTCAATAAGATTAGGGAGGGTGGTAAAAGAGGTGGGGGGGTGGCATTATTAATTAGAGATAGTAAAACAGCTGCAGAAAGGCAGTTCGAGGAGTATCACCCTATTGAGGTAGTATGGGTTGAAGTCAGAAATAGGAAAGGAGCAGTCACCTTGTTAGGAGTTTTCTATAGGCCCCCCAATAGTAGCAGAGATGTGGAGGAACAGATTGGGAAACAGATTTTGGAAAGGTGCAGAAGTCATAGGGTAGTAGTCATGGGCGACTTTAACTTCCCAAATATTGAGTGGAAACTCTTTAGATCAAATAGTTTGGATGGGGTGGTGTTTGTGCAGTGTGTCCAGGAAGCTTTTCTAACACAGTATGTAGATTGTCCAACCAGAGGAGGGGCAATATTGGATTTAGTACTGGGTAATGAACCAGGGCAAGTGATAGATTTGTTAGTGGGGAAGCATTTTGGAGATAGTGACCACAATTCTGTGACTTTCACTTTAATAATGGAGAGGGATAAGTACGTGCAACAGGGCAAGGTTTACAATTGGGGGAAGGGTAAATACGATGTTGTCAGACAAGAATTGAAGTGCATAAGTTGGGAACATAGGCTGGCAGGGAAGGACACAAGTGAAATGTGGAACTTGTTCAAGGAACAGGTGCTACGTGTCCTTGATATGTATGTCCCTGTCAGGCAGGGAAGAGATGGTCGAGTGAGGGAACAAGAGAGGTTGAATGTCTTGTTAAGAGAAAAAAGGTGACTTATGTAAGGCTGAGGAAACAAGGTTCAGACAGGGCATTGGAGGGATACAAGATAGCCAGGAGGGAACTGAAGAAAGGGATTAGGAGAGCTAAGAGAGGGCATGAACAATCCTTGGCGGGTAGGATCAAGGAAAACCCCAAGGCCTTTTACACATATGTGAGAAATATGAGAATGACTAGAGCGAGGGTAGGTCCGATCAAGGACAGTAGCGGGAGATTGTGTATTGAGTCTGAAGAGATAGGAGAGGTCTTGAATGAGTACTTTTCTTCTGTATTTACAAATGAGAGGGGCGATATTGTTGGAGAGGACAGTGTGAAACAGATTGGTAAACTCGAGGAAATACTTGTTAGGAAGGAAGATATGTTGGGCATTTTGAAAAACCTGGGGATAGACAAGTCCCCCGGGCCTGACGGGATATATCCAAGGATTCTGTGGGAAGCAAGAGATGAAATTGCAGAACACATTTCTGGACCATTGGGATCTCCTCTGGGGCAGGTGGGACCTGCACAAGACTGACGGGTTGCGTCTAAACTGGAGGGGCACCAATATCCTGGCTGGCAGGTTTGCTAGAGTCACTCTGGAGGATTTAAACTAGTATGGCAGGAGGGTGGAAACCAGAGCATTAGCTTAGAAGATGTAATAACTGAAGGGGAAATAGAGAACAAAAATAAGAGAACAACATCACCCTGTCTGCTGAAACGACCTGGTTTGAAGTGTATTTGTTTCAACGCCAGAAGTAAAGCAGGTAAGGCAGATGAACTTAGAGCACTTATTGGTATTTAGAACTATGATGTGTGGCTATCACATAAATGTGGTTAAAGGAAGGGCAGGATTGGCTGTTGAACGTTGGAGGATATAGATGCTTCAGGAGAGATAGAGGGGGATGTAAAAGGGGTGGGGAGTAGCATTACTGGTTAAGGAGAATATTAAAGCCATACTGCGGGAGGACACGTTGGAGGGCTCATACAATGAGGCAATTTGGATAGAGCTCAGGAACAGGAAGGGGGCAATCACAATGTGGGGGGTTAATCACAGGCCACCCAACTGCCAGCGAGATATAGAGGAGCAGATAGGTAGAGCGATTTTAGATAGGTGCAAAAGTAACAGGGTTGTTGTGGTAGGGGATTTTAACTTCCCCAATATTGACTGGGACTCACTTAGTGCTAGGGGCTTGAATGGGGCAGGGTTTGTAAGGTATATCCAGGAAGGCTTCTTGATGCAATATGTAGCTGGTCCAACTAGGGAAGGAGAAGTACTGGACCTGGTATTGGGGGAATGAGCCTGGACAGGTGGTTGCGGTTTCAGTAGGGGAACATTTTGGGAGTAGTGACCACAATTCCGTAAGTTTTCGGGTACTGTTGGATCGAGTGAGGGTAACCCTTGCGTTAAGGTGCTAAACTGGGGCAAGGCAAATTACGGTTACATTGGACAGGATTTGAAGATTTTGGATTGGGTGCGGCTGTTGGAGGGTATACCAACATTGGACATGTGGAAGTCTTTCAAGCAACAGTTGATTAGGATTCAGGAAACTTCGGGCAGCACGGTGGCACAGTGGGTTTGCCCTGCAGCCTCACCGCGCCGAGGTCCCAGGTTCATCCCGGCTCTGGATCACTGTCCGTGTGGAGTTTGCACATTCTCCCCGTGTTTGCATGGGTTTCGCCCCCACAACCCAAAGATGTGCAGGCTAGGTGGATTGGCCACGCTAAATTGGCCCTTAATTGGAAAAAATGAATTGGGTACTCCTAAATTTATTTTTTAAAACATTTTTTTTCCTGAGAGAATGAAGGATAAGTATGGGACATTTAGGGAGCCTCGGCTAACAGGGGATATTGTGAACCTTGTCAAAAAGAAAAAGGAGGCTTTTGTATAGCCCAGAGGGTGGGGAAACTCGAAACCCTTGAGGAGTATAAAGAAAGTAAGAAGGTACTTAAGTGGGAAATTAGGAGGGTCATGAAACGTGCTTAGCAAGTAGGATTAAGGTGAATCCCAAAGCTTTTTATTCATATGTAAAAAGCAAGATGGTGGCCAGGGAAAGGATTGGACCACTTAAGGACAGTGGGGGGAATCTATGTGTTGAGCCAGAGGAAAAGGGCGAGGTGTTAAATGAGTACTTTGCATCAGTGTTCACCAAAGAAAAGGACTTTGTGGAAGATGATTCTTAGGTAGGGTGTGTGGACAATGGATACATTAAGGGCTTTCAAAACGCATCTCGACAAATACATGGACAGGATGGATATGGAGGGATATGGCACAATTAAGTGCTGAGGGTTTTGGCCAAAGGTGGCATCATGACTGGTACAGACTTGGAGGGCCGAAAGGCCTGTTCCTGTGCTGTATTGTTCTTTGTACCCACTGGCTCAGGGTCTGCACATGTTTGTGGTTGTCTGTTTTCAACGTCCCTTCCTCCTTTTCGCTACAAAGTTGCTATCTTTTACTTATGGCCTTTCTTGTGGTCCACCACGGTAGGTTGTGTCTAAACACCTGTGGTTTCCATACTTTTTATAGTAACTTGAGTCCAAATATTTCTTCACTTGACCACATTTTTCACCATGCAATTTGGTTCGACTACATTCCCCACTGCGATGCTCGTTGGTGCTAATATGAAAAAGACTAATTTAGGGAACGTGCCCATGAAACTATCCCTGCTGAGAGTCAGGGGAAAAAAAGGGAAGTAAAAGGAAAGCAAACAATTTTTCTGGCTGCACATTTGTCCTGGAATCAAGAAGCTCAAAATAGATGGATTTAGATTCTGCCGGTTCATTTAAGTTCATGCGTTTCAAACATGCGTTTGAAATGCTGGCAGTATTCCACCCCACGCCACCCTTCTGCTGATACATTTGGGCTAATTGCACCCTTTTCACAGTTGTTGGACTTTTAAACCAAAGAAAATATTTTAAATCAATTTAAAGAAGTGGGTGAATGCAATACTTTGAACCAGACTTTCAGGCTCATGTGAACACAGGAGCAGGAGTGGGACATTCAGCCCTTCGAGCCTGCTCTGCCATTCAATAAGATCATGGTTGATCCGGTTGTGGTCTCTGTTTTGTTCTTTGTATTGTTCTACAGGATGGTGAAGGTTGTAGTGTTGACATTGAACAGCAAGCAGTGTTTAATAAACAAAGCTAATTTATTACACAACTGATTCAAATATTTTCTAAGGAATTAGATAAGTAAAGAATACACTGCACTTCTACAATACTAACCTATGCTATTAGCTAAACTATCTCACATCTACTCAGTCTGGCTCCCTTCCACTCTCTCTCACTCTCTTCCAGAAGTCAAGGAGGCATGTGATATTTATATGGTTGTTCTATAGCACCAGCCAGTGACTAGAGTAGTAACATTACATTAACCCTTTATGTTCCTTACAATATCCACATATTGTGATAGTCTCAACTCTACTTTGCCATCTGCCCCTCTTAACGCTTGACTCCCTTATCTATTTATAAAGGCAGAGAGAACATTTGCAAAAGGCTGAAAACAGGCTTGACTTTCATGCTCAATTTATACAAAGTTACGGACAGAGCTTTGTTATATTTGGTCTGATCTTGCCTGGACTGCCTCATAGTAAAATTGATCATCTTTCCCATTTTCTTACTGGATTGATAGCCAGAGGATGGGCTTGGTGTCCAATTAAAGGTGGTGGTTAGGTTACTGACGTTGGAGAGAAATTCAGAGGCCTTCGACCTTGAAAGCAACAGCAGGTAAGTGAAGCAAAAATTCTTTAAAATCAACCCTGTAGTTGCGGCAGGTAGGAATCATGGCGGGGTGTTAGTGGGATATAGTGTCCATGCTCCTAGCCAGTCCCCCACTTAGTCGGTGAACCTGGAGTCGATCAGAGCGTCCTGTGTCCGTTGGCCCTGGCGCACATGTCATGCGGCCTCCCGTACATGCGTGGGCCCCATATCCTGCCCATCCTCGCCCTCCCCCGCATCCTCACGGCGCTGAAGACCCAGGTTCAATCCTGGCCCCGGGTCACTGGCCGTGTGGAGTTTGCACATTCTCCCCATGTCTGCATGGGTCCCACCCCCACAACCCAAAAAGAAGTGCAGGGTAGGTAACTGGCCATGCTAAATTGCCCCTTAATTGGAAGAAAAGAATTGGATACTCTAAATTTATATATTTTTTTAATAACCCTTTAGAGCCAGGTCACCACCTCCGCCACCCCAGGGAATTGATGGGACCGTGTGATGGAATGACCAGCTCGGATGCAGGGAACACCCAGATGGACGGTGGAAAGTGCTACCATGGCAGGCGTCAGACATTGTCAAATGATGCGAAGCACCAAAGCTCATCACAGAGCGGGTTGTCATCACCCTCCATCTCATGGATCATACCCACTGTTACTGCCAACCTAGGGCCAGCACCCTGTAGTGCGGCAGGTAGGAATCACGGAGGGGTGTTGGTGGGATGTGGTGTCCGTGCTCCTAGCCAGTCCCCCCTTAGTCGGTAAACTTGGAGGCGATCAGAGCGTCCTGTGTCCATTGGCCCTGAGGCACACGTCATGCAGCCTCCCGTACATGCGTGAGCCCCATGTCCTGCCCTTCCTCGCTATCCCCCGCATCCTCCTCGTCAGGCGAGGACTGGCGTTCATCCTCCTCGTCCAGCACATCGCTCCTCTGCTGCGCGATGTTGTGGAGGACGCAGCAGGCCCCATGATGAGGGCGATCCTCCCAGCGTCATACTGGAGGACTGTTCCAGAGCAATCAAGGCACCTGAACCGCATCTTCAGGATGCCTAAGCACTGCTCGATCACGCCCGTGGGTTGCTGCATGGGCGTCGTTGTAGCGGGTTGCCGCATTTCATGGTCACATACCAACTGCACTTTCATCAAGTGGAACCCCTTTCGGTTCATGTAGAGCAGCCGGTCATCTGCAGGTTCTCGTAAGGCGACATTCATCCCATCGATCATCCCCTGGACCCACGGCATCTTGGCGATGGCGGCAAACCCCGCTGCCCGGGCAGCCTGGTGGGCTCGATCCACATTGAAATGGATCTATTGTTCCGACTGGGCATATTAGGCCTCCGTGGCAGCACAGATGCACCTGTGCACCAAGCTCTGTGAAACCCTGGACAGGTCCCCACTCGGCGCCTGGAAGGATACTGTTGTGTAAACGTTCAGGACGGCCACCAGAAGGGGGTGTCCTCCCCATTCCCCCGCTGCGCCAGGAATGCAATGTTCTGGCAGATCTGCGTACAGTCCCCCTGCTCAGCTGGAGTTTCAACGACATGCCCGGTCCGGCAGGTCCTCGATTGACAGGCTCCGCCGGTAAATGCAAGGTCTCTTGTGGCACCCCCTTTGCACCTCCTCCTCCGCTTCAACCTGTTAAACGGCCGGCTCTCCGTCCTCAGCAACTGCCTCTTGTTCCTCTGGGGCAGGCTGCACTGCTGTAGCTTCCTCCTCCTCTAGCAGCTCCAGCCTCAGTGCATCAGGTCTGCAGCAACTAGCAGGAAGGCCACCATTCACGATAGAGGAGCAGGAGATAAAAGATGCGATTGGAAGGATGCAGTCGGGAAGGCGGCAGGGCCGGATGGGTTTCCGGTGGAATATTATAAAAAATTTAAAGATAAGCTGGCACCCCTGATGGTGGGGATGTTTAAGGAGGCGATAGGGAAGGGGGTGTTATCACAAACTGGGGCAGGCATCGATCTCCCTGTTGCTTAAAAAAGATAAAGATCCAACGGAGTGTGGGTTGTAGAGGCCCATATCACTTTTAAACGTGGACACAAAAGTATTGGCGAAGGTACTGGCAGGTAGGCTGGAGGAGTGCCTCCTGAAGGTGATAAGTGAAGATCAGACGGGGCTTGTGAGAGGGAGGCAGCACTTTTCGAACGTTAGGAGGGTATAGAACGTGGTTATGTCACCGGCGGAGGGGACGGAAACAGAGATGGTTGTGGCATTGGACGCTGAGAAAGCGTTTGACCGGGTAGAATGGGGGTACTTGATGGCAGTTCTGGAGCAGTTTGGGATTGGACCAAAATTTGTGGACTGGGTAAAGCTACTTAGGCTATAAGGAGCTGAGGGCGAGTGTCCGCACAAATAACATCAGCTCGAGATACTTTTCTCTCCACCATGGGACTAGGCAGGGATGTCCAATGTCCCCCCTGCTGTTTGCACTCGCGATTCAGCCATTGGCCATCGCGTTAAGAAGTTTGGGGGTATGGAAAGGGATAATGCGGGGGGGGGTGTAGAGCATAGGGTGTCCCTATATGCCAATGACTTGTTATACGTGTTGCAACCGAGTGTGTCAATAGGGGGAATATTAGAGCTGCTTCGGGTGTTTGGATCTTTCTCGGGGTACAAATTAAATCTAGACGAGTGAGAATTGTGTGGTGTCTCTGCCGGGAGTAGGGGGGCTGCCATTCTGTAGGGCATGGACTCACTTTAGATACATGGGGGTGCAGGTTACTCGGGTGTGGGGGGGGGGGTGCTCTGTTGGTTTTTAAAAACATTTTGAGTACCCAATTTATTTTTCCAATTAAGGGGCAATTTAGCGAGTTCAATCCACCTACCTTGCACATCTTTGGGTTGTGGGGGCAAAACCCACGCAAACACGGGGAGAATGTACAAACTCCACACGGACAGTGACCCAGAGTTGGGATCGAACCTGGGACCTCGGCGCCGTGAGACTGCAGTGCTACCACTGCGCCACCGTGCTGCCCTGTCTGTAGGTACAACATGTCTAGTTTGGTGGGGAGAGTGAAAGCTGATCTGGCAAGGTGGGATGGTCTCCCTCTGTCACTGGCGGGTCGGGTGCAGGCATTTAAAATGAACGTGTTGCCGCAATTTCTGTTTATTTTCCAAAGCCAAAAGCATTTTTTAGAGAGATTGAAGGAATGATTACCTTGTTCATATGGGGAAGGTGGCCAGAGTTAGAAAGGTGCTGCTACAGAGGGGAGGCAGGCAGGGGGTTTGAGTCTTCCGAGCCTGATGTATTATTACTGGGCGGCAAATGTGGAGAAAGTGCAGAGCTGAGTCAGAGGGGTTGATTCCCAGTGGGTAAGAATGGAGGAGAGTTTGTGTAGGGGGTCGGGTTTGAAGGCGCGAGCAACAGCGCCGCTCCCGATAGCCCCAGGGAAATACTCAGGGAGTCCGGTAATAATAGCTTCATTGAGAATTTGGAGGCAGTTTCGACAACACTTCGGGATGGGGGCAGGGTCAAGGGAAATGCTGATTCGGGGGAACCACAGATTTGACCCAGGGAAGTGGGACGGAAGTTTGCGGAAATGGGAGGAGAAGGGGATTAAGACACTAAAAGATTTGTTTCTTGGGGGTCGGTTTGCAGGATTGAAGGAGCTGGAAGCGAAGTATGGGCTGGAGCAGGGGGAAATGTTTAGATACATGCAGGTTTGAGATTTTGCCAGGAAGGAGAAACAGAGTTTCCTGGTGGAGCCGGCCTCCCCATTGCTGGAGGAGGTGTTGACGACAGGGGGACTGAAGGGGGTAATGTCGGTGGTTAAAGGGGCTATTTTGGAACAGGAGAAGGCACAAGTGGAAGGGATCAAAGCAAAGTGTGAGGAAGAGTTGGGCGAGAGTATGGAGGAGGGGTTCTGATGTGAGGTGCTTCGGAAAGTGAAGGCCTCCACCTCATGCGCAAGGTTGGGGCTGATACAGCTGAAGGTGGTATATAGAGCAGTATTTTTCAAACTTTTTTTCCACAGACCCATTTTTACCAACCGGCCAACCTTCACGACCCAACCCGGCCGACCTTCGCGACCTACGCCGGCCAACCTTCGCGACCTACGCCGGCCAACCTTTGCGGCCCACGCCAGCCGACCTACACGACCCACCATTTTTTCTTACCTTGTTTGTTGCTGACAAAAATGGAGGAAATGGTTTTGGGTCCCTTTGGCCCCAATGGTCCCTTTGTCCCTTTGACCCCCCCGAACTTGAAAAAAGAAAGCTGCGGCCACATTTTAAAAAATCATAGTTTTGCGCATGCGCACCGATGATCATGCACGCATGCACAGTGCGGCCGCATTTTAAAAATCTATTCTTGGCCATTTTGAAGGCCGCTCGCAGCCAGCATTCTTAAAAGCTGGCTGCTGCGGCTGTTGCCCGTGGATTTGCACGATCGGGAGCGCCGCGACGCACGGCTCCACGACCTTCCCGAAATCCGCCCGCAACCCACCCACGGGTCGTACCCCTGAGTTTGACAATGCCTAATATAGAGCACACCTCACAAGGGCGAGGATGAGCCGGCTCTTTCAGGGGGTGGAAGCTGTGTGTGAACGTTGCGGGGGGGCTCATGCAAATCACATTCATATGTTTTGGTCCTGTCCAAAGCTGGAGGATTACTGGAAGGAGGTTTTTAGGATAATCTCTAAAGTGGTGCACGTGAAACTGGACCCGGGCCCTCAGGAGGCCATAATCGGGGCGTTGGACCAGCCAGGGTTGGAAACGGGTGCGGAGGCAGATGTTGTAGCCTGCGCCTCGTTGATCGTGTGATGCATTATCAATTATGACGAGACGAGAATAGAGAGTAATTGAGGCTTTATTACACAGAGATGTGTGGCCTCCTACAGCTGCTGCCAAAATTGCTGCAGTGTTGAGAGCACACACATTTATACTCCGTCTACTGAGTGGAGCCAGCAGGCAGGGATCTACCCCCATACCTGTAGTACAGGGGCCTTACCGTAATACCCTCGTATGCAGTGCAGTATATACAATATAAAACAACAGTGGTGACTACCACATTCACCCTGTTAAAAATGAGTCCAGCGGAGGGGGTGGAAAACTATTTACATACAGGTTGTCATTAAAATTTCAGAGAAGGTTACAAATTTAGACGGTCGGGCGCCTTGCTCCGTCGTTGAGAGCGCCGCAGTGCTGGTGGCGAGTCAGACGTCGGCTCGGTCGTCGGTGACTCCGGGAGCGTGTCGACATCCTCTTCATTCCCGGGTGAGACAAAGGGGAGGACGGATTGTCCTGGAGTGGGGGCTCTGGTGGGTGCGCTGGGGGAAGGGAGGGAGGGTGGCGCCGGGGCAGGGGGGGGGGACCCAGCTAATGCCAGGTCCCTGTTAAGTAATGGGTTAAGAGACATTGCAATTAGTTGTCTCATTTATGTTAAGTATCCATTAATTGACACTGATATATAAAGGGGCTTCAGGTGGCCTCTGTCAGGTGATGTATAGTTAGAGTTTTGTGCAAAGGCTGTTGGAATGAAATAAATGTGTGTTTGTGAAAAAGGAACGGAACTTTAGACTCTCCATATCACAGCAGCTAAAACGTCTAACAATTGTTAGCAGAGGATGGTTGCTGTGTAAATGTGAAGGGTTGAAAGACACAACTTTTCCAGATCAAACCAAGGAGTGAGTGAGGAAAAAAAAGGGATATATGGCTGAACCGAGGATAAAGATGGCTGGAAATGACTATCCTCCCTTATTTTCTGAAAGGGAATCGTACGATCAATGGAGAAGTGCAGTAGTTATGTGGACTAAGGTAACTGCTTTGGGAAAGAGAAAACAAGGTATGGCATTGGCTCTTTCTCTACCATATGGCAGTAAAATCCAAAACAAAGTGTTTTCTCAGCTGGAATTGGAAGAGTTAGACTCAGAAGAAGGTCTGGAGACTTTATTACATTATATGGATAAGATTTATAAGAAAGATGACTTGTTAAGTGCGTATGAAGCATGGTCGGATTTTGATAAGTTCCGGTAAATGGAACTTATCAAACTTATTCCGTGCCTTAATGAAGTGATAAAAGCGGGTGACAGAGATCGTTGTGCAGGGTCCAGAGTCGGTCCACATGCGCTGGCACATGTACCTCGGGATAGGGCATCGGGGGGGCTCGTTGAGCTTACCGGGGCGATACAAAATCTTGTAATTAAAGGTGGAGAGCTCGATCCTCCACCGCAAGATCTTATCATTTTTGATCTTACCCCGCTGTGTGTTGTTAAACATGAAGACAACCGACCGTTGGTCTGTGAGGAGAGTGAATCTCCTGCCGGCCAGGTAATGTCTCCAGTGTCGCACAGCTTCAACGATAGCTTGGGCCTCCTTTTTGACGGAGAAGTGCTGAATTTCGGAGGCATGGAGGGTGCGGGAAAAGAATGCCATGCCTGGTTGAGGGTGGCAGCCAGAGCGACGTCTGATGCATCGCTCTCGACTTGGAAGGGGAGCGTCTCATCGACCGCGTGCATCGCAGCCTTGGCGATGTCGGCCTTGATACGGTTGAATGCCTGGTGAGCCTCGGCCGTCAGTGGGAAACCGCTGGAGTGGGTGAGTGGCGGGCCTTGTCCGCATAGTTAGATAGTCACTGGGTGCAGTATGTAAAGAATCCTGTGGCAGTCACCACTGTTGTATTATATTGTATATATGGGTATTACGGTAAGGCCCGTGTACTACAGGTACGGGGGTAGATCCCTGCCTGCTGGCTCGGCCCGGGAGGTGGAGTATAAATGTGTGTGCTCTCTGAACAGCAGCCATTTTGTAAGCTGCTGTAGGAGGCCACACATCTCTGTGTAATAAAGCCTCGATTACATTCCACTCTCGTCTCGTCGTAATTGATAGCGCATCAATTTATTACACAGAGCTTTTTCAGAGATGGACCCCCGCATCAAGCTGGATCACCTGCAGCTGCGTCCTCAAGCAGACAATGCCAAAAAGGACTTCCAACATTGGCTAGCTTGCTTTGAAGCATACATCGGGTCTGCACCAGACCCAATCTCAGAAGCACAGCAGCTCCAGATTCTGTACATGCGGCTGAGCTCCAACGTTTTTCCCCTCGTCCAGGACCGCCTACCTACGCAGAGGCCATGACGCTACTGAAGGAGAATTACGCTCAGCAGACCAACAAGATCTACGCCAGGCACCTTCTATCCACGCGGCACTTCCCGGTGAGTCTGTGGAAGTTTTCTGGCGTGCCTTGCTAGCCCTGTTGAGAGGCTGTGACTGCCAGGCCGTTTCGGCCACTGAACATTCAAACCTGCTACTGAGAGACGCGTTCGTTACGGGCATAGGGTCTGACTACATCTGCCAGCACCTCTTAGAAGGGGCCACGCTTGACCTTGCGGTGACCAAGAAACTAGTGCTCCCGCTCACGGTCGCCTCTCGCAACGTACAGGCTTATGCCCCCGACCGCACGGCCCACCCCCCTGTGCATCGTGGACCCCGCCAGCGGCCACCCCATCGTGGACCCCATCAGCGACCGCCCTCAGCCAACCCCACGCCTGCACCGCACGGCAGCCAACCAACCCCGGGGGACCCAAGTGCTACTTCTGCGGACAGACAAAACAACCCCGGCAGCGCTGCCCGGCGCGGAGCGCGCTCTGCAAGGCCTGTGGCACGAAGGGACATTTCGCTGCAGTGTGCCAGGCCCGCTCAATCGCCACTATTGTCCCGGCACCCCCCACCGCCATCTTCCTCTCCTCAGACCACGTGCGGCTCGTAGGCACCGCCATCTTGCTCGACTCACAACACGTGTGACCCGTGGGTGCCGCCATCTTGCTTGCCTCAGAACCAATGGGCACAGCCATCTTGCCTGCCCCAGGACACGTGCGGCCCGAGGGTGCCGCCATCTTGCCTGCCCCAGGACACGTGAGGCCCATGGGCGCCGTCATCTTCCCCGCCTCAGGCCCCCTGCCCGTCGGGCACCTCATCGGGCCGCTCATCGCCTGCAACCGCCGACGACAAGCCGTGTCTCGCCTCAGTCACGATCGACCAGTCTCGACCGCACAACCTCGCAACCACTTCGACAAAGGTGAAGGTCGACGGGCACGAGAAATCCTGCTTTCTGGACTCCGGGAGCACTGAGAGCTTCATTCACCCCGATACGGTAAGGTGCTGCTCCCTCGCGGTACACCCCGCTAACTAAAGAATCTCCCTGGCTTCCGGATCCTACTCCGTGGCGATCCGGGGGTACTGCATTGCCACCCTCACCGTCCAGGGCATAGAATTCAGCGGCTTCCGGCTCTACGTCCTCCCCAACCTCTGCGCTGCCTTGCTACTCGGCCTGGACTTCCAGTGCAACCTCCAGAGCCTAACCCTGAAATTTGGCAGGCCCCTACCACCCCTTTACTGTATGCGGCCTCTCGAGGGTAGCATGGTGGCGCAGTGGGTTAGCCCTGCAGCCTCACAGCGCTGAGGTCC
Organism: Scyliorhinus torazame; assembly: GCF_047496885.1. Classification (NCBI taxonomy): domain Eukaryota; kingdom Metazoa; phylum Chordata; class Chondrichthyes; order Carcharhiniformes; family Scyliorhinidae; genus Scyliorhinus; species Scyliorhinus torazame. Next base: position 61,952,405 of record NC_092724.1, on the reverse strand, counting down.
CAGGTTCAATCCCGGCTCTGGGTCACTGCCTGTGTGAAGTTGTGGGCAGCACGGTAGCATTGTGGATAGCACAAATGCTTCACAGCTCCAGGGTCCCAGGTTCGATTCCGGCTTGGGTCACTGTCTGTGCGGAGTCTGCACATCCTCCCTGTGTGTGCGTGGGTTTCCTCCGGGTGCTCCGGTTTCCTCCCACCGTCCAAAGATGTGCGGGTTAGGTGGATTGGCCATGATAAATTGCCCATAGTGTCCAAAATTGCCCATAGTGTTGGGTGGGGTTACTGGGTTATGGGGATAGGGTGGAGGTGTGGACCTTGGGTGGGGTGCTCTTTCCAAGAGCCGGTGCAGACTCGATGGGCCGAATGGCCTCCTTCTGCACTGTAAATTCTATGATTCTGTAAATTCTATGACCCTTAAGGTCGATCCGCTTTCTCTGTTTGCAAACCTCACCCCGGACTGCAAACCCGTCGCCACCAGGAGCAGACGGTACCCCGGTTGGCACTGCGGACTCTGATCCCGCATGATCCCTCCCCCTTCCCCATCTCCGCACCCCTGACCCCGTCGGTGCCCAGCACTGTGGTGGTCTCTGGCCCCATGCCCATCCCCATCACAGCGGTGCCGGGGTACCGTTGGCTGGTGCTGCCCATACCAGCGGTACACTCTGCGGCCCCCGTCCGGTACCCCCCTGTTGTGGATAATGTGGGTGTTGCCCTTGCGTGGGCCTTGTGATGCCCCGCCAATGGGTGGCGGCTGGCTGGGGGGGTGTGGTATGGCGAAGGGTGAGGTGCGTGGTGGTGGGATAGGGGAACCCATACAGCCGGTGGAACTCTGCAGAACCAAGGCCAAGGTGGGTGGTTTGTGAGTGCACAGCAAGTTGGCTGCCTTGCAGGCCACGGCAATGCCGGACTCTGTCTGGACACTGCCCCAGTCCCCTGGGGGTCACCCTGGTCCCATGTCCATCCTCCATCACCCGCTCCCCCAGCCCTCGCAGCCACTCCCGCCAGTGTCAGGACCGGCAGCCCACGGTCGCCCATCTGTGTGTCCTTCCTCTTCTCTCTCCCTCATCAGCCATGGCCTGTTTCCCGATATTAAAAAAAAAATTTGAAGTACCCAATTATTTGTTTTCGAATTAAGGGGCAATTTAGTATAGCCAATCCACCTAACATGCACATCTTTGGGTTGTGGGGGTGAAACCCATGCAGACACAGGGAGAATGTGCAAACTCCACATGGGCAGTGCTCCAGGGCCAGGTTTCAAACTTGCGTCCTGAGTGCCGTAGGCTGCAGTGCTAACCAATGTGCCACGTGTCGCCCTGTTTCACGATTTTTAAAAGCACGAGTGCACCTCGCTGTTGGGAATTCCCCCTGTAGCAGGCAAAGAATCATGGAAGCCCTGAAGAATACTGTGTCGGGCCTGTTAATTATATGCCAACCGTGTTTACTGTACCTGCGGAGTAGAACGCATTGACGCCGCTGTCGTGGCACTGGAGAATTGCGATTTACCGTGAAACCGGCACCCGCCATGGTTCCGATGTCAGAACCGATTCTGAGCCCAGTCGCATTTCCCGATTCTGCCGTCAGCCGGTGCATAATCCCACCCATAATATTCACCGCATACATTCAATGTGAGTCGTATAGCCTGACAGGTTCTATACAATTCCCCTCCCTGTCTGATGGATGGGTAGTCGAAGGTGCTCCTCTGCATAAAAGTTCCCACGAGGGACAGGTGGTACAGCATGGTCCAACTACTTGGAGCATTCCATGGTAACGTGGCCACACCCACCCCTCGCAACACCAGGTGCAGGTAGAACCTCAGCATGTCGTGACATTTAGTGTTTGCGTACCGAAGACCTATGCGCAGCTTGATGCAACAACATTCAAAGGTGGCCATCGGAGGGCAGCACGGTGGTGCAGTGGTTAGCACTGGGACTATGGCACTGAGGATCCAGGTTTGAATCCCGGCCCTGGGTCACTGTCCGTGTGGAGTTTGCACATTCTCCCCGAGTCTGCGTGGGTTTCACCCCCACAACCCAAGATGTGTTGGTTAGGTGGATTGGCCATGCTAAATTACCCGTTAATTGGAAAAAAAATAATTGGGTAATCTAAATTTTTTTTTAAAAAGGTGGCCATAGGGATTGGGGCGATGTCGAGCACCTTTCTTTCACCCATCAGTCTCCATTAACAGACTTTAATAGCCTATTTCTGTTCTTATGTCCTATACCCTGTCACTTAACTTCCTGATGTTACCTTTTGGTCATAGTTTTTCTGCCAACTTCTCGCCATTATAATTTCCAATTACCACATTTATTAGGAATTGCATTGCATTAACTAATAGAAACAAACCATTTGGTTCAACTGGTTCAGGACGTGTTTATGTTCCACTCTTGCCTCTTTCTACCCTATTTCATCTAATCCTATTAGACGAGATTGGGCGTTTTCAGACTAGTATGGCCATGGGCATCTAATCCTATTAGCATAACCTTCTCATGCTTTTTGAATTCTGTATTCATTCTGACATTCGGAATTCTTCCTCAGTGTACCCGAACAGGCGCCGCAGTGTGGCGACAAGGGGATTTTCACAGTAACTTCATTGCAGTGTTAATGCAAGCCTACTTGTAACACTAATAAAGATTATTATTAGTTATCTTTATTAGTAATAATAATCTTTATTAGTGCCACAAGTAGGCTTACATTAACACGACTACGAAGTTACTGTTAAAATTCTCTAGTTTCCACACTCCAGTGCCTATTTGGGTACACTGAGGGAGAATTCAGAATGTCCAATTCACCTAACAAGTACATCTTTCGGGACCTGTGGGAGGAAACTGGAGCACCCGGTGGAAACCCACGCAGACATGGGGAGAACGTGCAGACTCTGCACAGACAGTGACCCAAGCCGGGAATTGAACCTGGGTCCTTGGTGCTGTGAAGCCACAGTGCTAATCACTGTGCTACTATGCCACGCATTGTGGAGTCAGGGGCCAAGTAGCAACACAGATAGGAAGTTGGCCACAAACCAGTATTGAGTGGAGAAGGGTGAAAGGTAGTTACTCAAAAGGTGGGAGATGTTATGTTCCACATCGATCAGTGCTGTGACCACTGTTATTCGCTATTTCCATAAGTGATATGGACGTTCAAGATTATTTTTAAATACTGTATATGGATTCCACTTAACATCTGCATTTTGTCCGTTTACAAAACATTCCGATTACTGAACACAAGGCAGACATCCCGAGTGCAAACACGTGTGTAATGTTATAATGTAAATGTAAAGTCACCATAGGCCATAGATGACCATAGGCTGCTTTCCCCTTTGAGGGGGCAACTGACTGGTCGTGTTTTAACCTGAGGATCACCACGCCTCAGGCGAGGGGCAAGGTTGAGAAGGCGGGGCCTTCATGAATAACCTCAGCTGGTACGGGAATTGAACCCGTACAGAGCTAACCCGGCACAGCCGCACTGTAATTATTGCACTGTTATTATTATTTTCTTTGTATACTTAACGAGTTTCCTTTTAAATGCATCCTTGATATTTTCCCTAACCACTTGATGTGGTAGCAAGTTCCATATTCTAACCACTATCTATTACAGGCATTGTCAAACTCGGGGGCGCGACCCGCGGGTGGGTCGCGGACGGTTGTTGGTGGGGTCACGGAGCCGTCCATCGCGTCGCTCCCAATCGCGCAAATCCGAGAGCAACAGCAGCAGCAGCTGGCTTTTAATAATGCCAGCTGCGAGCAGCCTTCAAAATGGCCAGGATCAGATTTTAAAAATTCAGCCGCACTGCGCACGCGGGCCCGATCATCGGTGCGCATGCGGAAAACTATGCGCATGTGCACCGATGATCGGGTACGCATGCGCAGTGCGGCCGCATTTGTTTTTATATGGTAGCAGCCTTTTTTTTCAAGTTCTGTGGGCCAAAGGGACCATTGGGGCCAAAGGGACCCAAAACCATTTCCTCCATTTTTGTCAGCAACAAACAAGGTGAGAGAAACTGGTGGGTGGCGCATTCGGAAGGCGTGGGTCGTGAAGGTCTGCCGGCTTGGGCCGCGAAGATCGGCCGGTTGGCAAAAATGTGACCTGGAAAAAAAGTTTGAAAAACACTGATCTAATACCAGCAAAATCAGCTAGGATAGTGCCCATGTTGGGGCTGGTTAGCGTTTTGAATTGATGGCTTGTGTGTGGTTCAGGATAATGCCAACAGTACAGGTTTGCTCTTCCCTTGCAGCAGAGATAGACTTGGGACCTCGCATACCTCCCCTCCCTGAAGGTGGAAGGCCATGGCAAACCATCACTGACAAATACCGCCAAGAAACTGGTTCAAGATGAAGCATCAGCAATGAGCCAAGGACCTGCCTTTGGGCATAGCACACGCCAATGAAATTTCCTATGTAAACCTGCCATGCTTTAATTACATAATATGGACACTGAATAACTTTGCTTCCAGTATGTGAGCAAGCACTCTCCAGAAACGCATTCTATATTTTCATAAAATCGTACAGCAAATTTCCAGATGTTTTCGTGATCTCAGGATGTCTCAAAGCATTTTACAGCCAATCAAGGACTTTTGAATTATATTCACTGCTGCAGTGTAGGAAACGCCGCAGTCAGTTTGTGCACATCTAGGTCCAATAAATAGAACAGTGAATGACCAGTTATTCTGCTTTTTAGTGATGTTTCCTATTTTTGTGAGGGCCACGAAGAATCCAGCACGAGTTTCAAGGATACAAAGAAATAACATTTATTTACAATACCATATATATACAACAGCAGCAGCAACTTCGCTTGCTGCTTATTCCTTCCTGCTGGTTCCAAACTGGCCAGCTTTATTTATACAGGGAGTCTGCTAATGATTTCTCCACCCCCCCTCATTGGGGAAGCTCATACTCCCACAGGATTGTGGGATTGTCATTAGTCCCCAGCCAATGGTAAGCAGGCGAGTTATAACATCCCTCCCGCCCCAAAATCCAAGGAATCCACCGAAGACCCTGGCGAAGGAGGGCATCGGACTCTTTTTGCCGCTGGCCGGACACCATTTGCACGAGACGCTGGATTGGGCGGCGTGTAACGAGACGGAGACCGGCGCTTCCGCGATGAAGGGCGTAACGGTTGTACATCCACGGCCCAGGGCCCGAGGATTCCCCCTCTGATGCGTCCTGTGTCTCCATCTCGGAGTCAGAGTCTGCTGCCTGTCATCTTGGCGTCTCTATTTCCACGGGGTTCTGTAACGACCTGCGCAGGCTTTGAGTGAGGCACCAGAGGAAGATTGTGAGGACTACTTTCCATTGTCTCTGGTCTCTGTGGCTGTAGAAATGAGCTCCGGGGGTGGTCTTTGGAAGGGATAATCTTCTGGACCGAACGTGGTCTACATGTTTGCGCTGGAGACGACCCTGGGCTTGCACCTGGTAAGATATAGGGCCCGTTTGGCGAAAGATTACGCCCAGGGACCCACTGGGCACCACCAGCAAAATTGCGAACGAACACTGGGTCACCGGGCGCAAACTGCCAAATCGGCCGATGCCGAGAAAAACCCTGGGCAAAATTCTCCCCCAACGGCGCGATGTCCGCCGACTGGTGCCCAAATCGGCGTCAATCAGACGGGCATCGCGCCGCCCCAAAGGTGCGGAATGCTCCGCATCTTTGGGTGCCGAGCCCCAACATTGAGGGGCTAGGCCGACGCCGGTGGGATTTCCGCCCCGCCAGCTGGCGGAAATGGCGTTTGTTGCCCCGCCAGCTGGCGGAAATGGCGTTTGTTGCCCCGCCAGCTGGCGCGGAAATGCGGCGTATGCGCGGGAGCGTCAGCGGCCGCTGACAGTTTCCCGCGCATGCGCAGTGGGGAGAGTCACTTCCGCCTCCGCCATGGTGGAGGCTGTGGCGGAGGCGGAAGGGAAAGAGTGCACCCACGGCACAGGCCCGCCCACGGATCGGTGGGCCCCGATCGCGGGCCAGGCCACCGTGGGGGCACCCCCCGGGGTCAGATCGCCCCGCGCCCCCCCCCCAGGACCCCGGAGCCCGCCCACGCCGCCTGGTCCAGCCGGTAAATACCAGGTTTAATTTACGCCAGCGGGACAGGCAATTTCTGGGCGGGACTTCGGCCCATCCGGGCCGGAGAATTGAGCGGGGGGTCCCGCCAACCGGCGCGGCCCGATTCCCGCCCCCGCCCAATGTCCGGTACCGGAGACTTCGGCGGGGGCGGGAATCACGGCGGCCAACGGCCATTCTCCGACCCGGCGGGGGGTCGGAGAATGACGTCCCCTGTCTCTGCCGTTCTTGTGTGCGGCGTACTTTTGCGCCAATATCCGGGAAAACCATACTAAGGCGGGTGTGAAGTCTCCGGCCCATTAGGAGTTCTGCGGAAACTACCCCGGTCACCGCATGGGGGGGTAATCCTATACGGAAAGAAAAAGCGAGCCAGTCTCGTGTCCATTGACCCGGAAGACTGCTTCTTTAGGGCTCGTTGGAAAGGAACATGGATACTTGAAAAGGGCCGGCGAAATCCGCATGCAAGCGCGCCCAAGGCCGCCCTGGCCATTCCCAGTGATGTAACCGACACACAGGCCAGGTTGGCCACCTATACGGGGTAACCATTGGACATTGCAGGAACGACGATGACCCCTGTTGTTTATGGACGCCAGGAGAGGCGTTTCCCACTTATCGTGGTGCGCGGCCATGGGCCCAGCCTGTTGGGTCGGGACTGGTTATGCTATTTGCAGTTGCAGTGGCAGCACATCCTCCAGTTTCTGGAGGGTTGACTGAGGTGGTAGGAGGATACCCAGATGTATTCCAGCCCGGTTTGGGGAAAATAAAAGGGGCCATAGCCCGTATCCAAGTCGAACCAGGAGCCACGCCACGCTATTTCCGGGCACACCCGGTGCCTTACGCCTTGCTCGAGAAGGTAGAAGGGGAGCTCATTCGTTTGGAGACTTTGGGTATTATCTGGCCCGTCCGTTTCGCTGACAGGGCAGCTCCAATTATACCTGTAATGAAGCCAGATGCCACAGTTCGCTTGTGCGGCGACTATAAACTTACAGTGAATACGGCTTCCCGACGCGACCGATATCCAATGCCTCGCATAGAGGATCTCAATGCGAAGCTTGCAGGCGGACTCTCGTTCACAAAATTAGATATGCGTCACGCCTACCTACAGTTGGAGCTGGACCCTGCCTCCCGACCATATGTAACGATTAATACACACCGGGGCCTGTATGGATATACACGTTTGCCCTTTGGAGTATCCTCACTGACCACTGCCAGGCCCTCCTTCTCGATCTGCGCGTATTTTTTTTCCGCTGCAGTCAATGTGCGTGAGGCGAAAGCTATCGGCCGCTCGGCCCCGTTCTCCATCTTGTGAGACAGGACAGTCCCAATACCATACGGGGATGCATCACATGTGATGAGCAAAGGCTTTCCAGGATCATAGTGGGTTAGTAACCCAGACGACGACAATTGTTGTTTTACCCGCCGGAAAGCGGTTTCTTGTGGCTGACCCCAAACCCAGGTGTGATTTTTCTTTAGCAGAAGGTGCAACGGGGCCAGCGTAGTTGCCAGATTGGGGAGGAACTTCCCGTAATAGTTTACGAGGCCGAGAAAAGAACGAAGATGCGAAGTGTCAGTCGGGGCGGGGGCCTGTTGAATCGCGCGCACATTCTCTGCGACGGGGTGCAAACCTTTGCTGTCCACCCGATAACCGAGGTAGAATACTTCCTTCGCCTGAAAGACGCACTTTGTGCGATGTAAACAGACTCCAGCCTCCGAAAAGGGTCGAAGGACAGCCTCCAGATTTTCCAAATGTTCCTGCTCCGACGTCCCTGTGATCAAAACGTCATCTAAGTAAACAGCGACACACGGTAAACCTCTCAAAATGCCCTCCATAACGCGTTGAAAAATAGCGCAGGCAGAGGCTATTCCAAAGGGCAAACGTGTATATTCATACAGGCCCCGGTGTGTATTAATCGTTACATATGGTCGGGAGGCAGGGTCCAGCTCCAACTGTAGGTAGGCGTGACTCATATCTAATTTTGTGAACGAGAGTCCGCCTGCAAGCTTCGCGTAGAGATCCTCTATGTGAGGCATTGGATATCGGTCGAGTCAGGAAGCCGTATTCATTGTAAGTTTATAGTCGCCGCACAAGCGAACTGTGGTATTTGGCTTCATTACAGGTACAATTGGTGCTGCCCAGTCAGCGAAACGGACGGGCCTGATAATACCCAAAGTCTCCAAACGAGTGAGCTCCCCTTCTACCTTCTCGAGCAAGGTACCGGGTGCTCCCGGAAATAACGCAACGTGGCTCCTGGTTCGACTTGGATACGGGCTACGGCTTTTATTTTCCCCAAACCGGGCTGGAATACATCTGGGTATCGTCCAAGCACCTCAGTCAACCCTCCAGAAACTGTTTGGAAGATGTGCTGCCACTGCAACCGCAAATGGCGCAAACAGTCCCGACCCAACAGGCTGGGCCCATGGCCACGCACCAAGATAAGTGGGAAACGCCTCTCCTGGGGTCCATAAACAACAGGGGTCATCGTCGTTCCTGCAATGTCCAATGTTTCACCCGTATAGGTGGCCAACCTGGCCTGTGTGTCGGTTAATGTAAGGGTCTGTATACCCTGCTTGATGCGGTCCAATGTCCTCTGGGCAATCACGGAGACCGCTGCGCCAGTGTCCAACTCCATCTCGAGCGGGTGACCATTGACCCGTACTGTCACCTTAATGGGGGCCACACGGGGAGCTGCCACACAATACACCTGCAGGCAGTCGTTCTCTGTCTCCACGTCCTCAGGAGTAGTCGCCGCAGGTTCATCCACATGGAAGGTATGGCTTCTGCGCTGGTCCCAGTTTCGGTCGGAACGACAGCGCCTCTGGCGCCCCCAGGACCGGCGTCCGCGACGGGGTCGGCGCCTACAAGTCTGACACGGACATGGCTCCTCATCCATTGGTTCTGAAGAAGGCTTCCTTCGGGGAGGAATGTCCGACGGCCACTTGCGTCGATCCGGACGTCGCCTTGACCAAGCTACCGCAGGAGTGTGGGGGGACATTTTCGGACAGAAGGGGTTGCGCCCCAAGGCATGCACCTCTATTCCCTGTAGCTCCTGCACTCCTTGTTCTGCACTCTCTCGGGACAATACTATTTGAATGGCCTGTTGAAATGTCAATGTTGGCTCAGCTAACAACTTTCTCTGGGTGGCCGCATTGTTAATACCGCAAACCAAACGGTCGCGTAACATTTCTGACAAGGTCTCACCATAGTCACAGTACTCCGCAATCCTGCGTAGCCTGGATAGAAAGTCAGCAAGGGATTCTCCTGGGGTTCTCTCAGTGGTATCCCGAGCAGGGCAGCACAGTAGCATTGTGGATAGCACAATTGCTTCACAGCTCCAGGGTCCCAAGTTCAATTCCGGCTTGGGTCACTGTCTGTGCGGAGTCTGCACATCCTCCCCGTGTATGCGTGGGTTTCCTCCGGGTGCTCCGGTTTCCTCCCACAGTCCAAAGATGTGCAGGTAAGGTGGATTGGCCATGCTAAATTGCCCTTAGTGTCCAAAATTGCCCTTAGTGTTGGGTAGGGTTACTGGGCTATGGGGATAGGGTGGAGGTGTGGATCTTGGGTAGGGTGCTCTTTCCAAGAGCCGGTGCAGACTCGATGGGCCAAATGGCCTCCTTCTGCACTGTAAATTCTATGATAATTTATGGTATTAAACCGGTAACGTTGGACTATCGTGGACGGGGTTGGGTTAAAATGTTGCCCCACTAAATTCACAAGTTCATCAAACATTTTGGTGTCTGGCACAGCTGGGTACGAAAGGCTCCTAATCACCCCAAACGTATGCGGGCCGCAGGCGGTGAGCAATATGACCACCTGGCACTCGTTTTCGGTGGTATTGTTTGCCCAGAAATAGTAATGCATCCGTTGTGCGTACTGGTTCCAGCTTTCCAGCGCAGCATCAAAAACATCCAAACGTCCGTACAGAGGCATGGTGTAATAGAAAACAACTTCCAACCTGTATCCAACAAAAATCCAGGGAGGTGGCTTCAGCAGTGTAGATATCTTTAACCCTCGTCGCCAGTTTTGTGAGGGCCACGAAGAATCCAGCACGAGTTTCAAGGATACAAAGAAATAATTTTTATTTACAATAACACATACATACAACAGCAGCAACAACTTTGCTTGCTGCTTACGCCTTCCTGCTGGTTCCAAACTGGCCAGCTTTATTTATACAGGGAGTCTGCTAATGAGTTCTCCGTCCCCCTCATTGGGGAAGCTCATACTCCCACAGGATGTGGGATTGGCATTAGTCCCCAGCCAATGGTAAGCAGGCAGGTTATAACACCTCTGGTACAAATACTGTCTAAGGCACTAATGGAACGCAACTGTTCTTTAAAATAATAGTGTGCATGTGGCTTTATGAATTTTTTCATTTTAAAAATATTTTGTGAAATGTACCTTTCTGCATTCATTACAAGTTTTTAATTTTAAAAATTGGTTGTCCTATTGCCCCACCCATAACCTCTCAGCACATTATTTCTCCAAGGCCTCAGCTTCTTGAACATCAGCTTCCCCAAAATCTCTATAATTCTGTTTTCTTCTTTCATGTGGCTTTAGGCTAACAATGTGCAAGAAAAAGCCCATCAATGGAATTTAAAAACATGTGTTTTCATTGTAGGCATTTTTTGCATGTGATTAGAAGGGATCTTCCATTCTGGAGCCCATGTCCAGTGGTGGTAGGGAAAGTCCGCGTGATTCCCACTGGGCAGCGGGTAGGGTGAACACACAATATTCTACTTTTCAACTCATTAATTATGCATCCGCGTGGAGACTCTTGCGACGGGGCGAGCAGGAGGTTGCCCACCCTGCTGTTACCTCATGGGGTCAAACGTCCTGGCACCATATTTAAAGGACATCGGACACACAATCACTCTTTGCAGGCCAGAAAATCCGCATTATTCCTCCAGAGTCCGTGTGGCAGCTCATTTCACCTCGAGCATTCTCTTTCACTCATCTCGAATTTAAAAATATATAAATTTACAGTACCCAGTTTTCTTTTTTCCAATTAAGGGGCAATTTAGCATGGCCAATCCACCTAACCTGCACATCTTTGGATTGTGGGGGTGAAACCCACGCCGACATGGGGAGAATGTGCAAACTCCACACGGACAGTGACCCAGGGCCGGGATTCGAACCCGGGTCCTCAGCGCTGCAGTCTCAGTGCTAACCACTGTGCCGCGTGCCGCCCCTCAGATGTATTTTTAACAGCCGTTACAACATTTTCTACCATCTTCAAAGATTTGAGTACATACATCCCTTTAAAATTACATTGAAGCTTATTTGTGCCAATACGCGAGTATTATTATTATTATCTCGCCCTCTCTGTAACCCACCAACTTCCCATCATCACCATAGACTCACCCAATATCACCATTCCTCACCCCTCTGTCACCATTGAACTTCCCTCCATTACCCTGGACCCTGCCATGATCCACCAGTTCCCACCTCCATACCTATCCTGACCCTGCTCCCTCCCATAATCCAAGCCTCCTGTTTTGTCTCCCTTTGTGACCCACCCAATGAGACTTTCAACCTTGATCTGCCACCCTACTGCACCCCACTACCCCCCCCCCTCAACTGTGAATGTTCCCTCCAATCATCGGTACCTTGGATTTACTCAAAGGATCCCACCATTGACACCACTGACCCAGCACTTTAAGACACTGACCCCCTTCCCTGCACACTCTGAACCCACCACCACCCCCCCTCATACCCTCCTTCTCCAGGAGAATGCAACCATCTATGGACCTCAAAATCAATGATGAAACTTGCCAGGTGCACTCCACTTATACAGTTGGGAAACAGATCGTTCGAATTATTCCCTTAATTTGAAAGAGGAATGTGGGCGATCCCGACCCCGGGTCACTGTCCGTATGGAGCTTACACATTCTCCCCATGTCTGCGTGGGTATCAGCCCCACAACCCAAAGGTGTGCAGGATAGGTAGATTGGCCTCAATTGCTCCTTAATTGGAAAAAGCAGAATTGGGTACTTTAAATTTATTTTTTAAAATTGAAAGAGGAATGTAATTCTGGCGAGTTGGCCTTTTAATGAGTATTCATGAGGTGCAAATATGACTCCTGACATACGCCATCAAAGTCAAGAGAACAAAATTCCAAACTAATTTCCCACTGATGGCAATCTGACTTTTTTCATCAAGCCAAATTTTGTTCTGTTGCCAATCGAAATACTGTCCCAACAGCATCGCCAATACTGTGGATGTTTCTATTTCTCTTACTGAACCATATGGCTTTCCCGTATATCGGTCAAATGACCACACAACCAGTTAGTCAGTTCAATTTTAAAATGGTTTATTTACACACGAGAGTTACTCCGACATGCAAGCACTATATACTACAAGTTAAACTATACCTATCAGCTACAATAACCTATACTTAACTTCAGGGTGACCGGCGCTGTGCAGATTGATAAGGCCTTTATCTTGATCTCACGTGGCTGGTTTGAAGAAGTGGCTCTGTCTCGGCTGGGCTCATCCGTCAGGTAGCGATCATTGGTCTTGAACTTGGCTGTCTGGTCGTTATGCTGCAGTTGGGCTCGCACAGGCCGGATCCAAAAGAGGCTGGCACAGGCCGGGTCCAAAAGAGACAGAACACATGGCTGTGTCCTCTTTTATCCCTCTGGGATTTCGCGCTCTTTGGGGCGGTCCTTAATCTTGGACCCAATCATTCGACAGGCTTCGATCACTGCCTTCGATTTTGGCCAATAAAGGGGCGGGTGCCTTGATGGCTGGGCGGGTCTTTAGCGGTCATTGACCTTGGCGGTTGGGCTCTCTCAGTAAAGGGGGGTGGCACCGATCAGTCTGTGTCTGTATCGGTTTCTTGAGTGTAGTCCTGTTGTTCTGGGGAAATGGGCCATTAGAATGCAAACGAGCGGGGGTTTCGATCAAGTCTAGCTACCTGCGCTTCAAATACACAGAAGCTCTGTATCTGTCTGGGTCCTGGGTTGGCCACAATTCCCATGGTCCTTTGCAGGTGGCCATCTCAGATGGCTACAGATCCCTCGGCTGCCATAATTCCACTGGCGGAAGTGGAAAATTCTGCCCAAGGTTGTTTCTTTTTTAATATCATTGGTTCAAATGTTAACATGGTAATATGGTACATATAGCTACTGTGATTGAGGTTTTTCAGAAACTGATAGATGCTTAGATAATTACAGCCAATTATGTCGTTAAAACTTACAGAAGAATAAATCTTTTGCCTGCTGCAAAATAATTTGGCTCAAATAGCCTCCAGGTGTCAGCTGTGGCTCACTGACAGGATTCTCAACAAGGTATCAGAACGTTGTGGGTTTAAATCCACACCAGAGACTTGAGCATAAAATGATGCTTCAGTGCAATAGTGGGAGGGTGCTGCATTGCCGAAGGTGGTACCTCTCAGATGAGATGTTAAACCAAGGTCTCTCAGGTACACATAAAATATCCACGGCACAATTTTGAAGAATAGTAAGGGAGTTCTCTGACAGGGTGGCCTTTAGCTATACGCCATTCAGGCATGGAGGGAAGGCCTCTATAAGCTTGCCTGGAGGTACAGAAGGTGTTTGCCTCCAGAAAACTGAACTACCAATCCATGTTCCTAAAAATCTAAGTCAGCCTCCTACACTTAGTTTGAACAAAGCTCTATGCTCTAGGGCCTATTGCTTGCCTGCCTTGTAGGAGCCGGCAGCATTCCCAGGCTGTGAACTCAGGTTAGTCAATGGCCAACGCTCGGAATGGGGTAAGGAAGCCAACACAGTGGCTGATCTCTTAATTTCCGGGTCTGTCTGCCACTGTTCCCAATGTTGGCAGGGCTTGAAGGTTCAGCCCAATATCTTAAAACAGTCCACCCTAGGTTTGTCTCCAGTCAGGACGTCAGTCTGTCTAAAATAGATGGGAAAGAAAGAAACTACAATGGTTCAATGCTGGTGTAGTAAGCCTTATGCTGGCAATGGGCACAGGTTTACACCACCAGCATTATAGTGGGCAGCCCTGCTGTGGGGACAAGGATGCCACAGATGACAGGTAAGAAGCTTTCTCATACCAGACTGAGTTGCTGCACAAAATGCCACAGGAATTATTTATTGTGTTAATGTATATACTCCTTTATAAACCAACTACTCTAGAGCAGGAATTCCTTTTCCTGGCTGATAGTTTAGAGTTTAGTTGTAAGTGCCAAGTGATCTGCCAACACATCATTCATCAGGGGCAGCACGGTGGCACAGTGAGTTAGCACTGCGGCCTCACGGCGCCGAGGTCCCAGGTTCGATCCCGGCTCTGGGTCACTGTCCGTGTGGAGTTTGCACATTCTCTCCGTGTTTGCGTGGGTTTCGCCCCCACAACCCAAAAGATGTTTAAGGTGGATTGGCCACGCCAAATTGCCCCTTAATTGGAAAAAAAATTAATTGGGTACTCTAAATTTATTTTTAAAAAACACATCATTCACCAAGGCCTCAAAATGTATACATTATACTTTTCAAAATCTGAAACCATAATGAGCCACTTAAAACAAATCTCTAAGATTAATTTTTCTTCAGTTTTGAGGCCATTTGTTTTGCCCACAACTACCTCAGCTAAGTTAGACTAACCAACTCAACACAAATTGATGATTGAATCTGGGGTCTTCCTAACCTGTATGAATCAGCACCACACCAAGTTGGCCATAGCTATATGTGATAATTTTCCATCTTTCCTTTTGTGAAGAAAGCAATGCAAGAATTGAATTTGTATAGAATATTTCATACCTCAGGATGTCCCCAAGCTCTTCCCAACCAATGCAGTACTCATTTTGAAAATAGTTGCAATGTAGGAAACATGATAGCCAATTTATGAACAGCAAGGTCCCGCAAATAGCAATGGGATAAATGACCAGATTATCATATTTTTGGCATTTGTTGAAGAATAAATATTGACCAGGGCACAGGGCAGAACTCTCCTGCTCTTCAAAATAGTATCATAGGATCTTTCACATCCACTTGAGAGGATTAGGCAGGAATTTGGTTTAGTGTCTCACCTGAAAGACAGAACCCTACGACAGCCCTGCAGTGCTGCACTGGAGTGTCAGCCTAGATTTGGTTCTCAAACACCTGGAGTGGGATTTAAACCCACAACCTTCTGACCCAGAGATGAATCCAGATCACTGGCTTATTCGGAAAAAAAATATTTTTATTCTCCTCCTTTTTCACATTTTTACCCAACTTTACACCCAACAATAAACACCAATCAGTAATGAATGGAATGTCAATCCCCATATTAATAACAACGATCCCAACCTCCCACCAAACCCCCAAACATTAGTCCGCATATTAACATAAACAAATGACAAAAAGGAATCAGGAACCACCCATAGTCACCATTAACACAAACAATCCCCTTCCCCCAACCCTCCCAGCCACCCCCCTAATGTTCGATGTAATCCAATTCTCGAAAGTGCATAATGAATAACGCCCATGTATTGTAGAACCCCTCCATCCTTCCCCTCAGTTCAAATTTGACCATCTCAAGAGTCAAG
Source organism: Scyliorhinus torazame (assembly GCF_047496885.1). Classification (NCBI taxonomy): domain Eukaryota; kingdom Metazoa; phylum Chordata; class Chondrichthyes; order Carcharhiniformes; family Scyliorhinidae; genus Scyliorhinus; species Scyliorhinus torazame. The sequence goes on along the minus strand of NC_092724.1, from coordinate 61,936,867 downwards.
AATTCCAGCTCGTCCCCCCCGCCACGCCAGGGCACAGGATCCGCCTTTGGGCGATCAACGATGCGAAGACTACAACATCTGCCTCCGCACCTGTTTCCGACCCGGGCAGGTCCAACACAGGTTGACTGGCTTATTGTAATTGAGCCAATAGATTTAGATTTATTGCCACTTGTACCGAGGTACAGTGAAAAGTATTGTTCTGCGTGTAGTCCAGGCAGATCGCTCCATGCATGAAAAACATAGGACATACGATAAATACACTAAGTACATAGCCATCCTAGTATCACCCAACAGAAGTCAGCGCTACAAATAGCCCTTTAAAGGCAACACTAATACAAAAATCGAACATGCAGCCCAAATCAAGCTGATAGCTGCTGAAGGAAGCAACAAAGTCCCATTAGAAATGTCTACTACACCCTCTATTCTCTGTGGGACCCACCAGTTCTGGAAGGTCAGGGGTCAATGAACAGGGGTCAGGAAAGTGCGTTCTGGCTGATGTTTCTATCCCTCTTCAAACCCTGAGGCAGGAAGACCATTTGCCTCATCTCTATAACCATCGAGCTAAGATCAGCTAAATTTAGTTTGTATTGAGGAGCAGATCTAATATTTGCTTGGGTTTATTATAGTTGAATTCCATCTGACAAAACTAGCCAATGAGTAAACCTAAGTTTCAACCTTGAACTTAAATCAAAAATTGCCCAAGGTTACATTACCCAATGAATGTCCGGTTAATCCAAGGGGGAAAGTTATGGTTACTGAACAAAGCTACCAACATCTACAACATGAAAAGACCTCTGTTTTCCCATAAAAACATCCTTTGTGAAAGATGTAATGTTGTAAGTCACAATGAAATGCTCCGCCATGTACCGATTAGGATCAAAATATCTGATGAATGGCTTGCTTTTTCAATCTAGTCTTATCTGCTACTGTGTACAGTTTTGGTCCTCCTGTTTAAGGAAAGATATATTATCACTGGAGGCAGTACAGAGGAGGTTTACTCGGATGATCTCGGGTATGGAGAGACTGCCATATGTGAGAAGCTTAAACAGGTTGGGTCTGTACTCCTTGGAGTTCAGAAGAATAAGAGGTGATAGGATTGAAACACATAAGATTCTTAGGGGGTTTAGACAGGGTTAATGATTGGAGGGTGTTTCCACTCATGGGAGAGTGGAGGACCAGATGGCATAGTTGCAAAATAAGGGGGTTCTCTTTTACGACAGATTTGAGGAAGGATTTCTTCTTTCAAAGAGCGGTGAATCTTTGGGATTCTTTACCCCAGGAAGCTGTGGAGAATGAGTCCTCGGAACATTTTCAAGGCTGAGATCAATGAGTTTTTAATCAATAGGAGAATTAAGCGTTACAGAGAGAAGGCAGGAAGTGAGTGTTAGATCAGCAGTAATCTTATATATGTGGGCGGCATGGTAGCACAGTGGTTAGCACCATTGCTTCACAGCTCCAGGGTCCCAAGTTCGATTCCCGGCTTGGGTCACTGTCTGTGCGGAGTCTGCACGTTCTCCCTGTGTCTGCATGGGTTTCCTCCGGGTGCTCCGGTTTCTTCCCACAGTCCAAAGATGTGCAGGTTAGGTGGACTGGCCAATCCACCTACCCTGCACATCTTTGGATTGTGGAGGTGAGACCCACGCAGACACAGGGAGGATGTACAAACTCCACAGGGACAGTGGCCCAGGGCCGGGATCGAACCATGCCACCCCAGCGATCTCATCTTGAATGAATCCAGACTCTGAGTGTTTGGCAATTGATACATGTCTCAATGACAAATTTAATATGAAATGGAACTGATGTCAGTTGGGACACGATGCTCAGTCTATCCAACCAATGCACAGTATGTTCAAAAAAGCAAATAGAGAATAAAAACAAAGTGCAGGAAATACCCTAGCAGCATCTGTGGAGAGAGAATCTGAGGCCTGAATTTTTGCAGAAGGGCACCAGATCCGATTCTAGAATTCCAGCCCTTGAACCCAACCATTTTTGCTGGGGTTGATGGAGATGGCCAAGGACGGAGATGTCAGCTTGAGACCAAGTTGGAGAATTAAAATGACAGGCCATCAAAAACTTTGTCCCTGCATTTTGTTTCCTTTTCTTTGCATGTTTCAGTTTTAGCATTTATTTTTGATGTCAGTCAGCTGCACACCTGCACTAGGCACATTTTTGTTCCTTCATCATTCCTTTTGGTCCGGTCGGATGAACATTTCTTTCATTCAATCCCTCCTGTCCGCCACATTTCCGTCCTCTTGTCCTTGACCCATCCACCACTTGCTCAAAACCTATTTTATCTCTTACCTTTTCCCAGTTCTGATGAAAGGGCATCAACCTGAAATGTTAACTTTGTTTCTCTCTTCGCAGATGTTGCCTGCCCTATTGTACTGAGCATGTCCAGCATTTTCTGTTTTTATTTCAGATTTCCAAAATAAGTCCGAGGAAGATGTGATCAAACAGTAAGTTACTGAATCCAGTTACGGCACTGAGATACAAGGGAACCAGTCATGCTTTGGAGGCATAGAATACATAGAATCCCTAGAGTGCAGAACGAGGCCATTTGGCTCAAAGAGTCTGCACTGACCCGCCGAAAAAGCATTCTGCCAAGGCCCACTCCTCAACCCTTTTCCCGTAACCTCACTCATTGATCATGGCCAATCCACCTAACCTGAACATCTTTGGACAGTGGGAGGAAACCGGAGGAAACTCATGAAAGCACAGGGAGAATGTGCAAACTCCACACAGACAGCCACCCAAGATCGGAATTGAACTTGGGTCCCTGGTGCTGGGGGGCAACCCACTGTACCGCCCGTATCTAGCAGATCACAAGTATCAGAGATGTGAGTTATGTGGACAATCTGGAAAGGGGCTTATTCATCTGTGAAGAGTCTTTGAGATATTTGAATAATTAATGGTATAGAAAATGTTAACTGCGAATATTGTATTAAATTATAAAGGGACATAGATTCAAAATGAATAAAAGGCAACTTGAGGACTGATGTCAACAACTTTCATTATTTTTTTTCCCAATTAAGGGGCAATTTAGTTTAGCCAATTCTCCTAACCTGCACATCTTTGGGTTGTGGGTGTGAGACCCACTCAGACACGGGGAGAATGTGCAAACTCCACACAGACAGTGACCCGGGCCAGGATTGAACCCAGGTCCTTGGCATACTGAGGCAGCAGTGCTAACCACTGCGCTGCCCTAACAACTTTCATTTATAAAGCGCCTTTAATGTAGAAAAAACCCACAAGATGCTTCACAAAGATCTGAGAAAATAAAGCAATTTCTTAACTTGTGCAGAGAATAAGCCACACTTGGAATAGACAGAGCAATGGAAGTGAACATCCTGGAATAATTTAAGCAACAATTAGATGCAGCCATGAGGGGAGTGTAGGATTGTTCTCGATGTGTGAAATAATATTGCTCAATTGGTCTGCATGTTGTGAACTTGTGTGAAGACCAGACTCCTTTTGCCCTTATTGGTATGTTCCAGCTAAAGTTGTCAAACACCCAGATCTCCCAGGTGTTAATGTAATTCAACAAATGCTGTAGCGTTCTGAAATTACGAAGCAAGACCTGTGAAACCCACACTTGAACTTGACACAGCCATGGTGCAGCTAGCACCATGTCCTACTGGTTAGCCCATTGCTTTAGATGGTATTTAAATATACAGGCAGTGCCCCTTTAAGAGACTCGTCCCAAAAGGGGTCATTTACAGCTTTAAATGTAGGGTGGGCTGTGGGGGCACAGCAAGGGAGACCCTTTCAGTCCACTCCCAGCAGGAACAGATATGCTTTTGATGAGACACTTTGCTTTGGTAAAGGAAGAGGCAGAGGCCCGGCCGGGGGCGGGGTGGGAAATTTTACAGCTTTAAGGGAGGGGGCGGGCGGGGGGCACACCAGTAGGAGACCCTCACCGCAGCAGGAAGGAGAGAATTATCCTCCAGGAGGCAAGAGCCTTCTGTTTGTGGGTTTGCAGGTTGTTTATTTTTAAAGAGGGAAGATGAGGCAGGGAGGTTGGGACCCTGATACTCACAGGGAGGGCACAAGACCGCTTTAAGAGAGGGGAGGTCCTGGTGGAACCAGGAAGGGGGTGAGTTACATACGGGCCATTGGCAGATAGTAAGAGTGAGTGAGAGGGAGGGAGTGAGTGTGGGTGACACATCTAAACCTTGGGCCTCAACCCAAGCAGACTCCAGACCACCAGGTACCTGCTCAGCCTTCGCTTCTACCTTCGCCAAGCCGCCTCAGATCTGAGGTAAAATTGACGCTTAGCAGCGTGTTATGCGGAAATCGGCGCGCCGGCCGGCCTCTCTCTCCTTACTGTACTCTATACTGTACATTTGCTTACGTTTCGCCCCCCCGACTGACCGAGCAGAGGGAGGGTGAGGGAAGCGCGCGTGCGCGGCGCGCTGCCCGCTGGGAGCTGCAGTTCGCCGGGCCTCCGCGGCTGTTGGCGGGGGAGAGGCGGACTACGGCTCCCAGGATCCACCGCGCGAGATAGTGAGGCCGCGGGCGCCCATCGACAGGCTCTGCAACCAAGCCAAGCAAGCAAGCCCTGCTTGGAGATATTGACAGGCGCGCCGACCAACGGCGGCTGGGCGATGGGGGCTGATTGTGACGCAGGCCCTAGGATGGGGAAGCGCGCGGGCGGGCGGGACATGTCGGCCATGAAGTTAGGTTGAGTCCTCAAGAGGGAGAGCTTCTTAAAAGATCCTAATCTTAAAGGGAAGGTGGGCATGGCATCCAGTGCGCACTAATAATGGCTCAGCAGTGCGACTGCCTGTGCTTTTAGAGGTTAAATGGCAAAGATGTTGCTTTATAATGTCGTGAAAGGAAGGAGTGGTGAATTGTTAAGCTGTTGGGGGTCACTCTCTGCCAACACAATTGGACAAATGGTGCCTACCTGCCTGTGGCTGGGCAGCACTGGTGAAAGTTCAAAGAGGAAGCTTCTGGAGTTTTCTCAGCCACCCTCACACTGACTTCCACTGTTGCCCTGCTCCATGTCCCCTTGTTCAGGGTCACTGTACAATCTAGGCTTTAATTTGTTTCGCTTTGCAATATGTTTAGCATTTTCTTTGAAATTTGTGAGTGTTGGACACTGAATACAGGCCCTGCTCTTGTCAGCCAAGGTGACACCACAGGGAGGAGTCAGCTTCATCGCATTAGGCAATGCATCAGATTTGCCAAACACTTCCTTTTACCTGTGGGGCTTGTTATGCCAAATATTTTGTATGTGGGTGTGCATATATTTCTTTCTGGGGGTGCCTGACGACTCAAACCTGCCTTGCACAGTATTTGGAGGTATAGGGTGGCAGAGTGGTGAGCACTGCTGCCTCACAGTGCCAGAGACCCGGGTTCAACTCGAACCTTGAGTGACTGTGTGGAGTTTGCACATTCTCCCTGTGCATATGCGTGGGTTTCCTCCGGGTGCTCTGGATTCCTCCCACACTCCAAAGGTATGCAGGTTAGGTGGATTGACCATTCTACATCATCCAATTGCATCCAACGGTTAGGAGGGGTTATAGGGTGGGGGTGTTTGTATCTGTAAAATCTCAGATACTTCAATCAGTATTTTAATTACAAGTTTTACCCAGATGTCGTTATTAGTGAGAACAAGGGACAAAAGTATAAATTCAAACCAATTTTATTCAACAACAATATTAACCCTTAAATTCACCAAAACATATACTAAAGATTCCCAAGGTTCGTTATACTACCCATAAAGATGGCTTCGGTTGAGCCGTGGCTCTGATTCTGAGAGTCTTGGGTCCGTCGTTGCGAAGGTGGGTCTCACTTGTAGCTTCCTTCTTTCTCTGGTCAGTCTTCTGGATGGTCAAGGTCACCTTTCACACTGAGTCTTTGCCAGAGTATGTCTTGGGTGTCTATACCTTTATCCCCCTCCCTTTGCACCTTTCCAGAAACTTCTCTAACTTTCCGCCAATGAGGCCCGGGAGGGGGTCCCAACACTCGATGGATGAGATGATGACTGCTTGACAGGATACTGGGATCTGCTCCCAGGCGTCCATCCCCAGTGGAGTTGTTTGCACGTAACCTGTTGCCAAATAAGGTAACAGCGGGAATTCTGGGTGCCCGAAAGTCTGGCTCGGTCTGGGCAACCCAAAACAAATCAATGCGTATCAATTGAATCGATGATCTCCTGATGTGTGATTGACAGGGCAAGTCCAGACATATTCTGGTAGTTTGTCTCTGGGTTGTGTATTTTACTTTGGTCAAGTCTGAATTCCCATCAGCCTGCCTGAGGTTTAATTGCAGTTTGATTTAAAGTCTCCAATTATTTAATTTAAGATATCCAATTTAATCGGGCATAAAACTAGGCCATGCCAGGTTACCAGAGGTGCTCTTTCAGAGGGTCAGTGTGCACTGGATGAGCTGAATGGCCTCCTTCTGCACTATAGAGATTCTATGATTCTAATCTATACAATATAAATTGGCACATGACCACTATTGGTTCCAAAGATAATCGGGCCTTGTGCTTCCAGTTTGATGTTGAAAGTGGTGGTGTATTTTATTATAATAATAATAGTCTTTATTACTGTCACAAGTAGACTTGCATTAACACTGCAATCAAGTTACTGTGGAAAATCCTCTAGTTGCCACATTATGGCACCTGTTCAGGTACACTGAGGGAGAATTCAGAATGCCCAATTCTCCTAACAAGCATGTCTTTCAGGAATTGTGGCAGGAAACCGGAACACCCGGAGGAAACCCACGCAGACACAGGGAGACACGTGTAGACTCCGCATGGACAGTGACTCAAGCCGGGAATCGAACCCGGGTCCCTGGCGCTGTGAAGCAACAGTGCTAATCACTGCTACCGTGCCGCCCCCTTAACCTACACACATCTTGCATTTGTATTAAACTGTGGGTCTCTGGGTAGGACTGAAAGCTAAGCTTTTTGCTAATTTGCAAAAGTAATCAAATTTGTCACATTTATAAGCGGTGTTATTAAGTGAGTGTTATTTGTTTATTTCTGTCAGATTTGCAACCCTTTGTGTTGTGGATATTATCTGTGGACACCATTATATTTCATGTGTTTTATTTTTGAGTATGATCTGTGTGGATAAATGATCAAAAGCGGCACTAAACATTTTTGTCTGGACAATCATTTTCCATTGTTTGAGTTGTTCTGAAATATGCTAAACTCTATTGGAAAGGGGGTGGGGAAGGAGGAGTAGGACACAGGAAAGAAATATTGGGGAACTGTGCATATAGGTTGTTTCTAGCTGATGTAATCCAACAGTTAATTTTTACTGATAAATGATCAATGTTCTACTTGTTCATTGCAAATAAGGGGCTTTTCACTGGCCAGCTGTAAATGTTTCAAAAGCTGAAGGAGGAAAATACAGTTCATTGAAGTGTTGCTCGTCTATAAATTGCAAAACTAAATACTGTACTTAACTTGGACATTGTGCCCAGTTTTGATTTTCTCCCCACATCCTCTCCTGCTTCCATATCTGGAGATCGATGTTAAAGCTTTATAGATTTGAGCGAGGGTACAGAGGAAGACAACAAGACAATGTGAGCCTAACTTGCATTTTAGTCACGAGGATGGGTAAATGATCTTCATGTTGGAGAAATGCACAATATGATTGAGGGTTGAGAAATGACTGGGTCTATAAGATTGGACTGTTCCTTGTAATGTAAAACTCACTTGCAAGACTGACTTGCTAACAAAATAAGTAGGCAGGTTAGATGGCAAACCAAGGGTGACACTGGAGTGCAGTATTGAGGGTGTGCTGCACTGTCAAAGGTGCCATCTTTTGGGTGAGTGCAGTATGGAGCGAATGCTGCACTGTCAAATGTGCCATCTTTTGGGTGAGTTCAGTATTGAGGGAGTGCTGCACTGTAAAAAGGTGCCATCATTTGGTTGAGTGCAGTATTGACGGAGTGCTGCACTGTCAACGGTGCCATCTTTCGGGTGAGTGCAGTATTGAGGGAGCGCTGTACTGTCAAAGGTGCCATCATTCGGGTGAGAAGTCCAAGCCTTATCTGCCTGCTTGGTGGAAGTAAAAAAAATTCCATGGCACACTTTTGCATCCCTCAATCAACGTCATACAGAAAAGGAACAAGATTATCCAGTCATTATCACATTGCTGTTTGTGGGAGCCTGCGGTGTGCATACTGGCAGCCATATTTCCTATGTTACACTGCATAGGGCAAGAGGGGTGCAATACGAGTATGGGGAGAAGGCGCACCAGCTGCGGAGGCAGGCTGCATCCAGGGAAATATTGAAGATCCGGACTGGGGTTGGGGATATGGTGTCAGAGCCAGGGAAGATAAATGAGGCATTTAGAGAGTATTACCAGCGACTTTATGAGGCAGACCCAGGAGGAGAGGAGGGGGACATGGGGTGGTTTCTGGACGAGCTGGAATTTCCCCAGGTGGAGGAAGCAAAGAGGCAGGCGTTGGAGGAGCCCCTGGGGCTGAGGGAGGTGCTGGATAGTATCAGGGGTATGAAGTCGGGGAAGGCCCCTGGGCCGGATGGGTACCCGGCAGAATTTTATAAGGAATTTGCAGCGGACCTGGCACTACATCTGTTGGGGGCGTTTAATGAAGCACTGGAGAAGGGGGAGTTGCCGGAGACGATGAAGCAAGCAGTAATCACACTAATTCCAAAAAAAGGGAAGGATCCAGTGGAATGTGGGTCGTATAGACCCATATCACTATTGAACACGGATGTGAAAGTATTGGCTAAGTTATTGGCGGGGAGGATGGAGGGTTGTGTCCCGGGGTTGGTTGCAGAAGGGCAGGCAGCTCGTGAGTAATGTAAGACGGCTATTGAATGTGGTGATGAATCCGTCGAGAGTTCTGGTACCGGAGGTGGTGGTGTCCATGGACACGGGAAAAGCATTTGATCGGATGGAGTGGCGGTACTTGTTTGAAGGTTTGGGTTTGGGCTGAGATTTGTGGCATGGGTGCGGTTGCTGTATGGCACCAAGAGCGAGGGTGAGGACGAATGATATGAGTTCACAAAGCTTTGACTTACACAGGGCTACGAGGCAGGAGTGCCCGCTGTCGCCGCTGCTGTTTGCGCTGGCCATAGAGCCGTTGGCGATGGCTCTCGGGGGGGGGGGGGGGGGTTGGCAGAGTGGCAAGGGATAATTATGGGACAGAGGGAGCATCGGGTGTCGCTTTATGCCGATGTCGTCTTGCTGTATGTTTCGGATCCGTTGGAGAGTATGGGAAGGATTATGGGTCTGTTGAGGAGGTTTGGAGGGTTCTCTGGATACAAGCTGAATGTAGGGAAAAGCGAGGTATTCCCGGTGAATGAGCTGGCATAGCGGGCTAATTTAGGGGGGATAGGTTTAGGTACTTGGGGATTCAAGTAGCGAGGGAATGGACGGGGCTCCATGGACAGGGCTCCAAAAGTGGAACTTAACGAAGCTGGGAGGATCTTAAGAGGTGTGATCCACTGCACTTAAGGTTGGCGGAAAGGGTCGAAGTGGTGAAAATGAATATTCTGCCGAGGTTCTTGTTTATCTTTCAGGCTCTCCTGATCTTTTATACCAAAGGCCTTTTTTCGGAAAGTGCACACAATCATCTCTGACTTTGTATGGGTGGGGAAGGTGCCGAGGGTGGGGAGGACCCTGCGACAGAGGCAGCAGGGTGGGTTGGCGTTGCCAAACTTGCTTCATTATTATTGGCAGCGAATGTGGACAAAGTGTGGTGGTGGTGGGAAGGAGAAGGGGTAGAGTGGGTTAGGATGGAGGAGGAATCTTGTAAGGGGTCTAGTTTGAGGGCTATGGTGACGGTAGCATTGCCAATGGCTCCGAGTAGGTATTCAGGGAGCCCAGTGGTGCAGTCCACGGTGAAGATATGGAATCAGCTGAGGAGGCATTTTAGGATGGAAGGAATGTCGGTGCTAACGCCGCTGTGTGAGAATCATGGGTTTGAGCCGGGGGGGGATGGATAATGTATACAGGAGGTGGAGGGAAGTGGGGCTGGTCAAGGTGAGGGATTTGTCTTTGGAGGAAGGGTTTGCCAGTCTGGAGGAGCTAAGGGAGAGGGTAGAGCTGCCGAGGGGTAGTGAGTTCAGGTATCTACAGGTTAGGGACTTTGCACAAAAGGTCTGGAAGGGATTCCCTAGATTGCCGGGATACACCCTGCTGGAGCGACTGCTGCTTCCGGATGTGGAAGGAGAGGGAAGTGGCTGGGGGAGCAGGGAGGCGAGCGGGTGGTGAAGATCAAGGTGAAATGGGAAGCGGAGTTGGGAATGGAGATCAATTGGGGAGTATAGAGTGAGGCACTGCAAAGGGTAAACGGGACCTCCTCTTGTGCAAGGATGAGCCTGATACAGTTTAAGGTGGTGCACAGAGTGCATATGACTTGGGCGAGAATGAGTGGGTTCTTTCAGGGGGTAGCAGATGAGTGTGAGGTGTGGGCGGTGGCCAGCGAATCATGCGCACATGTTTTGGGGTTGTGAAAAATTGGGAAGATTCTGGATGGGCGTGTTTGCGGTCCTAGCCAGGATAGTGGAGGAGGGAGTGGACCCGGACCCTCTTGTGGCGATATTTGGTGTTTCAGAGAAGCCGGAGCTCATGGAGAGGAGGAAGGACGATGTCATGGCCTTCGCCTCTCTGCTTGCACGGCGACAAATTTTGCTGGAGTGGCGGTCGGCATCGCCACCGGGGGTAGCAGCATGGCTGGGTGACCTGTACGACCTCCTGCCATTAGAGAAGATAAAGTATGAGTTAAGGGACTCAGCAGGGGAGTTTGAGAAAAGGTGGGGGATATTTGTGACCGTGTTTGAGGAGATGTTCGTCGGGGGGGGGGGGGGGGGGGGGATAAAAAAGGAGGAAAATCTGTACAAACTATAGTTGATTGTTGGGAAGAATGTTTCCCGGGTGTTTATTTGCTGTAACCTACTTTGATACAAGTTTGAATAAAATGCGTTTTAAGAAAAAAAAATATTTCCTATGTTACAGCAGGTGACAACACTTCAATAAAATACTTAATTGGCTGTAAAAAAAAATGTTTTGAGATGTCTGGTGGACGTGAAAAAGTGCTTTACAGATGTAAGTATTTTCTTTCTCCTGAGCTGGTTTACCTTTGTAACAGGTTACCCTGCACTTTTAAGAAAGGACTTGATAAGTTCAATGAAGGAGAAGCAAGTCAATTTAGATGAAGTGAGTAGTTTTTAATCCTGCAGCATTTCAATTGCAGCCAAATATGGATCAATTTAGTATGGAGTTGAGGTTGTGTGAGAGTAGAGGTTTTTTTTGATTAACAATTTTGTTAACACTTTTTGGCACAATAAACAACAATAATATAAAACAGTCATTATAGTGCAAGAAAACCAGGTCCCCTCCCACAAGGACCAGCCTAACCCCCCCCCCCCATGCTGACGATTAATTTTCCGTGAAGAAGTCAATAAATGGTTGCCACCTCCGGCCGAACCCATACAGTGACCCTCTCAAAGCGAACTTAATCTTCTCCAGACCGAGAAAGCTCGCCATATCTGATAGCCAGGCCTCCGACTTCGGAGGTTTTGAGTCCCTCGTGAGAGTAGAGAGTTTATGGCAAAATAAATCATGGATGGGGAAAAATATTGCTTATCCAGTATTCTATATATTGTCATGTGAGAGTACCTTTAAGAAATGGATGTTTAAGCAATGTACCTTTAAGAAAACAGTGATGTCAGAGTGGGTGGAGCTGAGCTCAATTCAGCCATTTTAAAGTTTCAGTTTGGAAAAGTGCCTAGCTGGTTTTGCTGAGCGCAGTTTAAAAGTGCCTGGCTGTTTTTGCTGTGAGCTGCTTAAAAGGCGAAAGCCAGTTTGAGACAGCAGCTTGAGAAGTTCTGGTTTGCTGTGATCTGCTTGAAGGGAGAAAGCCAGGTTTGAGGAAGCAGCTTGGGTGTTTCTGTGTGTTTCCAGAGAGCTGCAGGAAGAAAAAGCAAGGTGCTGGAGCTGAAGTCAACCAAGCTGATATATCTCTGCCATAAAACAGAAAATATATATTAATTGTGACCTTGTGTGTTACTGTTTTTGAAGGTTTGAAGCCTTTTGGATGTTTGAAGGAACATTTTGAGGGATTATTTAGTGTTGTATTATGTTCGGGGCTATCTTTGAAGTAAGGGGTGTTAAGAGATCCAATGTTTATTTAATAGGTTAATTTGAGTTCATGGAATAAACATTGTTATGTGTTAAAAACCACATGTCCTTAATTGTAATATCACACCTGGGGAACAAGCCGTGTGCTTCAAAAGCAACAATCCATTAAAGGGGGAGATTGGTTGAACTCCATGATACATTTTGGGGTTCTGAAAACGCCTCGCCATTAACAATATAAGTTCCGTCAGATGGTTATTGGCTCAGTCACAAGATCCATTTGACATTTCTTGCATCCAGCAGGCAAGACAGAACAATTCTAAATCCTGCCAACAAATTGAACTGTTGTAATTGACATACTGGGTGCCACACATGATGGCATAAGAATGCAAAGTGCAACAAGGCCAGTTTTACAACTGAGGTGTTTTTTGGAGAGTTTCAAAAGCACAATCTGAGAAACACCGTGGACTGTATTTCTTGTGTGTGAAGCCTGTATTATATTTATTTATTTGTCACGGTGCTGAGGACCCGGGTTCGATCCGGCCCCGTGTCACTCTCCATGTGGAGTTTTCACATTCTCCCCATGTCTGCAAGTCAATGTGGGTCTCATCCGCACAACCAAAAACATGTGCTGGGTTGATGGATTGGCCACGCTAAATTGCCCCTAAATTGGGGGGAAAAAATAATTTATTACTCCTAAATTAAAATAAAAAATATATATATTTGGATCTGTAGGTATCACGGGCAAGGCTAGCATTTATTGCCCAACTTTTAACTACTGCAGCCGGTGTGGTAAAGGTACTTCAACAGTGCTGTTTTGAAAGGACTTCCAGGACTTTGACCCAGTGATGATCCAGAAACAGCCTAAATATTTTCCAAGTCAGGATAGTGTCATGTATCCTACTCCTCCAGTCAACCTCTTCCATTTGTACCATAGTCTCTGCATGCTTTTTAAAAAACACTCATAGGACCAGTTAAAACTCGAAGAAAGCGAGTCTGACAACAGCCTTCTGATGCACTTGCCAGTAGATCCCTGGACGATCAATCAAAGTGTTGTTTGATTTAACACATTATCTTCATTCCCTTGCATGTTTCTTCCATCCCCTCTAATTCTCTCTCTCCTCCATGAATATCCATCAGGACCTCCAGAGCAAACCACCTTCAAATGTAAGTTGCGAACTCCATTACTGCTTCCCAGCCACAGAATTCGATCCAAGTGTCTCCAGCAGAACCATGATTCAAATGGAAGAAGTTGGCAGCATCCTGTTTGTATACAATAGCTGTAAAGCCTTTGGCTTTGATTCCCTGATGCACATGGCTTCCTGCTATATTCGGTTGATAACATTTTTCTGCAGTTATTGATCTCGGACACTAGCTCCAACATGCTGCTAACCATGAGACTGCGAGGTGAGGCACTGACCAGAAGCTTTGTGATGCAGAATTAAACAGCTCTGCTGGGTCAACCACCTTTAGCTTCTGTCAATCTTTAATGAGGTTAAACTCTGGACTTCCGGGTGCGGCAGTGACCAGCTGAGTCGCACGTTTCGGCATCTCCCGTTGGAACGGACTTTTGGGCTCTTAATAGGAGCCCCAACGGCAATTTAAACGGCCAAAAACACTGTGCGGTAAACCAGAAGGGAATCCCCCCGGACAAGCATGGAAAAGGGAGAGGATAGCGGCCGGATTACGGAGGATCCTCTGGAGCAGCGGCAAGGAAGAGAAGCTCAAAGCAAGATGGCGTCGGAAGGTGTCCGTTTGTTATGGGGCCCGGAGCAACAAGAGTTCCTGCGGCGCTGTGTGGAAGAGCTGAAGAAGGAGTTGAAGAAGGAAGTGTTGGCCCCGATATTACAGGCGATTGAAGGGCTGAAGGAGGAGCAGAGGACCCAAGAGCTGGAGCATCGGGTTGTGAAGGCAAACGAGGATGAAATACAGGGCCTGGTGGTGAAGGCAGAAACGCACGAGGCGCAGCACAAAAGGTGTGTGGAGAGGTTGGAAGCACTGGAGAATAACTCGAGGAGGAAGAATTTAAGAGTCCTGGGTCTTCCCGAAGTCGCAGAAGGGGCGGACGTCGGGACATATGTGAGCACGATGCTTCACTCGCTAATGGGATCGGAGGCCCCGACGGGCCCTTTTGGAGGTGGAGGGAGCCTATCGAGTTCTGGCGCGAAGATCAAAGGCTGGAGAAATACCTCGAGCTATAGTGGTGAGGTTTCTCTGCTACAAGGACAGAGAGACAGTCCTCAGATGGGCGAAGAAAACTCGGAGCTGTAGGTGGGAGAACGCGGTGATCCACGTATACCAGGATTGGAGTGCGGAGGTGGCGAGAAGGAGGGCAAGTTTCAATCGGGCTAAGGCGGTGCTTCACAAAAAGAAGGTTCAGTTTGGAATGTTGCAACCGGCGAGACTGTGGGTCACACACCAAGGGAAGCACCACTACTTTGAGACGGCAGAAGAGGCGTGGACATTCATTGTGGACGAGAAGCTGGAATAGTCTGGCGAGAGAAAGAGCTTCTGGGACAAAGTGGTGGGGTGATTATGTGGGGCGAGGAAGGGGAAGGGGGGGGGAATGATTTTTCAATTTGATAATTCTGCGATCCTGTAACTTTTCTCTCTTCCCCATGTTTGGGGGGGGGGAGGGGGAGGAGGAGTATGGGGAACCGTGGGCGCCGGTGGGACGGAAAGGGGAAGGAGAAGGGGCCATTAGGGGCGGGGCCGAGTGGGCAACGCGGGCTTTGTTCCCGCGCTATGGTAATTGTGGCGGGAACGGGGACGCAGGAAGGAGGGGGCCTCGCACAGTGGGGGGCCGAGGATAAGGGGGGAAGCCGAGGTCAGCCAGAGTTCGCTGACTTCTGGGAGCAACATGGGGGGTGCAACTACGCTAGAGGGGGATCTAGCGGAGAGAGGGGGGTTAACTTGGTTGCTGCTGCTAAGGAGAAGGGGGAGCTGTTATGGGAAGGGGTGGTCGAGGCGGGAGTGCACAGTCGGTGGGATATACGGGTACATGGGAACCGGGTGAGGAGCTGGGTTAAAAAAGGGGATGGCTAGTCGACAAGGGGGGGGGGGGTAAAGAGCCCCCCAACCCGGCTGATCACGTGGAACGTGAGAGGGCTGAACGGGCCGATTAAAAGGGCACGGGTACTCGCACACCTAAAGAAATTAAAGGCAGATGTGGTTATGTTCCAGGAGACGCACCTGAGGTTAGGTGGATTGGCCATGATAAATTGCCCTTAGTGTCCAAAATTGCCATTAGTGTTGGGTGGGGTTACTGGGTTATGGGGATAGGGTAGAGGTGTGGACCTCGGATAGGGTGCTCTTTCCAAGAGCCGGTGCAGACTCGATGGGCCGAATGGCCTCCTTCTGCACTGTAAATTCTATGAAATCTATGAAACTGATAGACCAGGTCAGACTACGTAAAGGATGGGTGGGGCAGGTGTTTAATTCGGGTTTAGATGCGAAGAACAGGGGGGTTACTATCTTAGTGGGGAAACGGGTACTGTTTGAGGCAAAGACCATAGTGGCGGATAGTGGGGGTAGATATGTGATGGTGAGTGGCAGATTACAAGGCGAGGCGGTGGTTCTGGTGAACGTACACGCCCCGAACTGGGATGATGCAAATTTTATGAGGCGTATGTTGGGGCGTATCCTGGACCTGGAGGCGGGAAAGTTGGTAATGGGGGGAGACTTCAATACGGTACTTGATCCAGGGCTGGACCGGTCGAGGTCCAGGACCGGGAGGAGGCCGGCAGCGGCCAGGGTGCTCAAGGACTTCATGGAGCAGATGGGAGGAGTGGATCCCTGGAGATTTAGTAGGCCTAGGAGTAAGGAGTTCTCATTTTTCTCCCATGTTCACAAAGTATACTCACGGATAGACTTTTTTGTCTTGGGAAGGGCACTGATTCCGAAGGCGACAGGGACGGAGTATACGGCCATAGCCATTTCGGACCACGCTCCACATTGGGTAGACCTGGAGGTAGGAGAGGAAAAAGAACAGCACCCACTCTGGAGAATGGATATGGGCTTATTGGCGGATGAGGGGGTGTGTCAAAGGGTGAGGGGGTGTATCGAAAGGTACTTGGAGCTTAATGACAATGGAGAGGTTCAGGTGGGAGTGGTCTGGGAGGCGTTGAAGGCGGTGGTCAGAGGGGAGCTGATATCCATAAGGGCACATAAAGGGAAGCAAGAGGGTAAAGAAAGGGAGCAATTGTTGAAAGAACCTCTGAGGGCGGACAGGCAATATGCAGAGGCACCGGAGGAGGGACTGTACAGGGAAAGACAAAGGTTACATGTGGAATTTGACCTGCTGACCACGGGTAAGGCAGAGGCACAGTGGAGGAGGGCACAGGGTGTACAGTATGAGTATGGAGAGAAGGCGAGTTGGCTACTGGCCCACCAATGGAGGAAGAGGGGAGCAGCGAGGGAGATAGGTGGGGTGAGAGATGAGGAGGGAGAGATGGAACGGGGAGCGGAGAGAGTTCAAGGCATTCTGAGAGGTTATATAAGGCTCAGCCCTCGGAGGGGAAGGAGGGAATGATGTGTTTCCTGGATCAGCTGGAATTCCCGAAGGTGGAGGAGCAGGAGAGGGCGGGACTGGGAGCACAGATTGAGATGGAGGTAAAAGGGATTGGGAGCATGCAAGCGGGGAAGGCCCCGGGACTGGACGGATTCCCGGTTGAATTTTATAGGAAATATATGGACCTACTGGCCCCGCTTTTGACGAGAACCTTTAATGAGGCCAGGGAAAGGGGGAAGTTGCCCCCGACTATGTCGGAGGCAACGATATCGCTCCTTTTTGAAGAAGGAAAAAGACCCGCTGCAGTGTGGGTCCTACAGGCCCATTTCCCTTTTAAACGTAGATGCTAAGCTCCTAGCCAAGGTGATGGCGACGAGGATAGAGGACTGTGTCCCGGGGGTGGTCCACTAGGATCAAACTGGGTTTGTTAAGGGGAGACAGCTGAACACGAACACGGAGACTGCTAGGGGTGATGATGATGCCCTCACCAGAGGGGGAGGCGGAGATAGTGGTGGCTATGGACGCCGAGAAAGCATTCGACCAGAGTGGAGTGGGACTATCTGTGGGAAGTGCTGAGGAGATTTGGTTTTGGAGAAGGGTTTATTGGATGGGTACAGCTGCTGTATAGGGCCCCGGTGGCGAGTGTGGTCACGAACAGGCAGAGGTCTGACTACTTCGGTCTTTATAGAGGGACGAGGCAGGGGTGTCCCCTGTCTCCGTTACTGTTTGCCCTGGCCATAGCACTGAGGGGCTCCAGGAAGTGGAGGGGAGTACTCAGGGGAGGAGAAGAACACCGGGTATCATTTTATGCAGATGATTTATTGCTGTATGTTGCGGACCCAGTGGAGGGGATGCCTGAGATAATGCAGACACTCGGGGAGTTTGGGGAATTCTCGGGGTACAAATTGAATATGGGGAAGAGTGAGTTGTTTGTGGTGCATCCGGGGGAGCAGAGCAGGGGAATAGATGATTTACCGCTGAGGAAGGTAACGAGATTTCCGGTACTTAGGGATTCAGATAGCCACGAGTTGGGGAACCTTACATAGGCTTAATCTAACACGATTGGTGGAACAGATGGAGGAGGATTTTAAGAGATGGGACATGGTGCCCTTGTCACTGGTGGGTAGGGTACAGGCGGTCAAAATGGTAGTCCTCCCGAGATTCCTTTTTGTGTTTCAGTGCCTCCCGGTGATGGTCACGAAGGCTTTTTTCAAGAAAATCGAGAAAAGTGTCATGAGTTTTGTGTGGGCTGGGAAGACCCCGAGAGTGAGGAGGGGGTTTTTGCAGCGTAGCAGGGATAGGGGGGGACTGGCACTACCGAGCCTAAGTGAATACTACTGGGCCGCCAATATCTCAATGGTGTGTAAGTGGATGGGAGAAGGGGAGGGAGCGGCGTGGAAGAGATTGGAGATGGCGTCCTGCAAAGGAACCAGCCTACAAGCACTGGCGATGGCGCCGTTGCCGTTCTCCCCGAAGAAATACACCACAAGTCCAGTGGTGGTGGCAACACTGAAAATTTGGGGGCAGTGGAGACGACATAGGGGAAGGACGGGAGCCTCGGTGCGGTCCCCGATAAGAAATAATCATAGGTTTGTCCCGGGGAGAATAGATGGGGGATTTGGAGCATGGCAGAGAGCCGGGATTGTGCAACTGAGAGACCTGTTCGTAGACGGGACGTTTGCGAGTCTGGGAGCGCTGACGGAAAAATATGGGTTGCCCCAAGGGAATGCATTTCGGTACATGCAACTGAGGGCTTTTGCGAGGCAACAGGTGAGGGAATTCCCGCAGCTCCCGACGCAGGAGATTCAAGATAGAGTGATCTCGGGGACATGGGTGGGGGATGGTAGGGTGTCGGATATATACAGGGAAATGAGGGACGAGGGGGAGATCATGGTGGATGAGCTGAAAGGAAAATGGGAAGAAGAGCTGGGGGAAGAGATTGAGGAGGGGCTGTGGGCTGATGCCCTACGTAGGGTAAATTCGTCGTCCTCGTGCGCCAGGCTAAGCCTGATACAATTCAAGGTTTTGCACAGGGCGCATATGACCAGAGCAAGGCTCAGTAAATTTTTCGGGGTAGAGGATAGGTGTGGGAGATGCTCGAGGAGCCCAGCAAACCACACCCACATGTTTTGGTCATGCTCGGCACTGCATGGGTTCTGGGTGGTGGTGGCAAAGGTGCTTTCGAAGGTGGTGGGGGTCCGGGTCGAGCCAGGCTGGGGGTTGGCTATATTTGGGGTTGCAGAAGAGCCGGGAGTGCAGGAGGCGAGAGAGGCTGATGTTTTGGCCTTTGCGTCCCTAGTAGCCTGGCAAAGGATATTGCTTATGTGGAAGGAAGCCAGACCCCCGGGCGTGGAGACCTGGATAAACGACATGGCAGGGTTTATAAAATTAGAACGGATAAAGTTCGCACTAAGGGGTTCGGCTCAAGGGTTCACCAGGCGGTGGCAACCGTTCATTGACTACCTCGCAGAACGATAAAGGAAATGGGAAGGTAACAGCAGCAACCCGGGGGGGGGGGGCTCGGGTGGGTCCTCAGGGGTGTTTTTTTTGTACAGATATTAGTACTTGGTTATGTATATTGGATTGTTTGATTTTATTATCTGGAGAGTTATTATTTTTGTTATGGCAGTTGCCATTTAGTTTATATATTATTTATTTACTTGTTAAAACGGTCACTTATTTATATTGTTTTTTTTGTTAAAAAGGGAAAACCTTTGTATTGTTTTGTTTGGCTGAAAAATTTGAATAAAATATATATATATATTTTTAAAACTCTGATAAATGGCAAACAGGTATTTTCTTTGTAAATCTTCCACCACATTTGATGAGTGTGTGACGTCTGTTTCACTATCTGAGAACTTGTCTGTTTAACCACACCAACAAACCCAACCACAGAGTTGCACGAAAATAAAAACAAAGTGTGAGGAATACTCAACGGATCTGGCAGCATCTGTGGAAAGAGTAACAGAGTTGAAGTTCCAAGTTGAATATGAATGGAAAGAAGGTCGAAATGTGAGTTGCACTTTTTGGTAATTATGGTAGAAAGACATTAACATTACTTTGGTGTGATCCACATCAAAGTGAGTTAAAAGGGTCTGTGCTGTCTTGCAATGGGAAGAAAAATATTCAAAATACAAGTCTGGACTGTATGACACATTTTACTTGTGTCAAACCTCTATATCTCGACCACACAGTATCTTTTAGAGAGGTTTGCAGCAAAGCCCCTGTTTCTGGATGTGGATTGTAGCAGTAGTATGCACATATTTGGCTTTAGCAGCATAACATCTGATCCTTTTCTCCATTCTGATCCCTAACTTGTGACATTCCTGTATCATAGTGTGGTGCAACTAATAGATTTTTCGGAACTGATCTTAATGAACATGTGGATAAAAATAGCTGTTGTGGTTGTTTTTTAATCTGTTGGTTTTGCTTCAAAACGACCCATTGACAATGTACCACAGAAACTGCTAAGCAAGAACTGGCATAAATCTTGAGGGTAAACTTACTGCTGTTAATTGGCAATAATATGGCTGCTGCTATCCTTGCCTTACCAGCATAAACTACTGCAACAACAACTTCAATTTATACAGTGAACTAAATCCATGACCTAAACCATTTAGAATTGCACTCTTCACCATGGGCTCCCAATTTAGACAAAGCATCCTCAACAATAACTTGTATAGTGTCCTTTAACAAAGTAAAATATCCAAGTTGCTTCATGGCTTTATAAGCCAACATAAATATTGGGGCAAGTGACCAAATATTTGGTCAAAGAGGTAGGTTTTAAGGAATGTCTTAAAGGAAGAACGAGAGAGGCAGAGAGATTTAGGGGGGGGATTCCAAAGCTTGGGGCGTAGATAGCTGGTGGAACAGCTGCCAGTGGTGGAGTGAAGAAATTCACAAGATTACAGACCGTCTTAAAAATTAGATCAGGCACTGTTTTAAGAAAACCTTAACTCTCAGGATGCTCTATAGGTATATTCTAGGCAATAGTTACTTTGTAGCTTTGGAATATTTAGCAGAATATTCCCATTAAATGTAACACTGAGTTAAGTACTTTTGTATCTACAAAATGTCAAATAGCTGAATACCCTTTACAGCTGGTGTTAAGTATCTAAATTATTAAAACCAAAAAAATCCGCTAGTCCATCGAAGTTCTGATTTGGCTTTTGTCTTCCAGTTGGAAATAAAGAAGCTACTGACTCAATGTTTACATTATTTCTGTGTCTCTTTGGAAGATTCCTCAACTGAATAGTTGACCCATATCGACCCAGAAGGGTTCCAGAATCGGTCATTAGGATCACAACCCCTTAATTCCCACCGACTTTCCCTCCAAAATGAATCAAGAAACCATCAGCCTCTCCTTGTACTGGCGGGCATCATTAGCAGAAGTCTGATTAAAGCGACTTCCTGTATTTTTAGGCTGGAAATATTTTAAGAAGGGTGGGGAAACAAATTCCGAAGGAGAGAATCTCCCCCAAAATACCAGGATGCACTAACTAGAAGTTTGTAGCAAGCACCCATCAGTCAATTATCTTGTCTGTAGTATATACCTCATTTTATAGGACTGTGTTTGTTTATTGGGTTGGCATTTTAGGAAGCCGCCACGCAATTATTGTCTCCTCATGTTTTAAAGACTAGGAGGTTGACTGTATGATTTTTAAAACATTTGAGACATTGACAGCCCACACCTCTTTACCTATCACTGCAATTTGCATTTTATGGTACCTTTAGCATCCCAGTTGCTTCAGAGGCGAAATCAGACAAAACTGGATGTCGAACCAGAGCAGATGTTGGAGGGTAATCAAAAGCTTGTCAGGGATGAGTTTAACGGAGATAAGGTGCAGACAGCTGAATGCATCTGCCAATGGTGTGGTGAGATGGGGAAATCTGGCTCGGATGGGGTGGGGGGGTTTATGGAGGAGATGCACAAAGGCCTATAGTCAGAGGATCTCCAGATATTTCTAGGAAGAGTTTACTGAGGGGTGGACTGTGAAAGGATTTAAATATGAGAATTTTCAATTGGTGGGGCAGGTGCCATTGTATGTCAACAACATTTAAGGGTGATGAGTCAGTGGGACGTGGCGCAGGCTGCATTTGAACTGCAGTTTTAGGTTAGCTGAAGTTTATGGAGTGGAGATGCCGGTGTTGGACTGGGGTGAGCACTGTAAGAAGTCTTACAACACCAGGTTAAAGTCCAACAGGTTTGTTTCAAATCACTAGCTTTCGGAGCACTGCTCCTTCCTCAGGTGAGGGAGCAGTGCTCCAAAAGCTAGTGATTTGAAACAATCCTGTTGGACTTTAACCTGGTGTTGCAAGACTTCTTACGAAGTTTATGGAAGTCAGCCAGCACAATATATGGAGTTGAAAGATGAAGTGAGGTGGAATAGCTCACTGAAGTATGAAAATGAATGCAGAGGGGATGGAGTAAGTGGCAAGACTGTGGATCTTGTGATGAAGGCGGAAAATTATGCATTCCAACCACTGTTTAACTGCAGGATTAGCCAAAAGAGGATTAGTCAGAAGGTTGCGGGTTCAATTCCCACTCTTGAACCTCAGGACAGAAATCAAGACTGAATCTCTTGTAGTACTGAGGGAGTGCTGCACTGTTGGAAGTGTCGTCTTTCGTATGAGACCATTAAACCAAGACTCCTTTCCCCTCGGGTGGATGTGAAAGATCCCATGGTACTGCTCAAAGCAGAGCAGAGGAATTATCCCTGGTGTCCTGGCCGATATTCATCCCTCCATCCATGTCATGAAATCAGATTATCTGGTAATTCTGTGAGAGTTTGCTGTGTACAGTTGGCTGTCACATTTCCTACGTTATTCAAAAACATAATTGACTGTAAAGCGCATTGAGATGTCTGGTGCTGGTGAAAGCTGCTATTTCGAGGCAAGTCTTTTAAAACATTTTACGGACCCTCCTGCCTGGTGGAATGTTACAGTCCTGGTGGAATATTACAGTCCCGCCAAACTGAATGGATGTTTAAATGGCTCGCTGCAACCATTGGGGAGGAGACACACCGTGGCAGGTCTGTAAAATCCTGGCCCTAATGTTTTAGGCAGCATTTACGGAGCCTTGAGGGACTTTGGAGGTAATAGTGTGAGTGAAGCAAGTGCCATTACTGAAGATGCTTTGGCTGCAATTGGGTAAGAATGGAACCGAGCAACAGCAGTCTAATGGAGTTGGAGAATAGTGCAGATGAGTTGTAGCACGATGGTGTTAAAAGCTTCGGAGAGGATGATGAGAGTATTAGTATTATCAAGGACGCAGATCGTCATTTATGACATTTAGTTGAAGCCATTTCAGTGATGTGGCAAATGCGGAAACTTAGTGGAGCATTTCAGTCAGAGTTGCAGGATTGGGGTGGCACTGTGGCGCAGTTGTTAGCACTGTTGCCTCACGGTGCTGAGGACCCGGGTTCGATCCCGGCCCCATGTCACTGTCAGTATGAAGTTTGCACATTCTTGCTGTGTCTGCATGGATCTCACCCCCACAAACCCCAAAGATGTGCAGTGTAGGTGAATTGGCTATGCTAAATTGCCCCTTAAATGGAAAAAAATAATTGGGTACTCTAAATTTATTTTTAAAAATTAGTTGCAGGATTGATGGAAATCGATTTAGGAAGTGACAGCAATGTTTCAGGGCTTTGGATAGATTTGGGACCTTGCAGATTAGGCAGCTGTTTGCATGGGTGGATGCTTTTGAGGCAGAACTGGTGATGGTGGTTTAGAATTGGAGGGGTACAGTATCATGGAAGAGGAAGCAATTTGTGATGCCAGATTGCATGGAAGGAAGATTTCACCAGCAACAATTTAGTGGGAACAGGGTCAAGAGGACAGGAGGTGAGGCCACATCGACAAGATGAACTTTGAACTGAACACCAAAATATTCCCATGGTAAACTCTGGGAAAGATCAGCCTAGTTTCTAGAAAACAGTGGCCAGAAGATACCTTCAAAATTGACAGCAGCATCACGGATTTTCTTTAAAAATTATTGCATTTTTGGTTAAAACCAAGAGAAGTGGAGACTATCTTCTTTTCTCTCTCGCTATCTCTGTAACATTGGTTTATAGATTTCCACAAGTTGGAGCTTCGGGAGTAAATTATCCTCTGCAATTTGGTCCAATTTTGAGCAGGGCTGAGCAATCGGCTAGTCAGTCATTTCACTAACTTTCAATCACCGGTCTCTACTTCTGGAATTGTCTTCCAGAAGTGATCATAGAGTTCCAGCAGTGCAGAAGGGGGCCATTCGGCCCATCAAGTCAGCACCGACCTGAAAGAGCACCCCACCTAAGTCCACTGCCCCGCCGTATCCCATAACCTAACCTGTACATCCCTGGATACCCAAGGGGCAATTTTGCATGGCCAATCCACCTAACATACACACCTTTGGACTGTGGGAGGAAAAAGAGCACCCAATGGAAATACACGCAGATACAGGGAGAACGTGCAAACTCCACACAAGTCACCCAAGGCCAGAATTGAACCCTGGTGCTGTGAGGCAGCAGTGCTAGCCACCGTGCTGAATGCGTACAGCGTAATATGTTTTCCAAAAATGTGGACTAATGCAGTGTTTTTCAAACTTTTTTTCCGGGGACCCATTTTTACCAACTGGCCGAGCTTTGCGGCCCACGCCGGCCGAGCTTTGCGGCCCACGCCGGCCGAGCTTTGCGGCCCACGCCGGCCGAGCTTTGCGGCCCACGCCGGCCGAGCTTTGCGGCCCACGCCGGCCGAGCTTTGCGGCCCACGCCGGCCGAGCTTTGCGGCCCACGCCGGCCGAGCTTTGCGGCCCACGCCGGCCGAGCTTTGCGGCCCACGCCGGCCGAGCTTTGCGGCCCACGCCGGCCGAGCTTTGCGGCCCACGCCGGCCGGCCTACGACGGCTGACTTGCGCGACGCACCATTTTCTCTTGCCTTCTTTGCTTCTAACAAAAATGGAGGAAATGGTTTTGGGTCCCTTTGGCCCTCGTACGCGCTCCTCCAATGGAACCTGTTGGATGAAGGTGAAGCTTTCCGGTGTCGGAAAGTATGGAGTCTCCATCTGTCCAAAATTCTGCATTTTTTTTTCCTGTAAACTTTTATCAAATAAAACCCCCCCGAACTTAAAATAAAATGAATAAAATAAATGAATAAAACCCCCCCCGAACTTGTAAAACAAAAAGCTGAAACTGTTTTAAAAACAAACGCGGCCGCACTGCGCATGTGTGGCAGATCATCGGCGCGCATGCGCAAAACTATGCTCCTGCGCGCCGATGATCTGGCACGCATGCGCAGTGCGGCCGCAATTTTTATACATGTTCGTGGCCATTTTGAAGGCCGCTTGCAGCCAGCGTTATTAATTTATTTTTTAAAACATTTTTATTCAAAGTTTTACATATTTTCAACAAAACTCCCCCTTACAGAAAAAAGAAAAACAAAGAACACACAAATAAACATCTTACAACTACATCACGAATTCCCCCAAAATACAAACTCCCCATTAAGCAATAATAAACACAAAGTCCCCCCCCACCCCGGTTGCTGCTGACCACCTCCTAACGCTCCGCTAGAAAATCTAGGAACGTTTGCCACCACCTGAAGAACCCTTGCACAGACCCTCTTGAGGCAAATTTTACTTTACCCTCTCCAGTTTAATGAATTCTGCCATGTTGCTGACCCAGGCTTCCGCGCTTGGGGGCCTCGCATCTTTCCACTATAGCAGAATCCTCCGCCGGGCTACCAGGGACGCAAAGGCCAGCAGCCGGCATTATTAACAGCCGGCTGTTGCGCGCAGATTTGTGCGATCGGGAGGGCCGCGACGGTTGGACAATGCCTGGACTAATGCATTCAATATGGGCTAGTGCATTATAAAATGCAATGTGTTTTCTCTCGTTTGTGCCATGCCAGCCAGCAACTCGCGTGTTGCTGGCATCCGATGTTCCAATGTGGAGCGGAGGAGGGGGATAGATTTTAAATGAGTGCTTTGCCCAGTGCACTTGGCAAGTTTTCTTTAGCCAAAGCATTAAAATTCTAAACCGCAAAGAATTATTTTTTTCAGACTGTACCTCCTGCTACACGATACTGCAACAAGGTACCAGAGCAATTTCTTTTTTCCCCCGCCCGTCCCTTTCTGACACCCACTTTAATGATTGAAGTTGTCCTGCCCCAGGTTTGAGGGTGGCTGGCTGCACTACTGAAATTATGCCTCTATTGTTGTGGAACACACATGGCCTCGTGACTTTTTATGATCCTGTAAGTATCAGCTTCCAGGACTGCAGTGTGAAAAGCTGGGAGGGGTGTCTGTTTAAAAAGGCATCAAAAATCCTGTATGGTAGGAAAGTACCTAGAATTTGGTTCTTGGTTCCTGTACAAAATTAGTAACGAAGATGACATCGGACACCGTGCAAGATATCGCAAGACCAATGAGGTGACATCAGTCTAGGTGCGGAGTATAATATTTATTTTTAAATATCCATTTCCGTTGATTGGTGTAAAATATGTAACTTTTTTTTTTTTTTAAATTGTATTCTCCTTTTTCACATTTTCTCCCAAATTTGCACCCACCAACAATAAACAATAAGCAGTAACGAATATTTTTAAAATTAAAAAAAATAAATTTAGTGTACCCAATTATTTTTTTTTTTCAAATTAAGGGGCAATTTAGTGTGGCCAATCCACCTAACCTCTACATCTTTGCGTTGTGGGGGTGAAACCCATGCAGACACGGGGAGAATGTGCAAACTCCACACGGACAGTGACCCAGGGCTGGGATTCAAACCCGGGTCCTCAGCGCTGCTGTCCCAGTGCTGTCCACTGCACCACATGACGCGTCAATCTCCATATCAATAACAATCCCATCCTCCCACCAACCCCCAAACAACTGCCCATATGTGAACATAAACAAATAACAAAAAGGTATCAGGAATCACCCATGTTCACCATTAACACATACAGTCCCCCTCCCCACCCCCACTGATGTTCAATGTTATCCGATTCTTGAAAGTGCATAATGAATAATGCCCATGAATTGTAGAACCCCTCCATCCTTCCCCTCAGTTCAAACGTAACCTTCTCAAGAGTCAAGAATTTCAACATGTCCCCCTGCCACGCCAGGGCACAGGGTGGAGTGGTTGCTCTGCATCCCAACAGGATCAGCCTTCGGGCAATCAACGAGGCGAAGGCTACGACATCTGCCTCCGCACCCGTTTCCACCCCTGGCTGGTCCGACACCCCGAATATGGCCTCCTGAGGGCCCGGGTCCAGCTTCACGTGCACCACTTTAGAGATTACCCTAAAAACCTCCTTCCAGTAATCCTTCATCTTTGGACAGGACCAAAACATATGAACGTGGCTCCCCCCCCCCTCCCCCCCCCCCCCCCCCCCCCCCCCCCGCAACGTTCACACACACCTTCTACCCCCTCAAAGAGCCGGCTCATCCTTGCCCTTGTGAGGTGCGCTCCATCAGCCCCAACCTCGCGCACGGTAAAATATGTAACTTAAAGCTGCAGTTGCTGCTATGATTCTAAACCTGATTGTTTAAAAGAAAATTAGAACAAAAAAATTAGGTCCTGACAAAAGATTAATGTTGCACACATTGCAGAAAGAATAGCCACTACTGAAGGATGAGTTGGAGCAGAATGGTATCTTCTTTATGTATGGCAGTTATCTTACAGTATCAGCGTCACAAAAGTCTGCTCTTGCATAAATATAGTGACCCAAACCCACGTGTAACAATTTTTTAAGCGAATCGCCAAATGTGCTTTGCCTGCAGGCTGCACCTATCAGTATATTTACATGAATGTAGTGTCCACGCTTTTTCAATCAACAAATCCTTTTATTTCTAACCTTCTGTAACCAGTGGTTAAATGTGCGGTGACATAATCATACTGCGCCCCACAAAGGTTCAATTCCAAATCAGCACTGAATGAGCACATCTTGACTGGAGCACTATAATTAGTCTCTGCCTCTGGACTAAGTGCTCATGGAGCTGCTCTATGTAACAAACTTTTAGAAAGAAAACAAGTTGACATGTTGCCCCAAACGATCCACGTGTTTGTAATTGAGTTGCTGGAAATGCACAGTAGATCCACTAACGTTGATAATATTTTTCTTGCTGCTGTGGAAATCTACCATGCTGCCATCATTAGTCCAGTTTTAGAATGCACTTTGATAAAGTAAAACTAAAGGCTGAGGGATATATTTTTAAAATTATTTCATGGGATATGGGCATCGCTACGAAGGCCAGCATTTGTTGCCCATCTCCGATTGCCCTTGAGCTGAGTAGCTTGCCAGGCCACTTCAAAGGGCAGTTAGAGTCAACAACATTGCTGTGGATCTGGAGTGCAGTGTGGGTCGCAGAGTAAGGACAGCAGATTTATGTCCTTAAAAGGTGTTTGCAACAATCAGTGATCACCATGAATGAGACTAGATTTATGCCAGATTTTTTTATTAAACTTTAAATTCCAGCAGCTGACATGATAGAATTTGAACCCGTGTCTGTTGGGTCTCTGGATTACTACTCCAGTGATGTCACCATCTGCACCATCCTTCCATCCACATGGTGGGACAGAATATAAAAGAAAAGATAATGAGAGATTGGAAGTTACTGCAGTAATCATGGAGGTTTGGGCCAAAGGTAGTGTAGATGAGGAGGAGTTCATAGAATGTTTCAGGATAGTTTCCATTCTGGAGCCAAACAGAAGGCAGGCTATAATAGACCTGGTATTGTGCAATGAGATAAGATTAATTAATAACCTCATTAAGTGAAGGCACCCTTGGGTAGCAGCAATCATAATATGATTGAATTTTACATTCAATTTGAGGGAGAGAAGAGTGCATGCAAGAATAGCTTTTAAAACTTAAATGAGGGCAATTGTGAAGGCATGAAAGCAGAGCTAAAATGAACTGGCAAATATGCTTAAGGGAGAGATCAACAGATGTTCAGGGCAAACATTAAAATGGATATTTCAAAATGCCGAGTATAGGCACATTTCAATGAGAAAGAAAAATTCCAAGGGGAGGACCTATCTGTGGTTAACTGAAAAAGTTAAAGACAGTATTAAACTTAATTAAAAAGCATGCGTCACTGTCCGTGTGGAGTTTGCACGTTCTCCTCATGTTTGCATGGGTCTCACCTCCACAACCCAAAAAGATGTGCAGCGTAGGTGGATTGGCCATGCTAAATTGCCCCTTAATTGGATACTCTAAATTTATTTTTTTAAATGAAAAAACATGCATTTACGCTCCGGTTTCCTCCCACAGTACAAAGATGTGCAGTTTAGGTGGATTGGCTATGATTAATGCACGAGGATAGGGTGGGAGACAAGGGCCTAGGTAGAGTCTCTTTTGGAGGGTTGTTGCAGACATGATGGGCTGAAGGGGCTCCTTGTGCATTGTAGGGATTCTATGATCATCAAAGAATGACAAAAAGATTGAAAAGGAAGGATAAACTACAGTGTGAGAGAAAGATGGACAGTAAGAATTTCTGTAGATATTTAAATAAGCGCTGAGTTAACAAAGTGAGCATTGGTTCAATAGGAAGTGCGTCTGTGGAATAGGTTATGGAACTATGGTTGTAGGGCTATGACTGACTAAAGTAAACCGATATTTTGCATCTATCTTCATTGTAGAGGACACGAGTAACATTCCAGAAGTAGATGCAACTCAGGAAATGGAAAGAAAGGGAGGAACTCAGGAAACGTACAATCACCAGGGAAGTTGTAACGAGCAAATTGTTAGATCTGCAGGCTGACAAATGGCTGGGATCGGCTAGACGTCACCCTAAGGTCCTGCAAGAAGGGCTAATGAGATTGTTGATGCATTAATTTTGATTTTCCTAAATTTGAGAAAGTTTCCATTTGGAAGATAGCAAATGTAACTCCTTTTATTGAAAAGGGAGACAGAAAGAGAAAAAAACTACAGACCAGTTAGTTTAATATCTGTCAGAGAAAATGTTACAAGCCATTGTTATGTTATAGCAGGGCACTTGGAAAACTTCAGGCAGAGCCAACATGGTATTGTGAAAGGGAAATCGTGTTTAGCCAATTTATTGGAGTTCTTTGAAGGAGTTACATGTGCTGTAGATAAAGGGGAACCGGTGGATGTATTGTACTTAGATTTACAGAAGGCATTTAAGTAGATGCCACATCAAAGGTTATTGTGAAAATAATAGCTCATGGTGGAGAGCTAATATATTGGCATGGATTGAAGATTGGCTAGCTAACAGGAAACAGAGTTGGCATAAATGGATCTTTTTCTGGTTGGCAGGATGTGATGAGTGGTCTGCCACAAAGGTCCGTGCTGGGTCCTACACTTCATA
This sequence comes from Scyliorhinus torazame, assembly GCF_047496885.1. Classification (NCBI taxonomy): domain Eukaryota; kingdom Metazoa; phylum Chordata; class Chondrichthyes; order Carcharhiniformes; family Scyliorhinidae; genus Scyliorhinus; species Scyliorhinus torazame. Next base: position 61,906,987 of record NC_092724.1, on the reverse strand, counting down.
CAATTTATAGAAATGATTTGGATAAAGAGACTAAAGGAATGGTTCCTAAATTTGCTGATGACTCAAAGATAGGTAGGGAAGTGAATTGTTTTGTTTTAGAGTACTCAATTCTTTTTTTTCCAATTGGGGGCAATTTTGTATGGCCAACCCACCTGCCCTGCACGTCTTTGGGTTGTGGCGGTGAGACCCACGCAGACATGGAGAATGTGCAAACTCCACACGGACAGTGACCTGGGGCCGGGATCAAACCCGGGTCCTCAGCGCCATCAGACAGCAGTGCTAACCACTGCGCCACCATGCTGCCTCAGGAAAATAAATTGAGAAGAGGGCATCAGGAGTCTACAAAGAAACGTGGATAGGTTAAGTGAGTAGACAAAACTCTGGCAAATGGAGCCTAATGTGGAAAAATGTGAAATTGTCCATTTTAGCAGTAAGAATGTAAAAATAAGCTTATTATTTAAAGGATGAGATTGCAGAGCTTTTTTAAAAATAAATTGAGTACCCAATTCTTTTTTTCCATTTAAGTAGCAAATTAGCGTGGCCAAGCAACCTATCCTGTGCATCTTTGGGTTGTGGGGGTGAGACCCACGTAGACACTGGGAGAATGTGCAAACTCCACATGGACCCGGGCCGAGATCGAACCCGGGTCCTCAATAGAGAGATTGCAGGGCTATGAGATTGTGGGATCTGGCTGTCCTGGTGCATGAATCACAGAAGGTTGGTATACAGGTGCAGCAATTAATTAGGAAAGCTAACAGATTCTTTCGGAAAGTGGACACGATCACCTTGGACTTTGTATGGGCGGGAAAGGTGCTGAGGGTGGGTCCTGCTACAGAGGCAGTAGTGGGGGTTGGAGTTGCCGAACTTGCTCCATTATTATTGGGCGGCGAATGTGGACAAGGTGCGGCGGTGGTGGGAAGGAGAAGGGGTAGAGTGGGTTAGGATGGAGGAGGAATCTTGTAAGGGGTCTAGTTTGAGGGCAATGGTGACGGCAGTGTTGCCATGGCTCTGAGTAGGTATTCGGGGATCCCAGTGGTGCAGTCCACGGTGAAGATAGGGAATCAGCTGAGGAGGCATTTTAGGATGGTACGATGTAGGTGCTAACGCCGCTGTGCGAAAATCATGGGTTTGAGCCGGGGGGGCATTGATAGTGTATACAGGAGGTGGAGGGAAGTGGGGCTGGTCAAGGTGAGGGATTTGTATTTGGAGGAAGGGTTTGCCAGTCTGGAGGAGCTAAGGGAGAGGGGAGAGCTGCCAAGAGGTAGCGAGTTCAGATATCTGTGGTTAGGGACTTTGCGTGAAAGGGCAGAAGGGGGTTCCCTAGGTTGCCGGGACACACCCTGCTGGAGTGACTGGCACTTCCGAATGTGGAAGGTGAGGGAAGAATTGGGGATATATACAGGTGGCTGGGGGAGCAGGGAGGCGAGCGGGTGGTGAAGGTCAAGGAGAAACGGGAAGCAGAGTTCGGAGGGGAGATCAATTGGGAAGTATGGAGTGAGGCACTCCGAAGGGTAAATGGGACCTCCTCTTGTGCAAGGATGAGCCTGATACAGTTTAAGGTGGTGCACAGCATGCATATAACTCAGTCGAAAATGAGTGGGTTCTTTCCGGGGCTAGCAGATGAGTCTGAGAGGTTTGGGTGGGGGTCAGCGAATCACTCGCACGTGTTTTGGGGTTGCGAAAAATTGGCAAGATTCTGGGCAGGAATGTTCGCGGTCTTAGCCAGGGTAGTGGAGGAGGAGGTGGGTCCAGACCCTTTGGTGGTGATATTTGGGGTTTCAGAGAAGCCGGAGCTCATGGAGAGGAGGAAGGCCGATGTCGTGGCCTTCGCCTCTCTGCATGGCGGCACATTTTGCTGGAGTGGCGGTCGGCATCGCCATCGGGGGTAGCGGCTTGGTTGGGTGACCTGTACTACTTCCTGCAGTTGGAGAAGATATAAAGTATGAGTTAAGGGGCTCAGCAGGAGAGTTTGAAAAAAGATGGGGGATGTTTGTAACCGTGTTCGACGAGGGTGAAAAAGGGGAAAGATCTGTACAGACTGTATAGTTCTTTGTTGGGAAGTATGTTTCCCGGGGTGTTTATTGGCTGTAACCTGCTTTGATTCATGTTTGTAATAAAATACACTTTTTAAAAAAAAAAAGGAAAGCTGATAGAATGGTATTGTTTCTTGTCAGAGGAACTGAATATAAAAATAGGAAGGTTATGCTTCAGTTGTACAGGGCATTCGTGAGACCACATCTGGAGTATTGTGCAGAGTATTAGTCTCCTTATTTAAGGAAAGATGTAAATGCATTAGAAACAAGTTGGAGAAAGTTTACCAGACTTAATACCAGGAATCGGCAGGTTGTCTTATGCGGAAAGGTTGGAGTGGTTTTTATCCACTAGAGTTTAGAAAGGTAAGAAGCGATTTGATTGAAACCTTTAAGATCCTGAGGGGGTATTGAGGGCATTGACAGGGTGGATGTGGAGAGGATGTTGTTTAAAGGAGCTAGACAGATCAGGAGAATTTTTTTCTTATCTGTTCATGGGATGTGGGCATCACTGCTGGGACACTATCCAGGGATGCACAGTGCGAAAGCACACTGGGTGCATTTCCGTGAGGCGGCTAGGGGCTGCGGCTCCCGAGAGTGTGAGTGAGTGTGTGTGTGGGCGAGGGGGGGGTTCAGGGCTTTTGGGCCAGTGTGAAATTCCGTCCAAGTAGGGGTCTGCTCAAACGGGAGTCCACTGCGCACCTGTGCATCCTTGAGACCACAAGTGCCATTGGGTCCGAGCACGACTGTTTTGAGACCACGGATAGCATTGGTCACGAGCTGGACATCCACTGCCACGCGATGCGCTGACTTCTTGAAAATCTAGGAGTCAATACTTCTCGGTAACTGAAGAACCAGTTCTGTGAAGAGACAGCTGTTGATGTGTTGACTCAAAAGGTTAAAAAAATGTTTTAAATCTCTCAAAAAGCAGAGCACAGCACCTGGGAATGAGCTGAGATACAAAAGTGTTATTGGGTCCAGATGGTGCCAAGGAAGTAGTGAAGATTTGTTCTCGATTTGTTGTTTAATGTAATGCTAGTACTTGCACAGACTATATTTTTACTTTTATTTGTGTACCTAATGTTTTCTCCATCATATCTCCCTTCAGAATTTCTGTTCCCCACTGAACAAGGCCCTTACCATTGTACGGTAATGGAAGATAGCATCAACATTCTGGTTTTGATGGAAACCTGGTTTGGGTGAAGAGAGCTTCCTGCCTCGCTCTACCTTTCACCACTTGCCTCAACCGGTCTGTAATGGTGGCAGTATGGCTCATCACCAAATGAGTCCTTGGCCTGTCCACTTAATCTTTTTTTTAATATAAATTTAGAGTATCCAGTTACTTTTTTTTCCAATTAAGGGGCAATTTAGCGTGGCCAATGCACCTACCTTGTAGATCTTTTGGGTTGTGGGGGTGAGACCCATGCAGACACTGGGAGAATGTGCAGACTCCACACGGACAGTGACTCAGGGCCGGGATTGAACCTGGGACCTCGGCGCTGTGAGGGAGCAGTGCTAACCACTGAACCACCCAGTGTGCTTTCGCACTGTGCATCCCTGGATAGTGCCCCAGCAGTGATGCCCACATCCCATGAACAGATAAGAAAAAAATTCTCCTGATCTGTCTAGCTCCTTTAAACAACATCCTCTCTACATCCACCCTGTCAATGCCCTTTCATAGATATTTCATAGAATTTATAGTGAAGAAGGAGGCCATTTGGCCCATCGAGTCTGCACCGGCTCTTGGAAAGAGCACCCTACCCAAGGTCAACACCGCCACCCTATCCCCATAACCCAGTAACCCCACCCAACACTAAGGGCAATTTTGGACACTAAGGGCAATTTATCATGGCCAATCCACCTAACCTGCACATCTTTGGACTGTGGGAGGAAACCGGAGCACCCAGAGGAAACCCACGCACACACGAGGAGGATGTGCAGACTCCGCACAGACAGTGACCCAAGCCGGAATCGAACCTGGGACCCTGGAGCTGTGAAGCAATTGTGCTATCCACAAGGCTACCGTGCTGCCCTTGTCCACTTAATCTTAACACTTCCTCTCCATTTCAGCATCTCATTTTGTTCCACTCCTCTTGCCTCTCATTTGAAATCCTCATCCTCATTCTCTACTGCCCACTCTAGTGTCATGCCATGTTTCTCAGAGATATCTTCACTGCTTTTCATCATTCAGCCTCTTTGCTGAGTTACTTCTCCTTTTTGGTGATTTCACCCTCCACCTCATTTCATCCTGCTCGCTCCCACCAGTAAACTCTCCAACTGATAGTCACAGCAACCTGCTTGAACTTGCCATCTCATTGTGGCCTTGCTGCTCCCATTGTAATAATAATAATCTTTATTAGTGTCACAAGTAGGCTTGCATTAACACTGCAATGAAGATACTGTGAAAATCCTTTCGTCGCCATACTACGGCTCCTGTTCGGGTACACTGAGGGAGGATTCAGATTGTCCAATTGACCCAACAGGCATGTCTTTCGGGACTTTGTGGGAGGAAATCAGAGCACCCGGAGGAAACCCACGCAGACACGGGGAGAAGGTGCAGACTCCGCACAGGGAGTGACCCAAGCCAGGAATTGAACCAGGGTCCCTGGCGCTGTGAAGCAACAGTACTAACCACTGTGCTACAGTGCCATATTAGTCACTGATAAAGCCAACTCTGATTATTCTCCACCCTTGTCCCTCTTCCCTCTCCCAATTCCTACTTCTCTCTGCATCTTCCCTTGGTAGAAAGCAGTCTCCTAATTTGCTGACAATTGCACTTCAAAATCCAATTGTCTATTCATTGGCCCTTTATTCTCCACAAAGTTTCTCCAGCCACCAATTTGCTCAAACACCTTCAATGTCCCAGACCCCATTACTCACTCACCCTGGTTTGTTCCCAGGTATGACTCCCATTTCCACTCCAAGAGATGCGACTTGAATGAATGTGTCCGACAATTAGTTTAACCATTCACCACTGGATCTGGCTGGACCACTAAAAGCATTATCGAGCCCTGGACTCTTCTCACAAAACTGCATTCTAATGTAAAGATAATCACTGGTTTCTTTTCTCTCTTGCACACAATCCTCTGAAACACCTCTCCCTCTGCCATCGTGAGCAAAGCTTGTGGACTTCCTTTGCCACTACGATTGCGACAATCCAATCAACTGCCTCTGCCACTTTCATCCCTCCCCCACAGTCCACCAGGCTGTTTACTCTCCTAGACCTGAACTTTCATCTTTAGTTTCTCTCCTGTTTTCTCTTCATGCCCTCTATGAGCTCATCTTGACCATGAGACCCATCTGCTGCGCCCTCAATTCCCACTAAGTGCTGACCATCCAACTTCCCTTCCTGGATCCCATGTTAGCTGATATTAATGACTCTCCCATCAGATGCATTCTCAAATCTCCTTCTTCAAATCTGCTAACATCTGCCATCTCCAAAAAAAACACCCCTCTGATCTTGCAAAATCATCGGCAACTTTTCCTCTCAAATCCTTGAACATGTTGCTACCTCCCAAATCCATACCCATCTTTCCCCAGAACTCTCGAGTCTCACTGATCAGGTTTCCACCGTTGCCACAATACCTTTCTCACAGTCACAAAGGATTGATAAATGATCCTTCCTTGACTTTCTTCAACTTCCTGCAGTCATTGCCACCATGAAGCGCTGTAGTGCAGCTGGGTAGAACTGCACTTGTCGGCTTCTATTCCTATCTTTGATGGGCCAATTATAAACAGACTCATCAACAGAGAATCACTGTATTGACTTCTGTTTCCACTCCCACACCAATAGTTCTGGCACCCCCAAGGATCTACCTTTGGGCCCTTCCTATTTCTCACATACATGCTGCCTTCAGTGACATAATGCAAAAACACAACATTAGTTTGCACATGTATGCTGATGACACCCAACTCTACTTCATCGCCACTTCTCCCAACTTCATATTATCTCTAAATTGTCAGACTGCTTCTCTACCATCCATTGATGGTTGAGCAATAATTTCTTCCAACTAAAAATTGGGTAGACCAAAGCCACTGTCTTCAATCCTCACCACAAATTCCATTGTCAAACCCATCTCTTGCCTTGGAAAATATCTGAAGCTAAACCAGACTGTTTACAACCTTGGGGTCATATTTGACCCAGAGATTAGCTTCAAACCACATTTCCACACCTTTGCTAAGATTGTCTATTTCCATCTCCTTAACATCACCCGACGCCATCACTTGTCTGTTGCTGAAACCCTCATTCATGCCTTTATCACCACTAGATGTGACTCTTGGAATGCATACTGGCTAGCCTCCTACATTCCATAAACTTGCTACCCATGACCAAATTTGCACCAAGCTCCATTTATCCATTGCCACTATGTTCACTGACCTTCATTGTACCCTGATTAAACAATGCCTTGATTTTTAAATTCTCACCCATATTGTCAGATCCCTTCATGATCTCACCCCTTGCTATCCTTGTAATCTCCTCCAGCCCCACAATCCTCCAAGATGTCTGCGCTTCTCCAATTCTGATCTCTCCTTGATTTAAAAAAATATATTTTTTTATTCTCCTATTCCACATTTTCATATTTACAACAACAAATACAATGGCAATCCCCTAGACAAAGATCCCCTCATCCTACCCACCCTCAAACAGCTCCCAACATTTCGAATACAAAACACCAATGAAAAAGCATCATCAATAACTTCCATTCCAAACCCCCCCCTAATGTTCAATGTCATCCAATTCATGAAAATGCATGATGAACAAGGCCCATGAGTTGTAGAACCCTTCCATCCTCCCTCTCAACTCGAACTTTACTTTCTCTAGCGTTACGAACTCCAGCAAGTCGTCGTTTCCCCCCCGCCCCCCTCCCAGCACGCCAAGGCACAGGGTGGAGAAGCCGACCTCCACCCCAACAGAACCCACCTTCGGGCGATCAGCGAGGCGAAGGCTAAGACATCTGCCTCCGCATCCGCTTCCAACCCCGGCCAATCCGACACCCCGAATATAGCTTCTAGGGGACCTGATTAGAGTCTCATGTGCACCACCTTTTGAGATTAACCTAAAGACCTCCCTCCAATACTCCTCCAGTTTTGGGCAGGACCAAAACATTTGAACGTGATTTGCGGGGGCCCTGCAAACGTCCGCGTTCACAAACTTCCTCCACCCCCTCAAAAAGTCGGCTTATCCCCACCCTTGTGAGGCAGCACCTTCAACTGTATCAACCCCAACCTCGCTCACTGAGTTGACACATTTACCCTCTGTAGCACCTCACACCACAACCCCTCCTCCATGCCCTCCCACAAGTCTTCCCCCCACTTTGCCTTCATCCCATCCAGTGATACCTTATTTTCTCCCAGAATAACCCCATAAATCGCCGACACCACTCCTTTCTCCAAACCCCCACCGACAATAGATCTTCCAACAGTATGGGGGGAGGTGCCATCGTAAAGCTCTGTACCTCTTTCCTGGCAAAACTTCGGACCTGCATATACCTAAACATCTCCCCTGCCCCAACCCATATTTCTCCCCCAGCTTCCCCAACTTTGCAAACTGGCCTCTCAGAAACAAATCCTTTAATATCCTAACTCCCCTCTCCGCCCATCTCCAAAAATTCCCATCCCACCTCCCTGGTTCATATCTATGATTCCTTCGAATCGGCATTTCCCTTGACCCTGCCCATAACCTGAAGTGCCTCCAAATCTTGAGCGTCGCCATGACCACCAGACTCCCTGAGTATCTCCCCAGGGCCATCGGTAGCAGCGCTGTTGCCAACGCCCGAACCCCGACCCCCTTCATAGACTCTCCTCCATTCTAACCTACTGCGGGTCCCCCCCCCTCACCCACCCACCCAGCCCCGCACCTTCTCAGCGTTCGCAGCCCAGTAATAATACAATAAATTCGGGAGACGCCGACCAGTAATAATACAATAAATTTGGGAAAATCTCTCCTTGATTTTAATTGACTCACCATTGGTGCCTCTGCCTTCAGCTGCCAAGGCTTCAGAAATTCTCACACCAGAACCTTTTTTATCTCTCTCCCTCTTTTTTTAAGCCAATCCTTAAAACCTACAAACATCTGCCCTGATGTCTCTTTATATGACTCGGTGTCAAAATTTGTTTTTTTGTGAAGTGCCTCGTGACATTTTATATTAAAGGTGCTATATAAATAGAAGTTTTGGAGGGCAGCATGGTGATGCAATGGTTAGCACTGCTGCCTCAACAAGGCGAGATCCCAGGTTCGATCCCGACCCTGGGTCACTGTCCTTGTGGAGTTTGCGCATTCTCCCCGTGTCTGCATGTTCCCTCTTCCCCACAACCCAAAAATGTGCAGGGTAGGTGTGTTAGCCATGCTAAATTGCCCCTTAATTGGGGGGGGGGGGGAATTAGTTGGATACTTTAAATTAACCAAAACTTTTACTTTTTTTTATGTTCCAAGAGATCGCATTTAGTTATATCTGTAACTTGTTTAAAAAGAAAGTGAATCAGTGCCTATAATGCTTCTGATCTGCAGCCTGAAACTTGCAATATGCACACTGTGCTTGCAAATTATTTAATTCTGATTTCCCCAAGGTCCTACCTACTTGACAATTAAACATATGGCCTTAAAGGGCCACTATTCCACCTTAGCAATGGAATAATACAGTGTACATTGCACAGTATGACATTTCTGTCGTAAAATCCCAGAGATCTTAAATATTTGGTGCAGTACATATCCATGTGCTTTGTTCACTTGATATTTGTTTCACATCTCTGAAAAAAGAAACGGTTGTTGTCTGGTATTTTAATTCTGACCTTAAGATAACCTGAGGGCCCTTGTTGAGAAAATGAGTAGAGTAACCTTGAATCCACCAATCTAGAGCAACCGTTGATAATTAATCTTTAATTTACTTCAGCACCAATTTAGACACTTTCCCAATGAACACCTGAGTAAAGTGTTGCTCTTTCTAGCTTTAGTCTATTTGCTCTGTTTAGGTCACCTTTGCTCATGAGTCGCCAGGTATCGTTATGATACCGCCACGTGGTTCAAGTTCAGGTTATGATTAATAACACAGCACACCGCTTAGTAAGGATTAAAACAACGGTCATTTATTATATACAACAAGCAATATTAATACCCTAATACTACTTTCTATATAACAAACCTATCACTACTGGCCAATACTTAACTTAGGAAGAGCCCACCAGGTCAGGGAAACGAATGGCTTGTCCAATCAAATCTGGCCCGCGGGATTCAAAAGGCTGCTACAGGTCGGTGGCTAGGTGTCTCTACCGGATAGCGATTGTTGGATTCAAACTTACGATACACGGTGGCTGGTCTTGCGAGGGTCTCGAGCAGGCGAAGGTCTCGAGCAGGCGAAGATGACAGAGAGAGATCTGAACTTGGACCTTTACTTTTATAGGGCCCAGGGGCTTCCCTCCTCCCGGGGCGGCCCTTGACCCTGAGTCCCAAGTGATTGGATTCTGTCCCCAGTCTCTGGGGTCGATGTGTCCAATGGTGAGGCGATTCCTCGATCGGGGGGTGGTCGCTCACCTGTCTTTGTTTCAGCCACTGCAGGCGCCGACAGGTCTGGCCCGGTATTCAATTGCTAATATGTTGCAATTGTTCCCGGGGATAGCCGATTTAACTGTGGATGTCTGAGTAGATTAGGTGTAAACAGTCCTGAATGCAACTGCGGATACCTGGGTTGATGGGCTGTTGATAGCCCTGAGTATTGATCTGAGCTTCGTTCCCAGAGCTGAATATGCAAACCTGTCTGCAGCTGCCTGCTTGTGTCTTCTTGGCTGCTTTTCCCAGCGGTCTTTCGGGTTAGCCATTTTAAACTGGGTTTTGGCCAGATTAATCGGAACGCAGCCCTTTTACATGGCTACAAAAGGGACAGGCCAGGCCAGCAGTCAAGCTTTGTAACTGCTCCAGACTTCTGACCACGAAGAATGTGATGAACGATCAACTGGCACTGCTCTTCGACAAAGTTGCTAGTTTTGAGTCTGCTTAATAGTCATAATATTAATATAGTACCTTGCTCCAAATCGCATTGTCATTAGAGAACAACCGCTATTACTATTGACCAAAATTTGAACGAGGGTTTAGATTAATCTTAATAAAGGCACAGTAAGCAGTCTTACAACACCAGGTCAAAGTCCAACAGGTTTGTTTCAAACCACTAGCTTTCGGAGCGCTGAAGGAGCAGTGCTCCGAAAGCTAGTGGTTTGAAACAAACCTGTTGGACTTTTACCTGGTGTTGTAAGACTGCTTACTCTGCTCACCCCAGTCCAAAGCCGGCATCTACACAACATGGCTTGGAAGGGTCAGAAATTTGGCAGGTTAACTATTTTGTAGTAATAATGACAACCTGCAAAAATGCTCATTAAGTCAAAACGCAATACCATTGAACTTCAATCCTTTTTTAAAAAAAAAATATTTTATTGAAAATTTTTGGTCAACCAACACAGTACATTGTGCATCCTTTACACAATATCATAACAACACAAATAACAATGACCTATTTTATAAACAGAAAATGAATAAATAATAAATAACAAAAATGAAAACTAACCCTAATTGGCAACTGCCTTATCACAAGTAACACTCTCCAAAAATATAATTTAACAGTCCAATATATAATTATCTGTAGCAACGACCTATACATATTATACCGTATATATTAACAACCCTGAGAGTCCTTCTGGTTCCTCCTCCCCGCCCCCTCCCCCCCCCCCCCCCCCCCCCCCCCCCCCCCCCCCCCGATCCTGGGCTGCTGCTGCTGCCTTCTTTTTTCCATTCCATCTATCTTTCTGCGAGGTATTCGACGAACGGTTGCCACCGCCTGGTAAACCCTTGAGCCGACCCCCTTTGAACGAACTTAATCCGCTCTAGCTTTATAAACCCTGCCATGTCATTTATCCAGGTCTCCACCCCCGGGGGCTTGGCTTCTTTCCACATTAGCAATATCCTACGCCGGGCTACTAGGGACGCAAAGGCCAAAACATCGGCCTCTCTCGCCTCCTGCACTCCCGGCTCTTGTGCAACCCCAAATATAGCCAACCCCCAGCTTGGTTCGACCTGGACCCCCACTACTTTTGAAAGCACCTTTGTCACCCCCATCCAAAACCCCTGTAGTGCCGGGCATAACCAAAACATATGGGTATGATTCGCTGGGCTTCTCGAGCACCTCGCACACCTATCCTCCACCCCAAAAAATTTACTGAGCCGTGCTCCAGTCATATGCGCCCTGTGTAATACCTTTAAACTGAATCAGGCTTAGCCTGGCACACGAGGACGACGAGTTTACCCTGCTTAGGGCATCTGCCCACAGCCCCTCCTCGATCTCCTCCCCCAGCTCTTCCTCCCATTTCCCTTTTAGTTCATCTACCATAGTCTCCCCTTCGTCCCTCATTTCCCTATATATATATATCTGACACCTTACCATCCCCCACCCATGTCTTTGAGATGACTCTGTCCTGCACCTCTTGTGTCGGGAGCTGCGGGATTCCCTCACCTGTTGCCTCGCAAAAGCCCTCAGTTGCATATACCTGAATGCATTCCCTTGAGGCAACCCATATTTCTCGGTCAGCGCTCCCAGACTCGCGAACTTCCCATCCACAAACAGATCTTTCAGTTGCGTTATTCCTGCTCTTTGCCACATTCCATATCCCCCATCCATTCCCCCCGGGGCAAACCTATGGTTGTTTCTTATCGGGGACCCCCCCAAGGCTCCAGTCTTTCCCCTATGCCGTCTCCACTGTCCCCAAATCTTCAGTGTAGCCACCACCACCGGGCTTGTGGTGTAGTTCCTCGGTGAGAACGGCAATGGGGCTGTCACCATAGCCTGTAGGCTAGTCCCCCTACAGGACGCCCTCTCTAATCTCTTCCACGCCGCTCCCTCCTCCTCTCCCATCCACTTACTCACCATTGAAATATTAGCGGCCCAATAATACTCACTTAGGCTCGGTAGTGCCAGCCCCCCCCTATCCCTGCTACGCTGTAAGAATCCCTTCCTCACTCTCGGGGTCTTCCCGGCCCACACAAAACCCATGATGCTCTTTTCAGTCCTTTTAAAAAAAGCCTTCGTGATCACCACCGGGAGGCACTGAAACACAAAGAGGAATCTCGGGAGGACCACCATCTTAACCGCCTGCACCCTCCCTGCCAGTGACAGGGATACCATATCCCATCTCTTGAAATCCTCCTCCATTTGTTCCACCAACCGCGTTAAATTTAACCTATGCAATGTGCCCCAATTCTTGGCTATCTGGATCCCCAGGTAACGAAAGTCCCTTGTTACCTTCCTCAACGGTAGGTCCTCTTTCTCTACTCTGCTCCCCTGGATGCACCACAAACAACTCACTTTTCCCCATGTTCAATTTATACCCTGAAAAATCCCCAAACTCCCCAAGTATCCGCATTATTTCTGGCATCCCCTCCGCCGTGTCTGCCACATATAGTAACAAATCGTCCGCATACAAAGATACCCGGTGTTCTTCTCCTCCTCTAAGTACTCCCCTCCACTTCTTGGAACCCCTCAACGCTATTGCCAGGGGCTCAATCGCCAGTGCAAACCATAATGGGGACAGAGGGCATCCCTGCCTTGTCCCTCTATGGAGCCGAAAATATGCAAATCCCCGTCCATTCGTGACCACGCTCGCCATCGGGGCCCTATACAACAGCTGCACCCATCTAACATACCCCTCTCCAAAACCAAATCTCCTCAACACCTCCCACAAATAATCCCACTCCACTCCATCAAATGCTTTCTCGGCATCCATCGCCACTACTATCTCCGTTTCCCCCTCTGGTGGGGGCATCATCATCATTACCCCTAACAGCCTCCGTATATTCGTGTTCAGCTGTCTCCCCTTCACAAACCCAGTTTGGTCCTCGTGGACCACCCCCGGGACACATTCCTCTATTCTCATTGCCATTACCTTGGCCAGGATCTTGGCATCTACATTTAGGAGGGAAATAGGTCTATAGGACCCGCATTGTAGCGGGTCCTTTTCCTTCTTTAAGAGAAGCTATATCGTTGCTTCAGACATAGTCGGGGGCAGTTGTCCCCTTTCCTTTGCCTCATTAAAGGTCCTCGTCAATACCGGGGCGAGCAAGTCCACATATTTTCTATAGAATTCGACTGGGAATCCATCCGGTCCCGGGGCTTTTCCCGCCTGCATGCTCCTAATTCCTTTCACCGCTTCTTCTACCTCGATCTGTGCTCCCAGTCCCACCCTTTCCTGCTCTTCCACCTTGGGAAATTCCAGCCGATCCAAAAAGCCCATCATTCTCTCCCTCCCATCCGGGGGTTGAGCTTCATATAATTTTTTATAAAATGTCTTGAACACTCCATTCACTCTCTCCGCTCCCCGCTCCATCTCTCCTTCCTCATTCCTCACTCCCCCTATTTCCCTCGCTGCTCCCCTTTTCCTCAATTGGTGTGCCAGCAACCTGCTCGCCTTCTCCCCATATTCGTACTGTACACCCTGTGCCTTCCTCCATTGTGCCTCTGCAGTGCTCGTAGTCAGCAAGTCAAATTCTACATGTAGCCTTTGCCTTTCCCTGTACAGTCCCTCCTCCGGTGCTTCCGCATATTGTCTGTCCACCCTCAAAAGTTCTTGCAGCAACCGCTCCCGTTCCTTACTCTCCTGCTTCCCTTTATGTGCCCTTATTGATATCAGCTCCCCTCTAACCACCGCCTTCAGCGCCTCCCAGACCACTCCCACCTGGACCTCCCCATTATCATTGAGTTCCAAGTACTTTTCAATGCACCCCCTCACCCTTAGACACACCCCCTCATCTGCCGTTAGTCCCATGTCCATTCTCCAGGGTGGGCGCCCTCCTGTTTCCTCCCCTATCTCCAAGTCTACCCAGTGTGGAGCGTGATCCGAAATGGCTATAGCCGTATACTCCGTTCCCCTCACCTTCGGGATCAACGCCCTTCCCAGCACAAAAAAGTCTATTCGCGAGTAGACTTTATGGACATAGGAGAAAAACGAGAACTTCTTACTCCTAGGTCTGCTAAATCTCCACAGGTCTACACCTCCCATCTGCTCCATAAAATCTTTAAGTACCTTGGCTGCTGCCGGCCTCCTTCCAGTCCTGGACTTCGACCTATCCAGCCCTGGTTCCAACACCGTATTAAAATCTCCCCCCATTATCAGCTTTCCCATCTCTAGGTCCAGAATGCGTCCTAGCATCTGCCTCATAAAATTGGCATCATCCCAGTTCGGGGCATATACGTTTACCAAAACCACCGTCTCCCCCTGTAGTTTGCCACTCACCGTCACGTATCTGCCCCCGTTATCCGCCACTATAGTCTTTGCCTCGAACATTACCTGCTTCCCCACTAATATAGCCACCCCCCTGTTTTTCGCATCTAGCCCCGAATGGAACACCTGCCCCACCCATCCTTTGCGTAGCCTAACCTGGTCTATCAGTTTCAGGTGCGTTTCCTGTAACATAACCACATCTGCCTTAAGTTTCTTAAGGTGTGCGAGTACCCGTGCCCTCTTTATCGGCCCGTTCAGCCCTCTCACGTTCCACGTGATCAGCCGGGTCGATTAGCCATCCCCTTTTTCCAGCTCCTCACCCGGTTCCCACGCAGCTGTATCTCCCCCATGCGGTGCCCCCCCCACCCATCCCCTCCCATACCAGCTCCCCCCTCTTCCCAGCAGCAGCAACCCAGTAATTCCCCCCCCCCACCCCCCCCCCCCCCCCCCCGCTAGATCCCCTGCTAGCGTAATTACTCCCCCCATGTTGCTCCCAGAAGTCAGCAAACTCTGGCCGATCTCTGCTTCCCCCGTGACCTCTGCTCGCACCGTGCGACGCCCCCTCCTTTTGAACTTCAATCCTTAACCAGTATCACTGTTAATGTTGTAAGCCTTCTGCTTCATCAAGTGCCCCAACCTTTTGAAGGCTGCCTGCCACTCGAATGTTTCCAGCGAAACAACCGTTACACTTGTACCATTACTAGTCCTGCAGTGATTTCACTTACCCTCCAGCAAAGAGCCATTTCCAAACGACCATTTCCATTGTTTGTCTTGTGCCATGATGAGAGAGCAACTCAAAATGGTGGTCCAGCAGTCTTTGGTGGATGGAGGTGTACCACATTATAACACGTTAAAAGAACACAGCCTGGTCCTTTTCTCCAACCCATGAACAACACCACCAGAGACGCTCTTGTTTTCCAATATGTTTGCCTTCTGAGGAATGACTGGTGTAAATTGCTTGGTTATGCAAAATGGATTGTATTTTTAAAAAATTTGTTAATGGGATGATGGCGTCGCTGGCTGGGCCAGCATTTATTGCCCTTCTTGGAGGGCATTTAGGAGTCAACCATATTGCTGTGGATATGGAGTCACATGTGTGCCAGACCAGGTATAGGTGTCAGATTTCCTCCCCTAAAGGATATTAGTGAACCAGATGGGTTTTTATGACAATCAGCAATCGTTTCATGGTCATCATTCGACTGCTGATTCCAGATTTTCTTTTTACTGATTTCAAATTTCACCATCTGCCATGGCAGGATTCGAACCTGGGTCCCCAGAGCATGATTCTGGATCTCTGGATTACTAGTCCAGTGACAATACCACTACGCTACTGCCTCCCACTAAATTAGGACAGTTGGCATCTTGGGCTGAGACACCATGGTAGGGGATGAGTTTTGATTTCTTTATCATTTCCACCATTTTGTGTGCCCTCATTATTAGTGGGGTACACTGAGGGAAAAGAAAAACCAAAAGACCCCTTGGGCCTTGCACATCTAGCAACCAGTTACAGATTCATGTTAGTGAAATTACCTCCTTTCCTCTAATTTTTATGTTGTTTCATTGGAGCTTGATTTCTCTTCTCCAACCCCCCCCCTCTCCCCTCCCCCCCCCCCCCCCCCCCCCACACACACACACACGCGCAAACACACACAAAACTTTCCATTCCAGTCAGGACTTTCAGGAATTGCTTTTGCTGTTCCCCGCAAGTTTGAAACATGTATAAAGAGTATCATTAGAAACCACCAATATAAAATAGACACCAAGAAATCCAAGAGGGAATTCAGAAAAAATGTCTTTACCCAAAGAATGTTAGTGTTGAATTTTCTGCCGAAGGGAGTGATTGAAGTGAATCGTATGGATGTATTTAAGGGGAAACTCGGCAAGCATATGACGGAGATGGGAAGAAAGGGCCTGGTGATAGAGTTAAATGGGGCAAGGGGTAGGAGGAAGCTCAAGTGCAACATAAATGCTGGCAGAGACTGGTTGGGATGAACTGTCTGTTTCTGTGCCATAAATACTATATAATCCCACATTCGCATTTCTGTCACTTTCAAATGCCTCGTGGCACAAGTGGCAGACGAAGCATGTGCTCACGGCTGTTTCCATAGCTAGCTTTTCCTGGAATAGGTTGTTGGCCTGTTGCCAGACGCTTATTTTTTAAAAATATATATTTATTCGAATTTTTCAACAAATTTTCTACAAAACCACCCCCCCCCCCACAAACAAAAAGAAAGAAACAAGAACACAACAATCAGAAATTATACATTGGATTTCCCCCATATACAATAACCCCCCATATAACATTTAAAAACACAAATAGGGGAACCCGCCCTTGGGCTGCTGCTGACCTCCTAACGCTCTGCGAGATAGTCTAGGAATGGTTGCCACCGCCTGAGGAACCCCTGCACAGACTCTCGCAACGCAAACTTTATCCTCTCCTGCTTGATGAACCCTGCCATGTCATTAATCCAGGCTTCCACACTAGGGGGCTTCTCATCTTTCCACAGTAACAAAATCCTCCGCCGGGCTACCAGGGACGCAAAGGCCAGAATACCGGCCTCTTTCGCCTCCTGCACTCCCGGCTCGTCCGATACCCCAAATAATGCTAATCCCCAGCTCGGCTTGGCCCGGGTGTTCACCACCTTGGACACAGTCCTCGCAAAACCCATCCAGTGCCAGGCACGGCCAGAACATATGGACGTGATTTGCCAGGCTCCCTGAGCTCCTCCCACATCTGTCCTCCACCCCAAAGAACCTACTCAACCTCACCCCTGTCATATGCGCTCTGTGAGTAACTTTGAACTGTATTAGGCTGAGCCTGGCCAAGAGGAGGAAGAATTAACCCTACTCAGGGCATCAGCCCACAGACCCTCATCTATCTTCTCCCCACGCTCTCCTCCCACTTGCCCTTTAACTCCTCCACCGAGGCCGCCTCCTCTTCCTTCAGCTCCTGGTAAATCGCCGAAACCTTGCCTTCTCCAACCCATACACCCAAAATCACCCTGTCCTGAATCCCCTGTGCCGGGAGCAGCGGGAATTCCCTCACCTGCCGCCTCACAAATGCCCTCACTTGCATGTACCTGAAAGCGTTTCCCGGGGGTAGCCCAAACTTCTCCTCCAGTGCCCCTAGGGTCGCAAACGTCCCATCGATGAACAGGTCCCCCATTCTTCTAATCCCTGCCCGATGCCAGCTCCGAAACCCCCATCCATCCTTCCTGGGACAAACCGATGGTTCTCCCGAATCGGGGACCAAACCGAGGCTCCCACCTCACCCCTGTGTCGCCTCCACTGCCCCCAGATCTTCAACGTCGCCGCCACCACCGGACTCGTGGTGTACCTTGTCGGCGAGAGCGGCAGCGGTGCCGTCACCAGCGCCCTCAGGCTCGTGCCCTCACAGGACGCCATCTCTAACCTCTTCCATGCTGCCCCCTCTCCCTCCATTACCCACTTACGGATCATCGCCACATCGGCTGCCCAATAATAACCACACAAATTTGGCAGCAGCAGCCCCCCCCTGTCCCTGCTACGCTCCAGAAACACTCTTCACCCTCGGGGTCTTATTCGCCCACACAAATCCCATGATGCTCCTGCTTACCCATTTGAAAAGGGCATTGGGGATCAAAATGGGAAGGCACTGGAACACAAAGAGGAACCTCGGGAGGACCGTCATTTTGACCGACTGCACCCTACCCGCTAGTGAGAGTGGCAGCATATCCCATCTTTTAAACTCCTCCTCCATCTGCTCCACCAACCGCGCCAAATTGAGCTTGTGCAGGGCCCCCCAACTCCTAGCCACTTGGATCCCCAGGTACCGAAAGCTCCTTTCCGCCCTCTTCAGCGGTAGCTCGTCTATCCCCCTTCCCTGGTCCCCTGAATGCACCACAAAGAGCTCACTTTTCCCTACGTTGAGTTGAAACCCTGAAAAGTCCCCGAACTCCCTAAGGATCCGCATGACCTCCGCCATCCCCTCCGCTGGATCCGTAACATACAACAGGTCATCAGCATGCAACGACACCCGGTGTTCCTCTTTTTCCCCCCCCCCCCCCCCCCCACCCCCCACCCCCCCCGAACCAGTCCCCTCCATTTCCTGGACTCCCTCAGTGCCATGGCCAGCGGCTCAATTGCCAGTGCAAACAATAAGGGGCGCCGGTTCATAGTCACACTCGCCACTGGGGCTCTATATAGCAGCCTGACCCAACTGATAAACCCCTCCCCAAACCCAAACCTCCGCAACCCTTCCCAAAGTTACTCCCACTCCACCCAATCATAGGCCTTCTCCGCGTCCATAGCTGCCACTACCTCCGCTTCCCCCTCCACCGAGGGCATCATAATCACATTGAGGAGCCTCCGCACGTTTGTATTTAGCTGCCTACCTTTCACAAGTCCCATCTGGTCCTCATGAATCACCCCCGGGACACAGTCCTCAATTCTCATGGCCAGCACCTTCGCCAGCAACTTAGCGTCAACATTGAAGAGCAAGATCGGCCTGTACGATCCACACTGTAATGGGTCCTTGTCCCGCTTCAAGATCAAAGAGATCAACGCCCTAGACATTATCGGGGGCAAGGTCACCCCCTCCCTCGCCTCATTGAAAGTCCCCACCAGCAGCGGGCCCAGCAGGTCCACGTACTTCCTATAAAATTCAACCGGGAACCCATCCAGCCCCGGGGCCTTCCCCGCCTGCATTCTCCCCAATCCTTTAACCAGCTCCTCCAGCCCAATCGGCGCCCCCAAACCAGCCACCTCCTCCACCCTCGGGAACCTCAGCTGATCTAGGAATCGTCGCATCCCCTCCTCCCCCGCTGGGGGCTCAGACCTGTACAGATCCCCATAGAAGTCCCTAAATACCTTGTTTATTCTCACCGCACTCCGCACCGTATTCCCCCCTCTATCCTTAACTCCACCAATCTCCCTCGCTGCCTCCCTCTTACAAAGCTGATGTGCCAGCATCCGACTCGCCTTCTCCCCATACTCATACGCCGCCCCCTACGCTTTCCTCCACTGTGCCTCTGCTTTCCCCGTGGTCATCAGGTCGAATTCCGTCTGGAGGTTCCGTCGCTCCCTAAGTAGTCCCTCCTCGGGGGACCTCTGCATAACTCCTGTCCACCCTTAAAATCTCCCCCACCAACCTCTTCCTCTCCCTCCTCTCTCTCTTCTCCCTGTGGGCCCTAATGGAGATGAGCTCTCCCCTGACCACTGCCTTTAACGCCTCCCAGACTACCCCCACCTGCACCTCCCCATTGTCGTTGGCCTCCCAGGTATCTTTCAATACACCCCTGCACCCGCCCGCACACCCCCTCATCCGCCAACAGTCCCACATCGAGACGCTACAGCAGGCGCTGGTCCCTCTCCTCCCCCAACTCCAGCTCCACCCAATGCGGGGCCTGGTCCGAGATGGCTATGGCCGAATATTCCGTTCCCTCCACTTTCGGGATTAGCGCTCTACTCAAAATGAAAAAATCTATCAGGGAGTAGGCTTTATGGTCGTGGGAAAAGAAGGAGAATTCCCTGGCCAGAGGCCTGGCAAACCTCCACGGATCCACTCACCGCATCTGGTCCATAAACCCCCTGAGCACCTTGGCCGCAGCCGGCCTCTTACCCGTCCTGGACCTAGAATGGTCCAGTGCTGGGTCCAGCATCGTGTTAAAGTCCTCTCCCATTATCAAGCTTCCTACCTCCAGATCCGGAATCCGACTCAGCATGCGTTTCAAAATCCGGCAACGTCCCAATTCGGGGCATATCCGTTCACCAGTACCACCCACACCCCCTGCAACCTACCACTCACCATCACATACCGACCTCCATTATCCGCTACAATATTCAGTGCCTCGAACGACACCCGCTTCCCCACCAGTATTGCAACCTCTCTGTTCTTCGCATCCAACCATGAATAAAAGACCTGCCCTACCCAACCCTTTCTCAGCTTAACCTGATCTGCCACCTTCAGATGTGTCTCCTGGAGCATAACCACATCTGCCTTCAGTCCCTTTAAGTGCGTGAACACCCGGGCCCTCTTGACCGGCCCGTTCAGGCCCCTCACATTCCAAGTTATCAGACGGATCGGGGGGCTACTCAACCCCCCCCCCCCACCCCCCCTGCCGACTAGCCATCCCCTTTTCTAGGCCAGCCACGTGCCCGCGCCTCCCGCACCCTCCAGTCCCCCAGGCGGCGGACTCCCGCCCCGACTACCTCTCCTAATTCCAGCTCCCCTTTGGCCAATGCAGCAGCAACCCAGTTCTCTTCTCTTCCCCCCCCCCCCCCCCCGGCTAGATCCTCATCTAGCCATTTTGCTCCCCCGATGACACTCCCGTATGTCAGCTGACTCCTGCTGACGCTGGCTTCTCCCCCCACCCGTTCTGTCACTTTCAAATGCCTCGTGCCACAAGTGGCAGACGAAGCATGTGCTCACAGCTGTTTCCATAGCTAGCTTTTCCCGGAATAGGTTGTTGGCCTGTTGCCAGACGCTTCTAGCTTGTGCGGTGCTGTTCCACATCCAGCATGGCTGACCATGCTCTCCTGCACGCCAGAGGAGTATTCGAAGGATCAACCAACTTGTTTGACTGCATTCTGAACTTTGTTTTTGTCACAATTCTGTGTGAGAAGTGAGACCTTTCCCAGTTTAGTGCTTTGTAAGGGCAAAACATTTGAAGTAAAGAAACATATGGGGCGGGATTCTCCGAATTGGAGGCAGAGTGTTCGCGCCATCGTGAACGCAGTCGAGGTTCACGGCGGCGCGAAACGGTCCCTATCCCGACCGATTCAGGGCCTGATAATGGGCTAGGAGCGGGGCCGCGTCATTTACGCGCGGCAGGCCTTGGCGCCGCATAAAGGCGGCGCCGCATACATGATGCGGCTGGCGCCGCATAACTGGCGTCACCTGCGCGTGCGTGGTTGCTGTCCTCTCCGAGTCCGCCCCGCAAGAAGATGTCAGACGGATCTTGCGGGGCTGCGGAAGAAAGGAGGTCCTCCTTCAGAGAGGACGGCCCGACGATTGGTGGGCACCGATGGCGGGCCACACCCCATTTCAGCCCCCCCCCCCGGTTGCAGGATACCACCCCCCCTTGCAGGCCCCCCCCCCCCCCCCCCCCCAGCGTTCCCGCGCTGTTCCCGCCGGCAGCGACCAGGTGTGGACGGTGCCGGGGGGGTAACCCGCCGTTTTGGGCTGGCCGCTCGGCCCATCCGGGCCTGAGAATAGCAGGGGTGCTGGAGAATCGCCATTTTGGGTGTCTCGAGCGATTCTCCGGCCTGCGCCGCGAGGAGCTCGACGGGGCCGTTCTCGCCGCTTGGGAGAATCGCGGGAGGGGGTCGGACCGGTGTCACGGGAAAATTTGGCGACCCAGGCGATTCTCCCAACCGGCGCGGGAGCGGAGAATCGCGCCCATGAAATTTCACCAATCTGTTGGTGTCCATCAGAATAACATACAATTCTTAACAGTCTTCCATTGAAGCCAAGGGCAGGTGGGAACATAGGAGCAGAGATTTATCATTCAGCCCCTGAGCTTGTTCCACCATTCAATTAGATCTTTGCTGATCTGTATCTGAACTCCATTATACATCTTTGTTCTGTAACCATTAATATCCTTGCCTAACAAAAATCTATCCATCTGTTTTGACATGACCTGGCTTTTTGGAAGCAAAATCCAGATTTCTTCCACCCATTGTGTGCAGAAACGCTCTCTGACATAGCTCCGTGGTTCGACTAGCTCTAATTTTAAGATTATGCCCCTTTTGTTGTGGCCCCCCCCATCAGAAGAAATAGTTTCTCTCTGTCTACCGTATTGCAACATTTAATCACCCTGAAAATCTTAATTTGATCATCCCTTAATCTTATATACTCAAGGGAATGCAAGCTTAGTCTATGCAGCGAGTCCTCATAATTTAACTTCTTTAGCCCCCGGTTGCAAAGTGACTGATTATTAATCTAGTTTATTTTTGTACGGGTGGAGGGGGGAATGATCAGGTGGATTGCAATCACAGAATGGGCAAATGATCGTTCACATTTACAGTAACTAGATTAAAATTTTCAGTTTTGAGCTGCTGTTTTTCATTGTTTTCCTACTTCAAGTAGCGCAATAAGACTAAATGTACAGCATGTGGAAAATCATCAAACATACGCTGGCAATTCAAGGAATCGTATGCTTGTCTGCCAACCTGAGTTACTAACCTTTGAACATTTTAGTACAATCTAACCTTGTAACCATAATGGAGAGCTCAGCATTGTTTAGGCAGAGCTAAGTCACTCTTCAGGAGACTTCAAGTCAAAACTCCTGACTTGTTGGGAAATTGATTTACTTAAGGTCCATATTAAAAGACTCCTCCCTCCTCCCACCAGTGGGCCTGGAGTTAGTTTCTGTATAAATGTGGATAATACTCAGCTGTATCTTCCACTACTTTTACAGTTATTATTACACTGCTTGCTTGGCATCAGGTCACAGATGAGCCAGAATTCTTATTGGAAGTGGGGCGATCAAATCCGTCTTATTCATCTTCACTCTAAAACTTGATATTGTGGTACAACCCTCTTTATCACATTTTGTGCAGAGTTGAGCCTTGGACCCCATATTGCCTTGTCACCAAGACTACATATTTTCACTTCCAAAACATTGACCAACATTACCTACACTTCATTCTTACTAAAAATCCTTATGTCCATGTCTGCCTCTGGACATGGCTTCTCCAATGCATTCTTTGCTAGCCTCCTGAACTCTGTGTTTGCCAACTCCAACTTGTTTAAAACATAATCCTTGTCCACTTTCCCAATCTTTGCCAACATGTATTAAATTTACAATTATCACCTAAAAATCCCCTCTGGTCTTTCCTCAGCTGAGCTTCACAACCTTCTACTGCATCTCATTATGTGTGCTTCAATCCTCCTAATTTGGTTCCCTGCCCATTTCCTTTTGTTTCACTGTTGGTGTTTGGATCGTCAGTTATCTCTTTTCTCTTTTCAGCACCCTTCCTTAAACTCCTCATATCACTCTTGTCTTCTCCCTGCCACCCCCCCCCCCCCCCCCCAACCTTTTTTCAAAGCTGCCTTAAACCAATCTGTTCAACCAAATCCTTTGGTCATTTTTGCGCTGATACTCCCATTATTATTTAGTGTCTGTTTCTCCAAAACAGAAGTGCCTTAGGATATTTTCTATAGTAAATGCAAGTTGCTGCGTTCATTAGGAACTGTTCTTGTCCAACTTCGAGACCAGCTTTGCAATCTGTGAAACAATGGCACTCTTGTGTCTTCAACTAACAATGGCTCATTGTGAGATTGTGGAGAAAACCAATTTTCATTTTAGAAAGTCTGCATAGGATGCAAGAAAATTCCTTGCGTTTAGGCATGTATTCTTTCTAGGATGCCAGATAACAATCTCTAAACATAGAGGGAAGTGCAATAGTATGCATAAAGACCTTCCTGCATTATTTAGACATAGTTTAGATGAGTGGTTAGCTACAAATCAGCTGATACATAAGTCGATAAAAGGTAGCTGCAGAAACAAAAGTGAGCTAAAAGAATAATAGGGCATGGATTTGACCATAAGATATGGAACATTAAAGCAAAAAAAGTGCAGATAAGAGAGTGCGTTTGCACTTCGTTCTGTTCTGGGCTTCCCAATCTGGGTTTGAGGAAGCCCAACAGCTGTTCCCTAAGAAGATCCAAAAAGGTTCGGTGAGGTTGCTGGGTTATGGCATAGAGTGGAGGTGTGAGCGTAAGTGGGGTGCTCTTTCCAAGGGCCGGTGCAGACTCGATGGGCCGAATGACCTCCTTCTGCACTGTACATTCGATGATTCTACGTTATTGAGGTTGAAGGGATTTGGCAATGAAGGGATTTGCCAATTATTTAGAAACAGGATGTACCTTTTTGCTGCCTTCCCTGAAAATGAAGACTGGTGATCTCATTTGAAGTGTTTTGAATAATGAAGGGAGTTGTCTGAATATATAGAGAAATGGTCCTTCGCTCGAGTAAAAACAGAGAAATGGTCCTTCGCTCGAGTAAAAACAATCAGGACAAAGGGGGCTGTTGTCCATGTCATTGTGATATTGGCTTGTTCCAATCACAATACTTGCCACTTTCTTAAAAAGAAAGCATTCACAGACAACAGCCCAGCTCATTTTAAAAATAATGTTACATAATGGATGTGTCTGATCAGGTGTTTAAGAAAGGGGTCTGTGGGAAGCTTGTGGGAATTACTTGTACATCTGTTTACTCTGGCAACACATTTGAGTTTGAGACATTACGTTTGAGAACTATTTCCAAGGGTGAGGTGTTCAAATTGGATGGATCATCTTAAGCAGCCATAGATACTCTGTGTAGCGTCAGTACCAAACCATCACGTGATGACACTGATTATGAACTCAACATTCAGGAATCTTGGGTGAAATTCTCCGGAAACGGCACGATGTCCGCCGACTGGCGCCCAAAACGGCGCAAATCAGACGGGCATCGCGCCGCCCCAAAGGTGCGGAATGCTCCGCACCTTTGGGGGCCGAGCCCCAACATTGAGGGGCTATGCCGGCGCCGGACGAATTTCCGCCCCGCCAGCTGGCGGAAAAGGCCTTTGGTGCCCCGCCAGCTGGCGCGGAAATGACATCTCCGGGCGGCGCATGCGCGGGAGCGTCAGCGGCCGCTGACCGCATTCCCGCGCATGCGCAGTGGAGGGAGTCTCTTCCGCCTCCGCCATGGTGGAGACCGTGGCGGAGGCGAAAGGGAAAGAGTGCCCCCACGGCACAGGCCCGCCCGCAGATCGGTAGGCCCCGATCGCGGGCCAGGCCACCGTGGGGGCACCCCCTGGGGCCAGATCGCCCCGCCACCCCCCCAGGACCCCGGAGCCCGCCTGCGCCGCCTTGTCCCGCCGGTAAGGTGGGTGATTTAATTTACGCCGGCGGGACAGGCATTTTAGCGGAGGGACGTCGGGCCACCCGGGCCGGAGAATCGAGCGGGTGACCCGCCAACCAACGCGGCGCGATTCCCGCCCCCGCTGAATCTCCGGTGCCGGAGACTTTGGCAACCGGCGGGGGCGGGATTCATGCCAGCCCCCGGCAATTCTCCGACCCGGCAGGGGGTCGGAGAATTTCGCCCCTTATGTCTGACCAAGCTTCCGATGCAATTTGGCACAACAGGCATAACTGCTGTTCCATCATTTCAAGGAGGATAGTTAACCTGTATTTACTGGAAGTCTAGGGTGCATCACTACTTCGATTAACTAGTTAATAAATATGACCATTTGTAACCTAAGCAGTGTGTTTATTTCATTAGTTACCATGTTAAGAAAGACCGCTCGAGAGCACTTGATAGAAATAACAGACAACAGCAGTACAATGACATCTCTTCAATATGATCTTGTTACAGATTACATAGATGTTTTACCCTTGGATTTCAGGAAAAAGAAGGCTTGTCTACTAAAATAGTCTGAGATGCTGAACCAGTGGAAAAGTATCTCAAATAAAACCATCCAAAACATAGTGGCTACTCTAAATGACATCTTGCATTTATACAATACGTTTTAATATAAATTTAGAATACCCAATTCTTTTCTCCCCAATTAAGTGGTAATTTAGCTCTAAAGAGCTAAAGGTCCCTGGTTCAATCCCGGGTTTCGACATTGTTGTGTTGGGTGCTCTGCTACACAGACAAACCAACACAGTTGCGGATGGTGCAACTCAGTTTTATTACTAACTTATATTTACAATGGTAAACTGGTTATTGTGGTTCGATGATAACCCTTGAATCTGTGGACCTATTCCTAACACTATCTTGTAGTTGCACTCAGCACATGGTGGATGTCTGAGTGGCTTGTTGTGAGCTCTGTGCCCTGAGCTGTCTCCTGCTGGAATGCACGGGAAGTGTCGTGTTCCCTGTTTTGTACTGTGTATGCTCTTGCCTATGATTGGCTGTGGTGTTGTGTGTGTATTGATTGGTCTGTTGATCTGTCCATCAGTATGTATGTGTGTTTGCACCATGATGTTTACCTGAATATCATGACAGGCATCAGACCGAGTGCTGCGCTTCCTCGCTATCTGTCAAGTTGCCCTGCCTTTAATTAGTGTTTGTACCGTTTGGCCTTGTATATATTTTTTACTGTTTTAATAAAAAGGTACGGTCAATCCACCTACCCTACACATCTTTGGGTTGTGGGTTTGAGACGCACGCAGACACGGGGAGAATTTGCAAACTCCACACGGACAGTGGATTGGGATCGAACCCGGGTCCACAGTGTCATGAGGCAGCAGTGCTAACCACTGTGCAATTGTGCTGCCCCTATACAAATGCTTCTTAATGAAGAGAAAGTTCCCACTCACTTCACAGGAGTGTAATTTGACAGCCAAGCCAAAGACAAAAATATATGGACTAGTGACTAAGAGCTTGACCTTAATAGGTAGGTTTGAAATAGCATCATAAAGGAGAAGAGATCTGTGGAGAAATTTAGGGATGTCTTTCCAGAGTTAGGGCCTCCACGATGGAAGGCATAGCTGCCAATGGCTGGTCAAAGGAAATCATGGTTTCACAAGATTATAGGTCTAAATACAGAACAAGCTGTTTTTAGAACTGTGACCTATTCAGCTGGACTCCTGTTCGTTGTATTGCCCAGTTTAAATTATTTTGTAGGTGTGGCATATTTAGCAGACCGTTTCCATCACTGAGCCAAATATGTCTGTACCTACAAGAATGCTGAATTATAGTAGGGGATAACATGAGGCCAGGGATTGGGGGGTTGATCCCGTGTTCTTGGAGAATTGCAGGGCTGAGATGGCCACAAAGATGATAAGTCCATGGAGAATTTGCAATTGAGGATGAAAGCACAGGCATTCTTCATCTGCCCTTATTAGTGGACTAGTGTCGGCTCCCATTGCTCAAGTCATTGAATCAGACTTGAATTATCTGACTCTGAGGCGAGGGTTTTTCTAAATGAGCTAAAGTGAAATAGGTGGTTCCATAATTCAGGTTCCAATATTCCAGATCTGTGACCTTTCATCATACCAGGGAAATGTAAGAAGTATTAAGCAAGTGAAAGGGAGGAGGGTGTGGGATTTTTTTTTAAAAACCGAAGGGAAAGCCTGTGATCGTGTGTAAGGCAATCAAAGGATAAAAGCGTACATTATGGAAGGCCAAAGGAAATGGTAATGGCACAAGTAAAGAAACAAATTATGGGCCCAGAGGAGATGTGATTGGCCGAATGACAAACCATGGTCATCCAAAATGTTTTTTTAAGGGGTAAAACTAGAGTTAAAGCAAAACCTACAAAGAAAAAGGAAACAAAATGGGGCGGAGATAATGGTTTGAAATTTTTGAACTTGATATTGTGTCCAGTAGGTTGTGAAGTGCCTCGTCGAAAGCTAGCCTATAGCTTGTGTCAGGTTGCATTGGAACAATGAATGTGGGTGGCACTGTCGTTAGCGCTGCTGCCTCACTGCACCTGCAACCTGGGTTCAATTCCTTGGGTGGCTTTGTGGAGTTTGCACATTTTCCCTTGTCTGCGTGGGTTTCCTCCCACAGTCCAAAGATGGGCAGGGCTTACAGATGGGCTTACAGGGATAGGGTGGGGAACTGGGCCTAGGTAGGGTGCTCTATCAAAGGATCAGCGCAGACTCGATGGGCCTATGGATTCTATGGAAGTGCAGTAAGCTGATGTCAGGGTGGGAGCAAGGTGGAGAATTGAAATGACATGCCACTGAAAGCTCAGGAGTCACACTTACAGATTGAACAGCATTAACCTGGTCTGTGATAGAGCAAACTGCATTGTGAACTGCACATTATGTTTACAGCTGACTTTTGAGTAGCTGTGGAAGCATGCACTTTTACATGTTGTAGTGAGGGACATGGATAGTGATGGTTCATCCCATCACATGCCGACCAGGAATCCTTTTCCTCGCTTGCGTCCTGCCATTGGTGTGTGTTGGAAGGATTTGCAGTTTATCCTCAATCCATTTGGCCATGTTATAAATTCACCACCTTTGGTCACCAGGTCCTGGGTTGGGACTCGAGCTAGGAGTTTCTGACTCAGAAGCAGGATGCTACTCACTGCATCACAAGACCTCCCTGCGAGCAGCAAATATAGAATACTAAATTCAAAGTACACCTAAATCACTTTTACTGTTTTTGCAAAGTGAAGAGGTAAAAGGGCCCGTGTTTGCATTGTATGCGCTTGCGTGGGGAAGTGCTTGGGAGTGGGGGGGGAGTGTGGAGCGGACCAAGGTGCCGCAGAGAATTAGTTGTTCGGAATTCTGAATGACTGCTGAGAATAATCTATCTTCCTATTTGCCTGGGTAACCAGAGTGGAAACAAATATTTTAATAGCGAGCATTTGAAGGTTATCTTTGGTTGGCACGCTGGAGATGGTGGAAATAGCCAAGTTTTATCCATTTAAATACCGAGGCTTGTGGGATTGAAGATGAGGGCAAGAGGAATCCTATCATGGTCTGGGAAGGAGGGAAGGGAAGGCTTTAGAGCAGAAATGCATGAAATGGGACAGATGAGTTTGAGAGTGCTGCTAACCACATTGTGGAGGAAGTCGTTAGTCGAGGAAAATGGAAGACTTATCTGAAGTGCTGGTATGGAAGGTTGCCCCGTCAGAATAGATGCAATGGAGAAACTGGGAGTTTGGAAAGGAGCTCTTAACAGGCAGTGGGTGTGAAGAAATGTAGACGACATAGCTGTGGGAGTTTGTGGGCTTGTAATGAATATTCGCTGGTAGTGTATCACCAGAAAATAAAACCGAGAGATTGAGGAAGTAAAGGATAATATGAATTTTTGGGCATTACTTTCTGACGGTCTTGTTATGTAAGGAGTTGTATTGCGCTTTGACACAACTGAGGAGTTCATAGACATAAAGTCACAGCTTAACCAGCTTGCAATTTGCCTCAAGCCTGAAATTGTCCTGTTCCCTTGGGGCACATTCCAAGTTATTAATATTAATTGCAACATGTACTTGTTTGGTTTTGAAAATCAAGTGATTGTACTTTCTTCAGATTGTTGGGACTCAGCAATGGAACAATCTGGACAAATGGCATGGATGAGAAGACATCTTTATGGGCAACGATTATCATATCACATCGCTGTTTGTGGGAGCTTGCTGTGCGCTAAGTGGCTTTTACAGTTCTTGCCTTTAAAACAGTGATTACACTTCAGGACAACCAAATATCATCTAAGGCACTATTTGTCTCTTCTAGTACCCTTGGAGGAAAAGGAAAAATGTTTATCGTGTAAGCCGTGTATATCATGGAAAAATCACTGGTTTACTCCTCACCTTAGTTCGAGCAGCATTTAGACCACAAGAGGTTGGCCTCTGTTCCCTGCCCAATCCAATAGTGCAGTCAGCCTGGGTTCGCGTTCCTCGTTACTACTCAAGTGATGGAAATTGTGTATGCAGCTATGTTTAGATAAGGGTGCAATGTGTCTTGGCTGTAATGCCTCTTTTGTGGTAAGATAGTCTGCGGTCATTTGATGTTTGAAGTTTGCAACTGCAGAATGTCCACTTTAGCAAGGTACCAGATGGTGATGTCAATAGCCATAAATATCAGCATAAAGTAGTGCCTTCTGGGAGATGAGAAGTTTGGCAGGAGGCAGGACAAGTGATCCTATCGTCTACTAAATCATAACATCATACTTGTTTGGATCCCGGACCAGAACCCAACTATTTGCAATTTGTAAAACTGTGAGGAAATGTTACTGCACCACAGGAATGATAACACCGAACAATGGGTATTTTTTATGTTTTAAAAAAAAAAAATTAAACACAGAATTAACCACATTGTCACAAAGAAATAACTTGACAGTTAACAGCTACAACCGTTCTTCAGTAAACAAGGAAACCTTAAACAAACAGGTCTGACAGCATCAGTAGAGGGAGAGAAGGAAGCTAATGTTTCAAGTCCGGATTACTTTGTCAAAGGAAACTTTAATTTCCAAAACCAGCCACTATATTCCAATTAAGCAAACCAATATATTTCAAATATCACTCCTGAATAAAGTGAACAACTAGGTTTATACTTTATTTTCTCTGTGCAGAATCTTTGGAGAGAGAACCAATATCCAATAATCGCTTATTGTCACAAGTAGGCTTCAATGAAGTTACTGTGAAAACCCCTAGTCGCCACATACCGGTGCCTGTTCGGGGAGGCCAACCTTTCAGGACTAGACTGAAAAACCTCTGTTCAGGTGAGAGTTCTAGAGCCAACTGACTTTTCAGACAGACCTGGCTCCTTCCATTAACTATATCATCTGTACCCAAAGCATAAGGCATTATTTTGTCTCTTACAAGATGTCCCTTGACTGGTCAGGACCAAACACAATACCCTCATAAAGTATCTACACCCCAGAGGCCCTTCAAACGTAAACAATATTCCATTAGCTAGCTAACGGTGTAAACAAATAAATGGTTCTCAAGATCTATAAGCAAACATTTCACCTGCAAAACATGATTACCGCACTTTTACGGCACCTTAATCACAGCTTTAGCAGTCATACTGTCTGTATGCATTTTAACCCAGGTTTTAGCAACATTACTGCAAAAAATATTAAATATAACTTTCTTACATTCATCACATCCTAGATGGTATTTGAAAACTACACTGCAGCTGAAATATAATTGTGATTCCAGGTTAACATAAACTATACTTGAAGAAACACCAATTTAGTTTTTAAAATAATGTAATTACTTTGAAGCAGATGCTCTAGGTTCCCAGACACTTAATGGCTTTGTTTAAACTTATACAGGTCAGTAGGTAGATTGTAAATAGTGTTCCTGACTCTTGTGTTTTGGGATATTAACCTATTTTTCCAGAAGTAATTTAAAACCGAGATAGGGCAGCACGGTGGCGCAGTGGGTTAGCCCTGCTGCCTCACGGCGCCGAGGTCCCAGGTTCGATCCTGGCTCTGGGTCACTGTCCGTGTGAAATTTGCACA
This sequence comes from Scyliorhinus torazame, assembly GCF_047496885.1. NCBI lineage: Eukaryota > Metazoa > Chordata > Chondrichthyes > Carcharhiniformes > Scyliorhinidae > Scyliorhinus > Scyliorhinus torazame. Next base: position 61,875,807 of record NC_092724.1, on the reverse strand, counting down.
TTCTCCCCATGTTTGCGTGGGTTTCACCCCCACAATCCAAAAATGTGCAGGCTAGGTGAATTAGCCACACTAAATTGCCCCTTAATTGGAAAAAATTAATTGGGTACTCTAAATTTTTTTTTAAACGGAGATACTTTTAAATGTTGGGGCTTTTAGCAAAATATATTCACGTTATTATTAAAAGGTAACAGGTTAATATGTTATGAACTAAACTGTCTCATTTGATGAGTATATCACATTCATTGCATTGGAAAGTCTTTGTTTCTGACTGCAAATAGAGAGATTTAAAAACACAGGCCTCTGTACAGAGGGTTGCAAGGACAAATATTGGTCAGGTGGAAAGTCATGAGAACAGTTGAACATTATATGGCTTAAAAGTCAAGTGTGACTATCGACTGATGAGTAAATAAGTGAATCTGGTCATAAACTTTGTTCTGTATATTCCTGTGCTGTGCAAGTGCTCTATAAGTTTGTCTTGACAGGATTGAAGAAGCATTATCCCCATGCAAGTAAAATAGGAATATCCAGTTCTGATCACCAAGGAAAATATTATTAATCCTCCCTACTTCATTGTTGTATTATTTGACATGGAACAGCACAGGCACACCTGTAAATTTAGGGAAAGAGATGAGGAATAGGACTAATTGAATTGCTCTCTCCTAGCGCTGGCAAAATGGGCAAAATGGTCTTCTTTGTGCTACTCAAATAAATAGTAAATTGGACCACTGTACCCAAGAGACTTATCTAACGTAAGACTCGACTTGTAAAATTGATCACTAACTAGAACCTTGAGCTCCATTGTAACTCCACTGTTGGTTTGTCAGCTCTTGCAGCCTCCTCTTTCTAAAGGACACACTAGGCTGCCAAATGGATATCCCTAGTCAAGTTGCCATGTCACATCTTAGAATAAAAATGTGTCTCTCATTCAAGCAGCTTTCATCAAAAAACCATAGATCCTTTTTAGTCAGGAGGTTAATCAAGTGCAACTAGATGGGGAGAAGTGTCCCCAGGTAGTCGGTGGGGTGAAACTATTCCCACCGATGAAAGTATCAAAAGCAAGAGGCCAAAGATTCGAAGTAATTGATAAAAGAAGGGAAAGCAATATGTGTAGTGAGCAGTTACAGTCTGAAATGCACTGCGTGGGAGTGTGGTGGAGGCAGGTTCAATTGAAGCATTCATTGGGGAATTGGACAGTTCTTTGGAGGGAAGAATGTACAGGGTTATGGGAAGAAGGCAGGAGAATGGCACCAAGTAAATTGCTCATTCAGAGAGCCAGTGTGGACGTGACAGGCTGAATGGCCTCCTTCAGCACTAACAATCCTGTGATCTGCCTTCCACCCGAGGTGAGGGAGTCATGACATAGAATGGCTCTGACTTTTTCTTACAGTAGCCAATTCCAGTGCACTGTCCCGTACCGGCCACCCCGAACAGGTGCCAGAATGTGGCGACTAGGGGCTTTTCAGCGGGAGCATTGCGGAAGGAGGTTGCTGGGAGGTAAGTCAACCTTTAAAAGCACTTCTCTTTGCAGGGGCAGGCCAGTCGATTTCGGCGGCGTGAGAGCAGCTGGTTAGTCAATTTCAGCGGGAGCATTGCGGAAGGAGGTTGCTGGGAGGTAAGTCAACCTTTAAAAGCACTTCTCTTTGCAGGGGCAGGCCAGTCGATTTCGGCGGCGTGAGAGCAGCTGGTTAGTCAATTTCAGCAGGAGCTGAGAATTTTTCTTTTTTTTTTTTTTAAATTAGTTTTTTAGGCGGGATCAGGAAGTCGACCCGCGGACGTCTGGGAAGACCCTCACCAATAAATTCTGGTGGAGAGGAAACCCGAGACACTACACGTGTAGTGTCTCCCACCCGCCCTCCTCCTCTAACCTAATAATAAAACCCATTGGTCTGAGGTAAGTACCATATTTTTATTATATTATTAATATTTTTTATAAAAATTTAATTTAGTTGTTAGCCAGATCTTGGTAGAAAGTTAGAGGAATGGCAGGGAAGGGAGTGCAATGTTCCTCCTGCAGGATGTTTGAGGTGAGGGATGCAGTTAGTGTCCCTGCTGATTTTACCTGCAGGAAGTGCTGCCATCTCCAGCTCCTCCAAGACCGAGTTAGGGAACTGGAGCTGGAGTTGGAAGAACTTCGGATCATTCGGGAGGCAGAAGGGGTCATAGATAGCAGCTTCAGGGAATTAGTTACACCAAAGATTGGAGATAGGTGGGTAACTGTAAGAGGGACTGGGAAAAAACAGTCAGTGCAGGATCCCCTGCGGTCGTTCCCCTGAGAAACAAGTATACCGCTTTGGATACTTGTGGGGGGGACGACTTACCAGGGGTAAGCCATGGGGTACGGGCCTCTGGCACGGAGTCTGTCCCCGTTGCTCAGAAGGGAAGGGGGGAGAGGAGCAGAGCATTAGTAATTGGGGACTCTATAGTCAGGGGCACAGATAGGAGATTTTGTGGGAGCGTGAGAGACTCACGTTTGGTATGTTGCCTCCCAGGTGCAAGGGTACGTGATGTCTCGGATCGTGTTTTCCGGGTCCTTAGGGGGGAGGGGGAGCAGCCCCAAGTCGTGGTCCACATTGGCACCAACGACATAGGTAGGAAAGGGGACAAGGATGTCAGGCAGGCTTTCAGGGAGCTAGGATGGAAGCTCAGAACTAGAACAAACAGAGTTGTTATCTCTGGGTTGTTGCCCGTGCCACGTGATAGTGAGATGAGGAATAGGGAGAGAGAGCATTTAAACACGTGGCTACAGGGATGGTGCAGGCGGGAGGGTTTCAGATTTTTGGATAACTGGGGCTCTTTCTGGGGAAGGTGGGACCTCTACAGACAGGATGGTCTACATCTGAACCTGAGGGGCACAAATATCCTGGGGGGGGAGATTTGTTAGTGCTCTTTGGGGGGGTTTAAACTAATGCAGCAGGGGCATGGGAACCTGGATTGTAGTTTTAGGGTAAGGGAGAATGAGAGTATAGAGGTCAGGAGCACAGATTTGACGTTGCAGGAGGGGGCCAGCGTTCAGGTAGGTGGTTTGAAGTGTGTCTACTTCAATGCCAGGAGTATACGAAACAAGGTAGGGGAACTGGCAGCGTGGGTTGGTACCTGGGACTTCGATGTTGTGGCCATTTCGGAGACATGGATAGAGCAGGGACAGGAATGGATGTTGCAGGTTCCGGGGTTTAGGTGTTTTAGTAAGCTCAGAGAAGGAGGCAAAAGAGGGGGAGGTGTGGCGCTGCTAGTCAAGAGCAGTATTACGGTGGCGGAGAGGCTGCTAGATGGGGACTCTTCTTCCGAGGTAGTATTGGCTGAAGTTAGAAACAGGAAAGGAGAGGTCACCCTGTTGGGAGTTTTTTATAGGCCTCCTAATAGTTCTAGGGATGTAGAGGAAAGGATGGCGAAGATGATTCTGGATATGAGCGAAAGTAACAGGGTAGTTATTATGGGAGACTTTAACTTTCCAAATATTGACTGGAAAAGATATAGTTCGAGTACAATAGATGGGTCGTTTTTTGTACAGTGTGTGCAGGAGGGTTTCCTGAAACAATATGTTGACAGGCCAACAAGAGGCGAGGCCACGTTGGATTTGGTTTTGGGTAATGAACCAGGCCAGGTGTTGGATTTGGAGGTAGGAGAGCACTTTGGGGACAGTGACCACAATTCGGTGACGTTTACGTTAATGATGGAAAGGGATAAGTATACACCGCAGGGCAAGAGTTATAGCTGGGGGAAGGGCAATTATGATGCCATTAGACGTGACTTGGGGGGGATAAGGTGGAGAAGTAGGCTGCAAGTGTTGGGCACACTGGATAAGTGGGGCTTGTTCAAGGATCAGCTACTGCGTGTTCTTGATAAGTATGTACCGGTCAGACAGGGAGGAAGGCGTCGAGCGAGGGAACCGTGGTTTACCAAGGAAGTGGAATCTCTTGTTAAGAGGAAGAAGAAGGCCTATGTGAAGATGAAGTGTGAAGTTTCGGTTGGGGCGATGGATAGTTACAAGGTAGCGAGGAAGGATCTAAAGAGAGAGCTAAGACGAGCAAGGAGGGGACATGAGAAGTATTTGGCAGGAAGGATCAAGGAAAACCCAAAAGCTTTCTATAGGTATGTCAGGAATAAGCGAATGACGTGGGAAAGAGTAGGACCAGTCAAGGACAGGGATGGGAAATTGTGTGTGGAGTCTGAAGAGATAGGCGAGATACTAAATGAATATTTTTCGTCAGTATTCACTCAGGAAAAAGATAATGTTGTGGAGGAGAATGCTGAGCCCCAGGCTAATAGAATAGATGGCATTGAGGTACGTAGGGAAGAGGTGTTGGCAATTCTGGACAGGCTGAAAATAGATAAGTCCCCGGGACCTGATGGGATTTATCCTAGGATTCTATGGGAGGCCAGGGAAGAGATTGCTGGACCTTTGGCTTTGATTTTTATGTCATCATTGGCTACAGGAATAGTGCCAGAGGACTGGAGGACAGCAAATGTGGTCCCTTTGTTCAAAAAGGGGAGCAGAGACAACCCCGGCAACTATAGACCGGTGAGCCTCACGTCTGTAGTGGGTAAAGTCTTGGAGGGGATTATAAGGGACAAGATTTATAATCATCTAGATAGGAATAATATGATCAGGGATAGTCAGCATGGCTTTGTGAAGGGTAGGTCATGCCTCACAAACCTTATTGAGTTCTTTGAGAAGGTGACTGAACAGGTAGACGAGGGTAGAGCAGTTGATGTGGTGTATATGGATTTCAGCAAAGCGTTTGATAAGGTTCCCCACGGTAGGCTATTGCAAAAAATACGGAGGCTGGGGATTGAGGGTGATTTAGAGATGTGGATCAGAAATTGGCTAGCTGAAAGAAGACAGAGGGTGGTGGTTGATGGGAAATGTTCAGAATGGAGTACAGTCACAAGTGGAGTACCACAAGGATCTGTTCTGGGGCCGTTGCTGTTTGTCATTTTTATCAATGACCTAGAGGAAGGCGCAGAAGGGTGGGTGAGTAAATTTGCAGACGACACTAAAGTCGGTGGTGTTGTCGATAGTGTGGAAGGATGTAGCAGGTTACAGAGGGATATAGATAAGCTGCAGAGCTGGGCTGAGAGGTGGCAAATGGAGTTTAATGTAGAGAAGTGTGAGGTGATTCACTTTGGAAGGAATAACAGGAATGCGGAATATTTGGCTAATGGTAAAGTTCTTGAAAGTGTGGCTGAGCAGAGGGATCTAGGTGTCCATGTACATAGATCCCTGAAAGTTGCCACCCAGGTTGATAGGGTTGTGAAGAAGGCCTATGGAGTGTTGGCCTTTATTGGTAGAGGGATTGAGTTCCGGAGTCGGGAGGTCATGTTGCAGCTGTACAGAACTCTGGTCCGGCCGCATTTGGAGTATTGCGTACAGTTCTGGTCACCGCATTATAGGAAGGACGTGGAGGCTTTGGAGCGGGTGCAGAGGAGATTTACCAGGATGTTGCCTGGTATGGAGGGAAAATCTTATGAGGAAAGGCTGACGGACTTGAGGTTGTTTTCGTTGGAGAGAAGAAGGTTAAGAGGAGACTTAATAGAGGCATACAAAATGATCAGGGGGTTGGATAGGGTGGACAGTGAGAGCCTTCTCCCGCGGATGGATATGGCTGGCACGAGGGGACATAACTTTAAACTGAGGGGTAATAGATATAGGACAGAGGTCAGAGGTAGGTTCTTTACGCAAAGAGTAGTGAGGCCGTGGAATGCCCTACCTGCTACAGTAGTGAACTCGCCAACATTGAGGGCATTTAAAAGTTTATTGGATAAACATATGGATGATAATGGCATAGTGTAGGTTAGATGGCTTTTGTTTCGGTGCAACATCGTGGGCCGAAGGGCCTGTACTGCGCTGTATTGTTCTATGTTCTATGTTCTATGTTCACAGTAACTTTATTGAAGCCTGCTGGTGACAATAAGTTATTATTATTATTATTATTATTATTATTATTATTATTACTTTAGGAAGGTTGTGAAGGGGCTAGAGAGGGTGCAGAAAATATTTCCTTGAATGATTGCAAGGAAGGAGGATTGCAGTTGTAGATAGATTTGAGAAGTTGGGGCAGTACCCCTTTGAGAAGATTGAGAAGAAATGGAGACGTTCCAAACCATGAGGGTTCCGGACACAGTAGGTGGGAAGAAATGTCCCATTGGTGAAAGGTTTAGCACAGTGGGCTAAACAGCTGGCTTGTAATGCTGAACTATGCTGAACAAGAGCAGCAGCGTGGGTTCAATTCTCGTACCGGCCTCCCCGAACAGGCGCCGGAATGTGGCAACTAGGGGCTTTTCACCGTACCTTCATTGAAGCCTGCTTGTGACAAGTGATCATTATTATTATTATATTAAGAGTCGAGAACCAGAGGACAGATTTTTAAGATGAATGATAAAAGAACCAAAAGTTGCATGAGTAAAAACTTTAATGCAGTGTGCGGTTAGGATCTGGAATGCACGGGGCAGAAGGGTGGCACAGCGGTTAGCACTGCTGCCTCAAGGTGCCGAGGACCCAGGTGCGATCCCGGACCCGGGTCACTATCCATGTGGAGTTTGCACATTCTGCCCGTATTTGTGTGGGTTTCACCCCCACAACCCAAAGATGTGCAGCGTAGGTGGATTGGCCACGCTACATTGCCCCTTAATTGGGGGGAAAAAATAATTGGGTACTCTAAATGCACTCTTTGAAAGAAGGAATTGAATACTTTACTAAAGAGAGACTTGCAGGGCTATGGGGAAAAATAGGTGCATGGGACTGCCTGAGCTGCAGCAGCAGAGAGCTGGCAAGGACACAATGGGTGGAATAGCCTCTTTGTGTACTAATCATAGAATTTACAGTGCAGAAGGAGGCCATTCGGCCCATTGAGTCTGCACTGGCCCTTGGAAAGTGCACCCCACTTAAGCCCACACCTCCACCCCATCCCAGTAACCCCACCTAACCTTTTTGGACACTTGAGGGCAATTTATCGTGGCCAATCCATCTAACCTATACATCTTTGGACTGTGGGAGAAAACCGGAGCACCCGGAGGAAACTCACGTAGACACGGGGGGAACATGCAGACTCTGCACAGACAGTGACCCAAGCCGGAATCGAACCTGGGACCCTGGAGCTGTGAAGCAACTGTGCTAACCACTGTGCTACCGTGCTGCCCCCAGCTTAATCCTTCTGATTCTGTGTGACTGAAGAGATGGCCAAACCATCCCTTCTAATGGAAACTTTTTGCATACCATCTTTTAACCAATCTGTATGGAGATGAGAAATCTCCCTTATTTTGAAGCAGGTATTTACATATTAGATGTGCTGTATATTCTCTTGTTTACAAAAGCCTTTGATCTATTCCAGAAAGCTGTCAGATGAGACATTTAATTTTTTTTTAGCAAGACTGGCTTGGCTACATATCCTTATGACGGTATAATATCTCATGGACAAAACAGTAAACTGTGACCCTGTCTGCCACATGGGTGGATCTAAAAGAACCCATGGCGCTGTTTGGAAGAGCAGCAGAGCCCTCCAAGTAGCTTGGCCAATATTCATCGCTCAGCTAGCAACTAAAAATAGATATCTAATTATTACCTCATTGCTGTTTGTGGGACCTTGCTGTATGCAAAATGACTTCTGTATTTCCAAGAATTTCACAAGTACTTCACTAACTGATGTGCTTCGGTATGACTCGATCATGAAAGGTGCTCTATAAATGCAAGTGTTCGTTCTTGCATAACACACATGTTGAAGAACTGAAACGTAAGTGACTGTCGTCCATCACGGTCTCAATGACATGAACAGAAATCAGGATCTGAGGTTGTTGAACCGTTGCAAAGTTAGCAGACCTTGGGCTTAATTTGCTGCTCCTGCTTCCTGCATTCCCATGTGATGGGAATAATTCCTTAAAATGCATATTTGTTACTGGATTGAGCCTTGTGTTTTGAGGATCCTGGTGAATAGAGGGAGAGATTTATTTTGGAATAGCAGTGCATCTTGAACGGATTCCCTGTCAGCCGAGTGGACTCCAGTAACATTTTATTGAGGGTCTTTTGTTCCCTTCCCCCCCTCATCCATTAACTTGGTCCCTTGTATAGTGGAACTGTTCTTGTTATGCGGTGGTGGGTGGGGTAGGATGGGATCAGAACTTGGAATGAGACGAGTCAGCAGAAACTGGTGAAGGGTGTGTGAATCAATGCCGATTTTTATCTGTGACAAGTTTAAAAAGGCACTGTCTTTGTGGAAAGTTGTTTTTTTGTCCAACTTGGACAAACAATGCGACTGCAGGAATCTAGAAACACCAATAGCAAATAAACTGAATCTAGTCTCCAGAGACAACTGATATATAACTAATCTGGGTTTCCTTTCAAAACAATGCCAAAATCTGTCTTTGTGCAAAAATGCCCTATTATTTTTTTTTTTAAAACAGTTTTGAGTGCTTCCATTTCCCTGAACTTACTGCCCCCAAACTTTTATAAAGGAGTAAATGAAATTCTGACAACAGGAATTAGCTCCTAGGCTCAACAAGCATAATCCTATTGCTCAGTCTCAGTCTTCTTGTGCTTACACCCATTTCTTGAACCTATTCTGGCATCCACTTCAAATGCCAAACCTGATAGCTTATTACACGCCTTTTTAGCTAAGTGTAATAAATTGTAAATTACAGGGCAACTACAATCTTAGCACATAACCTGGCAATGGTCTTTTTCATTTTGATAACGGAAAAGGATTATGGAAACTAATACCAGAACATGGAGACTTGATTAAACAGGATCCCAACTGTACTGCGTGCCAGTCCTTCCAGTTTCCATATGCTGTATCTTCAGATGGTAGCTGAAGCTATAGGAAAAACAGAGTGGCACCAATAGCGAATTGAGTGACTCCATTCTGGTGCTCAGCTGTGCACTAAATGTTTGATATTAAAAAAACAACTGTCGACATAGATCGGAGTATTTCCGACTATATAGGGGAACAAGACAGGGATGCCCGCTGTCTCCATTGTTGTTCGCGTTGGCAATTGAACCACTGGCCATGGCGTTGAGAGACTCCAGGAAATGGAGAGGGGTGATTAGAGGGGGAGAAGAACACCGAGTCTCGTTATATGCGGATGACCTATTGTTATACGTGTCGGACCCAGCGGGGGGAATGATAGAGGTTATGCGAATTTTGAGGGGGTTCGGGGATTTCTCGGGGTATAGGCTAAACATGGGGAAGAGTGAATTATTTGTGATACATCCAGGGGACCAGAGTAGAGAGATAGAAGGCTTGCCTCTAAGGAAAGTGGAAAGAAACTTCCGATACCTGGGGATTCAGATCGCTAGGAGCTGGGGAACCTTGCACAGACTTAATCTGACACGGTTGGTAGAACAAATGGAGGAGGACTTCAAGAGGTGGGACATGCAGCCTCTATCGCTGGCGGGCAGGGTGCAAGCAATTAAGATGATGGTCCTCCCGAGGTTCTTATTTGTATTTCAATGTCTCCCTATACTAATCACTAAGACCTTTTTTAATAAAATAGACAGGAGCATCACGAGCTTCGTGTGGGCAGGGAAAGTTCCGAGAGTAAGGAGGGGGTTCCTTCAGCGTAGTAGGGACAGAGGAGGATTGGCACTACCGAACTTGGGCGATTACTATTGGGCCGCCAATGTGGCAATGATACGTAAATGGATGATGGAGGGTGAGGGAGCGGCGTGGGAAAGACTGGAGAGAAAGTCCTGTAAAGGGACGAGTTTAGAGGCGCTGGTGACGGCGCCGCTACCGATCTCACCTAAAAAGTTTACCACGAACCCGGTGGTGGCGGCAACATTGAATATCTGGGGACAGTGGAGGCGACAGAGAGGGGTGCGGGGAGCCCTGGTGGGGTCCCCAATCAGGAACAACCATAGGTTCGCCCCAGGAAGAATGGATGGAGGATTTCAGAGCTGGTTCCAGTTGGGAATTAGGAGGGTGGGAGATTTATTTATAGATGGGACTTTTGCGAGCTTGGGAGCATTGGAGGAAAAGTATAAGTTGCCCCGGGGAAATTTCTTGAGATATATGCAGGTGAGGGCATTTACTAGACAACAGGTGAGGGAATTTCCATTGCTCCCGACACAGGGGATACAGGACAGGGTGCTTTCAGGGGTGTGGGTCGGAGAGGGCAAGGTGTCAGAGATTTACCGAGAGATGAGGGAAGAGGGGGAGGAGTCGGTGGGCGAACTAAAAGGAAAGTGGGAAGAAGAACTAGGGGAGGAGATAGAGGAGGGTATGTGGGCTGATGCCCTAAGCAGGGTAAATTCCTCTTCCTCATGCGCCAGGCTTAGCCTGATTCAATTTAAGGCGCTACATAGAGCACACATAACGGGAGCAAGATTGAGCAGGTTCTTTGGAGTGGAGGACAAATGTGGGAGGTGTGGCGGGAGCCCGGCAAACCACGCACATATGTTTTGGGCATGCCCGGCACTGGAAGGGTATTGGAAGGGAGTGACGGGAGTGATTTCGCGGGTGGTGAGGGCCCGGGTCAAACCAGGCTGGGGGTTAGCTCTATTTGGAGTTGCGGAAGAGTCGGGAGTGCAGGAGGCGAAAGAGGCCGACGTTGTGGCCTTTGCGTCCCTAGTAGCCCGGCGCAGGATCCTACTCATGTGGAAGGAGGCGAAACCCCCCGGACTGGAGGCCTGGGTAAATGATATGGCGGGGTTCATTAAACTGGAGCAGATAAAGTTTGCCCTGAGAGGATCGGCTCAAGGGTTCACCAGGCGGTGGCAGCCATTTCTCGACTACCTAGGGGAACGTTAGAGGGAAGACAGATGACCAGCAGCAGCAACCCAGGGGGAGGGGGGGGGGGAGGGGGGGTTTAGTTTAGGTCAAAGATAAAGGGGTTTTGTTACTTGTGTATTGTTTAAAATTTCTGTATTGTTATTGTTGCGTTTGCTTTGTAAGAGGGGAAAAATTGTTGTTTGGGAAAAAATTTTCAATAAAACATTTATAAAAAAAAAAAAAACAACTGGACGTAAGCAGATGGAATGAAATGTACTTGTCACAGATGAGTCCTTTGCCTACACTAGGGAAGAATGCTAAAATGCTGCTCCTCTGATAGTCCCAAGAGGAACTGGTGCGGTGGGCCTCTCTTTCAAGTGATACTTGTTTTTCCCCTGGAGGTACTATTTGACAGGTGTTTGAACTCTCAGATGGAGGGAGAAAATTGATGCTCATCTTGACCTGCTTACAGTTCATTTTTTCCCAGGTTTGATCTCTGGGAAGGGGCTAGAGGAAGAATTGCCATAGCTAGTGTACAGAGGGATAATTGAGTTGAATATTGCCGGAGTCCAAAGATGTGCAGGTTAGGTGGTTTGGCCATGCTAAATTAGCCCCTTAGTGTCCAAAATGATATGTGGGGTTACGGGGATAGGGTAGGGGCCTGACCCCAGGTAGGGTGCTCTTTCCAAGGGTCGGTGCAGACTCGATGAGCCATCTGGCCTCTTTCTGCACTGTAGGGATACTAGTTCAGCTAACCGATCATAGCCAGAATGGAGCAAGGGAAGTATAGCTAGCCAGAGAGCCCATCGTCTAGATAGAGGAAAATAGCCCTGACTTGGCTGCTGGAAAATGCTTCACTGTGAATGCTGGATGAAGATGGGAATAGACAATGATACCCTCAAACAGTTGAATAATCTGATTTACATTATCACAGACATAAAGAAACCGAATGGCAGTTTGGACAAATAAGATCTGTGGAACTTTAGGCCAAAACATTCCAAATGGAAATGAGTTGATAAACATTCACAGATAATAGAATTTTACGGCACTGAAGGAGGCCATTCGACCCATCATGTCTGCACCAGCTCCCAAAAGAGCTACCGAGCTAGTCCCATTCCCCAACCCTATTTCGGTAACCCTCTAAATTAATCACATTAATATATACCCAGCTGTCTGTGGAACCAGCTATGGAATCCACCTTGACCACTCTCCCAGGCAGTACCTTCCAAATCCCAACAACTTTAAAGTTTCTCTTCATCTCACTCCTAGCTCTTTTGCTGACCAGCTTGAAATTGTGAACCCTAGTCACTAACTCCTTAACTACCTCTGCAGTTAGTTGCAAATGATCAAAATTCTCTTCCTTTCTTTTCCATGCACTCCCTTGCAAAACTCTCTAACTTTTTCAGCCCTCGATCTTTGTTCCTGCAGTTCTGGCCATGTTAAAAGTGCAAATTGTTGTTGTCTAATGAGGGTAATCCACTCAACCACTTTTATCTTCCAGGTGTCTCTAATGCACAAACCACCTTTTTGCCCACTCTGTCTTTTCTTAAACTATCTTGTATCTCTGAATATTGAATTAATTTCCATTCTCTGGATTAGACTATAATCATTCCGCCATAACATTGAGCCTTTCTACCTTTTAAGCTCCAAATCTAGTTTCTTATTTTGAATGTGTCGAAGTATTCATGCATCTGCATCTTCAACATTTGCCTGTCCCTGTTCTCTCGCTAGCGTGTGTGTGCATCTCTCTCTGTCTGTACACCTACCTTTTACTCTAGAATCTGTCATCTCGGACCCACTCCTTCCTTGCTTTCTCCTCCCACCTATAGAATTTAAATGATTTTTCAATACTGTCTCAATGCTCCTTGTAAGTTTATTTTGTTCCTATTTGATGTACAGTGCAGCCTGTCACTCCTGTGCCAGTTCTTTCTATTGTGGAAGGATTCCCAGTTACTCATGAGCACAGTTTCATTGCTTGAGTCACGTGGCCAGCCACTAATTTGCCCCTTCGACTCTGTCGCTGAACTCCCTTCGGACAGTGGAAATATTGATACTGAGAACATTGCTTTGCATCCTCTTCTCTTTTAGTTTTGGCTTTTCAAGCCCCCATATTATTTCTCCCTGTGTCACTTGTCCCTATGTGGACTATGGGCATTGGGTCTTTACCTGTCCCCTTCAATATTTCTTCCAACCTTTCTTCATCTGGGCATATACACACATTACGATATAGTAAAAGTGATCATGAGGCAATTGGATTGACATTAAAAACAGAACTGCTTCCCCTTTTAGGCAATGAATCCTGCCATCCTTACCCAGCCTGGCATTTATGTGACACCAGTCCCACACCATGGTTGGCCTCTGAAGTGGCCTAACAAGTTACTCTCTTGTGTTAAACTGTACCATGGAGTGGTTCAAGTAGAAGGCCCACGATCACTTGGAGGGTAACTAGAGATGGTCCGTAGATGCTGATTGAATAATTTGACATAAAAGTCAGTTCTGAATGGGAGGAGAAGGGGATTAAGACGCTAAATGATTTGTTTCTTGGGGGTCGATTTGCAGGATTGAAGGAGCTGGAAGCAAAGTATGGGCTGGAGCAGGGGGAAATATTTTGATACATGCAGGTTCGAGATTTTGCCAGGAAGGAGATACCGAGCTTCCCGGTGGAGCCGGCCTCCACATTGCTGGAGGAGATGCTGACGACAGGGGGACTGGAGAAGGGGGTAGTGTCAGCGGTTTACAGAGCTATTTTGGAAGAGGAGAAGACACCACTGGAAGAGATGAAAGCAAAGAGGGAGGGCGAGTTGGGAGAGGATATGGAGGAGGGGTTCTGGTGTGAGGTGCTCCGGAGGGTGAACACCTCCACCTCGTGCGCGAGGTTGGGGCTGATGCAGCTGAAGGTGGGATATAGAGCACTCCTCACAAGGGCGAGGGTGGGCCGGCTCTTTGAGGGGGTAGGAGATGTGTTTGAACGCTGGGGGGGGGGGGGGGGCGCGCAAATCACGTTCTTATGTTTTGGTCCTGTCCAAAGCTGGAGGATTACTGGAAGGAGGTTTTTAAGGTAATCTCTAAAGTGGTGCACGTGAAACTGGACCCGGCCCTCGGGAGGTCATATTCGGGGTGTCGGACCAGCCGGGGTCGGAAACGGGTGCGGAGGCAGATGTTGTAGCCTTCGTCTCGTTGATTGGCTGAAGGCGGATCCTGTTGGGATGGAGAGCAACCTCTCCACCCTGTGCTCTGGCGTTGCGAGGGAACCTGTTGGAATTCTTGACTCTTGAGAAGGGTAAATTTGAACTGCGGGGAATGATGGAAGGGTTCCACAATTCAGTGGCGTTATTCATTCTGCACTTTCAAGAATTGGATAACATTGAACATTAGTGGGGGGGTTGGGGGTCGGGGACTGTATGTGTCAATGGTGACTATGGGCGATTCCTGATTCCTTTTTGTTATTTGTTTATGTTAACATGTGGGCAGTTGTTTGGGGATTGGTGGGAGGATGGGATTGTTGTTGTTGATAGGGGGATTGACATTATTGTGCCAGAATCCCTCAATTTAAATGAATTTCAAGCTGTTTTTTAAAAATTTAGCATTCCCAATTTAATTTTGTTTTTCTATTAAGGGGCAATTTAGCGTGGCCAATCCATCTAGCCTGCACATCTTTGGGTTGTGGGGGTGAGACCCATGCAGACACAGAGAGAATGTGCAAACTCCACACAGACAGTGACCCAGGACCGGGATCAAACCCGGGTCCTCGGCGCTGTGAGACAGCAGTGCAAACCACTGCGCCACTATTTTTTTTTTTTTTTTTGTTTCTTTTTAAAAATAAATTTCGAGTGCCCAATTCATTTTTTTAAATGAGGGCAATTTAACGTAGCGTGGCCAATGTACCTATACTGCACATCTTTGGGTTGTGGGGGCGAAACCCACGCAAACACTGGGAGAATGTGCAAACTACACCAGGACAGTGACCCGGAGCCGGGATCTAACGTGGGACCTCGGTGCAGTGAGGCAGCAGTGCTAACCACTGTGCCACCTTGCTGCCCTTCGTCACCCTATTTCAAACTGTTTTGACCAGATGGAGAAATTGCACTGGATTAATTTTATAATAGGGTAGTGGAGATCTAAAATAAAGACAGAATGCTGGAGATTCACAGCAGATCAAGCAACATCTGCGGAAAGGAAAACAGTTATTGTTTCAGGTCAACGGCCTTTCATTAGAACTGGGAAAAGTTCAGGTTTTAAGGAGACAGAGAAGGATGTAAAGGAACAGAAGGGTTGGTCTGGTCTATGATAGGTTGAAAGGCAGGGGAGGTTAAATGAGGAAAGGGATGATGGTACAAGATGAAAGGAGATGGTAATAAGACCAGTAAAGCAACAAAAGATGGCCTCAAAGAGGTCTAAATGGGAACTGCAGAACCATCAGCAATAATTGCTGTTTGAAAATAGTTGCAAAGGCTATGATTTGGAATTGTTGACCTCTGGTGTTCAGAAAGCTGTGAAATGTTAAGGGCGCAGTGGTTAGCACTGGGACTGCGGCGCTGAGGAGCTGGGTTCGAATCCTGGCCCTGGGTCACTGTCTGTGTGGAGTTTGCACATTCTCCCCGTGTCTGCATGGGTTTCACCCCCACAACCCAAAGATGTGCAGGTTAGGTGGATTGGTCACGCTAAATTGCCCCTTAATCAGAAAAAAAATAATTGGGTACTCTTTTATTAAAAAATTTTAAAAAAATTTTAAACCAAAATATGCTGATGTTACTCAAGCTTGTATTCAGTTTCACTGAACTGTAGGAGGCTGAGGACAGAGATCAGAATGAGAGTGGGGCAGTGAATTAAAATGACAGCAAACTGAAGTTCCGGGTCACACTAGCGAACTGAACAGAGCTGCTCCCCCAGTCTGCTTTTGGTCTCCCTGGGGTAGCCTCTGGAGGAAATTTCTGCTCACCGCGTGAGATGTTGGATAAACATTAAGACAATTTGGAAAGATTTTATTTTCCACCTTAACTCTTTCTCCCTACTGCTAATAACATTAAGGTTTCTGATCCCACTGTGCCACTACATCTATCCAAATATAGCAAATTCTAACAGGACTAAACAGGGTAGATGCAGGAAGGATGTTTTCGGGGGAGGGGGGGTGGATATTGAGAGCCGGGGGTCATAGTCTCACGATACGGGGTAGACCATTTAGGACATTGCTGAGGAGAAATTTCTTCACCCAGAGAGTGGCGAGTCTGTGGAATTCTCTATCACAGAAAGTAGTTGAGGCCAAAACATTCCATGTTTGCAAGAAGGAGTTATATGTAGCTCTTGGGGCTAAATAGATCAAAGGATATGGGGGGAAAAGTGGGGGTTAGAGGGATCAAAGGAATGGGGGGAAAGTGGGAACAGGTTACGGAGTTGGATGATCAGACATGGTCATAATTAATGGCGGAGCAGGCTCGAAGTGCCAAATGGCCTACTCAACCTCTTCTATGTTTTCTATATGAAAGGTTTTCGCTGAGGAGTTGGACATCTTCAATTCTGGCAGACCATATAAAGGCTACGAGAATTGTGATAATCTGAAGCGCAATGTGACTAGTTTCTCTATTCTTCTTCAACCCCTGTACCAACTTGTGTGCGGCTAATTCATTTAACGGCATCGGCCCGTTAAATTGCTTTGCGGCTGCGAATGACTAGTAAGAGGGGCTGACTTCTAGTCATCCCTCATGTGAACTTTGGGCCACACAGCTTAGAGGGAGCATTGCCCTGTACTATCTTTAAGAAGCATTTGCTGCAATTGTCTTTGGGCTATAGAAGGAAAAAATTATCAGATTTCCCTGCCCCTAAATCAGTGACCTATCACTGACTAAGGGGAGGAACCAGAAATTGGCATGGGAACCACAGAATAATATGTTAGCACCTTCTGAGGAGGGGAATAAGGTACCCAAGAATATTGTCTCAAAACATAACATGGGAGAATTATTGTTAACGTGTATAAGGTCTCAAAGAATATTGCTGCCCAGCCTTTTTTAGTCAGTGGTGCTCGTCGCTGACATTGAAGAAAGCTGCCCACAAAGATAAAACAATCTCTGGTGTTCCCTTTCCCTATGTTAGTTTGAATGTGGTGATGGGTCATGGAGATTTCTAGGCATCTAGCAATTGTAATGCCATCAAGCAGGATAAGCAGCCAGTTATATAGAAGAATTTTCAGAGACAGACAATCAGGAAGTAAAATACGTTGATTATTTCTTAACTTTACAGACAGCTAAATAAACATTGGTGCCTGCACATTAGAAGCATTTTGTTTAAATATTACATAAAAAGCTTTTTAAAAAGAAATTTAAGTACCCAATTATTTTTTTCCAATAAAGGGGCAATTTAGCATGGCCAATCCACCTAACCTGCACATGTTTGCATTGTGGGGGCGAGACCCACGCAGGCACTGGGAGAATATGCAAACTCCACACACAGGCCAGGATCTAATCCAGGTCTCAGTGCCATAGACAGCAGTGCTAACCACTGTACTGCCGTGCCGCCCCTTTATAGATTTAGAGTATCCAATTCTTTTTTTTCCAATTATGGGGCAATTAGCATGGCCAATTCACCTACCCTGCACATCTTTTTGGGCTATTATGATAAAAAGCTAAAGAAGTTTTACTGTAATGAAAGTATTTGACTTTTTACAAATATAAAATTAGTTTTCCATGGCCAGAGAGGTTCTTCAGCAATAATGGATGCTGATCACTTTGCCATTAATACGAACTCAAATTCAGATATTGGCTGGAATTCTTTGGCTATTGGGAGTCTCTGTTCCCGCCGGAAACACGCCCCCACCCGCGGGGTTTCCCAACAACATGGGGTGACTTCAATGGGAAGGCTCTGAGAAACACGTGGTTGGGGGAGGAGAGTCCAGCCCATTTTAATGTTCCAGTTCTGTTGTAGTAAATAAGATACAAACTGTTCAGATCACTATGTTTGAAGGTAGATTGTCAGATTTCATTTAGTCCGGTTACTGATCCAGTGTACAAAGGCCAGGACTACATGTGGTACTGTTGCTAGGAGAGCTGCAAGAGAGGGTGCTCGAGGAGACCGAGCTGGCATTTGAAAATCTCTGCTTCGCACACCAGAAACTTGTTCACAAAATGTTGCAGTGTGACATCCTCCGAGATCAAATCTGCGACCCTTTTCATGTTGATCTTTACTTCAGGACGCGCTCTCTCCCCGGTGAGTTTCATTTGTAGTTGTCTGAGGCACACACTTATTCCTTCATTGTTGTCTTTGTCCTGTTTTAAATACTAATTGCCATTTTGCATTCCAAATAAAGCTGACCCTCCCTTAGCAAATGAGGGCTTTACGTTTGCCAGTCAAACTTGTAGAAAGCGAGGGCAATTATGCTTTAATAACTGTTGAGACAGAGTTTTTTTTCTTGTTCATTGTTGTGCTATGGGTTAGGGTTAGCATGCCGTCCTTGTGGTGTAGGTAGACCTACAGTGCTGTTAGCGAGGGAGTTTGTGGATTTTGACCCAGCAACAGTGAAGAAACGGCGATGAGTCAGGATGATGAATGGCTTCGAGGGGAACTTCCAGGTGGGGGTGTTCCCATGTGTCTACTGCTCTTGTCCTTTTAGATGGTGGCAGTCGTAGGTTTGGAAGGGGCTGTCTCAGGAGCCTTGGTGAGTTTGTGCAGTGCATCTTGTGTATGGTACACACTGCTCCCACAGTGCGTTGGTGGTGGAGAAAATGAATATTTGTGGATGGGATGTCAACCAAGTGGGTTCCTTTGTCATGTTCTTGAGCTTCAGGCAAGTGGTGTTGTGTTATTCACCCTGGGGTAACACGGATTTGTACTGGAAAGCAGACCCCAAACTTAGACGTTGGTTCAATATGATTTATTGAACTTTTGTAACAGTGCACACAGCTTGCTGTGGGTTGACACTCTACTACTCTAAGTGTACTAACTATAACTAACTAACCAGACTAGCTCTGAGCCACGTGTAGAAGGTGCTAACTGATATATATATATATACACCCTGACTGTCTCTACAGTTGTCACCAGTGGAAAGAGGTGGAGTGCTGATGCCTCGTGTGTCTTATAGTGGGAAACCCCCCTCTAGTGTTCTGTCTGGCGATTGGCTGTGTTCTGTCCTGTGTGTTGATTGGCTGTACTGGGTGTCTGTCACTACCTGTCTGTATCTCATTATGTGCATGAGTGCATATCATGATAGAGACCATTCCATCACACTTCTGGGGCGAGATTCTCTGACCCCCCCGCCGGGTCGGAGAATCGCCGGGGGCTGGCATGAATCCCGCCCCCGGCGGTTGCCGAATTCTCCGGCACCGGAGATTCGGCGGGGGCAGGAATCGCGCCGGTTGGCGCCCCCCCCCCCCCCGCGATTCTCTGGCCCGAATGGGCTGAAGTCCCGCTGCTCGAAAGCCTGTCCTGCCGGCGTGGATTAAACCACCTACCTTACCAGCAGCACGGGCGGGCTCCGGGGTCCTGGGGGGGGCGCGGGGCAATCTGGGACCGGGGGGTGGCCCGGCCCGCGATCGGGGCCCACCGATCTGCGGGCGGGCCTGTGCCGTGGCGGCACTCTTTTCCTTCCGCCTTCGCCACGGTCTCCACCATGGTGGAGGCGGAAGAGACTCCCTCCACAGCGCATGCGCGGGATGCCGTGAGCGGCCGCTAACGCTCCCGCGCATGCGCCGCCCGGCAATGTCATTTCCGCGCCAGCTGGCGGGGCACTTCCGCCAGCTGGCGTGGCGGAAATCAGTCCGGCGCGGGCCTAGCGCCTCAAGGTTCGGGCTCGGCCCCCCCAAGATACGGAGGATTCCACACCTTTGGGGCGGCGCGATGCCCGACTGATTCAGCGACTGTGATACCATTGAGCAATGGTTAGATTTTCTTTTGTTGTTTGCCATTGCCTGGCACTTTGTGTGGATCGTATATTACTTGTCACTTATCAGCCCAAGCCTGGATATTGTCCAGGTCTTGCTGCATTTGCACCTGGACTGCTTCAGTATCTGCGGAGTTGTGAATGGTGTCAAACATTGTGCAATCATCAGCGAACACCCTGACTTCTGATCTTTTATGATGGAAGGCAAGTCATTAGTGAAGCAGCTGAAGATGATTGGGCCTAGGACACTACCCTGAGGAACTCGTGCAGTGATGTCCTGGAGCTGGGATTTTCAACCACAACCATCTTCCTTTGCATCAGATAAGACTCCAACCACCGGAGAGTCTTCCCCTGATTCCCATTGACTCCAATTTAGCTAGGGCTCCTTGATGCCGTACTCGGTCAAATGCTGCATTGATTTCAAGGGCAGTCACTCAATCTCACCTCTGGAGTTCAGCTCTTTCATTCATGTTTGAACCAAGGCTGTAATGAGATGAGGAGTTGAATGACGCTGGGGGCAAAAAACCAAATTGAGCATCAGTGAGCAGGCTATTGCTAAGCAAGTGCTGTCTGATAACACTATTGAACTCTTCCATTACTTTGCTCATAATCGGGAATAGACTGGAGTGGTAATTGGTTGGGTTCACAGAATCATAGAATTTACAGTGCAGAAGGAGGCCTTTCGGCCCTTGGAAAGAGCATCCCACTTAAGCCCACACCTCCACCCTAACCCCGTAACCGCACCTATCCTTTTTGGACACTGAGGGCAATTTATCATGGCCAATCCACCTAACTTGCACATCTTTGGACTGTGGTAGGAAACCAGAGCACCCGGAGGAAACCCACGCAGACACGGGGAGAACGTGCAGACTCCGCACAGACAGTGACCCAGCGGGGAATCGAACCTGGGACCATGGCGCTGTGAAACCACAGTGCTATCCACTTGTGCTACCGTGCCTCTTTTTTTTGGGGTCAGCTTTTATGTACAGGACATACCTGGGCAATTTTCCACATTGCCGGATAGATGCCAGTGTTGTAGCTGTACTGGAACAGCTTGGCAAGGGGCACGGCAAGTTCTGGAGCCATGTGTTCAGTATGTTGCCGGAATATTGTCAGGTCCCACGGCCTTTGTGGTATCTGGTGTCTTCAACCATTTCTTGATTTCACGTGGAGTGAATCTAATTGGCTGTAGACTGACATCTTGTGATGCTGGGGAACTCCAGAGGAGGTTGAGATGGATCATTCTCTCCGCATACCTGGCTGACGGGTGTTGCAAATATCTTTTTCACAGGTGTACTAGGCTGAGGATGGGGATATTTGTGGAGCCTCCTCCTCCAGTGTCTTGTTTAATTGTCCACCACCATCACGGCTGGATGTGGCAGGACTGCAGAGCCTGGTTCTGATCCATTGGTTGTGGAATCCATTACCTCTGTTGCCTTTTTTACCTACTGTAAATATGGCAATCAATGAGGCTGCCCTTCTTTCTTTGGATATCAATATTATATTGCTCAGAGTCGCCAAGTATCAAATGATACCACCACAAGGTTCAACCGGATATCGAGCAAAGAGCCAAACACCAGTTAGTTAGTTCAAGATCAAGGATACTTTATTTACACACACAATGTGACAGAGTACTGGGCTAATGGTAAGATTCTTGGCAGTGTGGATGAGCAGAGAGATCTTGGTGTCCATGTACATAGATCCCTGAAAGTTGCCACCCAGGTTGAGAGGGTTGTTAAGAAGGCGTACGGTGTGTTAGCTTTTATTGGTATTGGTAGAGGGATTGAGTTTCGGAGCCATGAGGTCATGTTGCAGCTGTACAAAACTCTGGTGCGTCCGCATTTGGAGTATTGTGTGCAATTCTGGTCGCCGCATTATAGGAAGGATGTGGAAGCATTGCAAAGGGTGCAGAGGAGATTTACCAGGATGTTGCCTGGTATGGGGGGAAGATCTTATGAGGAAAGGCTGAGGGACTTGAGGCTGTTTTCGTTAGAGAGGATAACGTTACGAGGTGACTTAATTGAGGCATACAAGATGATCAGAGGATTAGATAGGGTGGACAGTGAGAGCCTTTTTCCTCAGATGGTGATGTCTAGCATGAGAGGACATAGCTTTAAATTGAGGGGAGATAGATATAGGACAGATGTCAGAGGTTGGTTCTTTACTCAGAGAGTAGTAAGGTCGTGGAATGCCCTGCCTGCAACAGTAGTGGACTCGCCAACACTAAGGGCATTCAAATGGTCATTGGATAGACATATGGACGATAAGGGAATAGTGTAGATGGGCTTTAGAGTGGTTTCACAGGTTGGCGCAATATCGAGGGCCGAAGAGCCTGTACTGCGCTGTAATGTTCTAATTAATCTTGCAATATAGACACTACTAGTTAAACTACACCTATCAACTATGACAACTTGTACTTAACTTCAGGCACCCGGCTTAGGTCAGAGGAACAGTGGCCGTTGTTCGAATCTGGATCTATCGGGTCTGTAGAAGTAACTGCTGCTCAGCTAGGCTCATCCGTCTGGTAGCGGGCATTGAACTTGAACTTCTCGTGGTGCTGCAATTGGAAGTAGACATTGCCGGAGTGCCAGGTCCAAGAGAGATCGAGCACATGGTGGTCTCTCTTTATCCTTGGGGGGGGGGGGGGGGGGGTTTGCGCTCTTTTGGGCGGTCCTTCGGTTTGGACCCCATTAATTGGGTAATTCTTGATCACTGGATTTGATTTGAGCCAATAAAGGGGCGGGTGCCTTGATGGCTGGGCGTGTCCTAAGCGGTCATTGACCCTGTTGTTGATGCTTCCTGAGTACAGGGAGTGGCGCCTAAATATCCGGGACTGTACAGGCCGCTCAAGTATCAGTCCTTTGTCTGGCGGAGATGGGCCATCAAAATGCTAATCGGTTGGGGGTTTCGATGCTGTCTGGATTCTTCGCTCACAAATATACATTCAGGCTCTGAGCCTGCCTGAACCTTGCATTGTCCATTTTTCCCGTTATGCTTTGCGACCGTCCATGTTTCTTCCTGTAAGTGGCGATCCCATATGGCTACACCTCTGTCTATTAGTTGATTTTTGGCAACGCAAGTAGTCCTGTGTTGTAGCTTCACCAGGATGACACTTTGTTTTTATGGTTTTTTTTAAAGCATGTCTAGTGCCCTCCTGCATGTTTCATTGAACCAGAGTTGATTCCCTGGCTTTGTGGTAATGGTTTAGCTGCTGGGCCGTGAGGCTGCAGATTGTGATTGTATATAATTCTGCTGCTGATGGCCCACAGCGCCTCATGGTTGCCCAGTTGGTATATCTGTTTGAAATCTATCCCATTTAGCACAATGCGACAGAGGGTATCCTCAATGTGAAGATGGGACTTTGTCTCCACAAGGACTATATGGTGGCCACTTTACTGATATCCTCCCATTTGCAGCAGGCAGGTTGGTGAGAATGAGGAGCATGTTTTTCCTCCTTTCCTCATCAGCTGAAGAGGAAGGGGGTGGGGCAACATGGTAATCAGCACCTTGACCGTGTTTGACCTGGTGCCGTGCGATATCGTGCAGTCCAGAAGTAATGATGAGGACTCCCAGAGCAACTCTCCCCTAACCGTATACCACTGTGCCTCCGCCTCTGTCTGTGACATTGCCTCTGTCTGTGACATTATCTGTAATGTATGATTGAGAGTATGGCTGTGTCGGGCTGTTTGCTTGAATAGTCTTTGAGATAGCTCGCCAGATGCCATCCTGATTGATTGTCATTCCTTATTGATTTTACTTTTTAATGATGGTCACGGCTAGAAAATTGTTTTCATGCAATCTATAGCCCAAAGATTTTTTTTTAAAGGAGTAACGGTCCACTGTTGACAGCAGTAGCGAATTCCTTGTGTGACATCAGCTGTTGGATCTCTGTAAACATTGGTTTTGGAACCTGGTTCTGTGTAGACAAAATGAATTGCAGCTGGGAGCTACTTACTGAAGCAGTATTTTGTAGGTGCCGGAGAAGTTAAAGTTTAACCTCTTTTTAAAGAAAACTAAAATTGGGGTATAAAATGGAGATGAGCATTTTTGACTCAATTTAACTTGAGGCAGGAAGGTTTCTGTTCCAGTTCCCTCTTTGACATTTAATAGAAACAATAGAGTCATTTTTGTCCTGTGCATACGACACAGTGTGCATGGTGTGCTGGTGGAGGAACAGGTGATTGTTTCAGGTGGGGGATGGGCTGCCGATCAAGAGGGCTGCTTTGACCTGGATGGTGTTGAGTGTTTATGGGTGTTGTTGTGGCTAAACCCATCCAGGCAAATTGCGAGCATTCCATCCGATACAGATCACTAAGTGGGTTTTGAAACCACCTGTATCAGTGGTTTGGTAGGTGACCCAGGTCTAGCTGATCCTGAGCAGAGGTGAAAAGCTCATGCCTCTACTTGGCTTGACCTAGAAGATCATTGCTCTGCCTGTCTACAAATTTAGCACCAAATTGATTATCAATTTCAAACCGAGATGAAGAGATCCCACCCCTTCCCCACCATTCTCTAGGAGCTCCAGATCTAACATGTAGTTTTGTGAAAATAACTGCTCTGAATAGTTGCCAACTGAATGCTGGATACATTCTGACAAGGAATTTTAAAAAAAATGATTTTATAGGCACCAAGTTACTGTCGTACTATAACAAGCTAAAGCTTTGATTTTAAAATGGCAGCCGCAGTGATTTTAAAAAAGCAAGTCAAAAGAATTCTATCTCCTTCCTCTTCTTCCTAAATAGCAGATTATTCGGGCCTGAATTTTAACATCAAAGCACTGAATGTCACTTTAATTATAGATATTACTTCTTTAACACCACTCTCTCATTATTTATTTGTCTCCCACTTGTAATGATTTACCTAATAACTATCCCTAACAGAATATTGTCTCTTTTCTCACTCCTTCAAAGCCTACCTGTATTTGTTTCTCAAGGCAGCCTTCAGGAGCCTACCTGATCATTTTTCTGGGCATTTCTTCTGTAGTTCTCTGGTCTGAATGTTGGAGGAAACAACTGAAGTCATTTAAGTAATTTTCTTGCCTATTCTGCTCATCCACCTGACATTTCATTCCTTTCCGTTTTGAGGCTTTTTGTGTAGTTTCCTTGATGCTTTTTGATCCTTGCTGTCCACGTTTGTTTGCTCTTTGAACACTTTTCTTTGACTCTGACATCTTTGTGTATCGTCTATTCCTTTCTAAATTTAAAAAAAAAACCTGTTTTGAAACTTCTAAATCTATTAACTGCCTCTCTGACAAGAGACAAACCTCCTGACACTTTGACCTCTATCTGTTTTTCTCTTTCTCCCACCTTCTGTTCCATTCTATAAAGAGACTTGTTTATCTTCTCCTTCTGATGAAGGGTCTACACCCAAACACAAGCCTGTCTTTTCTCTTATGCTAATAGGGCTGTTTGTTTACCATGTCAGCTGGCCCCACCATTGAATGACTAGGGCTGGCCTACAGCCTCTCAGCCTGGGCTTGATTTGGGCTCCGGTCCCATAGGTAAAAGCACTTGTATGTGAGTCGCTTTGCCAGCCTGGCCCTGTTCCCCTTGGCACTGGATCAGCTTGTTTTTAAATGAGACACTAAGCGACTCATCGTTCTCGGGAGGTAAACTATTTTTCCTATTTAGCCTGTTTACATTACACTTGCGTGCTAACTCTGCAGTTCTCTTGCAGAAAGCATTGTGTAAATCTGGCTATCGCATAGAAAGCATTGACTGCTTCTGTGGAGGCAAAAAGGCAAGCAAGAATGTGATCAAGAAAGCCCGAGAGTTTTTTTAAAATTTAGAGTAGCCAATTATTTTTTTCCAATTAAGGGGCAATTTAGCATGGCCAATTCATCTACCTGCACATCTTTTGGGTTGTGGGGGTGAAACCCACGCAGACACTGGGAGAATGTGCAAACTCCACACGGACAGTGTCCCAGGGCCAGGATTCGAACCCAGGTCCTCAGCGCCGCAGTCCCAGTGCTAACCATTGCGCCAAATGCCGCCCAGAAAGCCCGAGAGTTTACTGACCGAACACAATCCAGGTGTTTAAGGCTATCCTGTGAAAACCTAATCCGCTTACTGCTATAAATTTCCTGAGAAGGTTCTGTATTGGAGGTCAATACTGGCAGTGAATGTTTCTTTTCATTTACAGTTATAGTTGTCATTTTAAAAATAAATTTAGACTACCCAATTCTTTTTTTCCCAATTAAGGGGCAATTTAGCGGGGTGCTTCTCAACTGCTGCAGCGCCAAGAACAACCCCACTATCAAACTGGACTCTTTTTTTTTTAATTTTCCAGCCACAGTCTGGAATGCCCCACCAAGACCGCACTTAACCTCATTTCCTGCACTGACGAGCTCAGCAAGAGGAGATCGGGGCACCATTTTTTAGATGCTGGCCCGATCTCTCCATCCCCTCGGCATCCCCCACCATGTCCCCCCGCCCCCCCCCCCCAACCCCTCCCCCAATGCCAACTTACTTGTCAGGGGGTTCTCAAGCACCCCTCCCTCACCCCACCTCATAAGAGCAGGGCACCTTGGCTCTGGCAGGCTGGCAGTGTCAAGGTGCCCATGTGGCGGCGGGAATGCCAGAATACCACCCTGCCCTATTGGCCAGCCAGGGGCTTCCAATAGCTTGGGAGGCCTCCTCCTCCACCCCCCCCCCCCCCCCCCCAACGTGCTGATACGCCTGGTACATGTTTGTGAACCAGTGCTAAAGAACGCCATGGCAAGGTCTCATTCTGCTCACTTAAGTTAAGTATGTAATTCTGGATTTCGCCCAACAAGGGTGAGATACAGATCGTGACCTCGCACAAGATCATGTTAGATCGTGCGAGACGTTCTGAGGGTCATAAATCCTGCGGGAAGCCTCTCGCGAGGTTTAATGGCCTTGTTGTGTCACTGAGTCGGGCGCGACTAGGTCATTTGATCGCACCCATTATTTCATTGGAGGCGGTTCAGAGAAAGTTCACTCGGATGATCCCCTTGAGAGATGGTTCAGTAGGATGATCCCCAGTTTGGGGGGAATTATTTTATGAACAAAGGTTAAACATTGGAACTCTACTGATTGGAATTAGAAGAATGGGGGATGATATAATTAAAACATGTAGGATTCTTAAGGGGCTTGACAGGGTGACTGCTGAGAGCATGTTCCCCTCATGGGGGAGTCTAAGACCAGCAGGCATAGTCTCAGAATAAAGGGGTGCCAATTTAAGACTGAGATGAGGAGGAATTTCTTCTCAAGAGGTTTGTGAGTCTTCTGAACTTCTTGTCCCAGAGAGCTGTGGGCGCAGAATCATTGTGTATGTTTAAGGCCGAGATTGTAGATTCTTGATCAATAAGGGAATCCAGGGTTAGGGGGAAAGGGCAGGAAAGTGGACATGAGGATAGTCGGCTCAGCCATTATCCTATTGCCTAGGGCCAAACAGCCTAGTCCTCTTTCTATTTCTTAGATGATCTTATGGAAGCTTCATCCACTCAGCTGCTGAATGTTTGCCGAGCACGAACCTGACTGACATCAACCACCAGCCACTTTTCTTGAGCTGCCATTCTACCTGCCATCTTTCCTCTTACTAAGTTTTAAAACTGGTCAAAAGGTGGCAATCACTCACCGTATTGACTTTTTAAAAAATCTCTTGCTTCTGCTACCCATGATGTGGTGATGCCGGCGTTGGACTGGGGTGAGCACAGTAAGAAGTCTTACAACACCAGGTTAAAGTCCAACAGGTTTGTTTCAAATCACTAGCTTTCGGAGCACTGCTCCTTCCTTGGGTGAATGAAGAGGTATGTTCCAGAATCATATATATATAGGCAAAGTCAAAGATGCAAGACAATGCTTTGAATACGAGCATTTGCAGGTAATGAAGTCTTTACAGATGCGGAGATGGGGGTAACCCCAGGTTGAAGAGGTGTGAATTGTCTCAAGCCAGGACAGTTAGTAGGATTTCGCGAGCCCAGGCCAGATGGTTGGGGATGAATGTAATGCGACATGAATCCAAGGTCCCAGGGCAGCACGGTGGCGCAGTGGTAGCACTGCAGTCTCACGGCGCCGAGGTCCCAGGTTCGATCCCGGCTCTGGGTCACTGTCCGTGTGGAGTTTGCACATTCTCCCTGTGTTTGCGTGGGTTTCGTCCCCACAACCCAAAGATGTGCAAAGTAGGTGGATTGAACACGTTAAATTGCCCCTTTATTGGAAAAAATGAATTGGGTACTCAAAATTTATAAAATAAAAATGAATCCAAGGATCCGGTTGAGGCCGGACTCTTTTTTTTAAAAAAACGCATTTTATTCAAACTTGTATCAAAGTAGGTTACAGCAAATAAACACCCCGGGAAACATTGTTCCCAACAATCAACTATACAGTTTGTACAGATTTTCCTCCTCTTTCGCGTGTCCTTGAAGGCCGCGTTGGCGAACGCTTACCCGGAGATCAGAGGCTGAATGCCCTTGACTGCTGAAGTGTTCCACAACTGGAAGGGAACATTCCTGCCTGGCAATTGTTGCGTGATGTCCATTCATCCATTGTCGCAGCGTCTGCATGGTCTCGCCAATGGACCACGCTTCGGGACATCCTTTCCTGCAGTGTATGAGGAAGACACGAGTATGTACCGCGTACCTGGTGGGTGGTATTCTCACATGTAATGGTGGTACCCATGTCGTTGATCTGGCACGTCTTGCTGAGATTACCATGTCAGGGTTGTGTGGTGTCGGGGTCGCTGTTCTGAAGGCTGGGTAGTTTGCTGCAAACAATGGTTTGTTTGAGGTTGCACGGTTGTTTGAAGGCAAGTAGTGGGTGTGTCGGGATGACCTCGGCAAGATGTTCATCTTCATCGATGACGTGTTGTAGGCTTCGAAGAAGATGTTGTAGTTTCTCCACTCCGGGGAAGTACTGGATTACGAAGGGTATTCTGTCGGTTGTGTCCTGTGTTTGTCTTCTGAGGAGGTCGGTGCGGGTTTTTGCTGTGGCGTAATGGAACTGTTGATCGATGAGTCGAGCACCATATCCTGTTCGTACGAGGGCATCTGTAGTTTCAGCGTCTGTAGATGTCTGTTACGCTCCTCCTCGTCTGAGCAGATCCTATGTATACGGAGGCTTTGTCCATAGGGGATGGCTTCTTTAATGTATTTAGGGTGGAAGCTGGAGAAGTGGAGCAGCATGAGGTTATCCGTGGGCTTGCGGTAAAGCAAAGTGCTGAGGTGACCGTCTTTGATGGAGATGAGTGTGTCCAAGAATGCAACCGATTTTGGAGAGTAGTCCATGGTGAGTCTGATGGTGGGATGGAACTTATTGATGTCATTGTGTAGTAATTTCAGTGATTCTTCGCCATGGGTCCAAAGGAAAAAAATGTCATCGATGTATCTGGTGTATAATGTCGGTTGAAGGTCCTGTGCAGTGAGGAGGTCTTGTTCAAACTTGTGCATGAAGATGTTGGCCTATTGAGGTGCGCATTTGGTCCCCATGGCTGTTCTGTGTGTCTGGATGAAGAACTTTGTTCTTCCAGCGAGTAGTTTGTTACTGAGAATCCACCAATCTCCTATTGTCACCACTGCCAACATCTTGGAAGATCACTATTTAACTGAAATTTAACTGAACCAGTCATATCAATACCATGGTCAAGACATGCACTGCAAGTGACTTTCTCCTGACCCCACAGAACCTCTTGGCTACTAACTAGGTTCAAGTACAAACAGAGTGTTGAAATACTTAAGTGGATCACCAATTGGCTGCAGCTTCTATTATCGAATACTTCAATAGTCCTTCCCTTTAAAACCTCTGACATCCAAAAGGACAAGAGCAGCAATGCTGTCGGACACCATGCCCAAGTTCTCCTCTGAGCCATGAACTATGGCAGCACAGCATGGTGCAACACTGGTTAGCACTGCTGCCTCACAGCGCAGGGACCTGGGTTTAATTCCACTTTGGGTGATTGTCTGTGTGGAATTTGCACACTATCTCCGTGGCTGCGTGGGATTCTACTGGGTGCTCCGGTTTCCTCCACGTTCCTACGATGTGCAGGTTAGGTGGATCGGCAATGGTAAATTGCTCCTTCGTGTCCAGGGATGTGCAGATTGGGTTACGGGGATAGGGCAGGGTGGATGTGGGAGAGGAAATTGGTAGGGCACTCTTTCAGAGGGTTGGTGCATATTCATTGGACCGAATGACCTCCTTCTGCACTGTAGGGATTCTATGATTCTATCCTTACTTGGGTATACACCATCATTCCTCCATTGCATTTGGCCTAAGAGCCTGGAATTTGCTATCCAGCATGATTACAGGAGCACTATCACCACACAGATTACAGCTGTTCTCGAGCAGTGGAACCACCAGCACAGTCCCTTGACCCTTGCACCTGGTGGCAGTCTAATTAGGAGCCTTAGAATGTTGGGTTTACAATCCAGGAGCACTGTGGGAACTATAAGTGGGGTATAACTGAGATGATGCCATAAGTGATGTAATGAGGATGGACTATGTTTGGGATTAAAATTCTCATGACATTGAATGATGTGACGAGCCCGGGTCGTACTTAGCGGGTAATGTTAGAATCAAATCTATCTAATGAGAGGAGAGGCATCATGGACTGTAAACCCAAACAGCCTTAAAACAAAAATCAAGAGAACATGGGTAAATCGAAACCATCTGATCGTCTGACCATTGATGTAAATGAACTTTGTCTGAATGGAATGGATCTTGTTTGTATTGTCAGCCAGTCACTTCATTTTCAATTTTCAATAAGGTACCACCGTTATAGATTAATGAACAAAGTCACAGAATGCAGAGTCTGGGACAAGTTATAAAATGTATAGCTGGCTGGCTTCCAAGACAGCAAGCAGAGAGTAAGGGTGATGGGGGAATTATTTAGAGTGTAGTGTTCCACAGGGATCAGTGCTGGAATTAAAAACAGAAAATTATGGAAATACTCGGCAAGTCTGGTAGCATCTGTAGAGAGAGAAGCCAAACTAATGTTTCAGGTTGTGACCAGTGCAGGGACTGTCACGTCATCTCGAGCTGAAAGAACAATGCTCTCAAATCATGGACTTAACTGAAAGCGCAACATCATTTAATCTACCATGCTGCCTAGCGTGTGTTATCTGACCTTCAACCCCTTCCAAGTCAGGTGACCCCATACATTGAACCTTGCAGTATCTTACCGAGTACCGTATAGTATCTAATACTCTGTTCACACACACAATCAACTTTTGTCATGACACATGTCCATGATTTTCTGCTTAATGTATGCAGCATTGACTCCATTCATTACTGAACATGCTGCAATACATTTTGCAAACAAACTTAACAAATAATTATTTCCCCAGCTTACTTGAGTAAATTTTAATTGCAAATGTCAGATATGTTCAGTACATCACAGTCCAATATAGTTCCAGCCTTTTGTTCATTATTTCACTTTCTGGAAGTGTAATTTATCCTTCACTGTTGAAGTGTGGCATCCTTTGTGGTAATCATCAGTATGCAATTCGATGCTCCTCAATGATCCATCACTTGCTTTCTCATGTACTTGCAAACATCAAAAACAGGAACTTGAAAATCACAAGGGCAACATTTGGCATACACCCTTTTTTGATTTGAACAAATTCACAACATAGAATCTCACATCTAGGCTCATGATTTGAGACAATATTTGCAGTTTTTCAACCTATAATTACATTGCTTTAAATTGCAAATCGTTACTCCAACCTGATTTCCATTTTCTTGTTCCACTGCTAAATCTTCATTTCGCTTGTTGACATCCTTTTGTACCATGCGTCTGGCTATTGTCTCAGGGACTCTGGTCATTGCATCAAGATGAGGAAGTGTCATTGTCCCCTCTGGACAGTAAACTGTCTGCCTGCCAACAGCATCACTAGCTTGGACATCTGATTTTCTGGATGCTGTCTGTGCTTTGCATCCCCTACATCTTGTCCTGCTGCTGTGTTTTTGTCACATGGTACTTTTTTAAGACATGAAGAGTTTCTGTGTCGCAGTACTCCTTCTGGCGACTGCACAGTTGCACTCTTTTCCTTCTTGGTGATGGCAGTGAATGGCTTGGGGTAAAATGGTGTGTCCATCTTATTCAGGCTCTCCTGTCTCAGGAGTACTTTCCAGCTCCCCTTTCTGTGGTCTGTATAAAACTTGACATCACCCTTTTTCGCAGCATCATGACCTTGAACCTCCAGATAAATATTAATATCTGCCAGCTCTGGCATCTTGGTAGTTATTTTGCAGCTCAGCTGAGCTCTTTCCTGTTGTAGCGTGTGATGTTGCTGTATACATGGCCACACATGACAGAAATGCCTCCTTCCAATCTTTGCCCGCAGCCTAAGCAAACCTCATCAGTTTCTCTCAAGGATTGGTTTTGTATTTTCCACTTCCTCATTTGCCTATGGCTCTGTAGTGGTCGCTCATGAATGCTCGTGACTTGTGGCTCATTGCCTGAATGCAGAGTAACTGCCTTGCAAATATTTCAGACACCATTTTCTCTGCTGTTGTAGACTTCATCACCGCATGCTCCTAGTAATGGCTATAGTGGTCAATCACCTCTAGAATGGACTCTCCCGATGGATTAGGACATGAGAAACAACTGCTACATCCTCCCGTGATCCAGCTGGTAACGGTGTGCTGTGTACAGTTCTGCTAGATTGGGTATGCTGATAAGTTGACATCCATGGCATGATTTAACAAACTTCTCCACATCTTTGTCCATTCCTGGCCACCATACTTTGGTTTGTAAATATTGCTTTGTACCACTCACTCCCAAGTAACTCCCGTGTGCTAACATCCCCAGTATAGGTCTAAGCTTTTGTGGCATTACAAGTCTGCTGCTACTGAGAACACACATCCCCAATGTGGGCAGTTCATCTCATATAGTGATGTATGCCTTGATTGGGCAGTTCTCCCAATTTCCAGCCTGGATTCTCTGTTTGATATCAATTCTGGATCTTTGTCAGACTGTCTTTCAGTCTCTCTAGTTGTCATTGCTCAGGGTGTAGCATGAACAGCTGTAAACTGCACAAACAATTCTGCTTCCTTCTCTCTCTAGTGAAGATCTGTGTATTTGACATTCCCTCAGTCTGGAGTCTCAAAACCCACCTTTTGACTCTGGCATATGGTTTGGATCTGGGAGAATAAATCATCTGTAATGACTTGTGATCCATCATTAATTCAAACTCTATGCCGAACAAGTGTGTATGGAATCTTTCAAATGCCCACACCAATTGTAGGGCCCCCTTCTCTATCTGAGAATATCTCCTCTCCA
This sequence comes from Scyliorhinus torazame, assembly GCF_047496885.1. NCBI lineage: Eukaryota > Metazoa > Chordata > Chondrichthyes > Carcharhiniformes > Scyliorhinidae > Scyliorhinus > Scyliorhinus torazame. The sequence continues at coordinate 61,843,002 of NC_092724.1, read as the reverse complement.
CATCTGTCAGAGATCTACTTGTGTTGGCATGGTTCCTGGACCTTTAGCAAGCATTTGCAGCTGCACTGCTCCCAATCCATCAGACCAGCATCTGCTATGTCTTTTGCTGGTACATTTGGACCATAGCACGGCAGCATGGTAGTATTGTGGATAGCACAATTGCTTCACAGCTCCAGGGTCCCAGGTTTGATTCCGGCTTGCGTCACTGTCTGTGTGGAGTCTGCACATCCTCTCCGTGTGTGCGTGGGTTTCCTCCGGGGGCTCCGGTTTCCTCCCACAGTCCAAAGATGTGCAGGTAAGGTGGATTGGCCATGCTAGTTGCCCTTAGTGTCCAAAATTGCCCTTAGTGTTGGGTGGGGTTTCTGGGTTATGGGGATAGGGTGGAGATATGGACCTTGGGGAGGGTGCTCTTTGGGATGGGCCGAATGGCCTCCTTCTGCACTAAATTCTATGATAATCTATGATAGTATCCCTGAGTTTGATAAAGCTTTGAAGGCAGCTTTCTGTTCATCAAATCTGAACCATTCAGTTTTGCTGATTAACTTCTTCAATATAGTTATAATAATAATCTTAGTGTTACAAGTAGGCTTACATTAACACTGCAATGAAGTTACTGAGAAAATCCCCTAATCACCACATTCCGGCCTGTTCAGATACGCAGAGGGAGAATTCAGAATGTTCAATTCACCTAACAAGTGCATCTTTCAGGACTTGTAGGAGGAAACCGGAGCACCCGGAGGAACCCCACGCAGACACTGGGAGAACGTGCAGACTCCGCACAGACAGTGACCCAAACGAGAATCAAACCCGGGACCCTGGCGCTGTGAAGCAACAGTGCTACTGTGCCGCCCATATATTAGCCAGAGTGGCGAAGTCTGGGATTTACCTACAGAGTAGTTCACAAGTCCGAGAAAACTCACTTCACCAGTATTTTGTGGTTCACGTGCCTTTGCTATTGCTCCTATCTTGTCTTTGGCTGGATGGATTCTGTCACTCATGAGTTTATGCCCCATGAGCATTTAGCTCTGTCACACCCAGTAAACATGTGTCTTTATTTGCCACAAGTCCTGCTCACAGAAATCTAGCCAATACTAATCTCAGCCTCTCATTCTGTTCCTCACTTGTGGCTCCATGACTAATTATATCATCTGAGATAATGACTGTTCCTGCAGTCCTTTGTATCACCTTCTGGATTTTGCATTGGTGAATCTCTGGTGTCGTATTAATGCCCAATAGCAATCTCTGGTCCCAGTGAAGTCCATAGTGAGCGACAATAGTTGTCATCTTCCTTGAATCAGGATGAAGCTCCAGCTGGTGGTATCCCCACTATCTTGCTTACTGACAAATTTTGAAAGCATCTATAGTGGGAATTGGGTAACATGTTCTCATTAACCTCTCTTGCCAACATAGAGTCTGATGTCACCATTTGGTTTAAGCATGACCACAACTGGGCTCACTCATGATGTTGGTCCTTCAGCTGGCTATATGATGCCTTGGTTCATCAGTTCCTTGGTCTTTGCCTCAACATTCCTTCTCTGACCAAAAGGTCATCTGCATAAAAGCTGAGCTACAGGCTTCACATTCTCATCAATGCTCAACTTCACATGATAGCTGTGTGACTTCCCAATTCCATGAAAAACAAATTCAAACTCCTCTTGAAGCTTTGTACAGGATTTCACAGAATTCATTTTCAATCTAATGTATAGCATCCCCAAGGCTTGGGCAGTTTCAGAAGAGGTTTATCACCCCCCTCAAACACTTCAATTTGGTTTGAGGTAGTATTTCAGATGTGTAAGGATGGAGCTTCCGATCCATTTTTAGATATGCGCTTGATTCTTTTCATCTTCAGTTCCTCCCACAGTTCTTTGTTGATGCCATTGCTGTCACTGTCCGAATCTGCAATAGTGCTCATTTCAACGCCATCATCAATCACTGAACTTTCTGTCATTGCTCCTGTTGACAGAAAACATGATCTATGATTGTTATTCATCTACTCTTTCTGCATCATCTACAATTCTTCTCACAGTTGTGCTACTTTCATCTCTTTTCTTTACGTGGTTTGCCAGGCTTCACGCTCTGTTCAGCTTTGCTACTGCACTTCTTGGCAAAATGGTCTTTGCTCCAACGTTTTCTGCATGTGTCTTCTTTGGCAGGGCAACGGGCATTTTTTCCATAGTATCCCAAGTTGCCACATCTGAAACATTCTCTTGCAGACCATTGCTTTTCACACTTAATCGTACCTGGATTCTGTTGTCTCACTTTTACCTCAAATTTTGACGTGCTAATGGTAAAGGTGGGACCAAGCTTCGTTCTGTCGGTCCACTGCTTCCAATGCAGCTGCTACTTTCAAAGTGTTATCCAACATTGTCACTTCATGTAAACCTTCTTTTGGCACTAATAAAGATTATTATTATCTTTTGAGCAGCTTACGCCTCAACTTTAACCAATTTGCAGTGTTAGATCACCTGATCCATCTGGTTATTTAGATAATAATTACATCCAACTGATGCCTGCCTCAAACAGGTCACAGATTTGACTCCTGTCTCCCTTTCTTTCTGTCTCACTGGAAGGAAAACAAGCCTTTGGAATACGGTATTTGGTGTCACCACATAATGGGCCTTCAAAGTTTTCACTGCAGGTACTTTCCTCCCATGTCAGACAACTGCTTGAAAGTCTTCCTTATTGAAGCACTGTAGAGGCCCATGACTGTGCTTTCTACACCATTGTGGCCCCATGCAAAATCAGACTGCGGCTGTCAACGTAGGCTCCTCCGGCCACACTTGCCAGTACCGGCAGCGTGGAATGGAATCACCCATTGGATCAAACGGCTCAATTCCCTGGACTGCAGACATATCCGTTCCAAAAAATGCCTTGAGAAATCCTAAAATTCTCCTTATTTATCTTTGTTGCCAGCATCATAACTTGGTCTGAAAGAACAGTTTAACTAAAAGAGCAACAAAATTTAAGCTGCCATGTTGGTTAACTCCCTAACTTGTGTTACCTGATCATCAGCAACACCGCCCCCCCCCCCCCCCCCCTCCACAGGTCAGATAACCCCTTATGAGTACAGAGTGTACCGTACAATATCTTATCTGAGTACCATATAGTATCTAATACTCTAGTCCATGCACACAATCAGATATCATCATGATCTGATCTGTTAGTCAATATACATTGAAATCAAAAGCACAACTTCTAAATTTGACACCAAACGGTGGGGGTGGGGGGTAAGAAACGGGGGAGATGGTTAATACTGAAGACTGCAACAAATTACACGAAGGTGTTAACAAACTAGCAAAATGGGTATCCAATTGGCAAATAGATTTCAACATAGATAAATGAGAGGTATCGCATTTTGGGAAGGAAAAAATGAGAAGGCCACCCATTGCTTATTCTGCCACAGGGCATGGGCATTGCTGACTAGGCCAGCATTTATTTATTGCCCATCTAATTGCCCTTGAGAAGGTGGCCGTGAGCCGCCGCCTTGAACCACTTCATACCAGGTGCTGTAGGTACACCACAGTGCTGTTAGAGTGGGAGTTCCAGGAGTTTGACCCAGCGACAGTGAAGAAAATAAAAATCTAAATTGGTTAGAGGAGGAAAGGAATCATTTTTTAAAAAATATTTTTATTCTCCTTTTTCACATTTTCTCCCAAATTTACACCCACCAACAATAAACAATAATCAGCAACAAATATGTCAATCCCCATATCAATAACAACGATCTCATCCTCTCACCAAACCCCAAACATTAGCCTGCATGTTTACATAAACAAATGACAAAAAGGAATCCGGAATCACCCATAGTCACCCTTAATACACACAGCCCCCCTCCTCCCAACCCTCCCATCCAGCCCCCCCCCCCCCCCCCCCAACTAATGTTCGATGTTATCCAGTTCTTGAAAGTGCATAATGAATAATGCCCATGAATTGTAGAACCCCTCTGTCCTTCCCTTCAGTTCAAACTTAACATTCTCAAGATTCAAGAATTCCAACAGGTCCCCCCGCCACGCCAGGGCACTGGGTAGAGAGGCTGCTCTCCATCCCAACAGGATCCACCTTCGGGCGACCAACGAGGCGAAGGCTACGATATCTGCCTCCGCACCAGTTTCCAACCGTGGCTGGTCCGACCCCCCCGAATATGGCCTCCCGGGGACCCGGGTCCAGTTTCACGTGCACCACCTTGGAAATTACCCTAAAAACCTCCTTCCAGTAATCCTCTAGCTTTGGACAGGACCAAAACATATGAACGTGATTAGCGGGGGCCCCCCCCCATGCAACGCTCACACACATCTTCTACTCCTTCAAAGAATCGGCTAATCCTCGCCCTCGTGAGGTGTGCTCTGTATACCACCTTCAGCTGTATCAGCCCCAACCTCTCGCACGAGGTGGAGGCATTTACTCTCCGGAGCACCTCACACCAGAACCCGCCCCCTCCATAACCTCTCCCTACTCTTCCTCCCACTTTGCTTTGATCCCTTCCAGTGGTGCCTTATCCTCTTCCAAAATAGCTCCGTAAACCGCTGACACTACCCCCTTCTCCAGTCCCCCTGCCGTCAGCACCACCTCCAGCAATGTGGAGGCCGGTTCCACCGGGAAGCTCTGTATCTCCTTTCTGGCAAAATCTCAAACCTGCATGTGTCTAAACACTCTCCAGCTCCTTCAGTCCTGCAAACCGACCCGTAAGAAACAAATCTTTTAGGGTCTTAATCCCCTTCTCCTCCCATTTCCGAAAATTTCCATCCTACCTCCCTGGCTCAAATCTGTGGTTCCCCCGAATCGGCATTTCCCTTGACCCTGCCCCCAACCCGAAGTGTTGGTGAAAATGCCTCCAAATTCTCAATTAAGCTATTATTACCGGACTCTGAGGAAAGGAATCTTATTGGGGATGGGGAAATACACAGCGCTGAAAATGATGCAGGATAGCAAGGCCGTTTTTAAATAAAAATAAACCAAGTACCAGGGTTTAATCTCTCGAGCGATAGAATTTGAAATTAAGTATGCTAAATATGTATTGAACCTTGGTCACATAACATTTGGGAGTACTGCACACATTTCTGGTTGGTATATTACAAAAAGCATACAGAAACTTTGGCAGAAGTGCAAGAAAAGATTTGCAAGGATGGTATCAGAATCGTATATCCCGGTATATCGAGAGAGGAAGAATAGTCTCTGACTTCTTTGGGAGTGGGGGGTGGGGGGGGGGGTTTGGATGCGGTGACCTAATAGAGGGCTTCAAAATTATGGGTGCTTTTGATTAGTGGGGAAATCCGTGTCTGCTTTTCTTGAAAAGCATGATTTAAGGCCATTATTTTAAGATGGTCACCAAGCCGGCCAATAGAGAATTCGAGAAGAAACTGCTATATGCAAAGAGTGGTGAGAATGCGGATCTCGTTACCACAGGGAATGCTCAAGATGAATAATAACGCATTTAATGGGAAACTAAAGCATCTGAAGGAGAAGGGAAGGGTTGTTGGTGTCCATTTCCGAAGGAAGAATAAAAAAGCATATTATCTAAAATGGTGAGAGATTGGAGAGCTCTGAGAAGCAGAGGGGTCTGGATGTCCTAATGTATGAATCTCCAAAGCTTGGCATGCAGGTACAGCAAATAATTAGGAAGGCTAATAGAATTTTACCATTTGTTGTGAGGGGAATTGAATAGAATAAGTAGAGAGTTAGTTGTAGAGGGTGTTGGTGAGATGGAGTACTGTGCACAGTATTGTTCTCCTTATTTAAGGAAGGCTGCACTGGAAGCAATTCTGAGAAGATTTACTCGACTGTTCTATCATCCTATAATGGGAGCCTTTGGAAGATTTCCTCTGCATTTTACATACATAAGAGGAAAGACTAGTGATATAGATGCAGGATGGAAAGAGGTAAATGGAGTAGGAAGGCTATAAATACCGGCATAGACCAACTTGACTCAACTGCCTCTTTGTGCTGTAGATTTTGTAATTTACTGTAGTTTGAAGAATTAGTAGGGGTTTAAAGAACATGTACACAATAACTGACAGGAAGAGACCCTCTGGTCCACCCAGTCTGTCCCAAACAGTTGTGATGCCGTGAGAAATTATATGCCACTTCTTTTGGCATGTTTGGAGGCATGGAGGGCATTAAATCAGATAGGGTGGGGGCATGCAAGCATTGTGCCACCTTATCAACTCCACCAAAATTAAGTCTGGGGTGGGAAGGTCTAAGGTCAAACCTCCTGTTCAGCTGCCAACGGAGGCCCTTAAGTGAACAATTATGACCAATTAAGGGTCTCGTCCCACAACTGCTGATATTAACTCAATGGTGGGTAGACCTATCGCCACTGAGCATGACCAGCAAACGTGCGGGTTGCTTGTGGTCTGCCAGAAAGCATCTTTGTTCAAAGGCACTTTGTGCCTGATCAAGAGATCCAACATCTGGAAGGGCGACACTCTGCCTTGTTGCTGATAGCCCCAGCTCGGCACAACGTCGTGGGCCGAAGGGCCTGTTCTGTGCTGTACTGTTCTATGTTCTAGTATCTGGAATAGGCAGGTTGTCTTGAGAGGTAAGGCTGGACAGCTAGGCGTGTGGCTGCTAAAATTTAGAAGAGTAACGGGCAGCTTGATTTAAACTGAGGATCTTGAGGGGCATTGACAGGGTGGATGTGGAGCGGATGTTTCCTCTTGTGGGAGAATCTAGAATCCTATTTCAAAATTAAGGAGTCATCCTTTAAGACTGAAATGTGGACACGTTTTTTCTGAGAGTAGCAAGCCTTTGGAGCTCTTCCTCAAAATGCAGTGGAAGCAGTGTTTTTAAATGTTTTTAAGGCAGAGCTATATAGATTCTTGATAAGCAAGGGTAGAAGGTTATTGGGGGGGTGGGTAGGTGGGCATGTGGAGTTGAGGTTACAATCCGATCAGCTATCACCTTATTGAATGGCAGAGCAGATATGAGGGGCTAAATTACCTACTCCTGCTTCTAATTCGTATGTGCCTATTCGTATGGTGGTAGATGCAGAAAATGGGAGGAACCTTGAATGGAGCATGAACCCCAGCTTGGATTGCTGGGCTGAATGGGCTGTTTCTGTGATGTGCATCCAAACGTGTCCTTCTGCCCAACTCTTCTTATTTCTGTAAGCTGACTTATTACAGTTTTCAGCCAATCAAAATATTCATCAAAAGAACAGTTCGTGGAATAAATTAAAATGTTTCATTGGTTCTTTGTGCGAGGAAACCATTGTCTTCTCTTGACGCCAACCTGAATCTATGGTGGATTGTGAAATTGCATTGTGAAGTACTGTTAGCAGTCTAGGATCTTTTGGGGGCAGATTGAAATTCTTATAAATACGTTAAATATTTGAATGTATTAGTATTTGAAAATGAGTGTAATTACTGACATGTAGAAAATCTTGAATTTTGTTGGGATGAAAAGCAAGAACTGATCCACCAACAACTTGTAGTGATAAAATTGCAGCAATGCACAGTGTGTAAAAACATATGACCAAACTATATGGAAGGAATGCTCCTGGGTGATGTGTATCTCATTGCTATCTAGTTCAACCCCCTCATCTCCTTTTTTAAAAAATATATATTTTATTCAAAAAAAATTTCCGGCCAAACAAAACAGTACAAAAATGTTCCCTTTTTACAACAATAAAACAATATAAATAATAGTGACTGTTTTTTAACAAATAAATAATATATAAACTAAATGGCAACTGCCATAACAAAATATTAACTCTCCCAAATAATAAAGTCAAACAAGCCAATATACATATCCAAGTAAAAGTATCCATACAAAAACACCCCTGGAGACCCACCCGAGCCCTCCACCCCCCCCCCCCCCCCCCCCCCCCGGGTTGCTGCTGCTACTTTCCCAGTTCCTTTATCGTTCTGCGAGATAGTCAATGAACGGTTGCCACCGCCTGGTGAACCCTTGAGCCGAACCTCTTAGTGCAAACTTTATCCGTTCCAGTTTTATAAACCCTGCCATGTCGTTTATCCAGGCCTCCACGCCCGGGGGCTTTAGCTTCCTTCCACATTAACAATATCCTTCGCCGGGCAACTAGGGACGCAAAGGCCAAAACATCAGCCTCTCTCGCCTCCTGCACTCCCGGCTCTTCTGCAACCCCAAATATTGCTAACCCCCAGCTTGGCTCGACCCGGACCCCCACCACCTTCGAAAGCACATCTGCCACCCCCACCCAGAACCCATGCAGTGCCGAGCATGACCAAAACATGTGGGTGTGGTTCGCTGGGCTTCTCACGCATCTCCCGCATCTATCCTCTACCCCGAAAAATTTACTGAGCCTTGCTCCGGTCATGTGCGCCCTGTGCAAGACCTTGAATTGTATCAGGCTAAGCCTGGCACACGAGGACGAAGAGTTTACCCTGCGTAGGGCATCTGCCCACAGCCCCTCTTCGATCTCTTCCCCCAGCTTTTCTTCCCATTTTCCCTTCAGCTCATCCACCATGATCTCCCCCTCGTCTCTCACTTCCCTGTACATATCTGACACCCTACCATCCCCCACCCATGTACCCAAAATCACTCTATCCTGAATCTCCTGCGTCGGGAGCTGCGGAAATTCCCTCACCTGTTGCCTCACAAAAGCCCTCAATTGCATATACCGAAATGCATTCCCCTGGGGCAACCCGTATTTTTCCGTCAGTGCTCCCAGACTCGCAAACGTCCCGTCTAGGAATAGATCCCTCAGTTGCACAATCCCTGCTCTCTGCCATGGTCTAAATCCCCCATCTATTCTCCCCGGGACAATCCTATGATTATTCCTTATCGGGGTCCGCACCGAGGCACCCGTCATTCCCTTATGCCGTCTCCACTGCCCCCAAATTTTCAGCGTTGCCACCACCACTGGACTTGTGGTGTATTTCTTCGGGGAGGACGGTAATGGCGCTGTCGCCAATGCTTGTAGGCTGGTTCCTTCACAGGACGCCATTTCCAGTCTCTTCCACGCCGCTCCCTCCCCTTCTCCCATCCACTTGCACACCATTGAGATATTGGCGGCCCAATAATAATCACTTAAGCTCAGCAGTGCCAGTCCCCCACTATCCCTGCTACGCTGCAAAAACCCCCTCCTCAATCTCGGGGTCTTCCCAGCCCACACAAAGCTCATAATACTCTTCTCAATTTTTTTGAAAAAAGCCCTCGTAACCATCACCGGGAGGCACTGGAACACGAAAAGAAATCTCGGGAAAGGACTACCATTTTGACCGCCTGCACCCTACCCACCAGTGACAGGGACACCATGTCCCATCTCATAAAATCCTTCTCCATCTGTTCCACCAATCGTGTTAAATTAAGCCTATGTAGGGTTCCCCAGCTCCTGGCTATCTGGATCCCTAAGTACCGGAAATCTCTTATTACCCTCCTCAGCGGTAAATCATCTATTCCCCTGCTCTGCTCCCCCGGATGCACCACAAACAACTCACTCTTCCCCATATTCAATTTGTACCCCGAAAATTCCCCAATCTCCCTGAGTGTCCGCATTATCTCAGGCATCCCCTCCACTGGGTCCGCAACATACAGCAATAGATCATCTGCATACAATGATACACGGTGTTCTCCTCCCCTGAGTACTCCCCTCCACTTCCTAGAGCCCCTCAGTGCTATGGCCAGCGGCTCAATTGCCAATGCAAACAGTAACGGAGACAGGGGACACCCCTGTCTTGTCCCTCTATAAAGACGGAAGTAGTCGGACCTCTGCCTGTTCGTGATCACACTTGCCACCGGGGCCCTATATAGCAGCTGTACCCATCCAATAAACCCCTCTCCAAAACTAAATCTCCTCAACACTTCCCATAAGTAGTCCCACTCCACTCTGCCAAATGCTTTCTCAGTGTCCATCGCCACAACTATCTCCGCCTCCCCCTCCAGCGGGGGCATCATCATCACCCCTAGCAGCCTCCGTATGTTCGTGTTCAGCTGTCTCCCCTTAACGAACCCAGTTTGATCCTCGTGGACCACCCCCGGGACACAATCATCTATCCTTGTCGCCATCACCTTGGCCAGGAGCTTCGCATCCACGTTCAGGAGGGAAATAGGCCTGTAAGACCCGCACTGCAGCGGGTCTTTTTCCTTCTTTAAGAGTAACGATATCGTCGCCTCCGACATAGTCGGGGGCAACTTCCCCCTTTCCCTGGCCTCATTAAAGGTTCTCGTCAAAAGCGGGGCCAGTAGGTCCATGTATTTCCTATAAAATTCCACCGGGAACCCATCCGGTCCCGGGGCCTTCCCCGCCTGCATGCTCCCAATCCCCTTTACCACCTCCTCCACCTCAATACGTGCTCCCAGCCCCGCCCTCTCCTGCTCCTCCACCTTCGGGAATTCATGCATCATTCCCTCCTTCCCTTCCGGGGGCTGAGCCTTATACAGCCTCTCGTAGAATGCCTTAAACACCCCGTTCGCCCTCTCCGCTCCCCGTTCCATCTCACCTTCCTCATCCCTCACCCCACCTATCTCCCTCGCCGCTCCCCTCTTCCTCAGTTGTTGGGCCAGTAACCGGCTCGCCTTCTCTCCATACTCATACTGTACTCCCTGTGCCCTCCTCCACTGTGCTTCTGCCTTGCCCGTGGTCAGCAGGTCAAATTCCATATGTAGCCTTTGTCTTTCCCTGTACAGTCCCTCCTCCGGAGCCTCTGCATATTGCCTGTCTACCCTCAGAGGTTCTCTCAACAGTCGCTCCCTTTCTTTGCTCTCTTGCTTCCCTTTATGGGCCCTTAAGGATATCAGTTCCCCTCTGCCCACCGCCTTCAGCGCCTCCCAGACCACTCCCACCTGGACCTCTCCGTTATCATTAAGCTCCAGGTACCTTTTGATACACCCCCTCATCCGCCAACAACCCCATATCCAATCTCCAGAGTGGGTGCTGCTCCTTTTCCTCTCCTATCTCCAGATCTACCCAATGTGGAGTGTGGTCCGAAATGGCTATGGCCATGTACTCCGTCCCTGTCACCTTCGGAATCAGTGCCCTTCCCAGGACAAAAAAGTCTATCCGTTAATACACCTTGTGAACATGGGAGAAAAATGAAAACTCCTTACTCCTAGGCCTAATAAATCTCCAGGGGTCTACTCCTCCCATCTGCTCCATGAAGTCCTTCAGCACCTTGGCCGCTGCCGGCCTCCTCCCGGTCTTATACCTAGACCGGTCCAGCCCTGGATCAAGCACCGTATTGAAGTCTCCCCCCATTACCAGCTTTCCCGCCTCCAGGTCCGGGATACGCCCCAGCATACGCTTCATGAAGTTTGCATCCTCCCAGTTCGGGGCGTATACGTTCCCAGAACCACCGCCTCCCCTTGCAATCTGCCACTCACCATCACGTATCTACCCCCACTGTCCGCCACTATGGTCTTTGCTCAAACTGTACCCGTTTCCCCACTAAGATAGTCACCCCCCCTATTTTTCGCATCTAGGCCCGAATGGAACACCTGCCCCACCCATCCTTTACGTAGTCTGACCTGATCTGCCAGTTTCAAGTGCGTCTCCTGCAACATGACCACATCTGCCTTTAAGTTCTTTAGGTGTGCGAGTACCCGTGCCCTTTTAATCGGCCCATTCAGCCCTCTCACGTACCACGTGATCAGCCGGGTTGGGGGGCTCTTTTACCCCCCCCCCCCCCATGTCGACTAGCCATCCCCTTTTCTAACCCAGCTCCTCACCCGATTCACACGTACCCATATATCCCACCGACGGTGCTCTCCCGTCCCGACCACCCCGCCCCATAACAGCTCCCCTTTCCCCTTAGCAGCAGCAACCCAGTTAACCCCCCCCCCCCACCCGCTAGATCCCTTTCTAGCGTAGTTGCACCCCCCATGTTGCTCCCAGAAGGCAGGAAACTCTGGCTGACCTCCGCTTCCCCCGTTTGTCCTCGGCCCCTCATTGTGCGAGGCCCCCTCCTTCCTGCGTCCCCGTTCCCGCCACAATTACCATAGCGCGGGAGCAAAGCCCGCGTTTCCCACTCTGACCCGCCCCTGATGGCGCAGTTCCCTTCTCCTTCCCCTTTCCTTCCCACCGGCGCCCACAGTTCTCCATACCCCCCCCCCCACACACACGAGGGGAAAAGAGAAAAGTTACAAACTTGAAAAAATTCCCCCCCCCCCCTTCCCCTTCCTCGTCACATAATCACCCCACCACTTTATTACAGAAGCTTTTTCTCTCGCCAGACTATTCCAGCTTCTCGTCCACAATGAATGTCCACGCCTCTTCTGCCGTTTCAAAGTAGTGGTGCTTCCCTTGGTGTGTGGCCCACAGTCGCGCCGGCTGCAACATTCCAAATGTAACCTTTTTGTGGAGCACCACCTTGGCCCGGTTGAAACTTGCCCTCCTTCTCGCCACCTCCGCACTCCAATCCTGGTACACGCGGATCACCGCGTTCTCCCACCTGCAGCTCCGAGTTTTCTTCGCCCATCTTAGAACCATCTCTCTGTCATTGTAGCGGTGAAACCTCACCACTATGGCTCGAGGTATTTCTCCTGCCCTGGGTCTTCGCGCCAGAACTCGGTAAGCTCCCTCCACCTCCAAAGGGCCCGTCGGGGCCTCCGATCCCATTAGCGAGTGAAGCATCGTGCTCACATATGCCCCGACGTCCGCCCCCTCTGTGCCTTCGGGAAGACCCAAGACTCTTAAATTCTTCCTCCTCGAGTTATTCTCCAGGGCTTCCAACCTCTCCGCACACCTTTTGTGCTGTGCCTCATGCGTCTCTGTCTTTACCACCAGGCCCTGTATTTCATCCTCATTCTCCGCAGCCTTTGCCTTCACGACCCGAAGCTCCAACTCCTGGGTCCTCTGCGCCTCCTTTAGCCCTTCAATTGCCTGTAGCATCGGGGCCAACACCTCCTTCTTCAGCTCTTCCACACAGCGCCGCAGGAACTCTTGTTGCTCCGGGCCCCATACCGAACAGCCACCTTCCAACGCCATCTTGCTTCGAGCTTCCTTCCTTGCCGCTGCTCCAGTGGATCCACTGCAATCCGGCCGCTATCCTGTCCTTTATCCATATTTATCCGGGGGGATTCCCTCCTATTTCACCGCACAATGATTTTGGCCATTAAAAATTGCCATTGGGGCTCTTAATAAGAGCCCAAAAGTCCGTTTCAACGGGAGGTGCCGAAACGTGCGACTTAGCTGGTCATCGCCGCACCCGGAAGTCCCCTCATCTCCTTTAGGTATTGACTCCTCAATGGGACATTTTTCTTCAACACTTGATATCAAATAATCATTATTTAGCCTTCGAGAGCAGGACTTCACCACGCGCCCAGGCCAGCAAAAGGTTTAACTTGACATGCGAGTTGGCAGCTGTGTTTGGCTAGAGAACAGACGGCATATCAAAAAAATTAATTGGCTGTGAAAGGCTTTGGGATATTCCGAGGACGTGAACAGTGTTATTCTTGTGCATTTCCCAGTTCCTTCACCCAGTCATCGACAACCGTCCATTAGCTACCTAAGCTGTGAGATTTGGAATTCCCTCACTAAATCTCTCCATGTATCTACTCTCCTTTTAAGGTACTTCTTTGAAACCTACAGCTTTGGCTAAATGTTTGGTCACCTGCCCTAAAATCACCTCTTTTGACTTAGGGTGTTGCCAATTTAATGGAATATTATCCCAGGAGCGTCACCAATAATGTTGCTCTTTAGAGTCACCAATATGATACTGAGGCTCTTTTTATGATATGTTATGTCCCAACAGCGTTGCCAATACTGTGGGTGTTTCTGTTTCTCTTACTGAACCACAAGGCTTTCCCGTATATCGGTCAAATGACCACACAACCAGTTAGTCAGTTCAAGTTCAAAAATGGTTTATTTACACACAAGGGTTACTTCGACATGCAAGCACAATATACTACAAGTTAAACTACACCTATCAGCTACAATAACCTATACTTAACTTCAGGCAACCAGCACTGTGCAAGTGGATAGGACCTTTATCTTGATCTCACGTGGCTGGTTTGAAGAAGTGGCTCTGTCTCTGCTGGGCTCATCCATCAGGTAGCAATCGTTGGTCTTGAACTTGGCTGTCTGGTTGTTATGCTGCAGTTGGGCTGGTACAGGCCGGATTAAAAGGAGGCTGGCACAGGCCGGGTCCAAAAGAGGCTGGCACAGGCCGGGTCCAAAAGAGGCTGGCACAGGCCGGGTCCAAAAGAGACTGAACACATGGCTGTGTCCCCTTTTATCCCTCTAGGGTTTCGCGCTCTTTGGGGCGGTACCCAATAATTCGACAGACTTCGATCGCTGCCTTCGATTTCGGCCAATAAAGGGGCGGGTCCCTTGGTAGCTGGGGCGGGTCCTTAGCGGTCATTGCCTTGGCAGTTGTGCTTTCTGAGTAAGGGGAGTGGCGCCGATCAGTCTGAGGCTGTACCGGTTTCTTGATTGGAGACCTATTGTTCTGGGGAAATGGGCCATTAGAATGCAAACGAGCGGGGATTTCGATCAGGTCTAGCTACCTGTGTTTCAAATACACAGAAGCTCTGTATCTGTCTGGGTCCTGGGTTGGCCATAATTCCCATGGTCCTTTGCAAATGGCCATCTCAGATGGCTACAAGGGCTGTTTTGTTTGTTGTCTGATAATGGTCCTTGGGATGTTTAATTATGTTAAAGATGCTTTACTCATTGAAGTATAGTAGTCCTAAGCTAGCGAGAATGTTTTTAACGATTTCAACAAAATATTCGAGCAGCCTCTCTGTTTCCATTCTTTTATCATATGGAGACCTCTCGCTGTTTGCAATAGTCGTCGAAAGTCCAGACTTGGTGACAATTCAGAGGACTGAGGAGCCCAATTCTGGAGGCACAAGATCTTCCCTTGTGGAGGCAAGTTGTTGCAAGGGGGGTGAGAATCCGCAGCCCTAGGTTGGCTTCCCTCTCCTTTAATTGCCGTTCTGCTTTGCAGTCAAGTTGCTGAGCCGCAAAGCAACTTGTGCCTTGATGGACCAAATGGGGCCATGTTGAGCAGTCCATAAGCTTATTGCCCCCCCCCCCCCCCCCGGCCCCCGGCCCCCCACTCAGTGGTAATAATGCATCTGTGCTTTGGTGGCATTGAGCATGTCCTTATACCGTTTCCTTGACTGCCCTTAAAAGTGGTCAACACTGGGAGAAGACAACCTGCTGAGGGAGGTGGTTCCTGGTGATCCAGATGGCCCTTCCATGGCCATTGCAATTGCAATAACCCTTTTGTTGAGCATGTTTAGCGACTGATTTTGTCCCTACGAGTTGCTTTTAAGCTTCTCTTATTAAGTAAAGATTTTTTTCTCTACCTTACTGTCATGTCAACCTGGCACGGAAGGATGTGAGTGGCTGCACTTTTGCGAGCTCTGGCTCTGCTTGTCTTTTAATCCTTTACTTGTGCTCATTTCATAATAGTCTTTCTTCAGGACACGTGCTTGGTAATATGTCTCTGGGTGATCCTGATTGGAGCTTTGTGATGGCGAGCAGAGTTTAATTGTAAGGTACCCTCGTGTGTGTGTGTGTGTGTGTGAGGTGGGTGGAGTTGGCTGGGGTGGTGCTCAGCTTGCAGTGGCTTGTTGCTGATGAGCGGGCCTGCGCCTCTGGGTGCAGTGGGCATCTGGATGATGACCGCCTCAGAGTGTTGTTCTGCATGATGATCTTGGCTCCGTGTTGCAGGCTCACAGAATCATAGAATCCCTACAGTGCAGAAGGAGGCCATTCGGCCCGTCGCCCCACCTAGGTCCACACCCCTCTCTACCCATGTAACCCACCTAACCGTTTTGGACACTAAGGGACAATTTTGCTATGGCCAATCCACCTAACCAGCACATCTTTGGACCGTGGGAGGAAACCGGGGCACCCGGAGGAAACTCAGGCAGACACTTGGAGCGTGCAGACAGTCGCCCAAGGTTGGAATAGAAGCCGGACCCCCTGGTGCTGTGAGGCAGCAGTGCTAACCACTGTGCCGGCCCATCTTCTCGTGCACACTTTGAGGAACTGCAAAATATCCTTGAGAGAATGGTGGAGGCGCAGAAAGGAAGTGCATTTGATAGAGCACTTTCCTCAGTAAGGGTCCGCCTTTATTTTGTTAAGATCCTGCTTCATGGCGTGTCGCATATCCTGTCTGATTTGGGAGGCAGGGGCTGGGGCAAGATTGTCCGGTTTCTGGCGGGAGGTGAGGTGTGAGTTCCTGACTGAGTTTGAAGATTGCCTGCCATGCTTTAATAATCCTGATTTGGAGGCTGCGTGCGTCGGGTTCAACGGAGCACAATGTATCTTCAAGGCCTGTGGTTGATTGGGCCCCCCGACCACTGGCCATGTATTATCCTGTTAAATGAAGATGCTTCGCTTGGTGGAATGCTCGAGAAATCCTGACAGGTGTTCGATGACTCTGCCATGGCTTTGGCTTTTTCAACACAGATTGTGATGCCTGCGGTTCTTCAATAATCCCCGTCGATACTGCCTTATGATTATGCTGTTGATTACATGTTGTCTTTTCTCCTGTAAGGGTGTGAAAGATGTGAGCACCAGGGCAAAAGTCGCCTGAGTCCCTGTGCTAGCAAAAATCAAGTTGAATATGTGAAATGTGGGCATTTTAACTCATTTTTATGCGCAATTATCCTTGCAGTTATGGGAAGGGAGTGTAGTTTTGCCGTCACTTATCTTGTTGATAGTGAAGATGAGTGGAGCCTTGGCAGGGTGGATGATAGCGGTGGAGATGGGTGGTAGGGTTAGTTAAGTCTTCACTGATTGAGGATAGTTCCCCCAGTTAGAGCTAAGCGTATCTGGTTTATATTTTGCTTTTTGTTATTTTCCATTGAAGAATTTGTGACGACCTCAGTCAATGGCCCGGGCAGATTCTGTAACGTGGGGAAGACTGGGTTCCTTGAGATCGGTGTTTTTAGGGAATGAGTGGTGGCACATGCTGAGGTGGGCTTGGTTAATCCTTGATTGATTTGTTGATTGTTCCTAGACCAACTCTGGTATTTCATCCCATTAAGGTTTTTTTTTCTTCTCTTCATTTGGGTGAGCAGTGTGCTGCTGTTCAGTGGGGAAGGTGCACTGCCCTGGGTGTGGTTGAGGAGGGGCAGGACCTCCAGGGGTATAGGTTTTGGGGTCTGCTGGTAGTCCTGGGGGAGCTGACCTTGTGTGTGGGAGTGTGCTAGGCTGGGCCTGGTCCATTGCTGTGGCTGGTATCCTGTTTCCCCTGGAGCTTTGGGTGGCCCTTCTCAAATATACTTATTACGGACACGCTGAGAGGACTCTTCTGCGCACGGGCCTGGGGTTAAGCTGAGTCATGCACTTTTATATCCCGCTGCCCCCCTTGTGGTCAGGATGCTTTGTTATTTGATTGAGCGGTTCTTTCTCTTTTGGGTGTTTTTCCTTTGAGGTTTTTTTTTCTTTTTCTCTGGGCGAGCAGTGTGCTGTTACAAATCCTGGTTTGGTTCGGTGATCCACTGGGGGTTTCCCTTATTGTACCAGAGAGTCGCCCCCCCCCCCCCCCCCCCCACCCCCCCGCCCCTTCCAATTGATGGTCGCCTCTGTATTTTTTCTTCTCTTTGGTGCTGAGGTCTCCCTGGTTGAGACTGGCCTATTTTATTTTCAGTAACAGTGAGGTAGGTGCACTGTCCTGGGTGTGGTTGAGGAGGTGCAGGACCAGCTGGGGTATATTTGGGGTGTGCTGGAGGTCCTCGGGGTGCTGACCTTTGTGTGTGGAAGTGTATTGGGCTAGGCCAGGTCTGAGTTCTGTGGTGGGTATCCTGTTGCCCCTAGAACTTGGGATGTCCCATTTTGAAGGCACTTATCAGGGACATCCCGAGAGGACTCCTCTGCCCACAGCGGCCTGGGGTTGAGCTGAATTCTATTCTTTAGTTGACATCCCCGTTGCCCTTGTAGCTGGGAAGCTTTTTTATTTGACTGAGCAGTTTTTTCTCCTTCTCATCAATGATGGTCAGCGTGCACCAGGGAAATACAGACCCCCGGTTGGGTCCTGACCCTTTGTTACCCTGTGACCCACTCCTGGTAGTTTTCAGTCCCTTTTGTTGGGAGGCGCTGATGGCACTGATCATCCGAATATGTAGCTGCTGGTCCTCTGAATAATTATATGGAATGATGTTGATTCTGCCCTGGGCCCGAGACTAGGTTATGTTGCGTTGTGTGGTATGTATATAACATCCTTTTAGAACTGGGGTTCCTATGGATTTTTTTTTTGGGTGGGTATAAAGAATCCGTGATTGGATCCTGCAGGGGTACAGATGGGTCTGGTATCCGAAGGAAGGAGGTGCCATTGGTGCCTCTGGCGCTGCAGGAGGTGAGGGAGATATGTATTGGTGCGTGCACGAACATGGCACTAAATATTTATCCTGAACTTTGGTGATAATTGTGAGCAATCGCCACGTGGGTAGGTGTGCACTATTTTACCTTGTTTTTATGGCTTTATTCTGTTCTTCCTTTTCTGGTGGGGCTTTCGGCTATATGAGGTTGTGTCTGATGATTGTAGTGACCCAGTTGTACTGCTGTTCTCCTGCCCCCCTCTGTATTCATGTACATTGAGCCTTTACTTTCTCTGGTGCTGCTGGGCCATTCCTGTGGCTTTGTTGCGTTGTTCCTCAAGAAATATAAATTTTATTTTTTTAAACCTGGCATGGAAATATTAGGATGGAGCACTTGATTTGTGCTAAAGTTTGGCTCCTTTGCCTGCCTGGGAACCCATCCAAAGAGGCAACGTAGCATCGAAGAAAACCATTTGTCAGCAAGACGAGCCAATGCGCTGCTCCAGAAGCATTGAAGTTTCCTGACATACCAGCACCCTTGGTGAAAACGTACCAGCCGGTTGTATCTGTCTGATCTCTGAATCAAAAGGCCTTCAGTTACATTCCACCCTGGACTCTTGATCATATAATCAAGGCTGGGACTTCAATGCAGACCATCCTCCTGAGGTGGACTGGGCACACCAGTCATTGAGGAGGCAGCTGAGAGCTGGAGAACTGCCGCGGGCAATCATAAGGCTACATCTGTACTTTGTAAAAAAAAGTTTTAAAACTAAATTTAGAGTACCCAATTAATTTTTTCCAATTAAGGGGCAATTTAGCTTGGCCAATCCACCTATCCTGCACATCTTTTTGGGTTGTGGGGCGAAACCCACGCAAACTCGGGGAGAATGTGCAAACTCCACACGGACGGTGACCCAGAGCCGGGATCGAACCTGGGACCTCGGCACCGTGAGGCAGCAGGGCTAACCCACTGCATCACCGTGCTGCCTTCTACATCTGTACTTAAGACAAGGAAAGGATCCTGAGGTGAGCGAAGGGCGAAGGAGACGAGGGAATGCACCAGGGAAGGCCACGTAGTTTGTATTTACCAGGACTTGGCCAAGTGAAGGGCCGGGTTCAATAAGGTAGTCCTATTCAGGAACAAGGTGCGGTTTGGGATGTTGTACCCTGTCTGCCTGTGAGTCACGCGTGGGGGGAAAGGAATATTACTTCGATAGCCGGAAGAGGCAAGTAACTTTTTAGGGAGCCATGGACTGGGGGACATTTGAGGACTTTGGATTTTGGGGGAGTTCACCTGTGAAATGGACTGGAGGAATTTTAGGCATGCAGGGAGAGGGAGGGTGTGGTTTTGCACGCGGTGTTATGTTTGTTTCTGTTAGCATTACCTATTTTATCGTTAATTATGTAGAAGAAGAATCTTGTATAATTTTTCCCCTCTGCGTTTTGGGATGTTGGTGATATTAACGTGTGTGGGGCCTGGTAAATAGCGTGGCCTGGGAGAGGGTGGGCTTGGTTATAAAGGAAGCATGTTCTTTGCCTTGGGTGGGGGTCAGCCTGCTGGCAGGTATGCTAGTTAACAAAAGCAAAGTTGGGGGGAGAGCTGTGGGGGTTGTGGGGGGGGGAGGAAGCAAAGTGGGGCGGGGGAGAGCAGTGAGGGTTATGGGTGAGTGGGGTGTGGTTATTTTTTCTAGATCTTCTGGTTTCTTTGTTTTGGACTTGGGTTGGGATGGGGCGGTGGGGGGTGGTGGCAGGGGGGGCTTGGGTTGGGATAGTCGGTGGGAGGGGGCAGGAGAATCACTGGCATTGAAGGTTTCTTTTTGAAGAAGGTCGTGGAAGCGGGATGGCGGCAGCCATCTGGAGGGGACCTGGCTGGTGGGTGAATCAGGGCTGGGAAGTTTATTGAAACTCGTATATGGCTGATCAGGGTGAGGATGGGGGTGTTTGGTGCCCCTCCAACCAGATTGGCTTTATGGAATGTTAGAGGACTGAATGGGCTGATCAAAAGGTCCCATGTTTTCGCTCATTTAAAGAGTTCGAAGGTTAATGTGTTTTTTTTTGCAGGAGACGCACCTGAGTATTAAAGATCATATGAGGTTGAGGAAACGTTGGGTGGAGTAAATGTTTCATTCGGGGTTGGATATGAAGTGTATCAGACGGACTGAGGGGGACTGCAGTGTTCATTAATAGGAAGGTGACGTTTTCTGTGAATAGCATAGTGGGGAACACTGGGTAGATATGTTATGCTGAGTGGGAGATTGGAGGGAGCACCCACGGTGCTGATAAATGTCTACGCCCCCAACTGGGACGATGTGGATTTCATGAAGAGGATGTTGGCGTAGGTTCCGGGCTTAGAAACGTATCGGTTGATTATGGAGGGGGTTCCTGAATCAACGTTTCTGTTATGGACAAGGCGTTGTTGGTGGCGGGGGTTGGAATGGAGAACCCGGCGGTTGTGGTGTCAGACCAGGCTCTGCATTTTGTGGATTTGTGCTTTGAGAATGGGGGTTTCCAGCAGCCACAGTTGAGGCTTGATGTGGGGTTGTTGGCCGATGAGGGAGCATATGAGGAGATAGGGGTGGTGATACACATCTATGTGTCCGTGCTGTGGGAGGCTTTGAAGACACTCCATTGAATAAAATCCCTACAGAGCAGAAGGAAGCCATTTGGCCCATAGTCTGCACCGGCCCTTCGAACGAGCACACTGCCCATGTCCACCCCGCCTTATCCCCGTAACCTAACCTGCACATCCCTGGACATTTAAGGGGCAATTTAGAATGGCCAATCTACCTAACCTGCACATCTTTGGACTGTGAAGAAATCAGAGCATCCAGAGGAAACTCATGCAGACACGGGAAAACATACAAACTCCAGCCAGGCAGTGACCCAAGACTAGAATTGAACCTGGGTCCCTGGCACTGAGGTAACCATGCTAACCACCGTGTCACCATGCCACCCTTGGGCTTGGGCAGAAGGTAGTTTTTGGATGGCTTGGATTTTCCAGTAATGGAGGAGGGGATGGTGCAGGGACTGGGCTCCAGTTGGACTGGATGAGGTGTATTGGGTCGATGCAGTCTGGGAAGCCCCGGGTCGGGATGGATTCCCAGTGGAATTTGATAAAAAGCTTGCTCCAGAGTTGGGGCCTCCCCTAGTGGAAATGTTTAATGATTCAGTTAATAAGGGGGAGCTTCTACCCACGCTGGCACAAGCATCAATTTTGCTTATTTTAAAGAAAGATAAGGATCCAGAGGACCATGGGTCGTATCATGCAAAATTGCTTCGGAATGTAGATACAAAATTGTTGGCCAAGGTGCTGGCACCGAGCATGGTGGATTGTGTGCCGAGGGTGATAGGTGAGGATCAAAAGGGGTTTGTGAAGGGGCGGCAGTTATTGTCAAATATTAGATTATTTACTGTGATGCTGACGCCCCTGAGGGGATCAGGAAATGGAGGTGAAAATATCCATTGATGCGGAGAAGTCATTTGACCCAGATTGAGTGGGAATACCTTTTGGAGCGTTTTGGTTTTGGGCTGAGGTTGATGGATTGGACTAAGATGTTGTTTGGGCTCCCACGGCCAGTGTACGTACAAATAATACAAGTTTGAGGTATTTCTGTCTGCAGCAGGGAATGAGGCAGGGTATCCTCTGACCCGTTGCTTTTTGCATTGCCGATTAAGTCATTGACGATGGCGCTTAGGGCTTCAACAAGATGGAGAGAGGAAGAATGGAGAATCGGGTGTCCGTGTATGCGGATGACATGCTGCTGTATGTCACGGGCACGGTGGATAGTATGGATAGGATTATTGGGGCAAGTGAGGTGTTCCTGGTCAATGCTCGGGTACTGGGGAGGGGTTTGGAGAAGTTGCCATTTTGGCTGGTCAAGTTTATATTTAGGCATAAGGGTGGCGCAGGGTTGGATTCAACGTTCAGGGAGCGGGAGTGGATAGAGGGGCTCAGAGATTTGTTTGTGGAAGGCATATTTGCAGAGTTGGGAGTGTTGCCAAGGGGTAATGGGTTTTGGTATTTGCAAATTAGGGACTTTGTGAGGAAGGAGCTGGCCACGTTTCCAAGATTGCCACCCCTGTCGTTGCTCGAAAAAATTGTATCCGAAGCGGAGGAGGAGGAGTTAAAACAGAAGTGTGAGGAGGAGCTGGGAGTATTCAAAGACTGGGTATGGAGCAAGGCCCTGTGGAAATTCAACCTCCTCGTGTGAGATTGAACCTAATTCAATTCAAAGTGGTGCATAGAGAGCATATGACAGTCTTACGGGTGAGTTGTTTCTTTCCTGGAGGTGGAGGATAAATGTGGGCCTTGTTCAAGGGGCCAACAAACCACACTCGCGTGTTTTCATCCTGCCTGAAATTGGTGGAGTTTTGGGAGGCGTTTTGAGGGATTGTTGGAGATTTTGGGGGGTGAAGGTGGCCCCGAGCCTGTGGGTAGCAATATTCAGGGTGTCGGAGGATCCAGGAGTGCAGGTGAGGAGAGAGGCTGACTTGTTGCCTCCCTGTTAGGCTGGAGGTGGATCTTGTTAGGGTGATAGGCTCTGAAGCCGCCCAAGGCAGCAGGGTGGATGAGTGACCCAGCGGAATTCCTGCATCTGAAAAAGATAAAGTTTGCCATTTGGGGGTCAGAGGAGGGGTTCTTCTCGAGATGGAGGGTGTTCATCATCGCCTTTAAAGAGTGGTAGATGTCAGTGAAGGGGGAGGGGTTGTTTTGCATGCATTCAAGGGATTTGAGGTTTTTTTTTTTTTTGTATTGTGGCAAGTGTAGAAAGATTGTTTTGTATATAAATTGAAAATACCTTAAAAAAGAAGCAGCACAGGTGATTGATTTCATCCCTGGAACTTGCCCTCACCTGACCCTTGGTTTAATTGTAGTTCGCTGAGATATGACTATTTTCGCAGACCAGGGATCAATCTTCGATCCTGCATAGTCCATACAGCTCAGTTATCCCCTGTTTGAACCACCGACCTGATAAGTGCCATGAACCCTGTCCCTCCTTATTTTTGCTTTGTTACCTAAAGTTTATAGTCTGTGACACGGTACAGTCTGATCCTGCTAAACACACAGCTAGTTTGCCAAGTACCTTTTGTGTCTCAAATTGGGGCCTTTACAAAACAAAATTGAGAGGCTTTAACCAAATAAACGTCCAAGATTTGGAACCAAAGTCCAATTAATAAATGAATGGCAAGGAATTGAAACAGAATGAAAAGTATATGACACTTTTACCAGGATATTGGAATATTCTTTGTTTGAAATAAGGATTTTCGTACTTGGCTGCTCTGCTTGAGAGCATCTTTCGCAAATCGTGATGTAACCAATTTGTTGGACATATCTTCCGGTCTTCAGGTCTTTGTATGACTTAGATATGCATTGGGACCCTGTGAACGTCCTGATGCTCAGACCAATGTGAGAATTGCCTGACAAGTTTTAACTTCCCGGTGGGTAATTCCCCTGCTCCGCAGGACCCTCTGTGAATGACTCTGTCTCTGAGCAAAAGTTGGAGATTTCGGAAAGCTGCTCTGTGCTTAACTGGACATTTACCCAGGAAATGTTTGTCAGGATAAACCTAGTCTAACATCTGGTTAACTCCAATAACCTTTATCAGCCCAAGCTGGAGTGTTGAGCAGACCTTGCTGCATTTGGACACGGACTGCTTCCGTATCTGAAGAGTGGCGAATGGTGCTGAACATTGTGAAATCATCCGTGCACACCCCCATTTCTCACCCTATACTCTTTTGGGGAATCAAATGAACAAATAAAGGGGACAAATTAACAGGATCAAATCACCAAATTTAAGGGGGTACTGCAACAAAAGCAAGCATCAGAAAATGGTTGGACCTTGGACACTAGCCTGAACCCCTGCAGAGATGTCCTGGGATTGAGATTATTTACCTCTTCTTTTTTTTTTACTTCTTTTTTCTTTTTCTTTTTTTAAAATTTAGAGTACCCAATTCTTTTGTTTCCATTTATGGGGCACTTTAGCGTGGCCACTTCACATACCCTGCACATCTTTCAGATTGTGGCGGTGGGACCCATGCAGACATGGGGAGATTGTGCAAACTCCGCACGAACAGCGACCCGGGGCCGAGATCGAACCTCGGGGTCCTCAGTGCCATGAGGCAGCAGTGCTAACCACTGCAACACCATGCCGCCGTTCAGACATTATTGACCTCTCACAACCACAACCATCCTCCTTTGCTAGGTATAACTTCAACCAGTGGAGGTTTTTCCCTGATTCCCAAGATGGGGATATATCAACAAAAGTAGTGAATTTGTTTCCCCCCCCCCCCTGCTTATTTCATCCTGTTCAATGAGAGTTTAGATTTGTTTCAGGAGTTGGGCATCACTGGCTAGGCCGCACTTATTGCCCTTGAGAAGGTGGTGGTGAGTTCCCTTCGTGAACTGCAGCAGTCCATGTGATGTAGCTACACCCACCATACTGTCAGCAGGGGAGTTCAAGATTTTGGCCCGGGGACGGTGAAAGAACAACGATGAAAATATACATTGGTTACAATTTCTTGTTTTTCAGCAGGCGCTTAGTTTTAGCTAGATCCCCTGCACCCCTCTCCCCGTTTCTACTCCTGATCTCCCTCCTTTTGTCGTCTGGTGTGCCTTCTTCATTCGTCGGGTCTTCCAACCTATTCCTGTTATCAGAGAATTTACAGTGCAGAAGGAGGCCATTCAGCCCATCGTGTCTGCACCGGCTCTTGGAAAGAGCACCGTACCCAAGGTCCACACCTCCACCCTATCCCCATAACCCAGTAACCCCACCCAACACTAAGGGCAATTTTGGACACTAAGGGCAATTTATCATGGCCAATCCACCTAACCTGCACATCTTTGGACTGTGGGAGGAAACCGGAGCACCCGGAGGAAACCCACACACACTGGGAGAATGTGCAGACTCTGCACAGACAGTGACCCAAGCTGGGAATCGAACCTGGGACCCTGGAGCTGTGAAGCAATTGTGCTATCCACAATGCTACTGTGCTGCCCCTGTTGGGGTGGCATGGCGCTGCGTATATTGTTGTGTTGGGCATAGAATCATAGAATTTACAGTGCAGAAGGAGGCCATTCGGCCCATCGAGTCTGTACCGGCCCTTAGAAAGAGCACCCTACTTAAGCCCCACGCTTTCACCCTATCCCCATAACCCAGTAACCCAACCTAATACCTTTTGGACACTAAGGGCAATTTAGAATGGCCAATCCACCTAGCCTGCACATCTTTGGACTGTGGAAGGAAACCGGGGCACCCGGAGGAAACCCACACACACATGGGAAGAACGTGCAGAATCTGCACAGTCAGTGACCCAAGCCGGGAATCGAACCTGGGACCCTGGAGCTGTGAAGCAACTGTGCTAACCACTGTGCTACCATTCTGCCCACTGCATGATTGGGCTCCATGCCTCTTTACTGCCCCCCCCCCCCTTTCTTTTAGTTTGTGTCCGTGGTTCTTCTGTGGCTTCCCCCTCACTCCCTCTGGCTTATTGGCGGTTTGCTACAAACAGGTCTTGGAACAAATTGGTGAATGGCCCAAGTTTTGTGGAAGTCCTCTTCCGACACCCGGATGGTGAATTTAGTTTTCTCAATTTGGAGAAATTCCGATAAGTCGGATAGCCAGTTTGCAGCTTTGGGTGGTGCTGCTGAACGGCAGCTGAGTAGGATTCTCCGGCCGGCGATTAGGGAGGCAAATGCTAGCAAGTTGGCCCTCCTCCCCATGAAGAGATCTGGCTGTTCTGAGAACGCGAAGACTGACACTCTCAGGCATGGCTCCACCTTCATTCCTACCACCTTAAACATTGCCTCGAAGAAGGCTGTCCAGAATCCAACATGTCTGGGGCAAGACCAGAACATGTGGGCGTGGTTGGCCGGGTCTCCTTGGCACTGTTCACATTTGTTCTCCACCTCTGGGAAGAACCTACGCATTCGTGTTCTGGCTAAGTGAACTCTGTGTACTACTTTCAGCTGCATTAGGCTTAGCCTTGCGCATGTGGACGTGGAGTTGACCCTGTGCAGTGCTTCGCTCCAGAATCCCCACCTTATTTCATACCCTAGGTCTTCTTTTCACATATCCCTTGTCTTGTCCAATGGTATGTGTGCCCTTCCCAGTAGTTGCCCATACAGTTCGCCGCAGTTTCCCCTCCCTAGGATGTCTGCGTCCAGTAGGTCCTCTAACAGCGATTGTTGCGGTGGGTATATCTTTGTTTCCCTACATAAGATTTTGACCTGCATATATATCTTAACTCGTTTCCATCCGTCAGCTGGAACTCCTCTGTTAGGTCCTCTAGTGTTGTCAGTCTGTTGTCTGTGTAGAAGTCCCTAACTGTCAACGTCCCCCTGTCCTGTCTTGTGCACACTGCTGCCACTGAGCATTGGTGGTGGAGGAAGATGCAAATCTCTTCCTCATCACTAGTGAAGCGAGTGATTGCCTGTGACATCAAGCCAGCATTTGACAAAATATGGTATAAAAGATGGGAATTAGAGAATAAATTCTCTAGTGAGGTGCCAATGAAGACGCCTGCTTTGTTCTGGATGGTATTGTTGTGTAATCATCCAAACAAGTGAAGACTATTCCATCACACCCCTGACCTGTGCCTTGTAGATGGTGGACAGGCTTTGGGGAGTCAAGAGATGAGTTACTCTTCGCAGAATTCCCAGCCTCTGACCTTCTCCAGTAGCCACAGTATTTATATTGCTGATAGAGTTTACTTTCTGGTCAATGGAAAGCCCCCAGAATGTTAATAACTGAGGTCTTAGCGATGGTAACTTTATTGAATGTCAAAGGGAGATGGTTATATTTTCTTGTGTTGGAGATGTTCATCTGGCACTTGAGACTTGAATGTCACTTATCAGCCCAAGCCTGATTACTGTCCTGGTCTTGCTACATATGGACATGGATTGCTTCAGTATCTGAGGTGCAGAACATCTGTGAACATCCCCACTTTTGCCTTATGATGGAGGGGAGGTCATTGATGAAGCAGCGAAAGACGGTTGAGCCTTGGACACTACACTGGGAAACTCCAGCAGTGACGTTCTGGGACTGAGATGATTGACCTCCAACCATCGCAAAGGTCTTGCTTTGTGCCAGGTATGGCTCCAACCAGTGGAGAGTTTTCTTCTCTCATTCCCATCGAGTCTGTTTTTGCTAGGGCATATTTATAGGGCATACACCATATTTTGTCAAATGCTGGCTTGATGTCAAGGGCAGTCACTCGCTTCACTAGTGATGAGGAAGAGATTTGCATCATTGGAAATCTGGACCAAAATCCATTTGAATGTTGGTCTTAGTTGCTCTTGGGTTATTGGTTTAATATGATTAAATAACATAATAGGGTAGATATGGTAAAACTATTTATTTTGGTATCCACAATATTCAAGGCTACAGACCAAGAACTGGAAAATAGGATTTTAATAGATGGGTACGTGATGGCTGATGTAGACACGATGGGCCGAAGATCTTCTTTCTGTACTGTATGACTCTATGACTATGACTCTATGGTGGGGAAATCCAGAGCAGGGTGGCGTCAAGGCAGTGGATCAATTGAAAGGTTCAAAACTCAAATATTATTTGTTGGGCAGGGGTACGGAGCCACGTTGGGCAGATGGAGTTAACATTCAGGTCAGCGTGATCTAATTTAATAATGGAACCAAGCTCATGGGCTCAAAGGGACACGAGTAGGCCAATCTCTCAACTGGACAGTGAAATTTAAAGGGCCCCCATGGTCATCACAGTTGTGGTAAGGATTTATACATAGAACAGCTATAGCACTAGGATGAGGCCATTCGACCAGACAGATCCTTGCTTTGCAATTGTTTTCTTCAAATAATCCCGTTCTCTTTTTGAAAGCCATGATTAAATTTGCCTGCTCACTCTCAGACCATGCATTCCAGGTCCCAGCCTAAAATATTTTCCCTCTTTTGCCCATCACTGTCGATGTCCTCTGATTCTTGATTCTTCTGCCAACAGGAATAGTTTATCCCTATCTAATCTGTCCAAATCCCTCATGATTTGCACATCTCTATCAAACCTCCTCCTAATCCTCTCTTCTCCAAGGGAAACAGCCAACTTCTCCAACTTCTCCACTTGACCGAAGTTCTTCATCCCCTTCATCCCCCCCCCCCGAACCATTCTTATGAATCTTTTCTGTGTTCTCGCTAATGCCTCCTGATCTTTCCTAATGTGCAGTGCTCAGAATGGGATGCAGTACTGCAGTTGGGGTTGAACCAATGCTTTATACAAAATTGTTGTAACTTTGCTTTTGTACTCTATGCCTCTATTCCTAAAGCCAGCACATTTTATGAATTGTTCTCTCAACCTGCCTGCTGCTTCAGCGATGTGTACATAAAACCTTATACCCCCAGATCCCTCTGCTCCTTCACCCCCTTCAGAATTATATTCTGTATTTTATGTTCTCTCTCCTTGTACTTCCTACCGGAACAAATCACTTTACACTTCTCTGCATTAAATTTCACCTGTCATTCGTCCCCCCCATTCCACCAGCCTGTCTCGATCTTTGAAGTTTGTAATGGCTAGCTGGCTGAAAGCAATCAGGCTTGGGATAAATTTCTCACTTTGTTGCATGATGCACGATCAATGACCACTAAAGCGAGGTTGTAGTCCAACTGAAGGCTTTAATAAGCTAGATGTTTCCCCAGCAGCTCGGGTACAGAATGAAGGCTGCTGGGGTGGCACGGGTTCTTATACCCCGCCTATCGGGGCGGAGCAATCTTACATTCTACCAATAGAAAGCATACAGTTTCCACCAATGGTGCTTTAGCCTGTCAGGTACCGTAATACCTATAATACCACATTCACCCCCTGTTAAAAAGGAGTCCGGCAGGGGTGGTGGCCTGAAACTACAAAACATGACAACATGGTATAATTAGTTATGGAGGTACCATAATACCTCCGTACAGTGCTTAGTAACTATTTACAATTCTGATAGTTATGTACATTCGATGGTTTATATTTACAGATTACAATTCAAATGAAGCAATCAGTCGATCGGGGGCCCTAGTCGTCCTCTGTGATCGTCGGAGCTTCGGTGGTGACTCCGGTGGAGGCTCGGGTGTCTGTGACTCCGGGAGCGTGGCTTGGATCTCCATGGCAGCTTCGGCACCCCTAGTGCCCTAATCACGGCAGCTGGTGGGGAAAACGGTTGACCTGGGAAGGGAGCGCCTGCGGGGAGCGTCGGTGGGTGGGCCGGCAGAAGGACCGATCCTCCTGTAAGGTGCTGCGGTGGAGGGGAGGGTGGGACTGGTGGCTGGAATGTGCGTGGGGTTCCAGCGGGCGGCAGGTCCCGTTTGGAGACCGTATCTTGTCGGCCGTCGGGGTACGCCACGTAGGCGTACTGGGGGTTAGCATGGAGCAGATGGACCCTCTCGACCAACGGGTCCGACTTGTGCGCCCGCACGTGTTTTCGGAGCAGGGTGGGTCCGGGTGTTGCTAGCCAGGTCGGGAGCGAGGTCCCGGAGGAGGACTTCCTGGGGAAGACGAGGAGACATTCATGAGGTGTCTGATTGGTGGTCATACAAAGCAGTGACCGGATGGAGTGGAGGGCATCCGGGAGGACTTCTTGCCAGCGGGAGACTGGGAGGTTCCTGGACCGTAGGGCCAGTAGGACGGTCTTCCAGACCGTTACGTTCTCCCTCTCTACCTGTCCATTACCCCGGGGGTTGTAACTGGTCGTCCTGCTCCAGGCAATGCCCTTGCTGAGCAGGAATTGACGCAGTTCGTCGCTCATAAAGGAGGACCCCCTATCACTGTGTATGTGAGCGGGGAACCCGAACAGTGCAAAGATTCTATGGAGGGCCTTGATGACGGTGGTTGCGGTCATGTCAGGGCAGGGGATGGCGAATGGGAACCGGGAGTACTCGTCAATCACGTTCAGGAAGTAAGTGTTGCAGTCGGTGGAGCGGAGGGGGCCTTTGAAGTCCATGCTGAGGCGTTCGAAGGGACGGGAAGTCTTTATCAGGTGCGCCTTCTCTGGTCGGTAGAAGTGCGGTTTGCACTCTGCGCAGATTTGGCAGTCCCTGGTGGCTGTCCTGACCTCGATGGAGCAGGGCAGGTTGCGGGTCTTGACAAAATGGAAAAAGCGAGTGACCCCCGGGTGGCAGAGGTCCTCGTGGAGGGCTTGGAGGCGGTCCACTTGTGCGGTGGCACATGTGCCGCGGGACAGGGCGTCCGACGGCTTGTTTAGCTTCCTGGGACGATACACGATCTCTTAATTGTAAGTGGAGAGTTCGATCCTCCACCGCAAGATCTTGTCGTTTTTTATCTTGCCCCGCTGTGCATTATCAAACACGAAAGCAACCAACCGTTGGTCAGTGAGGAGAGTGAATCTCCTGCCGGCCAGGTAATGCCTCCAATGTCGCATAGCTTCTACTATGGCCTGGGCCTTCTTTTCGACTGAGGAGTGGCGGATTTCGGAAGCGTGGAGGGTACGAGAAAAGAAGGCCACGGGTCTGCCCGCTTGGTTGAGGGTGACCACCAGAGCTACGTCGGACGAATCGCTCTCGACTTGGAAGGGGAGGGACTCGTCGATGGCGTGCATCGTGGCCTTTGCAATGTCTGCTTTGATGTGGCTGAAGGCCTGGCGGGCCTCTATCGACAGGGGAAAAGCTGTGGATTGGATCAGGGGGCGGGCCTTGTCCGCGTAGTTGGGGACCCACTGGGCGTCGTAGCTAAAATAAAACCAGGCAACGTTTCTGGACCTTGGAGCAGTGAGGGAGGGGAAACTCCATAAGGGGGCGCATGCGTTCAGGGTCGGGGCCTATAACTCCATTTCGCACTACGTAGCTGAGGATGGCTAGACGATCGGTGCTAAACACGCGTTTATCCTTGTTGTATGTAAGGTTAAGGATTTTAGCGGTCTGGAGAAATTTGCGGAGGTTGGTGTCATGGTCCTGCTGGTCATGGCCGCAGATGGTGACATTATCGAGATACGGGAATGTTGCCCGTAAACCGTACCGGTCATCCATTCGGTCCATCTCGCACTGGAAGACCAAGACCCCGTTAGTGACACTGAAGGGAACCACCCTTAAGAAGTGATAGAGCCGCCCATCTGCCTCAAAGGCAGTGTATTTGCGGTCACTAGTGCGGATGGGGAGCTGGTGGTCGGCGGACTTGAGGTCCACCGTGGAGAAGACCTTATAATGCGCGATCCTGTTTACCAGGTCGTATATGCGGGGGAGAGGGTACGCATCCAGCTGCATAAACCTGTTGATGGTCTGACTGTAGTCGATGACCATCCTATGCTTCTCCGCGATCTTTACCACCACTACTTGAGCTCTCCAGGGGCTGTTACTGGCTTCAATGACCCCTTCCCTCAGTAGCCTTTGGACCTCTGACCTAATAAAGATCCGGTCCTGGGCACTGTAGCGTCTGCTCCTGGTGGCGACGGGTTTGCAATCCGGGGTGAGGTTCGCAAACAGGGAAGGTGGGTCGACCTTAAGGGTCGCAAGGCCGCAGACTGTAAGGGAGGCTATCGGGCCG
The DNA here is from genome assembly GCF_047496885.1 of Scyliorhinus torazame. Taxonomy (NCBI): domain Eukaryota; kingdom Metazoa; phylum Chordata; class Chondrichthyes; order Carcharhiniformes; family Scyliorhinidae; genus Scyliorhinus; species Scyliorhinus torazame. Next base: position 61,811,314 of record NC_092724.1, on the reverse strand, counting down.
CTGAATTGGAACGTCAGACTTTGAAGGTTACACTGGAAGTCTAAACCCAGGAGTGTAGTGCGCAGAGGTGGGGAAGGACATAGAGACGGAAATTTTTGAACTCCCTTCCCTGGACTGAGGTTTGCTACACAGAACCCCTTTATCTCCACTGAGTGTGTACCGGAAGCCAGGGAGATTTTTTAATTAATGGGGTGGATGAGGAGAGAACAGAGCCTTACCGTGTCAGGGTGTATGAAGCTCTCCATGCTCCCAGAGTCGATTAGGCAGGGCGTCTCATGCCCGTTGATGAATACGGTCGTCGTAGCAGTTGAGAGTGTTCGAGGCCAAGACTGATCCAGAGTCACTGAGGCTAGTCGCAGCAGTTGAGAGTTCTCTTCGGGCAGTGCATGGTCAGTCGAGTTGGAGTTTATCCAAGATGGCGTCTCCCAATGGTCACACATGGCTGCGGGTGGACAAAATGGCGGCGCCCATCCTTCCAACGTGGTGTCCGTGGAACAAGATGGCGGCGCCCAGGGTCCGCACGTGGCCCTGGAATATGCAGATGGCGGCGACCGCTGGCCGCATGGGGCCCGTGGAGAAGTTAGTGGTTGCAGTCCGCATTCGCCGCCGGAGACCGCGGCAACCGCCCGGGCTTGGTATACCCCCACGAAATGGCGCTTTTTGCCGCATCCCTTGCAGGGTGGATGCGCGGGCTGGGCAGCGCTGGCGTGGGTGGTTTGTGTGCCCGCAAAAGTAGCAGTGGGGCCCCTCGGGGTTTCCAGGCCGTCGTCAGCGCAGGCCTGTGGGGGAATGGGGGAACTCTAGGGGTCGGCTGCGGAGGGGTTCCACGCTGCCCAGGGGGCTGCCGCGCGGTCGGGAACGTAAGCCTGGGCGTTCCTGGAGGCCACATCCAGGGAGCCTGCAAGGGCCCGTGCCTCCCTGAGACCCAGGGTGTCCTTTTCTAACAGGCGCTGGCGGATTTGTGACGATAGCATACCTGCCACGAAAGCGTCCCGGACTAAGAGTTCCATGTGTTCGCTCGCCGAAACTTGCGGGCAGCCGCAGCTTCTGCCCAACACCAGGAGTGCACGGTAGAATTCCTTCAGTTATTCCCCAGGGGTTTGTCGCCTTGTTGCAAGCAGGTGCCTGGCGTAGACCTGGTTTATCGGGCGAATATAGTGTCCTTTTCGCAGCTCTATTGCTGCATCGAAGCCTTCCGGTTCCTCGAATAGGGTGTAAATCTCCGGGCTCACCCTGGTGTGCAGGATGTGCAGTTTCTGCTCTCCCGTGGGTCCGTTTTCGAGCTACCCTTTAAAGCACGCCAGCCAGTGCTTAAAGATTGCCGCTGAGTTCGCCGCGTGGGGGCTAAGTTGCAGACACTCCTGCTTGATTCGGAGCTCCATCCTTTCTTCTTAAAAACTCGCTTATTAAATTGATGCACGATCAATGACCACTAAAGCGAGGTTGTAGTCCAACTGAAGGCTTTAATAAGCTAGATGTTTCCCCAGCAGCTCGGGTACAGAACAGAATGAAGGCTGCTGGGGCGGCACGGGCTCTTATATCCTGCCTATCAGGGCGGAGCTATCATACATTCTACCAATAGAAAGCATACAGTTTCCACCAATGGTGCTTTAGCCTGTCAGGTACCGTCATACCTATAATACCACATTGCAGTATGGTGGTTTTTCTGCAGAGCTTTTGGTGAAGGCAGCTCAAAGCCCATTGCAAACTGCTCGGCATTGAGCGCCTCTCTGTCTCTTTTGGTACAGAATCTTTTTTAAAAAGATGTACACTCTTTTTCCTGCCCTGCGTGCACACAGTCACTCGCTGTTTGCTTGTTTAAAAATCCTTAATCGCTGCATCCAGGTGCTAGAGGAGATTATTTGTGTCAAATACTGGTTTAAAATTGGGGTCGATCTGTGGCCTTCTCGTAGTTATCGTCTGTAACTTCTTTTCACAAAACATTTTATCAGAGCCACCATTTGCAGATTGACACTCCATCAGCAAGTGGCTTGCCCCACAAGATAGCAGGGTTCTTCCTATGTTGTCGAAATGTCCTATATCAAGCCCTGATGAGCTGATCTCCAGCTTTTCCTTGGGGGGGGGGGGGAAGTGAAGCAATCTTGTTCAGTCATCTTTTAGCTGTGACTCCCAACAACCTCCCTGGCTGCCTGCTCCTTCGCTTGGCATCATGTTGTGCAAGCCAAAGATAACTATCACTTTTGGAAGGTTGCCTGTTTTGTGCTTCTGCCTCAACCACACCACCTTGATCCCTAATGTTGTCCTCCTTGTCCACTTGCAACCTTTACGAGCTGTAACTAGCTTGGCAATCTCCTGGCCAGAGAATCAACTTCAGCTCCCTTCGCAGCCTCACTTCAGCCCGATGGGGGAATGCTATGCGGTTCTACGTCCTAGCCTACTGTCCAATGTGTCCCCGGAGAGCTGCTCATCTCCTGCACCACCATCAAAAGGCCTGAGCTTTTTGCCACTCAACCCATGCTCTCTGGAGTTCTCGACTGATGTTGTTGTGTCTGTCAAAAACATAACCACAAAAACAGGTCTAAATCCCTGCTCCACGCATTTGCTCATCTTTTTCAAAGTACTTGGAGATGTTTCAGAGCTATGTAAATAGTCGGTTATTGATTTGAGGCACTGAGTACCGGTTCAGTGAATTGCTTCAATTTGCAGTAGCAGGAACAAAAAAAAGGAAATGCTTTTGAAATACAAGTTGGATGGTAAGTTGGTGGGGGGTATGTCACAATATTTTAATGCACATGTGGTATGTTTGATGTGAAACTTTCCTGTAGGTTCCTTTTTATCATTTTGTGCAGAAATCCCTAAAATCTAATGTGCAGGTAGAAGAGATAATTAAAATGACTCAAACCAAAATCGAACACCCAAGTCACATGGTTATTGGGACAGATGACAAAAACTTGTTGAAAGATGTAGATTTTTAAGGGGCACCTTTAATGGGGGTAGTGGGACGGAGAATTTTAGGGAGGGAATTCCAGAACTTCAAGGACCTTGGCAGCTGAGGAATGTCCACCACTTTAAAATTAGGGGTTGCTCAAAAGGCCAGAATAGGAGAAGCGCAGAGATCTCTTGGGAGATTGCATAAGGATGAGGTCAAAGAGGAATTTGAAAATGAGGATGAGAATTTTAAAGTTCAGATTTTTTTTTTCCTTTTTAAAAAAGTTTAGAGTGCCCAATTCATTTTTTTTTCCAATTAAGGGGCAATTTAGCGTGGCCAAATCACCTAGCCTGCACATCTTTTGGGTTGTGGGGGCCAAACCCACGCAAACACGGAGAGAATGTGCAAACTCCACACGGACAGTGACCCAGAGACGGGATCGAACCTGGGACGTCGGCGCCGTGAGGCCGCAGTGCTAACCCACTGCACCACTGTGCTGCCCTAGAGTTCAGATTCTGCTCCACCAGAAGAAAAGTGAGTGAACATGGGCAGAATATGGGCAGCAATTTTGGATGAGCATAAGTTTGTGGTGCTGGAGGAGGAGGAGCTGGCCAGGCCTTCATTCTGTTAATGGTACATTAAATGTATTATAAAATATAAGGATACACAGGTGAAGGACATTGAGTACCATGAACACATATGAAGAAAGACTGTTCAACCTCTCTCGTGGTTATGCCTGGCCTCTGGTGTCCCTGGAGAGGAAGCACGCAGTGTCTGCCAGTGTGCTTGAGACCTTTTGTGACTGGAGTGTATCATCTCTGCCCAAAATGACATTTTAGTTTAATTGAATAAGCTTCCTTTAAAAGTTTCGGGGTTTTTTTTTGTATAGTGCCCGTTTAAGGGGAGGGTGGTTCATTAGGTGACTTTGATTTTATTTGATTCAAAATCAATCATGAGAATATGAAGAAAAACTTCTGCCAATGTGTATTGGTTAAGGAGGAGGCAGACATGTATGTAATGTTGCATTCTGTAAATAAATAGAGTGTTCAACAAAATAAGATTGGCATCTGACTTCAGAGCGAATTTAAAAAAAAAAAAAATTAAAAGTGCCAATTAAGGGGCAATTTAGTGTGGCCAATCCACCAACCCTGAACAACTTGGGTTGTGGGGGTGAGACCCACGCAGACACTGGGAGAATGTGGAAACACCACACGGACAGGGGACCGGGATTGAACCCAAGTTCTCGGCGCCGTGAGCCAGAGTGCTAACCACTGTGTGGCCCCTTCTTTTCTTATTTCATCTCTTCAAAAGACATTGCTGGGCAACAGTTTCACATACCTCCTAAATGGTCATTCTTTGTGTTTTTGTGGACCAAAATATTGGATAAGGCACCACAGTCAAGCCAGCTCCTGCTTTCACCCACCATTTTCACACAATATTTTTGTGTAGGAATCATCTAAATGAGGAACACAAGAATCAGAAGCAGGAGTAGGCCCTTCAAGCCTCTCCTGCCATTCAATACGGTCCTGGCTGATCGATACTGGCCTCAATTCCTCTTCTCCTTTTATAAATTATGGAGCACCCAATTCTTTTTTTTCCAATTAAGGGGCAATTTAGCGTGGCCAATCCACCTACCCTGCACATCTTTTTGGGTTGTGTGGGTGAGACCCACAGACACAGGAAGAATGTGCCAACTCCACTCAATTCCTTTTCTGTGCCATTTCCTCATAGCCTTCTATTCCTCTATCTAGAGGAAGGCCAATCAGCCCATTTTGGGTAATCTATCTAGAATAACTGGGCACCACCCTCCCATCCCCATCAAAGCACCGACTGTTTACAGTATTGTAGCTTGACATCCTCTATCAGTAAGAACACTGAAGAGTTCATTCCATCGATCAGTCATTTTGTGAGACGGACCTCCTGATATCAGTCCTATCTCCATTGCATTTTATTAGTTTGAACCTGTGTAAAGTATTACGTACAACAGAGTAGCAAGCCATTTGGCTCACTCCCTAGTTCTTTGAAAGAACTATTCGGTTGGTTCCACTGTCCTCCCATTTCACCAGAGCCCAGCCATTCTCCTCTATTTCAAGTATTCATCCAATTCCCTTTATTTAAAAAAATGTTATTATTGAATCTGCTTCTATTGCCCTTTTCAGGCATTGCGTTTCAGATCATCATGATTCACTGAGTAAAAAAACGTTTTCAAGTCACTTTTTTTTGGCCAACTATTTTAAATTTGTGTTCTTTTAGTTACTGACCCTGCTGCTACTGGGAACACTTCCCCTTATTTGACTCCATCAAAACTCTTCCAAGATTTTAAACCCCTCTCAAACCCCCATTTAGACTTCTGTGTTCTTAAGGTGAACACCACTAATATTCCTGGTCTGTCTCCATTAATCTCTCTTTTATGCCATTCCAGAAAGTTTTCTACCAACTGCAAACTTTGGAAATGTGCCATGTATACCGAAGTCCAGCTCATTAATCTGTATCACAAGGCGTGGTTTCACTGCCAACCTCTTGGGGAGCACTCGACACCTTCCTCCAGTTTGAAAATAACCATTCACTGTTACTTTCTTCTTTCTTTCCCTTAGCTATTGTTTGTAGGCGCACACCCACTGTCCTTTTAATCTCATAGTTTTTAATTTTGCTAATTTGTTTATAATGTAGTGTTTTATCAATGCCTTTTGTAAGTCGCAATGCATAGACATTGACCACATTGCCCTCATCAAATAGCCTGACCAAGTTAGTCAAACTCTATTTGCCTTTATGTTAAAAACAAAATCCATGCTGGCTTTCATTTATTAACCTATATTTTTCTGAATGCTTATTAATTTTATCCTGAATTAATTTCTCCTCAATCTAGATCTGTAATTGTTGTATTTCTCCCTCTTACGTTTCATAGAAGGAAGTTGTGTTGCTTTTCTCGATGTACATTTTCTAAATATAAAATTTTCTTTAATATTTTTATTAAGGTATTTATTTTTAAAAATAAATTTAGAGTACCCAATTCATTTTTTCCAATTAAGGGGCAATTTAGCGTGGCCAATCCACCTAGCCTGCACATCGTTGGGTTGGGGGGGGGGCGAAACCCACGCAAACACTGGGAGAATACGCAAAACTCCAAACGGAGAGTGACCCAGAATCGAACCTGAGACCTCAGCGCCGTGAGGCCGCAGTGCTAACCCACTGCGCCACCGTGCTGCCCTATTAAGACATTTATAAATATATACATAAAACACAACCAAAACCAAGAAAAAGAGAACATGAAGTCTCATAACCAATAAATAAACCCCCCACACTGCTGACATCTTAACTATCTTTGAAGAAGCCAATAAGCGGCTTCCATCTCTGGGCAAACGCCCCCCACAGATCCTCTCAAGGCAAACTTGATTTTTTTTCAGCTTCAGGAATTTTGGAGGTCGCTCATCCACACCCCCGGTTTTGGCGGCCCTGGGTCCCTCCATTCCAACAATGTCCATCTCCGGGCTACCAGGGAGGCAAAGGCTTCCCTCGTCCTCTGGACTCCCGGGTCTTCCGACACTCCGAAAATTGCCACTCCTGGGCAACCTTCAGTACCTCAGACATAACATCAGCAAACCCCCGCCAGAATCCCTCTAGCTTCGGACAAGCCGAAAACACATGGGCTCCCCGCGCACCACCCACACCTATCCTCCACCCCCTCAAAGAACCTACTCATTCTGGCCACCGTCAAATGCACCCTTTGAACCACTTTGAATTAAATAAGGCTAAGCCTAGCACACAAAGAGGATGCATTCACCCTCCTCCGAGCCTTCTCCCATAATCCAGCCTGCACCTCCCTCCCCAGCTCCTCCCACTTGCATTTAACTTCTCCTGTCGGGCTCCCTACCAGTCCATTAATTCCTTATAAATCTCCGACACCCTACCCTCGCTAACTCCTGTTTTTGTCAACACCTGGCGATAGAACCATTGGCAATGGCGCTTGGAGCGCTTAGGGGCTGGTTTAACTCACTGGGCTAAATCGCTGGCTTTTAAAGCAGACCAAGGCAGGCCAGCAGCACGGTTCAATTCCCGTACCAGCCTCCCCGAACAGGCGCCGGAATGTGGCAACTAGGGGCTTTTCACAGTAACTTCATTGAAGCCTACTCGTGACAAGCGATTTTCATTTTCATTTTCACCTTGTCCTGCTGTCCTGGGGGCGGCAAGTTGGGGAAGGATGCCCCCCCCCTCCCCCAACCAAAGGGGCAGCATGGTGGCCCAGTGGAGAGCACTGCTGCCTCACGGTGCCGAGGTCCCAGGTTCGATCCCAGCTCTGGGTCACCTACTGAGTTTGCCACTCTCCCCGTTTTTGCGCTGGTTTCGCAACACAATCCAAAGATGTGCAGGCTAGGCGGATTGGCCATGTGCAGGTTAGGCGGATTGGCCATGTGCAGGTTGGGCGGATTGGCCATGCCAAATTGCCCTTTAATTGGAAAAAATTTGTTTTTTTTTTTTTTTTTTTAGAAAATACCGAAACCCATTCCTGCTGGGCAGCTCGTACTCCTCTTCCAGTTCCTTTAGGCTCAAGAATCTGCCCCCCATAAATTGGCCCCAAACCGCTCGATCCCCGCCCCTCGCCGCCCCCAGGATCCCTACGCCTTTGGGATAAAAATCGGAAGGTTCTGAAAAACGAATAGTAACCTCGGGAGCACCGTCATTTTTACGGTTTGCACCCACCCCGCCAGCGACAGCAGGAGCACGTCCCACCTCTTACAATCTCCCTTCATCTGCTCCACCAACCACGCCAGGTTTGGTTTGTGCAATTGTTTCCATCCCCCCGCCACCTGAATGCCCTAGTATCTAAAGTTCGTCGCCACCATTTTAAACAGCAGCTTGCCCAGCCTCCCCTCCTGTCCCCTTGCTTGAATCAGGAAGACCTCACTTCCCCATGTTTCATTTATACCCAGAAAGCCGGCCAAATTCCTCAAAGATGTTCATGATCCCCCAATACCTCCCAATGGGCCCGAAATGTAAAGTAACCGATCATCCGTGTATAGTGCTCCCACTCACCCCGCACTATCCCTTTTCAAGTCCTTGACGCTCTAAGCGCCATTGCCAATGGTTCTATCGCCAGGGCAAAAAGCAACAGGGAGAGTGGGCATCCATGCCGAGTCCCACGGTGCAATCCAAAATGCCCCGAGCTCACCCGACTAGTCCTATAACTTGCTACCGGCACCCTATTCAGTAACTGGACCCAATCTACAAATCCCTGCCAAAACCCGAACCATCCCAGTACTTACCACAGATATTCCCAGTCTACCCGATCAAAGGCTTTCTCCACATTCATAGCAACCTCCACCTCCTGTCCCACCGGGGGCATTATAATCACATTTTTTAAAAACGCCTAAAGTTCGCCGACAGATGCCTCCCTTTGCAAACCCTGTTTGGTCCTCCCCTACTACCTCCGGTACACAGTCCACGATGCGTATGGCCAAGGTCTTTGCCAACAGCAATACAACAAAAAGAGGGGCAGGGAGAACCAACACCACCTCACATTTCCTCAAGTTCAGTGTCCTCCCTCTCTTGCTGTCCGTTGTCTCTCAAAAACTCCATCGCCACCTCTGAGGCTCCAAAATAATACTCGCAGCTGTTGTGCGTCACCCAAAGGCCGGGTACAGCATCCCAAACTTCACCCCCTTCTTAAAGAGGGCACCCTTGACCCAGTTGAATCCGGCTCTCCTCTTTGCCAGTTCCGTGCTCAGGTCCTGATTTAGTAGAAGCATGTTGCCTTCCCAGGTACATCCCCTCGTCTGCCTGGCCCACCACAAGATCTTCTCTTTGTCCAAGAACTGGTGTAGCCTCACCACCATCGCCCTTGGCGGCACATTCACTTGCGGCTTTCTCGTATGCGCCCAAACGACTTCCTGGGGCCTGTCGAAGGCCCCCTCTCCCATTAGTTTTGCCAACATCTTGGCCACATAAGAGACAGCATCCGCTCCCTCAATGCCCCCTGGCATCCCCACTGTTCTCAGATTCTGCCTCTGGGAGCGGTTTTCCAAATCGTCCAGTTTCTCTTGAGCCACTTCTGGGCTTCCCTCAGCAACCCAACTTTGGCCACCAATGAGGTAAGCTGCACCTCGTGCTCACCCACCACTTCCTTCACCTTCTGGATTGCCTAGCTCTGGGTCTCTAGCCTCAGCTCCACACGATCGATCCCCGCAATCAGCGAGTCTACCACCTTCCCTGGTCCTCCAGAACCTCCCTCTTCTCTTGGCCGAACTTTTTGTTTAGAAAGTCAACCAATTGCTCCGTCAACCATTGGGCTGGTAAGACCGACCCTCTATCCTCCTCCCCTGTGTCTGCAGCTCCTTTCTTCTCGACCCACTTCTGGTCCGCAGATCCATCCACCGACCTTACCGGTGGAGTATAACTTTCCTGCACCATCTCTGCATCTTTTTCCTCCAAAACATCCACCCGACAACTGGGGAAAAAAGACCACAAAAAAAAACACCTTGAGCGGGAGCTGCCAAATGTGCGACCACTCACACCATGGCCGCCACCGGAAGTCTAAATATACAATTTTCTATGACTTGTGTCATCTCGAGGCCAAAGAGCTCAAGTTTCTTTCTTTTGCTCTCTCAAATTTCTTGGAGCGCTTCTTCCCTGCCCTCCCTGCAGGGTCCTGAATATGTGCCTGATGATCTGTTTCTCTTGTGTGTGATTTTGATTGAGGGATAAATATTGGTGAGGACACCAGGATAACTCCCCTTCTTTCAAAATAGTCCCATCAGATCTTTTACATACACCTGAGCAAGTTGATGGGGCCTTTGGTTACCATCTAACCTTAGTACTGTTGCTTCACAGCGCCAGGGACCCGGGTTCGATTCCCGGCTTGGGTCACTACGGAGTCTGCACGTTCTCCCCGTGTCTACGTGAGTTTCCTCCCACAAGTCCCGAAAGCCGTGCTTGTTAGGTGAATTGGACATTCTAAAGCACAATGACTGCACATGTTGAGCGTTTGAAAAATCTAGGAATTTTAGAAGACTACGCCCACCATGTGCAGTCATTGTGCATCAGTGATGGCTCAGTGGGTAGCACTGGGTTTAAGTTCCAGTTTCAGCATTAAAATAGAGGCTGACATGCCAATGCATGACTGAGGGAACGCTGCATTGCTGGAGGTGCCGTCTTATAATAATAATCATTATTAGTGTCACAAGTAGGCTTACATTAACACTACAATGAAGTTACTGTGAAAATCCCTTTGTTGCCCACTCTGGCGCCTGATCGGGTACACTGAGGGAGAATTCAGAATGTCCAATTCATCTAACAAGCACATCTTTCTGGACTTGTGGTAAGAAACCCACGTAGACACGGGGAGAACATGCAGACTCCACACAGTGACCCAAGTCGGGAATCGAACCCGGGTCCCTGGAGCTGTGAAGCAACAGTGCTAAGGTTAGATGTTGACCCAAGGCCCCATCAACCTGCTCGGGTTATAGGGTTAGTTTCAATTACAACTGTGATTCTATTGTGCTTAGGGAGAGCTACAACATGAAGAGTAAATAACCCTGCAGTGGTTACTTAGTATCCGAGGCCTTGTAAGGTAAAGAAACTTTTAGCTTTTAGTTTAGTTAATTTAATTGCAGTTGGAGATAGATAGTGAGAGAGAAGGCAGCTCTCAAAGCCCTGCTAGAAGCAGTTGGTTTTAGAAGGCTAAAGAGGAACATCTCTCTCAGCCTTGTTAGAAGAAAAGCCATACTGTGACGTAATGGTTAAGAAGACATGCCGGAATTCTAAAGTCCAGCCAGTTAAGGAAACTGGAGGACTGAAGAGAAGTTTCCAAAAAGTTATCGAGTTAATGGAAGAGAGGAAACTGGGAGACAGAATAGATCACTCTTTAGTAGTAAAGTCACAGAGTTAAAAAGACATTGGATTGTGAAAGACCAGAAAAATATCTGCAGTAATGTTTTGAGAAATTACTACAGTTTGGGAGACATTATTTGAAATAATTGTGGAAATCGGCGGCGAGACCTCTTGAGTTTGTGTAAGAAGTTTTAAGACAAAGGAAACCTGAAGGGAGAGGTGTAAAACCTGAAAGCGAAACTGAGAGAGAAAGCGCAATTTAAAAGAAGATTTGAAAGTGTGACTTATGAAAGCGGAGTTTGAAATCACTCGTGTGGGAGCCATAGTTCATTGAGACAAGGTGGGTCACGGTATAAGAATCATCTGCGAGACTTTGCTGAGAAATACACAGACATTCACCTTGGGTTCAGAGAGGAGTGTGTCAAGTCATCTTGTATGCTTAAAAGGGATTGCGTGTTAATGAGACCATTATAACTTAAGTTGTATTTTGTAATTTGTGTTGTGTTGTTAAGCTAATGGGGAGTAAAGGCATATTATATCATCCAATGTTTTCAAGTTTAACCAATGGGACAACATGGTAGCACAGTGGTTAGCACAGTTGCTTCACAGCTCCAGAGTCCCCAGTTCGATTCTTGTCTTGGGTCACTGTCTGTGCGGAGTCTGCAAGTTCTCCCTGTGTCTGCATGGGATTCCTCCGGGTGCTCTGGTTTCCTCCCACGGTCCAAAGATGTGCAGGTTAGGTAGATTAGGTGGGGTGAGGTTAGTGGGATATGGGGTTAGTGTGGACGTATGGGCTTGAGTAGGATGCTCTCTCCAAGGGCGGGTGCAGACTCGATGGGCTGAATGGCCTCCATCTGCCCTGTAAATTCTATGATTTTTTTGTCTTGTTAAAACTAATTAGCGGTCCTGTGACTCTTTTCCTCCATATTTTATAAACAAAAGTACAAGATATGGGCCAGAATTCACCGCTATCTGGCGGCACGGGTTGTACCGGTGCCGAGGAGTGGTGTGAACCACTCCTGCGTCGGGCTGCCTGGAAGGTGCGGAATCCTCCGCACCTTCAGGGGCTAGGCCGGCGCCGGCGGGGTTGGCGCCGCGGCAACTGGCGCCGAATGGCCTCCGCCGGCTGGCGCAAGTTGGCACATGCGCGGGAGCGCCAGCGTGTTCTGGCGTGATCCCAGCGCATGCGCAAGGGGGTTCTTTTCCGCATCGGCCATGGCGGACCTTTACACCGGCCGACGCGGAGGGAAAGAGTGCCCCCACGGCACTGGCCCGCCCGCAGATCGGGGGCCAGATCCCCCCGCGCCTCCCCCGAGGACTCCGCAGGCCGCCCGCAGAGCCAGGTCCCGTCGGTAAGAACCTTGTTTGATTTACGTCAGCGGGACTGGCCGAAAGCGGGCGGCCACTCGGCCCACTGCGGAGCAGAGAATCGCCGGGTGGGGGCCACTGCCAACGGCCCCCGACCAGAGCGACGCGACTCCCGCCCCCGCCGAAAAACCGGCGCCGGAGAATCCGGCGGCGGGACGGGATTCACGCCGCCCCCCAGAGATTCTCCGGCCCTGCGGGGGGTCGGAGAATCCTGCCCATGGTCTTTTGAGCCAGGGTACCATTCTAGGATCTTCCTATAGTTATACAGCATTGGGATTGTAACACTGACCAAGATCAATATCATCCTCACTATGTTTAATAGAATGTAATGTAAATGTAATTTTGTTCCCTATACTAAGTAAAAAGAAATACTTGTGTTTCTATAGAGCTTTTCACAGCTCGGGACATCCCCCTTATTGCCAATGTTGGACAGCACGGTAGCACAAGTGGCTAGCACTGTGGCTTCACAGCGCCAGGGTCCCAGGTTCGATTCCCCGCTGGGTCACTGTCTGTGCGGAGTCTGCATGTTCTTCCCGATTCTGCGTGGGGTTCCTCCGCGTGCTCCGGTTTCCTCCCACAGTCTAAAGATGTGCAGGTTAGATGGATTGGCCACGCTAAAGTTCCCTTAGTGTCCATAAAAAGGTTAGGATGGGTTATTGGGTATGAGGATAGGGTGGAAGTGAGGGCTTAAGTGGGTTGGTGCAGAATCAATGGGCCGAATGGCTTCCTTCTGCACTCCTTCTGCACTATGTTCTAATGTCAGCAGACGCTCTTATGTACGAAACATGGCAGTTAATTTATACACAGTAAGGTCCCAATAACAGCAAGGTGATAATGACCAATCTATTTTAGTGAATTTGGTTGATGAATTTTTTTAAAATTCAGAGTACCCAATTCACTTTTTTTCCAATTAAGGGGCAATTTCGCGTGGCCAATCCACCTACTCTGAACATCTTTGGGTTGTGGGGGTGAGACCCACGCAGACACGGGGAAACTCCACACAGACAATGACCCGGGGCTGGGATCGAACCCGGGTCCTCGCCGTCGTGAGGCAGCTTGTTTGATGGATAAATATTGGCCAGAAAGCTGGGAAGAAATCTGCTGCTGCTCCTATAGTGCCATGGGCTGTCCAAGTGAGAGGACCTATGATACAAAGTTGGATGGGAGGATGAGCTGTGAGGAGGATGCAGATATACTTCAGTGTAATCTGGACAAGTTGAATGATTGGGCAAATGAATGGCAGATGCAGTATAATTTGGATAAATGGGACGCTATCCATTTTGGTATCAGAAATGGGGAGGCAGACTATTATTTGCATGGCCATAAGTTAGGAGAGGGAAATGTGCAATGAGACCTGGATGTCCTCGTACACCAGTCACTGAAGGTAAGCATGCAGGTGCAGCTGGCGGTGAAGAAGGCAAATGGTATGCTGGCCTTCATTGCGAGAGGATTTGAGTACAGGAGCAGGGAAGTCTTGCTGTAATTATACAGGACCTTGGTGAGGCCACATCTGTAATATTGTGTGTAGTTTTGGTCTCCTTAACTAAAGAAGGATGCTCTTGCTCTAGAGGGATTGCAGGGAAGGTTTACCAGACTGATTCCTGGGATTGCAGAACAGACGTATAAGTCGGTTAGGTTTGTATTCGCTGTGTTCAGAATAATGAGGGGGGTTTGCGTGGGTTTCGCCCCCACAACCCAAAGATGTGCAAGGTAGGTGGATTGAATACGTTAAATTGCCCCTTAATTGAAAAAATTGAATTGGGTACTCTAAATTTAAAATAAAAGAATAATGAGGGGGGGATCTTCTAGAAACCTATAAAATTCTAACAGGACCAGACAGGATGGATGCAATAAAGATGTTCCCGATGGTGGACGTGTCCAGAGCCAGGGACCACAGTCTGAGGATATGGGGTAGACCATTGAGATGAGGAGAAATATGTTCACCCGGAGAGTGGTCGGCCTGTGGAATTCATTACCACATGAAGTGTTGTATGGTTTTAAGAAGCAGTTCGATGTAGCACTTGGGGTGAAGGGGATCAAAGGAAATGGGGAGGGAAGGAGGGATCATTATTTTTTTAAAATTCAATTACAGGATGTAGGTGTCACTGGTTAGGCCAGCATTTATTGCCCATCCCTAGTTGCCCTTTAGAAGGTTGTGGTGTGTTGCCTTCTTGAACCATTGAAATCCCTGATGTGTAAGTACATCCACTGTGCTGTTAGGGAGGGAATTCCAGGATTTTGCACCAGTCACAGTGCAGGAATGGTGATATATTTCCAAGTCGTGGTGATGAGTGACTTGGAGGGAAACCTCCAGGTGGTGGTGTTCCCAGGTATCTGCTGCTCTTGCCCTTCTAGATGTAGTGGTTGTGGGTTTGGAAAGTGCTGTTTCAGGAAACTTGGCGAGTTACTGCAGTGCATCTTGTAGATGGTACACACGGCTGCCACTGTTTGTCGGAGCTGGAGGGTTTGATTGTTTGTGGAAGAGGGAGCAATCAAGCTATTGAGTTGGATGATCAGCCATGATAATGAATGGCGTAGCATGCTTGATGGGCCGAATGGCCTCCTCCTGCTCCTATTTTCTATGTTTCTATTACCAATTGAGGCCTCCGTTTAACATCTCTTTTGAAAAACCGGATATCCAGCATCCCTGTAACACTGCACTGGAATATCAGTGTAGATTGTGCAACACTTAATATATTCTTGAATTTTTTTTTAATTAAATTTTTTTTCCAATTAAGGGGCAATTTAGCATGGACAGTCCATCTACCTTGCACATCTTTTGGGTTGCGGGGTGATACCCACGCAGACATGGGGAGAATGTGCAAATACCACACAGACAGTGCATTGGGCCTGGGATCGAACCCGGGTCCTCAGCGCTGAGAGGCAGCAGTGCTAACCACTTTTATTTTATTGATAAACTAATAAGCTGTTACCCATGTAGTCTTTATCATGTTACTTTGCACC
The DNA here is from genome assembly GCF_047496885.1 of Scyliorhinus torazame. Taxonomy (NCBI): domain Eukaryota; kingdom Metazoa; phylum Chordata; class Chondrichthyes; order Carcharhiniformes; family Scyliorhinidae; genus Scyliorhinus; species Scyliorhinus torazame. The sequence goes on along the minus strand of NC_092724.1, from coordinate 61,796,268 downwards.
GTACTTTGGCTTAGAACAGGATTATTAGCTTGGGTGTGGCCTAAATGGCTTGAATTGTTGGGGACTGCAACAAAGCTCCATTGTGGTACCCTCAATAACGACGCTTAGAGTGTAAACAGTAAAGAAGGCTTTAATAAACTAAGAACTAGACTAGTGCCGAGATGTGTGCTAACTGCTGCACTGCCCACAAGGCGGCCCCTTATATACGGCTCCCAGATGGGTGCAGCCGGAGGCAGAGGTCCCAAGGTTCCAAGCCCGGACTTAAAGGGGACACCACCTTACATGATGACAAGGGTACAGTGTTACAGTAACCGTTCATCACATTCATCCGGCGGGGGTGAAGTGCCATCATAAGTCCATCCGTCTCGGTGGCCGGATCGTCCTCATCGACCTCCTCAGCTCGGGCGGTGGTGCAGCGGACACGGACGTCCTGGTTGAGGGTACGTCCGGGAGCACGGCGGTCGGAGCTTTGGTCCGGGTCGGGGCAGGGGAACAGGGCGCAGGGAGAATAGGCAGGGCCGGCGCTGGCGGGGTGTGTAAAGGGGGGGCGCGCGGTAGGTGCTCACCAACGGGGGGTGGGGCCGGGAGGGGTGTGTTGTAGGGGGTGCCGGGTCCTGCAGGGGAGCGGCGCGGGAAGGGGCATCTGTAGTGGGGGATCCAGCGGGTGCCAGATCCCGGAGGGAAACCGTATCTTGCCTGCCGTCAACGTAAGCGTAACTGGGGTTGGCGTGGAGCAATTGGACCTTTTCGACCAGGGGGTCTGTTTTATGGCTCCTCGTGTGCCTCCGGAGAAGAACCGGTCCCGGAGCCGTCAGCCAAGGTGGAAGCAAGACCCCGGAGGTAGACTTCCTGGGGAAGACAAACAATCGGTTGTGAGGGGTCTCATTCGTGGCCGTGCAGAGGAGCGACCTAATGGAGTGTAGAGCATCGGGCAGGACCTCCTGCCAGCGGGTAGTTGGGAGACTTCTCGACCGTAGGGCCAGAAGGACACCCTTCCACACTGTCACGTTCTCCCTCTCCACTTGCCCGTTTCCCCGCGAGCTATAACTGGTCGTTCTGCTCGAGGCAATGCCTTTGCTGAGCAGATACTGACGCAGTTCATCGCTCATGAACGATGTGCCCCGGTCGCTGTGGATATAAGCGGGGAAACCGAACAGGGTGAAGATGCTGTGCAGTGCCTTAATCACCGTGGCTGAGGTCATGTCGGGGCAGGGAATGGCGAAAACGGGAGAACTCATCGATAACGGTGAGGAAATAGGCATTACGATTGGTGGACGGGAGGGGCCCCTTGAAGTCCACGCTCAGTCGCTCAAAGGGCCCCGAGGCCTTCACGGGTCGAACCTTGTCTGGCCGATAGAAGTGCGGTTTGCACTCCGCACAGATCTGGCAGGCCCTGATCATGGCCTTGACCTCCTTGGTTGAGTAAGGTAGGTTGCGGGACTTGATAAAATGGACGAGCCGGGTAACCCCCGGGTGGCAGAGGTCATTGTGGATGGCTTGCAGGCGGTCGTCCTGTGCGTTGGCGCATGTGCCGCGCGCGGGACAGGGCATCTGGGGGCTCGTTGAGCTCCCCTGGACGATACTTGATATCGTACGTGTAGGTGGAGAGTTCGATCCTCCACCTCAAAATTTTATCATTTTTTATTTTGCCCCGTTGCGTGTTATCGAACATATAGGTGACTGACCGTTGGACGGTGATGAGGGTGAACCTCCTACCGGCTAGGTAGTGCCTCCAGCGCCGCACAGCCTCCACAATGGCTTGTGCCTTCTTCTCGACTGCAGAGTGTCGAACCTCAGAGGGGGTGAGGGTCCAGGAGAAGAACGCTACTGGTCTGCCTGCCTGATTGAGGGTAGCAGCCAGGGCGATGTCTGATGCATCGCTCTCTACCTGAAAGGGGATACTTTCATTCACCGCGCGCATAGCGGCCTTGGCAATATCGGCCTTGATGCGGTTGAAGGCCAATTGAGCCTCAGCCGAGAGGGGAAAAGTGGTGGTCTTTATGAGTGGGCGGGCTTTGATCGCATACTTGGGGACCCACTGGGCGTAGTAGGAGAAGAGCCCCAAGCACCGTTTGAGGGCCTTGAGGCTGCGGGGGAGGGGGAGTTCCTTAAGGGGGCGCATGCAGTCGGGGTCAGGACCTAGGACCCCGTTTTCCACTACATAGCCGACGATGGCTAGCCGGGTTGTGTGGAAAACGCATTTTTCCTCATTATAGGTCATGTTGAGGGCTCGGACGGTCTGGAGGAACTTTGAGGTTTGCGTCATGGTCCTGCTGGTCATGGCCGCAGATGGTGACATTGTCCAAGTACGGGTATGTAGCCCGCAAACCGTACTGGTCCACCATTTGATCCATCAGCCTTTGAAAGACAGAGACCCCATTTGTGACGCCGAAGGGGTCCCTGAGGAAGTGGAAGAGCCAGCCGGCTGCTTCGCAGGGACGGTCGTTTGGTCGGATGGGGAGCTGGTGGTAGGCGGATTTGAGGTCGACCGTGGAAAATACTCTGTATTGGGCGATCCGATTTACCATTTCTGCGATGCGAGGAAGGGGTATGCATCAAGCTGCGTGAATCGGTTTATGGTCTTGCGACCATCCGTTTCTTATCCCCGGACCGGACTACCGTCACTTGTGCTCTCCAAGGGCTGTTGCTAGCCTCGATGACCCCCTCTCCCGGTAAACGCTGGACCTCTGACTTGATAAAAGTCATATCTTGGGCCTGTACCGCCGGCTCCTGGTGGCGACGGGCTTAATGTCGGGAGTGAGGTTTGCGAATAGCGAGGGGGGTGCGACTTTCAGTGTCGCAAGGCAGCATACCGTGAGGGGGGGGCAAGGGTCCGCCGAACTTCAGTGTCAGGCTTCGGTAGCTGCACTGGAAATCCAGTCCGAGCAGCAGGGGGGCACAGAGGTGGGGAAGGATATAAAATTTGAAACGGGTGTGCTTGGTGCCCTGGATCGAGAGATCCGCGATACAGTACCCCGTGATTTGTACCGAGTGGGTCCTGGATGCGAGGGCTATGGTTTGGGATGCGGGATGGGTGCACAGAGAGCAGCGCCTTACCGTTTCAGGATGGATAAAGCTCTCCGTGCTCCCGGAGTCGAAGAGGCATGCAGTGTCGCGCCCGTTGACCTGGACCTGCATCATAGAGTTCTGCAGGTGTTTTGGCCAAGTTTGGTCGAGGGTGATCGCTCCCACTCGCGGGTAGTCGGAATCCTCAGCCGAGTCGGACTTGTAAAATGGCCTCCGCCAGCTGCGCGTGCAGGGTCGAGAAGGTGGCTGCCGACAAGATGGCTGCTCCCATGATTGTGAGGCTGATGACGTGTCAGAAGAGGGCGTGTCGGGTCGGTGCGCAGCCGCATTGCGATACCTGCGGGCCTGAGAGCATGATTTTCGGGCCGGTTGTTCTTTGTTCTTCTGGCCCCTGGGTCTGGCCATGCAGACCCTCGCAAAATGCCCCTTCTTCCCGCAGTCGCTGCAGATCGCGGAGCGGGCTGGGCAGCGTGGGCGTGGGTGCTGGCCCTGCCCGCAGAAGTAGCACGGTGTGCCCCCATGATGAGCGGGTCGCCGTGTGGCGCAGGCCTGTAATATGGCTGAGTCTGAGGAAGTCCGGTGGGGGGCTAGCAGAGTCCGAGGGGTACGTACCCAAGTTATGTCGGGCCACCTCCATCGAGGAGGTGAGCGTTGGCGTGTCCTGGAGGTCTTTTGCCCAGTTTTCGAGCAGCTGCCGGATGTAGGTCGAGCGGATGCCGGACACGAAAGCGTCTCTGATGTGCAGGTTCATATGGACTTCCCCTGTCACATCCTGGTAGTCACAGTCCCTGGCAAGTGCGGTGAGTTTCTCGACAAATTCGTCTAGCGATTTCCCCCGAGCGCTGCAGGCAGGTAGAGAGCAGATGTCTGCCGTGCACCTCGTTGATAGGCTTGACGAACCGCTTGCGGAGTAGCTCGACCGTCTCTTCATAAGTCGTAGCCTTTTCGAGCTTGGCGGAGATTCTGTGACTCACCCGGGCGTGGAGTAGGCGCAGCTTGCGTGGCCCCAGGATGGGAGTCTCTGAGGAATCCAGGTAGGCATCGGAGCCAGTATTTAAAAATTTCCTTTGCCTCCGGTGTCCGTGCTTCCAGGTTGAGCTTCTCTGGTTTTAGGCCTGCGTCCATCCTGATGTAGTTTAGTTTATTAAATTGTGGTACCCTCAATAACGATGCTTCGAGTGTAAACAGTAAAGAAGGCTTTAATAAACTAAGAACTAGACTAGTGCCGAGACGTGTGCTAACTGCTGCACTGCCCACAAGGCGGCCCCTTGTATACAGCTCCCAGATGGGCGGAGCCGGAGGCGGAGTTCCCCAGGGTTCCAAGCCCGGTCTTAAAGGGAACATCACCTTACATGATGACAAGGGTACAGTGTTGCAGTAACCGTTCATCACATCCTTGCTGGTACTTTGTTACATGAATGTATGAAAATTGCTCCCAAGTTGGTGACTGGATGTTTCACGTAACCCAACCACATTGAGAAAATCAGCTCTCCATCTTCATCTGACCAGGGGAGTGAAACAAAGAGAATGTATACATATTGGGTAGAGCGAACGAGAGAAGGGTGAAGAGGTGTTTGAGAAATATTTAAAGGGACACTGAAGTTGTCACTAAAGGACTTTCAGGGCTTTGTATATTTATGGAGGATGCAATGAATTGTCTTCTAAATGTTTTTCCAAATTGTAGATATGAAAATGCCTTAGGCAAAATAGGGACTGTAGCAAAAATTGCCTACCGCTGGTAACTTGGTTGTCTTCATTCTTAAAGCAGGCTTTTCCAGGAACTGGGCTCACCAGATAAGTTGTCATTTGCAGTGAGACTTCCCCTTTAAAAACTGGGTCGTCACAATAAAAAGACGGTTGAGTTTTTTTGCACTTTAACCACAGTGGTGAGGGAATTGCAGGGAGGGGCTGAGTTAAACTGTGTCATGTTACTTGTACAGTGCTGGTAGCTTTTTGGCACAAGCCATCCCTACTCACTAACAAAAAAAAGTGTTTGTTTTAAACCTAAACAGTGTGGACACTGAGTGCCTCTTCATCTGATGCCCATGTGAATCTAGTCATGCATTTTACTATCTTTGCGCTTCAGGTCACGCTGTTGCTATAGTACTATTTCTGGTTGATCTTGATCAGCCCACCAATCAGTAAGAACAGACAGTAGCAAGCCGGTGCTTGCCAATTTAACCCATGGCGAAACCGTGTGAGTAGTTAGTCAACTCTTTTGAGATCTACACTCCCCCATCCCCCCTCCCACAACGCAAAAAGGAGTTTCTTTTTGCCAATTAAAAACTGACATAAGAATTCCTGCAAATAGTCAGCTTGAAGCTATACAGCAGCTGTTCTAAATTTGATTTTAAAATTTCCTTGCATGGAGTTTCAGTTTTGGTGTAGCTCTTTCAATCAGTGGAAGAAGTAGCTTCCTGGTGTTAAAAGGGTGGTTCTGTGTGTTTGACTGGGAGGAGTCAGTGAGCCTCGACAATGTGAGAGACCTAAATTAATCCCAGTGGGGATACAATCATTAACACGCAAGGTGCTGGCTGGGAGGAGTTACTGAACCTTGTAGTGTGAGGAACCTGAGTTGGCACCAGTAAAAGATCGTCCTTTTTCCTTTTGGCTATCTTGAGAACTTTGTGATGTTTTTAGTTAAGATCAATATGAGTCTGTTAATTTAGCTTCCTCGTACTGTCAGGTACAATTAAACTCCTCCGGCTGGTTCACGATGATGTCTTCTTCAATGTTATTGAAACAGAAATATTACAAAAAGATCAACTGCAAAGACCAACAGAAAAAGCGAAATGTCAGTCATAAAATGTGAGTAGTTTTGTTTTTAAACTTACTTTGCTTCTGGTGCTGCAACCCACTCCAACCACATCGGGTGACCTACTCCTCTTGCTTTCAAGTCAGATAAGAGCCGATTAGCACACCCTTGTGTGATTAGCCTCCCTCTTTGTGCCCCCCCCCCCCCAACTTCTTTAGAGGGGCTTGCTATGCATTTAGTTTTCACTGCTCCAGTGTGTTTCATAAGAACCCATACTTGCCAGGTACCTTTTTCCTCCGAGCTGATTTGTGGCATTCCCTGTCATTAAGTTGTCTCAACCCGCCCCATTTCTCAGAATTGTACAATGATGTTTTATATACTTGCTGGTTTCAGAGACTCCCAAAATTGACCCTGTTAACTCGCCTTTTCTGAAGGAGCTATAGTCTTGCATGTTTGTATAGCAGATGGTAGACAGCCTTTTAATCAGTGTACAAGAATGCACAAGATCATAGGTTGTGAGTAACAATTTAATCTGCTGGGGTATATTATGTTTTTCTCCTGAATTCCTTTTTGGTGGCTCTTAAAAAGCTGGGCTAAAATACAATTCTGGTCTGCCACAGTAATGTGATTGGATCTTGAAAGTAAAAGTCGGACACTCAGTTTAGGCAAATCCTTTGATCTTATATGGTTGGCTTTTCTATTGAATAGGGGGGAAACAGCCCCATTTTAAATGGTCAGATTGTCTGGTAAACTCATTAATTGTGCTGCTACACAGCAGGGTACAGTGACCTTACTGGCAGTGTGACAGTGGCCTTGGTGAGCTTGTTTGGTGCTAAGATTTTTATCCAAGCTTAAAAATATTCTTGAATTGTGGAAAAGGTTCAACAAGTAAATTTGTGGTTCTGAGCCAAATGAAACTACACTCGGTAAGGTGTCAGCTTTGCTCTCTGGTCTCTCTATTGTTAGCCAGATAGAGTAGTAGTGGGGACATTACGTTTTGGTCTCTGTTTGCCTGAGTTTTAGTGAGAGGAATCAGCAACGTTTCCATCGCCTGACTGGAAAGTGTGTGGTACTGGCTGAGGAGTAGTTTGGGCTTCTGTCAGATGCCTCTCCTGCAGCTGAATAGTTTCCTGAAAATGGATAATGGTTACTTATCCAAAATTGAGCTAAAAGGTAACTCTAGTAAAAGGTTCCAATCGATGCTTCACAGCTCAGCTGCAAGGACATTTTTATTGCAGCACAGTCATCTTTCTGCTCCCTCCCCCACATAATTTGACTGCACCAGAAGTGGCTAAACCAGGAACTTCGACTGCCCAAAAAAACCCGCTGAGACCCGCCCCTTTTCAGAGTGAACTCGCCAACTGCCACTTAAAGCAAAAGATCAAAGTAGAAAAGGGCTAGTTAAGTGTCAAGAAGGCACAGCAGAGGAATAATAATTCAAATCAATAACTGGGTTAAAAGCAGAGGAGCTGACTGGGTTGGGTTGTAGATATTGAGCATTGATAATATTGACACACCATGTGGAATTACTGTGGCACATTACAACATTAGTGTTTTTGCATTCTTTGGTCTACTTATCTACTCCTTAGTGTACGTTATTCTCTGGTATATTCCAAATACAGTGTGTCGCTCAGAAATCAAGAGTTCCGAGTGTCCATGTTTTTTGAGCATATGGACGTACGTTGTGTTCCAATCATTTTCCTCTCCAGCGACTGTTTGTTTGCTTGGCACTTGTTCAACTTCACAAATGAACTCCCCTTTTTGAGTCTACACTCCTCGGCATCGATTTTCCAAGATTGTAGGTGTGGTTCGGGGATCACTATGCCTTTTTTATGTACTGAACTAAACAGAAAGAATGCTCCTTTCTAACCCTTCATGCACTCAGGATGTCATAAAGCTCTTTGCCGCCAATGGAGTACTTTTTTTGAAGTGAGTCACTATGTTCAGAGCTCTGGCTGCCAACTTGCATACAGCACGATCCTACATTGAAGCAAATGACCAGAGAACCTGTTTCAGATGTTACTTGAGGGATGAATATTGGCCAGGCCAGCAGGGAGAACTCTCTTGCTCTTCTTCACACAATGCCACGTGATCTTTTGCCTCGAACTGAACGGTCAGCCAATCCCCACTTTAAGGCCACATCCTTCGGAGGTACAGCATTCCCTCAGCTTGCACTGGCGTGAGAGACTGAATTATATGTTCAAGTCCATGGAGTACGAACCCACAACCTCCTGACTCCTTAAGTCAAGGGTTTTACCACTGAGCCATGGCTGACTCATTTCGACTACCTTTATGGGTGGCATTCCGACCGGGAGACTGGCATCACTTCTCTACACACCTGTGGGGAACTGCAGATGCATTGCCATTTGACCTGGCTTGCTAAATGCTCTCGGAATCATGCTGGAGAATTAGAGAATCCCGACAGTGCAGAAGGAGAGTATTCGACCCATTGAGTCTGCATAGATCCTCCGAAAGAGCACCCCACCCAATCTCTTGGACCCTAAGGGGCAATTTAGCATGGCCAGTCCACTAAACCTGCACATCTTGGGACTGTGGGTAGAAACAGGAGCACCCAGAGGAAACCCACACAGACACAGGGAGAAAGTGCAAACTCCGCACTGACAGTCACCCAAGGCCGGAATTGAACCCGGGTCCCAGGCGATTTTGAGGCAGCAGTGCTAACCACTGTCACCATGCTGCCCAGCTCTGGAATTATCTGAAGTATCATCTCCAGTCTCTCAGCTGAATGGTGTCACTGGTCAATTTCCATAGCAACTATAATTTTAGAATAATGATTGTGTTGAGATTGATTTTATCTCTATTTATAATTCTAATTTAGCTTCAGTCACTTATCTTCAAAATCTTCTTCCCCCCCCCCCCCAACCTCCACTTTGACTTGTTGGACTACTTGGTAACCCCCACGCTGCACTTTTCATGTGCTGTCATTTATGTACATGTGCGTTTGCACAATGACACTGCCACATCTTGTACTTCAGCCCACTCCAAGCCCACACACCAGCACTTCTTAAGAGATTAATTCTGGGCGGCATGGTGGCGCAGTGGTTAGCACTGCCGCATCACGGCATCGAGAACCCTGGTTCGATCCCGGCCCCGGGTCACTGTCCGTGGGGAGTCTCCTCGTGTCTGTGTGGGTCTCAACCCAAAGATGTGTAGGGGGATGAGACCCACACTAAATTGCCCCTTAATTGGAAAAAAAATATATTTAAAGCTGGCATTTTTTTTGTGCTCTTTCACGGGATGTTGATGTCACTGGCATGGTCAGCATTTACTGCCCACCCCTACTTCCTCTTAAAAAGGTTGCGCTGAGCTGCCTCCTTAAACTGTTTCAGTCCATGAGTTGCAGGTACATCCACAGTGCTGTTAGGGAATGCATTCCAGTATTTTGATCCAATGACAGTGAAAGAAAGGCAATATAATTTGCAAGTTGTGATGGTGAGTGACTTGGAGGGAAACTTGTAGTGCCCGTACATCAGCTGCGAGCCTTGGTGAGTTGCATCTTGGCGCACACTGCTGCCACTGTGCATCAGAGATAGGGAGAATAAATGTTTAAGTTGAGTCTTGTTGCCTGTTAAGTAGGCTACTTTGTCTTGAATGCTGTTGAGCTTCCTGAGTATCGCTGGAGCTGCACTCAGCCAGGCAAGTGGAGAGTATTCCATCACACTTTTGTGCCTTGTAGATGGTGGACGGGCTTTGGGGAGTCATTTGGGGATTATGCGCCCCGCCTCTGACCTCCTATTGAAGCCACGGTATTTCTTTTTTTTGCTTTATAAGTTTAGAATACCCATTAAGGGGCAGTTTAGCATGCCCAATCCACCTAACCTGCACATCTTTTGGGTTGTGGGGGTGAAACCCACGCAGACATGGGGAGAATGTGCAAATCCACATGGACAGTGACCCAGGGCCGGGATTCGAACCTGGGTCCTCAGCGCCGCAGTCCCAGCGCTATCCACTGCGCCACATGCTGCACGTAGCCAGGGTATTTCTACGGTTAGTCCAGTTTAATTTCTTGTCAATGATGATTTCTTGATAATGAGGGGATTCAGTGATGATGATGCTATTGTAGCCCAAAGTTCGATAGTACAATCCCTCTTGTGGGACATGGTCATTGCCTGTCATTTGCCACTTATAAGCCCATGTCTGAATGTTGTCTTAATCTTGTTGCATATGGGCACAGACTACTCCAGCATCTGAGGAATTGTGAATGGTACGGAGTACTGCACAGTCATCAGCGGACATCCTCACTTCTGACATTCTGATGGAAGGAAGGTCACTGATGAAGCAACTGAAGATGTTTGGGCTTGAGGAACTCCTGCAATAGTGTTGTGGGACTGAAATGGTTGACTTCTGACAACCACACCCACCTTGCTTTGTGCTAGGTATGACATCGACCAGTGGAGCCTTGCCCCTTGATTCCTATCGGCTTCAATTTTGCCACGGCTCCATAATGCCACACTCCCATCAAATGTTGCCTTGTGTCGAGGGCAGTCTCTCTCACCTCCTGTCTGTAATTCAGCTCTTTTGTTCATGTTTGGACCAATGCTTCCATCGCTTCATTGATCTTGAGTAGGCTGATGAGATTGGATTTGTCCTGCTTTTTGTGGACCGGATGCATCTGGGCATTGTCAGATGGGTGCAAGTGTTGTAACTGTACTGGAACGGTTTGGCTATGGGCTGCAGCTAGCTCTGGAACAGTAGGCTTTAGTATCATTACTGGGATTTTGCAAGGGCCCCTATAACTTCTGCAGTATCCAGTGCCTTCAACCTTTTCTTAGTGGGAGCACAGTGGTTAACACAGATGTTTCAGAGCTCCAGGGTCCCAGGCTCGATTCCTGGCTTGTGGCACTGTCTGTGCGGAGTTTGCACCTTCTCCCGTGTCTGTGTGTCTGGGTGCTCCAGTTTCCGCCCATCATCCAAAGGTGTGTAGGTTAGGTGGATTGGCCATGCTAAATTGCCCTTGGTGTCCAAAAAACGTTGGGGATGGGGTGGAGGTAGGATGCTAATTCCAAGCGTCGGTGCAGACTCGATGGGCCGAATGGCCTCCTTCTGCCCTGTACATTCTATTGTATCTTATTATTATGTCATGTCCAGCTCTTATTTCCCTCGAGAATGTAGTGATGGGCCTTCTTCACAACACTGTTAGGATGGGGGCTATTACAGCAGTCTGATAGAATTAAGTGGCTTGCCACCGTGCTGCCCCAGGCCACGTCAGATTTATGACTCCTCCATGCTGGTATGGACTGGAGTCACATATAGGCCAGAATGGGGAAACATGGTGGCACAGTGGTTAGCACTGCCGCATCGCCGCCGAGGTCTTGGGTTCATTCCCAGCTCTGGGTCACTGTCCCTGTGGAGTTTGCACATTCTCCCCGTGTTTGCGTGGGTTTCGCCCCCACATCCCAAAGATGTGCAGGCTAGGTGGATTGACCACGCTAAATTGCCCCTTAATTGGAAAAATGAATTGGGTACTCTAAATTTATTTTTAAAAATGTAGGCAGAATGAAGAAGGACAGCCACTTTTCTTCCCCAAGCAACATTCGTGTGAACCTATTGGAGGTTTCCCCCGACAATGCAACAGCTTCATTGTCACTTTCACTGATACCTGCATTCTATTTCCAGTCTTATTTTGAACTAAATTCAAATTCTCAAACAGCCATCATTGGATTTGAGTTCCTGTTCCCTGGATTGATAGTCCAGTCACATAATGAGAGCAGCACCATACATGGTTGAAGAACAGCAAATCTCCTGGTCGTGATTCTAGCTACTTCTCTCTCATGCCTCCTTCTTAGTTCAGAAGCCCTAAAATTGTCAGTGTTCAGGATTGCTGTTTTCTGTAACTCGACACTCGTGCACCATCTGCTTTTCCGAGTTTTACTTTAGGATGTCCGCCCAGCTCATAACATTGTTACACTCACCTGAGACCGGGGGGGTTCCAGCCAATGTCCTCAACACTAAAGTGAGTGCCGATGGCTGGTTATTAAATCAAAACACACACACTAATAGGAAGAGTTACATCACAACTTCAGTAAGAATTTGATCAGCATGACCTTCCTTAAAACTATCCCTTCAGTTGGTAGCATTCTCTCCTCTTGAGTCAAATTACTGGGATTCAAGTCTTGAGCACAAAAATCCAGGCTGGCACTCAATACTGAAGTACATCTTTTAGATGAGATATTATACCAAGTCTCTGACAGCCCTCACCGGTGGGCAATACTTATCCGTGGCACACTTTTTAGAGTGCCCAATTATTTTCTTTCCAATTCTGGGGCAATTTAGCGTGGCCAATCCACCTATCCTGTGTCATGATGCAGACACGCAACCAATGGGTCATCAGAACAGGACACAACCAATGGGTAATCAGGACACACGGGTGGCATTACCACAAGGGGGCACTGCACGATCACTATAAAAAGGACAAGGCACACAGGCTCTGCCTCTTCCACTGGCAGAAACCTAGAGAGCAAGACAGGGTTGATTAACAGCAACACCGCACCCTAGCACATGGTCTAGAGCAAGCTTGTATAGTTAGCAGAGTATACTGAGTTACTAGAGTCAGATTAGCAGAGTGTCGAACTCATTTAGGAGCATTGTTAATTGCTCAATAAATACATTGAACTTATCAGAGTTTGGAGCATCCTTCAGCAAAGCTTACATCAAGTAGCAGCTTTGGGTTGTTGGGGTGAAAGCCACATAGACGCGGGGAGAATATGCAAACTCCACACAGACAAGTGACCCAGAGCCAGGATCAAACCTGGGTCCTCAGCGCCGCAGGCAGCAGTCTGGACCACCATGCCATCCAACTTCAAGGAGTACTTAATTGGCTGTGAAGCCTTTCAGGCCCGATGTTGTGAAAGGAGTTAAATAAATAAATCTTTGTTAATGTCACAAATGGGCTTACATTAACACTGCAATGAAGTTACTGTGAAAATCCCCTAGCCGCCGCACTCCAGCGACTGTTCGGGTACACAGAGAGAATTCAGAATGTTCAATTCACCTAACAGCACATTTTTTGGAACTTTGTGGGAGGAAACCGGAGTGCCCGGAGTAAACCCACGCAGACACAGGGAGAACGTGCAGACTCCGCACAGACAGTGACCCGAGCCGGGAATCGAACCCGGATCCCTGGCGCTGTGAAGCAACAGTGCTAACGACTGTGCTACCGTGCCGCCCATGGAAACGCAAGCTTGACTTTTTAACGTCAACAGACTCCCTCAGAAAAGGAGAGCTTCTTTGTTGGTGTATTATTGTTGGATTGCTGGGAAAACCATCAGTAAACTAGAAGTGAAAGCAGTATAACGAAAATTTTCCGTATACCATTTGAAGAATATATATATAAAGCTTAATTATGTAGTTCCTTATTGCGGCTCTGTTAAAATAGTTAACTAGTTGTATGGCTGAGGTCTGGCCAATTGGCTGAGCAAAAGGCAGGACTCTGCAAACAGGTGATAGTATTATGTGCTGAAGGTCACCTCAGCAAGGTAAAAGTTTACAATCTGGTCGTTTTTCAGTTACAGAGTAACCATATTTCAACCAGACCTTTACCAGTCACTCGGATATGTTGTGTATGTTCTGATCTGGAATGCACTGCTGGAAAGGCTGGTGGAAGCAGATTTTAATCGGAGCTTTCCGAAAGAATTTGAGTAGATAGTTAGGAAAGGAAAAATTCGCAGGCCTATGGAGAAAATTTTTAATCCCAGATTCTAACTGGTCCCCAACCACATCCTAATTTTATTTATTTTTAAAATCCTTCCATGACCTTGCCCCTTCTCGTCTCTGTAACCCCTGCCTGCTCGACAACACATCCCAATATCTCTGCACTCTAATTCTGGCCTCTTCCACACCCCTGATTATAATTGCTCTACTAATGGTGAGCTCTAAGCTTTGGAATTCCCTTCCTAAACCTCTTTGCCTTTCCATATTTTTTCTTTCCTCGCTATTATTGTTTGTGGCTTGGTGTCAAATGTTGTTTTGATTACGTTCCTGTGAAATCTCTTGGGATGTTTTACTACATTTTAAGGTGCTGTGAAAAATTCATTGCTGCCCTTAGTTGATTTGAGGCATATTTTACTGAATAGTTTAATTCCAACCAAATTTGCCTCATTCATTTTGTGTTTAGAGTTCACTCCAGTCTTGTACTGTGTATATCTGCTGTGTGTCGTGTGAGCTGAAGGCTCTTGTCATAACAGGAAGGTGTGGCTTGTTTCTCAATTGAGGTCAAAGGGCAGCACTATGTGCTATGGAAAGCAAAGGTTAGAAATGAATTCAGAAACGAGAGTCTGGGAGACTCCAGAAGGTAACGGTTCATTCGCCAGTGACTGCAGCAAATGATCCGGAAGAAAAATCAACAAGGAAGATTTTGTGGATATTTCCCCCCCCCCCCCACTTTTTCTGTGAACATTTTTGTTTTATAAAATATGGGGGAAGGGAGAATGTTTGTGTCAGAAAGCTCACTAGAAGAAAGCTTCAGGAATATGGGGCCGGCACAGTGGTTAGCACTGCTCCATCGCAGCACCAGGGACCCGGGTTCAATTCCGGCCTTTGGCGTCTGTGTAAAATTTGCATGTTCTCCCCGTGTCTGCTGGGTTTCCTCCAAGATGCTCCGGTTTCCTCCCGCAGTCCAAAGATGTGCAGGTTCGGTGGATTGGCCATGCTAAATTGTCCCTTGGTGTCCAAAGATATGTAAATTAGGTTGAGGGGTTATTGGGATAGGGCAGGGGAGTGGGTTTGGATGGAATGTTCTTTCAGTGGGTTGGTGCAGACATGATGGGCCGAATGGCCTCCTTCTGCACTGCAGGGATTCTATAATTTTAACATCAGGCCCAGAGTTGTAGGGCAACCAAAATAGAACTTTTTAAAATTCCATTCACCAGGAGAGAGGTTTTTGAACTTCACTTTGTCATGGAAAATTCTGGAATACTGTCGTGGGAGGGCCTAAAGGTAAAAGTCCCAAACAAAGAACAAAGAAATGTACAGCACAGGAACAGGCCCTTCGGCCCTCCAAGCCCGTGCCGACCATACTGCCCGACTAAACTATTCTTCTACACTTCCTGGGTCCGTATCCTTCTATTCCCATTCTTTTCATATATTTGTCAAGATGCCCCTTAAATGTCCCTATCGTCCCTGCTTCCACTCCCTCCTCCGGTAGTGAGTTCCAGGCACCCACTACCCTCTGCGTAAAAAACTTGCCTCGTACATCTACTCTAAACCTTGCCCCTCTCACCTTAAACCTATGCCCCCTAGTAATTGACCCCTCTACCCTGGGGAAAAGCCTCTGACTATCCACTCTGTCTATGCCCCTCATAATTTTGTATACCTCTATCAGGTCGCCCCTCAACCTCCTTCGTTCCAGTGAGAACAAACCATTATTCAATCGCTCCTCATAGCTTATGCCCTCCATACCAGGCAACATTCTGGTAAATCTCTTCTGCACCCTCTCTAAAGCCTCCACATCCTTCTGGTAGTGTGGCGACCAGAATTGAACACTATACTCCAAGTGTGGCCTAACTAAGGTTCTATACAGCTGCAACACGACTTGCCAATTCTTATACTCAATGCCCCGGCCAATGAAGGCAAGCATGCTGTATGCCTTCTTGACTACCTTCTCCACCTGTGTTGCCCCTTTCAATGACCTGTGGACCTGTACTCCTAGATCTCTTTGACTTTCAATACTCTTGAGGGTTCTACCATTCACTGTATATTCCCTACCTGCATTAGCCCTTCCAAAATGCATTACCTCACATTTGTCCGGATTAAACTCCATCTGCCATCTCTCCGCCCAAGTCTCCAGACAATCTAAATCCTGCTGTATCCTCAGACAGTCCTCATCGCTATCCGCAATTCCACCAACCTTTGTGTCGTCTGCAAACTTACTAATCAGACCAGTTACATTTTCCTCCAAATCATTTATATATACTACAAAGAGCAAAGGTCCCAGCACTGATCCCTGTGGAACACCACTGGTCACAGCCCTCCAATTAGAAAAGCATCCCTCCATTGCTACTCTCTGCCTTCTATGGCCTAGCCAGTTCTGTATCCACCTTGCCAGTTCACCCCTGATCCCGTGTGACTTCACCTTTTGTACTAGTCTACCATGAGGGACCTTGTCAAAGGCCTTACTGAAGTCCATATAGACAACATCTACTGCCCTACCTGCATCAATCATCTTAGTGACCTCCTCGAAAAACTCTATCAAGTTAGTGAGACACGACCTCCCCTTCACAAAACCGTGCTGCCTCTCACTAATACGTCCATTTGCTTCCAAATGGGAGTAGATCCTGTCTCGAAGAATTCTCTCCAGTAATTTCCCTACCACTGAAGTAAGGCTCACCGGCCTGTAGTTCCCGGGATTATCCTTGCTACCCTTCTTAAACAGAGGAACAACATTGGCTATTCTCCAGTCCTCCGGGACATCCCCTGAAGACAGCGAGGATCCAAAGATTTCTGTCAAGGCCTCAGCAATTTCCTCTCCAGCCTCCTTCAGTATTCTGGGGTAGATCCCATCAGGCCCTGGGGACTTATCTACCTTAATATTTTTTAAGACACCCAACACCTCGTCTTTTTGGATCACAATGTGACCCAGGCTATCTACACCCCCCTCCCAGATGACCATAGGCTGCTTTCCAATTTAAGGGGGAGAGCTGACTGGTGTTGATTTAACCTGAGGATCACCGCACCTCAGGCGGGTCAGGGTGCAGAGTTCTCCAGTCTCCATGACACCCTGAGTGTTTAACTGAAGACTCTAACATTAGCTGGAATGGGGAATGCAGAAGAAATCTGACAACAAATGGGAAAAGTTACTCTTATGGAGTATTTTTCTCCTTGTATGTATGGGTGGCTTGGTAGCACAGTGGTTAGCACTGGTCCTTCACAGCACCAGGGTCCCAGGTTCGATATCCGGCTTGGGTCACTGTCTGTGCGGCGTCTTCACATTCTCCCCGTGTCTCCGTGGGTTTCCTCCGGGTACTCCGGTTTCCTCCCACAAGTCCTGAAGACGTACTTGTTAGGTGAATTGGGCATTCCGAATTCTCCCTCCGTGTACCTGAACAGGCGCCGGAGTGTGGCGACTAGGGGATTTTCACAGTAACTTCATTGCAGTGTTAATGTAAGCCTACTTGTGACACAATGAAGGTTCCAAAAAAAAAAGAGATTATTATTATTATCATCAAAGACCCCTCCCAACCATGCCAGTGAATGGCTTGCTTACCCAGTGTTTCATCATGGAGTAGGTTTTAAGTTTTGAAACAAAGGTTCCCCCTACATGTGTCCTCTCATTCCTAGATGCCAGAATCAAAATAATTTTATTTTTCTTCCATCCATTCTCCTTCTTTCATATGACCCCTATTCTCAGGTGACTGGATTGACTCAAAATGGCAGCTTCTCTTGGGTCAGTCTGGTTCTTGAGAGGGTGACTAAGTACATCACATGTAATAGTGTGTCCTTCAATAACCAGGAGTGCCTGGACCTGGGCCCCATCATTATCTTGCTTCCATTGAGAAGTTTCCTTGCTGAGTGATGGGAATAATTATTTAAAGAGCTCATGTACTTCCAGTGATTTTTTTTAAAAAACTGATCAAATGGTCAGAAGGAATCCCAAGTTACAACACTGGAGAAAATATTGTATTTTAAAATGCAGCCTAAACAGGCAGGTGGGGGAAGAGCAGAGTTGGTGCCAAATAGCCGAATGCGCGGGTGTGTCTTATGGGCAAACCCTCTCTTAAAATATTTGATTGCATTGCACCCCACCCAGCATTCGTGTTCTCCTGTCACTTGCAGAAGTCGGTTTTATTTTCATAGAATCTCTACAGTGCAGAAGGAGGCCATTCGGCCCACTGAGTCTGCACCGACCCTCCGAAAGAGCACCTTAGCTCGGCCCATTCACTGGACACTTAAGGGAGAATTTAGCCTGGTCGATCCACTTAACCTGCATATCTTTGGACTGTGAGAGGAAAACCACAGAGACACGGGGAGAATGTGCAAACTCTACACAGCTGGTCGCCCACGGCCAGAATCTAACCCAGGTCCCTGGTGCTGTGAGGCAGCAGTGCTAACCACTGCCGTTGTGCCACCCCTCTCATTCTCCCTCATCACAGGGAGTCAGTGGCATATTGGTATTGTCGCTGGACTAGTAATCGAGAGACCCAGGTTAATGCTCTGAGGACTTGGGTTCAAATGCCACCACGGCAGATGGTGAAATGTGAATTCTATTTTAAAAAATCTGAAGATGACCATGAAACCATTGTCGATTGTCGCAAAAGCCCTCCTGATTCACTAATGTCAATGCCCTTTAGGGAAGGAAATCTGCCATTTTGATCTGGTCTACATGTGACTCCAGACGCACAGCAATGTGGTTGCCTCTTAAATGCCCTCCAGGATGACAAAAACTGCTGGCCCAGCACATCCCATAAATTAATTTTTTTTAATGTTCTCACCCCTCCGCTCCAATGAGGCACTATCTTTTACACTAACGATAAGGTCTGGGCATGTTCTCTCGTACTCTGGAATTAAAAGTCTTATAACGACCATGAAACCATTGTTTTTTTAAAAATATATATTTATTCAAATTTTCCAACAGATTTTCAACAACCCCCCCCCCCCCCTCCAAATAAAAGAAAGAAACAAGAACACAACAATCAAAAATTATACATTGGATGTCCTTCATATACAATAACCCCCCATATGACATCTAAAAACACCAATAGGGAAACCCCCCTCACCCACCCAAACGCCCCTCCAAAAGAACCCCCCATCAACCCGGATCTGGGCTGCTGCTGCAGCTGACCTCCTCCTAACGCTCCGCGAGATAGTCTAGGAACGGTTGCCACTGCCTGAGGAACCCCTGCACAGACCCTCGCAAGGCAAACTTAATCCTCTCCAGCTTGATGAACCCTGCAATGTCATTGATCCAAGCTTTCACACTAGGGGGCTTCACATCTTTCCATAGTAGCAAAATCCTCCGCCGGGCTACCAGGGACGCAAAGGCCAGAATATCGGCCTCTTTCGCCTCCCGCACTCGGCTCGTCCGTTGCCCCAAATAATGCCAACCCCCAGCTCGGCTTGACCCGGGCTTTCACCACCTTGGACATAGTCCTCGCAAAACCCCTCCAAAACCCATCCAGTGCCGGGCACAACCAGAACTTATGGACGTGATTTGCCGGGCTTCCCGAGCACCTCCCACATCTGTCCTCCACCCCAAAGAACCTACACAATCTCGCCTCTGTCATATGCGCTCTGTGAGTAACTTTGAACTGTATTAGGCTGAGCCTGGCGCAAGAGGAGGAAGAATTAACCCTACTCAGGGCATCAGCCCACAGACCCTCATCTATCTCCTCCCCCAGCTCCTCCTCCGACCTGCCCTTTAACTCCTCCACCGAGGCCTCCTCCTCCTTCCTTCAGCTCCTGGTAAATCGCCGAAACTTTGCCTTCTCCAACTCATACACCCGAAATCACCCTGTCCTGAATCCCACGTGCCGGAAGCAGTGAGAATTCCCTCACCTGCCGCCTCACAAATGCCCTCACTTGCATGTACCTGAAAGCGTTTCCCAGGGGTAGCCCAAACTTCTAGTCCCTGCCCGATGCCAGCTCCGAAACCCCCCATCCATCCTTCCCGGGATGAACCGATGATTCTCCCGAATCGGGAACCAAACCGAGGCTCCCACCTCGCCCCTGTGTCGTCTCCACTGCCCCCAGATCTTCAGCGTCACCTCCACCACCGGACTCGTGGTGTACCTTGTCGGTGAGAGTGGCAGCGGTGCCGTCACCAGCGCCCTCAGGCTCGTGCCCACACAGGACGCCATCTCTAACCTCTTCCACGCCGCCCCCTCTCCCCCCCATTACCCACTCACGGATCATCGTCACATTGGCTGCCCAATAATAGCCGCTCAAATTCGGCAGCGCCAGCCCCCCCCCCGCCCCCAGTCCCTGCTACGCTCCAGAAACACACTCTTCACCTTCGGGGTCTTATTCGCTCACACAAAACTCATGATGCTCCTACTTACCCGTTTGAAAAGGCCTTGGGGATCATAATGGGAAGGCACTGGAACACAAAGAGTAGCCCCTCCTCGGGGGGCCTCTGCATACCTCCTGTCCACCCATAAAATCTCCCCCACCAACCTCTCCCTCTCCCTCCCCTCCCTCTTTTCCCTGTGGGCCCTAATGGAGATTAGTTCTCCCCTGACCACCGCCTTCAGCGCCTCCCAGACTACCCCCACCTGCACCTCCCCATTGTCGTTGGCCTCCAAATATCTTTCAATGCACCCCCGCACCTGCCCGCACACCCCGTCATCCGCCAATAGTCCCACATCAAGGCGCCACAGCGGACGCTGGTCCCGCTCCTCCCCCAACTCCAGCTCCATCCAATGCGGGGCGTGGTCCAAGATGGCTATGGCCGAATATTCCGTTCCCTCCACTTTCAGGATTAGCGCCCCCCATTATCAAGCTTCCTACCTCCAGATCCGGAATCCGACCCAGCATGCATTTCATACATCCGGCATCATCCCAATTTGGGGCATATACGTTCACCAGTACCACCCGCACCCCCTGCAACCTACCACTCACCATCACATATCGACCTCCATTATCCACTACAATATTCAGTGCCTCAAACGACACCCGCTTCCCCACCAGTATTGCAACCCCTCTGTTCTTGGCATTCAGCCCTGAATGAAAGACCTGCCCTACCCATCCCTTTCTCAGCCTAACCTGATCTGCCACCTTAAGATGTGTCTCCTGGCGCATAACCACGTCTGCCTTCAGTCCCTTTAAGTGTGCGAACACCCGGGCCCTCTTGACCGGCCCGTTCAGGCCCCTCACATTCCAAGTTATCAGTCGGATTGGGGGGCTACTCGTCCCCACCCCCCCTGCCGACTAGCCATCTCCTTTTCTAGGCCAGCCAAGTGCCCGCGCCTCCCGCATCCTCCAGTCCCCCAGGCGGTGGACCCCCGCCCCGACTACCTCTCCTACTTCCAGCTCCCCTTTGGCCAATGCAGCAGCAACCCTGTTCTCCCCCCCCCCCCCCCTCCCCCCCCCTCCCCCACGAGATCCACATCTAGCCATTTTGCTCCCCCCATGACACACCCGTAAGTCAGCTGACTCCTGCTGACCCCGGCCTCTCCCGCCATTCCATCGACCCCCCCAGTGTGAGAATCCCCCCTCCCTTTGGCAGTCAGTGTGCGCTCCTCTCCAGCACCGCCCCCCCCCCCCCCCGCCCCACCCCCATCCTTCCCTAACGCGGGGAAAAAGGTCAGCGCTTTCCTGAGCCGGCCCCGCCCCCTCTGGCGCATCTCCTTTTTGCAGCCTTACCCCAACTCCCCATCCCTGGGCCTCCACTCCCCCTCCTCCTCCGTGGGGGCCTGCCCCTCCAACACCGACGCCCACATTCTCCCATTCACTCATCCCCACCCAGCACTCAAACCAAGAGAACACCCCCAAACGTAATAAACACAGTAAACATTCCCCCACAACAAACCATCAATTTGAGTCCAGCTTTTCAGTCCGTATAAAGTTCTATGCCTCATCGGGCGTTTCAAAATAGTGGTGCCGATCTTGGAACGTGACCCACAATCGCGCTGGCTGCAGCATCCCAAACTTCACCCCCTTCCGATGGAGCACCGCCTTAGCCCGATTGAAACCAGCTCTCTTCTTAGCCACCCCCGCACTCCAGTCCTGGTAAATTCGGATCTCCGTGTTCTCCCACCTGCTGCTCCGCTCTTTTTTGGCCCATCTCAGGACACACTCTCTGGCCATAAAGCGGTGGAACCTCACCACTACAGCCCTTGGCAGCTCGTTGGCTTCGGGTCTCCTTGCCAGGACCCGATGAGCCCCATCCAGCTCCAGGGGCCTCGGGAAAGCTTCCGCGCCCATCAGCGAATTGAGCATCGTGCTCATATATGCCCCGGCATCGGGCCCCTCCACTCCTTCAGGGAGACCCAGAATCCAAAGAGTCTTCCTCCTCGTCCTATTCTCCAGGTCCTCGAGTTTTTCCGCCCACCTCTTGTGCAGCACCTCCACCTTCACCGCCAGGCCCAAGATCTCATCCTCGATCTCCGAGGCTTTTTGCCGCACCTCCCGGATCGCCACCCCTTGGGCCTTCTGGGTCTCCACAAGCTTCTCACTCGCCGCCTTCATTGGCGCCAGCATTTCTGTCTTCTGCTCCTCAAAGCAGCGTTTAAGAAACTCCTGCTGCTCCTGCGACCACTGCGCCCACGCTGCTTGGTCTCCACCAGCCGCCATCTTGCTTTTCCTCCCTCGCACTTTTTGCTGCCCCAGGATCACTTTTTTAACCGCTCCACTCCTGGTCCAATCCATATAATGTCGGGGGGACCTTGCTGTCACCTTCCCACACTGGAAGCGGTCGAACAATTGCCATTGGGGCCCCTCTGGAGAGCCCAAAAGTCCGTTCCCGGCGGGAGCTGCCGAACGTGCGACCTACCTAGGCATAGCCGCAACCAGAAGTCCCATGAAACCATTGTTGATTTGTTGTAAAACCCCATCTGGTTCACTAATGTCCTTTTAGGGAAGGAAATCTGCCACCCTTACCTGTTCTGGCCTACGTGTGACTCCAGACCCACAGCAATGTGGTTGACTCCTAAATGCTCTCAGGGATGGGCATCAAATGCTGGCCCGACCAGCGACGGCCACATCCCATGAACGAATAAAGGGAAAAAAAGTGTATTGTCTCTCTCGTTGATCTTGCAACCTGGGCTCTAATCTCACACTGGTCTTCCACACTGAGGGTAGAGGGTCTCCCGGTGAGGCATTATTATTAACAGCAGCCTGTCGCCGCCTCCCCCCCCCACCCCCCAAAAACCCCCAAAAGATTATTTTTGTGACACCTGTCGGATTTATTCCGAAATGCCGAAGCACCACACCACGTGAATTATGTCACAATAGCCCAGGATTGCATTTCAACCTGTTCTGAATTAGCTAATGTTGGCAAGGAACACAACAGTCCCCTGCCGAGTCTCCAATGAACCAGGATTTTTGATCTATTTATTGTCCAATGATACTTGTTAGTGAATGAATGCCTGTATGTAGGCAGGTCCGATTCAGCTGCAAAGCCCCCTTGAGTTGAATAGTTTTCTGTCTGGGCTCACCCTCGACAAGTGGGAGATAGGATCTGCGGAATGAACCCCCAATTGAGAGGAAATTGGAATGGATGGTGAGATGTGAAATCAAACACTTTACATGCAGCATGCGTGCGATCAAGCTTCCCACAGGCCGGAGTACCTCTTGTGAACTGGAGCTCAACCAAGACTACGTCCCAGAATTCTAACTTGCATCAAGTCCCCTTCACTCATCCTGTCCCTGTGCTTGCTGACTACATTGGCTCCAGTCCTTACCATGGTGTTCCAATCCCTCCAAGGCATCACCCCTCTCTATCGATGTAACCTCCATCCGCTCTCCAACCTCCGAACTCGGCGTTCCTCCAATTTTGGCTCCTCATGCATTCCTGACTTACTTCGCCCCTCACCATTGGCGGCTGTCCCTTCAGCTGTCTAGGCTGTAAACTGTGGAATCCCCTCCATAAAACTTAAAACCTACTGTTTAAAAATTACCTCACGGCGCCGATGTCCCAGGTTCAGTCCTGGCTCTGGGTCACTGTCTGTGTGGAGTTTGCACATTCTCCCTGTGTTTGCGTGGGTTTCGCCCCCACAACCCAAAGATGTGCAGGCTAGGTGGATTGACCACGCTAAATTGCCCCTTAATTGGAAAAAATGAATTTGGTACTCTAAATTTACAAAACAAAACCTACCTCTTTGACCAAACATTTGGTTTCGCTCTCTAATATCTCCTTTGTGGCTCCCTGACAGTTATTGTGTGATTATGCTCTAGTGCAGCTTCTTGAGCATGTTTTGGTACATGAAAGACTCTACACACATTTTGTGACAACTTGTATTTTTAAAATAAATTTAGAGTACCCAATTATTTTTTTTCTAATTACGGGGTAATTTAGTGTGGCCAATCCACCAAATCTGCACATCTTTGGGTTGTGGGGGTGAAACCCATGCAGACACGGAGAGAATGTGTGGAGTTTGCACAGTGATCCAGGGCGGGGATTAAACCCGGGTTCTCAGCTGCATAGGCAGCAGTGCTAACCACTGTACCGCCCTAACAACTTACATTTATGTAATGTTGTTCATAGTAATGCACCAAATCCCAGGAATACTAAACAAATACTTACCCTGACGTTGTGAGAGGTGCTATACAAGTCTGTCTTGTTCTGCAGTTTGATTTCTTTGCCTTGCATTTCCCTCATCCAAAACTTGTAACTTAAAAGAGACTACTTCCGGGGCGGCAAGGTGGCGCAGTGGTTAGCACTGCTGCCTCAAGGCGCTGAGGTCCCAGGTTCGATCCCGGCCCTGGGTCACTGTCTGTGTGGAGTTTGCACATTCTCCCTGTGATTGCGTGGGTTTCGCCCCCACAACCCAAAGATGTGCAGGGTAGGTGGATTGCCCACGCTAAACTGCCCCTTAATTGGAAAAAAATGAATTGGTACTCTAAATTTATTTTTAAAAAGACTATTTCCAATTGGCAAGCACAAATTAGAGTTTGCAAAACATTGATAATTTTGATGATGACTTTGATAATTTTCTTTTAAACTGTTATTCAAATCAGCAGCAATAGTGATTGTTCATTATACAAGCAGCGACAGTATCTAACTACCAACATTACAGGAATCCTTTGAGACCTGCAATAGCCTTTCTGGAGCAGTTTAAAAATGTATGTGAACCTGGAGTTAACTGAACCACTTTCAGAGGCTACCATAAATTATACCGTTAGTTGTTTCCTAATGAAAGATTCCTTGCAGGTAATGGTGGGTGGGGTGTATCCACTAAATTGGTCAGCTTTCCTGCTGACCTTTGCTTAAAGCTGTCA
Source organism: Scyliorhinus torazame (assembly GCF_047496885.1). Lineage (NCBI taxonomy): Eukaryota > Metazoa > Chordata > Chondrichthyes > Carcharhiniformes > Scyliorhinidae > Scyliorhinus > Scyliorhinus torazame. The sequence continues at coordinate 61,771,595 of NC_092724.1, read as the reverse complement.
ATGGTTGCGCTGAGGCCATCCGGAATACCCAGTCCCAGGTCGCTTTCTCCTCTCCCCCCCCCCCCCCCCCCCCCCCCCCCCCCCCCCCCCCCCCCCACACACACACACACACACAATACTGTCAGTGTACGTCGGCCTGAGTGCCAGTTCTGGTACAGTGCTTCTGGGTGGCACGGTGGTTAACACTGCTGTCGCACAGCACAAGGGACCCGGGTTTAATTCCAGCCTCACTGTGAAATGTGCACGTTCTCCCTGTGTCTCCGTGGATTTCCTCCGTGTGAAAAAAAATGAAATGAAATGAAAATCACTTATTGTCACAAGTAGGCTTCAAATGAAGTTACTGTGAAAAGCCCTTAGTCCCCACATTCCGGCGCCTGTTCGGGGAGGCTGGTACGGGAATTGAACCGTGCTGCTGGCCTGCCTTGGTCTGCTTTAAAAGCCAGCGATTTAGCCCAGTGCTAAACCAGCCCTGTCACAAGTTTCCTCCCACAGAGGGCAGCACGGTGGTGCAGTGGTTAGCACTGCTGCCTCACGGCACCGAGGTCCCAGGGTCGATCCCGGCTCTGGGTCACTGCCCATGTAGAGTTTGCACATTCTCCCCGTGTTTACGTGGGTTTCGCCCCCACAACCCAAAGATGTGCAGGGTAGATGAATAATTGCTGCTTAGTGTCCAGGAATGTACAGGTTAGGTGGGTTGCGGAGATAGGGTAGGGCGTAGGCCTAGGTAGGGTGCTCTTTTTCAGAGGGTCGGTGCAGACCCGATGGGCCGAATAGCCACCTCCTGCAATACAGGGATTCTATAGTTCTATTCTATTCTGGCAGTGTCCAGGGAGGTGGTGAGAATCACTCCAGGTCCTCACTCCTGATTCTGATCACCAGACTTTTGTTATTGTGTGTGTGGGTTTTAGCTGAACAAGTTTGGGCTGAATCTTGCCACTCCCCTCAGTTCAATAGCAGTCATGTGAAGTAAAGCTTTTTTGGGTGAAATACTATAAGGGCAACATGAAATTATCATCTTTGGAAGAGGAGGAGGAAAACGTGGGGTAGGGGGAATGGTTTATCTTGACTGCAGGCTCTCTGAATCCAGGCTTTCCTGACGATCAGATATGTGTACTGTTGTTGACATAGCAGTTTTGAGGGGCTGAATGGCATGCCGCTGGTTCCTCCTGAACTTACAAATTGACCCAAGTGGAAAAATGTGTGTGCATTTTCTGACGGGAAGGAAAATGTTTTGCTATCTGTGTCCTATTTTTGTGGGGTGTGAACAGGATGAGGTTTGACTGCTGCAGTAAAAGCCCAAGTTCCTCAGATTCCAGGTGTGTAGCTCAGGGCAAAGGGCAGACTGTGGCCTTCTCAACATTGACAGTTGTTTACTTCGGGCCTCGGCCATAAATTGAGAGTTGTGACAGAGCGCAGTGCCCTAAACTCTCCATGTTTGTTTTCTTGTCAGTCATTTTTATTTATGGTTAGTTGATGCCATTTGTGAATTTGTTCATAAATCTCTTCAATATCATCAGTTTGTGAAGTTATTCCTACCGTTGCAGTTGTCATAATCTCCACGCATGTATATAATGAAGTGCAGACAGGGAGTGAGTGACACACAGGATGACCAGTAAGCACACAGCACAGTGCAGCCAATCACCAGACAGGACACCACCACTATAAAGCCAGAGGGCACTAGGTTTCCCGCTCTCTCTGGACCCAGCCACTGAGACAGTCAGAGTCCACGAGCTAGCACAATGCAAACACCATGCGGTAGCCAGTGAGTCTGGTCAGGCTAGTACAACGTCTCCAGTCAGTTCAGTATCGTGTCGACCCACAGTTAAATATGTATGTTAGTTCTATCGTTCAATAAAACCGTGTTGGATCTTCTACAGTGTTAGAGGTCTGTTTCTCGCATCGCTGCATCAAGTGCAGTCCACACTGAACCGACCTGCCTAACACATCAGCAGTGACAAAGCTTTTTAGGTATAACATGCTTTCAGAGATGAGGTGATCGTTATTCTTTGCCTACCTTGGGGTCCTGTGTCATCTGAGGTTCAGTAAGTCAGAAAGGCACGGATTTAAGTTTCACTCCAGAGACATAAGTACGATATCCAGGTTGATGGCTCAGTGCTTGATTGAGGGAGTGCTGCACGAACTGAAATGACTATATAGGTTTGACATGAAACCGAGGCCCCATCTGCCGACTCAGGTGGGTGTGTAAACTCATGTGGCCTATTCGAAGAAGAGTCGAGAAGCTGTTCCTGGTGTCCTGGCCTCCAGTAACATCACTAAAAAGTGGATTGAATAGTATTACGGATAGGAGGGTGGTTAAATTAAACAGGCCTGATTTCGGCTCTTGCCACCTGTCTAAGCAGACAGTGTTTTAGCGGTGGTGTTTTCCAAACCCTCAGTTTTGGATTGATCCAATTTTCCATTATTAACCCCACAGCAAAATCAAGATAGGATAAACTCAGAAGGTTAGTTTATTTGCACACACTCCATGGAGTGGGGGGGGGAGAATCACTCCATAGCCCCCAGCGCACTCTTACAGTAAGAGAGGGATAGAGGAAGAAACATTTACAGGGCAAAGACCACAGAGTAAATAGTTATTGCTTTGCACATGTCCAGAGTCCATAATCAAACTCTAATGGTGCATTCCTTCACAGAGGCTGGCAGGCTGAACTGATACTGGGTAATTCACTTTTCCAGTATAGATGACTTCCACGATGTAATGTGCACACAGCTGAATCAGTCTTGTAGACAATGGTATAGAAATTCCAGTTGAAACCGTGTAAATGAGGCCAGGCAGTCAAGCCTGGAGAGCGCCCCTTTTCTGTGCTACTGCTGTGTAGGTGAAAATGGCAGACTCCTATAGTCAGGGGAACAGATAGGTGCTACTATGGCCATTAATGAATGAGTACTTTTCTTCTGTATTTACAAATGAGAGGGGCCATATTGTTGGAGAGGACAGTGTGAAACAGACTGGTAAGCTCGAGGAAATACTTGTTAGGAAGGAAGATGTGTTGGGCATTTTGAAAAACTTGAGGACAGACAAATCCCCCTGGCCTGACGGGATATATCCAAGGAGTCTATGGGAAGCAAGAGATGAAATTGCAGAGCCGTTGGCAATGACCTTTTCGTCCTCACTGTCAACAGGGGTGGTACCAGGGGATTGGAGAGTAGCGAATGTCGCGCCCCTGTTCAAAAAAGGGACTAGGGATAACCCTGGGAATTACAGGCCAGTTAGTCTTACTTCTTTGTAGGCAAAGTAATGGAAAGGGTACTGAAGGATAGGATTTCTGAGCATCTGGAAAGACACTGCTTGATTAGGAATAGTCAGCACGGATTTGTGAGGGGTAGGTCTTGCCTTACAAGTCTTATTGAATTCTTTGAGGAGGTGACCAAGCATGTGGATGAAGGTAAAGCAGTGGATGTAGTGTACATGGATTTTAGTAAGGTATTTGATAAGGTTCCCCATGGTAGGCTTATGCAGAAAGTAAGGAGGCATGGGATAGTGGGAAATTTGGCCAGTTGGATAACGAACTGGATAACCAATAGAAGTCAGAGAGTGGTGGTGGATGGCAAATATTCAGCCTGGATCCCAGTTACCAGTGGCGTACCGCAGGGATCAGTTCTGGGTCCTCTGCTGTTTGTGATTTTCATTAATGACTTGGATGAGGGAGTTGAAGGGTGGGTCAGTAAATTTGCAGATGATACGAAGATTGGTGGAGTTGTGGATAGTGAGGAGGGCTGTTGTCGGCTGCAAAGAGACATAGATAGGATGCAGAGCTGGGCTGAGAAGTGGCAGATGGGGTTTAACCCTGAAAAGTATAAGGTTGCCCATTTTGGAAGGACAAATATGAATGCGGAATACAGGGTTAACGGTAGGGTTCTTGGCAATGTGGAGGAGCAGAGAGATCTTGGGGTCTATGTTCATACATCTTTGAAAGTTGCCACTCAAGTGGATAGAGCTGTGAAGAAGGCCTATGGTGTGCTAGTGTTCATTAACAGAGGGATTGAATGTAAGAGCCGTGAGGTGATGATGCAGCTGTACAAAACTTTGGTAAGGCCACATTTGGAGTACTGTGTACAGTTCTGGTCGCCTCATTTGAGGAAGGATGTGGAAACTTTGGAAAAGGTGCAAAGGAGATTTACCAGGATGTTGCCTGGAATGGAGAGTAGGTCTTATGAGGAAAGGTTGAGGGTGCTAGGCCTTTTCTCATTAGAACGGAGAAGGATGAGGGGCGACTTGATAGAGGTTTATAAGGTGATCAGGGGAATAGATAGAATAGACAGTCAGAGACTTTTTCCCCGGGTGTAACAAACCATTACAAGGGGACATAAATTTGAGGTGAATGGTGGAAGATATAGGGGGGATGTCAGAGGTAGGTTCTTTACCCAGAGAGTAGTGGGGGCATGGAATGCACTGCCTGTGGAAGTAGTTGAGTCGGAAACATTAGGGACCTTCAAGCAGCTATTGGATAGATACATGGATTACGGTAGAATGATATAGTGTAGATTAATTTGTTCTTGAGGGCAGCACGGTAGCATTGTGGATAGCACAATTGTTTCACAGCTCCAGGGTCCCAGGTTCAATTCCGGCTTGGGTCACTGTCTGTGCGGAGTCTGCACATCCTCCCCGTGTGTGCGTGGGTTTCCTCTGGGTGCTCCGGTTTCCTCCCACAGTCCAAAGATGTGCAGGTTAGGTGGATTGGCCATGATAAATTGCCCTTAGTGTCCAAAATTGCCCTTAGTGTTGGGTGGAGGTGTTGACCTTGGGTAGGGTGCTCTTTCCAAGAGCCGGTGCAGACTCAATGGGCCGAATGGCCTCCTGCACTGTAAATCCTATGATAATCTATGATTAATCTAGGACAAAGGTTCGGCACAACATCGTGGGCCGAAGGGCCTGTTCTGTGCTGTATTTTTTTATGATCTAATGTGACTCCAGGATGGTGTGTTGCCTCCCTGGTGCCAGGGTCCAGGATGTCACTGAATTGCTGCAGGGCATCTGAATAAGGCAGAGGGCTTGGTACATGTTCGTACCAATGACATGGGTAGAAAGAGGGATGAGGTCTTGCATCAAGAATTCAAGGTGTTAGGACGGCACGTGGCGCAGTGGTTAGCACTGGGACCAAGGCGCTGAGGACCCGGGTTCGAAGGGGTCACTGTCCATGTGGAGTTTGCATATTCTCCCCATGTCTGCGCGGGTTTCTCCCCCACAACCCAACGATGTGCAGGTTAGGTGGATTGGCCATGCTAAATTGCCCCTTAATTGGGAAAAAAATAATTGGGTACCCTAAATTTATTTTTAAAAAAGAATTCAGGGAGTTCGACTAAAAAGCAGGACCTCTCGGGTTGTAATCTCTGGATTACTCCCAGTGCCACGTGCTAGTGAGTACAGAAATAGGAGAATAGTGCAGATGAATGCTTGGCTTAAAAGAGTTGGTGCAGGAGGGAGGGTTTTAGATTCCTGGGCCATTGGGACCGTTTATGGGGAAGGTGGGACCTGTACAAGCAGGGCGGTCTACATCTGAACCAGAGCAGGACTAAAATCCTTATTGGTGGGTTTGCTACTGCTGTTGGGAGGAGTTTAAACTAATTCAGCAGGGGAAGAGGACACAGACTGTTAGCAGAATACGGACACCGCATAAAAGAGAAAAGCAATCAAGTCAGAGGGAATACAGTGGTAGTAAGTTTCAAGGGAGTCAAGATGAGACTGAATAGCCTATACTTTAATGCCAGCAGTATTACAGGTAAAATGGATGAGTTGAGGGCGAGGATTCACATGTGGAATTGTGATATAGTAACCATCATGGAGATGTGGTTGAGGGAAGGGCAAGATTGCCAACATCACGGGATATAAAATCTTCAGGTGAGACAGAAGAGGGGAAAACAAGGAGGAGGCATTGCATTATTAGTGGGGTTTTAAAAATAAATTTAGAGTACCCAATTATTTTTTTCCAATTAAGGGGCAATTTAGTGTGGCCAATCCACCTAACCTGCACATCTTTGGGTTGTGGGGCCGAAACCCACACAGACATGGGGAGAATGTGCAAACTCCACACGGACAGTGACCCAGGGCCGGGATTCAAGCCCGGGTCCTCAACGCCATGAGGCAGCAGTGCTAACCACTGAGCCACCGTGCCGCTTTGCATTATTAGTTAAGGAGTCCGTTATTGCAGTAAGGAGAGATTATATCTTGGACTGGGAATCAAATGAAGCTTTGTGGGTAGAGCTTGGGAATAAAGGACAGTCACATTTCTCGGTGTTTGTTATACACCCCCAGAAAGCCAACGGAAAATTGAGAAGCAGGTATGTGTGCAATTTGCAGAGGTGTGTAAAAATAATAATAGAGTGCGCCGAGGTCCCAGGTTCGATCCCGGCTCTGGGTCACTGTCCGTGTGGAGTTTGCACATTCTTCCCGTGTTGCGTGGGTTTCGCTCCCACAACCCAAAGATGTGCAGGCTAGGTGGATTGGCAACGCTAAATTGCCGCTTAATTGGAAAAAAATTATAATTGGGTACTCTAAATTAAAAAAAAAAATAATAATAATAGAGTAATATTAGGCCCAACAGTAACAAGTCCACAGAACCAAGGTTAACCAGAGACATTAGGATACTATGAAAAGGAAAAGAGAGGCTTCTGGCAAGTACAAGGGGAGTAAATCAATGGAGCCATTAGTGGAGTGCAGGATGGAGCTTAAGAAAGCATTTAGGAGAGCAAAGAGGGAGGGTGGCATGTGGCGCAGTAGTTAGCACTGGGACTGCGGCACTGAGGACCCGGGTTTGAATCCCGGCCCTGGGTCACTGTCCGTGTGAGGTTTGCACATTCTCCCCATGTCTGCGTGGGTTTCACCCCCCCCCCAACCCAAAGATGTGCAGGTTAAGTGGATTAGCCACGCTGAATTGCCCCTTAATTGTAGGGGGGAAAAAATTGGGTACTCTAAATTTATATTTTTTATAAAAAGGAGAGCAAAGCTGGAATAAGAGAAAGCTCTGGCTGGAAAAATAGGGAAAAATCCCAAAATATTCTAAAAGTATTAGGGATGAAGGGGGAAATCTGTGGGTGGAGCTAGAGGATATTGGTAGGGTGTTGAACGATTACTTCACATCTGTCCTCACCCAAGAGACTGAGGCGGTAGATATGGAACTCAGGAAGCAAGACTGTGAGGTTCTTGAGCAAATTGTCATAGAGAGTGACAAGGTTTTGGAGGTGTTTGGCAGACTTAAAAGTGGACAAATCTCCAGGTCGGGATGAATTGTGTCCCAGAATGCTGTGGGAGGTGAGGGAGGAGATTACAGGCGTTCTGCCCCAAATTTTTAATTCCTCTCTGGCCACAGGGGAGGTGCCAGAGGACTGGAGAACAGGTAATGTAGAGATGAGCCAACGGGATTACAGACCAGCAAGTCTCACATCAGTAGTAGGGAAACTATTACAGAAAATTCTGAAGGAGAGAATCTATCTCCACTTGGAGAGGCAAGGTTTGATTAGGAATAGTCAGCATGGCTTTGACAGGGAGATCATGCCTAACCAATATGATTACATTTTTTGAGCATGTGACCAGGTATGTAGATGACGGTAGTGCAGTTGATGTAGTTTACATGGATTTCAGCAAGGTCCCACATGGGAGACTTGTAAAGAAGGCAAATGCACGTGGGATACAGGGCGACTTGATACGGTGGATTCAAAATTGGCTTAACTGTAGGAGACAGCGAGTGATGACAAACGGCTGCTTTAGTGATTGGAAGCCAGTGTCCAGTGGAGTACCACAGAGATTTGTGCTGGGTCCCCTATTTTTTGTCATTTATAAAAACGGCATAGATGACTATGTAGAGGATAGGATCAGTAAGTTTGCAGATGACACAAAGATTGGCCAGGTGGTTAACAGTGAGGTTGAGTGTCTTGGGTTACGGGAAGGTATAGACGGGATGGTCAAATGGGCAGAAAAGTGGCAGATGGAATTTAACCGTGAAAAGTGAGGTGATGCACTTTGGAAGGAGTAATTTGTCAAGGAAGTATTCAATGAATGGCCTGACACTGGGAAATTCTGAAGAACAAAGGGACCTTGGCGTGTATGTCCATGGATCTCTGAAGGCAGAAGAGCAGGTTAATATGGTGGTGAAAAAAGCATGTGGGACACTTTCCCTTTTCAATCGAGGCATAGATTACAAAAGTAGCGAGGTCATGGTGGAGTTGTATAGAACTTTGGTAAGGCCACAGCTGGAGTACATTCTGGTCGCCATATTATAGGAAGGATGTGATTGTACTGGAGGGGTGCAGAGGAGATTCACCAGGATGTTGCCTGGGATGGAACATTTTAAATATGAAGAGACGTTAGCTAGGCTTGGGTTGTTTTTGCTGGAGCAGAGAAGACTGAGGGATGACCTGATCAAGGTGTATAAGATTATGAGGGGCATGGATAGGGAGCAGCAGTTCCCCTTAGTTGTCAGTTATAAGGGGACACAAGTTCAAGGTGAGGGGCAGGAGGTTTAGAGTCATAGATGTTTACAGCATGGAAACAGGCCCTTCAGGGAGAACTTGAGGAAAATCTTTTTTACCCAGAGGGTAGTGATGGTCTGGAATGCAGTGCCTGGGAGGGTGGTAGAGGCGAGTTGCCTTGCATCCTAAGTACCTTGATGAGCATTTGGCATGTTGTAACGTTCAAGGCTATGAGCCAAGTGCTGGCAAACGGAATTAGGTAGGCAGGTCAGGTGTCTTTCATGCATTGATGCAGACTCTATGGGCTGAAGGGCCTCTTCTGCACTGTATTATTCTGCGCTTTGCAGCTCCACAGGCGATACCACTGGTTTCACAAGCTAGGGTGTCATATGACACTCTGGCTTTGACAAAGGGGGTGTATCCCTTTGCCTGGGTCCTTGACATTGTTTTTTTTAAATTAATGTACCCAATTAATTTATTTTCCAATTGAGGGGTAATTTGGCATGGGCAATCCACCTACCCTGCACATCTTTGGGTTGTGGGGTTGAGACCCACGCAGATACAGAGAGAATGTGCAAACTGCACACCGACAGTGACCCAGGGCCGGGATCGAACCCAGGACCTTGGCACCATGAGGCAGTGGTGCCAACCACCATGCCGCCCCCGGGTCCCTGACATTGTTAATGTTCCAGCCATTATGTTGCAGGGTCCATTGTGCTAGCAGACAGATCGACTCCAGTTGACCAAGACTTGGCTCATGAAATGTAGATGGCCGTTGCATGGTTCCCTTTGAATTTGGTCTCTGCAGCCCACATGGGGTGGTTAGGAGCTCATAGATACCAGGATGTGAATTTCCCTGATACTGCCACAAAGTTTTCCATCAGGGTCACGGACAGACATTTTAAGGTTTTTGTCCAGTTTCAAAATTTTTTAAAATTAGCCATGAGGAAATTATATACATGATACATTATATACATGGGGCAGCACGGTAGCATTGTGGATAGCACATTGCTTCACAGCTCCAGGGTCCCAGGTTCGATTCCGGCTTGGGTCACTGTCTGTGCGGAGTCTGCATGTCCTCCCCGTGTGTGCGTGGGTTTCCTCCGGGTGCTCCGGTTTCCTCCCACAGTCCAAAGATGTACAGGTTAGGTGGATTAGCCGTGATAAATTGCCCTTAGTGTCAAAAATTGCCCTTAGTGTTGGGTGGGGTTGCTGGGTTGTGGGGATAGGGTGGAGGTGCTGACCTTGGGTAGGGTGCTCTTTCCAGACTCGATGGGCCAGGTGGCCTCCTTCTGCGCTGTAAATTCTATGATACTTGAGTATGAGGCCTTATCCCCCTGGTCGTTATCTCATTGTTGTTTGTGGTGATCTTGCTGTGTGCAAAATGGCTGTCAGGTTTCCTATTTCACAATGCCTCAGCTTCAAAAGTACTTCTTTGGTTGTGAAGTGTGTTGGCCCATCCTGAGGTTGTGAATGCTATTGAATGCAAGTTCTTACTTTTTGGCATGGAAATCATTTTGGCATGCTCCATAAATCCAAATCTTCCAGTCGCAGATGTGAAATTGAGAGTGGAGGTTGGGTAGAAATTGTACAGTGGGAAGGAGGAGAACTCTCCACGTGGCCCATGGGAGATGCTGAACCTTGCAGATCTAGAAGGTCTGTGAAGAATTGGGAGCTAGATCTGTGGAGTGGGGAGCTTTGCAACCTGCCTCCGCTCACTGTCTCCTGCTGCAGAAAGAAGTGCTGGTGTTGCAAACTGGATTGGGATCTGGATCCCCTACAGTGCTACTGTGGGGATCATATGGGGATGGATTAGATAGAAACCCCTACTAATGTTGGCACACGGTGGGGAACCTGCTGTCCTCATTTGAGAAATGGGTGGAATTTCTTGTGTATTTACATCAAGTCATTAAAGTTGTGGTGTAAAGCCATTATCCAGCTTGAAGATACTCTGGTGCAAGTTTTGTTAGGGCCATAATTACACTTTACCCAGATTTGTTTTCTCTTTTACACTTATTACCAATCCTTGCGTTTAAACGTGTCCAGCCTACTATGAAGACTGTATCTCATGCTAAGGAGCCTGACAAATCTCCTGCAATTACACATTTTTGAAACTGGTGTCAAATTACATCCACGATTTTAGTCACAGCTTAAAAATCAAATATTTTTATGCATTTTATTTCTCCTCATACAAGTCCTGCTCTGTATTTTCTGTTTTTTGGTTGAATGTTTTCATGCTACAGTTTGAATCGCCTTAAAAATTGAAGAGCTTCCCTGATGTGTTCTTAATGTGCCCAATAGTTAGGTGGCTTTGAGGTTTAAATTTCACACTATGGTTCGCATTCCACACTTCCCTTTTTCCGATTTCTGATTGTTTACTTGTTCGTTTTTAGGCCTGTGTTGGCGATTGACATTAAATTTAAGTGCAAGTAGCAGAAAGGGTACAATTTCTGTTTTGTCTCCACAGGAATTGCCACCTCACAGTGTCCAATATATGCCACTCTTACAGGATACATTTCTTAAACAGTATTTAGCAGCAATTATGAGAGACCCGGAGCATCAGTTGTATGTTGCGCCCAACCCACATATGGTAATAATCTCACGGCCCCCCTCTCCCCACTCCCAAACCACCACCCTGTAAGATCCATGCATCCCAAGGATGCTTTGATTCGGTTAACTAAGCTCCCGATGGCTCCTTTTACTTATGCACATATTTGAATTCTTGTATCTTTCGGGGCACCATCTTTGTAAATGCCGGGCATGAAAAATGCTGCTGCTTATAGAATCAGATCCAACATTCGGGGAGCAGCAATATTTTTTTCACCAGTTGGAAATCTGCCTTGCCATCCATGCCGGGGAATTCTAAGCAGTTACAATTTTTCTAACTTGGACAGAGAAGGGGCTTCAATCCTCTCTGTGAGACGGGGTGGCACAGTGGTTAGCACTGCTGCCTCGCAGCCGGAGACCCAGGTTCAATTCCAGCCTCGGGTAACTGTCTGTGTGGAGTTTGCACGTTCTCCCCGTGTCTGCGTGGGTTTCCTCCAGGTGCTCCAGTTTCCTGTTACTCTTGAGGCTGGAGGTACCCGATGTGGCATGTGAACTCTTGCCGAGAAGACCTCGTGAGTGAGGTAGCAACTTTATGGGCAGCCACATGACAGTGAGAGAGTGTAAAATGGCCAGGGAGGATGAACAAATTGCTGATCGCTGTTCAACTTTGGACAGGGCAAAAAGGAATGGTTATATTTCTTTGTTTCTGGTTTATTTTATTTATTTTTAAAATAAATATCGAGTATCCAATTAATTTTTTCCAATTAAGGGGCAGTTTAGCATGGCCAATCCACCTAGCCTGCACATCTTTGGGTCGTGGGGGCGAAACCTGTCATCTGTCGTTATTGATGGTACATCAATTTAATCAGCTAAAATTTTAAGATGGATTTATCACTCAAACCTGATCGCCTGGAGCTGGACCCCCAAGTAGCCGACGCCACTGCCATGTTTGAACACTGGCTAAGCTGCTTCGAATCTTACATTGATTCCTCCGCCGCCGCAGTCGCTGAGACCCACAAGCTGCGAGTCCTCAACTCCCGGGTGAGCCCCCGAGTTTTCCTTCTTATCAGAGACGCTACATCGTTCGAGGATGCGATAACGCTGTTGAAGGGGCAGGATGTTAAGGAAGTCAACGAGGTGTACGCTAGGCAGCTCCTTGCCACGAGGCGCCAGCGCCCCAGAGAATCGCAAGCTGAATTTCTGCGCGCCTTGCGGGTACTCGGCCGGAACTGCAGTTGTAAGGTGGTATCGGCTGTCAAGCACACAGAATTGCTGATCCGGGACGCCTATGTCGCTGGCATAAAATCTAATTACATCCGCCAGCGCCTACTAGAAGGGGGTACACTCGACCTCCAAGACACAGTACAACTCTCGGACTCGTTGGAAGTGGCCTTCCATAACATGGATGCCTACACCTCCGACCACGCGGCACCCTCGTGGACATCGTGGGCGCCACCATCACCCGACCCAGGGGCACGCAAGCCTGTGCCGCGCAGCGACCCGCCAACTCCGGAGGCCCGAAATGTTACTTATGTGCCCAGGGTAAACACCCCAGACAACGCTGCCCAGCGAGGAGCGCGATCTGCAACAGGTGCGGAAAGAAGGGGCACTTCTCTAAAGTCTGCCAGGCCCAACCTGTTTCTAAACCCAGCAGCGCTGCGTGTAGCCCGCGGGGACCGCCCCCATCTTCCACGTCATCCGCCACGTGCGACCCTTGGGGGCTGCCAATTTTGCCACTCGCCACATGCAGGCTGCTATCTTGGCCGTCATCTTTGACGCCACCCGCCACGTGCGACCCGTGGGGGCCGCCATCTTCAACGCCACCCGCCACGTGCGACCCGTGGGGGCCGCCATCTTGGAATCACCCCGCCGCCTCCCGGAACCCCTGCTCACCAGATCATACGCTGGCCTCCGCTACCCTCGAACAGCCCACCCACCTTCCGAAGCTCGCCTTCATCACCCTCGACCAATCTCGACCTCACCACCTCACAAAATCCATGGTGGCCATCCGGATCAACGGCCACGAGACGACCTGCCTCTTCGACTCTGGGAGCTCTGAGTTTCATTCACCCAGATACGGTAAGGCGCTGCTCCCTCCCAATTTTACCCGCGACCCAGAAAATCTCCCTGGCTTCCGAATCACATTCTGTGGAAGTCCATGGGTACTGTGTCGCAACCCTTACAGTATGGGGCATCGAGTACAAAATTTCAAGCTCTACGTCCTCCCCCCAACTCTGTGCTGCCTAGATCTAGATTTCCAATGCCACCTCAAAAGTCTTACCTTGGAGTTCGATGGACCCCTGCCCCCTCTCACCGTCTGTAGCCTCTCGACCCTTAAGGTCGCCCCACCCCCGCTCTTTGCTAACCTCACCCCGGACTGTAAGCCCATCGCCTCTAGGAGTAGACGATACAGTGCTCTGGACAAGGCCTTTATCAGGTCGGAGGTCCAGCGACTCCTGCGGGAAGGGATCACAGAGGCCAGTACTAGCCCCTGGCGAGCCCAAGTGGTGGTCATCAAAACTGGGGAGAAGCACCGGATGGTCATCGACTACAGTCAGACCATCAACCGGTACACGCAGCTCGATGCGTACCCTCTCCCCCACATATCGGACATGGTCAATCAGATTGCGCAGTACCAAGTCTTCTCCACTATTGACTTGAAGTCCGCATACCACCAGCTCCCTATCCACCCGGAGGACCGCCAATACACTGCCTTCGAGGCAGATGGCCGCCTCTACCACTTCCTCAGGGTCCCCTTTGGTGTCACCAATGGAGTCTCGGTCTTCCAACGGGAGTTGGACGGTATGGTTGACCAGTACGGGCTGCGGGCCACGTTCCTGTATCTGGATAATGTCACCATCTGCGGCCATGACCAGCAGGACCATGACGCTAACCTCCAACATTTCCTCCACACCGCTAAGCTCCTTAACCTAACAGACAATAAGGAGAAATGCTTTTTCCACACAACCCGCCTAGCCATCCTTGGCTACGTTGTGGAAAACTGAGTCCTAGGGCCCGATCCCGACCGCATGCGCCCCCTCCTGGAACATCCACCCCCCACTGCCCCAAGGCCCTGTAGAGATGCCTGGGTTTCTTTTCCTATTATGCCCAGTGGGTCCCCAATTATGCAGACAAGGCCCGCCCACTCATTAAATCCACCATTGTTCCCCTGATGGCTGAGGCCCGCCTGGCCTTCAACCACATCAACTTAGATATTGCCAAAGCCACGATGCACGCAGTAGACGAGTCCATCCTGTTCCAAGTGGCGAGCGATGCGTCTGACTTTGCTCTGGCCACTACCCTTAACCAGGCGGGCAGGCCCGTGGCTTTCTTCTCCCGTACCCTCCAGGGCTACGAAACTCTACATTCCTCCTTCGAAAAGAAAGCCCAGGCCATTGTGGAAGCTGTGTGACATTGGAGGCATTACCTGGCCGGCAGGCGATTCACTCTCCTCACTGACCAACGGTCAGTTGCCTTCATGTTTAACAATATGCAGCGGGGCAAGATCAAGAATGACAGGATCCTAAGGTGGAGGATCAAACTCTCCACCTATAATTCTGATACCTTGTATCGACCTGGGAAGCTCAATGAGCTCCCAGATGCCCTATCCTGCGGTACATGTGCCAGCGCACAAGTAGACCGACTTCGGGCCCTCCACAATGACCTTTGTCACCCAGGGGTCACCCGTTTTTTTCATTTTATCAAGGCCCGCAACCTGCCTTACTCCATCAAGGAGGTCAGGACCATGACCAGGGACTGCCAGGTCTGCGCGGAGTGCAAACCGCACTTCTATCGGCCGGATAGAGCACACCTGGTAAAGGCCTCCCTCCCCTTTGAGCGCCTCAGCATCGATTTCAAAGGGCCCCTCCCCTCCACTGACCGTAATGTGTACTTTCTCAACATCATTGATGAGTACTCAAGTTTCCCTTTCGCCATCCCCTGCCCTGACATGACCTCTGCCACAGTCACCAAGGCCCTGCACGGCCTCTTCACCTTGTTCGGTTTCCCCACTTACATCTATAGCGATCGGGGTTCCTACTTCATGAGTGATGAGCTGTCCCAGTTCCTGCTTAGCAAGGGCATCGCCTCAAGTAGGACTACCAGCTACAACGCCCGGGGAAATGGATAGGTGGAGAGGGAAAACGCGACGGTCTGGAAGGCCGTCCTTCTTGCCCTACGGTCTAGAAGTCTCCCTGTCTCCCGCTGGCAGGAGGTCCTTCCCGATGCGCTCTACTCCATCTGGTCGCTCCTGTGCACCGCCACCAATGTGACCCCTCATGAAAGGATGTTTGTCTTCCCCAGGAAGTCCACCTCAGGGGTCTCGCTCCCGTCCTAGCCTGTCCTCCTCCGGAAGCATGCGAGGAGTCACAAGTCAGATCCCCTGGTCGAACGGGTCCTTCTCCTCCATGCTAACCCCCAATATGCCTACGTGGCACACTATGATGGGCGGGAGGACACAGTCTCCCTTCAGGACTTGGCACCCGCAGGTTCCGCAGCGACCATCGCCACTACCCCGGACTCTACACTGTCTCCATCCGTTGCTACTCACGACTCTACACCGTCTCCCTCCTTTGCTACTTGTCCGGAAGACGACACGCTCCTGGATACGCAGGCCTCAACATTTCATCCAACACCAATGTCCGCACCACAGCCGGGACTGAGGCGATCACAGCGGAAGGTCAGAGCCCCCGACAGACTCGATCTCTAATTCAACCCGTCCACTTTACCCCCGCCGGACTCTTTTTTTTAAACAGGGGGTGAATGTGGTGAACCACTGTGTTATATTGTAGGTACTGTTCTTACTTGTGGCATTTACTGTTCTTACTGTTTGTTACATGTCTGGGTTTGTCCCTGCTGGCTCCGCCCCTAGGGCTCAAGTATAAAGGTAGCTAACCTCCAGCCCTGCCCTCATTCTGGGACCGGCTGCCAGCAGGTGTCTTTTAGCTGATTAAAGCCACAGTTTACTCTTCCGACTCTCGTCTGTCGTCATTGATGCTACATCAGGTTCCAGAAACCTTCAAAAGGATGGATTTTATTTTTAGGCACAGTTAGCGAACAGACAGTTTGTGAGAGCTCGGTAGACACTGCAGAGGCTGCTGGGAAGTGGGTGGGTTAAATGTTGGTGATTTTCCAGTTTCTTGTCTGTCACATTGCATTACTTGGGATGGTAAGCATTGGCAGATGGCATTGGGGTGGGGTTAATCAGCTCAAACTGGAAAAGCAGCTCCCAGGGTGTTTTTAATCACCATGGTGCAGGATTTTGTTCAGTACATGAATATGTTGTTTACTGCAAAAGGGTTTTCATGGAATTTTTTGGGAAATCCCCAGATTTGCCTGTGTGAGAAGCTCTAATATTCCTACTGAACCTTCTCACTGCGTTAACTTAAAGCAAGGACTCAGATTTAGGTTGTGCCATTCACAACCTCAGGATGTCCCAAAATATGTCAATCGGTGAGGTTTTTCTCAGACTTTCTCATGTGAAGAGCAGCCAATTTTCACACAACAACCCCTCCCTCCCCCACACCCCTGTCCTGCACTGGTATTGTCAAACTCAGATGATGTGACCGAGTCTCTAGGGAGGGACTTGAGCCTAGAACCTGCTGGTTTCCGAGGCAGGATTACTATCCTTTGAACCACGGCTGACTTGCAATATGAGAAAGAACAAGCAAGAACATCCTGAAGTGTCTATTTGAGTTGGCTTTTTATGGTCATACATTTAATCAATTCTGCTTGGATCATGTGTGTCGGACACCTCTTTACATAAAGAAATTTGAGTCTGGGTGAACTAATTGAGGTGTTTTTAAAAAGATAGGATGAATGAAGAGAATCTTTCCTCTGCTGGGAGTATCCAGAACAAGGGGCAATAACTTTAAAATTAGAGCATGGCCATTCAGGGGGGAGGTCAGGAATCCCTTCTTCACAAACGGTGGTGGAAATCCGGAATTCTGCTGCCAAATGCTTTTGAGGCCGAGGCACAATAACAAATTTCAAAGCTAGGGCAGCACAGTGGTTAGCACTACTCCCTCACGGTGCCAAGGACCCGGGTTCAATCCCGGCCCCGGGTAACTGTCCGCGTGATGTTTGCACATTCTCCTCGTGTCTGTGTGGGTCTGACCCCGCAACCCTTGTGATTTCAAATAAACCTGTTGGGCTTTAACCTGATGTTGTGAGACTTCTTACTGTGCCCACCCCAGTCCAACGCCAGCATCTCCTCATCATATATTGATTGAAATAAGTCCTGGCATGGGCAGCACGGTGGTTAGCACTGCTGCCTCACGCCGCCGAGGTCCCAGGTTTGATCCCAGCCCTGGGTCACTGTCCATGTGGAGTTTGCACATTCTCCCCGTGTTTGCGTGAGTTTCGCCCGCACAACCCAAAGATTTGCAGGGTAGATGGATTGGCCACGCTAAAATTGCCCCTTAATTGGAAAAAATGAATTGGGTACTCTAAATTTATTAGAAAGAAAGAAATAAGTCCTGACACTGTAAACATGCTTAGTACTGCTACCTCCTGTTTGTGACAGCTGTGTGTAAAATGCAACATGTGTACCGGTCAGTTTTGTCCCTCAGAGAGCCTCAGCTTGACGATGCCAGCAGGTCCCATATGAATGTAGAGAGTGTATTGTGTTTTTGTTTTGTTTCTCCAATCTTTGACTTCTCTTTAATGTCCGTTTTATCAATAGTTTTTATCTGATATTCTCATAGAACTGTGGTTTAAACTGAGCAATGAGGTAGAAGGATAGTTTCGTTATATTTTAAATGATAAAATTTGAGTCCTTTCCTTAAAGCTAATTCATGCCACATTGTTTTGCAGTGAACGTGCAAAAGGGAAAGAGGTGAGTGGTGGACATGAAGCTGGTCACTGAAGATACTAGTGTTTCAATAATGGACAATGGCAATCCTGTGAAATTTGTTTAACAGCTAGCTTTGAATGTTAAATTGTTAGCCTTTGAGTCAGAAGATTCCAAGCATTTCATCTAGGCTGAAACTGCGGTGCAGGACTGAGGAAGTGCTGCACCGTCGCTGTCTTTCAAATGTGATGTTTAATGTTAAACCAAGGTTCTGTCTGCTCTGCAAGGTGATAAAAGATCTAGTGGCACTATTTTGATCACTTGTATTTTTATTAACAATCTAAACTCTGGTATGGAGAGCAGCATTATAAAGATTGCAGTTGATATAAAATGATAATAGTGAGCTAGTTACAGGCTTTAGGGTGACGTAGATGGGGTGATGTAGATGGTAAAATGAGAAGAAGTGTGGCAGATGGAGTTCAATGCAGAGAAATATAAAATGATGCTCTTCAGGAGGACTAATATCGAAAGGCAGTTTGCTATAAATTACTTTTTTGAGCACCGAGACTTTGGTGACCAATCTTCAAAGGAGGCGTGGCAAGTTGATAAGGTGGTTACAAAAGCATATGAATTTGCAAATTAAGGGTTAAGATATAAAAACAAAAAAACATTTTAGGGCTTCACACATTGCTCGTTTGGCCCCCAATGAAGTTCTGTGGACATTTTTGGGTGCCACAGGTCAGGAAATAATGCAGAAGTGTTTGGAAGGGTCTGCAGTAGGTTTCCAAGATGTTATCTGAGATGAGGGGCAAGTGGGCAGCATGGCAGCACAGTGGTTAGCACAGTTGCTTCACCGCTCCAGGGTCCCATGTTCGATTCCCGGCTTGGGTCACTGTCTGTGCGGAGTCTGCGCGTTCTCCCCGTGTCTGCGTGGGTTTCCTCCGGGTGCTCCGGTTTCCTCCCACAGTCGAAAGATGTGCAGGTTAGGTGGATTGGCGATGATAAATTACCCTTGGTGTCCAAAAAGGTTCGGTGGGTTACGGGGATAGGTTGGAAGTGTGGGCTTAAGTGGGGTGCTCGCCCAAGAGCCGGTGCAGACTCGATGGGCTGAATGGCCTCCTTCTGCACTGTAAATTCTATGAAATTCTATGAAGTGCTTGAGGGTGAGGTACTTGGAGGGTTACAGACAAAAGTAGAGACCTGTGACAAAGCAGGTTTGCTTTTTCAAAGAGACTATGGGAATGATGGACCGATGGTGGCCTCCTGTGATTGGAGTTTCTATGATTCTATGAGAACAGAATATCTGGTTGTTATATTCCTATTAATGGTACCTTGCAGTGTGCAAGTTGGCTGCCAATGTTTTCTACATTACAACAGTGATTATACTTCGAAAATGGTTTATTGGCTGTACTCTGAGATGGTTTGAGGTTTTGAAGGATGCGATAAAGATGCAAGTTTGTCTTTTTCGAACGTTGAGAGACGTTCTGTCATGTCGACAGATGGCTGGGCCTGTTGAGGAATTGAGCTGTGGTGAGGGTGCTGCCGATTTGATGCCCGCTTCTTCTGTAGTTGTCCTGCACCTGAGGAAAAGTTACTGTCTAAAACGTGAAGGCTGTAACATGCCTAATCGGAAGGTGAGGTGTTGTTCTTCCAGTTTGCATTGGACTTCACTGGAGCATTGCAGCAGGCCGAGGATGGACATGTGGGCATGAGAGCAAGATGCTGAGTTGAAATGGCCAGCAACCGGAAGGATCGCCCTGCTTGCGGACTAAACCAAGCGGTCACCGAGTCTGCATTTAGTCTCCCCAGTGTAGAGGAGGCAGCGTGGGGAGCAGAGAATACAGTAAACTAAATCGGAGAAGTTGCAAGTGAAGAGCTGCATCAACTTAAAGGAGTGTTTGGGCCCTTGACCAGGCAGGCAGTAAAGGGAAAGGTGTTACACATAAGAATTAGGAACAGGAGTAGGCCATCTGGCCCCTCGAGCCTGCTCCGCCATTTAATGAGATCATGGTTGATCTTTGTGGACTCAGCTCCACTCTCCGGCCCGTACACCATATCCCCGAATCCCTTTATTCTTTAGAAAGGCATCTAGCTTTTTCTTACAAACGTTTAAAGAAGGAGCCTCAACTGCTTCACTGGGCAAGGAATTCCAGAGATTCACAACCCTTTGGGTGAAGAAGTTCCTCCTACACTCCGTCCTCAATCTACCTCCCCTTATTTTGAGGCTATGCCCCCTAGTTCTGCTTTCCCCGACCAGTGGAAACAACCTGCCCGCATCTATCCTATTTATTCCCTTCATAATTTTATATGTCTCAATAAGATCCCCCCGCATCCTTCTAAACTCCAATGAGTACAGTCACAGTCTACTCAACCTCTCGTCATAATCTAATCCCCTCAACTCTGGGATCAACCTAGTGAATCTCCTCTGCACTCCCTCCAGTGCCAATATGTCCTTTCTCAGGTAAGGAGACCAAAACTGAACACAATACTCCAGATGCGGCCTCACCAACACCCTATACAATTGCGGCATAACCTCACTAGTCTTGAACTCCATCCCTCTAGCAACGAAAGACAAAACTCGATTAGCCTTCTTAATCACCTGTTGCACCTGCACACCAACTTTTTGCAACTCGTGCACCAGTACACCCAGGTCCCTCTGCCCAGCAGCATGTTTTAACATCTTACCGTTTAAATAATAATCCATTCTGCTGTTGTTCCTCCCAAAATGGATAGCCTCACACTTGGCAACATTGAATTCCATCTGCCAGACCCTAGCCCATTCACCTAACCTATCCAAATCCTTCTGCAGACTTCCGGTATCCTCTTCCCTTTTTGCTTTACCACTCATCTTAGTGTCGTCTGCAAACTTTGACACGTTGCACTTGGTCCCCAACTCCAAATCGTCTATGTAAATTATGAACAACTGCGGGCCCAACACTGATCCTTGAGGGACCCCACTAGTTACAGGTTGTCAACAAGAGAAACACCCATTTATCCCCACTCTCTGCTTTCTGTTAGTTAACCAATCCTCTACCCATGCTACCACTTTACCCTCAATGCCATGCATCTTTAGTTTATGCAGCAACCTTTTGTGTGGCACCTTGTCAAAAGCTTTCTGGAAATCCAGATATACCACATCCATTGGCTCCCCGTTATCTACTGCACTGGTAATGGCCTCAAAAAATTCTACCAAATTAGTCAGACCCGACCTACCCTTTATGAACCCATGCTGCGTCTGCCTAATGGGACAGTTTCCCTCCAGGTGCCCCGCTATTTCCTCCTTAATGATAGATTCCAGCATTTTCCCTACAACCGAAGTTAAGCTTACCGGCCTATAATTACCCGCTTTCTGCCGACCTCCTTTTTTTTAAACAGTGGTGTCACGTTTGCTACTTTCCAATCCTCTGGGACCACCCCAGAGTCTAGTGAATTTTGATAAATTCGCACTAGTGCGTTTACAATTTCCCTAGCCATCTCTTTTAACACTCTGGGATGCATCCCATCAGGGCCTTCTGCGATTGCATGGGAAGGTGTTGTGGGAGGGGGATGAAGGGTTTGGGGCAATGGGGTGGACCAGGGTGTCACGGTGGGGGGTGGAGGTGGGGGGGGGGGGGGGTTTAGTGGTGGAATCATGCTGGAGTTGGTGGAAATGGCGGAGGATGATGCTTCGAATGTGGAGGTGGAGGCTGTTACAGTGGAAAGCGAGAACAAGAGGGATCATATCTTAGTTCTGGGAGGCCTGTTCACCCATCACTCCTAGCCTCTTGGTCCGGTCATTTTAAAATTTAAGACTGTATTTTAAAATTCTCACCCTACTTTTTAAAATCTCTCCATGACCACCTGTTCTCTTTCTCACTCTCTTTTCTCTCCACCCCCAACCATCATCTCTGTAATCTTCTCCAGCACTACAACCATCCAGGACCCTGTGCACCACTACTGCTACTGTGTGTCAGTGATGGAGAGAGTGAATGTTTGTAGATGAGGTGGAGCCAATCGGGCTACTTTGGCCTGGATGGTGTCCAGGTTTTTAAAAATAAGTTTTTAGAGTACCCAATTATTTTTTCCGATTCAGGGGCAATTAAGAATGGCCAATCCACCTACCCTGCACATCATTCAGTTGTGGGGGGTGAGACCCACGCATACACTGGGAGAATGTGCAAACTCCACACAGACAGGGACCCAGGGCCGGGATCGAACCAGGGTCCTCCATGCCATGAGGCAACAGTGCTACAGTGTCAAGGGTTTTTGAGTGTTGCTGGAGCTGTATTCATCCAGGCAAGTGGAGAGTATTACATTACACTCTTGACTTGTGCCTTGTTGATGGTGGACAGACTTTGGAGAGTCAGGGGTGAGTTCCTTACCACAGGATTCCTAACTTCTGACCTGTTGTAGTCACAGTATTTATATGACCAGTCCAGTTCAGTTTCTGGTCAATGGTAACCCCCAGTATTTTGATAATGGGAAATTCAGTGATGGTAATGCCATTGAATTTCAAGGGGGAATGGTTAGTTTCTCTCTTGTTGGAGATGGTCATTGCCTGGCACTTGTCTGGCAGGAATATTTCTTGCTACTTGGGGCAGCCCAAGACTGGATATCATCCAGGTCTTACTGCATTTGGACATGGACACAACTTCAGTGTCTCATGAGTCATGAATGGTACTGAAACCAATAAATTACTTCAGAAGCACGATTACTCTTTAATATAGTGACCATGCATTAATAATAATATGTTGATTATAAAGCACTTTGGGATGTCCTGAAATTGTGAAAGATGCCACATAAATATTGAGAGAAGGCTCCCAAGAGATGTAACACTTCCAAGGATCCTGCTGTAGATCTTGTGCAGTGGGAGATGTACTGTGGAGACCGGTTGGAAAAGGATCGTAGTTGCTTGGGTGCTTGGTGAAAGGCCCATTTTCTCATATACTTTTGAGGATGAGTCGTTTGTGACCTGGAGCCACAATTTCTGATTGAGCGTCACCTGCATAATGAACCTTTACACTGAGGTTGGAGTGGTTTGGGATTTGGATTGTAAGTTGCGTAACTTGAACAGTTTTCCGTCTGTTCTGTAAATTATCTTTCATGCTTGTGGGTAATTTGGTGGAGGGAAGGTGCAGTATTGTAATGAGGAAGATAGAAAAGAGAGTCAGTGCCATATCATTGCTTTACCCAAGTCTTCTCTGAGGTGGGGTCTGTTGGGGTGGGTCAGGGTTTGAACGTCATCGTGGAGTAGAGGGGGAATGATAAATTTAGGAGGGCTGCCAGATTTATGGAGGATACACCATAAGCTTTCACATTTGAAAGCTTTTGCGAAGTCGAAAAGGGCAATTTTCAGTGGTCGGTGATGTTCCTTGCACAAACAATGAAATTCATCAAAGCCTCCAGTGTACTAGCTCAACCTTTAGCTGACTGGGGAGAAGAGTAATTGAAGAGCAGGATCTCAAACTGAGACAAAGGTCTGTTTATCGGGCAGCAGGGATCCCTGTGCTCCGAAATGCTTTGGAGACTTGGACAGACTACAGTAGGAACCTTAAAGTATCACAAGTGATTCCTTTGCAGGACCCTCTAAATTCAGTGGCAAGAAAAGTGATCCAACAGCCGTTTCCTCTCCGAAGCCAGCATGTCCAGTCATGAGGCTCTAATCACTCAACCAGCTTTGATGGGCAGAACTTGTATTTTGTTTGCCTGACACCAGAATCTCAAAGCAACCGCTATATTCAGAACAAGGCGGCAGCAGGAGCCACCCAGGAGCACAGCGGAACCACTTTAGGGTTGTCCTCAAAGCATCCATGAAGAGGTAAACCATCCATAATGACTTATGACAGTCTGGTTTGTGACTGACCAAAATGGAGACGGTTCATTCAGGAAGGCACTTGCATATCAAGAGATTACGTGCTGACTGTGCAATGTGCAGACGGGAATGTGCAGAGACAAAGTCAGGGTGTCTGAGGGAGTGCAAAACCTCCCAACAACACATCCACCTGATCCTTAAGTACACCTCCCAAGCAGGTGGCAGAATCTCCAGATCATACATTAGACTTACCAGCTGTCTTAGAACCCATCAAAGTAGATTGCAAGCAAGTCATCCTTGAACACCAAGGATCCCCAAGAAGAAGATCTAAATGTCTTTCTAAAGCACCATTCAATTTGCATGCATCAAGATCCACCAAATAACAGTTGAGGTACATGATCACACCGTTTTTGGTAATAGTTTATGGCTACATATTGTCCAAGGCACACCCCTGCCCTTCAAATAGATGCTATGGAACATTTTTGTACCCGTCTCCGATTTAAAATCCCCTTTGAAAGGCAGCACATTGTAAAATGACAGGGAGATGAACTGGGACTATGAAGGAAGATTTTTTCTTTTAATCTTTATTGTCACAAGTAGACTTACATTAACACTGCAGTGAAGTTACTGAATGTCCAAATTACCTAATAGCACGTCTTTCGGGACTTGTGGGAGGAAACCCGAGCACTCGTAGGAAACCCACGCAGACAAGGGGAGAATATGCAGACTCCGCACAGACAGTGGTCCAAGCCGGGAATCGAACCTGGGAATCTGACCCAAGCATGGAATCGAACCTGGGACCCTGGCGCTGTGACTGTCTGCGGAGTTTGCATGTTCTCCCCGTGTCTGCGTGGGTTTCCTCTGGGTGCTCCGGTTTCCTCCCACAAGTCCCAAAAGACGTGCTGTTAGGCAACTTGGAGTTCTGAATTCTCCCTCTGTGTACCCGAACAGGCGCCGGAATGTGGCGACTGGGGGCATTTCACAGTAACTTCATTGCAGTGTTAACATAAGCCTACTTGTCACAATAAAGATTATTAAAAAATAAATAAAAATCTTCCTTCATAGTCCCAGTTCCTCTCCCTGTCATTTTACAGGGTGCTGTCTTTCAAAGACTATTTTAAATTGGAGACGGTACAAAAAGCATGGATGGGATAAATCCTTTGAAAGGCAATACCTTGTAACATGACGGGGAGATGGACTGGGAATATGAAGGAAGATGGGATAAATCGTCTTCATTTAGGACAATGGATCCAAGTTTTGAGTTACGCTGGTTCAATCTGTAGGCCTCAATCTTCTCATGATTTCCAACAGGGAGCTTCAGCTCAAAATCCTGCACTGCTCCATGGCTTTTCTGAGCTCCTGGCTTAACACTTTCAACTTTCCCTCATTCTGTGTGCTCAGCATAACATTTGTTTCTTGCATACTATAAATTTCGAATTGATAGCTGATAGCGAGGAAGTTAAATCTTTACTCGAGCTGAGTTTGAGTCATTAGTACTATTTCCAAATTTGCGCACCATATTTTAGGAAGGACGTCAAGACCTTGGCAAGGGAGCAGAAGACTGTTACAGGAGTTGTACGAGGGATGAGGGACTTCAGAATTAGAAACTTGGAGGCTTTCCTGTCTCTGGTAACACATGAGGCAGACCAAAGCAAGTGTTTATGTCTATTTCCATGGCTGGTGTTTTTCCTGGAACAGATCACTAGTCTTTTCACCAGAGGCTATAGCCTGAGGGGGCACCACTCTGTATCCAGTAGTATGGCTGACTATGAGGCACTCCTGTTCTTAACTCTCTCTAGTGGGTTAGAAAGATTTACAGGTTGATGTACAGGTTGGCCACATTGTGAACAAACTTTCCATGGCCATCCAGTCTTGGAGTGGACTCGAATCTGGCACTTCTGACTCCGAGGCAGGGACATGAGCCACAGCACCACAAGACTATAGTTATTTTTTAAAAATAAATTTAAGAGTACCCAATTCTTTTTTTTCCAATTAAGGGGCAATTTGGCATGACTGATCCTGCACATTTTCCGGTTGTGGCGGTGAGACCTACGCAGACACTGGGAGAATGTGCAAACTCCACATGGACAATGACCCAGAACCGGGATTGAACCCAGGTCTGCAGTGCCGTGAGGCAACAATGCTAACCACTGCGCCACTGTGCCGCCCACAAGACTATAGTTATACGGAAAGACTACCGAAGTTGGTGTGTTCTTATTGGAGCAGAAACGGTTACAGTGAGATTTAATAGTTGTGCTCAAAATTGATGAGAGTAAATAAGGACAAACATTCTATTAGAATGTTGCGCCCAGATTTAATGTAATTGACAGAAGAATTGCAAGAGATCTGGAATTATCTTTCATGTTTTGTGATCTGAAATGCACTTCTTGAATGCGTGGTGGAAACAAATTCAATGGTAACTTTCAAAAGGAATTGGTTAAATACTTGAAATGGAGGAAAGAGAATAGGGGTGGTGGGAGTGGGACTAAATGGATCACTCTTTCAAGGTGATAGCACAGGTCCTGGGCTGAGTGGCTTCTTTCTGTCATGTAAGTTCCTGTGACTCTTTCAAAAGCTGGCTTTCTGCTCTGATCTAATTCAACATCTACATTCCAGGGTCTTGCCTTTGGCCAATCTTGTGATTCCATTTATGTACAGACGCTCATTTGAACCTGGCTTCTGCTGGGGATGAGGAACACTGGCTATTGATCATCAAGAAAAACCTTGTCTCTATTTTAATTTCCCAGCATTGGCAGGGTAGGGGGCGCATAGAGAGTAACTATTGTACATGAAGCCGGGATGAAATCGACTAAATCAGTACAGGTCAGCAATGCCAGGGACCCCTGGTTTGATTCCCAACTTGGGTCACTGTCTGTGCAGAGTCTGCACGTTCTCCCTGTGTCTGCGTGGGTTTCCTCCGGGTGCTGCTGTTTCCCCTCAAAAGTCCAGCTAGGTGAATTGGACGTTCTGAATTCTCCCTCTGTGTTCCCGGACAGACGCCAGAGTGTGGCGACTAGGGGCTTTTCACAGTAACTTCATTGCAGTGTTAATGTAAGAGTATTTGTAACACACTAATAAAGATTATTACTGTTATGTAATCTGGAACCTTCTGACTCGTCTTGCATAGTTCCCGACTCAGCGGCCACTTACCAACTGAACCATTTGATCTATCCTTTGGCTATTTCTCATCGATTTTGTGGTGTTTTGTACAACCAGTATTGAGTGCTTCTCTAATGAGGGTTCAAATTACTCTATGCTCCCCCCTACACTGTTCTTGTTGAAATTGTAGTCAGCAAATTGAGAGCCTATGGTGAACTGCGCAAATGAAAATGGTTTGGGTTGTTGATTTTTTTTTTTAGAAGAAGGCTTGTATTTATTTAAAACCTATCGCGACCACAATGTCTCAAAGTTCTTTACAGCCAATGAAATACTTTTAAATGCAGTCATTGTTATAAAGTAGGAAATGCAACAGCCAATTTTCACACCGCAAGTTCCCACTACCAGCAATCGAATAGTGGACAGAGAATGTTTGTTTTTGTGATGTTGCTTGAGAGGTAAACATTGGCCGGGGCACCAGGGTGGCACAATGGTTAGCACTGCTGCTTCTCAGTGCCAGGGACCCAGGTTTGATTCTGGCCTTGGATGACTGTGGAATTTGCATGTTCTCCCCGTGTCTGCATGGGTTTCCTCCGGGTGCACCGGGTTCCTCCCACACTCCAAGGTGCGCAAGTTTGGTGGATTCATCATGATCAATGTGAGGGTTATAGAGCTAGGCCGGGGGAGTGGACCTAGGTAGAGTGCTCTTTCGGAGTGTTGGCAGACTCGATGGGCCAAATGGCCTCCTTGTGCACTATAGGGATTCTATGGATAATCTCCTGCTCTTCAAATTATTGATGCTGGATCTTTCTTACCCACCTGAGAGGGCAGATCGGGCCTCCTCCTCCTCGGTGACTGCACTGGAAGTGGCAGCCTAAAATTGTGATCCTAGAGTGGGACCTGAACCCACAGTTTTCTGACTCAACGGCTGCCAACTGAACCATTGCTGACATTCAGTATAGATTAATTTATCCATGTTTTCATTTCTACAGTATCTTAAAGTTGCTTCTGTGATGGGGAACTTTTCAGGCAGGGTCAGAACACGGCTACTTGGAGAGATGCTTTGTATGATGGATGTCCCTTTAAAAGTTGAGCTGTAGCAGATCCCTGGATGAATTTATGTAATCTTGTTTCCTGATTCCGGTCACATTGATGCAAAATGTAGCATTTGTTCAGGAATATGAAGTTGCTGTCCCTGACACAACCTGCCCTTGAGTTTCTGATAGCCAAACAGTAATGGATGAAACGGCCAGCTGTGGCAGGGAGTCCAGACCCTGAAATAGTTGTGATTTTTAAAAAGTTTGGGTTGTCTGGTGTTTTCTGATTTCTAATTTCCGCTAATACAAGGTTTCTAGTTGTCCACAGATATGGTTGGAGCCTTTGACAACATTGTTGCCAAATCATTTTATTTAGGAACTGAATTTAATCTCTGGAAGGTCTTTACCATTCAACAAATTCTACAACTTGCATTTTTATAGTGCCTTTGTAATATAGAAAAGCATCACAGCAGAGGAATGAACACCCAAAAATAAATTGTACTGTGTCTTTGCAAAAGTAGTGCCCAAAGCAACGCACACCATGTTCTGGTGTTGGTACGTGCTGGAATGCAGGTTTTGTTTTCTCTTCTACAATAGAATCAATGAATTTTCCATAGAATCCCTATTGTGCAAAAGGCGGCCATTCGGCCCTTTGAGTCTGCACTGACCCTCCGGAAAAGCACCATACCTAGCCCCCCCCCCGCCATAACCCACTTAACCTGCACATCCCTGGACATCAAGGGGTGTGGTAATCCACCTAACCTGCATATCTTTGGATTGGGGAGGAAACGGAGCAGCCGGAGGAAACCCATGCACACATGGGGAGAACATGCAAACTCCACGCAGACAGTCAGTCAAGGCATGAATCAAAACCGGGTCCCTGATGCTGTGAGGCAGCAATGCTAACCACTGTGCCACCGTGCTGCCTTCAATCTTGCAGCACAGAAAGAGGCCATTCAGCCCATCATGCCTGTCCAGGCTCCTCAGAAACTGCATTAAAGAAACCACTCATTACCAAAACTGCTGCCCGCATGAAACAGATTTTCCTTCCTTTTTACTCCATCAAAGCGCCTCTCAATTGGATTTTGTTTATTGTCACGCGTACCACGGTACAGTGAAAAGTATTTTGAACACCTTTAAAGGGCGACACGGTGCTGCCTCACGGCGCCGAGGACCCAGGTTCGATCCCGGGTCACTGTCCAAGTGGAGTTTGCACATTCTCCCCGTGTCTGTGTGGGTCTCACCCCACAAAACCCAAAAGTTGTTCAGGATAGATGGATTGGCCACGCTAAATTGCCCCTTAATTTGAAAAGCAAAGAATTGGATACTCTTTATAAATTAAAAAAAAAAAAACATTTTGAAACCTTTATTAAATCTCCTCATAATCAAATCCGCTCCAAGGAAAGCAATCTTGGCTTCTTTACTCTCTCCAGAAACTGAATCCACAGCCTTTAGTATCATTCTGGCATACCCTTCTGCACCCTCTCCAAGATTTTGATATCGTTCTTGAAGTCTGGTGCCCAGAATTGAACATAATGCTCCAGCTGAGGCCACAGCAGAGATTCATGAAGGCTTAAGCATGTCTTCTTTTGTTCTCAATTCCTCTATCAATGCCAAGGATCGCAGATGCTTTTTATTTTAAACGGCCTTCTCAACTGGTCCTGCCACTTTTGACATCTGTGTGCATACACCCCCAGGATTCTGTTTCCCCACCCCCTTCTCAGCTGTGGCTCAATGATGACATTCTCAGCCCTTAAGTCACACGTTTGTGGGCTCCAGCCTCCGTCAGAGATTTGAACACACAATGGTGTAAACTAGTCCTAAAGGAATGCTGTGCCATCAGAGGTCCTATCTTTTGGTTGGATCATTAAACTTCTGCCCTATAGGGTAGATGTGAAAGATCTATGGCACTGTTTCAAAGAGGAAGTGAGGTGGGGGGGGATCGATCTTCCCCATGCACTGACTAATATTTATCCCCCAGTCAACATCACTCAAACTGATTATCTGTTTCAATTATCACCTTCCTGCTTTTTTTAATCATGCTGCCACTAATTGGCTGTCCTGTTTCCTGGAATCCAACAGTGACTGCGCTTCAAAAGTGCCTCACCTGCTGTAAAGTGCATTGGGACGCAGGTTCTAAAAGGTGTCATGAAGTGAGAGGGTTTTTTTTTTCTTACCATTTGGATGACCTCCCTTCTTTCTACCCTCCATAAAAAAAAATTCACAATGCCCAAGGTATGGCGATGGGAAGTCGATAATACAAGGCTTACTGGTGGAGGCAGGGACGTGAAATGCTCTGGGGAGTTCTCACTGCACCAGGATTTCAATGATCTTCAGATACTCTTGGAGGGGGGGTGGGGAGAAAAGGTCAGGAAATTGTTTCTTTTGTGGCTTGCATGGACAAATGAGAGTTTTTTTTTTAAAATTTATTCTCCTCCATTTTCACATTTTCTCCCACATTTACATCCATCAACAATGAACAATAATCAGCAAGATATGTCTGTCCCCATAATAACAATGATCCCATCTACCCACCAACCCCCAAACCTCAACCCGCATGTTTACATTAACAAATGACAAAAAGGAATCCGGGATTACCCGTAGTCACCCTTAATCTTACACAGCCCCCCCCACCCCCGGTCTCCAGCTCCTCCCGTCCACTGCCTCTTGTAAAACTCCTCCCCCCAACCTCGGTTCCTTCCCCCCAACTTTCCACCCCGGCTAGACCACTCGGACCCTGTTCTGCCAGGCTCCGATGGCCGCAGCCCCTCCCCCCACCTCACTCCCGTTCACTGGCCGGCTTAAACCGGCCAGCGTGGAGGCCCCCGCCCGGGACCCTTTCCCACTTGCCCGGCCCCAGGAAAGCCCAAAGATCCCCTTTTAGCACACAAACCCCGCATATCCACCTACACCCCAAAGAACTCTCATTTTGAGTGAAAGTCCCGTCCCTTGTCCAAATATATACCACATTGGCTCCTTTAATCTCTACACCCGCACGCAGTGATACAAAAAAGAAGAAAATACAGTCATGAGGTTACATCGGCACATGGCTATTCCTCAATTTGTCAGTTCTGCCACAGTCCTTCTGCTTTCGCAAACTCCTCCGCTGCTTCCGCCGTTCCAAAATAAAAGTCCCTGAGCTTGTAAGTCAATCTCAGCTTCGCTGGATATACAATGCCGCACCGCACCTTGCTAATGTACAGTGCCCTCTTCACCCGGTTGAAGGCAGCCCGCCTCCTTGCCAGCTCCACCGTAAAGTCCTGGTATACACTTATACCAGCTCCAGCCCACTGCACCACCCACTTCTGCTTGGCCCAGCTCAGGACCTTCTCCTTCACCCTGTACCTACGGAAGCACAGAGTCACTGCCCTTGGCGGCTCACTCGCCTTTGGTACAGGCCTCCACGACCGATGAGCCCGATCCAGTTCATATAGGGAGGGATCCTCCCCCTCCCCCAGTAGTTTTGCCAGCATTGTGGCAAAATACTCAGTCGGCTTCGGTCCTTCAACTCCTTAGTTAGTATCCATCACCTTCCGCATCTCTTTCCCCATCGAGGCAAGTTGATCACCGTGCTGCAATAACGTCTCCTCCACATCCTTCAGCGCCTCCCCTTGCTCTCGCATCTCCGCCACTGCGCTCGCCACCTCCGTCCTCACCGGGGAAACCGCCTCCTCCACCAGCACACTCAAAACCTCCCTCATCTCCTTCCTCACCGTCTCCATGCATTTCGCAATCTGCGCCAACTGCTTTTCAAATTCCGCAGCCATCACCTTAGTTATTTCTTCAGCCGTTAGCAGTGCGGCCTTCCCTGATGCTCCAGCCTCCATTTTTCCTGGTGACCCCGCGGTGACCTTTCCACTCCCTGACGGACCTCCAGCTGGGTTTTTTTCGGCCGTTTTTTGCTCACCCTCGACATTTTTCCGAATGCCGTTCCCGAGCGGGAGCCCTCCATTGTGCGGCCGCCTCCCGCCTGCCGTCACCGGAAGTCCGACAAATGAGAGTTATCAGCAGGCGAGAGAATAACACGGCCATACTCTGACGTGCAAGGTGTCTGCATTCTCTAGAGACTCTCATCCACTTGCATTGTGTTGGTGTCTCTCCATGATACTGGATCAGGAGAAACTGCAGCTATTTTACTGTCGAAGATTCTGGTCGTTCAGCATCTGTGACTGTGTCCCTGGATTTGCATTAAATTTGGCTCTCTTGTCCCAGTGGTGGAATCACCCTATCCATGGTGGGCAGAGTCACCCTATCCATCATTGGGGTTGGTTTAGCACAGTGGGTTAAATAGCTGGCTTGTAAAGCAGACCAAGGCCAGCAGTGCGGGTTCAATTCCCGTACCAGCCTCCCCGAACAGGTGCCGGAATGTGGCTACTAGGGGCTTTTCACAGTGACTTCATTTGAAGCCTACTTGTGACAGTAAGCGATTTTCAATTTCATGAAAAACTGGATCTGCAGGTTTCGTTACTTTAAAGGAGTCAGCTTTGGCACTATACAGTGGGAGCTGAAACAAGGCCAGTGGATTGGTGATGAGAAATATCTGTAACTTTTATCTTGGGTTTTGTGGGATTCTGGGGCAGGGCAGCAGTAAACTGACACGAAAATGACCTAATTCACTGCAGTCAATCAGTGGAAAATCCTAGTATTTAAAAACAAAAATCAGAAAAATTAAAACTTGATGGATAATATTTGTTCATCAATTGGTCAACCTATGCAGAGACTTGTTTTCCACAGTAAAAGGAATTATGAGGTATCTGCAAACATCACTACACTCTCAGTACCTTTTTCCATCTCCCCTTTTAAAACTTAAAATCGACCTCTAACCTAGCTTTTCGTCACCCCCTCCTAATATTGTGATGACTTGACATTTTATTTGCATTCAAGATGCTCTGTATAAAAGCAAGCTGTTGCTGATATCTTCCACCTGCTTCCTGTATTCCACCCTTGCCATTAGTCAGACATAGAAGTTACAATGTGCAATCATCAGGCCATTCAGCCCTACCAATATGTACTGTCCACAGAGAGCATAATTTCTGTCTCCGCAACTGACCCTATCCTGCAAATGAATTCTACAACCTCGCAACCAACTCCCTTCGTAACAGAGTTTCTTGCCTCTGTTCTACATATCTTGCATTTGATTTTCTATCCTTTGGCTCAGTTCCAGAAAACTCGACTACTAGAAATGATCTGTGTCCATCTACTGTATCCTACCTTCCATAAATTTAAACACTTTGATCATATCGCACCTTATCAGCATTGTTCAAATGGAGAAAGGAGCCAATTTTCCAAGCCTGCCCAGGCAGCATTCTTGTGAATCTGTATTGTACCCTTTTGAAAACCTCAAAGTTAACCCAGTGTGGAGCCCAATACAGCACAGAATAGTTTAACTGAGTAATATGCTATCAATAAACACACGACGAGTGATGAACGGAACTGAGGCTTTAATACACTAAACAGCAAGCCTCCTGGCCTCTGGTCCCGAACTGGGTCGGAGGCGGAGACTTTATACATGAGCCTGAGGGGCGGAGCCACAGGCGGAGTCAGCCGGGACAAGCCCAGGCATGTACAATGCAACACAACACAATGCAATGCAGTGGTTTACCACACTGAGATCTTATTCGATTTTATATAGACTCATCATGGGCTCATGGTTTTTTCTATTGAATTAATTGGCGCTTTTTTTATGCAATGACCTGATCAAGCTGAGCCTTTAAAATGTTGGAAACACTCAGCAAGTTGGTCAGGAAGCAGCTGCAGGGACAGCAACTGAGTTAGCATTTTGGGTCGATGACTTTCCATCTTTCTGCAGACATTCAAACGCCGCGATTGATTTCCTATCGCTTGGTGAGCCGGAGTATACACCGGCAAACAGGAAATCTTTGGTTTACCTACAGCCGTGGCCATGGTTTCTGCTGAATCTTTCTGTTTCTGTTTTCTATTCTGTCTAATTATGTGAAGAGATGAGAGAAGCTGGGGTTACGCTCTTTTGAGCAGTGAAAGACTGGGGAGGTTTACTGTATAGAGGCATTCAAAATCATCATCAGCTGGTAGCCAAAAGACAGATTTAAGGTAATTGGCAAAGAAAGCCAGAGCAAGAGGATGGATTTTTAAAAATGCAACAAGTTGGGATCTGGGATGCACTTCCTGATCGGCTGGTGGAAACAGATTCAAAAGTAACTTGCAAACGAAAATTGGATTTCTATTTTATAAAAAGGGAAAAACATATCCACAAGCAGGAGAGTGGGACCAATTTGTAGCTTGTTTGAAGACCCCCACGCTGGTGCTGAACGGCCTCCCATCTGCTGTATGATTGTAGAGTGGAGACACAGCAATGCTGCGTCTGATGTTTGAAATGGAATTTCCTTGTCATTTAAACTCTAATTTAAAGCCTCCGTTTGCAAAGTTGACATTGCAACAGGGGAGCAGTAGTTTGTAGTGGCACACAGCCCAGTACACCGTGCAGCTGCACAGTTCTCACAGTTGGCAATCGTGGGATTGGAGCCTGCCCGAACTCTCTCTCTCTCTCTCCCTCCTGTATTTGGACACCACCCCTTTAATTCCCCTGAGGCACCGCATTCAGATGGAAATTTGTGCTCTCAAAAGGGGCTGTGTTGTCATGGTGATGTCTTGCACGTTACTTTGCAATGTTCGTATAGAGGGTGGGTGTGCTGCCTTGGCTGATGCAATGGCCTCATTAAATCTGGCTCAATGCTCATGATTAGTTTATGAAATTCGAGGGTGGGCGGAATGTAAATACTCATTCAAAAGAAAGAAAGACTTGTCTTAAATATGGTGCCTTTCGCAACCCTAGGACCTCACCAATATTTCTCCCTCAACCAACATTAGTGAACAGATTATCTCGCCACTTATCACGTTGCTATTTGTGGGAGCTGGCTGTGCGTAAATTGACTGCTGTGTTTCCCACATGATAACAGTGATTACATTTCAAAAAGTGCTTCACTGACTGACTAGAACATGTTTTTGGGGGCATTCCAAGAAAGGTGCTCTATAAATGCACGTCTGTCTTTGACCACGAGTGTCGAAAACAACCCAATGTGCTACCTTTAATGTTATTTATGCCAGTATTCAGACGCAGAATTGATTGGCCATTGTTTTTTGAGTGAAGGTTTTGGAGCATGCACTGTATTATGGGAAATCCAACTGGGTTTCTCTTGCCCAGTGATGATGAGACACATGGCAAGTGTGGATTCACCCTCTACCATCCTGACTGAAATCCTACGATCAACATTTGAACTGAACGCCTCAAATTATTTTGCGCACTCATCTCTCAAATTGAGCCTTTGGGCAAACTGGTGTAGTATACTTGAATGGATGGTCCTCCCAACCTCCAATAAACTTATTGTCACATGGGAACCGTAAACCTGCCCCTATTCAGTATGTCCTGCTTATGAACTTTGATCTGATTAGATAGAAGATCCCAGGAATTTCTGCTGCCTGAATGTCTCCAGAATATTCTGAAGCAGCAAATTCCAAAGCGGCAATCTTGCTTCAGGTTGGATTTGAGGGGTAATGTAATTTTGCCACTAACAGCTTGTCAAGTTGCAGTTTTAGTCCAACTTTCTTTATATTTCTAAAAATGAATGAATTATGGTGGCTGAGGGAGAGAATAAGACTGTTTTGTATGGATTTGCTCCAGGTGACTGTCCATCCTTATGTCCACACAAGCAACATATGTACATTGACAGCAACAATGGCTGCTCTGTAAGCGCTCTCTGCCTGCAAGCATCTTTCTCAAGTACTTTTTTTGACTGTAATTAGCATTTTACATATCCTCAGAATGTCCAACACGCGTCACAGCTGGCAAAGTATGTTTGTTTTTATTAGAGCACCCAATTATTTTTTTTCCAATTAAGGAACAATTTAATGTGGCCAATCCACCCAACCTGCACATCCCTGGGTTGTGGGGTGAAACCTACGCAGACGCAGGTAGAACGTGCAAACTCCACATGGAAAGCGACCCGGGGCCAGGACCGAACCCAGGTCCTCCGCATTGTAGGCAGCAATGCCAATCACTGCACCACTGTGCCGCGGCAAAGTATGTTTTGAAGTGTCACCAATCTATTGTGTAGACATCGTAGCAACCAATTTGGAAGAATAGAACCTCCTCTACAGTGCAGGAGGAGACCATTCAGCCCATCACATCTGCACCCACCATCTGAAAAAACACCCTACTAACCCTATAATCCCACCTAACCTGCACATCCTTGGACACTAAGGGGCAATTTTATCATGGCCAATCCTCCTAACCTGCACATCTTTGGACTGTGGGAGGAAACCGGAGGAAACCCAAGCAGACACGGGGAGAAAATGCAAACTCCACACTGACAGTCACCGGAGGTTCGAATTGAACTCTGGTTCCTGGCGGTGTGATGCAGCAGTGCTAACCCACTGTGCCACCGTGCCGCCCTTGTGCACAGCAAGATCCCACAAACAATAAAAAACTGATTACTTTTTATTTTAGTGAAGTTGGTTGAGGGATAGGTATTGGCCAGGACGCTGGGAGAATTACCCTGTTCTCCTTCAAATAGTGTGTAGTTTATTCCAATTCATCAGGAAGACATCTTACCTGAAAGTCTCCAAAAGTGCAGCATTGCCTGGATGACCTGCTCTTCTCTGGTGTGGGGCCTGAATCAACAATCTGAGGCAAGACTGTTGCCTACAGATCCAAAACTGAGACGGGAACTAATCTTAACACTGGAGCTCCATACAGCCAGCACCAACCAGCACAGGTTCATCTTTCATGAGTCTTATGATCTGCTGTTGGATTTTCCACCACCATCTCCTCTTCATTTAATACAGAGAAGACACCATCTTTGGGCACTTGAGTGGGCCCACAGGGGATGGGTAAGGTGAAGGTGATAATAGCGAGGTCAGTTTTGATATATGCCCAGCATTTAACTGGTTTTGTATTATGAGCTAAGAGGGTCAAGACTACGGTATTATTCCTGGATTGGGTTTCCAGCCTGGACATTGAGTCTTTTTGTGATCTGCTAGAATGTAAACCTGGTAACTTCTTCTCTGTTGTAGGTGTTACATTGTTTCCAGTTTTTGCTGTTGTTCTTCTAAAGGATGCTGATGCTTTTGGGGTCAGTTCTAGTAGCCCTTACTGGCTCTTCACTGAGAGGCTAGGTGACCCTAGCTAGTCCGTCTCGGTAGTTATATAGGGTAACAGAACCAAAACTGACTTTTCAAATTTTACCTCGGGATGTGGCTGTTGCTGGCAAGCTTGTCAGTGCCAAGTTGCTGTTGCTCTTTTTAGCCTTAGTTTTATTAGCTCTGATTATGTCACCTTTGCTCACGAGTCGCCAGGTATCTCTCTGATACCGCCACGTGGTTCAAGCTCGAGTTATGATCAATAAGTCAGCACACCGCTTAGTAAGATTGAAATCAACGGTCATTTATTATGTACAGCAATAGATACTTACACAATAATCCTATTATCTATATCAAAACCTACCACTACTGGCCAATACTTAACTTTTGGGGATGGCCCACCAGGTCAGGGAAACAAATGGTTTATCAAATTGGATCTGGCCTGCGGGATTCAAAAGGCTGATACGGGTCGATGGCTAGGAGTCTCTATCGGGTAGCGATCGCTGGAGTCAAACTTACAGTTTCTGGTCGATGTTCTTGCGAAGGTTGCGAGCAGGAGAAGAAGGGAGAGAGAGAGCGATCTGAACTTGGCCCCTCAATTTATAGGGCCCAGGGGCTTCCCGCCTCTCGGGGTGGCCCTTGATCCTGAATCCCAAGTGATTGGACTTGTTCCCAATCGATATGCTCCAATAATGGGGCGATTCCTTGATCGGTGGGTGGTCGTTCACCTGTCTTTGTTTCGGCCACTGCAGTCGCCGAGTGGTCTGGCCCGGCATTCAATTGCTAATATGTTGCAATTGTTCCCGGGGATAGCCGATTAAACTGCAGATGTCTGTGTTGATGTGCTGCTAATAGTCGTAGGTATCGCTCTGGGCCGACTTCCCCAGAGCCGAATACACTATTCTGTCTGCAGCTGTCCGTTTGTGTCCTGTTGGCTGCTTTTCCCATCAGCCTTTTCGGTTAGCCATTTTATATCGGGTTTTGGCCAAATTAATAGGGAATCAGCCATTTTAGGTGGCTACATTGCCCAAACAATTTGATGCAACTGCACTTTGTACTAACCACTTGCTACGACAAAAGTCAATCATTATGGCAGGACATGAGAAGCACCTTGATGCATTTTACGGCATTCAAGGGATATATAAACGCAAGTTGTTGTTGTCACACACAAATCAGACTGGGTAAGGGCAGCAGTGTGCCTTCCCCTAAAGACAGTGAGCCATTTGGGTCTTTTTTTATGACAATCCAACAGCCTTATGGTCATTTGTACTGACGCCAGGTTAATTTTTAACTCTATCCAAATCTCAAACTGTTATAGCAGAATGTTAACTCATTCTGTGGATTTCTAGTCTACAAGACACAACCATGTCCTCTTTAACCAGCTTTGATCTGCATTGGTGCCTACCATTGATTGCACTGCTCCAAATCCTGTTCAGCAGTACCAGAGCTTGTGAAGGCTGTGCCGCATCATCAGATCGCCTTGGCCATATGATTGGCACCTTGGTGGATATGGTTGATTTGGTACACAGGCTAACAGTGTCAGTTATGGCATGATCTAACATGATTATAAATTGGATGTTTGCATTGCTTTGTGTTGTCTTTAAGTCTGGTGCCCAGATCCCTTTGGAATAGGGGGTGTTTTCACAACTGTGGTATGTCTGCCTGTGCAAGTATTGTCAGGAGGTAACCTGCCTGTCTAGGTCATCATTGTGCTGCTGGTGTTCTCTTCCTTCTCGCCTTCTAAATATATCAGCTAGATGGGTTCCTGTGTGTGTGTGTGTGTGTGTGTGTGTGCAAAAAACAACATTTCGAGCAATACATTCAAAGACCCAAGTGTCAACAGAGAAAGTGAAAATGAATTTACTTGTGCTGTTTGAGTTAGCCATCACCTGCATCTGACTCCCCAACACTGATGCATGCCTGTTTTGCATGGGCATTGGTTGAAACCAATGCCAGATCAGGAAATGGCCTGCAGGATGTCCCCACCCAACCATTTTCCTGTCTGTTTGAGCTGGACACTTCCTGGATGCCGGCAATGATGGATTGACCTCATAGAATCAATCCAGTGTGGAAGGAGGCCATTCGGCCCATTTAGTCTGCACCGACCCCCTGAAAGAGCAGCCTACCTATTTCTGTAATCCAGTAACCCCATCTAACCTTTTGGATAATAAGGAGCAATTTAGCATGGCCAATCCATCTAACCTGCACATCTTTGGACTGTGGGAGGAAACCGGAGCACCAGGAGGAAATCCACGCAGACACTGGGGAAAACGTACAAACTCCAC
Source organism: Scyliorhinus torazame (assembly GCF_047496885.1). Classification (NCBI taxonomy): domain Eukaryota; kingdom Metazoa; phylum Chordata; class Chondrichthyes; order Carcharhiniformes; family Scyliorhinidae; genus Scyliorhinus; species Scyliorhinus torazame. Next base: position 61,732,511 of record NC_092724.1, on the reverse strand, counting down.
ACAGATAGTTACCCAAGGCTGGAATGGATCCAGGTCTCTGGCACTGTGATGTGGAGATGCTGGCGTTGGATTAGGGTGAGCACAGTAAGAAGTCTTATAACACCAGGTTAAAGTCCAACAGGTTTGTTTCAAATCACTAGCTTTCGGAGCACTGCTCCTTTCTCAGGTGAATGAAGAGGTAGGTTCCAGAATATATATATATATATATTATATATATATATATATATATAGGGTAATCCCAGGTTAAAGAGGTGTGAATTGTCTCACGGCAGGACAGTTCTGTCTTTGACTTTGTCTGTATATACATGTTTCTGGAACCTACCTCTTCATTCACCTGAGGAAGGAGCAGTGCTCTGAAAGCTAGTGATTTGAAACTAACTTGTTGGACTTTAACCTGGTCTGGCACTGTGAGGCAGCAGTGCTAGCCACTGTGCCTCCGTGCCGCCCTTTTTGACACCTTTGGCTCATTTTTCAATCCAGTGCTATCTAAACCCATTTATGTGCCTAAAATGGATGATCGGGTTCAAACATTGTCAGTTCTGACATCTATATAGTTTCCAACAAGAGCACGGTAGCACAAGTGGATAGCACTGTGGCTTCACAGCGCCAGGGTCCCAGGTTCGAATCCCTGCTGGGTCACTGTCTGTGTGGAGTCTGCACGTTCTCCCCATGTCTGCGTGGGTTTCCTCCGGGTGCTCCGGTTTTCTTCCACAGTCCAAAGACGTGCAGGTTAGGTGGATTAGCCCTGATAAATTGCCCTTAGTGACCAAAAAGGTTAGGAGGGGTTACTGGGTTACAGGGATAGGATGGAAGTGAGGGCTTAACTGGTTCGGTGCAGACTCGATGGGCCGAATTGGCCTCCTTCTGCACTGTCTGTTCTATGTCACATAGACCCTGAAGGAAGTGGGAAAGTTTGAGAGAATGTCTTGATGCTTAATCTGTCAAAATTATGTGTATCTATTATATAGATGGTGTGGTCACCCTTGTCCTTGTAAAATGTAATTTGTAGTGGGCATTGCCTCAATGAGATTGCTTGACAAACCTGGTTTCATTTGCTTGCAGAGATGCATCATGAAGTGAAACCTGTCAAAAAGCACCGAATACTAAAGTAATGACTGACTTTAAGAGAAGATTCCCACTGACACAAGTGTGGTGAAATCAGAAAGGTTCTGTTTACACTTTCACTGCAGACAGCAACCAGCAGCATTGCACCCTCGCTGTGTTCAAATAATACTGTTCTCCCTCCACAAAAGCCTATCATGAAGGAAAAGGGCAAAAGCTTGTAACTCTGCCTTTCTGCCCAGCAGCCAGGCCCGGTTATCTGGCACCGTTGGTTTTACTCACCAAATGAAAAGAAAATGTCAGGAGTCCTGCTTTGGTGCAGTGGAAGGGTGAGGGCGATGGGGACGGAAGGGGAGGGGGGAACATTCAGCCCATCAAGTCTGCACTGACCCTCCGAAAGAGCACACTACCTCACCATTTGAATACTAAGGGGCAATTTAGCATGGCCAATGCACCAGCACATCTTTGGACTGTGGGAGGAAACCCAAACGGACGTGGGGAGAACGTGCAAACTCCACACAAGACAGTAGCCCAAGGCAGAATCAAACCTGGGCCACTGGTGTTGTGAGGCAGCAGTGCTAATCCCTAATCGTGATGGTTTAAAGTTAATCTTGCCAATCAGTAGCCAAATGACAACATGTGCCCAGTAAACAGTAATGTGAAAAATGAGCAGCAGAAAAGGTGATTTTTTTTTTTTCTCCTAGCATTGGTGCTGTTATTTTTTAAATAAATTTTAGAGTACCCAATTAATTTTTTGAAATTAAGGGTCAATTTAGCGTGGCTAATCCACCTAACCTGCACATCTTTGGGTTGTGGAGGTGAAACCCACGCATATGCAAACTCCACACGAACAGTAACCCAGGGCCGGGTTTAGAACCCGGGTCCTCAGCGCCGTAGTCCCAGTGCTAACCACTGCGCCACATGCTGCCGGTGACGTTTCTCTGAACTCATAATGACAATCATAACCTTTAATAACCTTTATTATTGTCACCAGTAGGCTTCCATTAACTCTGCAGTGAAGTTACTGTGAAAATCCCCTAGTCGCCACACTCCGGCGCCTGTTCGCGTACATTGAGGCAGAATTCAGAATGTCCAATTCACCTAACAAGCACGTCTTTTAGGACTTGGCAGGACACTGGAGCACCCGGAGGAAACCCACGCAGACACAGGGAGATCATATAGACCCCGCACAGACAGTCACCCAAGGTTGGAATTGGACCCGGGTCCCTGGTGCTGTGAGGCAGCAGTTCTAACCATTGTGCCACCGTGCCGCACCTCTCGCATGTCTCACAATAAACATACTGGTAATTGGGAAGGCAAATGGAATGTTGGCCTTTATTGCAAGGGGGCTGGAGTTTAAATGTAGGGCAATCTTGTTATAATTGTACAGGTAAGGCCACACCTAAAATACTGCAAACCGTTTTGAGCCTATTCCACCATTCAAATAGGTCATGGCTAACCTTGCACCTCAATGCCATTTTCCCACACTTTATCCATATCCTCGATGTTTGTAATGCCTAGAAATCCATCAATCACTCTTTTTTAAAAAAGTTTTTTTTTAAATTTAGAGTACCCAATTCATTTTATTTCCAATTAAGGGGCAATTTAGCGTGGCCAATCCACCTACTCTGCACATTTTTGGGTTGTGAGGGTGAAACCCACGCAAACACGGGGAGAATGTGCAAACTCCGCACGGACAGTGACCCAGGGCCGGGATCGAACCTGGGACCTCGGCACCGTGAGGCATCAGGGCTAACCGTACTACCCATCAGTCACTATTTTGAACATACTTAGCGACTGAGCTTCCACAGTCTTCTGGGGAAGGGAACTCCAAAGATTCACCACCCTCTGAATGAAGAAGTTCCTCCTCATCTCAGTCCTAAATGGCCTGTTCCTTATTCTGAGATTGTCTGTTGGTTCTAGACCCCCCCCCCCCCTTCTCAAATCAGCCAGGGGAATCTTTCCTGAATTTACCATGTTGAGCCCGCTAAGAATTTTTTATGTTTCAATGAGATTGCTTCAATCTCCTTATACAATAATCCCGCCTTCCCAGGAATCAGGCTGGTGAACCTTTGTTGCGCACTCTCTGTGGCAAGTATATTATCCTTCCTTGGGTAAGGAGGTCAATGCCGTGTGCACAGTTCTCCAGGCATTGTCTCACCAAGGCTCCCTTCAACTGCAGCAAGGCTTCTTCACTCCTGCATTCAAATCCTCTTGCAAGAAGACCAAATGTGCCTCCCCAATTGCTTGCTGCACCTATATGTTAGCTTTTTTTAAAATTTAAAATACCCAATTCATTTTTTTTCCAAATTAAGGGGCAATTTAGCCTGACCATTCCACCTACCCTGCACATCTCTGGGTTCTGGGGGTGAGGCACTCGCTACACTGAGAGAATGTGCAAACTCCACACGGACAGTGACCCGGGGCCGGGATCAAATTCGAGTCCTTGTTACCGTGAGGCAGCAGTGATAGCCATGTGCCACTGTGCCGCCCCCTATATGTTAGCAGATGAACCTCAACACCCAGGTCCCTTTGGACATCAATATTTCCCAACATTTCACCATCTTAATATCCTGCATTTCTGTTTTTCCTCAGTGGATAATTTCAATTGTTTCCCACATATTCCATCAGCCTCGCCGTGCCTACTCATTTAGTCTGTCTAAATCCTCTTGAAGCTTCTTTGCATTCCCCTCCCAACTCCTATTCCCATCCTATAATCTTTATTAGTGTCACAAGTAAGCTTACATTAACACTGCATTAACACTGCAATGAGTTACTGTGAAAATCTCCTAGTTGCCACACTCCAGCCCCTGTTTGGATACACTGCGGGAGAATTCAGAATGTCCAATTCACCTAACAAGCATGTCTTTTAGGATTTGTGGGAGGAAACTGGAGCATCCAGAGGAACCCCACGCAGACACGGGGAGAACATGCAGACTCCGCACAGACAGTGACCCAAGCTGGGAATCGAGCCGGGTCCCTGGCGCTGTGAAGCAACAGTGCTAACCACTGCAATTTTGTGTCATCAGCAAATTTGAAAATTTTGCGTTTGGCCCCCTCGTATATTGATGTAGATTGTGAATAGCTGTGACTATCGGGCACTGATCCTTGCGGCAGAAAGAACACAGTAGTAAAGACCTGGAGAATAACATCAACTTTAGATTGGAGCACGCCACAGCAAAATGAAAATGGAATTATTCTCCTGTCGGAGCCATAATTAAGAAAAATCAACTTGATCTTCAATCTCCTTTTGAACAAGTGGCTACAACCAGCCAAACTTCAGGGCTGTTATTTAACTTACCAATTACCTTCTGTATTTCATTCATTTCATTTCACAGCCCATGGGAAATAATACAAGTGCTTTCTGAATCTGATTTAGCCAGCCATGTGTCCCTCTTAATCTTTGTGGCTGCTCAAGTGTTCCAGCATCCCTTTTAAATATTTGCTAACTGGGTGTTACTAGCAAGTATATATATTTTTTGAAATTGCAACCACTTTATTGGAGCAAAGCCACTGTCTTGATTTCTACCCGTCATTTTCATATAGGGAGTGAGGGGGAAGAGACCAGTTTTGCCTTTGCTGTGGCAGTAGTTGATGCTTTCACTCAAACATCAAAAAGAAATCAGAACAGAAAATATTAGAAAATCTCAGCAGGTCTGATCAGCAACCTCCTTGGCTTTGACCACTACCATTTACATTCCCTTTGTCTTTCTGTCCACGACATCTTTGTCAATCTCCACCTATTGCTGGCCTTCTATCCAGCCCCACTGCTCCACCCCCCACCCCATAATAGTGTAAATCTGATCCTATTTCTCTAGCTTGGAGCCATTCAGATTTGAACCGTTAGCTCCCTTCTCTCTCCACAGATGCTTTCAAACTTGCTGAGAGTGTCCAATATCTTCTGTTTTGGTTTCAGATTCCAGCATCCACAGTAATTTGCTTTTATCAAAAATAAACTGTTCTCTGACACCAACCAAAGCCCCATTTGTGTTTCAGTAGATCAGGCTCTCACTGCATCAAGAACAGCTGGTTTAGCACAGGGCTAAAGAGCTGGCTTTTAAAGCAGACCAAAGCAGGCCAGCAACACGGTTCAATTCCTGTACCAGCCTTCCCGAACAAGCACCGGAATATGGTGACTAGGGTCTTTTCACAGTAACTTCATTTGAAGCCTACTTGTGACAATAAGCGATTTTCATTTCAGAACAACTGTACTGTAGTAACACCTGGGCTCTCAAACTGAGATCTGTAGACCTGAGATGCGTCATGATGAAAAAAATAATAGACTCATAGGGTCAGCAAGTTTTTAACCCTGTGCTTCTGTTAGACTTGATTCGGTGATAGCACTCTCTTCTTGCCTCTCAGTTCAGAACTTCAGTGCACTGCTGAGGGGACACTGCAGTATCAGAAATGCTTATGAGGCCTTAAAACAAAGTATCTGCCTACCAAGTTGGAGATAAAAGGTCTCTATCATAAAATTTACAGTGCAGAAGGAGGCCATTCGGCTCATCAAGTCTGCGCCGGCTCCTGGAAAGAGCAGCCACCCAAGGTCAACACCTCCACCCCATTCCCATAACCCAGTAACCCCACCCAACACTGAGGGCAATTTTGGACACTACAGGCAATTTATCATGGCCAATCCACCTAACCTGCACATCTTTGGACTGTGTGAGGAAACCGGAGCATCCGGAGGAAACCCACGCACACACTGGGAGGATGTGCAGACTCCGCACAGACAGTGACCCAAGCCGGAATCGAACCTGGGATCCTAGAGCTGTGAAGCAATTGTGCTATCCACAATGCTACCGTGCTGCCCTGCTTCTCCTGGCAGAACAAGATCTTCTCCTGATTTACATCCCCCCCCCCCCCCCCCCACCCAGCATCACCAAAGGCAGATGATCTGATCATTGATTTATTTGCTGTCCATTTAACCTTAATGTGTGGATATTAGTTTGCTGGGTTTCCAGTGTTTCATGTCAAAAATAGTTGTAAAGTGCAATTGGGCATCGTGTATACAAGCAAGCTATTTTCAACCAGCACATTGTTGCTCTGTATTAATTCAAAAAAATATTTTCCGCACGAGAAGGTCTGTTTTCAATTGGGCGCAGGAAATGGTATCTTAGAAGTTGAGACAGAAAAGTCAGGACAAGTTGAAACTGCCTGTAATGGAAAGTGCTGATAGGAAGATGAAGATAAACCACAACTGGTACCTTTTTTTCTCTCCCCTGTCAACAGGCTGCTGAGGTTGATGAAGTGGAGAAATGTTTGCCGGGTGGGGAGAGTGCCCTTTTTGAAGTTGACAACTTGGAACAGTTTGAGAATGACATTGCAATGTGTAGGTTTGAAAAACCCAAGTTTCTGATTTTGGTGACATCACCAAAACGCCCACATGGGAGTTTTTTGGTTTAGATATTTTTATAACATGGCCAGTAACACAATAAAGTTAATTTGACGCATCGGCTACACAAACAAACCAAAATGCTTCCAACCCACCAGCTAATAATCTGTGATTAGGATCAATATTTTAGATTGAAGTGTAGGTGCTGTGAGCTAGTCACTCACCTTGACTTTCTCCAGGTTTAATTCTGTTATCTCAGCATCTTTTGTTTTTATACATTTGAGTACCCAGTTCATTTTTCCAATTACAGGACAATTTAGTGTGGCCAATCCACCTGCCGTGCACATCTTCGGGTTGTGGGGGTGAAACCCATGCAAACACGGGGAGAATGTGCAAACTCCATACGGACAGTGACTCAGGGCTGGGATCGAACCTGGGACCTCAGCGTCGTGAGGCAGCGGTGCTAGCCACTGTGCTGCCCTAGTCTCAAAATCTTAAATCATGATGGTTGCACTCAATCTGTTGGCTTCTTTTTTGAATTTTGATTGCTTTATCTGTGCAGACACTTTCTCCCAATTGTAATGACTTGACTCAAATCGTGCACCCTATCTATGCCCAGAGACAATGTCGTACAGATGGAAACCGATTATGCTTTTTGACCTGAGGCTAAAGGCTTTTTCTAAAGTAGTACATTAAGTGAGAAGAGAGTAATGACGTGCACCAGTGTTGGTTTTAGCTCTTGTTGTAGAATTTGGGGGGCGGCACCATTTACACTAGATTTTACTTTAATTGTTTGAATTGGGCTCCGTTTGGATCAACATTTGCTACCCTATTTGTAAATTGACAACCTGTTGAGTTTTATATCTCTATTTTCCCTGATATTCAACTAAATTATCATGCAAAAGCTGGCAATCCTCCAGTGTTGGTGTAAATGATGCCTTGATGTTCAGCTATGTGCATCCACCATGATACCTCTATGGGGTGGGGGGGGGGCGGGGGAGACTCAGCAAAAGATTAATCAACGTTAATCTCTTCTGAGGTTTCAGGTGATTGTTATGGTTTTTCTGAAACACGACATGAAACTGCTTATGTATTTGTTCAGTAATTGCCAGTTTCTACTAAAACCCTAGGTAGTTCCTCATCTTTAGTTCAATATTTAAGAGCATTGGCGGGAAGAATTTGGCCCCCTTTCAAAATGTTTAGTCATAAACCTGTCCCAACGTTCATCCTTATTGAAGACGATTCACTGGTTGCTCTCAGCTTCTGATCAATTGATTGGCAAATTGCATTCTAATGAACCATGTACCTTGGGCCTCAAATCTACAATCTCTTTTGATACAGAAATAATATTCACCGGAAGCAAGAGCAAATCCTGCAGATTTCATTAGATAACCCAATTTCAATTGATTCAAGACCCTGTTTTTAAAAAAAATTAACCCCCACCTCATTGTCTATGGTGTTGCACCTTTTCTTTGATCCGACTTTTGTGATGTGAATTGTAGATGTTTCACTGAATCTCCAGAATATTTCCTCTAAATCCTAGCTCGCTGTTGTACCCTCAATAACGACGCTTAGAGAGTAAACGGTAAAGAAGGCTTTAATAAGCTAAGAACTAGCCTGGTGCCGAGACGTGTGCTAACTGGGGTGCCGCCCACAATGGGGCCGCTTATATACGACTCCCAGTTGGGCGGAGCCGGCGACGGGGTCCCCCAGGGTTCCAAGCCCGGTCTTAAAGGGGACATCACCTTACATGATGATAAGGGTACAGTAATACAGTAACCGTTCACCACACTCTCAGCTAACTGCCAAAAAAGAAATACACTGAAGAAATGTTGATTCAAGAGAAAGTTATTTTCTCTTTTGATTTGAGTTCCAAAATGGGGCAAAAAAAAAAAATGATGGGCAGGATTTACCGAACACCCCTTCACATGTTTTTCGGCGACAGAGGCAGGATCCCGCCGTTGTAGGCGGGTTTTCCCAGTGACAACACCTCTCGTCAGCAGGAAACCCGTGCCGGCGTGGGACCGGAATTTCCCGCCAGTGTGTACAGACGGTAAATCCTGCCAGATATCTCGTATTATCAAGACTTTCCATTGATTATTATCACATTAGTGTTTCTGTGACCTTGCTGTGCAAATTGGCTGTGTTTCCTACATTGCAACAGTGACTACATTGCAAAAGTGATTCATTGATTGTAAGGCTCTCTGGGATGTCCTGAAGATATGAAAAGTGCTACAGCATTACAAGGCTTTCTTTAGTTATCAAAACATGGAAGATCATCGCATGATTCTTATCATTATTGAGGTTTTAGAGGACGGCATGTGGCGCAGTGGTTAGCACTGATACTACAACGCTGAGGACCCGGGTGCGAATCCCGGCCCTGGGTCACTGTCCGTGTGGAGTTTGCACATTCTCCCCGTGTCTGCATGGGTTTCATCCCCACAACCCAAAGAGGTGCAGGTTACGTGGATTGGCCACACTAAATTGCCCTTGAGTTTTTAGTTACCTGTACTTATTGCATTTATACTAGTTACCTTTGTTATTCAGTTATGCCAGGACTAATGTGAATCCCCACAGTGCAGAAGGAGGCCATTCAGCCCATTGAGTCTGCATCGACCCTCCGAAAGAGCACCTGGCCAAAGCCCACAAACTTTCCCTGTAACCCCACCTAATGTTTTCGACACTCGAGGGCAATTTAGCGTGGCCAATCTATCTAACCTGCATATCTTTGGATGTGCTTTTCTCATCGCAAGAAACACTATGGACAACAGAAGTAAATGGTGGTAACACTGTCCAGTCATTCAGTGGCCAGTTGATGTTGAGAATTCTTGTGCTTTTTCTCCTGGGACTGTGACAGGTTTACTGCAAAGGTTCTCGGTTGAGTTGCTGTTTTTTTTTAAAACTTTTCACAAGCACTGATTACCAAAACGGCCACAGAATTCAGTCTGTTGAAATTTGTTGAGGGATTATCCCAATGGCGCAGTTGTCCAGAGTGGAACTGAATCCTGCAAATGAAGAAGACCTGTTCAGTTACTGATTTGTGCCTTGGCTGATCCTAATTAAGACAGAGCTAGGAGGTAACACCATTAACTGTAATAAGCTGGATTTGAAAGGGCTACATTTTTTAAAAAATCTTGTACGAGTGGCAAAATGCCAAGTGCATTCTTTTAGCTAAAGAAAAGTCACCATTTCAATTTAGGCAGAAAGTTGCTGACTTTCAAACTCTACAAGAGGCATTGCATCCACTCCGAAGCACATCTAGTTATATTAGCTGTTGTAATGCAAACCGAAAATATAAAAAGCCCCTCATTATGTCCATTAGAGCCTACTAAATCTTTAATGTTATGTATCCTTTAATGGTCTTTAGTGTCTGTTCTCAGTCTTTCCCTAATCTACTACTGTAAAAGGGAGCTTTTGTTTTGCTTTATGGAAAGATAGTCCATGGATCTCCCTGAGGTAAATAGAATATCAGGCTGGCAGGGAAAAGGGAAATAAGCAACTTGCCCAATACTGCCGAAACGGGTTTCCAGTAGGTTTGGAGGAGCAAAGTGACAGAGCTCCTGGATTATGGACTACGAGCACAATACATATCCACCTTAAATCATACATCATAAATATTCATGCTTTTAGCTGTAACATAATGTGGCGACTGTAAAAGGTCCATTTGATCATGTGTCCCACCCAGCCCATTCCCAACAGCTTCCTTTCACAGAGCATTCTAAAAGATGATTTGCATAATCAAATATATTTTCTTTAAACAAAAATAACTCCCATCTCAGGGGAGTTCCATGTACTACCACCCTTCCCCTGCCCTACTTTACAATATTTGCATTGGGCACTAATCTCTACAGTATGGAGCTGGTTTTAACAGAGCTCCGTGCTGTAGAGAGACAGTTTTGCTGGTGTGTTATTCTGCACACAGATATCCTGCCAACTTAACCAAGGCTCCAGCTACTCTCTTGCATGGATGTTAAAGATCCCATGGCACTATTTCAAGGAATATCATGCGTGCTCCAGCTGGTATGTTCCTTAATCAACATCACTTTAAAAAAAATAAAAAATAATAGCTGGTCATTATCATATTTCTGTTTGAGGGACCTTGCTATGAATAAATTAACTGTTTCCTTCATTGCAACAGTGACCGCACCCCTCTAAGTATAGGATGGCTTTTACAATTTTAACACATTTGTCTCTGTCTAGTCCAAACAATTCTTGTCAATTTTTAAGTCGAATGCTATCACAGCTTAATGGAGTTCTGGCACATTGTAGAAGATACCACAATCGATAAATTTGCATTAAACTGCATCTGCTCCTGCGTCCACAAGAAGAATAGTTGGAAAGTGGGCAGGTTGTGAGTAGCCATCGACTGGTGTATCCTCCCTTCCAATCTATCCCAGTGAACCAGTGTATTTTACACACACTGGCTGGGAATCTCTGGTATCCGGTGGGGCAGGCCGTGCCGGTGCCAAGGAGTGGCGTGAACCACTCCGGCGTCGGGCCGCCCAGAAGGTGCGGAATCCTCCGCACCGTCAGTGGCTAGGCCGGCGCTGGAGTGGTTGGCGCCGTGCCAACCGGCCCTGAAGGGCCTCTGCCAGCCGTCGTGAGTTGGCACATGCACAGGAGTGTTAGCGTGTTCCCAGAACCACTGCCGTGATTCCTGCGCATGCGCAGGGCGTTTCTTCTCCGCACCGGCCATGGCGGAGCTTTACACAGGGCGGCGCAAAAGAGTGCCCCCACGGCACAGGCCTGCCCGCAGATCGGTGGGCCTCGATCACAGGCCAGGCCACCGTGGGGGCCCCTGCCGGGGCCGGAAAACCCCGCGCCCCCCCCGAGGACTCCGCAGGCCACCCTCAGAACCAGGTCCTGCCGGTACGGACCTGGTCTAATCCATGCCGGCGGGACTGGTCGAAAACGCGCGGCTGCTCGACCTGTCGGGGACTGGAGAATCGCCGGGGGGGGCCACTGCCAACGGCCCCCGACCGGTGCGCCGCGATTCCCGCCCCTGCCAAAAAAACGGCGGCGGGGAATTCGGTAGCTGGCGTCAAAGCGGCAGGGCGGGATTCACACTGCCCCCCGCCGATTCTCCGACACAGCGGGGGGTCGGAGAATCTCGCCCATTATCTCCATGAGCTGGACATGAATTTTCTGAATCTGCAAATGAGCATTCGTTAAAGGAAGCATGTGCATTTTTATAGCACCTTTCGGAATAGCTAATTACGTAATTTTGAAATGCAGTTACTGATGTCGTGTAGGAAATAGGGGGGAATTAATTTGCACACTTCCACAATCCGCAATGAAATAAATAACCAGATCATCTGTTTTAGGTTTTAATTGGAGGATAATCTTTGATCAGGCTGACGAGAAGATTTCCGCTGCTGCTCTTTGAATCGTCAAATGAAATCTTTTACATCCTCCTGAGAGGGCAGACGGTGCCTCGGGTGAACTTCTCATCTGAAAGACATCTCCTCAAAGGGTCGCTGTCAGTATTCCCTCAATACTGCCTGGCTGAAATGATGTGCTCAAGTTTTCTTTTTTTAAACTTAGAGCACCCAATTAATTCTTCCAAATAAAGGGCAATTTAGCGTGGCCAATCCACCTACCCTCCACATCTTTGGATTGTGGGGATGAAACTCCACATGGACAGTGACCCAGAGCCGGGATCGAACCAAGGACCTCGACGCCGTGAGGCAGCAGTTTAAGGGACAATTTAGCTGGCCAACCCACCTACTCTGCACCTTTTGGGTTGTGGGGATGGGACACAGGCCGACAGGGGGAGAATGTTCAAACCCGGGTCCTCAGCGCCATGAGGCAACAGTGACTAACCACTGTGTCATGATATCCAGATCAGCATATCATGGTGCAATCACACACACACTGGTGGACAGGCATTTGGACCAACCAGCGCGCACACAACATCGCAGCCAATCACTAGTGAGAGCACACTCACTATAAAAGGGGGAACGCGAGAGTTCCCGCTCATTCTGGTAGGAGACAGCTCGAGACACAGAGCTTGCAGCGTGACACTCAGACATAGACCATGTGCTGAGTGCCTCACCAACATTAGTGATAGGGCTAGGTCCATAGGTTAGCTGGTAGCGAACGTACCCAAGTCTACAGTTAGTTGCATCTGTTAGTTAACATAATAAAATCAAGTTGTACCATCTACAGCCGTGTTGGCTCATTTGTGTATCAGGACACCCAACACGACATGATACCACGAGTGGACGCAGACCAGCGACTGTGAGACCTACCTGCACCATTTCAGCCATCCGCCATCCTGATCAATGGAAAGCATCAGCCCGCCGCAGCCGCTCCGAATTGCTGGCAATCTAGGTGTAAACTGGAAGTTTTTCAAACAGCGCTTCCAGCTATTCCTCGAGGCCACAGACAGGGAGAATGCATCGGACACCAGGAAGATAGCCCTTCTCCTCTCCACAGCGGGGCAACACGCCATCCACATCTTTAACTCCCTGGCATTCGCGGAAGGCGAGGACAAAAAAAAACAAAAAACGGTGCTGCTCAAGTTCGATGAACACTTCAGCGTGGAAGTAAATGAGAGCTTCGACCGGTACCTATTTCAGCAGCGCCTGCAGGATGACGAACCTTTTCAATCATACCTAACACACCTCTGCATCCTTGCGCCATCCTGCGGCTACGGGGCCACTTCCGACTCCCGATAAGGGATCAGATAGTTTTTGGGGTTGTGTCAGACACCCTACGCCAGCAACTCCTTAAAGTAAAACAACTCACCCTGGCGACTGCAATAGAGACGCGTGTCCTCCATGAAAACGAGACCAGCCAGTACTCCCATATCCAGGCGGCCGAAATGGCGCGGCACGGGGCCCCCGAGCCGGAGCAAGTCCAGTCGATTGAGTGCCTCCCGGCCCGCGGCCTGGACGAGGGCGCCCATTTCGCGCGCTTTTCAAGGCCTCCCACGGGCTTGTATGCGCCAAAAGAGGGGACGCTGGGGCAGAGGAACGCGATGCGCAGGCGCGCACTACGCAGGACTGCACCGTGCATGCGCGGTGGCGTTACGAACGTAATGACGTCATGACGTGCAGCAACTGTGGATCTGCACATTTAAAGCGCCAATGTCCTGCTCGAACCCGACAGTGCCTACGCTGTGGCAGGTTGGGCCACTATGCTGCCTGTTGTCGAGCACCTCAACCTGCCAACTCGCAACAATTCCGCCAGTCTCGCAGGACCGTGCGGGCCATTCAGCCTACATTCACTGGCTCACCTCCAGACACCTCGCAGACCGGCAACAGCGACGACAGCGAGCCCTTCCGTGTTGCGGTTATCCATAAGAACAGGCTGTCCCCAAGTAGGCACCACCAGCAGCTGCCAGTCCACACCATTGATCCGGACGGTGAGTGGTGTGCCACCCTGACGGTCAACCGATCCCAAGTCACATTTCGCCTGGACACTGGTGCCTCCGCCAATCTGCTCACATGGTCAGCTTTCCAGGCATTAAAGGTCAAACCACCCATTCTACCTTCCCACTGTCAATTGGTGGATTACAATGGGAACGCCATCTCCGCCACGGGGTCCTGCCAGCTGGAAGTCACCCACAACTCGCGCACGACCAAGCTGTCATTTGAGATCGTAGGATCCTCGAAGGACTCTCTATTAGGCGCACAGGCGTGCAAGATTCTCCACCTTGTTCGGCGAGTCCACACTTTGTCTCCTGACGGCACATCGGACTTTCCAGATGTAGACTTTAGGGCGCAGCTCCACTCACTCCTTACGCACAACCAGGAGGTTTTCGAGGGCATGGGCACACTGCCCTATACATACAAAATACGGCTCAAACCGGATGCCACCCCAGTCATTCACGCCCCTTGTAGGGTCCCAGCACCCAAGGACCGCCTCAAGCAGCAGCTGCAGGACTTGCAGGACCAAGGAGTGCTTTCCCGGGTCACGGAACCAACGCCATGGGTCAGCTCCATGGTGTGTGTGAAAAAGCCATCCGGCGAGCTCCGGAGATCTGCATTGACCTGAAAGACTTGAATTCCAACATCATGAGGGAGCACTACCCTATACCTAAGCGGGAAGAGATCACGAGTGAAATGGCTCGGGCAAAAATATTTACCAAGCTTGATGCCTCAAAGGGCTTTTGGCAGATTCAACTGGATCCGTCCAGCCGGAAGCTGTGCACTTTCAACACTCCATTTGGCAGGTTCTGCTATAACAGAATGCCATTCGGCATCATTTCTGCTTCCGAAGTGTTCCATCGCATCATGGAACAGATGATGGAGGGCATCGAAGGGCTACGCGTCTATGTAGACTATATTATCATCTGGTCAACAACACCACAGGAGCACATCAGTCGTCTCCAGCATGTCTTTGCATGTATCCGAGATCAGGGCCTGCGCTTTAACCGAGCTAAATGCTCTTTTGGACAAACCGAGCTGAAGTTTCTGGGGAACCACATCTCCCGGTCGGGTGTCCGGCCGGATGCCGAAAAGGTGGCAGCCATCACGGCCATGCAGCGGCCGTCAGACAAGAAGGCAGTGCTACGCTTTCTCGGGATGGTCAACTTCCTGGGGAAGTTCATTCCCAACCTTGCCTCACACACGACTGCTCTTCGCCACCTGGTCAAGAAGACCACGGAGTTCTAGTGGCTGCCTGCACACCAGAGTGAATGGGAGGAGCTCAAGGTCAAGCTCACCACCGCCCCGGTATTGGCGTTTTCCGACACCACACGGGAGACAAAGATCTCCACGGATGCCAGCCAATAGGGTATTGGTGCGGTCCTCCTGCAACGGGACGACACCTCATCATGGGCTCCGGTCGCGTATGCCTCGCGGACCATGACCCCCACAGAACAGCGCTATGCGCAGATCGAGAAGGAATGCCTAGGATTGTTGACGGGCATTGACAAGTTCATGACTATGTCTATGGTCTTCCGCAGTTCACTGTAGAGACCGACCGTCGCACCCTGGTCGGCATTATCCAGAAGGATCTAAATGACATGACCCCTCGCCTCCAGCACATTCTGCTCAAGCTTCGTAGGTACGACTTTCAGCTTGTCTACACCCCGGGGAAGGAGCTTATCATCGCAGATGCTCTGTCTAGGGCGGTCAACACACCGTCCGACCCCGAGGGGTTCGTGTGCCAGGTCGAGGCACAGGTAGCCTTCACATCGGCCACTGATGCACGTCTGGCCCACATTCGACGTGAGACTGCGGCTGACCCACTTCTACAACGTGTGATGCGCCACATGACAGAAGGGTGGCTAAAGGGGCAGTGCCCACAATTTTACAATGTCCGGGACGACCTGGCCGTCGTTGATGGCATCCTCTTAAAATTGGATCGGATTGTGATACCACGCAGTATGCACCAGCTTGTCCTCGCGCAACATCAGCGACGACATCGCCATCATGGTGCTAAACTGCCCCACCTGCCAGAGGTTTCAGCCGGCGCAACCCCGTGAAACCCTTCAGCCCCACGTGTTGGTCACTTCCCCCTGGTCGAAGGTCGGTGTCGACCTCTTTCACGCGCTCGGCAGGGACTGCGTTATTATCATTGACTATATCTCGAGTTACCCGGAGGTCATTCGCCTGCACGACACTTCATCATCTGCTGTCATCCGGGCATGCAAGGAGACCTTCGCTCGCCATGGCATTCCGCTCACCGTCATGTCTGACAACAGACCTTGCTTTGCGAGTCAGGAATGGTCTTCCTTTGCCACTGCCGACAACTTCACGCATGTGACGTCCAGTCCGTTGTATCCTCAATCGAATGGCAAGGCGGAGAAGGGCGTCCATATTGTTAAGAGGCTTCTCTGCAAGGCTGCTGATGCCGGG
This sequence comes from Scyliorhinus torazame, assembly GCF_047496885.1. Taxonomy (NCBI): domain Eukaryota; kingdom Metazoa; phylum Chordata; class Chondrichthyes; order Carcharhiniformes; family Scyliorhinidae; genus Scyliorhinus; species Scyliorhinus torazame. The sequence goes on along the minus strand of NC_092724.1, from coordinate 61,716,305 downwards.
TCTGACTTCTGTCTCGCCTTGCTGGCTTATCGCTCGGCCCCACTGTCCACTGGCCTGTCACCGGCTCAGCTGTTGATGGGTCGCACCATCAGGACAACTGATCCGTCCATTCTTGTTCCTGACCTCGATCATGCCCTGGTCTTGCGGAAGATGCAGCAACAGCGCGATCAGCAGAAGATGGCACATGATGCTCGGGTGACTGATCTTCCTGCCCTGGAGCCTGGCGACAATGTCCGCATACACCTTCCGGATGGTGGTTGGTCAGCAACAGCTGAGGTTCTCCGCCAGGTAGCTCCTCAATCATTCGTTGTTCACATGCCTGATGGCTCTGTTCGCCGCCACAATTAGCGGGCTCCGTTTTGACTCCGCGCTCGCTACGACACTCTGCACCGGTGCCATGCCCTCCTGTTGCCCCAGATGTCGACTTTGTTGAGCTTCCTGCCACGATGCATTTTCCTCTCTCGCCCGTCGATAGGCCCATTCCTCAGCCGGTGGCTCCTGACCCACTCTTGAGGCGGTCAACCCGAATTCGTCGCCTACCTGAGAGACTGAACTTATGAGCCTGTTTTGGTTTCTTTTGTTCCATTGGACTTACTGAACTGGTTTACAGTACTGTTGACATGTTTCTATTATCGTTCTGTGTTTTTTTTAAAAATATTTTATTGAAAATTTTTGGTCAACCAACACAGTACATTGTGCATCCTTTACACAATATTATAACAACACAAATAACAATGACCTATTTTATAAACAGAAAATGAATAAATAATGAATAACAAAAATGAAAACTAACCCTAATTGGCAACTGCCTTATCACAAGTAACACTCTCCAAAAATATAATTTAACAGTCCAATATATAATTATCTGTAGCAACGACCTATACATATTATACAGTATATATTAACAACCCTGAGAGTCCTTCTGGTTCCCCCCCCCCCCCCCGATCCTGGGCTGCTGCTGCTGCCTTCTTTTTTCCATTCCATCTATCTTTCTGCGAGGTATTCGACGAACGGTTGCCACCGCCTGGTGAACCCTTGAGCCGACCCCCTTTGAACGAACTTAATCCGCTCTAGCTTTATAAACCCTGCCATGTCATTTATCCAGGTCTCCACCCCCGGGGGCTTGGCTTCTTTCCACATGAGCAATATCCTGCGCCGGGCTACTAGGGACGCAAAGGCCAAAACATCGGCCTCTCTCACCTCCTGCACTCCCGGCTCTTGTGCAACCCCAAATATAGCCAACCCCCAGCTTGGTTCGACCCGGACCCCCACTACTTTTGAAAGCACCTTTGTCACCCCCATCCAAAACCCCTGTAGTGCCGGGCATGACCAAAACATATGGGTATGATTCGCTGGGCTTCTCGAGCACCTCGCACACCTATCCTCCACCCCAAAAAATTTACTGAGCCGTGCTCCAGTCATATGCGCCCTGTGTAATACCTTAAACTGAATCAGGCTTAGCCTGGCACACGAGGACGACGAGTTTACCCTGCTTAGGGCATCTGCCCACAGCCCCTCCTCGATCTCCTCCCCCAGCTCTTCTTCCCATTTCCCTTTTAGTTCATCTACCATAGTCTCCCCTTCGTCCCTCATTTCCCTATATATATCTGACACCTTACCATCCCCCACCCATGTCTTTGAGATCACTGTGTCCTGCACCTCTTGTGTCGGGAGCTGCGGGAATTCCCTCACCTGTTGCCTCGCAAAAGCCCTCAGTTGCATATACCTGAATGCATTCCCTTGGGGCAACCCATATTTCTCGGGCAGCGCTCCCAGACTCGCAAACTTCCCATCCACAAACAGATCTTTCAGTTGCGTTATTCCTGCTCTTTGCCACATTCCATATCCCCCATCTATTCCCCCGGGGCAAACCTATGGTTGTTTCTTATCGGGGACCCCCCCCAAGGCTCCAGTCTTTCCCCTATGCCGTCTCCACTGTCCCCAAATCTTCAGTGTAGCCACCACCACCGGGCTTGTGGTGTAGTTCCTCGGTGAGAACGGCAATGGGGCTGTCACCATAGCCTGTAGGCTAGTCCCCCTACAGGACGCCCTCTCTAATCTCTTCCACGCCGCTCCCTCCTCCTCTCCCATCCACTTACTCACCATTGAAATATTAGCGGCCCAATAATACTCACTTAGGCTCGGTAGTGCCAGCCCTCCCTATCCCTGCTACGCTGTAAGAATCCCTTCCTCACTCTCGGGGTCTTCCCGGCCCACACAAAACCCATGATGCTCTTTTCAATCCTTTTATAAAAAAAAAAAGCCTTCGTGATCACCACCGGGAGGCACTGAAACACAACGAGGAATCTCGGGAGGACCACCATCTTAACCGCCTGCACCCTCCCTGCCAGTGACAGGGATACCATATCCCATCTCTTGAAATCCTCCTCCATTTGTTCCACCAACCGCGTTAAATTTAACCTATGCAATGTGCCCCAATTCTTGGCTATCTGGATCCCCAGGTAACGAAAGTCCCTTGTTACCTTCCTCAACGGTAGGTCCTCTATTTCTCTACTCTGCTCCCCTGGATGCACCACAAACAACTCACTTTTCCCCATGTTCAATTTATACCCTGAAAAATCCCCAAACTCCCCAAGTATCCGCATTATTTCTGGCATCCCCTCCGCCGGGTCTGCCACATATAGTAACAAATCGTCTGCATACAAAGATACCCGGTGTTCTTCTCCTCCTCTAAGTACTCCCCTCCACTTCTTGGAACCCCTCAACGCTATCGCCAGGGGCTCAATCGCCAGTGCAAACAATAATGGGGACAGAGGGCATCCCTGCCTTGTCCCTCTATGGAGCTGAAAATATGCAGATCCCCGTCCATTCGTGACCACGCTCGCCATCGGGGCCCTATACAACAGCTGCACCCATCTAACATACCCCTCTCCAAAACCAAATCTCCTCAACACCTCCCACAAATAATCCCACTCCACTCTATCAAATGCTTTCTCGACATCCATCGCCACTACTATCTCCGTTTCCCCCTCTGGTGGGGCCATCATCATTACCCCTAACAGCCTCCGTATATTCGTGTTCAGCTGTCTCCCCTTCACAAACCCAGTTTGGTCCTCGTGGACCACCACCGGGACACATTCCTCTATTCTCATTGCCATTACCTTGGCCAGGATCTTTGCATCTACATTTAGGAGGGAAATAGGTCTATAGGACCCGCATTGTAGCGGGTCCTTTTCCTTCTTTAAGAGAAGCGATATCGTTGCTTCAGACATAGTCGGGGGCAGTTGTCCCCTTTCCTTTGCCTCATTAAAGGTCCTCGTCAATACCGGGGCGAGCAAGTCCACATATTTTCTATAGAATTCGACTGGGAATCCATCCGGTCCCGGGGCCTTTCCCGCCTGCATGCTCCTAATTCCTTTCACCACTTCTTCTACCTCGATCTGTGCTCCCAGTCCCACCCTTTCCTGCTCTTCCACCTTGGGAAATTCCAGCCGATCCAAAAAGCCCATCATTCTCTCCCTCCCATCCGGGGGTTGAGCTTCATATAATTTTTTATAAAATGTCTTGAACACTCCATTCACTCTCCCCGCTCCATCTCTCCTTCCTCATCCCTCACTCCCCCTATTTCCCTCGCTGCTCCCCTTTTCCTCAATTGGTGTGCCAGCAACCTGCTCGCCTTCTCCCCATATTCGTACTGTACACCCTGTGCCTTCCTCCATTGTGCCTCTGCAGTGCCCGTAGTCAGCAAGTCAAATTCTACATGTAGCCTTTGCCTTTCCCTGTACAGTCCCTCCTCCGGTGCTTCCGCATATTGTCTGTCCACCCTCAAAAGTTCTTGCAGCAACCGCTCCCGTTCCTTACTCTCCTGCTTCCCTTTATGTGCCCTTATTGATATCAGCTCCCCTCTAACCACCGCCTTCAGCGCCTCCCAGACCACTCCCACCTGGACCTCCCCATTATCATTGAGTTCCAAGTACTTTTCAATGCACCCCCTCACCCTTAGACACACCCCCTCATCTGCCATTAGTCCCATGTCCATTCTCCAGGGTGGGCGCCCTCCTGTTTCCTCCCCTATCTCCAAGTCTACCCAGTGTGGAGCGTGATCCAAAATGGCTATAGCCGTATACTCCGTTCCCCTCACCTTCGGGATCAACGCCCTTCCCAGCACAAAAAAGTCTATTCGCGAGTAGACTTTATGGATATAGGAGAAAAACGAGAACTCCTTACTCCTAGGTCTGCTAAATCTCCACGGGTCTACACCTCCCATCTGCTCCATAAAATCTTTAAGTACCTTGGCTGCTGCCGGCCTCCTTCCAGTCCTGGACTTCGACCTATCCAGCCCTGGTTCCAACACCGTATTAAAATCTCCCCCCATTATCAACTTTCCCATCTCTAGGTCCGGAATGCGTCCTCGCATCCGCCTCATAAAATTGGCATCATCCCAGTTCGGGGCATATACGTTTACCAAAACCACCGTCTCCCCCTGTAGTTTGCCACTCACCATCCCGTATCTGCCCCCGTTATCCGCCACTATAGTCTTTGCCTCGAACATTACCCGCTTCCCCACTAATATAGCCACCCCCCTGTTTTTCGCATCTAGCCCCAAATGGAACACCTGCCCCACCCATCCTTTGCGTAGCCTAACCTGGTCTATCAGTTTCAGGTGCGTTTCCTGTAACATAACCACATCTGCCTTAAGTTTCTTAAGGTGTGCGAGTACCCGTGCCCTCTTTATCGGCCCGTTCAGCCCTCTCACGTTCCACGTGATCAGCCGGGTTGGGGGGCTTCCTACCCCCCCCCCCCCCCCCCCTTATCGATTAGCCATCCCCTTTTTCCAGCTCCTCACCCGGTTCCCACGCAGCTGTATCTCCCCCAGGCGGTGCCCCCCCGCCCATCCCCTCCCATACCAGCTCCCCCCTCGCCCCAGCAGCAGCAACCCAGTAATTCCCCCCTCCCACCCCCCCCCCGCTAGATCCCCCGCTAGCGTAATTACTCCCCCCATGTTGCTCCCAGAAGTCAGCAAACTCTGGCCGACCTCGGCTTCGCCCCGTGACCTCGGCTCGCACCGTGCGACGCCCCCTCCTTCCTGCTTCTCTATTCCCGCCATGATTATCATAGCGCGGGAACCAAGCCCGCGCTTCTCCCTTGGCCCCACCCCCAATGGCCAACGCCCCATCTCCTCCACCTCCCCTCCTCCCCCCATCACCACCTGTGGAAGAGAGAAAAGTTACCACATCGCAGGATTAGTACATAAAACTCCTCTTTTCCCCCCTTTTTAACCCCCCTCTTCGCCCCCCACATTCGCCCCACCACTTTGTTCAAACGTTCTTTTTAATAACCCGCTCATTCCAGTTTTTCTTCCACAATAAAAGTCCACGCTTCATCCGCCGTCTCAAAGTAGTGGTGCCTCCCTCGATATGTGACCCACAGTCTTGCCGGTTGCAGCATTCCAAATTTTATCATCTTTTTATGAAGCACCGCCTTGGCCCGATTAAAGCTCGCCCTCCTTCTCGCCACCTCCGCACTCCAGTCTTGATAAACGCGGATCACCGCGTTCTCCCATTTACTGCTCCGAGTTTTCTTTGCCCACCTAAGGACCATTTCTCTATCCTTAAAACGGAGGAATCTCACCACTATGGCTCTGGGAATTTCTCCTGCTCTCGGTCCTCGCGCCATCACTCGGTATGCTCCCTCCATCACCAACGGACCCGCCGGGGCCTCCGCTCCCATTAACGAGTGCAGCATCGTGCTCACATATGCCCCGACGTCCGCTCCCTCCGCACCTTCAGGAAGACCAAGAATCCTCAGGTTGTTCCTCCTTGCGTTGTTCTCCAGTGCCTCCAACCTTTCCACACATCGTTTCTGATGTGCCTCATGCATCTCCGTCTTCACCACCAGGCCCTGTCTGTCGTCCTCATTCTCGGCTGCCTTTGCCTTCACGACCCGAAGCTCCCGCTCCTGGGTCTTTTGTTTCTCCTTTAGCCCTTCGATCGCCTGTAGTATCGGGGCCAACAGCTCTCTCTTCATTTCCTTTTTGATCTCTTCCACACAGCATTTCAAGAACTCTTGTTGTTCAGGGCCCCATGTTAAACTGCCACCTTCCGACGCCATCTTGGTTTTTGCTTGCCTTCCTTGCCGCTGTTCTAAAGGATCCACTGCAATCCGGCCACTTTCTCCTCCTTTTTTCATCCGTATCCAGGGGGGATTCCCTTCTGGTTTACTGCACAGTGTTTTTAGCCGTCAAAATTGCCGTTGGGGCTCCTATCAAGAGCCCAAAAGTCCGTTTCACCGGGAGCTCCCGAAACGTGCGACTCAGCTGGTCATCGCCGCACCCAGAAGCATCGTTCTGTGTTTGAGAGTTTGCATTTGTTCCGTTCTTGGTACGCCTTTGTTCTTATGTTGCACCTGACATCTTCCTATGTATATAGTTAGCCTCCTGTACATTTTGTAGTTAATCTCTCACACACACGTTTAGTTGCACCCAGTAGACAATCTTATTTATTATCATGCAGGCACATGTTTCTTGTGAAAAGGGGGGATGTCATGATATCCAGATCAGCATATCATGGTGCAATCACACACACACTGATGGACAGGCATTTGGACCAACCAGCGCGCACACAACATCGCAGCCAATCACTAGTAAGAGCACACGCACTATAAAAGGGGGACCACGAGAGTTCCCACTCATTCTTGTAGGAGACAGCTGGGGACACAGAGCTTAAACCGTGACACTCAGACATAGACCATGTGCTGAGTGCCTCACCAACATTAGTGATAGGGCTAGGTCCATAGGTTAGCTGGTAGCGAACGTACCCAAGTCTAGAGTTAGTTGCATCTGTTAGTTAACATAATAAAATCAAGTTGTACCATCTACAGCCGTGTTGGCTCATTTGTGTATCAGGACACCCAACATGGCACACTGTGCCACCTTGCTGCCCATGCTCAAGTTTCTTGAGTGGAACTTGATCTTCTCCCTCTGAAGTGGGAATGCTAGCAGAGAGTCGGTGTCGATGCCTAATACCTGTAGCTTATTACATCCCAGTTAATATTAGTTGCTCCAGGATTTTATTTTAGGAGAATATTGTTCCAAGGAAATAAACAGCGGTTTAAACAAAAAACCTTTGATTTTATAGATTGGAAAACAGCTGAATGTTGAGCCCACTTCTTTAAAAATGTATCTGTGTTAAATGATGTGACAGGGAAAGTCTAGACACTAATGGAACAGAGACATCTTTGGTGCAAGGCCATTGGCCTTTGAGAAATGAATGCAAAATGAGGCCTGCATGGCACCAGTAGAAATACCACCATTCTACAGAATAAACACTGCATTGAGCTCTTCAAATTACTGACCGTTTGCTATGAATATTGGTCACTTTGTACATTATGGAGGTTTCAGTTTTCACTTTACCTTGATGTATTGAAAATGAAATTTGACTCATTCACACAGTAAGTCCATGCCCTTAGTCAGCATCTTCTGTTCTGGTGGTTGCTGGGAGCTCAGAAAGGCTGAGAGAAATTAATGAAGCTGGCTACTCAATGGGTTTCCCTTACCAAAGCCACTGATGTACGGTTTTCAAGGAAAAATAGGTGAAATTCCAGAATCTGATTCCTGAAAAGCCAGTTCAAATTCCAGAGTCTCGTAATTAAAATGGACTTTGATTGTCCCAGTGGTTGTAAAATGAGTGCCCTGATCAGAAGAAAGCAAGATACTGCAGATGCTGGAAATCTGAAATCGAAACAATATTTTTTTTATTATAAATTTAGACTACCCAATCATTTTATTTCCAATTAAGGGGCAATTTAGCGTGGCCAATCCACCTACCCTGCACATCTTTGGGTTGTGGGGGTGAAACCCACGCAGACACGGGGAGAATGTGCAAACTCCACACGGACAGTGACCCGGGCCACGAATCGAATCCGGGTCCTCTTGCGCCGTAGGCAGCAGTGCTAACCACCACTAATAAAACTGAAAATGCTAGAAATACTCGTCACGTCTGACAACGTCTGTTGAGAGAAACACAGTTAATGAATGGAATTTAAGTAACAGACCAGGTTAGACTGAGGAAAGGCTGGGTCAGTCAGGTCTTGCACTCGGGACTGGATTCAAAGACGAGGGGTCGCGATCCTGATCAATAAGCGGGTGGTGTTTGAGGCGGGTAGAATAGTCTCGGACGTGGGAGGTCGGTACATTATGGTCAGTGGGAAGCTAGAGGGGGAGCAGGTGGTATTAGTAAATGTGTATGCGCCAAATTGGGATGATGTGGAGTTTATAAAGAGGATGCTGGGCACGTTACTGGACCTGGACTCTCACAGGTTGGACATGGGAGGGGACTTCAACACAGTTATGGACCCTGGCTTGGACCGGTCAAGCTCGAAAATGGGCAGGGTGCCAGAATTGGCAAAGGAACTAAGAGGGTTCATGGAACTGATGGGGGGGGGGGGGGAAAGAGATCCATGGAGGTTTGGGCAGCCGAGGGTGAAGGAGTTCTCCTTCTACTCACACGTGCATAAAGTGTACTCCCGGATTGATTTCTTTATTTTGAGTAAGGCTTTGCTGGCTGGGGTGGTGGACACTGGGTACTTGGCGATTACGATCTCAGACCATGCTCCACACTGGGTTGACCTGCAGGTTAGTAAAGACAGTAACCAGTGCTCTCACTGGAGGTTGGATGTGGGACTTTTGGCGGATGAAGGGGTGTGCGAGCGGCTGAGGAAATGTATTCAGAGCTATCTGCAGGACAATGACACGGAGGAAATTTCAGTAGCGGTGGTGTGGGAAGCACTGAAGGCGGTGGTCAGGGGGAAGCTGATTTCGATCCGGGCCCATAGGAAGTAGGTGGACAGGGCAGAGACAGACCGACTGGTAAAGGAGATACTACAGATTGATAGGAGGTATGCGGAGACCCCAGAAGCAGGGCTTTTAAGGGAACGGCGGAGGCTACAGGCGGAGTTTAGCTTGCTGACCACAGGGAGGGTGGTGGAGCAGCTGAGAAAGGCGAGGGGGGCGATTTACGAACGTGGAGAGAAGGCCAACAGAATGCTTGCACAGCAGCCTATGACGAGGGAGGCAGCTAGGGAGATAGGTAAAGTAAAGGACGGAGATGGGAACCTGGTTGGTGATTCAGTAGGGGTGAATAAGGCGTTTAGGGACTTTAGGCTGTACAGGTCGGAACCCCCTGTGCAGCCGGAGGGGATGAGGCACTTCTTGGAGGGGCTGAATTTCCCAAAGGTGGACGGGGAGCGGGTAGAAGGGCTGGGGGCTCCGATCGGGTTGGAAGAGATAGTGGAGGGTCTGAAGGCCATGCAGTCGGGTAAAACTCCGGGGCCGGACGGTTACCCAGTTGAGTTCTATAAAAAGTTCTCGGGGCTATTGGGGCCGGTGTTGATGAGGATGTTCAATGAGGCAAGGGAAAGAGGGGTGCTGCCTCCGACGATGTCACGGGCAATGATTTTGCTGATTCTTAAGTGGGACAAGAGCCCGGAGCTGTGTGGGTCCTATAGGCCGATCTCCCTGTTAAATGTGGATGCCAAGTTGCTGGCCAAAATCTTGTCCTCCAGGATCGAGGATTTCACTCTATGCGGATGACCTGCTTCTGTACGTTTCGGACCCAATAGAGGGGATGAAAGAAATCATGAGGGCTCTAGGGGAATTTGTGGGGTATAAGCTTAATATGGGAAAGAGTAAGATGTTTGTGGTCCAGGCAAGGGGACTGGAGAGGCGACTGGGAGAGCTGCCGTTTAGGTTAGTAAAGGGAAGCTTTAGGTACCTAGGTATCCAAGTGGCGCGGGAATGGGACCAGCTGCATAAATTGAATCTGGCCCGGCTGGTGGACCAAATGAAGGACGATTTTCGGATTTGGACGCGCTTCCGCTGTCTCTAGCTGGGATCGTGCAAACGGTGAAGATGACGCTCCTCCCGCGATTCCTACTGGTATTTCAGTGTCTCCCCATTTTTATTCCGCAGTCCTTTTTTAAGCGGGTCAACAGAGTGATCATGGGCTTTGTCTGGGCGGGCAAGGAAGGTAATGCTTGAGCGGAGTCGGGGAGAGGGCGGGCTGGAGCTGCCAAATTTTAGCAATTATTACTGGGCGGCTGATATAGCCATGATCAGGATGTGGGTGGTGGGGAAGGGGTCGGCATGGGTGCGGATGGAGGCGGCTTCATGTAAGGGCACCAGTTTGAGGGCATTGGTAACTGCACCTCTACCGTTCCCGCCGGCACGGGACTCCACCAGTCCAGTGGTGGCGACCCTGAGAGTTTAGGGCCAGTGGAGGCGGCATGTGGGAACAGTGGGAGCATCGGTTTGGGCCCCAATCTATGATAATCACCGGTTTGCCCCGGGGTGTATGTTCCGGTTATGGCGGAGAGCGGGGATTGAGAGGATGGGGGATATGTTTATAGAGGGGAGCTTTCCGAGTTTGAGGGTGCTGGAGGAGAAGTTTGGGTTGGCGAGAGGAAACAAATTCAGGTATCTGCAGGTGCGGGACTTCCTACGTAAACAGGTGTCAACCTTCTCGCTCCTGAACTTAGTGTCAGTGGAGACACAGACCGAGGAGCTGAAGCGCAAGTGGGAGGAGGTGCTGGGAGGTGAGATAGAGGATGGTCTATGGGCAGACACGTTGAGTAGAGTCAACGCGTCCGCAACATGTGCCAGGCTCGGCCTGATACAATTTAAGGTTGTTCACTGGGTTCTCATGACAGTGGCCCGGATGAGCAGATTCTTTGGGGTGGAGAACAGGTGCGCAAAATGTGCGGGAGGACCGGCGAACCATGTCCACATGTTTTGGACATGTCCAAAGCTTAGGGGATTTTGGCAGGGGTTTGCAGATGTCATGTCCACGGTGTTAAAAACAAAGGTGGCGCTGAGTCCAGAGGTGGCAATTTTCGGGGTGTCAGAAGACCCGGGAATCCAGGAGGAGAAAGAGGCAGACGTCCTGGCCTTTGCTTCCCTGGTAGCCCGAAGACGGATACTATTAGCTTGGAGGGACTCAAAGCCCCCGAAGTCGGAGACCTGGCTATCAGACATGGCTAGCTTTCTCTGTTTGGAAAAAATCAAGTTCGCCTTGAGAGGGTCACTGTTAGGGTTCACCCGGAAGTGGCAACCGTTCGTCGACTTCTTTGCAGAAAATGAATTGTCAGCAGACCGGGGGGGGGGGGGGGGGTTTTAGTTTAGTTTAGCTTAGAGTAGGGAGGGTTCATAAGGGTGGGACCTGTATGAGAGGTGAATGGTTTTTGCACTATGTTTATGGTTTCATGTCTATTGTTTATTTGGTTGTTGTTATTCTACCGAAAATACCTCCAATAAAATGTTTATTTTTTAAAAAAATGAATGGAATTCAAGGTCCTGCCCCAGAGGCAAGTTCTGAGGTGGAAGAATGCTCCCCCCTCTCTCCCTCTTCTCTTCCACCCCCTTCCCCCACCTCATTCTCAGCGGGGAAGTACAGTGGTTAGCACTGCTACCTTACAGAACCAGGGACCCAAGGGTCCATTCCGGCCTCGGGTGACTGTCCATATGGAGTTTGTACATTCTCCCCCTGTCTGCATGTGTTTCCTCCGGGTGCACCAGCTTCCTCTCACAGTCCCAAGATGTGGGGGTAGGTGGGATGACCATGCTAACGTTGCCCATTAGTGTCCAAAGATGTGCATGTTAGGTGGGGTTTCAGGGGTAGTGAGTCTAGTTAAGGTGCTCTTTCAGAGTCGGCATGGACTTGATGGGCCAAATAGCCTCCTTCTGCACTGTAGGGATTCTGTCATCTATGATCATCCTGCAGCTGCTGCTGTTCAACCAGGCTGGGGACTCTCCAATCAGGGAGGCTGCCCACCAAACCCTATTGTGTTTGCGTTTACCTGCAACCTTCAGGGGATGGCATTCATTCTCGGGCACTATGTGCCCAATTTGAGGGTCATAGAATCAGGGAAGCGGAGCCTTCAGAAAGCAATTCCCCAGCCCTTGCTGTTGACCACCCCTCTTCCATCTTTCCGCCCCATTTGGCTGTATCCGGAGAATCCACCACCGATCCTTTGCATAGGCCGCACTGCAATACCAGCTATGGCCACTGCTTCTGGTGCCAGTGCTCGTAGTACAGAGTTGCCAACTTCTGATTGGCTGGCAGCTCTTGACAGTGGGATAACTGCCCCTGACACATCAGTCCACAATTAAAAAATTTTTTAGATTTAGAGTACCCAATTATTTTTTTTGTCTTAAGGGACAATTTAGTGTGGGCAGTCCTCCTAGCCTGCACATTTTTGGGTTGTGGGGTTGAGACCCATGCAAACACGAGGAGAATGTGCAAACTCCACATGGACAGTGACCCGGGTCCAGGATCTAACCCGGGTCCTCAGCGCCGTGAGGCAGCAGTGCGAACCACTGTGCCGCCCGTGCAGCAATTAAATGACCGAGTGAGCCGGGAGCCCTGACGGCAGGATTCCTGCTGTGAATTAGCAATTTTATTCAGTCGTTGTTGTTCAAAACCAACCCTCCCAGCTGTCCACATTAAATTTTACCCAAAATTTAAAGTTCCTTTTTCAGAACAGGTACCCCTATTGTAGCTTCTATAGAAAGGTTTTAATTAATGCCTGTGGCCATCAAATCACTACTGGCAAGATCAGAGTTCAAGGTGACGAGGCTGTCTGACAGTTCTGCATTTTACATGAGGTCTCTTTGAGAAATGTCACCCCATGTAAGCTCTTGAATCTCCAGCTGCTTTTATATTTTTGCAGATAACATTCTGGCTGAACACGCGGTAGAACTTAAATGTGATGGTCCTACAAATTCTAATAGTTGCAGTATTTATGTAAATATCTCTTATTTAGCTTACTTCCTCACCATTTCCCCCACCCCGAAATTACTAGTTTTAGGTTGACCTATTTCTTTTAATTAACCAATGGTTCCACGCAGCATGGTGGTGAAGTGCCTAGCACTGTTGCCTCACGGCACCAAGGTCCCAGGTTCGATCCCGGCCCTGGGTCACTGTCTGTTTGGAGTTTGCACATTCTCCCCGTGTTTGCGTGGATTTCACCCCCACAACCCAAATTTGTGCAGGGTAGGTGGATTCGCCACGCTAAATTTCCCCTTAATTGTAAAAAATGAATTGGCTACCCTAAATTTAAAAAGAAAAAAAAAATTAACCATTGGTTCCCACTCATCAGCATCAGAACAGTGGCCTGTTGTCCACTGTGTCCTTTGTACTGACACCATGGTGTTGCGATACCTGCTATGCTTCCGTCTCATCTTGGACTCAGAAGGTTGTGGGTTCAGGTTCTACTCCAGAAACCTGAGCACGTAATCAAGACATTCCATAGTGCTTTACAACTAGTGAAGTACGTATTGAAGTGTAGTCAGTGTTGTAATGTAGGAAATGTGACCGCCAACTCCCCAAAACAGCAGTGTGATGAATAACTGGGTTTTAGTGATGTTCGTTGCACGATAAATGTTGGTGGGACACATGGAGAACTCCCCTAACCTCAAAAAAGTGTTGTGGAATCTTTTACACCAACTTAGGGCAGAACGAGCCTTAGTTTAATGAATCATTCAAAAGACAACACTGGCGTGTCAGCCAAAAATTTTATGTCCAAGGCTCTGGAATGTGCCAAACGTCTGCTTCTGAGGCAAGAGTACCAACTGAACCATGGTTGACATATTAATTTTTAAAAAAATTTAGAGTACCCAATAATTTTTTTCCAATTAAGGGGCAATTTAGCATAGCTAACCTGCACTTCTTTGGGTTGTGGGGGCAAAACCCATGCAAACACACGGAGAATGTGCAAACTCCATACGGACTGTGACCCAGGGCCGGGATCAAACCTGGGACCTTGGTGCTGTGAGGCAGCAGTGATAACCACTGCGCTGCCTGGTTGACATATTAATAAATAAAATATATATCTTCCAGTTGTTCTGGGGTTCTGCTTTTTTAAAAAAAAAAGTTTTTCATCTAACGTTTGGTACGGATGATCTCTAAATGGTGTTGGCGAAATGAAGCTCCCAAGATCCAGAGTAGGTGAGCAAACGCTAGCACTAAAATTGTACTCTGGAATGGAATCCATATTGGAGTCAGTAAGAAGGTATATGAACAGGTTATTGAAATGAGCTGATAGCTTTAATCATTAAAAAATCTACAGCTCAATTTATTCTCCCTCAAGTCCCAGGAAAAGGGCTGCAAAATGTTTTTCAAGAAAATAAATATTTGCACTGGATCAAGTTGCATGACAGGGTTTTTTTTTCCATACAAGCTTCGTAAACCGGAAGTTGAGGGAGACTGAATGTCATCCGTGAAAAGCTGCTGGTCAGAGCTGCTGCTTGTAGTCTGTCAGCGCTGACATCCACTTTCGCTTTTCTGTAAGCAGTTGTCACTGGATTGGAGCCAGGGCCTCTGTTAGTCACGTAACTGGATGTCAGAAGGCCACAGGAAATTTGATGTGTGTGTGTGTTTTTTTTTAAACAAGTGCTGTCTGTAAAAGGCGGCTGTCTATCCCGGTAAGTGCACACACTGAGCGGCTGCTTGTGATTTAGTCTCACTGCCTCCTGATGGAAACCAAAAAGAGCTGACATAAACTAAGCATTCCCAGGTGCCAAGGACGCGTTCGTGGTTTTTAAGCACAGCAGCTTGTGTTCCTTAATTGCCAGCAGTGCAAAAACAAGTTGGTCCCAGAAGCAGCATCTCATCAGGTGCAGTAAAAGTTGGAACGGGGCGGGGGGTGTGCAGGAAGCTTACGCAGTCGAGGCCTCTGGACGACACCATGCTCTGCAACAGCAAGGAGGGAGCAGTTCTAATCTCCCCCTGAACCTAACGTGAGGTTGCCCTATTTTTGACGTGTACAGCTTTTGGGAGGAGAGATTACTGGGGAATTTTAAAAATGCAGAACTCCCCTGCGTTTTGGGGCAGGCTGATGCTCATGGGAAGGACAGAGATTGGTGAGTTAGATTATGTGCAGACCCAAGCAAGCGTGTTTATTGACATTTTGCCTGGCAGTAAACCACCAGGGTCTGAAAGCCAAGAAGAAACTTGTAAACTAACTATGACCGTTCAAACCGAGACTTGAGCCAGTCAGCATGCCATGGTTATGGCTGTCAGATATGTCCTAGGGACTTGGTGTTTTGATTTTGAATGCATGCATTTTAAAAAAGAAACTAGTTATATCCTGGTCATTGTGGCTAATGAGGCCTACTTGATTTTGATGCAGTGTATTGTAGCTGCTTTATGATGTTTCACCTTGTGACTGGTGCATCTATTAACATTCGATTTTTGCTGATTAGATCATTTTCAAGTTTGATACATAAGTCACACCTGTAAGCCGAGTTTCTTTCATTCACCCAAGGGATGTGGCTAGGCCAGCATTTATTGCCCATCCCCAATTGCCCTTGGGAAGGTGGTGGTGAGCTGCTTTCTTGAACAACTTCAGTCCCTATGGTGTCGGTACACCCACAGTGCTGTTCCGGAGGGAGTTCCAGGATTTTGACCAAGCAACAGTGAAAACAATATATTTCCAAGTTAGGATGGTATCTGGATTGGAGTGGAACTTCCAGGCAGTGATGTATCTGCTGCCCTTGCTGTTCTGGATGGTGGTGGTTTAGACTTTGGAAAGTGCTAAGGAGCCTTGGTGTGTTTCTGCAGGGCATCTTGTAGATGATATGTATTGCATGTCGGTGGCGGAGGGAGTGAATGTTTGTAGGTGGGGTGCCAATCAAGCGGGTTGCTTTGGCCTGGATGGTGTCCAGCTTCTTGAGTGTTGTTGGAGCTGCAAGGGAAGAATATACTCTTGCCCTCCTTGTCTTTTGGATGATGGCTTTGGGGAGTCAGGAAGTGAGTTAATCACTGAAGAATTCCTAGTCTCTGACCTGCTCTTGTAGCCACAGTATTTCTGTGGCTAGTTCAGTTCTGTTTCTGGTCAACGGTAACCCTCAAGATGTTGATAATGGGGGATTAAAGTGATGTCAAGTGGCAATGGTTGAATTGTCTCGTTGGGGATGCACTTGTGTGGCACGAATGTTACTCTCCACTTGTCAGCCCAAGCCTGGATATTGTCCCGGTCTTGCTGCATTTGGGCATGGACTGCTTCATGCTTCATTGTCTGAGGAGTTGCAAATGATGCTGAACATTGCGCAATCGTCGAACATCCCCACTTCTGACCTTATGATGGAAGGAGGATCATTGTTGAAGCAGCTGAAGATTTTTTTTTCTCTGTTTTAAAAATTTAGAGTACCCAATTCAGTTTTTCCAATTGAGGGGCAATTTAGCATGTTCAATCCACCTACCTTGCACATCTTTGGGTTGTGGGGGCGAAACCCACGCAAACACGGGGAGACTGACCTTTTGTGCTAGATATGACTAACCAGAGGAGAGTTTTCCATTGATCCAGTTTTGCCTAAACCTTTACTAAATTGCTGGAGCTCTCAGACAAAGGAAAAGAAGGATATGCCAATAGGGTTAGATGAGGCATAGTGGGAGGAGGCCCTGTTAAGCCAAATGATCTGTTTCTATGAAGTCCATGACTGGTTATGTCTCAGCTGAAATATTGAGGCCAATTTTAGGCACCACTTTTAAAAAAAAATTTTTTAGAGCACTCAATTATTTTTACCAATTAAGGAGCAATTTAGTGTGGCCAATCCACCTAACATGCACATCTTTGGATTGTGGGGACGAAACCCATGCAGACACGGGGAGAATATGCAAACTCCACACAGACAGTGACCCGGGACCGGGATTGAACCCGGGCCCTCAGTGCCGTAGGCAGCAGTGCTAACCATCGCCACCATGCCGCCCTCTAGGCACCACAAGAAGGATGTCAAGGCCTTGGTAAGATTGCTGTGGAGATTTACCACAATGATATAGGTTATATGGAAGAACTGGGAATGTCCGTTGAGAGAAAGTTCAATGGAAATTTAGAGGTGTTCAAAATTCTGAAGTAATTCGGGGAAAAAACTGTTCTAGTAGCAGGAGGATTGGTAACCAGAGGGCACAGATTTAAGGTAATTTCCAAAAGAGGCAGAGGTGAGATGAAGATATTATTTTGACAAGTAGAGAGATTTGATTGGAGTTCAGTGTCTGAAAAGGTGATGGAAGCTGATTCAGCAATAACGCTCAAAAAGAAATTGGATATTGAATTGCATATATACTTGGAAAAAATGCAGGGCTACAATGAAAGACTGCAAATTACGCATGGTATTATCTCCATGTAAACCAGGGCATTATTGGTGTGAGGAGGATTAAGTTCAACGTTCATCTGCCCGAGTTGGAACCGTGATGGGAGAGGAGAGCGGTGGACTTCATATGTTAGTGTAACCAGGTGAACATAAAATTATGTAATGCTTGTTACTAGCAATATTTGGAATACCTTCTGAATATCCAGGAAATAAGACCATAAGACATAGGAGCAGAATTAGGCCACTCGGCCCATCGAGTCTGGTCCGCCATTGAAGCATGGCTGATATTTTTTCATCCCCATTCTCCTGCCTTCTCCCCATAACCCCGATCACCTTATTAATCAAGAACCTATCTATCTCTGTCTTAAAGACACTCGGTGAATTGGCCTCCACAGCCTTCTGCGGCAAAGAGTTCCACAGATTCACCAACCTCTGGCTGAAGAAATTCCTCCTCATCTCTGTTTTAAACGATCGTCCCTTTAGCCTGAGATGGTGTCCTCTGGTTCTAGTTTTTCCTACAAGTGAATGAAATGAAAATCGCTTATTGTCACAAGTAGGCTTCAAATGAAGTTACTGTGAAAAGCCCCTAGTCGCCACATTCCGGCGCCTGTTCGGGGAGGCTGTTACGGGAATCGAACCGTGCTGCTGGCCTGCCTCGGTCTGCTTTCAAAGCCAGCGATTTAGCCCTGTGATAAACAGCCCCTAAGAACAAAGAACAAAGAAAAGTACAGCACAGGAACAGGCCCTTCGGCCCTCCAAGCCTGTGCCGACAAATCTGCCTGTCTGAACTAAAATCTTCTACACTTCTGGGGTCCATGTCCCTCTATTCCCATCCTATTCATGTATTTGTCAAGATGCCCCTTAAATGTCACTCTCGTTCCTGCTTCCACCACCTCCTCCGGCAGCGAGTTCCAGGCACCCACTACCCTCTGTGTAAAAAAAAAACTGGCCTCGTACAGCTACTCTAAACCTTGCCCCTTGCACCTTAAACCTATGCCCCTAGTAATTGACCCCTCTACCCTGGGAAAAAGCCTCTGACTATCCACTCTGTCTATGTCCCTCATGATTTTGTAGACCTCTAAATGTGCAATGCTGTCACCTAAAAAGACCTAGGAGATGACAGCTCCGATGGTAATTTTAATTCATTACTTTCCAAGAGGTTGGGAAGGTTGCTCACCTGTGTGTTTTCGCCGAGGAATCTATTTCAGGCTGGAGTGTATCAACAACCATCTTGTTCCTCATAGCTGGTCTGCTAGACCAGACAGACTATTGGCAGGGTATTGTGTGTGTGTATGCCTGTGCGTGTGTTTCTGACGGAACAACGGGCAGTTGCGATGGGTTAGATGCTGGCCTTTTGTATCCGGTAGATGGGTGCAATGGAACAAAGGCTTTGTTTGCTGACGGAGAGGGCCCAAATCTTTGGCAGTTTCATAGAAACTAGGAATTGCTGGACATGTTACCACAATGATGCAGTTTTTGACTAATCAGAGCAATCAACACCCAAAAGGCATGGGACGGTATTCCCCCCCGCCCCCTCCGCCAGGTGGGAGAATAGCCGGGGCGCCGTGCCGCCCCGACCCCGCACGTGATTCTCCCCCCCCCCCCCCCCAAACCAGCGCCGCGCCGAGAATCGCTGCAAACGGCGAGCGCCAATTCTCCAGCCCGAATGGGCCGAGCGGCAGCACGTAAACGGCCTAGTGCCGTACCCGCCAGTGCCGTCCACACCTGGTCACTGCCGGCGGGTACTCGTCGTGAAGGCTTGGGGGGCGGCCTGTTGGGGGTGAGGGGGGCTCTGTTCCCGGGGGGGCCTCCGTAGTGGCCTGGTACGCGATCGGGACCAACCGATCGGCGGGCCGGCTTCTCTGTCGGTGGGCCTCCTTTCTTCCGCCGGCGAACCTGGATCCATCTGCCATGTTTGTGCGGGGCGGCCTGGGGGAGGACGGCCACCGCGCATGCGCTAGTTGGCGCCGGCCCAAATTCGCATGTGCGGGACCCAAAGCGCCGCGTCTTTTACGCGGCGCCGGGTCTCTGACACTGCGCCGAGGCCCCGCCCCCGTAAATCGCACAACGCCCCTGCTAGCCCCATGGAGGGGGGAGAATAGTGGTCTGGGAAAGGGCGCCGAAACCGGAGTAAAACACTTCGGTTTTTACTCCGGCGTCGGCACTTAGACTCTCGTTGGGAGAATCCCACCCATGGTGTCTACCAACCAGGAAGAAGACGAGAACAGTAGTTACATGGCAACACCATGTCCAAGTCATAAACTATCCTGACTTGGAAACGTATTGCTGTTCCTTCCTTGTTTCTGCTTTAAACTCCTCCCTATCTGACAGCACTGTGGGAGTAGGTTCACCTCACAGAATGCAGTGATTCAAGGTGGCTCATCTGACCTTCTCAAGGCAGCCAGGGATGGGCAATAAAATTGACCTTGATGACGCCCATATCACAAGACTGATTTAAAAGTTTTTAAAAGTCACTAACAGACCCAGGCATGATATGAGGAAAACTTAATGGTGGAGAGCTTTGGTAATCATAGGTCCAAATTTTAACTCCAACTCCTAGTGGGCACAGATCTATAGTATAAAACGTTCTGTTATTTGACACTCAGTCTTTCACAGGATTGTTGGTGTGAGAAATACGAGAAGCAGTAGGAGATGCCCTTCTCGGGTTGTTCTGAGAATCAGGAGCTTTGTTCTGTAGTACCTTACCTGGGCCTGTGCTTGATGTTGACATTGGGTGCTTGAATTGGTGTACACAAAAACAAAATTAAAGAAGAACATATGCACCCATAGTCCATTAGGCGTTATTGGGAAAAAATTAGGAATGAGAGGCCCAGCTCACTTTTCATTTTTGCCTCAGGCTCAGTGAGAAGCCAGTTGCAGCTCTCTAACTGGCATCCCAGCAAGGATCAGCAAATCCAACTACACACTAAAGTTTAAACAAGGTGGAGTGACCGCAGTACCACCCAGGCAGCACCTTTCTTACCCACACAGCAGTTGTAAGAGTCACTTGCTCGTTTCCTGCACAGATAGAGCCCTTGGTCACTTTGAGAATCTGTGGGCTCTGTTTGATGAAAGTGGCACATCAGCAAAGCAGATTTAAATACTTTAGACTGATGTGCAATAGGCACACTTTTATTATGCTAAGCCCTTACCCCCCCCCCCCACCCCCACTCCCACACTCTGTTCCCAAGGTAATGCAGGACAAAGATCAACAACTGTTCTACTGTGCTAGACAAATAAATGATAGCTGGAAAGTATGGCAAATGGAAACTGAAATGAGTAGTAAATAGCATGATTCCATCAGATACAGGATAAGTGTAAAAACATAATTGTCTTTTAGAGGGTGGTGCATTTTTAAAAATTCTCCTTGCAGAAAAGCCTTGCTTTAGAACCATCTTCCAATCTTGTTCATCCAGTGATTTGAAAGTAAATCTCTGTAAACTCAATGTCATTCTTGTATAATGACTATGTTTATTTCAGTAACTTCTCCCCTTTACATAATGTGCATGAAGCAACAATTTGCATTTTTATCAGAATGAAAAAAATCAAGATGCCTCATGGGGGAATCTGATAGAATTTAGGAGTGACTGATGTTGTTCAAAAATATACTTTCTACACCAACGTAAGAGTTGAAGTTCTAAAACCATTTTTTAAGGCAAAGGTTTAAGGGATCAATTTTTACATGGGTAATCTTTTCAAGGGGCTTACTTTCAACTAAAACACCCACACTACATACTTAAACTGGCTCTCAAAAGAATCCGCAAGGTAATGAAGAAGGGTATCCACACAGGCAGCACGGTGGCGCAGTGGTTAGCACTGATGCCTCACAGCACCGTGGTCCCAGGTCCAATCCCGGCCCTGGGTCACTTTCCTTGTGGAGTTTGCACATTCTCCCCGTGTTTGCGTGGGTTTCGTCCCCACAACCCAAAGATGTGCAGGGTAGGTGGATTGGCCATGCTAAATTACCCCTTAATTGGAAAAATGAATTAGGTACTCAAAATTAATTTTAAAAAAAAAGGTTGTCCACACAAATTGTGTCTGTCTGGGTATGTCACTCATTCATGCACTCACTCGCTTTCTGTCTCTCTGCTAAGGAGCAAACCCACCCCCCACCAAATCTCTGGAGATAGAGCCTGTGGTTTCAATGCAAGAGAAAGGGTCATACCATTAGAAAATATCACACTGATGGCCCCCAGCCTTTGACCTAGCCCTTGTTGCAGGGGAATTACACTGAATCGACATTTGGAAGAGCCTGATTAGCAAGGCTCGAGGCTTCCAACCCCAGGAAGGCTGAGGGCAATGGTGGAGTACACAAGGCATGGATGCTCATTTATTTAATGTTTGCTTTGGAAGTTGTTGCTTTCGCCCTGTTTCCTAGTTTGCTGTCTGTTTTCTATCCTCCAAAAATCCCAATCTTTATTCCTATTTTAATTGACAAGAAAGAACTGGAGGAAATATAGTTAAGTGTAATTTTTTAATGAATAGCGAATTAAGGTTTTTTAAAAAATATATATTTTTATTCTCCTTTTTCACATTTTCTCCCAAATTTACACCCACCAACAATAAACAATAATCAACAACAAATATGTCAATCCCCATATCAATAACAACGATCTCATCCTCCCACCAAACCCCAAACATTAGCCCGCATGTTTACATAAACAAATGACAAAAAGGAATCAGGGATTACCCATAGTCACCCTTAATACCCACAGCCCCCCCCCCCCCAACCCTCCCACCCACCCCAACCCCCAACTAATGTTCGATGTTATCCAGTTCTTGAAAGTGCATAATGAATAATGCCCATGACGCATAGAACCCCTTCGAGCTTCCCCTCAGTTCGAACTTAACCTTCTCAAGAGTCAAAAATTTCAACAGGTCCCCCCGCTACGCCAGTGCACAGGGTGAAGAGGCTGCTCTCCATCCCAACAGGATCCGCCTTCAGACGATCAGCGAGGCGAAGGCTACGATATCTGCCTCCGCACCCGTTTCCAACCCTGGCTGGTCCGACACCCCGAATATGGCCTCCCGGGGACCCGGGTCCAGTTTCACATGCACCACCTTGGAAATTACCCTAAAAACCTCCTTCCAGTAATCCTCTCGCTTTGGACAGGACCAAAACATATGAACGTGATTAGTGCCCCCTCCGCAACGCTCACTCACATCTTCTACTCCGTCAAAGAATCGGCTCATCCGCTCCCTCGTGAGGTGTGCTCTGTATACCACCTTCAGCTGTATCAGCCCCAACCTCGCACATGAGGTGGAGATTTACTCTCTGGAGCACCTTGCACCAGAACCCCTCCTCTATGACCTCCCCCAACTCTTCCTCCCACTTTGCTTTGATCCCTTCAAGTGGTGCCTTATCCTCTTCCAAAATAGCTCAGTACACCGCTGACACTACCCCCTTCTCCAGTCCCCTTGTTGTCAGCACCACCTCCAGCAATGTGGAGGCCGGTTCCTCCGGAAAGCTCTGTATTTCCTTTCTGGCAAAATCTCGAACCTGCATGTATCTAAACATTTCTCCCTGCTCCAGCCCATACTTCGCTTCCAGCTCCTTCAATCCTGCAAACTGAACCCTAAGAAACAAATCTTTTAGCATCTTAATCCCCTTCTCCTCCCATTTCCGAAAATTCCCATCCCACCTCCCTGGCTCAAATCTGTGGTTCCCCTGAATCGGCATTTCCCTTGACCCTGCCCCCAACCCAAAGTGTTGGCGAAACTGCCTCCAAATTCACAATGAAGCTATTATTACGGACTCCCCGAGTACTTCCCCGGGGCTATCGGGAGCGGCACTGTTGCTAGTGCTTTCAATCCCGACTCCCTGCACAAACTCTCCTCCATTCTGACCCACTGGGAATCAACCCCTCTGTCCCAGCTCCGCACCTTCTCCACATTCGCCGCCCAGTAGTAATACATCAGGTTCGGAAGACCCAAACCCCCTGCCTGGCTTCCCCTCTGTAGCAGTACCTTTCTCACTCTGGCCACCTTCCCTCCCCATATGAACGAGGTAATCCTTCCCTCAATCTCCCTGAAAAAAACCTTTGGCAGGACAATTGGTTGGCATTGAAAAATAAACAGAAATCGCAGAAACACATTCATTTTAACCGCCTGTACCCGACCCGCCAGTGACAGAGGGAGACCATCCCACCTTGCCAGATCGGCTTTCACTCTCCCCACCAAACTAGACATGTTGTGCCTGCGAAGCCTCCCCCACTCCCGGACAACCTGC
The DNA here is from genome assembly GCF_047496885.1 of Scyliorhinus torazame. Lineage (NCBI taxonomy): Eukaryota > Metazoa > Chordata > Chondrichthyes > Carcharhiniformes > Scyliorhinidae > Scyliorhinus > Scyliorhinus torazame. Next base: position 61,692,972 of record NC_092724.1, on the reverse strand, counting down.
AGCTCCAGATACCTAAAGTGAGTCCCTGCCCTATGGAATGGCAGCCCCCCCACCCCTGCCCCCACCCCCGGCCGAGACCCCACAAAATACTCACTTGTCTACGTTCAGCTTGTACCCGAGAAAGACCCAAATACCCGCAGTAGCTCCAATATTCCCCCTATCGACACACTCGGTTCCGACACATATAACAACAAGTCGTCGGCATATAAGGACACCCTATGCTCTATTCCACCCCCCCCGCACTATTCCTTTCCATTCTCCCGAACATCTTAATGCGATGGCCAACAGCTCAATCGCAAGTGCAAACAGCAGGGGTGACATAGGACATCCCTACCTAGTCCCACGGTGGGGAGAAAAGTATCTCGAGCTGATGTTGTTTGTGCGGACACTCGCCTTCGGCTCCTTGTATAGTAGTTTTACCCAAATCTTGGTCCAATCCCAAACCGCTCCAGAACTGCCATCAAGTACCCCCATTCTACCTGGTCAAACGTCTTCTCGGCGTCCAATGCCACAACCACCTCTGCTTCCTTCCCTTCCGCCGGTGCCATAACGACGTTCAAAACCCTCTTAATGTTCGAAAAGAGCTACCTCCCTCTCACGAACCCCTCTGATCCTCACCTATCACCTTCGGGAGGCACTCCTCCAGCCTACCCGCCAGTACCTTGGCCAATACTTTTGCATCCACATTCAGAAGTGATATGGGCCTATACGACCCACACTCCGTCGGATCCTTATCTTTTTTTAGCAACAGTGAAATTGATGCCTGCCCCAAGGTTTGTGGCAACACCCCATTCCCTATCGCCTCTTCAAACATCCCCACCATCAGGCTGACAAGCTTATCCTTGAATTTTTTATAATATTCCACCGGAAACCCATCCGGCCCTGCCACCTTCCCCAACTGCATCCTCCCAATCGCATCCTTTATCTCCTGCTCCACTATTGCACCTTTTTAAAAAAAAAAAAAAAAAATGTTTATTCAAATTTTCCAACAGAATTTTAGCAACCCCCCCCCCCCAATAACAAAAAGAAAGAAACACAAACACAACAGTCAAAAATTCTACAACACTTATACATTGGGTTTCCTCATATACAGTAACCCCCCTCCATATGACATTCCAAGGTACCCATAGGGAAGCCCCCCCCCCCCCCAACCCGCCCAAATTCTCTCCCCCCCCCCCTCGAAAGAGACCCCTCCCCCATCCTCCCCTCACCCTTGTGTTGCTGCTGCTGTTGACCAACTCCTAACGTTCCGCCTGAAGAACCCCTGCACAGACCCTCGTAAGGCAAACTTTATCCCCTCCAGCTTAATGAACCCTGCCATGTCATTTATCCAGGCTTCCACACTGGGGGGCTTTGCGTCCTTCCATAATAGCAAGATCCTCCGCCGGGCTACCAGGGACGCAAAGGCCAGGATACCGGCCTCTTTTGCCTCCTGCACTCCCGGCTCGTCCGTTACCCCAAATAGTGCCAACCCCCAACTCGGCTTGACCTGGACTTCCACTGGACTGCCCACATAGTCCTCGCGAAACCCCTCCCAAACCCATCCAGTGCCGGGCACGACCAGAACATGTGGACATGATTCGCCGGGCTTCCCGAGCACCTCCCACATCTGTCCTCCACCCCAAAGAACCTACTCAACCTCGCCCCTCTCATATGCGCTCTGTGAGTAACCTTGAATTGTATTAGGCTGAGCCTGGCGCAAGAGGAGGAAGAATTAACCCTACTCAGGGCATCAGCCCACAGACCCCAAGCTCCTCCTCCCACTTGCCCTTTAACTCCTCTACCGAGGCCTCCTCCTCTTCTTTCAGCTCCTGGTAGATCGCCGAGACCTTGCCTTCCCCAACCCATACACCCGAAATCACCCTGTCCTGAATCCCCTGTGCCAGTAGCAGCGGGAATTCCCTCGCCTGCCGCCTCACAAACGCCCTCACTTGCATATACCTGAAAGCATTTCCTGGGGGTAACCCAAACTTCTCCTCCAGCGCCCCTAGGCTCGCAAACGTCCCATCTATAAACAGGTCCCCCATTCTTCTAATCCCTGCCAGATGCCAGCTCCGAAACCCCCCATCCATCCTTCCCGGGACAAACCGATGGTTCTCCCGAATCGAGGACCAAACCGAGGTTCCCATCTCGCCCTTGTGTCGTCCCCACTGCCCCCAGATCTTCAACGTCGCCGCCACCACCGGACTCGTGGTGTACCTTGTCGGCGAGAGCGGCAGCGGTGCCGTCACCAGCGCCCTCAGGCTCGTGCCCACACAGGACGCCTTCTCTAACCTCTTCCATGCCGCCCCCTCTCCCTCCATTACCCACTTACGGATCATAGCCACGTTGGCAGCCCAATAATAGCCGCACAAATTCGGCAGCGCCAGCCCTCCCCTGTCCCTACTACGCTCCAGAAACACCCTCTTTACCCTCGGGGTCTTATTTGCCCACACAAAACCCATGATGCTCCTACCTACCCGTTTGAAAAAGGCCTTGGGTATCATAATGGGAAGGCACTGGAACACAAAGAGAAACCTCGGGAGGACCGTTATTTTAACCGACTGCACCCTGCCCGCTAGCGAGAGTGGCAGCACATCCTATCTTTTGAAATCCTCCTCCATATGCTCCACCAACCGCGTCAAATTGAGCTTGTGCAGGGCCCCCCAACTCCCAGCCACTTGGATCCCTAAGTACCGAAAGCTCCTTTCCGCCCTCTTCAACGGCAGGTCGTCTAACCCCTTTCCCTGGTCCCCTGGATGCACCACAAAGAGCTCACTTTTCCCTACATTGAGCTTATACCCAGAGAAGTCCCCAAACTCCCTTAGTATCCGCATGACCTCCACCATCCCCTCCACTGGATCTGCCACATACAGCAACAGGTCGTCCGCATACAGCGACACCCGATGTTCCTCCCCCCCTCGGACCAGTCCCCTCCATTTCCTGGACTCCCTTAGTGCCATGGCCAGAGGCTCATTTGCCAATGCAAACAACAAGGGGGACAGGGGGCACCCCTGCCTCGTCCCTCGGTACAGCCGAAAGTACTCCGACCTCCGCTGATTCGTAGCCACACTCGCCACCGGGGCTCTATATAGCAACCTGACCCAGCTGATGAACCCATCTCCGAACCCAAACCTCCGCAGCACTTCCCAAAGATACTCCCACTCCACCCGGTCGAAGGCCTTCTCCGCGTCCATAGTTGCCACTACCTCCGCTTCTCCCTCCACTGAGGGCATCGTAATCACATTGAGGAGCCTCCGCACATTAGTGTTTAGCTGCCTGCCCTTTACAAATCCCACCTGGTCCTCATGTATCACCCCCGCGACACGGTCCTCAATTCTCGTAGCCAGCACTTTTGCCAGCAACTTAGCATCCACATTGAGGAGCGAGATCGGTCTATACGATCCACATTGCAGTGGGTCCTTCTCCCGCTTCGGGATCAGAGAGATCAGCGCCCCGGACATTGTCCCTTGCCTTATTGAAAGTTCTCACTAGCAACGGGCCTAGCAGGTCCAAGTATTTCCTGTAAAACTCGACCGGGAACCCATCTGGCCCCGGGGCCTTCCCTGCCTGCATGCTCCCCAATCCTTTAACCAGCTCCTCCAGCCCAATTGGCGCCCCTAAACCAGCCACCTTCTGCTCCTCCACCCTCGGGAAGCTCAGCTGATCCAAAAATCGCCACATCCCCTCTTCCCCCGCTGGGGGCTCAGATCTGTACAGATCCCCATAGAAGTCCCTAAATATCTTGTTTATTCTCACCGTACTCCGCATCGTATTCCCCCCGCTGTCCTTAACTCCACCTATCTCCCTCGCTGCCTCCCTCTTACGAAGCTGGTGTGCCAGCATCCGGCTCGCCTTCTCCCCATACTCATATGTCGCCCCCAGCGCTTTCCTCCAATGTGCGTCTGCTTTCCATGTGGTCAACAGGTCAAACTCCGTCTGGAGGTTCCGCCACTCCCTGAGTAGTCCCTCCTCGGGGGCCTCTACATATCTCCTGTCCACCCTTAAAATGTCCCCCGCCAACCTCTCCCTCTCCCTGCCCTCTCTCTTCTCCCTGTGGGCCCTGATGGAGATTAGCTCTCCCCTGACCACTGCCTTCAGCGCCTCCCAGACTACCCCCACCTGCACCTCCCCGTTGTCGTTGGCCTCCAAATATCTTTCAATGCACCCCCGCACCCGCCTGCACACCTCCTCATCAGCCAATAATCCCACATCAAGATGCCACAGCGGGCGCTGGTCCCTCTCCTCTCCTAACTCCAGCTGCACCCAATGCAGGGCATGGTCCCAGAATATTCGGGCTATGGCCGAATATTCCGTTCCCTCCATTTCGGCATTAGCGCCCTACTCAAAATAAAAAAATCTATCCAGGAGTAGGCTCTATGGATGTAGGAAAAGAATGAAAATTCCCTGTCCAACGGCCTGACAAACCTCCATGAATCCACTCCCCCCATCTGGTCCATAAACCCCCTAAGCACCTTGGCCGCAGCCGGCCTCTTACCCATCTTGGACCTAGAGTGATCCAGTGCTGGGTCCAGCACCGTGTTGAAATCCCCCCACATAATCAAGCTTCGCACCTCCAGGTCCGGAATCCGACCCAGCATGCGCTTCATAAATCCGGCATCATCCCAGTTCGGGGCATATACATTTACCAGTACCACCCGCTCCCCCTGCAGCCTACCGCTCACCATCACATATCGACCTCCATTATCCACTACAATATTCATTGCCTCAAACGACACCCGCTTCCCCACCAGTATTGCAACCCCTCTGTTCTTCGCATCCAGCCCTGAATGGAATACCTGTCCTACCCATCCCTTTCTCAGCCTAACCTGATCTGCCACCTTCAAATGTGTTTCCTGGAGCATAACCACGTCTGCCTTCAGTCCCTTTAAGGGCGCAAACACCGGGGCCCTCTTGACCGGCCCATTCAGGCCCCTCACATTCCAAGTTATCAGCCAGATTGGGGGGGCTGCTCACCGCCCCCCCATCCCCCCGCCGACTAGCCATCTCCTTTTCTAGGCCAGCCACGTGCCCGCACCCTCCAGTCCCCCAGACGGCGGACCCCCGCCTCGTCCACCTCTCCTACTTCCAGTTCCCCTTTGGCAGCAGCAACCCTATACCCCCTCCCCCCCCCCCCCCCGCCCCGCCCCGCTAGATCCACATCTAGCCCTTTTGCTCCCCCCACAACATTCCCGTAAGTCAGCTGACTCCTGCTGACCCCGGCCTCTCCCGCCATTCCATCGACCCCCCCCCCAGTGTGAGAATCTCTCCTCCTCTTTCCCCCCACCCGGCATGTGCGCTCCTCTCTAGCACCGCCCGGCCCCCACCCCCCCGTTCTTCCCGTGCTTTTTCCCGCGTTTCCTGAGCCGGCCCCGCCCCCTCTGGCGCAGCTCCTTTTGCGGCCTTACTCCAATTCCCCATCCCCGGGCCTCCACTCCCCCTCTTCCTTCGTGGGGGTCTGCCCCTCCAACACCGACGCCCACAGTCTCCCCATCGGATCCCTTCACCCATCCCCATCCAGCACCCAAACCAAAGGAACATTCGCTAAACGTAATAAGCACCATACCCACAGTAAACATCCCTCCACAATTTGAGTCCAACTTTTCAGTCCGTATAAAGCTCCACGCCTCATCAGGCGTTTCGAAACAGTGGTGCCGATCCTGGAACGTGACCCACAGTCGCGCTGGCTGCAGCATACCGAACTTCACCCCCTTCCGATGGACCACTGCCTTGGCCCGATTGAAACCAGCTCTCTTCTTAGCCACCTCTGCACTCCAATCCTGGTAGATTCGAATCTCCGTGTTCTCCCACCTGCTGCTCCGCTCTTTCTTGGCCCATCTCAGGACACACTCTCTGTCCATAAAGCGGTGAAACCGCACCACTACAGCCCTTGGCGGCTCGTTGGCCTTGGGGCTCCTCGCTAGGACCCGATGAGCCCCATCTAACTCCAGGGGCCTCGGGAAGGCTCCCGTGCCCATCAGCGAATTGAGCACCGTCTCACATATGCCCCAGCATCGGGCCCCTCCACTCCTTCAGGGAGACCCAGAATCCGAAGATTCTTCCTCCTCGACCTATTCTCCAGGTCCTCAAATCTTTCCGCCCACCTCTTGTGCAGCGCCTCCACCTTCACCGCCAGGCCCAAGATCTCGTCCTCGTTCTCCGAGGCTTTTTGCCGCACCTCCCGGATCGCCGCCCCTTGGGCCTTCTGGGTCTCCACTAGCTTCTCAATCGCCGCCTTCATTGGCGCCAGCATTTCGGTTTTCAGCTCCTCAAAGCAGCGTTTAAGAAACCCCTGCTGCTCCTGCGACCACTGCGCCCATGCTGCTTGGTCTCCACCCGCCGCCATCTTGTTTTTCCTCCCTCACACTTTTCACTGCTCCAAGATCACTTTTTTCACCGCTCCACTCCTGGTCCAATCCATATAATGTCGGGGGGACCTTGCTGTCACCTTCCCACACTGGAAGCCGTCGAACAATTGCTGTTGGGGCCCCTCTAGATAGCCCAAAAGTCCGTTCCCGGCGGGAGCTGCCGAACGTGCGACCTACCTAGGCATAGCCGCAACTGGAAGTCCACTATTGCTCCTTCTAATGTAGCCGTGTCCCCCTCCCCTAGCCTCTGGTACTCCAGCCCATCTAGAAATTCCTGCATCTCACGGTCTCCCCCGGGTGGCTCTGACCTGCACAACCTCTCATAAAACTCCTCAAAAACCTTGTTAATCAGCTCCGGAGCCACCACCAACTTCCCTGCCCTATCCCTCACCTGAAGAATTTCCCTTGCCGCTGCTTCCCTGCTGATTACCTGCTAACATACTCCATGTTCATAAACTGCACCCCTTGCTCGTCTCAGTTGGCGCACTGCCTTCCTGGTAGACAGTCGGTCGAAGCTCACCTGTAGTTCCTTCCTCTTTTCCAGCTTTGCTGGGTCCCCATCTTCTGCATACCTCCTATCTACCTCCAGCATCTCATCTATTACCCGCTGCTGCCTCAACCTCTCCTCTTTGTTCACCCTGGTCTTAAACAAAATTACCTCACCCCTCACCACCGCCTTTAGAGCCTCCCAGACAACTGCCTTCGACACCTCACCCGTACAGTTGAAACCTACATATTCCTGAATTACCTTTTCAATTTTCGCACAGAACACTTGGTTCCCCAAAGGCCCCACATCCAGTTTCCACCCCGGCCTCTGCGCTGCCCCCTTCTCCAGCACCATATCCACCCAATGTGGAGCGTGATCTGACACTGCAATTGCCGAGTATTCAGATCCCTTAACCCCAGCCAGCAAAGCCTTCCCCACCACAAAGAAGTCGATCCGTGAGTATACCTTATGGACTGCTGAGAAAAAGGAATACTCCCGTTCCCTTGGGTGCAGGAACCTCCAAGGGTCCACCCCTCCCATTTCCACCATTAGCCCAGCCAACGTCTCTTCTCTCCCCCCCCCCCCCCCCCCACACACACACACACACAATCAGTTTGTGTGTGTCCAAGTCGGGGATGGCCCCAAACACCTTCTTCGCGAACCCCACATCGTCCCAATTGGGACCGTATGCACTTAACAGCGCCACTAATCTCCCCTCCAGTGCTCCTGTCACAATCACGTATCCACCCCGCTGATCTGCCACCACCTTCTCCATCTGGAAGCGTACTCTTTTGCTGACCAGCACCGCTACCCCATAAGCCCTTCCATCAAATCCAGAGTGAAACACTTGACTAACCCAGCCCTTTTTAAGTCTCACCTGGTCCTTCACCCTCAAGTGAGTCTCCTGCAGCATTGCTACATCGGCTTTCAAACGTTTAAGATGCGCAAGCACCCTTGACCTCTTGACCCGACCTCCTAGCCCCCTCACGTTCCATGTGACTATCCTAACTGGGGGTCTCTCACCCTTCTTATCCACCATCATCATACCACCGGGCTCTGCCCCATAAACCTGACCCGCCCCTGTCCATTGTTAACGTCGAACCCCCCCCCCCCCCCCCCCCCTACATTTCCCCTTGAAAAAACATCTCCCAGCATCAATCCCTTCCCCCCTCGCGCTCGCCTCGTAGGCCCATTGAAGTCTGCTATCCAGGCTCCAACGTCCGCAGCCCTCCTCTCGAATTAAGGTTTTTGATGTGATTGTAGAATTTAGACTTTGGTTCTGAAATTTTCAGCAGAAACTGACATCAACTTTTACATGAGATAAATGAAAAACTACGATTTTCTTTCAAACCAAAATCATGGGGATGACTTTAAAGCAAGATTGACCGTTACGGGCAGCACGGTGGCCCAATGGTTAGCACTGCTGCCTACGGCGTTGAGGACCCGGGTTCGATCCCGGCCTGGGTCACTCTCTGTGTGGAGTTTGCATATTCTCCCCATGTCCAAAGATGTGCAGTGTAGGTGAATTGGCCATGCTAAATTGCCCCTTAATTGGGAAAAAAAAAATTGGGTACTCTAAATTAAATTTTTTTTAAAAGAAAAAAAAGATTGTCTTTTACACACGTATATATGGTAGGTTTTAAGGTGAATTACGGAGCTAGTACAAGAGGTTACTATACAAAGATGGCACATAGCTCTGCCACAATCAGTGGCAAGGGGACAACTACAGAGACCAGAGTTACAGAGGGACAACAGGCAAGGCCTGAGACGTAACAAGGTTGTGGAGCGATCATGAGACAAGGGGATAGCAACCTTGGAGCAACAACATTATTTGCATCTTGTGCATTGCTGGTACTGCACCTTTTGGGAACAGTATTTCAGCTGCCAACGTATTTAAAAGTACTTAGAATTGGGACTGTCACTATTGGGGTCAATAACAGTACCCTTGATGGACAGAATGGCCCCCTTCGGCACTGTAAGGATTCTGTGATAGATCTGATCTCTTAAAAGGAAGACCTATAAATTTAGAGTGCCCAATTCATTTTTTCCAATTAAGGGGCAATTTAGCATGGCCAATCCACCTAGCCTGCACATCTTTGGGTTGTGGGGGCAAAACCCACGCAAACATGGGGAGAATGTGCAAACGCCACACGGACAGTGATCCAGAGCCGGGATCGAACCTGGGACCTCGGCGCCGGGAAGACCTATATTCTTAAACTGTGTCACCTACTTCTAGTCTCCCCAATAAGAGGGAACATCATCCCAGTATCCATCCTATCAAGTCCCCTCATGATCTGGCTGTTCAATACGATCATCTCTGATTCTTCTAAACGCCAATGGTATAGGCCTACCCTAGTCAACCTTTCTTCATCGGGTAAGCCCTTCATCCCAGTAATAAGTTGAATGAACCTTCTCTGAATTGCTTCTAACATAAAATGCATCCAGTACTCCAGATGTGGTCTCACCAAGGCCCTGTGCAGCTACAGTAGAGCTTCCTTACTTTTGTATTCCATTCCCCTTGCAGCAAGCACCAACATTCCATTTGTCTTCCTAATCACTTACTGTACCTTTTATACTAACTTTTTGTGATTCATGTACGAGGACACACCCTTTCCTCTATCCCACTGTGTTATGCAATCTCTCCCCATTTAAACAGTATCCCGCTTTTCTGTTCTTCCTGCAAAAGTGGACATATGGACATTCATCCCTGTTCAGCCAAGACAGACATTTTCCCCACGAGGGAAAACGTGAATAAGTAAAAGTTAAAATTTGAAGCATAAAAAAACTTTCAGATGTTGGAAATTTGAAGTAAAACCGAGAACTGTTGGATGTACAATCAGTCTCTGAAATCACAAGAAAAGTTGCTGTGTCAGACATTAGTCCAGAAAACCCTGATATACACACAAAGCATTACTTGGTCTTCTTTCTTTTCAAAGGTCTTGTGAAAACATCCAAGATTTCCTGGCTTGTTATGTTTCAGAAAATCTCACAGCAGTCCTGAAATAAGTTGTCTTATTCCTTTGATATCCACTAAAAGTCAGCAATGAGCTCCAACACCTCAGACAATTATTTTCCTGATGCTCAAGACTCATGAGATTGACAATCATTTTGCCCCAGTGAACTGTATCCCAATGGGAGTAGGGAGATGGGATGGAGAAATAATAAAACAGAACTGTTAACTCTCTGGCCTTTCTCCTGTGATTTCATCCATCTCTTTGAGTTGTAGCACTTCTGCATATATCCAGGCTTGGGGGATATTGTGATGTTGACAAGTCTGACCCAATGCAGAATCTCCCTCTTCGTTCTATGCCTGAATCTGTAGCAAACAAACCTTTCTCTTATACGTTCAGTTAATGCAACTCCTCCAACTGACAATCACGTTTTTGCTGGGTTTATTGAGCATTTAGATGAATACTACAGTTGACACTTTAGTTTTTTTGGTAAGTTCCACACCTAGGCATTTCTGATTGCCTACAAGTAGGCAATCTCAAAACCTGACTCATTAGAGTATCTTTTGCAGCATAAATGGCGTGGGACCTTTAAAGTATAATCGGAGTTTGGTGAGAAAATTCTAGAGGTCAATTAAAGGAAGTGCAGCACAGCAGCGCAGTGGTTAGCACTGCTGCCTCATGCCGCCAAGGACCCAGGTTCGATCCCGGCCCGGGTCACTGTCCGTGTGGAGTTTGCACATTCTCCCCATGTCTGCATGGGTCTCACCCCACAACCGAAAAGGATGTTCAGGGTAGGTGAATTGGCCATGCTAAAATTACCCCTTAATTGGGAAAAAAAGAATTGGGTACTCTAAACGTATTTTTAAAAGAAGTAAATTAAAGGAATCAGAAAACCTCCAAACTTGTTTTTTTAAAAATAAATGTTTGAGATTCTGCTTGGCTCAGTAGTAGTCTTGCCTCTACCTGTCTTTGTACACGTGGGCTGGGGGAGTAGAAATGACACAGTGCTAATTCAGGACTTGAGGGTGTAAAATATACCTGCAGGCATTCTCTTTATTGTTCGGATGTGACATTAAGTAGAGGTCAGTACTGCCTGTTCTGATGATTCACATAGACTTTTAACAATCCCACGGCATTAATCAAAGGAGGTCAGTGAATCCTTCAGAGTTGCTTCCTTGACTAACAATATCCAAAAACATATAAATCATTTTATTGTTTTTGTGGGATTTTGTGTGCAAAAGAGCTGAAATGTTGGTTCCGTAACTGTCAAAGTAATTAATTGTACATGAAGATCATTTTAGAAGAATTTTTTCCTTCAATCTGGTTGCAGAGAATTTTTAAAATAAATTTAGAATACCCAATTATTTATTTTCCAATTAAGGGGCAATTTAGCGTGTCAATCCACCTAACCTGCACATCTTTGGGTTGTGGGGGTGAAACCCACAGAGACACTGGGAGAATGTGCAAACTCCACACGGACAGTGACCCAGGGCCGGGATTTGAACCCGGGTCCTCAGCGCCGTAGGCGGCAGTGCTAACCACTGCGCTACATGCCGCCCCTTGGTTGCAGAGAATTATTCTTCAACCAGTGAATACATTTGGTGATTCTAGATTTTTTAATTGAGAAATATCCAATCATTCAGGATTCAACTAATTTTAGCATACAAGCAAGTGCTAGTCAGAGATTAGTTACCTGAGGATGGAGACCACTTGACCGAGTGGATGTTGTGCCTCAAACAAACCACACAAAAGTCACCCCTTCTCAACTACTTTGTCTTGACAAGCATTTAAGTGCCTTGGGTTGTTTTTGTCCATTATATGAATGCAAGTTGTTGATGATTCCTTTCACACATTGCCTTGAAGGATTGTACTGTGTTTTTTTCTTCAAAAAAATATGTGGAATTCTTTCTCCCCTGTTTGCTCTGTATTTTTGTCATTACTTCCACTGGTACAACACAAACTCGAGCTATGCGCACTGCATAAAGTTCCTTCATCTCCTGTCCCAGTTCAGCCCACAGCTTGTAAGTTCCATGGAGCTATAGCTATAAATAGCAGTACTGTACCCTGTGACCTGTGATGCTGATGACTACTTAAAGTTTGTACAGAGGGGTTCTCATCAGGGCCTGCTGTGCAGTAGAATTAAGTGCAGCAGTATGTTCATTTAAGCATTGTGTATTTAACTTCAGATTTTGGGGGGAGGGGAATTGCAATGAAATGAGAAGAGAAGCAACATCTGATTTAGAACCTTTCTCCTCCCTTTTACACTTTTTGAACACCGAATGTTATGGAATTTGCTGTGGCTCTTGCTTTTGGGTCGGAAAATCGTGTATTTAAATCCTACTCCAGAGACTTTGTCGCACAGAATCCAGGCTAACTCTCCAGTGTAGAACTGCGGGAGTGCAGCACAGTCAGAGGTGTGGTCTTTTGTTCGAGACATTAAACTGAGCTCTCTCAGGTCGGCAAAAAGATCCCACAGCACTATTTTGAGGGAAAGGAGGTAAGTCCTCATTAGTGACCTACCCAATATTTACCTTTGAACCAATATCACTTTTTTTTTTAAAACAAAAGGTTGTCTGTTCATTTATTTATTACTGCTTGTGATTTCTTTGCACATGTTAGCTGCTGTGTTTGTATACTTTGCAACAGTAACTACACCTAAGTATTTCATTGGTGTGATTCACCAATACCTGTCTGTCATAATACTTGCTAGAAGAGTCTAGGAGAATGTCGGAAAATTACACAATAGCTCATTCGCTGACTGTAGCAGTTAATTCAATTTCTAACATTGCGTAGCAGAGAGAATGGAAGCTTCCGTTCTCTGGTAGCATTCAAAGCTTTAGTGAAGTGACTTATTCAGTTTTCTACTCCTAGTCAGCACAGTCCCCAGTACTTCAAATCAATATTGAACAAAAGGAATGTGGCAAATGGAAAATTTTCACAATCAACTAGCCAAAGAACACAGGATGGGCGAATGGGGAAATGGAAACATTCACAAGTGGGGAAAGGAGCTGCTCTTCTGAGGTTAAGGTTAAGTAATATTGAAGGAACAATAAGATGCTTCATGGAAGCATTATCAGACAAAAAGACTGACACCGAGGCAAAAAAGTTAAGACAGATAATATGATAAATGATTTTGGTTGTAAGTAATGTTTTAAAGGAGAGAAGAGGACACCGAGGTGAAGGTGTTTGGGAAGGGAATTTCATAACTTTGAGGCCCAGATGATTGAAGGCTGCCAATGGTGGGATTATGTTTCCAAACTTAACTCTGCGTTTGAAATGTACTATAGCAAACATAGAAAACTTGATGTTTGACCAATCAGGAATAAACTAGTTAACTTGCATTTATGTTGCAGCCTCCCAGTCTTCACCATCCGTCTTCACCATCCGTTTCTTATGAAGTGCTCAATGTATGCAGCCTAGGTTTAACATTTCACCTACAAGATGTGTGTCAAAAAGATGATGAAGCTCTGTACTGAAAGTAAAAATAAACCTGTCTATTTGCGGCTGTTGGAATTCCAAGAATTCCTCAACTGAAGAAATGTTGGGTGAACACGTCAGATTGATAACTCAGAATCATTACTTCTGACATCCGTGGTTTATTGTGCAATGCGAAATCAAAATCATATCGTAGCTATAATGCAATGCAACATTGTCAAAGGTATGAATTAGATTACCTCACACTACATAAACTTCATCTTGATATTCTGGGCACGATCTACCCGAATGGTGAGAGAGTCCCATAGCAGGCGAGATTAGCTAGATGTTCTCCCGGCGCCCTAAGAGCGCCAAGAAACACTCCGCTATCTAACGCCATTCAGGTAGACTGGGAGTCCTAGCAGGGAACTCTCCCACGAGGCCGCACTGAGCCCAGTTTTCTGCACTGAGCTCTGCTCACTGGAACATCTCAGTGCAGCGAGATGGCATTCCGATCTCTCGAACCCCCAAAGTAATCCCTGAATCCCCCAAGCCCAATTCATTATAAGGAGGTCCCCAGGTCCCCCCCACACCTGAGCAGGGCATACTCCAGCCTCATCACTGCTGCACAAACTATGCCAGCTTGGCATCTTGGTAGTGCCCCTGCCAGCACCACCTCAGATCCTTGGCAGTGCCAGGGTGCCCAGATGGCAACAGTAGTGCCAAGGTACCACCCTTCTCAGAAGGCATGCCCCTGGGGGGCCTCCAATTTCCTGAGAGACCCCCACGAGTGCTGTTCTGTCTGGTCCCGTTTGTGGAGACCAGCACTGAATGGCACTCACGCAAAGTCTCCAAGACTCCATCCCAAGCCTTGGTTCGATTTCAGGATCGCATATCAGATTGAGATGAGACTAGCTATCTCACACTAATATGCAGATTTTCCAGAAAATGATCCCGCCCGTCACATCACGACGTCTCGCAAGATCGCATTAGATCTCGCCAGGTAGGGCGCCATGTGGTTGGCACTGCTACCTCAAGGCGCAAAGTCCCAGGTTCAATCCCGACCCTGGGTCACAGTCCATGTGGAGTCTGTACATTCTCCCCGTGTCTGCATTGGTCTCATCCCCACAACCCAAAGATGTGCAGGGTAGCTAAATTGCCCCTTAATTGGAAAAAAAAGAATTGTGTACTCTAAAAAAAATTTTTTTAAATCTCGCGAGGCATGGGGAGCCAGGTAGATCCCGTAAGTGGGATCTCTCGGCATCTACCGGTCGCGTTAACGCCGCGCTGCTTTTCGGGCGTAACACGACCAGTAGATCCTGCCCTTGTTATTATAAACCTACTTGGCTATGTGGCCTTCATTCCTCTTTGAATTGTTTGCAATGAAATTTACATTATGATTGGTCATTTTTGGAAGGTGAAGTACACCTTTTAAGGTTTGCTTTGGTTCAGTGCTCCAACGTATTGGTAACTTGATTTCCAACCGTGCGCAATTATAAACCCAGCAGATCCACAACCAACATCTGATAATCATATTCTCTTGGTTAAACTGAAGTTGATGTATAAATTGGAAGAGTCAGAAATGCAATTTTATATTATCCATATCAAAATATTTAAGCCTTGATTTTAACCCCCTAATGAAGCAGAGCATGTAGGGGTTTTAAAATGGCAACAACGCTGCCTTGTCACTAATATTCCATTTTAACAGAGAACCTTTGGACAGCAAGTAATCTCTCAACCCTGGCAGGCACGGGTCTTATTCAGATGACTAAATCATAACCTTGGCCCTATTTTTATTTTATCTGGTGCCAGCCTTACCAGGAACACTGGGTGCCGAGGAACAGCTGAATGCTGGCAAGATCAGTGATTTTGATTTTTGCTTAGGTTTCCTTGTGACCCAGAGAATTAGAACGATCACATTCATCTTCCCCGCACCTGCAACCCTCTCTCCCACCCTCCTTTGCCTCCTCTACCGTGATTGTTAGGATCTGCTCCCATGGGTACCTAAAAGCAACCTACTAATCTGCTCGCCCCGTTTCTACCCACTGGCTTCCATTTCTTTCCTGTGTGATGTGAGCAGGAGTTGGACCAGGGCTGTGGGACCTGAGATTTAAAATGGCTGGGGTGTCATGTGTGCAATTCAAAACAGAAAAATGTTGGAAGTACTCAGCAGGTCAGGCATTTGTGAAGAGACGAGCAAGAGTCACTATTTTAAATGCTGATTTCCAGCATGTGCAGTATTTTGCTTTTGGATTGTGTCCAGATTGGGGCAAGCTTGCCTCATGTTAACATCTCATCCTAGCTTTAGAATTATGCTGCACAGTTTAAGGGAGAAAGTAGACGAAAGCAAAAAAAATTTCAGAGAAAATTCCAGAGGTCAGGGTTGTGCCCTGAAAGATCCTCCTCCTTTTCTGGATTGAAAACAAATGACCAGATAATGTCAGAGAGCAATTAGTGATATTTGGATAGAAAATGTGCCAAATATAATATAGTGCTAAACATATTAGTCAATGAATTTACAGTGCAGAAGGAGGCCATTAGGCCCATCAAGTCTGCACCAGCCCTTGGAAAGTGCACCTACTTAAACCCATGCCACCACCCTAACCCCATAACCCAGTAACACCACCTAACCTTTTGGACACAAAGGGGCAATTTTGCATGACCAATCCATCTAACCTCTGCATATCTTTGGACAGTGGGAGGAAACCGGAGCATCCGGAGGAAACCCACACAGACACGTGGAGAAAGTGCAAACTCCACACAGACAGTCACCCGAGGCCAGAATTGAACCAGGGACCCTGGAGCTGTGAGACAACAGTGCTAACCACTGTGCCACCCTGCCACCCCATTGCTAGTTATAACATTTCTTTATTCCAGGATTCATACAAAATGCAGGAGCAAGTTCCCTGACTACTGAATCTGGACTTTCTCCTGTGTTATAGGCCAGGGTTTAGAGAATCCCAAAGTATATCAAGAAGTTCACCTGACCCACAACTTTTAATGGTTGTGGTTATGGGTAGCACACGGGCCTACTTTACAGGTGTGGTGCAACAGAGAACTAAAGTACTTTTAAATTAAAACAATGTTTATTTATGAAACCAGTTAACACTTTATAAACCCACAGTAAACATCTTAACAACTATCAACACCAATCATCCCCACAGATACAATATTCTATAAGTAACCCTTAATCTTTCCTTGCAACATCCATAAGACAAATACCCTCTTTAAGACAGAGATCAGATTCAAATTCTCTACTGAGAGCAGTTATCACTTTTAAATTACCCAAATTAACACTCTTGAACTGGTAGAGATATCCATGCACATCTGCTGGCTTTCACTGCAGCTCTTCACTCTCAAAACGAAACTAAAACTCACAGACATACACTAGCTTTTCTTCAAAGCAAAAGTAAAGGACAGACAGCCCAGCTCCACCCACACACTGACATCACTGAAGCTATTTGACAAACACCCATTTCTTAAAAGTACTATCACATGACACCTGTCATATCTTTGTAACATGCTTCATTCAAAAAATAAAGACCAACAAGGCAGGCCTCATTCTCGTGTTAAAATCCTGCATGGCTTTGTCCTCCCCTATCCCCATATTACCATCTGCCCAGAGCCCCCTCAAGGTCCCTATTTTCCCAGTTTTGGCCTCCTGTGCACCCTTGACCTCCTTCACCCCATCCTGAGCAGCTATGTCCTCCAGTCCAGTCTAGTCCCAAGGTTCTGGAATTCCCTTTCTAAACTTCTCTGCCTTCACCTCTCTCGCCTCTCTCTTAACCCTACCATTTAGACCAAGCATTTGGTCACCTGTCCTGATGCCCTTTGGCTTGGTGTTGGGTTTTTTTCTGCTTGTACTGCTGTGAAGCATCTTGAGATGTTTTGATATAATCAGAAGGAATAGTAGTTTCAAAGTTTTTTAAAGTTTGTTGAACGTTTGCACATCCTGTCCATAAACCATATCTCCTGTTGTAACTATATTTTGAGCTTATTTGAAGGACACCTAGCCTGGTGGAATGAGCAGACATGTGGTAGGAAGAATTGAGGAAAGACCAGTAGATTCAAAGATGCAATTTTAAAGGAGGTGCAAGAACAGAGAGATCTTAGAGTGGATGTGCACAATTTTTTTTTAAAGGTGACTGGACAAATTGAGAAGGATGTTTTAATGCAAAACATGGGTATCGGCTTTAATAATCGAGGCATAATATCCAGAAACAAGGAAGTTGTGTCAAGTCTTCAGAAAATACTGGTTGGATTTCAGTTCTGGGCACCACGCTTTGAGATCTTAAGAGGGCGCAGAAGAGATTTATTAGAATGGTACCACGGACGAGGGAGTTCAGTAATGTGGAGAAACGAGAAAACCTGGATTAGTTCTCAAAATCGAGGGAGTAAGGAAAAAATTGATGGAAGTGTTTTGATGCAGTAATTAAGGAAAAACGATTCCAGTGGCAGAAAGATTAGTGACCGGGGACACAAAATAATTGACAAAAGACAGACATGGCAACACGTTTTTTTACACAGCAAGTTGTGATCTGGAATGCACCACCTTATTGGCTGTCGAAGAATATTTAGTGACATTCAAAAAGGGATTAAATAAACACTTGAAAGGAAATAATTTGCAGGGGGGGATGAATGCAGTGTGTTCAGTTGGCTACCTCTTATCAAAGAACCAACAAAGGGACAATGAGCTGAATGGCCTCATTTTACCTGTCAACGCTTACCATTGAAAATGGCTTGGGGTGTCAACATTTCCAATTCAATTTCTCAGCCTCCCTGGGGACTTTCTCCCCTGCCCATGCTTCTGGAATTCTGACCTGATGTTTCCTTATGTGTCTCAGCGTCATACTTTGGTGTATAATGCTCCTGTGAAGTGCCTTGGTGCTATATAAATGTATGTTGTTGATGTCTCTGCCCTTGCTGTTGCCCAGTTATGGCATCTTTAATTTATCTTAACAGAATTATGTGTGTTTCTATACTACACACCCCTTAGAAAAACTACCTTGAATTCGGCCAGTGGTCGGGGACAGGAGGATGTGACTATCAGTGAGGTGCAGGGAGGAGATAGGGTTGCAGGAGCCTCCGTCCTTGTCCAACAAGTTTGAGATTCTTGCTCCCTGCGTGGATGCTTGAGAGCGGGGACTGTGGGGAGGATGAGCAAACTGACCACAGCACCGTGGCACAAGGAACCATTCAAGTGGGGAGACAGAAAAGAAAAGTAGTTGTTATTGGGGATGGTATAGTTAGGGCACAGACACTGTGACCAGGATCAAGAACCCCAAAGGTTGCATTGCCTACCTGGTGTTCTGGTTTGGGATATCTCATCTGGGCTGCAGACGAACTTTGAGTGGGAGGTTAAAGATCCGATTATCATGATCCATGTAGGTACCAACGACACAGGTAGAACAAGGATCCTTTGCAAGCCAGATCGAGAGTCCCGCATGGTATGTTGCCTGCCCGGTGCCAGGGTGAGGGACATCTCTGATCGGCTTGAAAGGATTTTGGAGAGGGAGGGGGAGGATCCAGTTGTTGTGGTCCACGTTCGGCCTAACAACATAGGTAAGACTAGGAAAGAGGACCTGTTTGGGGACTATCAAACACTAGGGACTAAATTAAAGAGCAGGTCCTCTAGGGTTATAATCTCTGGATTACTACCCGAGCCACGTGACAATTGGCAT
Organism: Scyliorhinus torazame; assembly: GCF_047496885.1. Taxonomy (NCBI): domain Eukaryota; kingdom Metazoa; phylum Chordata; class Chondrichthyes; order Carcharhiniformes; family Scyliorhinidae; genus Scyliorhinus; species Scyliorhinus torazame. Next base: position 61,674,092 of record NC_092724.1, on the reverse strand, counting down.
AGGGTTGAGAAAATTAGAGAAGTTAACACGTGGCTAAAGGAGTGGTGCGGGAAAGAGGGATTCCATTTCATGGGGCATTGGCATCAGTACTGGGGCAGGAGGGACCTGTACCGTTGGGACGATCTTCGCCTGAACCATTCTGGGACCAGTGTTCTAGCGAATAGGATAAATAGGTTGGTCACAAGGACTTTAAACTAGCAAGTTGGGGGGAAGGGAAGTGTAACGCTATGGACAGTATAATGGTTAATGGAGATCAAGGCAGCAGGCTACGTGACAGGTTATTATGTAGAGATATGGGTTCAAAGACGAGGAAAATTAGGAGAAAGGGTAAGAGGAAAAATAAATTGCGAAAAGTTACTGATCAAGGTGTTAGGATTCATAACAAAGACATAAAAAACAGCATAAGTGTACTTTACCTGAATGCTCGTAGTATACGAAATAAGGTAAATGAGTTGATGGCGCAAATCATCGTGAATGACTATGATTTAGTGCCCATTACTGAAACATGGTTAAAAGATGGTCACGACTGGGAGTTAAATATCCAAGGGTATCAGACTATACGAAAGGATAGAATGGACGGTAAGGGCGGTGGTGTAGCTTTGTTGTTTAAGGATGGCATCCGGGCAATAGTAAGGGATGATATTGGTGCTATGGAGGACAAGGTTGAATCAATTTGGGTGGAAATCAGGAATAGTAAGGCGAAAAGGTCACTGATAGGAGTAGTCTATAGGCCACCAAATAGTAACAGGATGGTAGGGCAGGCAATAAGCAAAGAAATAACGGATGCATGTAGAAATGGTACAGCGGTTATCATGGGAGATTTTAATCTGCATATCGATTGGTTTAAACAGGTTGGTAAAGGCAGCTTTGAGGAGGAGTTTATAGAATGTGCCCGGGATAATTTCCTGGAACAGTATGTAATGGAACCTACAAGGGAACAAGTGGTCCTAGATCTGGTCCTGTGTAATGAGGCAGGATTGATTAATGATCTCATAGTTCGGGATCCTCTTGGAAGGAGCGACCACAATATGGTGGAATTTAAAATACAGTTGGAGGATGACAAGGTAAAATCAAATACTAGTGTTTTGTGCTTAAACAAAGGCGATTACAGTGGGATGAGAGAAGAACTAGCTAAGGTAGACTGGGAGCAAAGTCTTCATGGTGAAGCAGTTGAGGAACAGTGGAGAACCTTCCGAGCGATCTTTCACAGTGTTCAGAAAAGGTTCATACCGACAAAAAAGAAAGACGGTAGAAAGGGGAAAAATCGACCGTGGATATCTAAGGAGGTGAGGGAGAGTATCAAATTGAAGGAAAAAACATACAAAGTGGCAAAAATTAGTGGGAGACTAGAGGACTGGGAAGTCTTTAGGGGACAACAGAAAGCTACTAAAAAAGCCATAAAGAAGAGTAAGGTAGACTATGAAAGTAAACTGGCTCAGAACATAAAAGCAGATAGTAAAAGCTTCTACAAATATATAAGACAACAAAGAGTGGCTAAGGTAAATATTGGTCCTTTGGAAGATGAGAAGGGAGATTTAATAATAGGAGATGGGGAAATGGCTGAGGAGCTGAACAGGTTTTTTGGGTCAGTCTTCACAGTGGAGGACACAAATAACATGCCAGTGACTGATGGAAATAAGGATATGATAGGCGAGGACCTTGAGATGATTGTAATCACTAAGGAGGCAGTATTGGGCAAGCTAATGGGGCTAAAGGTAGACAGGTCTCCTGGCCCTGATGGGATGCATCCCAGAGTGTTAAAAGAGATGGCTAGGGAAATTGTAAACGCACTAGTGATAATTTATCAAAATTCACTAGACTCTGGCGTGGTCCCAGAGGATTGGGAAGTAGCAAACGTGACACCACTGTTTAAAAAAGGAGGTCGGCAGAAAGCGGGTAATTATAGGCCGGTAAGCTTAACTTCGGTTGTAGGGAAAGTGCTGGAATCTATCATTAAGGAGGAAATAGCGGGGCACCTGGAGGGAAATTGCCCCATTGGGCAGACGCAGCATGGGTTCACAAAGGGTAGGTCGTGTCTGACTAATTTGGTAGAATTTTTTGAGGCCGTTACCAGTGCAGTAGATAACGGGGAGCCAATGGATGTGGTATATCTGGATTTCCAGAAAGCTTTTGACAAGGTGCCACACAAAAGGTTACTGCATAAACTAAAGATGCATGGCATTGAGGGTAAAGTGGTAGCATGGGTAGAGGATTGGTTAACTAACAGAAAGCAGAGAGTGGGGATAAATGGGTGTTTCTCTGGTTGGCAACCTGTAACTAGTGGGGTCCCTCAAGGATCAGTGTTAGGCCCGCAGTTGTTCACTATTTACATAGACGATTTGGAGTTGGGGACCAAGTGCAATGTGTCAAAAGTTTGCAGATGACACTAAGATGAGTGGTAAAGCAAAAAGTGCAGAGGATACCGGAAGTCTGCAGAAGGATTTGGATAGGTTAGGTGAATGGGCTAGGGTCTGGCAGATGGAATTCAATGTTGCCAAGTGTGAGTCTATCCATTTTGGGAGGAATAACAGCAGAATGGATTATTATTTAAACGGTAAGATGTTAAAACATGCTGCTGTGCAGAGGGACCTGGGTGTGCTGGTGCACGAGTTGCAAAAAGTTGGTGTGCAGGTGCAACAGGTGATTAAGAAGGCTAATCGAGTTTTGTCTTTCATTGCTAGAGGGATGGAGTTCAAGACTAGTGAGGTTATGCTGCAATTGTATAGGGTGTTGGTGAGGCCGCATCTGGAGTAGTGTGTTCAGTTTTGGTCTCCTTACCTGAGAAAGGACATATTGGCACTGGGGGGAGTGCAGAGGAGATTCACTAGGTTGATCCCAGAGTTGAGGGGATTAGATTATGATGAGAGGTTGAGTAGACTGGGGCTGTACTCATTGGAGTTTAGAAGGATGCGGGGGGATCTTATTGAGACATATAAAATTATGAAGGGAATAGATAGGATAGATGCGGGCAGGTTGTTTCCACTGGTCGGGGAAAGCAGAACTAGGGGGCATAGCCTCAAATTGGCACAGGGTCAATAAGATTAAAGAGGTAAATGCGTGGCTCAAAGGTTGGCGTGGGAGAAATGGATTCCTTTTCATGGGACATTGACACCAGCACTGGGGAAGGAGGGAGCTGTTCCGATGGAACCACCTGCAACTGAATCATGCTGGGACCAGAGTCCTGGCCAATGGCGTAACTGGCTGTAGATAGGACTATGAACTAAATGGCGGGGGGAAAAGGGTTCCGTTGTGTGGAAAATTAGAAAGTTAAAGGAAAAGGTAGGAGTGCAGGTTAATGATGAGGACTTTAGTGATGTGGGAGGCGCGAATCACGTGCACATGTTCTGGGTCTGTCCTAAGCTAGTGAGCGTTTGGGCTCTTCAGCACCATGTTGGTGATCTTGGGCAGGGAGCTGGAGCCGGGTCCCCTAGAGGCCATGTTCGGGGTGTCGGAGCTGCAGGCGAGAGTGGGGACAGATGTTTTAGCTTTCGTCTTGCTGATTGCTCGCAGGCGAGTTCTGCTGGAGTGGAGGTCAACTTCTCCACCCTGTGCATCAGTGTGGCTGGGGGACCTGCTGGAATTTTGGTATTTGGAGAAAGTTAAATACATGCTGAGGTGGTTGATTGGGAGTTTCCAAATAAGATGGCAACTATTTGTTATGTATTTTAAAGAGCTGGCCACTGTCAACTGTTGTTTGCGGATGGAAGGGGGTAGGTGGTTTGGGGGCTGTTTTTGTTTTTATGTTATGTTTTTGGATTTGTATATAAATTAAAAATGTACAATAAAACTATTTACCCACCAAAAGGCTCAGGAGAGGTTAGTAAAGTTTCCCGAACAAGTAATAGAACAGAGTATGGAAAGCAGTAGGAAATATACAACAGATAAGGGGACAATTATGAGAAAGGGGAGGGGGGGGGCGGTCAATGTAGGACTGAGGGTGTTGTACCTAAATGCGCCCAGTTTCCGAAACAAGGTAAATGAACTTGAAGCGCACATGAAATTGGCGGGTACGATGTTGTGGGCTTCGGAGCCATGGCTACAAGGGGATCAGGGCTGGGACCTTATTATCCAGGCATATGTGTCCTATTGAAAGGACAGACAGATGGGCAGAGGGGATGGGGTTGCCTTGTTAGTCAGAAACTAAATTGAATCGATAGCAAGAAGCGATATAGGATCAGAAGGCATAGATTCTGTGTGGGTGGAGTTGAGGAATTGTAAAGCGAAAAAGACCCTGATGGGGGTTATGTACAGGCTCCCTAGCAGTAGCCAGGGTGTGGGGCAGAAAATAAATCGGGAGATAAAACAGGCATATAGGAAAAGGCAATATTACAATAATCATGGGGGACTTCAATATGTAGGTGGACTGGGAAAATCAAGTTGGTAGCAGATCCCAAGAAAGGGAAATTGTGACATGTCTATGAGTTTTTTTCAGAGCAGCTTTGGTGGAGACCACTAGGGAACAGGCAATTCGAGATTTGGTGAAGTGTAATGAGGCAGACATGATTAGGCAGCTTAAGGTGAAGGAACCTTTAGGGGGCAGTGACCACGATATGATAGAATTCACCCAACAGTTTGAGAGGGAATCAGATGTGACGGTTTTGCAACTGAGTAAATGTAACTACAAAGACATGCGGGAGGAGCTGGCCAGGGTTGATTGGAGGGGGGGCTAGCTGGAAAGACGGTGGAACAGTAATAGCAGGTGTTTTTGGAGGTTATTTAGGAGGCACAACAGAAATTCATCCCAAGGAAGAGGAAACATGATAAGAGGAGGATGAGGCAACCCTGGCTGATGAGGGGTGTCAGGGACAGCGCAGATGCAAAGGAAAAAGCATACAAGATGGCGAGGATTAGTGGGAAGCCTTTAAAAGCAAGCGGACTACTAAAAAAGCAATCAGGGGGAGAAGATGAAATATAAATGTAAGCTAGCTAGTAATATAAAAGAAGATTGCAAGAGGTTTTTATTTTGATTATATAAATGGTAAGAGAGAGGCAAGAATGGACATTGGACCACTGAGCAATGAGGCTGGAGAAGGAGTAATGGGCAGCAAAGAAATGGTAGGGGAGCTGAATAGGTACTTTGCATCAGTCTTCACGGTGGAAGACACCAGTGGGATATCAGAACTTCCAAGAGTCGGGGAGCAGAGGTGAATGTTCTGGGGAAGCTGAAAGATCTGAAGGTGGATAAATCACCTGGACCTGATGGACTCCACCCCAGGGTTCTGAAGGTGATAGATAGCTGAGGAGATTGTGGGGTCAGTGGTAGTGATCTTTAAGGAATCATTGGAGTCAAGGAGGGTCCCAGAGGACTAGAAAATGGCTAATGTAACACCCCTGTTAAGAAGGGAGGGAGGCAGAAGATGGGAAATTATAGACCGGCTAGCCTGACTTCGGTCGTTGGTAAGATTTTAAGATTGAGATTGCGAAGTACTTGGAAGTGCATGGTAAAATAGGGCTGAGTCAGCACAGCTTCGTCAAGGGGAAGTCATACCTAACAAATCTGTTAAGAGTTCTTTGGGGAAGTAACGAGGACGTTAGACAAACGAGAGCCAGAGGACGTGATCTACTTGGATTTCCAGGCCTTTGACAAGGTGCCGTACAGGAGGTTGCTAAATAAGATAAGAGCTCATTGTGTTGCATGGATAGAGGATTGGTTGACTGGCAGAAGGCAGAGAGTGGGGATAAAGGCATCTTTTTCAGGATGGCAGCCGATGACTAGTGGTGTTGCGCAAGGGTCAGTGTTGCGACCACAACTATTCACAATATATATTAACAATCTAGAAGAATGAACTGAGGGATTATTGCTAAATTTCATAATATTTTTATTGTCACAAGTAGGCTTACATTGCAATGAAGTTACAGTGAAAAGCCCGTAGTCGCCACATTCCGGCGCCTGTTCAGGTACACTGAGAGGGAATTCAGAATGTCCAAATTACCTAACAGCACGTCTTTCGGGGCTAGTGGGAGGAAACCAGAGCACCCGGAGGAACCCCACGCAGACACGGGGTCACTGTGCAGAACCTGCACGTTCTCAGAGATCTATGATCTATGCTCTATGAGAACGTGCAGGTTCCGCACAGTGACCAAGCCAGGAATCGACTCTGGTGCTGTGAAGCCACAGTGCTAACCACTGTGCTACCGAGATCTGTAGAGGAACAGGTAGTGTTGAGGAAGCGGGGAGACTACAGGAAGACTTGGAGAGTGGGCAAAGAAGTTGCAGGTGGAATAGAAAAGTGTGAGGTTATGCATTTTTGTAGGAATAGAGGCATAGACTATTTTCTACATGGGGAAAGGCTTCGGAAATCCGAGGCATAAAGGGACTTTAGAGAACTCTTAAGGTTTTAAAAATTAATTTAGAGTACCTAATTCTTTTTGTTTCCAATTAAGGGACAATTCAGCATGGCCAATCCACCTACATACCCTGCACATCTTTGGGATGCGGTGGGTGAAACCCACGCAGACACTGGGAGAATGTGCAAACTACACACGGACAGTGACCCAGGGCCGGGATCAAACCTGGGTTCTCAGCACCGTGAGGCAGCAGTGCTAACCACTGCGCCACCGTGCCGTCCATGGGATTCTCTTAAGGTTAATGTGCAGGTTCAGTTTGGAAGGCAAATGCAATGTTAGCATTCATTTCAAGAGGGCTAGAATGCAAACGCAGGGATGGACTGTTGAGGCTGTATACAGCTCTGGTCAGGTTTTGGGCCTTGTATCTTAAGGAAGAATGTGCTGGACTTGGAGGGGGTCCAGAGGCGGTTCACAAGAATAATCCTGGGAATGAAGGACTTGTCATATGAGGAACGGTTGAGGACTCTGGATCTGTACTCGATGGAATTTAGAAGGATGAGGGGGATCACATTGAAACTTACAGAATTCTGAGAGGCTGACTGGACATGGAGAGGCTGTTTCCATGAGTAGAACCTGAGGGCACAGCCTCAGACTCGAGAGACGATCCTTTTAAACTGTGATGAGGGGGTGTTTCTTCAGGCAGAGGGTGGCGAATCTGTGGAGCTTGTTGCCACAGAAGGCTGTGGGGAACGTCACATGAGTGTCTTTAAGATAGAGATCGATAGGATCTTAATTAATAAGGGGATTAGGGGTTACGGGGAGAAGGCAGGAGAATGGGGATGAGAAACAAATCTGCCACGATTGAATGGCGGAGCAGACTCGATGGGCCGAATGGCCTAATTCTGTTCCTAGGTCGCTCAGTGCTTAGCACGGTTGATTCACAGCACCAGGGACCATAGTTCAATTCCTGGCTTGGGTCACTGTCTGTGCAGAGTCTGCACGTTCTCCCCGTGCCTCCGTGGGTTTCCTCCGGGTGCTGCGGTTTCCTCCCACAAAGTCCCGAAAGACGTGCATGTTAGGTGAATTGGACATTCTGAATTCTCCCTCAGTGTATCCGAACAGGCACCGGAGTGTGGCGACGCGGAGATTTGCACAGTAACGTTTTACAGAGTTAATGTAAGCCTACTTGTGATACTAATAAAGATTATTATTATTTTTATACTATGTCTTATGGCTTGTTATGGCTCTGTCCACTGTCGGGATGCAGTTGTATGCTTTGACCATTCAGTGGCTCTGTGGAGCAGGTTTCTGAATGACTTCACCCAATGCAGTACCAGCATTACCTTGTATTAAAAATAAACTAGTATTCATCAGTTTGCCATACGTAGTGTGCCACAAGTAATTTGCTAGTTTTGTTTTAAAATTTTGTTTTTAAAGTTAAGTGGGGTTTCTGGGTTACGGGGATAGGGTAGAGATGTGGGCTTAAGTAGGGTGCTCTTTCCAAGGCCGGTGCAGACTTGATGGGCTGAATGGCCTCCTGCACTGTAAATTCTATGATTCTAAATCTACCTGTCTGTGACAGTCATTTGTTACAGAATGATTGGTGCACCCTGTTCAAGGAATAGAGTTTGCAACAATTTCCGAAAAATCACTTCCTAGGAGAATATTATTTTTCTTCGAGAGCAGAGCTCATCAACGTGGGTAACACTACATGGTATAGCTTTTAAGTATCAGCAATGGACAGCACTTGATTCAGTTGAGGGCTGGACAGTAAAAGATTGAGAGCAGAATTCAAATTAATCATCAGCCTGGAGATGAATCGACTGACTTGCAACACTTTTTTTTTTAATGCAGCGAAAAGATATTTTTTGTCAACACTTGCAAACACCGCAGTCTAACCCTGCGTGACATTTATTATTGAAAGGCACTTTGAGGCCTTTTGAAAAGAGAACAAATGAGTTGTTTCCATTCACTGTCGAAAAACATCAGAACAAATAAGACCGGTCAAAGATGGTGTTAAGTTTTGAATTCCTCAAACAACTTTCTTCCTGAGGTGTGTGGTCATTTGTTTTGGATGATGTGTTACCTTGGTGCGATAGCTTCTCTGTCAAAAGGGAGTTATTCTGAAACCAATCACTCCCCAGTATTGAGCAAGGTGGCAGTTGCAAGCCTGTTAAGGTTATTTCAGTAAGAAGTCTTACAACACCAGGTTAAAGTCCAACAGGTTTGTTTCGATGTCACTAGCTTTCGGAGCGCTGCTCCTTCCTCAGGTGAAGGAAGGAGCCTGAGGAAGGAGCAGCGCTCCGAAAGCTAGTGACATCGAAACAAACCTGTTGGACTTTAACCTGGTGTTGTAAGACTTCTTACTGTGCTCACCCCAGTCCAACGCCGGCATCTCCACATCAAGGTTATTTCAAACAGACTGCTTTGGAAGGACTTAATGGAGCACCGTCTACATGAAATGTTTTTGCAATGCTAGCTTTTCTAAACTAGGCTCCTCTTCTAATGCGTACAATCCTGTGAAGGTGATTTCTTTATATTGGTGAGAAATGTATTTATGTTCACATGGATATCGCAGTATTCAAATGAGGATTTCATCTCATTCAGCCGTAAAAATATCCAATGACCTTGATTCCATCGCTCTGGAAAGAGAATCCCACAAATTGATAACCCTTGGAGAGAAAATATTCTCTTCAATCTCCATCTTCAATGCGAGGCCCATTATTTTTAACCTCCTAGTTCTAGGGTGCACTTTTACAGTCACACTGCACCCGAAAAGCAGCGTGCCACGGCATTGCATGGCCGATAGAAGCTGGGAGACTCCCCGAGCCCCAACACAATATGGGCACTCTAGCCGGATCGTCACCACACAAAAAATGCCAGCTTGGCCCTTGGCAGTGCTAGCATGCCCAGGCAGCACCAGAGTATCACCTTGCCCAAAGGCCATGCACCTAGGGGCCTCTGATCCCCTGGGAGACCCATATGAGTGCAGTTCAGTCTGGTCCTCATTTGTGCAGACAAGTCCTGAACGGCGCTCGCCCGAGGTCTCCGAGGCAAAGGAGATAGATCCCATGCCTCGGGTACCTCGGGAATCTGAACATTAAAGACTAGCTGTCTCGCTTTAATATGCAGATTTTCTAAAAATTTACCCCGCCCACAATGGGCAGGATTTACAACGTGTCAGCCATGATTGAATGGCAGAGCAGACTTGATGAGCCAAATGGCCTAATTCTGCTCTTGTATCTTATGAACTTCTCAAACATGTTGCCGATCTTGCATGTGGCCTTAGAGTCCAGCCTGCATTTTCAGGGTGTCGGACTTGCCGGAGCTGCAGACTGGAGTAGGGACAGATGTTTTAGCCTTCGCTTCGTTGATCGCCTGCAGGCGTGAGATCAGTTTTCTCCACCCTGTGCCTCGGTGTGGCTGGGGGATGTAATTGGGTTCTTGCACTTGGAAAAGGTGAAATTTGGTCTGAGGAGCATGAATGGTGGTGGGGGGGGGAGGGGGAGGGGGTTCCATAAGAGATGGGGTTTAGCTCACTTGGCTAGACAGCTGGTTTGTGATGAAGAGCAAGGCCAGCAGCGTGGGTTCAATTCCTGTACCAGCTGAGGTTAGTCATGAAGGCCCGCCTTCTCAAGCTCCCCCCTCGTCTGAGGTGTGGTGATCCTCAGCTCTCCCCCCTCAAAGGGGAAAGTCATTTGGAGCTGTGGCAACTTTACCTTACCCAAACTACTCCCACAAGTGACTTCCTACCTTTACTATTTCATATTGCTATCCAAACTGATTCTACATTTTGATCTTTAGATCTTGGGTAATCTCTCTCTCCCTCTCTCTCTCTATTGTACTCATGTCATCCTTAATGAACAGAGATACTCCTCTACGTTTTCCTAGATTCCTGTCCTTCCAAAATGTCATGCAGCCTTAAATATTCAGCTCCTAACCTTTGTTATCCATATCTCTGAAATAGCTATCAGATCATACATATTTCTATTTGCATGTCACTTCATTTGTTTTATAATGAATATTATGCTCATCCGTATACAAAGATTATAACTTAAGAGTATCCAATCCTTTTTTTTTTCAATTAAGGAGCAATTTAGCATGGCCAATCCACCTGGCTTGCACATCTTTTTGGGTTGTGGGAGCAAGACCTATACAGACAAGGAGAATGTGCAAACTCCACATAGGCAGTTACCCGGGGCCGGGATTGAACCCGAGTCCTCAGCGCCAGGAAGCAGCAGTGCTAGCCACTACGCCACCGTGCTGCCCATTTCTAACTCTATTTTTACCATTATTGCAATCACTGGCTTAGTCTGCTGATGCACTCTTAAGTTTGTATGATCAGTCCCGATCCTGCCACGTTTTGATCTATCATTTCTTCTCTTGCTATCTTGCTCTCTTGCCTTATCTTTTCTCTTTAATTGATCACATCTTCCCACACTTGATCCCTTGCCCCCACTATTTAGTTTAAAGCCCCCTTTACTACCCTAGTTATATGACTTGCCAAAACACTGGTCCCAGCATGATTCCAATGAAGACAATCCCAATGGTACAACTCCCACTCTCCCCAGCACTGGTGCCAGTGCCCCATGAATTGAAACCAATTTCTCCCACACCAATCTTTGAGCCACACAGTCAACTCCTTAATCTTATTTACCCCATGCCAGTGTGCTCGTGGCTCAGATAATACTCCTGCGATTATTACCTTTTTGATGTACTACTTTTTACTTCAATTTATCCCGAGCCACTCATACTCCCTCTTTCCTAGTTCTACCTATGTCATTGGTACCTAATGTGGATCATGACCATTAAATCCTCCCCCTTCCACTGCATGTTTCTCTCAGCTCAGAGCAGATGTCCCGAAGCTTGGAACCTATCAGTCAATACGGCCGTCTGAACTCTTGCTTGCGGTTGCAGAGAACTATATCTATTCCCTACTACCGCTAGTAGGGGAATGAATGGCTTCCTGTACCTTAGTGTCATAGCCACTCTGCAGCATCCACTTCCCTCCATACAGGTTTCAAGCACCTCAAACCTGCTGGACAACTGCAGAGGCTGTGGCTCCTCCACTTCTACCTTCTGTGTCCCCATACCTGTCTTACTCATGGTCACAGCCTACTGCTCCCTGACCACTGGCCAAATTGGAAGACCCCCACCTAAGGGATGTACTCCCTCCTGGTAAAAATTGTCCCAGTAACTTTCTCCTCTTCGTGATATCTCAGTGGCTGCAGCTCAGCATCTAACTCAGTGACTGCGAAAAACTCCTCAAGCCTGGAACACATCGGTGTCCAGGAACTCCCACATTCTGAAGTCACCACAAGTCACCTGTTCTGCCTCTTCTATAATTTCTGAACGTTTGGGCCTTTCTGAATCCATTAGTGTGCAATACTGCAATCTATTACAAGACATTTACAGGTTCAGCCATGGCTCAGATGGTAGTAATTCAACTTCTTATTCAAAAGGTTGCGAGGTTATAATCTAGCCTGGTACAACAGTGGTGTTCTGAGGGATGCTGCACTGTCGAAGGTGGTGTCTTTTCTATGACAGGTTAAATCCAGGCCTACCTGGTGGCGCAGTGCGTAGCACTGCTGCCTCACGGTGCCGAGGTCCCAGGTTCGATCCCGGCTCTAGGTCACTGTCCGTGTGGAGTTTACAAATTCTCCCTGTGTTTGCGTGGGTTTCGACCCTACAATCCAAAAATGTGCAGGGTAGGTGGATTGACCACGCCAAATTGCCCCTTAATTGGAAAAAATGAATTTTAAAAAATCAAGGCCTGCCCTTTCTGGTAGATGTACAGGTCCCAAGCCACTACTTGAAGAGTAAGGGAGTTCTCCCATCATCCTGACAAATATTCTCCCCTCAATCAGCATCATTAAAACAGGCCATGATCACATTAACTTGCTGTCATTTCCTACTTTGCAATAAAGATTACACTTCAAAATGCTTCACTGGCTGTTGAGCATTTGGGGCTTCCTGAAATTGTGAAAGCTGATATGCAAATGTTCTTTCTTTTTTATTAGCCATTTTATCAGTTAGTATTTTTATTGTTGAATGTGACCACAATTATGCTGCTAATACTTTTCCTATTTTGTTTCCCTTGCAGACTTTTGTCCATGAAAATGGCCAATGGAGTAGATGGCCCTATAGGTATCCCATTCCCAGATCACAGCAGCGAAATTCTCAGTAGTCTTAATGAGCAGAGGAACTATGGTTATCTCTGTGATGTTATCATCATAGTGGATGGTCAGGAATTTCGGACCCATCGATCTGTCCTTGCAGCCTGCAGTCATTACTTCAAAAAGCTCTTCACATTGGGGGCCATCGTGGACCAACAGAATGTTTACGAAATAGACTTTGTCACGGCAGAAGCGCTCTCGGCACTGTTGGAGTTTGCGTACACGGCAACCCTGACTATAAGCACTTCGAATGTAAATGAGATTTTAAATGCGGCGAGGCTGCTGGAGATCCAATGTGTGAGCAATGTTTGCCATGATCTCCTTGTCTCAAATGCTCTAGCCAGCAAGGAGATAGCAGATTACGTAGATCAAATTGATCAGAAAAACCTCCTTAAAGCAAAAGAATATCTAGAGTACTTCCAAAGCAGTCCAGCCAATGGCCATGTTGACAGCCAATGGGCAGGTCTTGAACTGAAAGACCTTCCAAGAGCACACTTTAAAAATGGAGTTAGTGAAGAGCTAGCACAAAAGGCGCGAGGAGTTTATCCAGAGGTGGCATCAAATGACCAGCCAACCCAAACCATGGACAAATCCATGCTGTGGCTTAAGAGGGAGGATGTCACTGGCCCTTCATTTTCCCCCTCACAGAATGGAGATTATTCTGACTTCCATCTCCACGAGGAAGAAGGGCTTCTAGAACACCAAGAGCTGGCTATGCATCCAAATTATACCCCAACTGAAGAGGTAAAACAGGAGATAAACAAGGAAGAAGAGGAACCCATTTCATCTCGAGCCTTCCTTGAGCAGATTATAAACTCAGTCGATGAAACATACGACAAGAACTTAGTGAAAGAAGAGCATGACTTTGATTCATACTTGAACTTTTTCAACCCTACCTTCGACGGTGAAGGCTACTCTTCCTGGTCCAAGAAGAGCGAGAAAAAAGTGAGAGCAAAGGCATTCCAGAAGTGTCCAATCTGTGAGAAGGTGATTCAGGGAGCAGGAAAACTGCCACGTCACATCAGGACTCACACAGGAGAAAAACCATATGAGTGTAACATCTGCAATGTCCGCTTCACAAGGTAGATGAATATATTATTGTAAATGTTGAGTTTATTAACTCATGTCATCTTTTCTCCTTTTTCCATTTGTCTTTTTTTTTAATGGTTTATGATAATTTAGAGCAGCAACTTTTCAGATCTTCTCCCTGTACCAGTTGTGGAACTTCAGTTGGCTGAGATTATATGCCTCAGCACAGAGTAGGGATCGAGTCTGGACAACGTGACTCAGCTACTCCCTGGATTGACTTGTTTTCAGGCAAGGGGCCAAAGCTCTGACGCTAGTCCAGGGCCTGGACGTATTGAAGCAATACAGAGTTATCGTATTTCAATTGCTGCCACCAGTTAACACACGAGGTATATCTGAAATGGCCCACAATATCTATGAGCAGAGCTACACCAACATTTTGCATAACACATTGTGACCATCAATTTAAATACCATCATAGTATTCTCCAATGCAGCCAACATTAATACTTCAAGCTTCCATGGCCTGCCTCAATCACAATACTAGTCAGCATTGGTGTGAATTCGGGCTGAATGCATCTCACAAATAAGAAACAATCACTGAGGGGGAAGAGTAGCATAGTGGACGTTACCAGACGAGCAATCCTAGTGCCTGGACTAATGCTGTGGAGACATGGGTTCCACTCTCATCACATTTTAAACTTACATTATGATGAATAAATCTGGAATAAAATGCTTGTCTCATTAATAATGATCATGAAATTACCCAAAATGTCATTAAAACCCACCTTGTTCACTAATGTCCTTCAGGAAAGGAGATCTGACGTTCTTTTTTACGGTGGCAAGGTAGCGCAGTGGTTAGCACTGTTGCTTCACAGCGCCAGGGCCCCAGGTTCGATTCCCGGCTTGGGTCACTGTCTGTGCGGACTGCACGTTCTTCCTGTGTCTGCGTGGGTTTCCTCTGGGTGCTCTGGTTTCCTCCCACAAGTCCCGAAAGATGTGCTGTTAGGTGAATTGGACATTCTGAATTCTCCCTCAGTGTACCCGAAAAGGCGCCAGAGTGTGGCGACTAGGGGATTTTCACAGTAACTTCATTGCACTGTTAATGTAAGCCTACTTGTGATACTAATAAAGATTATTATTATTCCCTACTCTGCAATTGATTTTTAACTGCCCTCTGAAATGGCCCTCTGTTGTATTGAACCACTACTGATAAGTCAAAATGTGGTTCACCACCCATTGGGCATGGGGAACATGGCCCATCGATGCTGCCTTGCAAGCGACACAAACATCCCAAGGACAAATAAAAATAAACTAATCTGGAAATGTACAAAGCACGGTGAGAGGAAAGTTTTGTAACAGTCATTCACTAATTACCTGATGAGAACTTGTTGGATTTGTCACAAAAATCAATTGTGTCCGCTAACAGAACTCCACGGCAACACTGACAAAATTTTACAGCACAGATTTAAACACATTATTCTGGGCTGAACAAATCAAAGGATGGTTACAGCAAAGGAGGCCCTTCAGCCCAACATGTCTGTGTTGACTCTCTGAAGGAGGAATTTACCTAGTGCCATTCCCCTGCCGTTTTCCTGTAGCTTTGCAAATCTTTCCCTTTCTTTTTTTAAACAAATTTAGAGTACCCAATTCATTTTTTCCAATTAAGGGGCAATTTAGTGTGGCCAATCCGCCTATCCTACACATCTTTGGGTTGTGGGGGTGAAACCCATGCAAACACGGGGAGAATGTGCAAATTCCACACGGACAGTGACCCAGAGCTGGGATCGAACCTGGGACCTCAGCGCCGTGAGGCAGCAATGCTAACCACTGCGCCATCGTGTTGCCCTTTCCTTTTCAGATAACAACCCAATTCCCTTGTTAAAAGCCACCATTGACCCTGCCTCCACCACACACTCCAGTAAACGCCTGATCCTAACCACTCACTGCATGAAAAAGATTTTCCTCCTATAGCCTTTTCTTCTTTTGCCAATTACCTTAAATCTGTGCTCTCTGGTTCTCGATCTTTCCACAAATGGAAACAGTTTCTCCCTATTTACTCTGTCTAGCTCCCTTATGATTTTGAATAGCTCTATTAAAACTCCTCTCGACCTTCTTCTCCAAGGAGAACAGTCCCCACTTCTCTGATCTTTCTACGTAACTGAGAAGTTCCACATCCCCAGCACCCGGAACCATTCTTGTGAATCTTTCCTGCCCTCTTTAATGCCTTCACATCTTTCCTAAAGTGTGATGCCCAGAACACCCAATGGACAATACGCCAGTTGAGGCCAAACTAGTGTTTTATACAGGCTTATCATAACCATCTGTGGAAGTAATGCGCGGCTGCATTGTTGAAGTAGGTATTTACAGTAGGCTGGTTTGGGTGATTGTCGTGTTCTTGTGTTTCTTGGTGTGCTTTAAAAATAAAGTGTGTACGTCACACTTGAGACTGGTATGTTGGAACAATAACTTGCTCTGGTGCAGCTGCTATTCCCTGAAGGTTTATGAGTTGCATTGAGGTGCAACTTGTGCACTGGATTTTACAGCAGCTGTTTTAATATAAACAGGTCCAGTTGATTTTTCTACTGACATCACAAACTAGGAAAGGAACATTTTCAGATTGTTGGTACGCAGTGAGTGGATTGTAAGCTGAAATAATGCATTGTATTCACTCTTCCCTTTCAGTGGAAATGCTTACAGTTTAACTATTTCTGTCTTTGGTCATAAGTATGAAATTTTTATTGCTGTCTTATTCCTTTAGTTATTTTAAAAATCCGCCTTGATTGCCACCTGTAGTATTTTGAATCGCTGTAGACCGTGCAGTGAAGCAATATAGAGATGACTTTGAGTTGTAGTTTTTTTTAAAGAGTACCCAATTCTTATTTTCCAATTAAGGGGCAATTTAGAGTGGCCAATTCCCCTATCTTGCATATCTTTTTGGGTTGTGGGGGTGAGACCCTCGCAGACACTGGGAGAATGTGCAAACTCCACACGGACGGTGACCCGGGGCCAGGATCGAATCCGGGTCCTCGGCATTGTGAGGCAGCACTGCGCCACCCTGCTGCCCGTGGTGTGATTTTTGAGGAAAATTATGAAGAAACCGTGGACGTGCTCGTAAAATCTGAGACCAACTCCACTGACCAAGATCAGGAAGAGACCGTTGGGACTTCTTGGGCATGTAATACGAAATTGTGATTTGGAAAGTCTGATGCTGATGGGAAAGATCAATGGTAAAAGAGATCAAGGTAGACCAAGAGTGATCTTTCTAAGAGCCTTGGAAACTGGGTGAATGTACCATAAATGAAGACGGTCCATTCCTCCAAAGAAAAATTGATCCAGGGTCGACATGGCATGGTACCTGACGAGAGAGGGAGAGAGCAGTACCAAATTGTCACAAGCCCTGGGGAAGCAGGGCAGGAAAGAGAAGAGATCCAAAGGAATTACCATCTCTCATCTACTCTCGACGTGACATTACTGTTCTATCTATCTACTTCTGGACCACCAGACCAGAAAAATAAGGATGAGGGAGGTGATTTGGTCCATCATAATTCACCGATCTAGAAAGCCCTCCACTCTAGCGGCACGGTGGCACAGTGGTTAGCACTGATGCCTCACAGCGCCAGGGACCCAGGTTCAATTCTGGCCTTGGGGGACTGTCTGTATGGAGTTTGCACGTTCATAGAATCGTAGAATCCCTACAGTGTAGAAGGAGGCTATTCAACTATTCGAATGAGCACTCTACCCATTTACACTCCCCCATCCACCCCACCCTATCCTCGTAACCTAATCTGCACATTAAGGGGCAATTTAGCGTTGCCAATCCACCTAACCCACACATCTTTGGAGTGTCGGAAGAAATCTACGCAACACAGTAAGAAATTGCGAACTTTACACAGTCACCCAAGGCCGGAATTGAACCCAGGTCCCTGGCGCTGTGAAACGGCAGTGCTAACCACTGTTCCAATTCATTCTCCCCACTCACTCTGCGTGGGTTTCCTCCAGGTGATCTGGTTTCCACCCAAAGATATGCTTGTTAGGTGGATTGGCCATGTTAAATTGCCTCTTAGTAACCAACGGTTGGGTGGGGTTGTAGGGGTAGGGTGAGGGATTGGGCAGAGGTAGGGTATTCTTTCGAAGTGTCAGTGTAGACTCGATGGGCCAAGTGGCCTCCTCCTGCACAGTAGGGATTCTGATTCTTGCAACATCATCATTTCCTCCAAGTGCAGATTTAGGATGATTCGGCTACTCTTGAGATAAGAGAAAATTGAATTTTAATAATAATGAGCTGTTTCCAATCTGATTCTTAGAGTCTTTTACAAATCCCACTCCCCTGTCTCTCCACCCTCCCTTCCAACCGTAAGTGTGAAGAGCTCCTGGATCCTTTTGTAACTCGAGATCAAGACTATTTGGATCAACTGACTCTGATATTTTCTTCCCTGCCACGAGCCTCCAACGGTTCTCCTGCCCTAGCCCAGATCTTTCATATTTTTCTAATTTTTCTCCATCTCCCCTCATGCCTTCTCTCTTGTCCATAAAACCCACCTCCTTCTCCCTTGACCCTATTCCCACTAAACTGCTTATCACCCAACTTCCCCTTCCGACATCCATATTGATTGATGTGGTTAACCAATCTTTCTCTTCAGGTACTGTCCCTCTCGCCTTTTAAACCTGTCATTCATCACCCCCTCTTAATCAAACCACACCTTGGTCCCACCAACCTTGCAAGCCAATAGCCAACCTTTCTTTTCTGACCAAAATCCTTGAACGTGTCACCTCCAAATTCTTTCCCAGAACTCCATTGAATTTTTGCAATGAGTTTCTGCCATTCTACATGGCTTTTATCCGAGTTCTCATCCCATTCCTATTTCTCATCTGCAGGTTGCCCCCTCAGCAACATTATCCAAAAGCACAACATTCATTTCCACATGGATGCTGACGACAACCAGTCCTACCTCACCGCTACCTCTCTTGATTCTTCCACTAAATTATCAAACAACTTATCTCCATATCCAGTACTGGATGAACAGAATTTCATCTCAACATTGAGAAGATTGAAGCCATTACCTTCAGCCCCCACCCAACATTCCATTTGTAGCCACCAACTCCATTCCTCTTCCTCTTCCTGGCAGACCTGAGTTTGAACCAGACAATTCACAACCTTGATGCCATATTTGGCCCTGAGGCGAGCTTTTTCACAATCACCAAGGCTGACTATTTCCACCTTCCACCACCCAACCTCGCCCCTCCCTCAGCTCATCTGATGGCCATGTCCTTATGAGCACCAGGAGCCTTTACCTATTACGCCTGTGCTTGTCACCCTACATTGGCTCCCAGTCATGCAATGCCTTGATTTTAAAATTCTGATCGTTGTTTTGAAATCCCTCTGTGGCCCATCTCCATAATCTCTTCCAGCTCCACAATCCTGTGAGGTACCTGTGCTCATCTAATTCTAGCCGTGGAGCATCCCTGATCTTGATACTTTCACCATTGCTGGCTGGCCATACCTTCATCTGCTAAGGCCATGAACTCTGGAATTTTCTCTTTCAATTTCTCAGAATTTCCACCTTTCTCCCTTTAAGAAGCTCCTTAAAACCTACCCGAGAGCGGCTCAGTGGCACAGTGGTTAGCACTGTGCTGCCTCACAGCACCGGAGACCCGGGTTCGATTCCGACCTCAGGTGGCTGTGTGGAGTTTGCACTTTCTCTCCATGTCTGTGTGGGTTTCCTCTGGGTGCTCCAGTTTCCTCCCACAGTTCAAATGTGTACAGGTTAGGTGGATTGGCCATGCTAAATTGGCCCTAGGTGGGGTTATGAGGATGGGTGGAGTTTGGGCCTAGGTAGGGTGCTCTTTCAGACAGTTGGTACAGACTCGATGGGCTGAATGGCTCCTTCTGCACTGTAGGGATGCTACGATACCTATTTGACTGCGTCATTGGTCATCTGGAAACTATAGAATATCTAGAATCCCTTCAGTGCCGAAGGAGGCCATTGTTTTATAATATGTTTGATCATGTCTTATTTTAATACGTTAAAGATGCTACATAAATAAATGTTGTTGAGGTTTAGGAGAGGGTCTCATCAGTCAAAGACAAGTTGTCTGAAAAAGGAAGCAAAATCGTCTGAAGAGTGAGTTCAATCCAATCGTTTGAGTATCACCATATTCTGAATGATGTCCTTGCTTTGGTTAATGCAATTTCAGGAGAGAGGGTGATGAGAGGAAGATCGGGTAAGATGGAAAGAGTAAAAGTTAGAGAAAGGAGATTTAAAAAAAAATTAAAGTGCTGTTTTCAATTTCTTTTTTTTAATGTATTTTATTCAAAAAAAATTTCGGCCAAACAAAACAGTACAAAAATCTTTTCCCCTTTTACAACAATAAAACAATATAAATAAATAATAGTGACCGTTTTTAACAATTAAATAAATAATATATAAACTAAATGGCAACTGCCATAACAAAATATTAACTCTCCCAAATAATAACGTCAAACAAGCCAATATACATATCCTATCCATACAAAAACACCCCTGAGGACCCACCCGAGCCCTCTTTCCCCCCCCTCCCCCCCCCTGGGTTGCTGCTGTTACCTTCCCATTTCCTTTATCGTTCTGCGAGATAGTCACTGAACGGTTGCCACCGCCTGGTGAACCCTTGAGCCGAACCTCTTAGTGCGAACTTTATCCGTTCCAGTTTTATAAATCCTGCCATGTTGTTTATCCAGGCCTCCACGCTCGGGGGTTTAGCTTCCTTCCACGTTAACAATATCCTTCGCCGGGCTACTAGGGACGCAAAGGCCAAAACATCAGCCTCTCTCACCTCCTGCACTCCCGGCTCTTCTGCAACCCCGAATATAGCCAACCCCCAGCTTGGCTCGACCCGGACCCCCACCACCTTCGATAGCACATTTGCCACCCCCACCCAGAACCCATGCAGTGCCGAGCATGACCAAAACATGTGGGTGTGGTTCGCTGGGCTTCTCGCGCATCTCCCGCACCTATCCTCTACCCCGAAAAATTTACTGAGCCTTGCTCCGGTCATGTGCGCCCTGTGCAAGACCTTGAATTGTATCAGGCTAAGCCTGGCACACGAGGACGAAGAGTTTACTCTGCGTAGGACATCTGCCCACAGCCCCTTTTCGATCTCTTCCCCCACCTCTTCTTCCCATTTTCCCTTCAGCTCATCCACCATGATCTCCCCCTCGTCTCTCATTTCCCTGTATATATCTGACACCCTGCCATCCCCCACCCATGTCCCCGAAATCACTCTATCCTGAATCTCCTGCGTCGGGAGCTGCGGAAATTCCCTCACCTGTTGCCTCACAAAGCCCTCAATTGCATATACCGAAATGCATTCCCCTGGGGCAACCCGTATTTTTCCGTCAGCGCTCCCAGACTCGCAAACGTCCCGTCTAGGAACAGGTCCCTCAGTTGCACAATCCCTGCTCTCTGCCATGTTCTAAATCCCCCATTCTCCCCGGGACAAACCTATGATTATTCCTTATCGGGGATCACACCGAGGCACCCGTCATTCCCTTATGCCGTCTCCACTGCCCCCAAATTTTCAGCGTTGCCACCACCACTGGACTTGTGGTGTATTTCTTCGGGGAGAACGGCAATGGCGCCGTCGCCAATGCTTGTAGGCTGGTTCCTTTACAGGACGCCATTTCCAGTCTCTTCCACGTCGTTCCCTCCCCTTCTCCCATCCACTTACACACCATTGAGATATTGGCGGCCCAATAATAATCACTTAAGCTCGGCAGTGCCAGTCCCCCCCTATCCCTGCTACGCTGCAAAAAAACCCTCCTCATTCTCGGGGTCTTCCCAGCCCACACAAAGCTCATAACACTCTTCTCAATTTTTTTGAAAAAAGCCCTCGTAACCATCACCGGTAGGCACTGGAACACAAAAATAAATCTCGGGAGGACTACCATTTTGACCGCCTGCACCCTGCCCACCAGTGACAGGGACACCATGTCCCATCTCTTAAAATCCTTCTCCATCTGTTCCACCAATCGTGTTAAATTAAACCTATGTAGGGTTCCACAGTTCCTGGCTATCTGGATCCCTAAGTACCGGAAATCTCTTGTTACCCTCCTCAGCGGTAAATCATCTATTCCCCTGCTCTGCTCCCCCGGATGCACCACAAACAACTCACTCTTCCCCATATTCAATTTGTACCCCGAAAATTCCCCAAACTCCCTGAGTGTCCACATTATCTCAGGCATCCCCTCCACTGGGTCCGCAACATACAGCAATAGATCATCTGCATACAATGATACCCGGTGTTCTTCTCCTCCCCTGAGTACTCCCCTCCACTTCCTAGAGCCCTTCAGTGCTATGGCCAGCGGCTCAATCGCCAATGCAAACAGCAACGGAGACAGGGGACACCCCTGTCTTGTCCCTCTATAAAGACGGAAGTAGTCGGACCTCTGCCTGTTCGTGATCACACTTGCCACCGGGGCCCTACATAGCAGCTGCACCCATCCAATAAACCCCTCTCCAAAACCAAATCTCCTCAACACTTCCCATAGGTAGTCCCACTCCACTCTGTCAAATGCTTTCTCAGCGTCCATCGCCACCACTATCTCCGTCTCCCCCTCCGGCGGGGGCATCATCATCACCCCTAGCAGCCTCCTTATATTCGCGTTCAGCTGTCTCCCCTTAACGAACCCAGTTTGATCCTCGTGGACCACCCCCGGGACACAATCCTCTATCCTTGTCGCCATCACCTTGGCCAGGAGCTTAGCATCCACGTTCAGGAGGGAAATAGGCCTGTAAGACCCGCACTGCAGCGGGTCTTTTTCCTTCTTTAAGAGTAGCGATATCGTCGCCTCCGACATAGTCGGGGGCAACGTCCCCCTTTCCCTGGCCTCATTAAGGGTTCTCGTCAAAAGCAGGGCCAGTAGGTCCATGTATTTCCTATAAAATTCCACCGGGAACCCATCCGGTCCCGGGGCCTTCCCCGCCTGCATGCTCCCAATCCCCTTTACTACCTCCTCCACCTCAATCTGTGCTCCCAGTCCCGCCCTCTCCTGCTCCTCCACCTTCGGGAATTCCAGCCGATCTAGGAAATGCATCATTCCCTCCTTCCCTTCCGGGGGCTGAGCCTTATACAGCCTCTCGTAGAATGCCTTAAACACCCCGTTCACCCTCTCCGCTCCCCGTTCCATCTCGCCTTCCTCATCCCTCACCCCACCTATCTCCCTCGCCGCTCCTCTCTTCCTCAGTTGTTGGGCCAGTAACCGGCTCGCCTTCTCTCCATACTCATACTGTGCTCCCTGTGCCCTCCTCCACTGCTTCTGCCTTGCCCGTGGTCAGCAGGTCAAATTCCATATGTAGCCTTTGTCTTTCACTGTACAGTCCCTCCTCCGGAGCCTCTGCATATTGCCTGTCTACCCTCAGAGGTTCTCTCAACAGTCGCTCCCTTTCTTTGCTCTCTTGCTTCTCTTTATGGGCCCTTATGGATATCAGTTCCCCTCTGACCACCGCCTTCAGCGCCTCCCAGACCACTCCCACCTGGACCTCTCCGTTATCATTAAGCTCCAGGTACCTTTTGATATACCCCCTCACCCTTAGACATACCCCCTCATCCGCCAACAACCCCATATCCAATCTCCAGAGTGGGTGCTGCTCCTTTTCCTCTCCTACCTCCAGATCTACCCAATGTGGAGCGTGGTCCGAAATGGCTATGGCCATGTACTCCGTCCCTGTCACCTTCGGAATCAGTGCCCTTCCCAGGACAAAAAAGTCTATCCGTGAATACACCTTGTGAACATGGGAGAAAAATGAAAACTCCTTACTCCTAGGCCTAATAAATCTCCAGGGGTCTACTCCTCCCATCTGCTCCATGAAGTCCTTAAGCACCTTGGCCGCTGCCGGCCTCCTCCCGGTCTTAGACCTAGACCGGTCCAGCCCTGGATCAAGCACCGTATTGAAGTCTTCCCCCCATTACCAGCTTTCCCGCCTCCAGGTCCGGGATACGCCCCAGCATACGCTTCATGAAGTTTACATCATCCCAGTTCGGGGCGTATACGTTCACCAGAGCCACCGCCTCCCCTTGCAATCTGCGATTCACCATCACGTATCTACCCCCACTGTCCGCCACTATGGTCTTTGCCTCAAACAGTACCCGTTTCCCCACTAAAATAGCCACCCCCCCTATTCTTCGCATCCAAGCCCGAATGGAACACCTGCCCCACCCATCCTTTACGTAGTCTAACCTGATCTGCCAGTTTCAGGTGCGTCTCCTGCATCTCAGATGACCACATCTGCCTTTAAGTTCTTTAGGTGAGCGAGTACCCGTGCCCTTTTAATCGGCCCATTCAGCCCTCTTACGTTCCACGTGATCAACCGGGTTGGGGGGCTCTTTACCCCCCCCCCCCCATGTCGACTAGCCATCCCCTTTTCTAACCCAGCTCCTCACCCGGTTCCCACGTACCCGTATATCCCACCGACTGTGCTCTCCCGTCCCGACCACCCCGCCCCATAACAGCTCCTCCTTCCCCTTAGCAGCAGCAACCCAGTTAACTCCCCCCCCCCCCCCCCCCCCCCCCCCCCTCCGCTAGATCCCTTTCTAGCGTAGTTGCACCCCCCATGTTGCTCCCAGAAGTCAGCAAACTCTGGCTGACCTCAGCTTCCCCCGTTTGTCCTTGGCCCCTCATTGTGCGAGGCCCCCTCCTTCCTGCGTCCCCGTCACAATTACAATAGCGCGGGAGCAAAGCCCGCGTTTCCCACTCGGCCCTGCCCCTGATGGCGCAGTTCCCTTCTCCTTCCCCTTTCCTTCCCACCGGCACCCACAGTTCCCCATATTCCCCCCCCCCTCCCCCACGAGGGGAAAAGAGAAAAGTTACAAAATTGAAAAAATTCCCCCCCCTTCCCCTTCCTCGTCCCACATAATCACCCCACTTTATTACAGAAGCTTTTTCTCTCGCCAGACTATTCCAGCTTCTCGTCCACAATGAATGTCCACGCCTCTTCTGCCGTCTCAAAGTAGTGGTGCTTCCCTTGGTATGTGACCCACAGTCTTGCCGGCTGCAACATTCCAAATTTAACCTTCTTTTTGTGGAGCACCGCCTTGATCCGGTTGAAACTTGCCCTCCTTCTCGCCACCTCCGCACTCCAATCCTGGTACACGCGGATCACCGCGTTCTCCCACCTGCAGCTCCGAGTTTTCTTCGCCCATCTTAGAACCATCTCTCTGTCATTGTAGCGGTGAAACCTCACCACTATGGCTCGAGGTATTTCTCCTGCCTTTGGTCTTCGCGCCAGAATTCGATAGGCTCCCTCCACCTCCAAAGGGCCCGTCGGGGCCTCCGATCCCATTAGCGAGTGAAGCATCGTGCTCACATATGCCCCGACGTCCGCCCCCTCTGTGCCTTCGGGAAGACCCAGGACTCTTAAATTCTTCCTCCTCGAGTTATTCTCCAGGGCTTCCAACCTCTCCACACATCTTTTGTGCTGTGCCTCGTGTGTCTCTGTCCTTCCCACCAGGCCCTGTATTTCATCCTCATTCTCCGCAGCCTTTGCCTTCACGACCCGAAGCTCCAACTCCTGGGTCCTCTGCGCCTCCTTTAGCCCTTCAATCGCCTGTAGCATCGGGGCCAACACCTCCTTCTTCAGCTCTTCCACACAGCGCCGCAGGAACTCTTGTTGCTCCGGGCCCCATACCAAACAGCCACCTTCCAACGCCATCTTGCTTCGAGCTTCCCTTCCTTGCCGCTGCTCCAGTGGATCCACTGCTATCCGGCCGCTATCCTCTCCTTTATCCATATTTATCCAGGGGGATTCCCTCCTATTTCACCGCACAATGATTTTGGCCGTTAAAAATTGCCGTTGGGGCTCCTAATAAGAGCCCAAAAGTCCGTTTCAATGGGAGGTGCCGAAACGTGCGACTTAGCTGATCATCGCCACACCCGGAAGTCCTGTTTTCAATTTCAATAAAACACTTTGGATATTTTGTTTGAAGTCTCTAGCTTAGGAAAAGCTTGTTGTATTATTACAGTTGTAGTTCCATCAAGCCTGACAGCAGTAGCGAGACTGGTTAAAACTTTGATCTCTAGCAACCCTGTTAAGAATCAAACTAAGATTGGCCCTTCAGGCCCCACCCACATCACTGTACAGTAGCAGCTTCCATCTAAATGCTTTGGGACAACCTCATTTCCTGGAATTCCCACTGAGTGTTGGTTTTAATACATTCCAATGTTATTAGATTGCAATCTATCCATTCCATTCTGTCCTTGGCTACAACTTGGCAGAAGTTCATCTGTATTTCATAGTGCTTGAGATTCTTTGGAAAGGATTTGTTTTCTCCCAGAGGAGCATTTCTCTTCTTCAGCTCAGAGTAAACCTGTAGTTTGCCATTCCTAATCAGCCCAATCCTTTCCACCTTCACCAACATGGCCTCCATCTGGAAAAGTTGCAAGTGTTGGAGAACGGGGAGGGTTCTGTTTTCTGGGTATGTTGATGATTTGGAAATCAACTTGGAGGAAGTTATTTGCAGACAATATGAAAATAGGAGAGCGTCCAATAATTTGGAGGACCAAAGGTATATAGGAGCAGGGTGAGCAACTGGGGTGAAAACTACTGGCGATAGAGGATAAACACCAACTTTATTTTGGTTGGGCTGAAGGGTCTGCTCCTATGTCACTATGTATTAGTTGTAACTGTGGCTCAATGGGCAGCTCTCCCACTTCTGAGTCAAAAAATTATGGTTAGGGGCAGCACGATGGCACAGTGGTTAGCACTGCTGCCTCACGGCACCGAAGTCCCAGGTTTGATCCTGGCCCCAGGTCACTCTCCGTGTGGAGTTTGCTCGTTCTCGCCGTGTTTGCGTGGGTTTCGTCGCCACAACCCAAAGATATGCATAGTAGGTGGATTGGCCACGCTAATTTGCCCCTTAATTGGGAAAAAATGAATTGGGTACTCTAAATTTTTTTTAAAAACCAAAAGATTCTGCTTTTAAGTCTCGCTCCAGAGACTTGTGCCCAAAAGCCAGGCTGCAGTTTAGTGCAGTACTGGGTGAGTGCTGCACTGTTGAAGGCGCTCTCTTTCAGGTGCAACATTAAACTGAGTCCCCATCTGTCTTCTCAAGTGAAAAAATATCAATCTCACAATTGAGAGAAGCACACCCACTCTAGATTATCTTTCAGCACCCATCACTATAATGGATTACAAAAACAGAACATACTGGACAATCTCAGCAGGTCTGACCATCTGTGGAGTGAAAAGGGAGCTAACTGGAAATGGGATAAGATTTATACCCCCCCCCCCACTACAGTATAAATCTGACCCCATTTCCTGTTCTCTCTAGCTGTGACAAAGAGTCATCCAGACTCAAAGTTAGTTCCCTTTTCTCCACAGATGCTGTCAGACCTACTGAGATTGTCCAGTATTTTGTTTTTGTTTCAGATTCCAGCATCCGCAGTAATTTGTTTATACTATAATGGATTATCTGATTATTATCTTTGCTTGCTGTATGCAAATTAGCTACCGTGCTGCCTACATTACATTTGTTACTGTGCTTCAAACGTTCTTCATTGTCTGCAGTGCTTTGATATCCTGAGGTCATCAGTGGTATTATAGAAATACAACTTTTTAAACTTTATTTAAATCCCTCTGATATCAGTGGGGATTAGATTCCAAAAACATTTTTTGTGGTCCTTAGTCTTGACCTCCAGCCTCCCATACATTGGATGGTTTTCCTTTAGTACAGAACTGATGCTCGCTTCTCTGACCACTCTGGTTGCTTCATTACATGGTCACAGAAAAGCTGCCAAAAAGAGAAGGGTCCAAGAATGCAGTCTTTCTTTTCACAGGTGAAGATGGGGTAACATCTTGGATTCTCCGCGCCCCCCCCCCCCCCCCCCCCCCAACTTTAATGGCAGTAGGATTTTTTTGGTCATTCACCGGTTGTGAGCATCGTTAGCAAGCCTAGATTTATTACCCATCCCTAATTTCACTTGAAATGGTGGTGCAGTCACCATGATGAAGGTACATTCACAGTGCTATTTGGTAGGTAATTCCATAATTTTTACTTGATGACAATGAAGGAATAGCAATCTATATCCAAATCAGAATGACGTGGGGCTTGGCTGGAAACTTGGTGATATTCCAATGCAGCTGCTGTTCTTGTCGGTGGTTGAGGTCAGGGGTTTAGAATGTGCAATCGAAGGAGTTGATGAGTTGCTGCAGTGAACATAGAGCATACAGTGCAGAAGGAGGCCATTCGGCCTATTGAGTCTGCACCAACCCACTTAAGCCCTCACTTCCACCCTATCCCCATAACCCAATAACCCCTCCTAACCTTTTTTGGTCACTAAGGGCAATTTATCATGGCCAATCCACCTAACCTGCAGGTCTTTGGACTGCGGGAGGAAACCGGAGCACCTGGAGGAAACCCACGCAGACGCTGGGAGAACGTGCAGACTCCGCAGACAGTGACCCAGCCAGGAATCGAACCTGGGTCCCTGGTGCTGTGAAGCCACAGTTCTATCCACTTGTGCTACCGTGCTGCCCATAATCCGCCCGTGCATCGTGTAGATTTGGATTTGGGTTTATTGTCACGTGTACTGAGGTACAGTGAAAAGTATTGTTTGCATACAGTTCAGACAGATCGTCCCATACATGAAAAAACATAGGACATACAATAGATACACAATGTAAATACATAGACATAGACATCAGGTGAAGTGTACAGAGTGTAGTACTACTCAGTAGAGATGCTTAAGGGCGGCACAGTAGCACAGTGGTTAGCACTGTTGCTTCACAGCGCCAGGGTCCCCGGCTGGGTCACTGTCTGTGTGGAGTCTGCATATTCTCCCCGTGTCTGCGTGGGTTTCCTCCGGGTGCTCTGGTTTCCTCCCACAAGTCCTGAAAGACGTGCTGTTAGGTAATTTGGACATTCTGAATTCTCTCTCTGTGTACCCGAACAGGCGCCGGAATGTGGTGACTAGGGGATTTTCACAATAATTTCATTGCAGTGTTAATGTAAGCCTCCTTGTGACAATAAAGATTATTATTATTATGTGTGGAGAGATCAGTTCAGTCCATAAGATGGTCATTCAGGAGTCTGGTAACAGCGGGAAGTTGTTGTTTTTGAACCTGTCAGTGCGTGTTCTCGGAGTTTTGTATCTCCTGCCCGAAGGAAGAGAGAATACCCGGGTGGGAGGAGTCACAGCAGCCACAGTGCACCAATGGTGACAGGTGACTGTTTTAAGGTAGAGGATGAAGTGCCAGCCAAATGGATATCCTGAATGGCACTGGGTTTCTTGAGTGTAGTTGGAGCTGCACATGGGCTGACACCTTCAATCAGTTGCTGATGGTTAGAGTAATTTGCCAGATTGGATTTGTCCAGCTTCTTTTGTGACCAGAGCATACTTGGGCAATTTTCCACTTTGTCGGGTAAGTCCCAGTTTTGTATCTGTATTGGAACAGCTTGTCTAGGGTGCAACTAGTTCTAGAGTACGAATATTCAACTTTAGAGTAAGTCTGGATCCCTGTCCTTTAGTGTATGTAATGCATTTAGCTGTTTCTTGGTATCACATGGAGTGAATTGAATTGGCTGAAGACGGGTATTTGTGACGATGACAACCTCTGGAGGAAACTGGGGTGGATCAATCATTTGGTACTTCTGGCTGAAGATGTTTGTCTCTTGCATTTAAAAAAATAAATTTAGAGTACCCAATTCATTTTTTCCAATTAAGGGGCAATTTAGCGTGGCCAACCCACCTACCCTGCACATATTTGGGTTGTGGGGGCGAAACCCACGCAAACACGGGGGGAATGTGCAAACTCTACACGGACAGTGACCCAGGGCCGGGATCAAACTTGGAACCTCCGTGCCGTGAGGCAGCAGTGCTAACCACTGCGCCACCGTGTTGCCCTTTGAGTCCAGTTCTGGTCGCCTCATTCTAGGAAAGATGTGGATGCTCTGGAGAGGGCACAGAGGAGATTTACCAGGATGCTACCTGGACTGGAGGGCATGTCTTATGAAGAAAGGTTGAGGGAGCTAGGGCTTTTCTCACTGGAGCGAAGAAGGAAGAGAGGTGACTTGTATTTGTCTCGCCATGTGTACCAGTCACTGCTGACTTGATTGGAAGTTCTGTTGAGTCTTGTAGTTGAGTACAAGACCAAAGCTATCAACCTGTTTGAGTATTATCCAATCCAGTAACATGCACGCTATTTGACTTCTCCAGTTTGTTCAAAGTGACAATGAATGTGACCGTCCTATCTTGTAACTTACCTCCACCTGTTCTGAGATCTGTAGCAAACAAATTATTTAACACTTGCATACAAATCTATTCCATCCTGTCCTGGGGCCTTGTGATTGTTCCTGGAACCAGCACACGAGGAGTGAATGGTTTAGGAGATTGTCCTGATTGAATTGTTGTCTGGTGTCTTCAATAACTCTAATCTCGTATACAAGACCTGATCAGGAAGTCAGTAAAGAATTTCCTCTGATTTGAGAATTTGATTTCTCTGCAGGCAGAGAACATCTTTGGTTTCAATTCAGCTCTGTTCATGCATGCAACTTTGTAAAGTTCTCAGTCTCCCGTGGCTGCTAGCTCATCCCTTCACCTGTTTCTTATTTTTCAGATTTGTATGTTGTAGCTGGTTGAGCATAATCTTGGCTTTCTCTTTTTTAAAAAATATTTTTATTTAATTTTAGCAAATTTTCAACAAAACCCTCCCCCCTTACAGAAAAAAGAAAAGCATAAAACACACAGATCAACATCGTACACTTATATCGCGAATTCCCCCAATGCACAAACCTCCCCATGAAACAGTAACAAACACCTACCTGAACCCGCCCTCAGGCTGCTGCTGCTGACCACCTCCTAACGTTCCGCTAGAAAGTCTAGGAATGGTTGCCACCGCCCAAAGAACCCTTGCACAGACCCTCGCAAGGCAAACTTTACCCTCTCCAGTTTAATGAACCCTGCCATGTCGCTGATCCAGGCTTCTACACTTGGGGGCTTTGCATCCTTCCACTGTAGCAGAATCCTCTGCCGGGCTACCAGGGACACAAAGGCCAGAATACCGGCCTCTTTCACCTCCTGCACTCCCGGCTCGTCCGATACCCCAAATAATGCTGACCCCCAGCTCGGCTTGACCTGGGTGTTCACCACCTTAGACACAGTCCTCGCAAAGCCCCTCCAAAACCCATCCAGCGCCGGACACGCCCAGAACGTATGGGCATGGTTCGCTCGGCTCCCCGAGCACCTTACACACCTGTCCTCTACCTCAAAAAACCTACTCAACCTTGCCCCTGTCATATGCGCTCTGTGAAGAACCTTAAATTGTATCAGGCTGAGCCTGGCACAAGAGGAGGAAGAATTAACCCTACCGAGGGCATCAGCCCACAGACCCTCATCTATCTCCTCCCAGGCTCCTCCTCCCATTTACCCTTTAGCTCCTCCACCGAGGTCTCCTCCTCTTCCTGCATCTCCTGATAGACTGCCCAGACCTTGCCTTCTCCAGCCCACACCCCCGAGAGCACCCTATCTTGAATCTTACGTGCTGGAAGCAGCAGAAATTCCCTCACCTGCCGTCTCACGAACACCCTCACCTGCATGTACCTGAAAGCGATTCCGGGGGGCAGCCCAAATTTCTCCTCCATCGCCCCAAGGCTCGCAAACGTCCCATCTATAAACAGGTCCCCCATTCTTTTAATTCCTGCCCGATGCCAGCTCAGAAACCCCCATCCATTCTCCCCGGGACGAACCGATGGTTCTCTCGGATCGGGGACCAACTGAGGCCTCTACCTCACCCCTGTGGCGCCTCCACTGCCCCCAAATTTTCAGAGTCGCTGCCACCACTGGACTCGTGGTGTACCGTGTCAGCGGGAGCAGCAGCTGTGCCGTCACCAGCACTCTCAGACTCGGGGCCACACAGGACGCCATCTCCAGCCTCTTAGACGCCGCCCCCTCCCCCTCCATTATCCACTTACGGATCATCGCCACATTGGCAGCCCGGTAGTACCCACATAGATTGGGCAATGCTAGCCCTCCTCTGTCCCTGCTACGCTCCAGAAACACCCTTTTTACCCTCGGGGCCTTATTCGCCCACACGAATCCCATGATGTTCCTGCTGACCCATTTAAAAAAGGCCTTGGGATCAAGATGGGAAGGCACTGGAACACAAAGAGGAACCTCGGAAGGACTGTCATTTTCACCGACTGCACCCTACCCGCTAACGACAATGGCAACATATCCCACCTTTTAAACTCCTCCTCCATCTGCTCCACCAGCCGCGTCAAATTGAGCTTGTGCAGGGCCCCCCAACTCTTAGCCACTTGGATCCCCAGGTACCGAAAGCTCCTTTCCGCCCTCTTCAGCGGAAGCTGGTCTATCTCCCTTCCCTGGTCCCCTGGGTGTATCACAAAGAGGTCACTCTTCCCTACGTTAAGCTTATATCCGGAAAAGTCCCCGAACTCCCTGAGGATCCGCATAACCTCCGGCATCCCCTCCACTGGGTCCACCACGTACAATAACAGGTCATCGGCATACAGCGACACCTGGTGTTTCTCTCTTCTTTCTCTCCCCCCCCCCCCCCGAACCAGTCCCCTCCAGTTCCTGGACTCCCTCAGTGCCATGGCCAAAGGCTCAATTGCCAATGCGAACAACAAGGGGATAGGGGACACCCCTGCCTCGTCCCCCGGTACAGCCGAAAGTATTCTGACCTCCGCCGGTTCGTGGCCACACTCTCCACCGGGGCTCTATATAGCAGCCTAACCCAACTGATGAACCCCTCCCCGAACCCAAACCTCCTCAGCATTTCCCAAAGATACTCCCACTCCACCCTATCGAAGGCCTTCTCCGCGTCCATAGCCGCCATTACCTCCGCTTCCCCCTCCGCTGCAGGCATCATAATTACGTTGAGGAGCCTCCGCAAATTGGTGTTCAACTGCCTACCCTTCACAAATCCCGTCTGGTCCTCGTGAATCACCCCCGGGACACAATCCTCAGTTCTGGTAGCCAGCACCTTTGCCAACAACTTTGCGTCGACGTTGAGGCGCGAGATCGGCCTGTACGACCCACACTGTAATGGGTACTTGTCCCGCTTCAGGATTAGCGAGGTCAGCGACTTGACATTGTCAGGGGCAGGCCCCCCCCCCCCCCCCCCCTCGCCTCATTGAAAGTCCTCACTAGTAGTGGGCCCAACAGGTCCATGTACTTCCGGTAGAATTCCACTGAAAACCCATCCGGCCCCGGGGCCTTCCCTGCCTGCATGCTCCCCAACCCCTTAACCAGCTCCTCCAGCCCAATCGGTGCTCCTAGCCCAACCACCTGCTCCTCCTCCACCCTCGGGAACCTCAGCCGATCCAAAATTCGGCGCATCCCCCCCTCCCCGGTCGGGGGCTGAGTCATATACAGCTCTTAATAAAAGTCCCTGAATACCCCATTTATTCCCACTGCACTCCGCACCATGTTCCCCCCTCTATCCCTAACTCTCCCAATCTCCCTCGCTGCCTCCCGCTTCCGAAGCTGGTGTGCCAGCATCCGGCTGCCTTCTCCCCGTACTCATACACCGCCCCTTGCGCTTTCCTCCACTGCACCTCTGCCTTCTTGGTAGTCAACAGGTCAAATTCTGCCTGGAGGCTTCGTCGCTCATTGAGTAGTCCCTCCTCGGGGACCTCTGCATACCTCCTATCCACCCTTAATATCTCCCCCACCAATCTCACCCTCTCTCTCCTCTCCTTCCTCCTTATGGGCCCTAGTGGAGATTAGCTCTCCCCTGACCACCGCCTTCAGCGCCTCCCAGGCCACCCCCACCTGCACCTCCCCATTGTCGTTAGCCTCTAAATATCTTTCAATGCACCCCCCGGATCCGCCCGCTCACCTCCTCATCAGCCAACTGTCCCACATCGAGGCGCCACAGCGGGCGCTGGTCCCTCTCCTCCCCCCAACTCCAGCTCCACCCAATGCGGGGCATGATCTGAGATATCTATGGCCGAATATTCCATGCCCTCCACTCTCGGGATTAGTGCCCTACTCATAATGAAGAAATCTATCCGGGAGTAGGCTTTATGGACGTGGGGAAAAAAAGGAAAATTTCCTGGCCCCAGGCCTGGCAAACCTCCATGGATCCACTCTGCCCATCTGGTCCATAAACCCCCTAAGCTTGCTCCCTGTCTCCAGGTCCAGAATCCTACCCAACAAGCGCCTCATGAATCCGGCATCGTCCCAATTCGGGGCGTATACATTCACTAGTACCACCCGCACCCCCTGCAGCTTACCACTCACCATCACGTACCGACCTCCATTATCTGCCAAGATGTTCAGCGCCTCAAACAACACCGCTTCCCCACCAAGATCACCACCCCTCTATTCTTCACGTCCAACCCCGAGTGGAAAACCTGCCCTACCCACCCCTTTCTCAGCCTAACCTAATCTGCCACCTTCAAATGCGTCTCCAGGAGCATAGCCACCTCTGCCTTCAGTCCCTTCAGGTGCGCCAACACACGGGCCCTCTTGACTGGCCCGTTCAGGCCTCTCACATTCCACGTTATCAGCCAGATCAGGGGGCTTCTCTCTCTTTCCCCCCCCCCCCGGGCCGACTAGCCATCTCCCTTTCTAGGCCAGCCACATGCCCGCGCCTCCTGCACCCTCCATTCCCCCAGGCGACGAACCCCCGCCCCGACTCCCTCTCCGAACTCCAGCTCCCCTTTGGCCAATGCAGCAGCAACCCAGTCGCCCCCCCCCCCCCCCCCGCCCTAGCTGTATTGCTCCCCCCATGGCACTCCCGTAAGTCAAGAACAAAGAACAAAGAAATGTACAGCACAGGAACAGGCCCTCCAAGCCCGTGCCGCAATGCTGCCCGACTAAACTACAATCTTCTACACTTCTTGGGTCCGAATCCCTCTATTCCCATCCTATTCATGTATTTGTCAAGATGCCCCTTAAATGTCACTATCGTCCCTGCTTCCACCACCACCTCCAGTAGCGAGTTCCAGGCACCCACTACCCTCTGTGTAAAAAAACTTGCCTCGTACATCTACTCTAAAACTTGCCCCTCTCGCCTTAAACCTATGCCCCCTAGTAATTGACCCCTCTACCTGGGGAAAAGCCTCTGACTATCCACTCTGTCTATGCCCCTCATAATTTTGTAGACCTCTATCAGGTCGCCCCTCAACCTCCGTCATTCCAGTGAGAACAAACCGAGTTTATTCAACCGCTCCTCATAGCTAATGCCCTCCATACCAGGCAACAATCTGGTAAATTTCTTCTGCACCCTCTCTAAAGCCCCTACATCCTTCTGGTAGTGTGGCGACCAGAATTGAAGACTATACTCCAGGTGTGGCCTAACTAAGGTTCTATACAGCTGCAACATGACTTGCCAATTCTTATACTCAATGCCCCGGCCAATGAAGGCAAGCCTGCTGTATGCCTTCTTGACTGTCTTCTCTACCTGTGTTGCCCCTTTCAGTGACCTGTGGACCTGTACACCTAGATCTCTCTGAGTCAGCTGACTCCTGCTGACCCCGGCCTCTCCCGCCACTCCGGCAACCCCCCAGTGTGAGAATCTCTCCTCCCCATCCTGGCAGTCAGCGTGCGCTCCTCTCCAACACCGCCCTTCCCCCCCCCCACCCCCCCGGCCCCGTCCCTTCCCTAGCGCGGGAAAAAGCCCGCGCTTTCCACCAAGCTGGCCCCCGCCCTCTGGCGCAGCTCCCTTTTGCAGCCTTATCTCCGCTCCCCCACCTCGGGCCTCCCATTCCCCCTCCCCCTCGGTGGGGCCCCGTCCTTCCAACACCGACGCCCACACTCTCACACAACCCCCACTTCGAACCATTTACCCAACCCCACCCAGCACCAAAGAAAACAGAACAGAACATCCCCCAAAACACAATAACCACAATAACCCCTTCTCGACACCCCCTCCCAACAAACCCTCAGTCCTTGTCCCACTTTTCGGCCTGGATAAAGGTCCACGCCTCCTCCGGCGTCTCAAAGTAATGGTGCCGGTCCTTAAACTTGACCCACAATCGCGCCGGCTGCAGCATCCCGAATTTCACCTCCTCCAATGCAGAACCGCCTTAGCCCGGTTGTACCCGGCCCTCTTCTTGGCCACCTCCGCGCTCCAGTCCTGATATATACGGATCTCTGCGTTCTCCCACCTGCTGCTCCGCTCCTTTTTAGCCCATCTCAGGACACACTCCCTGTCCACAAAGCGGTGGAAGCGCACCATTACCGCCCGCGGCGGCTCGTTGGCCTTGGTCCTCCTCGCCAGGACTCGGTGAGCCCCATCCGGCTCCAGGGACTTGGGGAAAGCTCCCGCGCCCATCAGCGTGTTCAGCATCGTGACCATGTATGCTCCAGCATCCGACCCCTCCACTCCCTCCGGGAGACCCAGAATCCAAAGGTTCATCCTCCTCGACCGATTCTCCATGTCTTCGAACTTTTCTTGCCACTTCTTGTGCAGCGCCTCGTGCGCCTCCACCTTCACCGCCAGGCCCAAGATCTCGTCCTCGTTCTCCGAGGCTTTTTGCCGCACCTCCCGGATCGCCGCCCCTTGGGCCTTCTGGGTCTCGACCAGCTTATCGATCGATGCCTTCATCGGCTCCAGCAGCTCTTCAGGTCCGCAAAACAGCGCTTGAGGAACTCCTGCTGCTCTTGCGCCCATTGCGCCCACACTGCCTGGGCTCCACCCGCTGCCATCTTGGTTCTCCTCCCTCGCACTTTTCGCTGCACCAAAATCACTTTTTTCACCACTCCTGGTCCACTCCATACAATGCCGGGGGAACTGTACTGTCACCTTCCCCCATTGGGAACCGTCGAACAAATGCTGCTGGGGCCCCTAAAAAGAGCCCAAAGGTCCGTTTCTGACGGGAGCTGCCGAACGTGCGACTTAGCTCAGCATAGCCGCAACCGGAAGTCTAATCTTGGCTTTCTCAAGTCAGAGGCTCCACCATTGAATCGGCATCTTTTCATTGATTTATTTTTTTTAAATTCCAATTAAGGGGCAATTGAACGTCACCAATCCACCTACCCTGCACATCTTTGGGTTGTGGGGGTGAGACGCATGCAGACACGGGGAGAATGTGCAAACTCCACACGGACAATAACCCGGGCCAGGGTCGAACCCAGACCCTCGGTGCTGTGAAGCAGCAGTGCTAATCACTGCGCCACCGTGCCGCCATCTCATCATTGTTTTAGTTGAATCAGCCTTATGGCAGTTCTGTCTGGTGCTGTGGTTTGAACCTTCTCTTTGTGACCTTTTCATTTATCTGAACTCCCTCAATTGTTAATATGACAATGGTATATATTGGAGAACTCTGGAGTTGTTTCACATTCCAGTCTTTCTGCTGAGTTGCCATTTGTCTATGATGATTAGCAGCAAACTGGAGGATGTTCACTCATTTCACTGTCACTGTCAATTTCACTCATAGGAATTCACACTGGCATGTAATGACAATTTTCAATTGCATTGTATAGGCATGTATTAAATTTTAAAAATAAATGTAGAGTACCCAATTTATTTTTTCCAATTAAGGGGCAATTTAGCATGGCCAATCCACCTACCCTGCACATCTTTTGCGTTCTGGGGACGAAACCCAGGCAAACAAGGGAGAATGTGCAAACTCCACACGGACAGTGACCCAGAGCCGGGATTGAACCTGGGACCTCGGCACTGTGAGGCAGCAGTGCTAACCCACTGCGCCACCGTGCTGCCCCATCGGCATGTCTTCAGAATGATTTATACTGGAATGGTGACAAAGTCTTTCTTCTAAATACTTGATGCGAAATGACACTTTCTGCCAGTGTTGTTCACTCCATTGCTTCAAACCTTGCTGTAGATAATGGAACATTTTAACTCTGGTATTGAAAATCGTCCAGGATGTGTGATACAGTTTCATCAATATTTGTGACAGTTATATACTGATAAAAACAGCAGGATTGTTGGCTGTTTAACATATTTGACAGATCCTTGGGTCAGTTTACAATGCTAGCTCAGATAGGAACTTGGTGCAAATTCACAAAGTTCATAAGTTGCAAAACTGTAACCTCACCATGTTCAAAAAGGTTTATATGTGCTCGTTAAGGGATATACTATTGATGAGCTAGAATTCACACATGACTAAAGCTCACTGTTGTGAGTGTTCTTTTATTTCTTTCACAAGCAATTAATCTTGATCTGAAAGTCTTCAATATTTTATCTGTTACGTTTTGACCACATTCAGAGAAGACATGTTGCCCAGAGTTTGCCAAGTTATTTATTCCTTTTTCAAAATTTTTTTGAAATTTAAAACAAATTTGTAACAGTTACAGAAAAAAGGCAATAAGCAAAGAACCTTAACATGGTGAAAACAAACAGTGGGAAAAAAACAAACATACTAAGGCACTTCCCCCGTCGGCTCTGTTTGCACAGCCCACATATGGTCATCTAAACTAAAGTGGCACTCCCCCCCCCCCCCCCCCCCCCCCCCCCCCCGGATGCTGCTGCTGCTGGCATCCTGGACTTCTCCCTGAAAGTCGACAAGCGACTTCCCCCTCCAGGGTACCCCTGGTCGCCACCACTGGCCCACTTGTGCCTCGCCTACCCTATCTCACAGCAGCCCCTCCCCTCCAGACTTCCCCAGCCCCAAAAGCCTGAACTCCCAGGTCAGCCATCTGCTTGGCCCTAGCTCGCCCTTCCTCCTACGCTCCCTAGTGCCCCCTGACCTACGCCTGTCTGACTACCACCCGTCCACTCGGGGGGGGGGGGCACACAGAAAAGACCCATTAACCTGATTGCATTCCTTAGTGAGTAAACAGCTACTCTCTAAAGGACATTTACATAGCCCTTAACCAGCCCACAGCCAGTCCCCCAGAACAGAGGCCCCGCTCTCCTGTCGAAAGATACTGACTGCAGGGCCCCCCTTGCAGAACCCCCCCCCACATGCAAACTCCCGAAACAATGCACCCTCCAACCGTCCCTCCAGTCCATATTCTCTGCCACGACTAAGTACCTTCTTGAATGGAGCAGTGCAGTACAGATTAAATTAACAATCCGCCGCCACATTACATCTCTGGAAGCCAAAAGTCCTTTAGTTCAAGTCCAGTTTCTTCTCTTAATAAAAGTACAAACCTGATCAGGACAAATTAGATTCACAAACTGCCGCCACTGTACAACACGGGAAACTAAGTGTCCTTCAGTTCAAGTCCAGTTTCGTTTCTTTTTAATAAAAGTCCAAACCTGATCTGGCGACTCAAAGTAGTAGTGATGCTCTTTGAACGTTACCCAAAGCTTCGCAGGATACAGCAGGCCAAACCTCACTTCCTTTTTAAAGAGGGCCGCCTTTACCTCGATGAACCCCGCACGCCTCTTGGCCAGCTCCGCTCCCAGGTCCTGGTATATGCGCACCTCACAGTTCTCCCACCTGCTGCTCCGCTCCGTCTTGGCCCACCGCAGCACACATTCCTTGTCTGAAAGCCGGTGGAAGCGAACCACCAGGGCCCTCGGTCGGTGGCCCGCCTTGGGCTTTCTTGCGGGGGCTCTGTGCGCCCCCATCCAGCTCCAGGGGTCGAGGGAAGGCCCCCAGCCCCATCAACGCCTCCAGCATACTCGACACGTATGCTCCCACGTCCGATCCCTCACTGCCTTCGGGAAGGCCAACGATCCTTGGGTTCTGTCTTCTGGCTGTTTCCCAACTCCTCAAGCTGCTCCTGCATCCTCTTTTGGCGGGTGTGCAGTTCCTCCACCTCATGCTCCAGCACAGTTATCGTGTCTTCCTGGCTGGAAAGCTTTGACTCAACCTCCTTAATGGCCTTCTCCTGACCGCCTGTGTCTCGACCATTTGGTCCATCACCGCTCTCATCGGGTCCAGCGTGTTTCTTTTCAATTCGGCGAAGCAGTTCTTAAAAAACTCCATCTGCTGCTCCCTTGGCCAGTGAGCCTCCGCTCCCTGGTCCCTGCCGTCCGCCATGCTTCGCCGCCCGGTCTGCTTTCCTCGCTGCTCCCGCTTCGATACAAGCTGCTTCACTCGACCACTTCTGGTCCAGTCGTCCATACCACGACGGGGGAAAGCCTCTTCCCTGCTGTTTCCTCCACCGATTCAGGTCGCAAAGTCCCGAAGAATCCGGTCGAAAGAGGTCCGTTAGCCCATCACCGGCGGGAGCGATCGGACCTGTGACCTACTTCATGCTGGCCGCCACCGGAAGTGAAGTTATTTATTCCTGGTCAGCTACCTTTAGGGCATCCCTGCCTAGCTTCCATAATTAGGGAAAAGGTGCAAGCCTAAACAGTCACCCAGGATGCTGATGAATGCTTAAGTTCCAACAATGATGGTTAGCACAGCTGCTTCACGGCGCTGAGGACCCAGGTTCGAACCCGGCTCTGGGTCACTGTCTGTGTGGAGTTTGCACATTCTCCCCGTGTTTGCGTGGGTTTCGCCCCCGCAACGCAAAGATGTGCAGGGTAGGTGGATTGGCCACGCTAAATTGTTTCCTTAATTGGGAAAAATTAATTGGGTACTTAAAATTTATTTTAAAGAAGTTCCATCAATGAGTGGCTGAAACTTAAATAATCCACCAGAGATTGTTAAGCTTCTCACAGCCAATTGGGGGAAGGAGACCAGGTGTCAATCTTTACTCTGTTTTAGATGTATTTACAAATGTACAGCTCTTAACTCTACAACCCACCACCAGTGTCCTTAAGTGCCTCGTTAAATGTGCTTACGCATTATCTAATGAATGCCCCACCTATTGCTTAACCTTAATTTATACAATTAACAGAGATGAATGTCAGTAGAA
The DNA here is from genome assembly GCF_047496885.1 of Scyliorhinus torazame. Lineage (NCBI taxonomy): Eukaryota > Metazoa > Chordata > Chondrichthyes > Carcharhiniformes > Scyliorhinidae > Scyliorhinus > Scyliorhinus torazame. The sequence continues at coordinate 61,633,878 of NC_092724.1, read as the reverse complement.
TAGTGGCAATCCTGAGGGCGGCGCAATGGTCAGTACTGCTGCCTCATGGCGCTGAGGTCCCAGGTTCGATCCCGGCCCCGTGTCACTGTCCGTGTGGAGTTTGCACATTCTCCCCCTCTCTGCGTGGGTCTCACCCACACAACCCAAAAGATATGCAGGGTAGGTGGATTGGCCACATTAAGTTGCCCCTTAATTGGAAAAAAAGAGGATATTCTAAATTTATTTAATAAAAGAATAGTGGCAAACCTCCTTGTTGTTCCCTGCATTTCCTGAACTCCCCCTCCCCAGTCCTCGACTTGGTACCTCTGCATGGTGGCACAGCTGAGATCAGCTACACCGGAATTGGGGTTGGCAGTATCCACCATTCCTTTTGTTCTTGTGTACTCCAGCTAGAATAGCATTGCCACAGTGTGCACAAGCTAACATGGATGTAGACAAATGTTCCCTCGGGTGTGGAGGATGAATTTTCACAGTCCCATTATTGTACACCAAGGAATAGTTAGCATGGCAGTAATGTTGCGAGGTTAGAAATCAAGAGACTAATGCTCCAAAGACATAAGTTAAGATCTCACTGTGGTAGATGGTGAAATTTAAAATCAATTGATGACTACATATGAAATAAAAATCTAATTTCACGGTGACCATTAAATTACCGATTGTCATTAAAATCCATCTGTTCCACTAATACCTTTTAGGGATGGAAATCTGCCGTCCTTACCAGGTCTGGCCTGCATGCAACTTCAGTCCCACAGCAACGTAATCAACTCTTAACTGTGCTTTGAAATGGCCTATAAAACCACTCAGTTGTAGCAAACTACTACCAAAAGAGTTTGAAAATTTTAAACCAAGCTGATCACCTAGCATCAACTTAGGCACCAGAAATCACAGAAGGTACACCTTGCCCAGTTGACCCTGTCCTTCTCACTAACGTCTGGGGACATGTGGCAAAATTGGGAGAGCTGTCCCACCGACAAGTCAAGCAACAACCTGGCTTAGTCAATCTCACCGAAGCGCAGTTTATAGCCAATGTCCCAGACTCGCCCTTCACGATCCCTTGTTGTGTTCTTTTTTTTAAATTTAGAATACCTAATCATAGAATACCTAATCATATTTTTTTCCAATTAAGGGGCAATTTGGCGTTGCCTAGAACATAGTGCAGAAGGAGGCCATTCGGCCCATCGAGTCTGCACTGACCCACTTAAGCCCTCACTTCCACATATCCCCGTAACCTTTTTGGTCACTAAGGGCAATTTATCATGGCGAATCCACCCAACCTGCACGTCTTTGGACCGTGGGAGGAAACCGGAGCACCCGGAGGAAACTCACGCAGACACTGGGAGAACGTGCAGACTCCGCCCAGACAGTGACCCAGCGGGGAATTGAACTTGGGACCGTGGCGCTGTGAAGCCACAGTGCTATCCACTTGTGCTACCATGCTGCCCTATCATGCACATCTTTGGGTTGTGGGGGTGAGCCCCATGCAGACACGGGGAGAATGTGCAAACCGCACACAGATAGTGACCCGGGGCCGGGATCGGACACGGGTCCTCAGCGCTGTGAGCAGCAGTGCCGTGCTGCCCCTATGTTCTACCACACCAACTGGAGAGATCCACCAGAGGTGGTGTCCCTGAAGTCTCATCATATCACATCAAACGTGGGCACTTTATTCTTATTACCACCCTCAGCTGGTGAATCTGTTCTCCTCTATCTGTACTCTTCAATCTTCCTACCACAGGTACAATTGTCCATAATAATATTGGTGGGAGTGACCACCATTCACAGTCCTTGTGGAGATTAGATTTCTTTTTCACACTGAGATTACCCTCCCATGTGTGACTCTACAACTATGTTAAATGGGATAGATTCAAAACAGACCTAGCAGCCCGAACCTCGGCCTCAATGGGTTATTGGTCTCAGCAGAATTGTTTTCGACCACAATTTGTAATCCCAAGGTCTGATACGTCCCTAACTCTATCTACTATAAACATCAAACCAAGGGATCAACCCTAATTCAATGAGGGGTTCCAGGAGAAGCACCAGGCATACCTACATATTAAATGTCAGATGGTGGCGCTCCAACGCAGGGCTGGGCAAACAGCAGGAGCACCATGTGATAGATGGAGCTGAGCAACCCCACAAGCAACAGATCATATCGAAAATTTGCAGTCCTGCCACATTCGGTCATGAATGGTGGTGGAGAATTAAACAACTAACCAGAGAGTGATGCTCCATGAATATTCCCATTCTCAGTGATGGGAGAGGCCAGCACATTAGTGCAAAAGATAAGGCTGACGCTTTTGAAACTATCTTCATCAAGAAGTATCAAGTGGGTGATCCAGCTCAGTCTCTTCTGAGATCCCCAGTATCACATGCCAATCTTTAGCCAATTTCATTCACGCCACATGATAACAAATGGCCAATGGCACTAATAACATAATAATAATCTTTATTATTGTCACAAGTAGGCTTACATTAACACTGCAATGAAGTTAACTGGAAAAATCCCCTCGTCGCCAGTTCGGGTACACAAAATGTCCAATTCACCTAACTAACGAGCACATCTTTCGGGACTCGTGAGGGGAAACCGGAGCACCCGGCGGAAACCCATGCAAAGACGGGGGAGAACTTGCAGACTCCGCACAGACAATGACCCAAGCAGGAATCGAACCTGGGACCATGGCGCTGTGAAGCAACAGTGCTAACCACTGTACTACCCTGTGCAAACATTTTCCCTATATAAAGCAAAGGCTATGGGTCCTGTCAGCATCCTCGCTGAAGCACTGAAGACGTGCTCCAGAACTAACCAAGCTGTTCCGGCACAGCTACAACACAGGCATCCACCTGACAAGGTGGAAGATTTCCTAGGTATGTCCTGCCCCAAAAAGCAGGACATATCCACTCAGGCCAATTACCACCCTATCGTTATGCTCTCTAATCATCAGCAGGAAGAGTGCCAACAAGCAGCACCTAATCAGCAATGACCTGCTCACCGATGCTTAGCTTGGGTCCCACCAAGGCCACCCGGCCTCTGACCTCAGACCTCACTGCAGCATTGATTCAGACCTCACTACAGCATTGATTCAGACCTCACTACAGCATTGACTCAGACCTCACTACAGCATTGACTCAGACCTCACTACAGCATTGATTCAGACCTCACTACAGCATTGATTCAGACCTCACTACAGCATTGATTCAGACCTCACTACAGCATTGACTCAGACATCACTACAGCATTGACTCAGACCTCACTACAGCATTGATTCAGACCTCACTACAGCATTGATTCAGACCTCACTACAGCATTGACTCAGACCTCACTACAGCATTGATTCAGACCTCACTACAGCATTGATTCAGACCTCACTACAGCATTGACTCAGACATCACTACAGCATTGACTCAGACATCACTACAGCATTGACTCAGACCTCACTACAGCATTGATTCAGACCTCACTACAGCATTGATTCAGACCTCACTACAGCATTGATTCAGACCTCACTACAGCATTGACTCAGACATCACTACAGCATTGACTCAGACATCACTACAGCATTGACTCAGACATCACTACAGCATTGACTCAGACCTCACTACAGCACGGATTCAGACCTCAGTACAGCATTGATTCAGACCTCACTACAGCATTGACTCAGACATCACTACAGCATTGACTCAGACCACACTACAGCATTGATTCAGACCTCGCTACAGCATTGATTCAGACCTCACTACAGCATTGATTCAGACCTCACTACAGCATTGATTCAGACCTCACTACAGCACGGATTCAGACCTCACTACAGCATTGATTCAGACCTCACTACAGCATTGATTCAGACCTCACTACAGCATTGATTCAGACCTCACTACAGCATTGATTCAGACCTCACTACAGCATTGATTCAGACCTCACTACAGCACGGATTCAGACCTCACTACAGCATTGACTCAGACATCACTACAGTATTGACTCAGACCTCACTACAGCATTGATTCAGACCTCACTACAGCATTGATTCAGACCTCACTACAGCATTGACTCAGACATCACTACAGCATTGACTCAGACCTCACTACAGCATTGATTCAGACCTCACTACAGCATTGACTCAGACCTCACTACAGCATTGATTCAGACCTCACTACAGCATTGATTCAGACCTCACTACAGCATTGATTCAGACCTCACTACAGCACGGATTCAGACCTCACTACAGCATTGATTCAGACCTCACTACAGCATTGATTCAGACCTCAGTACAGCATTGATTCAGACCTCACTACAGCATTGACTCAGACATCACTACAGCATTGACTCAGACCTCACTACAGCATTGATTCAGACCTCACTACAGCATTGATTCAGACCTCACTACAGCACTGATTCAGACCTCACTACAGCACTGATTCAGACCTCACTACAGCATTGATTCAGACCTCACTACAGCATTGCTTCAGACCTCACTACAGCATTGATTCAGACCTCACTGCAGAATTGATTCAGACCTCACTACAGCATTGATTCAGACCTCACTACAGCATTGATTCAGACCTCATTGCAGCATTGATTCAGACATGGACAGTGGGGCTCGATTCCAGAAGTGAGGTGAGGGTAATTGCCCTTGACATTAAGGAAGCATTTGATGAATTGCTGCATCAAAGAACCAGAACAATTTTATGGGGGAAAAATGGTTAGACTCCTACCTATGTCACAATGATGGAGAAAAACTGTGGATCATAACAGGAAATATTGGGATACCCGAGAAAGACCTGAGTTTTATATTTTAAAATACACACTACCCCCAAAGATGACTGAGAATGTAGTCAGCGACTGACCGGAATGGCTGCAGATGATACTCTATAAGGGACAACCCCTCTCTATGTTTCCAGACAAGGTACTTCTAGAAGAACCCAAAGACTGATTGCCATCCCGGTAAAGACAACAAACATAATTGCCATCCCATCTCGATGAGCTAGGATGTAATTACCTAGACCGACAAGAGTATTCAGGTTTCCTCTGAGAATACACAAAGGAACGGGTTAGAAAAGTTAGCTGAGAGAGCTGCTGAGTGCTTGTGTGTGTGTGTGTTACCGTTTTAGTAGTTAATAAACTTACTCTATCTTAACCCAAGAAAGCCTGGTTGATTTGGCTCCTTTCTAAATATAACTGTTGGGTCTGGAAAGGTATCCAAGGGAAAGGGAACCTTGTTAGATGAAACCTTTTTGCTGCCAGCAGAGGGTGGATTGAATAAAAATACAGAGCCAGTCATCCTTCCTCACCCACTTGCCTGGATAGGTGCAGCTCCAGCACCACTCGGAGCTTGAGGCCATCCAGAACAAAGCAGCTGCCTGATTGGCATACCATTGACCACCTAAAATATTCACTCCCTCCACCACCCACACATAATGGCAGCAGTATGAGCAATCTATAAGGTGCATTGCAGCAACTCATGATGGCCCCCAAGCTCACAACCTGTGTCATCTAGCAGGACAAGGGCAGCGGACTCGTGGGAACACCACCTGCCAAATTCCCCTCCAAGTCACATACCATCCTGACATGGAACTATCATCGCCGTTCATTCACTGTTGCTGGGTCAAAATTATTGAACTTTGTTTTTAACAAAATGTGTGAATCTACACTAGATGGACAGCAGCAGTTCACGCAAACACATCACGATCACTACATCTGTCTGCACTCATCAGTTGAGAATCAGTGTATCTATCTGTGCACATGGCTCACGGTGGTAATGCACAAATGGAAGTCTGAGCTGCCAGAATCCGAGTACTGCATTTTCAAAAGAGTTTCTGTAGAAAGACCCCAATAGAAAGGCAAATTAAACTGAAAACATTTGTATACGGGTATTTCTCAGTAGCATGCTCATTGCTATCACTTCTGCAACTGCAATTGAACAATAATCTGGCTTGTTCCTTGATCCCACCCACACTACCCTCTAATAGGCACGTTGCAGGGTGTATCCTCAGTTGTATGCTAGTAAACACTATGTTATGTTGCTGAACCGGTCACACATCTTATTAAAATCTTTACTCCCACATCACATGTGCTGTAATGTTGATCTGCTGATGGCAGAAAACTGAAAATATTCTCGCATCAAGATTTCATTTTTCTGGATTCCATATCTGCCTGTTTTGGCCTGAAAAGAATGTAACATTAAGAAGTGATAGTTGAATCACCAGTAAAAGACTTTTGAAACCACATAATTTTATTGTTGACCTTACTCTAGTGAAATACTGCTCTTGAAAATTTCTTGTAGAAATACTGAATGCTCCCATGTTTCTCTAGCTCATTTGGCCTGTAAAATCATAGAACTTCCAGTGCAGAAGGAGGCCATTCGGCCCATGAGCCTGCACCGGCCCTTGGAAAGAGCACCCTACTTAAGCCCATGTCTCCACCCTATCTCCGTAACCCAGTAACGCCATCTAACTTTTTGGACACTAAGGGGCAATTTAGGATGGCTAATCCACCTAACATCTTTGGTCTGTGGGAGGAAACCAGAGCAGACTTGCAGTCACAGGGAGAAAGTGCAAACTCCACACAGACAGTCACCCAAGGCCAGAATTGAACATGGGACCCTTGAGCTGTGAGGCAGCAGTGCTAACCACGTGCTACCATGCCGCCCCATACATACCAGCTCTCTAAAATCAGTGTAGCTAATCCCACTCCCTGGTCATTACCCCATAGCCCTGGAAATCATTTCCCTTTAAGTGCTTATCCTATTTCCTTGTGAATCACCCTTTCAGGCAGTGCATCACAGATCTTAACCACTCGCTGTGTTTTATTTTTATGTTTTTCCTTGTGTCTTCTCTGGCTCTTTGCCAATCACTTTAAATCCGTGTCCTCTTGATCTTTCTGTCAAGGGAAAGGTTTCTATCTACTCTGTCTTGTGATTTTGAACATCTCTCTTTTCTCGACCTTCTCTTCTCTAAGGAGAACAACCTCAGCTTTTCCAATCTATCCTCGTAATTCAAGTCCTTCAATCCTGGAACCATTCTCCTAAATCTTTTTTGCACCTTCTCTAATGCTTTACTTCCTAAAGTGTGATGCCTGGAATTAGGCTCAATAATCAACCTTGTACTAATGCTACTCATCCTTTAACGGTTCCGATGAATCCTGTTCTAAAATCTTTAAAAATAATGCCGAGTTGGATAGTTATCTGATTAGGCAGAGAATTAAGTCTTACGATCAGAGTGTAGATATTTACTATGTACACTCAGTTGAGCTTGCCAATCCTCCCGGAATGGCTAGGAGTCTACTGAAATTGGCATCTGTCTACCGTTGGCCAAAGAAAGCAATCCGGTAGATATTAAAATGATATTTTGAACCAAACAGCTGCAATAATTCAGCATCAACAACCACCAAGAAGGGAAAGAAAGATTGCCATGCAGAAACATCGCATCGGGTGCAGTGCCTCCCAATTGAATTCAAAGCCTAGACTGAAAAGGGAGTCGAGAGGATTTATGGCTGGAATTTTAATTGACTGCGATGAAATGGTGGAGTTTGGTGGGGTTTGAATTTCATTAAGGGATCAAGTCCAAGCAGCAAGTGTTGGTCCGAGTGCAATGGGCATGAACGCAGGTTTCGGATCACTTCAACTCCGACCTTTTCATTTACAAATACAGAGATAGACCTTTATTTCCATTTGCATTTTAGCAGCTTTTCGTATCCCTGTTTGAAACCAAGGCCTTTGATCTTGTATTGAGCCTCTTAAGAGTGAGTTAAGTTTTTGTTTCCCCTCCTAGATTTTGATCATTTTTCACCGTCGCTGCAAATTCATTCCTTTTGCCTATTAAAGTTAGTGCTTTTTCCTCTCTTGTGCTCCCTTAGAACCTGCTCACATCACACCGCCTGCTTTACATGATGTCACTTCAACTAACATCTCCCAGAATATGTCCAGCCTGAGTTGGCACCCTATGCTTAGTTGAGCACACAAGTTCCTGCTGCAGGGACTGTGAAAATGGGTTGAAGGTGGAAAGGTTCCTTTTTTTAAATTTGGAACCCCTGATGTCCAAACACCACTATGATTTAATAGAGTAGGAAAGACGAGCAATGAATAAAGTAGTGACTGGGCCAAGTGAATCTTTGGTTTAAAACATTTGGGGATCCGAGGATAAAAAGAACATCGAGGGCGTTTGAATAAATGTTCTACAGATTTGTTCATTTTGAGATTTGGATCAGGAGAAATCCTCCTTTGTCTAACCTGTTTATTTTCCTTCTATTGTTTAGACAGGACAAGTTAAAAGTTCACATGAGGAAGCACACAGGAGAAAAGCCCTACTTGTGTATTGAGTGCGGAGCTGCGTTTGCGCACAACTATGACCTGAAGAATCACATGCGTGCCCACACAGGCCTCCGCCCCTACCAATGCGATGCCTGCTTCAAAACCTTCGTCCGCTCAGACCACCTGCACAGGCACCTTAAAAAGGATGGCTGCAACGGCACCCCCTCAACAAGGGGACGCAAGCCTCGGGTGAGGGACACCAGTGGCCTTGTGTCCGAGGGGTTGAATGATCCTGGTTGTGAAGAGGGCATCGGGGAGGAGGCTGCCAACCTGAACATGGAATTGGAAGAAAACAGCAACCAACAGCACTTTGAAGAACAACCAGAAGAAGATTGTTCCAAGATTTTGGAGAATGAAGAGCCTGCGAGGTTGAATGTAGACGAGGATTTGATTGAGGATAACAAAAGCCAATTGTGTGAAAGCTAAACCAAATCATGGTAACAGGGATGCGGGTGGGATGGGCAGGGAACAGGGGCACAAACCTTCGATTAGTAGTTCCTCATCCTTTTTAAACAAACATGGGCAAGAAGGATTTTTTACTTTAATTCAGAAATAGCTTGGTAGTACAGTGCTAGGCCTCCTTGTTTTACAGTTCAAAGGAAATCACTGCTAGAATCTTAAGTAGAAGTTGACCCATGCTACACTCTTCAGGCCCTGGTAACTCCTTGGTACAAATTAAGATGCTTGCTGACCCTCAGTTCAAATGATGCTCATGGATAAATGTATGAGGGACCAAGGCTAATATAGGTGCTTGCCCTAATATCGTCACAGGTACCCAGTATTGGCATTGGTCAACTTCTAATTTTAATCAAATAGAAAGTAACGTTAAATTATGATTTTGTTTTGAATTCATAGTTTGGTGTAACTAGCTTTTATTTTTAACGTTCAAACTTATGACTATACAGTACAAACACAGGACAGGAACAGCTGTAATGAGATCGACTATAGTAAAACAAATTTCTTAGAGGTTTTAAAAGAATATTTAGCTTTTGTTTCCAAAGTCAGGTTCCAAATAATTTTTATTTAAAAAAAAAAAAAGAAACTTTTGCTGTTTTGCAAACAGGTTAAAAATCTAAGAATTTAGTTGTTTTTAAAAGAACGTTTACTGAATGTACAGCGTGTGTGACAATAGTGAATTTGAAAGGATTCGGGAGTGAGATGGCATGGGAAGGGCTTACACCTTTTCGAGTTAGCAATAAAGTTGGAAGGCCTAGCACTTTTATACAGGGGGTTCCATCAGTATGTGGATCAGGACCCTATGTAAAAATGTTTACAAGTGATATCCCTAATCAGTCAAATATGGAAAAAGGGAAAGGGTGAGAAAACTACTAATTCTATTTTGTAACATAATTATATAGACCCTCTAAGCTCATTGCACTTCTAGCCGAGAGCTCAATTTGGGCTAGGTCACACAAGGCCCTCACCCAGTGTTGATCAGTTTAATTCATATGAGACAGAGGGAAAATAAATTGAGTGAAGAGATTTTTTTTAAAAATAAGGCTTTATTTAAATTCATGGCATAAGTTCAAAATTTATTTTCTAGCAATTCCCTATTGGAAGCCTTCTGAGATGCTGAGAAATCCAAAAGGCCTGATGCATTTTTGAAAAGATAAACCTTCATCCTAATTAATTCTGAGTGTTTATCATGCAACAGTAGCCTTCTGCTTTCAGGTAAACAACATTTGGTGGCTCAGACAACTGTCTGGTGTAAAATCCCAAGTATTTTGGTTCTGTCAGTGTATCCAGTCAAGAAGATGCTTAATAGAGCCTATATTGGAGCTATGGAGCATGCATTGTGGGGGTTTCTTGAGAGCTGCCACAGTCAGAATCCTAACCCTACTTTTTCGTTGCTACTCCACAATCGTTCACAGAAAACGTAGATCTCGAGCCTCTTGAGATGAATTAATGTCTATAGTAATTCCTTCAACTAGTATCAGGTTCTTAAGTACCATAGGGATCACAAAGACATAGAACAGACAAACCCACAGCCTCCAATGGCATCCAAGTTGGTACGGGTGACCTGCTGGCCATTTATTTACTGTAGAGTTTTCGTAGACCGTGGTGGAAATCTAGGAGAGGAGAATTTTAACAGGATTTTAGAATGTGTGCCGCACCTAAAGTCTTATCATGCAACAATAGATTTAAAGCTCATGAAGTGAGGGAAGCTCCCAGTCTCTCTTGACTATTGAACTGTTTGGTCCGCTATTCCATAAATTTGATTTGTTGACCAGGGTAGGCTGACCACAACATCCTTTCCAGTCTTCTTCCCTTTAAACCACGTCCAGTCTCATATGGAGAACCGAAGCAACATTGGGTGTACTGTTCTGGCTATTAAGTCCTAGTGTGGGTGTGTAAATAATATATATTTCACTTAATAAGATTTTATTTAATGGATTGACCTTTACTTTTTGATAGTGAACTTGTGGGGCAAGATGTGTATTTCAGCACTGTGTGAAGAGGAGCGGGTGTGGGAACTTCGAGGGGGAAAGTATGTTAGACACCACTACAGGCAACATTTTACCACATTCCTTATTTTTGCACTAAAAAATCTTCAACATGCAGGAACCGGCACTGTTAGATGCGGAATACACCTTTCTGGTTGGTGAATGGTCAGCAAGTTCAGGATACCAACAGTCGAAGCTCATTGATATATATTTGTGTTCAGAGCATTTTGTCATTTTTACACACACCCTCTTTAAAATGCTATCTTTGGGAGTTGTATGAAAGTGTGTTTGAACAGGTGTGTGTTCTTGGGAGGGTGGGGGGGGTGATCTCTCTTTATTTAAATTTTCTTTTTAAATATGATTTCTCTATAATAGAGGGAGCTATTAAAAGATGCATGCCATATGCGGGGATATGATTTTTCTAGAGTGTTCAAATTAAGAGGCTCGTTGTATATTTGTGCAGATTTGTTCATTTCTTGTATCCCAATTATGAATGTGATAAAGTATTGTATGAATTCTAGGACTAACATTGTACATGGAATTCTCATGAAACACAGCATTGGTTAGTCTGACTTCAAAATTGTGGCTGGTATGACAAACTGCTGAACTATTTAATTGGATCTAGTGAAATTCAGTCAAATTCAGAGTCATATCTTGGCCAATACCTGTGCCCATGGCAATACCAGGCAACTCCTCTTGAATGAACGGAGTGATTAACAAGGGTGCCATATATTTTTCTGTGGGCAATCAAGTATGTATGTGTAATGTATAACATATACTCAAAGATCTTCTCTTCCTGCCCCCTAATCTCTAGTTCCTGCAAAGCTATGTCTAGTCACTGGATTAGCATAAACTGTTCTCTTTGCCTCCCTCCCTGATCTGGCATCATGTGGCATTTGGTATTATTTTAATTGAGCTCTCCTTGCCATATATTTGATCTACTGAAACCATGTAGCCAATTTTTAAATTGTTCTGGGGCTGGTGGTGGGAGTGGTTTATTGTAGGTAATCCGGTTTCACATGCAGTTGGACCTAAATTAACAAATAACGGATGACGACTGTTGCTTTATAATCACAAATTACTTACCATGATGAAGGCTATTTGTTCCCATCTTAATTCATCTATCCAGTTCTACACTTCCCTGCTCCCCCAATTGCTGGAAATACATTTTTTCTTAAATGAATGCAGGGTTTTTGGCTCCATTACTGCTCAAGAGTCCATTCCATGTGATGATGGACTCCCAAGAGGAGCCTCCGTCTTAAAGTTACTTTTCACTAGTTGGAACCTGGGTTCCCCTTGTCCTACTCAAACAGTTTAATATCCAAAATCAGTTTAGGAACTGTTAACAATTCTGTGAATGTAAAGTCTTTGCATAAATATTTCTGGAAAATAAAGCTAATTTTTATGAGCAAAACATTTAGTCCCAGAGTATATATCTTTCTACTTTCTTCCTCTCTCCAAATATACATATATTAAGATTTAACTCACCAGGGGCCACTCTGCAGAATGCACTGGGCGTATTTGCCCAATAGTAAATTGCTGAGTGTGATGCCATCTATTTCATTCCAGAACTTGTATCTATGACTTCTATTCAATTACTGTTCCCCTTCATCATTCCATTCACTTGCAGGACAAACATGGCGATGTCTGTTCAGGTTTCTTTGTGACCGCCAGATTAAAGCAGGGTGATCTGAGAGCAGACCAATTCCCTGTTCTAAAGCTGCTCTCTGATATGATCCCTGCTGAGAATTGACAAAAATCACCCCAGTTGTAGTGACAGCCTCCTCAGTACATCAGTGGGCTCCATTCAGTGTAGGGTTGCCAGATGTATTCATGGAGGGTTTCATCATGAGATGTTCTGCAGCTTTTAATTCCATATCAAAGACAACTTTCATTTATATAGAACTTTTAACCGAGTAAAACCCCCGACCCCATTCACAGGACCGTTACCAGAGTAAATTTGACACTGAGCCACATTAAGGAAGTTGACCAAAAACCTAGTCAAAGGAGCAGGTTTTAAAGGAGGAGAGGAAGGAAGAGAGCGATCTTCCAATATTTTATAACTAATAATTAAATATAAGAAAATAAAATGCATATTTCTTATTAACGCCCTTTTCACTTGGGTAGCTCAAAGCAGCACCCGGTAGATAAATCCCAGAGAATCCGGAACAATTCTAGAAAACTGGCAACTGTAATTCAGTATCAATAGAGGTATCATGCGGAGTTTGGGACCCCAATCGATTGGCAGGTGATGACTAGTCATTCGAAATACATAATATATTTACATATTTCAACATCCTAAACTTGTCCCATTCAGTTAAATATACTCAACATGATTTTGACATGACTTCTAAACAACACACAACCCTGACTGAATTATACATATGATGAATACCATTCAGAATCATTATTATATTTTAGTTTTGCTAAGGGCAGCACGGTGGCGCGTGGTTAGCACTGCTGCTTCACGGCACCGAGGTTCCAGGTTCGATCCTGACCCTGGGTCATTGTCTGTGTGGAGCTTGCACATTCTCCCTGTGTTTACGTGGGTTTCATCCCCACAACCCCAAGATGTGCAGGGTAGTTGTATTGACCACGCTAAATTGCCCTTAATTTGAAAAAATTAATTGTGTGCTCTAAATTTTAAAAAGTACATATATTTTACAGGAATCGAGCACAAAACGTCCCTAATCCAATAGATGTTACATAGGTATACAATGTCTGTCTTGGGCAAGAATGATAAGTGCTGTGGAAAGTTGCACTGGTACACTGATGTTGCAAGGAGATGTCTTGCGGCAGAACGAGTCGGGGATTTCCATCTCAAATAAGATGCTAAAAGTTCTAACACCCAAAACCACAAAAAATCCCAAGGAAAATAGAAATGTTATAAGTGAGGACCCGAATAAGCAGCCCATGTCTCTGAAGACATATGACTGAAGTTTTGAGTTCAAGCTATCTTATTAGCAATCCTGAATAAAACCCGACTGCTTTTGAAATTCTGTTTTGAAATATTTTGAAACACGAGGGTGGGAAAGAGCATTAGCAGCTTTCAATGTGATGTTGAGTCGATGTACGGGTGCCTGATAGGCACTGACTCGATCCCTTGCTGCAGTTGTATTGAAGTTGGCAGGTTTCAGCGGGGCAGTGCTCTGGCTACAACTCCATGCCCTACAGAGAACTCTGCATTGGTAGTTACTTGAACACACACCGCTTCTCACCTGAGCAGCTAATATTTAAATATTTTGACTTATAAAGCAGTGTTCATGCCCTTTAAATATTTAAAACCTACGTGGCATTAATTCAATAATGTTCGGGGGAGTGAGTATTTGTAAAGCTAGTTTGATGCCGCACTGCATTTGACCACCATGCCGTGTTAAATGGCATGCAGAGAGAGACTGCCCCCCTCTGGGCAGTCACTCTCTTTCTCTCCAGAATCAGGTTCGGCCCTGACTGTAGAGTTATGTTTCAACTTTAAAATTAAACTGTTGTGTAAACACACCCTATGTCTACTAGAGGCTCTGTTTGGCATTATTTCTGGAAAGATGTTTAATGATCTCCATTAACAGTTGTTTCCATTGAGGAATTTTAATTATTTTTAATGAGTTCACGGCTATGACTTAAAAATAATTGGGTGGACTAATGAATACATTTTCTTGCAAAGCTAGGCCTGCCATTGCCCATTCCTGGGTGGTAGCTTACAGTAATCTGGGGAGATAAATAAGGACCTATAATGTCTAAAATTGAGCATTCAAATATTTTTGTTAGTTTTCGAATGAAGAGCAGAAACTAAAACAGTTTAGAATTACTGTAAATTAGTGTCGTCAAAATACTTGATGAAAAAATTGCAATGGTTTGGTTTGGTGGTACAAGTGCAGTTTTGTATTCGCAACAAGTCATCAACCAGAGGAATTTCATCTTTTAAAATGAGATTGTTTGAATCATGAAATAATAAGTAATCAAACTTATTTCCTTTCCAATTCTGAAAATCTACCAATCATTATTTTTACCCAATTAATCACAAAATAAGTAATCAAACTTGTTTCCTTCTCAATTTTGAACATTTAACTAATCTTTATTTTCACCCAATTAATTAATCACTAATTGGATATCCAATTGATCTCTTTTATATAATATGGCTATTAATCAAACACCAGCACAAAGAAATCCTATCATCACACAGAATGATTGCCTCTTGCCATGCATGTACTGCATGCTGGTTAATTCAAACACTTTCTTCAGGGGTGATTGCTCTGAGCTTTGAGATCACAAAGGTTACTATCAATGTTTTTTACACCAAACATTAGGATGAATGATTTTAAGCTACCTTCACTCTTCAGCTGATAGCTTTACTGAAAAATCAGCTTGTGCAAAACAAATATCCATTGTAGAAAGTGGAGAGAAGAGCAACGAGGCTGATCCCATTTGTAAAACCATGTGGAATCATTGGTGAAGCTTGGTCCTTTACAGTCCAAAAATGATTAAAACAGTATCTCAATGACATATATAAAATGCTAAATGGCACAGATGAAGTAAATCACTATTTCTGGAAAATCATGCCAGACTGCAGTAGAAATTGGTGGAAAGTAAATTTAGGACATATCGAAAAGAAGCTTTTTACTCGGAGTGACAAAAGGAATGGCCTGGCAGGTAGCACTATAGTGATGAAAACATTGAGGATCTTTGAGGTGCTGTTATATCATGTGCTGCGTCAGTTGTATTGGAGAGATGGACTGTATACCTTTTATGCATCCCTGACATTTCTTTTGTTTTAATGTTCTCTTCATTGAAGTTTATCCTCTGAGAAAATGAGCATTGTTACTGTTGGGATACAGTACCTATGGCGAAAATTGGATTTAGAAAATTTCCTGTTGTGTTTCATGAGTTTCCGTTCTTTATTCCAAAATTAAATGGCACATTGGCACAGGAGCCTAGAAGTGGAGTGGCATCTCATGTATAATTCATTGTTAAAGCACAGAGGGAACATTCCATACTTTGTGTGCATAGATTCTTAAGCTGGGGAGGGAACGAGATAGAGAAAATATCAAAATTGCACTTTGGGCTATTGGTGAATTTTAATGTTGTAAATAAAACCACTAAATCAATCAGCATAGTCCAAAATACTTAGTTTTTATACTGAAAATAAATCCAAAGAAATTGAGTACTGTTATGCATATATTGTACGCTTTGAATTTTTCTGCCCATTTTTAATTTTTTCCAGTTTTATTTCCGTTTCATATCTTTCAATTGAGTGCACTGTTGCACAACCTTTTGGCTATTACAACAAAAAATTCCAACAGACAGGATTTAAAATATGACAAAACACACACACACACACACACGCAAAATAGGGGGCATGTGAAGATTAAAGGATTTTACTCTACACAACTGGCAGCTTGGGAATGTTTTGGGAATTATATTTATAATAATGCGCTTTGGAATACAGGCAAGGCTTTGGAAATCTGTGGGAACATTTTCAGCCAGTTCTTGAAGTTCATAATTTTCTTTGAATCATTCTGAAGATGAGATTCTTAGTTAAATGTGATATATTTTTGAATTGTATTTTTTAAATTGAAGTAGTTCAATACAACCAAAGTAATGTTATTCAGTCACTTATTCATTAATGTGGCACTTGATCCTTTTAAAAGGCCTGGCAGCAGAACATTGTCTTGCCTTGTACTTACTTTCTGCCCCTCCTCTGTCATTTTCAAAAGTCTCCTCCTCCTCTCTCTCTTTTTCTCTCTCTCTCTCTCTTCTCCCCCCCCCCCCCCATAATTGGCACAGCAGAACTGGACAACCAGGTGCGCAAAACTATGGCGCTGTGCCATGATGTCCTGCAGCTCAAACCTACTGACTGCCACATCATCTGCCCTGAGCGCTTGGGTGAAACTGTAAAACAAGCTACAGAGCTATTTGCGTCTGGAAAAATGACACCTGTCAAATGAAACCTTGATGGCAATTATATTTCAAAAAACAGGCAAGAAATTCATATGGTTGCAGGGCTAGTGCTGACACAGGTCTTGTATTGACAGCACTATGGATTTTTTAATTAAGCATCTTGGAATGCCTCACACACACGGGCGGCACGGTAGCTCAGTGGTTAGCACTGTTGCTTCACAGCATCAGGGACCCGTATTCGATTCCCACCTTGGGTCACTGTCTGTACTGTGTTCTCCCCGAGTCTGCGTAGATTTCCTCCGGGTGCTCCGGTTTCCTCCCACAAGTCCTGAAAGATGTGCTGTTAGGTGAATTGGACATTCTAAATTCTCCCTCAGTGTATCCGAACAGGGGCCTGAGTGTGACAACTAGGGGCTTTTCACAGTGGCTTCATTTCAGTGTTAATGTAAGCCTACTTGTGACACTAATAAAGATTATTATTATAAGGCATAATACAGGTTGAGCATCCCTTATCTGAAATGCTTGAGGCCGAGTGTGTATCTGATTTCAGAATATAATGTGATAATGCTCATGTGTGGCTCATGGGAACCTGCCATCGCCCGGGAACCTTCCCAGAGCCTTGTGGGATGTCGCCACTCATGACGTCACGTCGGCGTTTGGAAAAAAGTGTACATTTTGGAAATTTGGATAAGGGATGCTCAAGTTGCACATAGGAGAGCGTACGGTGTCTGTGCAAAGATTGCAGCAGACCTCTTGTGGCCCTGGCACCGAATTCTGCTGACAGCAATGTTACTTAATAATCTTGCACAGGGGGAGCGTGAGATGATGTCTCCTGATGTACAAGAAGAGCTTGCCAATCCTCTATGTTCAAGATTAATAATAATCACCCATTCTTGCCCTCATTCTTAACAGATATCCTAAGCTTTGTTAGAAAGCATCTTTAATTGTGTTTTATAAGCTCTATTAGTATTTGTGGACAAATATTGAACATGTTTGATGTTTCTTTCAATTTAATTTACTTTAAATGAGTTAACATTTCCACTGAGATACAATATAAAGCAGTGTCATGAAAGCATATTCAATGTTTGTCCCCAAATATCTCATTTCTCAACTATAGTCACATTTTCTCACTCTGACCTTGCTACCTGCTGCCCTAGTTACCCATATCACAGTATAAATGTCTCTTATATTTCACAGGCATGATGATTAGATATTAGAATGAAGTTTCAAATTTGAAATGAAATAATGTAATTATTGAAATCCCTCAACATGCTTGTGGATTTCTAGAGACGGTACCTGACCTTTTCTGTTGGGTTTTTCCAATATCCATTGGACCTCAAGAACTGGAAAGGAAGACGGGTCTGGTAGATACCAAAGCCTTGTACTGTATTTGCTTGCTGTGGCTGAATGATGTAATGCCTTACTGTTATCATTGTGTAATAACATGCTGTACTGTCATGGATGATGGGTATTTTCTCAGGTTCTAGCACAGGGTGGGATCCAAGGTTTGAAATTTGCTCGAGGAAAATTATTGCCCTCTCCTTTCCCCACAAACATATCCTGTATGACAGGAACAGTCTGTGACTCTATTTATTATATTAATTTGATTACTCCAATTACCAAACCTGCATCTCATCTTTTTTTTTCAAAAAGTGATTTTATAGAAAATAATTTTATCATAGACCTTCAAGAGTTATTCACTGGGTATAGCCCAAAAATGTAATGTTTTGTTTTATTTAAATAGTTTGATTTTTGTTTAGTTTTTCCAAATTTAGTATGGAAAATATAAGCTGTATTTCTGTATATTGTGATAATGAGTTTGAAACGTGTAATTCCATAATCTGTCAGCCATTGGACTTGGGATGTTACTGTCTCAGCGGGATCTCATTTCATGCTTTGCCAATCCCAGTCACAAGAATCACTCAACAAAGACTGCCGGGTCGATTGAGTTCGAAAGTGAGCAGAACATGATGGAAACTTTTTTTTTCTGTCTGATGAACTTTAAAAGTGTGGCAGATCCTTCCCACCTTCCCCAGGATTATCAGAACCATAGCACTTGAAATATAACTGGAGACTTGCTGATTCCTTTTACACATTTGCTTGCCCTAAGGATTGTAATGTAAACTGCGGATAGTTATTAAGTCCCAGTTTCATCCCATCCATGATATTGGAACTCACTATTCAAAACTGTGGTCAGTGCAGTTCTTAATATGTTTGAACTCCCCCTTCTGTCTGAGTGTTAACAGTCTGATTATTGCTGTGCCTCTCGAGGCATAATATGGTTGAGGTTGTGTCACATAAGGAATCATAGGCCAGTTTGTATCCCACCATTGCACAGCAATGCTATATTGACCTATAATAGTGTGTTTCTTTGTTGGGTATGGGTGTCAAATTAGCAGTGAAATGTGTGTGATTCCTGTTTGGCTGCATCAAGCAACCTAATGCAAATCTCTAGTTTTTTCATGATATAAAAAAGAGAAATAGAGAACAAGTTGATAGGCTAGCAAGACCAACTGAAGGAGACAAACAATGGCAGAAAAATCGTAGGACAGTGCCTAACTGGGGACATCTAGGTATAAATCGAATGGGATTTTCTGTCACAAGTGGCATTTAACTGGACATGAGGAGAGCTAGTAGATAGATATGTGCACGTTAATGGTTTAAACTCCTGGAGAACACTGAGGAACAGATAAAGCAGAGCGCCAACCTAAATCTCTTTAAGTAGAAATATAAACATACAGCTTTTGGCTGTTTTTGAATTGTTCCTTTAGTCTTCTATCAGGTTGATTCATCTGTTCTTTCTCTGCTTCTCCATCCAATTTTCCTGTCTTTCCTTGCTTTGTCTCCTTAATTTGTTACATTACACAAACACTGACTACCGTGACCACCAAACTTGGAGAGCAAGTGTCGACAGACTATTTTATCATGAAAGGCATTGCAATCAAACCTGCTCCTGTCCTCGCCTGATATTCGTATCACAAACACATATTACATATTTATAATATGTAAATTTATTTCAGCCTGGCTTCTTTCTTTTCCTAGCCCATGGGTGATAAGACCAAACTTTAACTGTTGTCCTGGTTGAGGTAAGTGAACTAAATGAGGGTTGAGATAAGCATTGACTTGGAATTGATCTTCAGGGTCTTTTTGTTTAAATTCCAATATAGTTTGGGATGTTATGAATCTACTGTATTTGACAGTAAAATTGACACAGTTCAAATTTGCTGTGGATCTTCTAAAGGTTTTTGGCCATTTAAACTTGTTTTTCCTCATTGGCAATTTTTCTTCCATTACCACCTGCTCACCCCCTCCACTTTGCACATTGGCCTCCAACTGGATAATTCAGTAAGCCATAACTTTCCACTTGCGGGACACAGTGAGTGTAGACAAATACTTTCCCATGGATCAGTGCCTACACGTGCCTATTCTCTAGCAGTGAATATTGAGAGTGAGAGTCCGACCTGCTTTCTCCCCAACCTCGGGGGTGCTGATGGCAATTGCAATTTTCTCCTGCCTCTCCCCCGTCCCTGTCCCTAACAATACATCCCTTTCCTTGCCAAGCCAACATCAGCATTAATTGGGAAGATTAGTGGTGAGAGAGGTAAAACTTTGGGACTTGCTTATCTCTGCTTAGTCGGAAGCCTACAAGCAATACTTCTGTAGTCTGTAAGAGTGATCTAATTAAGGTTTTGGTGAAGGCAATAAAATGTAGTTTGCCGCCTTTTTATATGTTTTCTGTTACTGGCTAACAAATGTATTTTTTAAATTTCTTAATTCCTTCCTGAAGCTTTTAATTCCTACTAAATAAAATCACTTTTACCGAGATTGAGAGCATTCAGTACTTCCCGGTTCTAATGGTTCCTTACCGTCCTAGGCTGAGCCAGCTGGGGGTTGGTTAGGTGTAATGGTAGGTAATTGAATTTCTGCAGACAAAATCGAAGACTCGTCGCGGTCACCGAGCAGATTTCAAACCCATTTTTAAATGTAAAAATAAAAATATGTTTTCACTCCTCTTCAGGGTTAGTTTTGCAAAGCAATCGAAGCTGTATGTTACTTTTTGAAGACTGTACTGTAACTTGTTAAATGAAATTTTTTTTTGCACTAATAGATGACTTTTGAGTTTCCCCAAGATGTGTTTGTGTGACTTATTTTTTTAAAACATGTTCTTTGTCCTCATCTGGTTCCCACCTTCATAAGTTCACAAACTTTTTCCAGATTGTGTTGTCCTCGTCCCCACATAGTATCCCCATGGTAGGTTAATTTGTCTTTTTAATTGTCCTCACACTGTCTTCTTTGTTACATTTACAAACCATCATATTGGATATTTGTTCACCCAGCATTTATCACAAAATCAAAGGAATCCACAAATGTTTTCTCCTTGGCTTGGTTCAATACACAATTATAGATGAGTACAGACTAATACCGAACATAGAAACAGGAGTAGACCATTCAGCCCCTCGAGCCTGTCCCACCATTTAATGCGATCATGGCTGATCTGTGGTGAATTCCATATACCTGCATTTGGCCTATATCCCTTAATATCTTTGCTTACCAAAAATCTATCTATCTCAGATTTAAAATTAACATTAAGATTAACAACTGATCTAACTTATCAGTTATGGTTAACAACTGATCTAGGAATGCAGGTTAAGCTAGTTTTGCTGTTTGCAGGGTTAAACTATCTGTTTGGCAGAAAGAAGTAACAAATGACTTAATGAGCAAACTACCAGGATTTGTGTCAATAGAGATGCAAGTGAGGAGGGAGGACAATCCCACCTGTCAAAGTCCTGCCCAGTCAGGTCTTGGAAAAAGGTCAAAAGCAAGACCAGCACAGTGTGTATATCCCTGAAAATCACATTCAGTAAACTTTACAAGGAAATCTACTAGCCCTTTACACACTCTAAAATCTATTCCATTATTTTGCTTTGCAGAGTGGATCGATATGCTTTTGCCCCATTAGAAAACTGTCTGGTTTCTCCAAGACTCCTCACTTCTCAGAGAGGAGTGGAGTCAGAAACCCTTTATGGATTTTAGGTCGGACTATTGCCTTAGCAAACTTGTCAAAAACCAAGCTCCGAGTAACATCAGTTACTAAGCTGCTGCTTTTCTGTGGAAAGTTGGCTGATTGTTCACTAATCCATTCAGTTACAGAGTTGGCAAACTATTTGCTCCGATTACAACAAAGAAACGCGCATTCTGATATTATTCAGAGTGCAGTGCATCTTTGTTGTTGGACTCAGTATTTTAAGATCAATGTTGTGGCAGAGGCTTTGCTAGTGCTGTTTGGGGGGGGGGGGTTAAACTAGTTTGGCAGAGGGATGGAGACCTGAGCATGGATTCAGTCGAGAGAATCAAAGCTGAAAATGAAGGGCAGGAAATTATTAATGAGTATGGAGGGCAGAGAAAAGAAAGGCTATAAAATACACTACTTGGGATTTGTTCAATAATTAGTGGCATATTACTTTAATGCAAGGAGTCTAGCAAAGCTGAGGGCACAGATAGATACGTGTAAGTATGATGTCATTGCTTTTATTGAAACATGGCTTAACGAAGAGCAGGAGTAACAGCTCAATGTTCCTGGTTCAGGGTTTTCAGAAGAATAGAGGGAGATAAGAGAACTGCAATAATATTTAAAGAAACAATCAGCTGTGAGGAGGGATCATCAAATTAAGCCATATGGATTGAATTAAAGAATAAATGGGAGACCACAATGCTGGGAGTATAGTTTCGAAACCTAGACAGTCAGAGGGACATAGGAAAGCAAATACAAAGACACATCTCTGAGAAGTACAAAAACATAGGGCAGTGATAGTGGGGGATTGCGACTATCCAGATATTAACAGGGATAGAATTGGTGTGTAGGGCACAGCAGGTACAGAATTCTTAAAGACCATTCAGGAAAACTTGTTTTGCCAGTTTGTAGCAAAACCAGCAAGAGAAGGGACAGTTCTGGATTTATTTTGGAAATAATGCTGGACAGGTTGAAGGAGTGGGAAAGCATTTTAGTGGTACTAATCATGATTCAGTTAAATTTAGTGTAGTTATATAAAAGGACAAAAAAAAATTAAATTGGCGACAGGCCAATTGTACTAGCTGAGGTTTGATTTGACAGAAGTGGACTGGAAATCGCTACTTGCAGCTAAATCAGTATCAGAGAGTGGGAGGTATTCAATGAGGAGATAGAGGATTTAGAACAAATCCTTTCCCAGAAACAAAAAGGACAGGACTTCCAATTCGAGACCCCATCTTCCCGTTTCCCCACTGGATGTCCCAAGAGCTGGATACTGCAAAAAGCCTAACCCATGGAAAATGTTGAAAATTCAAGCGCAAATTAGGAAAGCAAATGAAACGACATGGAAACAAAACAATGGAAAGTAAAGTTAAGGAAAATCTAAGCATGTTTTATAAAAATGTAGCAGGAAGAGGATAATGAAGGTAAGCGTAATTAGGAATCTGTGTGGAGGCAGAAGATGTGGGTATGGTTATTTATGAATACTGTGTGTCTGTCCTCACAAAAGAGGAGGGTGATGCAGATATTGTTTGTTGTTCAGGAGGAAGAGTGTAAAATATTAGAAAAAATAAACCTAGTGAGAGAGAAAAGTGGGAAGATGTTTAGCATCTTTGAATGTGGATAAATTGTCAGGTCTGGGTGAAATATAATTTTGGCTGCTAAGAGAAGCAGGGGAGGAAATAGAGGCTCTGACCAAAGTTTTCAATCTCCTATGGCTTCAGGCATAGTGCTGGAGGACTGCTAAAGTTGTTGCGTTGTTTAAAGAGAAAGGGATAAACTGAGCAATTATGGGTGTCAGTCTAACCTTGGAGATGGGCAAATTATTAGAAAACAAATTCAGAGGGACAGTATAAATCCTTAGAAAGGAGGGATTAATCAAAGACAGTCAGCATAGATTTGTTAAAGAGAAGGATGTGTTTGATTAACTTGATTGAATTTCTTCAAAAGATTTCAATGCGGATCATGTGTTTGATGTAGAAGGCATGAATTTTAGAAAGGCTTTATAAAAAATTTAGAGTACCCAATTGTTTTTTTTTCCAATTAAGGTACAATTTAGCATGGCCAATCCACCTAACCTGCACATCTTTGTGTTGTGGAGGTGAAACCCACGCGGACATGGGGAGAATGTGCAAACTCCACACAGACAGTGACCAGGGCCGGGATTCGAACCCGGGTCCTCAGCGCCGCAGTTCCAGTGCTAACCACTGCACCACATGTCACCCTAGAAAGACTTTGACAAGATTCCACATGGCAATTTGGTCAGAGAAGTAAGCCCATGGGATCTAAGTGGCAAGTTAGATCCAAAATGTGCATATTGGCAAGAAGGATGGAGTAATGTCTAATGGGTATTTTTTGTGACTAAAAGTATTCTATTTGGTTCAGTATTTGAACCATTGTTTTGGAAAAATTAAATGAAATGAAAATCGCTTATTGTCACGAGTACGCTTCAATGAAGTTATGTGAAAAGCCCTTAGTTGCCACATTACGGCGCCTGTTCGGGGAGGCTGGTACGGGAATTAAACCGTGCTGCTGGCCTGCCTTGGTCTGCTTTAAAAGCCAGCGATTTAGCCCAGTGTGCTAAACCAGCCCCTTTTCATGGTATATATCAATGATTTAGACTTAGATGTAGGGAACATGATGAAGAAGTTTGCAGGTTATACAAAAATTGGTTGTGTGATTTGTTAGGAAGAAACTAGATTGCAGGAAGATCTCAATGGATTGGGCAGGAGGGCTGAAATGTGGCAAATATAATTCAATCTGGAAAAGTGAGGTAATACATTTGAGGAAGGCAAGGCAAGCGGATACACAACAAATATTATGATGAATAGAGGAGTGCATGTCCACAGATCCCTGAATGCAGCAGGACAAACAGATGAGTCAAGAAGGCACATATGTGATGCTTTCCTTTTATTAGCTGAGACATAGAGGCCTAGATGGCATGGATAAGAAGGACATATTTCTATTAGCAGATAAGTAAATAACCAGGGACGTGGATGTAAAGTAATTGGCAGAAATTTTGAAGGGGGGGGGGATGTGGAACTGCCTGAAAGGGTGATAGAAGCAGAAATAATCATCACATTAACAAAATAATTTTTTTGTAAATATTTTTATTGAATATTTTTAGATTTATATACAAATACAAAAACATAACACAAAAACAAGAGCAGCCTCCCTACCCCCCCCCCCCCCAACAGCTGACAGGGACCAGCTCTTTAAAATACATAACAAACGATTGCCATCTTATATAGAACCTCCCAATCGACCTCCTCAGCATTTATTTAACTTTCTCCAAATACAAAAATTCCAGGAGGTCCCCCTGCCTCGCTGAGGCACTGGGTGGAGAAGCTGACTTCCACTGCAGCAGAACCTGCCTGCGAGCAATCAGTGAGGTGAAGGCTAAAACATCTGGCCCAGCTCCCGCCTGTAACTCTGGCAGCTCCAACCTTCACTAAAATCTTTGTGTCCACATTCAACAACGAGATTGTTCGGTATGACCCACATTCCATTGGGTCTCTATCCTTCTTAAGAAGGAGTGAAATGGAGGCCTGATTCACCGTTTCTGGGAGCACTCGCTGAGCCACCGCATCCTCAAATGTTTCCACCAGCAGAGGGACCAACCTGTCCGTGAACATTTTCTAAAACTCCACCAGGAACCCATCCAGCCCTGGTGCCTTCCCCGTCTAGATATTCCCATTTGTCTTCCTGACTTCCTCTGCTCCTAGCGGCTCCTGCAATCCCTCCCGGTCCTCCTCCTCCACCTTTGGACACTCCAACCCCTCCAAAGAAATTAACCATGTCCGAATTGTCCTCCAGAGGTTCCAAGTTGTACAACCTTTTGTAAAACACCTCAAACACTCTATTCACCTTCTCCGGCACCGAAACCAACTCACCACGCCCTCTCCCATTTCTGAATGATTTCCTGGGACGCCACCAGCTGCCTGAACACGCCAGCAACCTACTGGCCTTCTCCCCATACTCACAAACTGGCCCCCCTCATCCGACACAACTGCCATGCCACCTTATCCGTAGACACCAGGTCAAACTATACCTGCAATAGCTTCCTGTTCGCTAAAAGCTTTGGGGTTGGGTCCTCCAAATACTTCCCATCCACCTCCAATATCACATCCGCCAATGCTGGTGTTCCTCCCTCACTTCCCTATCCACCTGCGCCCTATATGCAATTGCCGCTCCTCTCACCACTGCTTTCAGGGCCTCCCACAATACTGTGTGCAAAGCCTCCCCATTCCTGTTGAACTCTACATATTCATCCAACACCGTGGCCATCTTTACACAAACAGGTCCACCAACAGCTCCACACCAGCCTTCAAGCTGGTCCCCTCTCCAAAGCCACATCCACCAGGTGCAGAGCATGGTCGGAAATTACAATCGCGGTGTACTCCACTTTCCTTACCCCCGGTAGCAGAGCCCTCCCCATTATAAAAAAAGTCAACTCACGAGTAGACCTTATGCACCGGTGAGAAGAAGGAAAATCCCTCCCCCTCTTCCCCCCCCCCCCCCCCCGCAATGTGAGAATTGCTGTGGGTCCACCCCCCCTCTCTGTTATAAATGCTGCCAATAACCCCCCAACCCCGCAAAAGGGTAAGCGACTTTGGCCTGGAGCAGTCCTCTTTCAAGTTCAAGACCCTCCCCCGAAATTAACTGATGCATGTCCATGCACCACCATGCTCTGCATAAAGCCTACTTTGTCCCAATTCGGTGCATAAACACTCACCAAAACCAGTGATTTACGCTCCAGCACTCCCATCATCATCACATACCTCCCCTCTGATCTTCCAGTACCTTCTCCACCTGGAACCGGATTATTTTGTTTATCAGATCTCCCCCCCCCCCCCCCCCCCCCGGAACCTACTATCAAAGCCCAAATAGAACACCTGGCCTCCCCATTCTGGTTGTTAGTCATATCCTCATCTATGGCCTGTGAAATTCTCTCGCAGAAAGCCTTATCGGCCAGGAGGGCCGTGTCCAACCTCCATGGGGGCGTTGGGCATGGCCCGTCTCCAACCTCACATCCATATAACATGGAGTGTGGTCAGAGATTACGATCGCGGAATATTCCGCTCTGACTATCCCTGGAAGCACTGATTTCCCCAAATACAAAGAAGTCGATCCGTAAATATACGTGTACCTGGGAGAAGGGGGACTTCTCCCCTGGGTGTGTGAACCGCCATGGGTCCACAGTTTCCATCTGCTCCAAGAATAGGCCGAGTTCTTTTGCCATGTTGGAGGTCTTTCCTATTTTGGAATTTGAACTGTCTGTCCGTGTACGGAGCCTTACCTGGTCCTTCACTTGCAAGTGGGTCTCCTGCAATAGCACCACATCTGCTTTCAAAGTCTTCAAGTGCGCAAAAACCCTCGCCCATTTCACTGGGCTTCCTAATCCCCGAACATTCCAACTCACCAACTGGATCAGGTGGATCTTTTCTTAGCTAGCACAAAATGATGGGCTTAATGGCCTTCTGTCATAAATCTTTTGTGTATATAGTATTTCCATTCCAAGATTACATTGATGTGAAGAAGGTTGGGTGCACAGCAACACAAGAAGCATCATTGCAGAAATTGAATATTGTTGAAAGAAAGAGACATTGCCCAAGTTTTCCATCTTGCACTCATAAGCCAAACCCAAGAATGCCAAATTTCAAACAATCGCAATAATTTATATTATTTTTAAAAAAATTTAGAGTCCCCAATTATTTGTTTCCAATTAAGGGGAAATTTAGCATAGCCAATCCACCTAACCTGCACATCTTGGGCTGTGAATGTGAAACCCATGAAATGAAAATCGCTTATTGTCACAAGTAGGCTTCAAATTAAGTTACTGTGAAAAGCCCCTAGTCGCCACATTCCGGCGCCTGGTCAGGGAGGCTGTTACGGAACATTCAGACATGGGGAGAATGTGCAAACTCCACAGAGACATTGG
Organism: Scyliorhinus torazame; assembly: GCF_047496885.1. NCBI lineage: Eukaryota > Metazoa > Chordata > Chondrichthyes > Carcharhiniformes > Scyliorhinidae > Scyliorhinus > Scyliorhinus torazame. Next base: position 61,606,287 of record NC_092724.1, on the reverse strand, counting down.
AACGTCATTTTTAAATGGCTTCCCAATCTCTGAGGCCCCTGAAGCGAGTCCCCAAGCCCCAACGCACTGTGGGAGGGTCCTTCCCCCAACCCAAACAGCCAGGCAGGGCACCTCTGGCCCGACCGCACCCACACAAAAAATGCCAGCATGGGACTTCCGGTGGCGACAATGGAGTGAAATGTCGCACATTCAGCAGCTCTTAGTGGTTTTTTTAATGCCAAATTTTTCAGGCAATTTCTCAACATAAGTTCATTGAAGGGAGAGGAAAAGGAGATGACCCTCAATTTATGGAATCATGTCCAAATAAGAGTCATAAAAGAAGAAACCAAAAGATGAGTGAAATCAAGGCTCAGAGGCCATCGAGCACAATGGTAACGAGACAAAGCGTGTCCACACCAGCTCACTGGTCGATGGAGCAATGGGCCGAGTACCTGAATGAGATGTTTGCCCGGCATCATAAGGAGTGTGCAGAAGACATGACCCAGGCGAAAGCCTCGGTTAAGGAGATGGTTGACCGGGTGGAGGAGAAAATGACGACCCAGGAACAGGAGATTCAAAAGTTGCAGGAGCACACGACTTAACGAGAGGAGACGTCCAATGCAATGGCTTTGGAAATTAGCATACTACAGGACAGCCAGAAGCGACTGCTGGATAAAGACTTGGAGAACTGGTCTCGCAGGCAAAATATCCGAATCGTCGGGCTGCCAGAGGGAAAGGAGGGATCAGATGCGGGTACGTATGTGAGGAAGATGTTGCAGGAGATGGTGGGGGCCGATGTGTTTGACAAGCCGCTGGAGGTGGACCGGGCACATAGGGTGCTCGTATGTAAGCCCCAGGGTCGTGAGCCCCCGAGGGCCGTGGTGGTGAGGATACATTGATTCCTCGACAAGGAGCGTATCATGAAGTGGGCCAGGCAGATGAAACGGTACACGGGGGAAGAATCAGAGATCAGGGTGTACCAAGATTGGGAACCAGAACTCGCAAAGAGGAGAGCAAGTTTCAACAAAGTTAAGGCAGCCCTGTTTGCGAAATACATTAAATTTGGACTGTTATACCCAGCTCGTCTGTGGGTGACCTACGAGAACCGGGAGTTGTACTTCAACTCTCCGGAAGAGGTGACTACTTTTATGAAGGACAATAATCTGGCTTAGGGACTTTTAAATTCAAACTGTGGTGGATTGAGTTTGGTGGAAGGGATAAAGGGGGAGAGAAAAATAGTTCTTTGTTTGTTTTGTCTTGTTTAAAATTTCAGTCTTTCTAATTCTATGAGTTAAGTCGCAATGTTCAGGAAGAAAAGGGTTTTTTTTTTTCTTTCTTGTGTAATTTGATTTAGATTTATTCCTTTGTGTACCGAGTTACAAAGGGAAAAAACTTTTAAATTGTGGGGGGGGGGGTCTTTTCTGTAAGAAAGATGGTTGATTCTTGCATGCATAATTTTGCATAAGCTGCTTGAAGCTTCTTCTATTGTGTTTGATTCTGTTTGAAGGTGATGGGACTGTTAAGAATCGGTTAAAGGGGGAGGGGTGGAGTCCTGTTGCCTGTGCGTTGGGGGATGGTATGTTTGCTTTTGGGGATTTTTGTTGAGTGCTTGTGCTATGTTTAGCAGGGGGATGGAATCTGGCAGATGGCAGTTTTTTTGACGCTAGAGGGTGGGAGCTGATGGGATAGCTGGATAGCTAGTTCACGGGAGCAAAGTGGGGGGAGAGCTGAGGAAAGACAAAGTTGGGGGGGAGGGGGGGGTACTGCTGACGGGTAGGGGACAGCTAGGATACTGGAGATGGAGATCAGACGGCGGTCGCCGCCAAGGGGCGGATCAAGTGTGGTGTGGAACACAGGCTAGGAGCTGGCTTAGGAAAGACCATGGCTGATCGACAGGGGATGGGGGCAAGGGCCCCTCCGACCAGACTGGTTACGTGGAATGTTCGTGGACTGAATGGGCTGGTTAAGAGAGCCCGTGTGTTGGCACACCTGAGACAGTTAAAAGCGGACGTGGCCATGTTACAGGAGACACACCTGAAGCTGGGAGACCAAATTGGATTAAAGAAGGGATGGGTCGGGCAAGTGTTTCATTCAGGACTGGACTTTAAAACAAGTGGGGTGGCTATCCTGATTAACAAAAGGGTGACATTCGAGGTGGGGAAGATAGAGGAAAACCCGGGAGGCAGATTTGTTATGGTTAGTGGGAAGCTAGAGGGAATGGCAGTGGTGCTGGTGAATATATGTGCCCCAAACTGGGATGATGTCGCGTTTGTCAGGAAGGTGCTGGGAAAGATCCCAGACCTTGACTCGCACCGGCTGATGATGGGGGGTGACTTTAATACGGTCTTGGACCTGAGATTGGATCGGTCGAGTGCTAGGTCGGGGAAACTATCAGCAATGGCAAAGGAACTGCGGGGGTTCATGGAGCGCATGGGAGGGGTGGATCTGTGGAGATTTGAGAGACCAAGGAGCAGTGAATATTCATCCTGCTCCCATGTAAAAAAGGCGTACTCCAGGATAGATTTCTTTGTGCTAGATAAAACACTGATAGCAGGGGTTGAGGACACTGAGTACTCAGCAATTGTGGTTTCAGATCATGCAGCACACTGGATAGACCTACGGGCAGGCACGGAAATGCCCCAGCGCCCACAGTGGAGACTAGATACAGGGCTGTTAGCGGATGAGGAGATCTTTGAGCGGGTGAGAGAAACCATTTGAGGCTACATAAAGATCAATGACACGGGAGAGATTGTGGCTGGAGTGGTCTGGGAGGCACTGAAAGCAGTTATTAGAAGGGCATGGATTTCGATTCGAGCCCACAGGGATAAAACTGAGCGGTCGGAGCTGGACAGGTTGGTAGGAGAAATCTTACAGGTGGACAGGAGATATTCGGAGTCTCCAAATGAGGAGCTCCTGAAGGAGCGTCAGAGACTTCAAATGGAGTTTGGACTCCTTTCCCTAGGTAAGGCGGAGGGTCAGCTGAGGAGGGTAAAAGGGGCAATATATGAGCAAGGGGAGAAAGCTAGCAGGATGCTGGCGCATCAGCTGAGGAAACAGGAGGCGACGAGAGAAGTAGGGAAAATAAAGGAAATGAGGGGGAAGATGGTGAAGGACCCGGGGGTGGTGAATGAAGTGTTCCGGGAATTGTATAGCCAGCTATATGAGTCGGAACACCCGGTTGGGGAGGAGGGCATGAATCAATTCTTGGGGAGGCTAGAGTTCCTGAAATGAGGAGTAGGTGAAGGCCCTGGGGGGCCTGATTGGGCTTGAGGAGATGATAGACGGACTGGGGGCGATGCAATCAGGTAAAACCTCGGGACCTGACGGATTCCCAGTGGAATTTGTTAAGAAGTTCTCTGGGTTACTGGGGCCGCTCATGGTTAAGGTTTTTAACGAGTCCAAGGAGCTGGGAGTATTCCTCCCAACATTATCACAGGCCTCAATTTCTCTCATCCTGATGCGAGACAAGGATCCGGAGAGCTGTGGATCGTACAGGCCAATCTCCCTCTTGAATGTAGATACCAAATTATTGGCAAAGGTCCTGGCCACTCGAATAGAGGATTGGGTCCCAGAGATAATTGGGGAGGATCAGACGGGATTTGTAAAGGGCAGGCACCTGACATCCAACATTAGACGGCTTCTTAATGTAATTATGATGCCAGCGGAGGGGCGCGAGGCTGAGGTGGTAGTCGCCATGAACGCGGAGAAGGCTTTTGACCGGGTCGAGTGGAAGTATATATGGGATATTTTAGGTGGGTTTGGGTTTGGGCAGGCATTTGTGGAGTGGGTCCAGTTATTGTACCGGGCCCCGGTGGCAAACGTAAGAACTAACCGAGTTTGGTCGGAATACTTTAGTCTATGTCGGGGGACAAGGCAGGGATGCCCGCTCTCCCCATTACTGTTTGCCCTGGCCATAGAACGCTTAGCAATGGCCCTGAGGGCAGCGAATGCCTGGCGGGGTATAGTGAGGAGAGGGGTGGAACACAGAGTCTCTCTCTATGCGGACGATTTGCTGCTTTATGTCACGGACCCGGTTGGGGGGGGGGGGGGATGACCGGAATCATGAAGGTATTAAGAGAATTTGGGCAATTTTCAGGCTATAAGTTAAATATGGAAAAGAGCGAGATGTTCGTGATCCAGGCATGGGGGCAGGAAAGGAGACTGAAGGAGCTACCTTTTAAATTGGTTGGAAAGAGTTTTAGGTATCTGGGGATTCAAGTGGCCAAGGACTGGGGGCAGCTTCACAAGTTAAATTTGGGCAAAGCAGTGGATCAAATGAGAAGGGATTTCCGTAGATGGGACATGCTCCCACTGACGCTGGCGGGGAGGGTTCAGACGGTGAAGATGACGGTCCTTCCGAGACTGCTTTTCTTTTTTCAATGTCTCCCAATTTTTGTCCCAAAGGCTTTTTGTAGAAGTATGAATGTGGCGACATTGAGGTTTATGGGCGGGTAAAACCCCGAGAGTAAGGAGGGCACTCCTGAAATGGATCCGTGGAGAAGGGGGCTTGACTCTCCCGAGCTTCAGAACATAGAACATAGAACAGTACTGCACAGTCCAGGCCCTTCAGCCCACGATGTTGGGCCGACCATTTATCATAATCGAAGATCAACCTAACCTGCACCCCTTCAATTAATTGCTGTCCATGTGTCTGTCAAAGAGTCGCTTAATTGTCCCTAATGACTCTGACTCCACCATCTCTGCTGGCAGTGCATTCCACACACCCACCACTCTCTGTGTAAAGAACCTACCTCTGACATCTCCCTTATACCTTCCTCCAATCACATTAAAATTATGTTCCCTCGTGACAGCCATTTCCACCCTGGGGAAAAGTCCCTGGCTATCCACTATATCCATGCCTCTCATCACCAGGTACACCTCCAGCAAGTCACCTCTCTGCCTTCTTCGCTCCAGTGAGAAAAGCCTTAGCTCCCTCAACCTTTCTTCATAAGACATGCCCTCCAGTCCAGGCAGCATCCTAGTAAATCTCCTCTGTACCCTCTCCAAAGCATCCACATCCTTCCTATAATGAAGCGACCAGAACTGGACACAATATTCCAAGTGTGGTCTAACTAGAGTTTTATGAAGCTGCAACAAAACCTCGCAGCTCTTAAACTCAATCCCCCTGTTAATGAAAGCCAACACACCATACGCCTTCTCAACAACCCTATCAACCTAGGTGGCAACTTTGAGGGATCTATGTACATGGACCCCAAGATCCCTCTGTTCCTCCACACTTCCAAGAATCTTGCCTTTAACCCTGTATTCAACATTCAAATTCAACTTTCCAAAATGAATTACTTCACATTTATCAAGGTTGAACTCCATCTGCCACTTCTCAGCCCAGCTCTGCATCCTGTCAATGTCCTGTTGTAACCTGCAACACCCCTCAACACTATCTACAACTTCCCCAACCTTTGTGTCATCGGCAAACTTACTAACCCAGCCTTCCACTTCCTCATCCAAGTCATTTATAAAAACCACAAAGAGCAGAGGTCCCAGAACAGATCCTTGCGGGACACCACTGGTCACCGTCCTCCAGGCGGAATACTACCACTCGCTGTCTTTCGGCCAGCCAATTCTGTATCCAGACAGCCAAATTTCCCTGTATCCCATGCCCCCTGACTTTCTGAATGAGCCTACCATGGGGAACCTTATCAAATGCCTTACTGAAATCCATATACACCACATCCACTGCCTGACCTTCATTAATGTGTCTCGTCACATCCTCAAAGAATTCAATGGGGCTTGTGAGGCATGACCTGTCCCTCACAAAGCCATGCTGACTATCTTTAATCACACTATGTTTTTCTAAATAATTATAAATCCTATCTCTCAGAATCCTTTCCAATATTTTGCTCACCACAGACGTAAGATTGATGGGTCTGTAATTCCCAAGGATTTCCCTATTCCCTTTCTTGAACAGGGGAACAATATTCGCCTCCCTCCAATCATCCGGTACTACTCCAGTGGAGAGTGAGGACACAAAGATCATCGCCAACGGCGCAGCAATCTCCCCCCTCGCTTCCCGTAGTAACCTTGGGTATATCACGTCAGGCCCAGTGGACTTATCTATCCTGATGCTTTTCAAAATTTCCAGCATATCCTCCTTCTTAATATCAACCTGTTTGAGTCTATTAACCTGGTTCACACTGTTCTCATGAGCAACAAGGTCCCTCTCTCTAGTGAATACTGAAGCAAAGTATTCATTTAGGGCCTCCCCCATCTCCTCAGACTCTAGGCACAAGTTCCCTCCACTATCCCTGATCGGCCCCACTCTCATTCACTCTGATCATCCTCTTATTTCTCACATAAGTGTAGAATGCCTTGGGGTTTTCCCTAATCCTTCCCGCCAGGGCTTTTTCATGCCCCCTTCTAGCTCTCCTCAGTCCATTTTTGAGTTCCTTCCTGGCTACCTTGTAACCCTCTAGAGCCGAGTCAGATCCTTGCTTCCTCAACTTTACATAGGCTTCCTTCTTCCTCTTGACTAGAAGCTCCACTTCTCGTCATCCAAGGCTCCTTCACCTTACCATTCCTTCCTCGGCTCAGTGAGACAAAACTATTCAGCACTCGCAGCAAGTGCTCCTTAAACAATCCCCACATTACTGTTGTGCATTTCCCCAAGAACAATTGTTCCCACTTTATGCTCCTCAGCGCCTGTCTAATAGCAATATAACTTCCCCTCCCCCAATTAAATACCTTCCCATACTGTGTGTTCCTATCCCTCTCCACGGCTATGGTAAAGGTCAAGGAGTTATGGTCACTCACCAAAATGCTCTCACCCCGAGACATCTGATACCTGGCCTAGTTCGTTGCCGAGCACCAAATCCAATATGGCCTCCCCCCGTGTCGGCCTATCTACATATTGAGTCAGGAATCCTTCCTGTACACACCTGACAAAATCTGCTCCATCCAAACCATTTGCACTAAGGAGGTTCCAGTCAATATTAGGGAAGTTGAAGTCACCCATGACAACAACTCTATTACTTCTGCACTTTTCCAAGATCTGCCACCCAATCTGTTCCTCTATCTCTCTGCTGCTATTGGGGGGTCTATAAAATACACGCAATAAAGTGACCACTCCTTTCTTGTTTCTGACTTCCACCTATAGTGACTCAGTAGACAAACCCTCCTCAACTACCTCCTTTTCTGCAACTGTGGTGCACTAGGGGCTTTTCACAGTAACTTCATTTGAAGCCTACTTGTGACAATAAGCGATTTTCATTTCATTTCCCTAATTAACAGTGCCACTCCGCCTCCTCTTTTTCCTCCCTCCCTATTCTTCTGAAAACATCTAAACCCCGGAACATCTAACAACCATGCCTGCCCCTGTGAAATCCATGTCTCCGTAATGACCACAACATCGTAGTGCCAAGTACTGATCCATACTCTAAGTTCATCTCCCTTATTCCTGACACTCCTTGCATTGAAACGGACACACTTTTACCCATTCCACTGAGTGCAACTTTGCCCTATCGACTGTCTATCCTTCCTCACAGACTTGCTGCATACTATTTCTGCCTGTTCAACAGCTACCCTATCCTCTGATCCATAGCTCTGGTTCCCATCCTCCTGCCAAACTAGTTTAAACCCTCCCGAGGAGCTCTAGCAAACCTCCCACCTAGGAAATTGGTGCCCCCCCCCCAGTTTAGGTGCAATCCATCCTTCATGTACAGGCCCCACCTTCCCCAGAAGATATCCCAATGATCCACATATCTGAAGCCTTCCCTCCTGCACCAGCCCTGTAGCCACGTGTTCAGCTGTACTCGCTCTCTGTTCATTGTCTGACTCGCACGTGGCACCGGTAGTAATCCTGAGATTACTACTCTGCTTGTCCTGCTCTTTAGCTTCCAACCTAACTCTCTAAAATCACTTTTTAGATCCTCATCCCTTTTCTTAGCTATGTCATTGGTGCCTATGTGCGCCACGACTTCTGGTTGCTCTCCCTCCCCCTTCAAAATCATGTAGACTCAATCCGAGACATCCCTGGCACCCGGGAGGCAACATACCTTCCGGGAGTCTCGCTCGCGACCACAGAATCTCCTATCCATTCCCCTAACCATTGAATCTCCTATCACTATTGATTTTCTATTCTCCCCCTTCTCTTCTGAGCCACAGGACTCAGTGCCAGAGACCTGGCCGTTAGGGCCTTCCCCCGGTAGGTTATCCCCCCCCCCCAACAGCATCCAAAATGGTATACTTGTTTTGAAGGGGATTGGCCCCATGGGATCCCTGCACGTCTGCGTTCGTTTTCCTTCCCCTGACTGTAACCCAGCTACTCTTGTCCTATACCTTGGGTGTGGCTACCTCCCTGTAACTCTTCTCTATTACTCCCTCTGCCTCCCGGATGATCCGAAGTTCATCCAGCTCCAGCTCCAGTTCCCTAACGCGGTCTCTGAGGAGTTGGGTGCACTTCCCGCAGGTGTAGTCAGCGGGGACACCGGTGGTATCCTTCACCACCCACATCCTACAGGAGGAGCATGCAACTGCCCTAGCCTCCATCCCCTCTTTATAACTATTACTGGGCTACCAACATATCGATGGTCAGGAAGTGGGTAATGGGGGTGGGGTCGGTTTGGGAGCAGATGGAGGCAGCATCCTGCAAAGTTACGAGTTTGGAGGCTTTACTAACGGCGGCCCTGCCCACAAAGGGTGGGATTTATATCGCAACGTCTCTGAGATTGCGGGGTCTCCCGGCTTCTATCACCATGCCAATTTGATCGCACCCTCGATGTCAATTCTCAAGGATGGTTGGCTCATCCTGATATGGTGGGGTGGCACAGTGGTCAGCACTGCTGCCTCACAGCACCAGGGACACAGGTTCAATTCCGGCCTTGGGTCACTGTGTGGAGTTTATATGTTCTCCCTGTTTCCTTCAGGGAGAATGTGCTAACACCACACAGACAGTGACCCAGGGCCAGGATCGAACCCGGGTCCTCGCCGCCGTGAGGCAGCAGTGCTAACCACTGCTCCACCGCACCAACTTCAGGTAGAAAGTTTAGAATCAAAATGATCATTTTTATTTTGCGTTGTTTAGAGTGAGATTGTCTGCTCTTGCGCAAATTTCAATTACAATCTCTTCCAGTCATGCTCCAGGCAACTGATCTTGTGCATTCATGGCAAATATAGGTAGCGTCAAAGTTGGGGAGCAGGCCGGATGTTCCCTGATTATCTTAGTTGGTACCAGTGATGCACTGACTGAAGTCCAGAAGGTGCTGAGCATCCACTGACAAATATGGATAGAGTGTAAATCTTAAAAATTACTTAAAGCTAAACAGGGTACCATACCAGTGGTCTGACGCCATCTCTTATTTTTCTCAACTAGGATTCTCTCTCACAGTAATTGTCAGGGCCATACCCATGTCCATTTCATTCCTATAATCCTGCTCTTACTCCTTCCTCTCCCTCCCAGAACCACGGTAGCATTCCCCTTATCCTTACCTTCCACTCCACCAGCTTCCACATTCAAGGGACTATTCACCACCATTTTCACCACCTCCAATGTGATGTTACCACTAAATACATATCTCCTCCCCTGTCAGAATTTTGTTCTCTCTACAACACCTTGGTCCATTCCTCAATCACTCCCAAAATTACCCCCTGTTCTCAGGACAACTTACCATGCAAGCAGACGATGTAGAACACCTGCTCTTTTACTCATCCTTTCCCACTCTCTAAGGCCCTAGGGTGAAACAGTGATTCACTTGTCCTTGTTTCAACTTACTTCCTACTTACAAGGCAGATTCCCCTACGCTGGGGTAACCGCTTTGCACACATCGCTGTTCACTCCACAAGCATGACCCACAAACTTCTGGTTTCTCATCACTTCAATTGTCCGACCACTCCCACTGATTCCCACCTGTCCTCAGCCTCTTTCACTATCCCAATGAAGCTCAGTGTAAGCATTGGGTACTTTAAAGCACTCCAGATTCAACTGTTTAACAATTTCAGATTATAACATTTTTTCACATGGATACTGTTGATACTTTTCCCCATTGCCAACTGGAAAGGTATCAAATATAGTCATATATTCGCACTCGACCTGCACTGTGGCTGCCAGCATATCCTCAACTGATCCTGATGCCCGGTTCAGCAGTATCGTTGTTGCGGGTGCAAATCCCACTGCACTGCACATTATTTCTTCATCGTGAGGATAAACGTGTTGAATATATATGTGATTTTTCTCATTTACAGCTGTCTAGACCGGTCTTTTTTTTCAAACTTATCTTAGTATCCTTTCCTTTTACCTTACAGCATCATCTCTTTTGTCATTTAGGGCGGGATTTAACTAAATGGGAACAAAGTCCCATAGCAAGTGCATTCAGCCACGTGTTTCCCAGCACTCGCAGCGCCTAGAAACTCAACTCTATAAAACGGCACCCCGGTGAGAGGACCTCAGCGGGCAATGCATGGCCAAGGCCGCACATAGTCCCATTTTGTATTCCAAGGAGCTCCGCTCACCAGAGTGACCTGAAAGGTTAACTTTATTTTTCTCTACAGGTGTGCCTGACCTTCTGAGCATTTACTGTTTTAATTGTACAAAATGGAGGTAGGAGGGGCAGCACGGTGATGCAGTGGTTAGCACTGATGCCTCACGCCACCGAGGACCCAGGATAACGAGGGATATTTAACCCGATGTTAACATACATCCTAGGTAACAATAATATGTCTACCTGTCTGACCGTTTCATTCTTTACTGTAATTTTACATTCTGGTATGACTTTATGTTTTGAACACCACTAGACATTTTGTTTGCTTACAATTTATGCTCAGCCCTTTCTTCTCACATCACTATTACTCCAAAATCTTTTGCAGTTCCCCTTTAGAGTCAGCAATAAGAATAGTGTCATCAGTATATCTTATATCATTAAAGTTGTAACTTCCAACTAATAATCCCAGAATGTAGGGCGGCACGTGGCACAGTGGTTAGCACTGGGACTGTGGCACTGAGGACCGGGTTTGAATCCCGGCCCTGGGTCACTGTCTGTGTGGAGTTTGCACATTCTCCCCGTGTCTGCATGGGTTTCACCCCCACAACCCAAAGATGTGCAGGTTAGGAGGATTGGCCATGCTAAATTGCCCTTAATTGGAAAAAAAATAATTGAGTACTCTAAATTTATTTTAAAAGTAAAATAAAAAAATAATCCTGGAATGTCTTCAATCCCTTGAAAAATATTTTCACTGTACAAACTGAATAAATCTGTGGACAAACATAGCCATCTGACCCCTCTTTTAATCTTCACAAAATCACTTAGATTGTACTCAACTCAGTTTGTTACAGTTTGTTCCCAATGAAGAGTTCTTGTCACTGTAAGATTCATCAAAGTCACCACCAATAGCCGTCAATCTATTCACAATATTTTTCAATGCTTTGGATGAGGGAGCCAAAAGAAATATTTCTAAGTTTGTTGATGACACAAGACTTTGTGGGAAGGTGAGTGGTGAGGAGGATGCAAACAGGCTTCAAGGTAATTTAGACAATTTAAAAAAAAAATGAATTTAGAGTACCCAATTCATTTTTCCAATTAAGGGGCAATTTTGCGTGGCCAATCCACCTACCCTGCACATCTTTGGGTTGTGGGGGTGAAACCCACGCAAACACGGGGAAAATGTGCAAACTCCACACGGACAGTGACCTGGGGCCGGGATCGAATCTGGGACCTCAGCCTCGTGAGGCAGCAGTGCTAGTCACTGTGCCACCATTCCGCCCGTAATTTAGACAAATTACGCGAGTGAGCAAATATGTAGCAGATGCAGTATACCGTGGATAAATATGAGATTATCCACTCTATGTGGAGAAACAGAAAGTCAGAGTATTATTTAAATAGCGATAGATTGGGAAATGTTGACAAAGGGACCTAGGTGTCTAGTACACCAGTCAATGAAAGCAAGCCTGCAGGTACAGCAAGCAGTTAAGAAGGTAAATGGTAAGGGGCAATTTAGCATAGCCTATCCACCTACCCTGCACAACTTTGGATTGTGGGGGATGAGACCCACGCAGACATGGGGAGAATGTGCAAACTCCACATGGACAATGGCGAGAAGTGGGGCTGGTTAAGGTAAGGGATCTATACCTGGAAGAGAGGTTTGCTAGTATGGAGGGACTGAAGGAAAGGGCAGAGCTCCTGAGAGGAAGTGAGTTTAGCTACTTGCAGGTAAGGGACTTTGCACGGAAGGTGTGATAAGAGTTCCCCAGGCTACCGAGGTATGCCCTGTTGGAGCGACTGCTGCTTCCGGACGTGGAAGAGGAGGGCAGGATCGGTGACATATATGGGTGACTGGGAGAGCAGGGAGGTGAGCAGGTTGTGAAGATTAAGGAGAAGTCTGAGGGGGAGCTGGGAGGGGAGATAAATTGGGGAGGGTCGAGTGAGGCGCTACGAAGGGTAAACACGACTTCCTCGTGCATGATGAGCCTGATACAGTTCAAGGTGGTGCATAGGGTGCATCCGACTCGGGCAAGAATGAGTGGGTTCTTCCAGGGAGTGGCAGACGAGTGCGAGAAGTGTGGGCGGGAACCAGAAAACCTTGCACATATGTTCTGGGGTTACGAGAAGTTGGAGAGATTTTGGATGGGAGTGTTCACGGCACTATCAAGGATAGTGGGGGAGGAGGTTGGGCTGGACCCTTTGGTTGCGATATTTGGGATATCGGAGAAGCCGGAGTTGATGGAGAGGAGGAAGGCCGATGTCGTGGCCTTTGCCTCTCTGATTGCCCGACGAAGATATTTGAATGGCGGTCAGCAACACCACCGGGGGTGGCGACCTGGCTGGGAGAGTTATATGACTTTCTCCATCTGGAAAAGATCAAATACGAACTGAGGGGCTCAGCGGAGGGCTTGGAGGCAAGGTGGGGGATGTTCGTGGCCATATTTGAAGAGTTGTTCGTTGCAGGGGCTGTGGGGTGAAAAAAGGAAAACATTTATATAAACTGTATAATTGTGTGTTGGGGAGTATGTCCCCAGACTGTTTCTGTTTTGTAACTATTTGCAGTTTAGAATAAAAGACATTTAAAAAAAAAATAAAGTTGTTGAACTCAACGTTGAGTCCAGAAGGCCTAATCAGAAGATTAGGTGTTGTTCTTTCAGTTTGCGTTGGGCATCACTGGAGCACTGCAGCAGGCCGAGGATGGACAAAAGAATATAAGAACCGAGAGCAGGAGTAGACAATTCGGGCCCTCGAGCCTGCTCCACCATTCAATACGATCATGACTGATTGCTTGTGGGCATGAGACCAAGATGCTGAGTTGAAATGGCACATGATGCCACAATTGTACAGAAACTGATACAGACCCTGCAAGGCATATTTGTTGTATCAACAATTTAAAATGAAATGTACATGTTAATTCATGTTTAATTTACATTCAGTGAAATCTTGCTGGTAATTATGTCACCAAGTGTCATTTAGTTATTTTGGATTATGGCTCCCCCACAGGAAGCGTAACAAAACTTTTACTGTGACAAACAAACCAAAATCAACATAATTTAAACATTAATTTACAGGTGTACGATATTTCAAATAAATAAGGTAAATTTTAAGATAAAGATATGCCTCACATAGTTACAAGCACTTGCATTACTTCCCACACAAATGTGAAGCCGCGGGTAATCTCACAATCTTTCCAACTCAGCCTGTGTCTAGTAGAACTTTTTATTTCCCATCCAATCGTTTTGGTCCTCATGTTGCATTCACCAACTGTATACCATCCCACGTTCACAGAATTGGTTATTACAATAAGGCACACATCTACATCTACTCTCACTCAGGTCACTGAATTCCCAGATACTCCCCTCTCTAACCCCTTTAAATGATCTGGCCGGTTCCGGCACCACTTCAACATTAGCAACGGTCATTGTTCAATCCACAATCCCTCTTCTCGACTTCATGTTCTGACCTTTCGAACTGTATAACACACATACGAACACAGTCTCTGCTCTATCCTCAGAAACCTGCTTAAACACTGGGACCTGGTTGAGGACTGAGGACTGTCAAAAAAAAGTTCCATCTGGAAGGAGACTTGCTTACTTTTCTTTTTGCATGAATTTCCAGTCTTCTGAACTGCCGAACGTAAAAAACAGACCGACTTTAGACCATTGCAGTTAGCTTTCTATTTACTCTTTGTTTCTTCGTTGTTCATCCCCATGGCAAATCAAACTCACATGGCATTTCTTACAACCGGATGTCATAATTCGGAAACCAAATAACCCTCTTTCAAAATGCTCCCCACCACATTTTGTTCTTCCAAGCACATGGGTCCTCAGAAACAGCCTGATGATTTTTTTGAGATTAACAGCTCCAATGCAGTGATCACATAAAGTCCATAACTTCACATTATTGCCATTAATTCCATCGACCATCTACGCTCAGGTGTCAGCCTGGATTTTGTGCTCAAGGCTCTGGGATGGGGCTTCAACCACTAAGTCACAGCTGACACCAAGTTGTATTTTTTTCATTTCCTCAAAATCTACCTTGATATTTCAATTTCAGAAGAACGACTCTCCGTGTCTCCAATTGTCTGTCCCTGTGTGTCCCATCATTCCTGGCATCCCACACATGTCACCTGCTCCTTTCCCAGGTTGGAAGCGGGCACTTTACTTTTGAAAGTGGTCATAATTCTACCCACTCAATTGTCTGGTTGTTATAGGCCTCTAGTTTCCAATCTGTTCTAATGTTCACTGGAACAGGAGTAGGCAATTTAAGCTCTCGAGTCTGTTATGCCATTCAGTGGGTTCATACAATCATGTATCAAAACAAGTTACAGCGAATAAACATCCCGGGAAACATACTTACCAACAATCAATTATACAGTCTGCAGATTTTTCCCCTTTCTCACCCCCCCCTCCCCCGCAACGATCAGCCCCTCAAACACGGTCACAAACATCCCCCACCTTTCCTCAAACCCCCCCTGAAGAGCCCCTTAACTCATACTTTATCTTCTCTAATCGCAGGAAGTCGTACAGGTCACCTAACAAAGCCGCTACCCCCGGTGGCGATGCCGACCGCCACTCGAGCAAAATTCGCCGCCGTGCAATTAGAGAGGTGAATGCCAAGACATCGTCCTTCCTCCTCTCCATGAGCTCCGGCTTCTCTGAAACCTCAAATATCGCCACCAAAGGGTCCAGGTCCACCTCCTCCTCCACTATCCTGTGTAAGACCGTGAACACTCCCGCCCAGAATCTTCACAATTTTCGCTACCCCAAAACATTTGCGCGATTCACTGGCCCCCGCCCACACCTCTCACACTCATCTGCTACCCCATGAAAGAACCCACTTATTCTTGCTTGAGTCATATGCACCCTGTGCACCACCTTAAGCTGTGTCAGGCTCATCCTTGCACAATAGGAGTTCCCATTTACCCTACGCAGTGCCTCACTCCATATTCCTCAATTGATCTCCCCTCCCAACTCCGCTTCCCATTTCTCCTTGATCTTCACCACCGGCTCGCCTCCCTGCTCCCCCAGCCACTTGTATATATCCCCAATTCTTCCCTCCTCTTCCACATCCAGAAGCAGCACTCGCTCCAGCAGGGTGCATCCCGGCAACATAGGGAACCCCCTCCAGATATTTTGCGCAAAGTCCCTAACCTGCAGATACCTGAACTCACTCCCCCTCGGCAGCTCTACCCTCTCCCTTAGCTCCTCCAGACTTGTGAACCCTTCCTCCAAATACAGAACCCTCACCTTGACCAGCCCCACTTCCCTCCACCTCCTGTATGCACTATCCATCTCCCCGGCTCAAACCCATGATTCTCGCACAGCGGAATTAGCACCGACATGCATTCCGGCCTCAAATGCCTCCTCAGCTGATTCTATATCTTCACTGTGGACTGCATCACCGGGCTCCTTGAATACGTACTCGGAGATATTGGCAACGTTGCCGTCACCATAGCCCTCAAACTAGACTCTTTACAAGATTCTTCCTCTCTTTACAAGATTCCTCTAATTTTTTTAAATTTAGAGTACCCACTTCATTTGTTTCCAATTAAGGGCCAATTTAGCATGGCCAATCCACCTACCTGCACATTTTTTGGGTTGTGGGGTTGAAACCCACACAAACACGGGGAGAATGTGCAAACTCCACACGGACAGTGACCCAGAGCCGGGATCAAACCTGGGACCTCGGTGCCACGAGGCAGCTGTGCTAACCACTGCGCCACCGTGCTGCCCTTCCTCATCCACCCTAACCCACTCTACCCCTTCTCCTTCGCACCACCACCGCACCTTATCTACATTTGCCGTCCAATAATAATGAAGCAAGTTCGGCAACGCTGCCTCTAGCAGGGTCCTCCCCATCCTTGGCACCTTCCCCACCCATACAAAGTCTGAAATGATTGTATTCTCTTTCCGAAAAAAGGCCTTTGGTATAAAGATCGGGAGAGTTTGAAATATAAACAAGGACCTCAGCAGAATATTAATTTTCACCACTTGGACCCTCCCCACCAGCATTAAGTGCAGTGTATCCCACCTCTTAAGATCTTCCCTAGCCTCCTCCACCAGCTTCGATAAGTTCCACTTATGGAGCCCCGTCCATTCCCTCGCTACCTGAATCCCCAAATACCTGAACCTATCCCTCGCTACCGTAAATGGCATCCCACCTAAATTAGCCCACTGTGCCAGCTCATTCACCGGGAATACCTCGCTTTTCCCTACATTCAGCTTCTACCCTGAGAACCCTCCAAACCTCCCCAGCAGACCCATAATCCTTCCCATACTCTCCAACAGATCCGAAACATACAGCAAGAGGTCATCGGCATAGAGCGACACCCAATGCTCCGTCCGTCCCCCCGCCACTCTGCCAATGGCTCTATGGCCAGCGCAAACAGCAGTGGTGACAGCAGGCACCCCTGCCTCGTACCCCTGTGTAAGTCAAAGCTTTGTGAGCTCATATCATTTGTCCTCACCATCGCCCTTGGTGCCACATGCAGCAACCATACCCATGACACAAATCTCGGCCCAAACCCAAACCTTCCAAAAATGTCGAACAAGTACCGCCACTCCTGATCAAATGCCTTCTCCGCGTCTATGGACACCACTACCTCCGGTACCAGAGCCCCCAACGGATTCATCACCCCATTCAACAGCCATCTTATATTACTCGCGAGCTGCTTGCCCTTCACGAAGCCGGTTTGATCTTCTGCCACCACCCCGAGGACACACGCCTCCATCCTCCCCGCCAACAACTTAGCCAATACTTTCACATCCGTGTTCAATAGTGATATCGGCCTATACGACCTACATTCCACCGGGTCCTTCCCCTTTTTTGGGATTAGTGTGATTACTGCCTGCGTCATCGTCTCCGGCAATTCCCCTTCTCCAGCGCTTCATTAAACGCCCCCAACAGCTGTAATGCCAGGTCCGTCACAAATTCTGCCGGGTACCCATCCGGCCCAGGGGCTTTCCCCGTCTTCATACCCCTGATACTATTCCGCACTTCCCTCAGCCCCAGGGGCTCCTCCAACTCCTGCCTCTTTGCTTCCTCCACTTGGGGAAATTCCAGCTTGTCCAGAAACTGCCCCATGTCCAACTCCTCTCCGCCCGGGTCTGCCTCATAAAGTCCCTGTTAGTACTGTCTAAATGCCTCATTTATCTTCCCTGGCTCCAACACCACATCCGCAGCCCTTGAAGGATATATAGGGGCATTGAGGGTGCGTGAAGGTTTACCTCAGTTTTAAAATTTACAATTGATCAAGCATTCATTTCCATTTACAAAGGAGTTCCAAATTTTCACCACCCTGTGTACAAATGTTTCCTAATTTCATTCCTGAAAGGTCAGGTTCTAATTTTTAGACTATGCTCACTCGGCTTAGATTCCACAGCCAACAGAAATAGTTTCTATCCACTTTATGTTCCCTTTAGTATATTGAAAACTTCAATCAAATTATTCCTTAACCTTCTAAATTACAAGGAATACAATCTTAGTTTACCAATCTCCCCTTGTAATGCAACTTTAGAGTCCAGGTATATTGGTAAACTTCTTCGACGCACCCTCTATAGCCAATACATCCTTCCTAACATGTGGTAGCCATAACTGCTTGCACTACTTCAGGTGTGGTCTAACCAGTGTTTTGTATGCTTCTACCCCCATGTATTCTGGTCCTCGAGATATACCTATTCATTACATTTTAATAATTTATACACCTGGATTGCAAAGTCCCTTTGGACTTCTACTTTTTTGAGTTTGTATCCATTTAGAAAGTACTTGTTCTATCTTTTTTAAGTCGAAGTGGATGACTCACAATTGCCACCATTGAAATCAATTTGCCATAGTTGTGTCCCCTTTCAAAACCACCAATATATCTCATAATTTTATGCTCCCATCTTCAATGTCACTTAGAATCAAAGAATGAAATGAAATGAAAATCGCTTATTGTCACAAATAGGCTTCAAATGAAGTTACTGTGAAACGCCCCTAGTCGCCACATTCCGGCGTCTGTTCGGGGAGGCTGGTATGAGAATCGAACCATGCTGCTGGCCTGCCTTGGTCTGCTTTAAAAGCCAGCGATTTAGCCCAGTGTGCTAAACCAGCCCCTAAACTAAGATCACTTCTGGCAATGGCGGGATTCAAACCCACGCCCCCGCAGAGACTGGAGCTTTAATCCAGCGCCTTAGACCGCTCGGCCACGCTACCCCGCTCGGCCACGCTACCGGGGACGAATCATTGAATCCCTAGTGGAGAAGGAGGCTATTCAGCCCATCAAGTCTGTATCGACGCTATGAAACAGCACCTTATCTAGGCCCAATCCCCTGCCCTAACCCCGTAACCCCACCGAAACTGCACATCTTTGGACTGTGGGAGGAAAACGGAGCATCCAGGGGAAACCCATGCAGACACGGGGAGAAAGTGCAATCTCCACACAGACAGTCACCCAAGGCTTAAATTGAACCTGGGTCCCTGGTGCTGTGAGGCAGCAGTGCTAATCACTGCTTTGACAAATCAGGGCTTTGACAAAGGGCCATCTGGACTCGAAACGTTAGCTCTTCTCTCCCTACAGATGCTGCCAGACCTGCTGAGATTTTCCAGCATTTTCTCTTTGGGTGCTAATCACTGTGCCACCATGCCACTGTAGCCATCTGGGATGGCCACTTCCAGAATACAAAATGGACATTTGCAAAGATTGCAGGGAAAAATGGACAATGTTAAGAAAGCAAGCAGGCACAGAGCCTGTCTGCATATTGGAGCCGTAGCTCCCAGACAAGACTGAAACTGTAGGCCCATTAGCATATGGATGGCCCATCTCCGGGAACAAAAGGGGATACTTAAGTAACCGATCTGGCTCCAGACCTTGCGGCGCCAGTTCCCCAAACCGAAAGCAGAAAACAAAGCAGGCCAACGGCCACCCAGGACACGCCCAGCCATCAGGACACCTACCCCTTTATTGGTCAGCATCAATGCGGATGATCAAGATGCGGTCCAATTAATTGGAGCCAAGTTCAAGGCCCACCCAAAAGCACACAAAGCCCCCTTCAGGTATAAGAAGAAGGCCCCAAGAGAGAATCTTTCTCTTGGACTCGGCTCTCACAGCGGAGAGACCCGTCCACCAACTGCACCAGAAGCAAGTAAGTCCAAGGTCAAAGCTCGCTACCAGACGGACGACCTTAGCTGTTTCCCCTTCACCACTTCGACCCCAGCAGCCTCAGAATCGAACAACGGCCATTGTTACTCTGACTGAGTGGGCGCCCGAAGCTAAGTATAGGCTTTAGCAATAGTGATAGTTTAGTCTGTAGTATTTCATGCACGAGTAGATATTACTGTGTGTGTAAATAAATAGTATTGACTTTGAACTAACTAACTGGTGTATTGTCTCTTTGATCAGTATTCGGGTTTGAACCTTGTGGCGGTATCGAAAGATACCTGGCGACTCTAGAACAAACATAATTAGGATTAAGGAAGGCGACCATATTGACCGCCATATTCAGAGCCAACCGAAGAGAGCAACACCACCCACTTACCTTTGTGTCATCGACAAATTTGGGCATACATCTTTTTATCCCAAAGTCTTTAATAAATATGCTGAATAGATGACATTGCAATGAAGATCCTTAGAGGACGTCAGTAATTTTTTTCAAAACTAAATTTAGAGTACCCAATTATTTTTTTCCAATTAAGGGGTAATTTAGTGTGGCCAATCCACCTAACTTGCAGATCTTTGGGTTGTGGGGTTGAGACCCATGCAGACAGGCAGGGAGAATGTGTGAACTCCACACAGGGTGATCTGGGAGCGGGATCGAACTTGGGTCCATAGCGCCATAGGCAGCAGTGATAACCACTGCACCACTGTGCCGCCCAGAGGACATCACTAATAACATCCCGCCAATTATCCATGTTCTCTGACTCCTGCCGCGTCACCAATTTCCTGATCAGGTCAATAATTTGTCTTCAATTCCATGGGCTTCAACTTCAAATGCCAGTCTCTCATGGAAGACTTTATCAGATGCTTTCCGGAAACCCATATAAATAACATGCATTTAAATTCCCCTGTCTGCATTCCCAGTGAACCCAAAAGGGTGAGGGGCAGAGCTGAAGGGGCTCCCGTTCAAAACGGCCCAGAACAGATTCCATTACCTGGGGATCCAAATAGCACAGACTGGACACAGATCCACAAGTGGAACCTGACCAGCCTGGTGGAGGAAGTAAGAAAAGACCTTCAACAGTGGGGTTCACTCCCACTCTCTCTGGCGGGAAGAGTGCAGACAATCAAGATGAACGTACTGCCAAGGTTCCTCTTCCTGTTTAGATTCATCCCGATCTTCATCCCCAAGGCCTTTTTCCAAAACATAGACAGACTAATCATGGCATGTGTGTGTGTGTGTGTGTGGGGGGGGGGGGGGGGGGAATAAGAACCCAAGAATTCCCAAACCGACACTGCAAAGAGGAAATGTCAGAGGGGGCCTGGCTCTACCGAACCTACAATACTGCCACTGGGCAGCAATGGCAGAAAAAGTGAGGGGATGGGTACAAGAACCCGACACAGATTGGGTACAAATGGAGGAGGCATCCTGTAAAGGAACAAGCCTCCGGGCCCTGGCCACAGCAGCATTCCCATCCTCCTCAACAAGGTACACAACGATCCCAGTGGTAGCGGCCACACTGAGAATGTGGACCCAGTTGAGACAGCACTTTGGGATAACCAAACTGTCTCTTATGGCCCCCAACTGCGGCAATCACAGATTCCCCCCAGCCATGCTAGATACCACCTTCAAAAGATGGAGACGGTACGTGGGCACACTTACGGTCGGGGACTTCTACGTAGGGTGCAGACTGGCGACACTGGACGAACTGACGAGGAAGTGGAAGCTAGCAAGAGGACAGGAATTGAGACACCTCCAAATAAAGCACTTCCTCCTCAAAGAGACAGTAGGGTACCCCGGGGCCCCAGAAAGCACACCACTAGAGGACTTAATAGGCACAAGCAGCGAGAAGGGGGGGAGGGATGGCAATGTGGGAAAATATACGGACAGCTACTGGACAGAGCCTGAACACCACTGGACGGGACCAGACAAAAATGGGAGGACGAACTGGGGACAGAGGTAGAATGGGGACTCTGGAGCGAAGCACTGAGCAGGGTGAGCTCCACCTCCTCCTGTGCAAGGCTAAGCCTAATGCAGCTCAAAGTAGTGCACAGAGCGCACCTGACCAGAACTCGAATGAGCAGGTTCTTCCCGTAGGTGGAGGACAAATGTGAACGGTGCCAGAGGGGCCCGGCCAACTACACCCGCATGTTTTGGGCTTGCCCCAAGCTTGCTGGGTTCTGGACGGCCTTCTCCGAGGCAATGTCCAAGGTTGTGGGGGTGAGGGTGAAGCCATGCCCAATAGTGGCAATCTTCGGGGTATCGGAGCAGCCAGAGCTACACATGGGGAAGCGGGTCAACGCCCGTGCTTTCGCTTCCCTAATTGCACGCCGGAGAATCCTGCTCGGTTGGCGATCGGCAGCACCATCCAAAGCTGCAGACTGGCTCGCTGACCTCTCGGAATTTCTCCACCTGGAGAAGATTAAGTACGCCATCCAAGGGTCAGAAGAAGGCTTTCTGGATACTTGGGGACAGTTCGTCGGCCTGTTCCAAAACCTGTTCGAGGTGTAGCCACTTAAAATGGCCAACTCCCGATTCAAAATGGCGAACGGCAAAGGCTGATGGGAAAGTCAGCCAACAAGACAAAAACGAGCAGCTGCAGGTTGGCTGTGTATTTACCTCTGGAAAGGCCAGACAAGATCGATACCAGCAACCATCAGCATAACAAAACACCAGCCATCTGCATACTAATGAGCAATCCCCAGGAACAATAAGCAACATTTAGACACACAAAGCAAAACCAGACTCTTCGGCGCCAGCAGAAGCCTACACAAAAGGAGGTGAACGATCACCTCAAGACCGCCCATCGATCAGGGAACCGCTCCAGCATTGGAGAAAATCAAACCAAGTGATTGGGACAAAGTCCAATCACTTGGGACCAGGTACAGGGTCCGCCCCGAAAGGCGGGAAGCCCCTGGGGACTATAAGAATTGAGCCCCAAGTTCAAGTCGCTCTCTTCTTCTTCGGCTCGCTTCCAGCTCTCGTCACTCTTCAGCAGCCGATCAAACCTGTAAGTCTTACTTCAACGCTCGCTACGAGATAGGCGCTCCTAGCTATCAATCTGTACCAACTTCTAATCCTGCAGGCTCAGAACCCGAACGAAAGGCCATTTGTTTCCCTGACCTGGTGGGCCAGTTCCAAGTTAAGTATAGGCCTGTTAGTTGTAGAAGTAGCTTAGACATAGAATTTATGCATGAGTAGTGATTACTGTGTATAATAAATGTGCTTTGATTTAAATCTTACTAATCGGTGTATTGGATTTTTGATCATTACTCGGACTTGAACCACGTGGCGGTATCATAAAGATACCTGGCGACTCAAGAGCAAAGGTGATAAAACAGAGCAATTAAACTAAGGCAAAGTTAGCAACAGAGGCCAGCAACGAGGAGTAAGCCAGTGAAAAGATGACCATTCCTGGCTGGCGAAACAGGGCCCATTGTCCGACATGACAGTCATCGGAATGCCGTGGCAAGCGAAGGTGTCTTTGCAGGCCCTTATGACAGCGAACGATGTCAAATCGTGCAGGCGTATGACCTCTGGATAGTTTGAAAAGTAGTCAACGACGATGACATAGTCCCTGCCGAGCGCGTGAAAGAGGTCCACATCCACCTTCGCCCAGGGGGATGTCACCAGCTCATGGGGCAAAAGTGTTTCAGGAGGTTGCGCCAATTGAAACCTTTGGCAGGTGGGGCAGTTGAGCACCATATTGGCAATGTCATCGCTGATGCCCGGCCAGTATACCGCCTCTCGGGTCCTCCGTCTGCACTCCTCGACTCCCAGGTGGCCTTCGTGTAGTTGGTCGAGGACCAGCTTGTGCATGCTGTGCGGAATCACAATCCGGTCCAGCTTTAGAAGGACACCATCAATGACGGCCAAGTCATCTTGGACATTCTAGAACTGTGGGCACTGCCCTTTGAGCCACCCTCTCGTCATGTGGCACATCACACGTTGTAGAAAGGGGTCAGCCGCAGTCTCTCGGCGAATACGGGCCAGACTGGAATCGTCAGCTGGCAGATTTGCCGATGTGAAAGCCACCTGCACCTCGACCTGACAGACGAACCCCTCCGAATCTGGCGGCGTGCTCACTGCTGTAGATAGGGCATCCGTAATGGTAAGGTCCTTACCCAGGGTGTAGACCAGTTGGAAGTCATACCTCCTAAGTTTAAGTAGGATGCGCTGGAGGCGAGGGGTAATCTCGTTTAGGTCCTTATTAATGATGCTGACCAGGGGGCGGTGGTCAGTCTCAACGGTAAACCGGGGGAGACCATACACAGTCATGGAACTTGTCTAACCCGGTTCGCAAGCCCAGGCACTCCTTTTCGATCTGCGCGTAGCGCTGTTCTGTGGGGGTCATGGCCCGCGAGGCATAGGCGACCGGGGCCCATGACGCAGTGTCATCCCGCTGTAGGAGCACCGCCCCAATGCCGGACTGGCTGGCATCAGTCGAGATTTTAGTGGCACGAGATGTGTCGAAAAACGCCAACACCGGGGCTGTGATGAGCTTAAGTTTGCGCTCCTCCCATTCCTGCTGGTGTGTGTGTAGCCACTAGAACTCCGTGGACTTCTTGACGAGGTGGCGCAGAGCTGTCGTGTGGGAGGCAAGGTTGGGAATGAACTTCCCCAGGAGGTTGACCATGCCAAGGAAGCGTAGCACTGCTTTCTTGTCTGCCGGCTGCGGCATGGCTGTAATGGCGCTCATCTTGTCTGCATCCGGACGGACCCCTGACCGGGAAATGTGGTCCCCCAGGAACTTCAGCTCGGTTTGGCCGAAAGAACACTTGGCTCGGTTGAGGCGCAGGCCGTTTTCGCGTATGCGCGCTGGAGACGATAGATGTGCTCCTGTGGTGTGGTGGACCAGATTATGACGTCGTCCACTAGACGCGCTCCCCTTCGATGCCTTCCATCATCTGCTCCATGATCCTATGAAAGACCTCGGATGCCAAATGGCATTCTGTTGTAGCAGAACCTGCCGAAAGGGGTGTTGAAGGTGCACAGCTTTTGGCTGAACGGATCCAGTTGGATCTGCCAAAAACCCTTCGAGGCATCCAGTTTCGTGAAAATTTTAGCCTGGGCCATTTCGCTCGTGATCTCTTCCCGTTTGGGTCTGGAGTAGTGTTCCCTCATAATGTTATTGTTGAGGTCATTTGGATCAATGCAGATCCGGAGCTCGCCAGAGGGCTTCTTAACACACACCATGGAGCTGACCCATGGCGTGGGCTCCGTGACCCGGGATAGGACCCCTTGGTCCTGGAGATACAACAGCTGCTGCTTGAGGTGATCTTCGAGTGGCGCTGGGACCCTGCGAGGTGCGTGAATGACAGGGGTGGCGTCCGGTTTGAGCCGAATTCTGTAGGTGTAGAGCAGTGTTCCCATGCCCTCGAATGCCTCCTGGTTGTGGGCGAGGAGCGATTGGAGCTGTGCGCTGAACTCTGCATCCGGGAAGTCAGATGTGCCGTCTGGAGAGAGAGAGTGGACTCGTTGCACGAGGTGGAGAGCCTTACATGCCTGCAGGGAGTCCTTCGATGAGCCGACTATCTCGAATGAGAGTGTGGCCGTGTGTGTGTGTTGTGTGTCACCTGGAGGTGGCAGGATCCCATAGCCGGGATAACGTTCCCGTTGTAGTCGACCATCCTGCAACGGGACGGCCGAATTGGTGGTCTGACCTTCATGGCGTAGAAGGCTGACCATGCTATGAGGTTGGCGGAGGCGCCAGTGTCCAGGCGAAACGTTATCGGTTGACCGTTAGGGTGGCACACCATTCATCACCCGGATTGATCGTGTTAACTTGCACCGGCTGGTGGGTCCTGTGTGGAGACATTCGGTTCCCATCAATGACCGCAACACGGAAGGCGTCCCGGTCGTCTGTGTCACTGGTCTGGATATCGTCTGGGCACGATTCGTAATAAGGAGGCTGAATGGTCCGCACGTCCCTGCGAGGTTGTCGGAGTTGGGGAACATTGACAGGTTAAGCTGCTCAACAGCAAGCAGCGTAGTGGTCCACCTTGCCACAGCGGAGGCAGTCAGGTTCTTGCGGGACATTGACGCTTTAAATGTGCGGCTCCACAGTTGCCACACGTCGTGACGTCATGGCGTTCGTTGCGCCACTGCGCATGCGCGGTTCGGTCTTGCGTCGAGCGCGCCTGCGCATCACGTCCCTCAATGTTGCCGTTGTTTTTGGCGCGCACAAGCGCGGGAAATGTCCGCCCTCGTCCGGGCCGCGGGCCGGCCGGAACTCGATCGCCTGGACCCGTTCGGCCTCGTAGGGCGCCTGCCTCGCCGATCCGGCCGTGTAGGACCCCTGTCGCCCCGATTCGGCCGCCTGAAATTGGGCATAACGGCTAGTCGTGTTTTCGTGCAGGACACAGGCTTCAATTGCGGAGGCTAAGGTGAGGCCTTTTATTTTTAAGAGCTGCTGGCGTAGGGTGCCCGAGGTGACCCCAAAAACGATCTGGTCCTGAATCATGGAATCGGAGGTGGTGCCGTAACCGCAGGACTGCATGAGGATGCGGAGATGCGTAAGGAATGACTGAAAGGGCTCATCCTTACCTTGCAGGCGCTGCTGGAAGAGATACCTCTCGAAGCTCTCGTTGACCTCGACGTTGAAGTGTTGGTCGAGCTTGAGAAGAACCGTCTTGTATTTGGTCTTGTCCTCACCTTCCGCGAACACCAGTGTGTTGTAGATATGGATGGTGTGTTGACCTGCCGTGGTGAGGAAGATGGCGATCTTTCTGGTGACCGAGGCGCTTTCCTTTTCGTTGGCTTCCAGAAAGAACTGGAAGCGCTGTTTGAACAGTTTCCAATTAACGCCGAGGTTTCCAGTGACTTGCAGCGGCTGCGGTGTGTTGACGGTGTCCATGGCGTAGGATGGCAGATTCCGGAGGATTTGTAGGTAGGTACCAAATTCACTCCTGGTACTATGAAGTGTTGGGTACTCTGCCACACAGATGAACCAACACGGTTGTGAATGGTACAACGCAGTTTTATTTCAAACATCTATTTACACTGGTAAACTGTTTACTGAGGTTCGATCATGACCCCATATTCTGTGGACCTATTCCTAATTCTATCTTGTAGTGGCACTCAGCACATGGTGGATGTCTGAGTGGCCTGCAATGAGCTCTGTGCCCTGTGCCATCTCCTGCTCGAGTGCCCAGGAAGTGTTGTGTTCCCTGTTTTGTACTGTGTATGCTCTTGCCTGTGATTGGCTGTCGTGTTGTGTGTGTTGATTGGTCCATTGATCTGTCCATCAGTATGTATGTGCTATGATGTTTACTTGAATATCATGACACAGATGACTCTTTATCAAAGAAAACCAGCACGTTATCCATCCAGGCAGCATTCCCAAGTGTTCCTTGATCAACTACTGTCTCCACCTGCTTACTTTTTGTTGTACTTAACATTAGAATCTCCTGAATCAGCCCAGATCCCTCTCAATTCTTTGCCTGCTCTATTGACAGTCCAGAGCCAGAGGTCCAAGTGGGTCTGCTGACTCTTTGCCCCAACGAATCTTTAGCTGGGAGCTTCCTAGTCCCTGCTCGCCAATCGACAATTTATTCATTCACTTTAAAGGGCGTAAAATCGCGGCGTGGCGAGCACACTGGTGGAAATCCTCAGCCCCTATGTCAACAGCAGCCTGACACGCTGTAGTTTGGGTCTCCCAGCAGCGGCGGCGCTATCGCGCCAGGCCCCAGTTACTGGATGATGATGTGGGGCTCCCCGGCTGCAGAAAAGCTTCAAACCTCCTCTCTGGACAGAGCGTCGGCCTGGAAACATACACGGGCAAAACCGTAAGAAACCGATTTACATTTTAAATCCGTTTCCTGCTCTCGTTCATGCGCCAACTTCCTACAGATCAAAGGGACCCCACCAGAAATAGTACTGTCCAGATCCAGTAATTCATCTGTTGTCACCGCTGTGTGGCTCTCGGGCCTTTCACACTCAACCCGCTCCCACTAATATCTTCTGCTGCCCGGCTCCAGGAGAAGAAGCCAATCCAGGGGCAGTCAGCCGCTTCCCTTCACTGAGGCCTAATCCAGCGGCTCCGCTTCCGCCAGGCGGCTCTTTGACCTCCAGAAAATAACTAAACAAAAGGTTACCCGCCCGACCCGCTCCCTGCTGCAACCAAAAAAGTCACCCGCCCGACCCGCTTCCACCAGAAAATAAAACTTCAACACCCCTCCCTTGATATACACCCCCGACAGTCTCATTATAGCTCCTTTGCACGGCTATTTCATGCTTCCTCTCCTCTGATCACATTTTGAGTGTTTCAAGAGACTCAGTTACATACATGGGTTATTGTTTGATGATGACTTTGTTTAGGGAAGAATCTACGGGTGTTTCATGGGCAGGTTGTCTTTCCGTGCTGATCGGCTGCACTTCTAAAAGCTGACAACTCAAAAATATTGTACAACTGAAAAATAACCCTAAATAAACGATTTTGTTCAAAGCAACTACACATTAATAAAAACAAATGCTGAAAAGTTCGGCTAGCATTTGTGGAAAGGGAAAGTGTTAAACATTTTAGGTCGGTCACCATTCAATGCCTAATATATATAGATAGTGAAATTCACAGATTGCTATTTTTGTAGCAGTGGATTTTGACATTTTGAATGAAAAATTGGATTCTGAAATAAGCATTTCACATCCTCATCCCAAAGCATTTTACAGTCAATTAATTATTTACTTCTGAAATGTAGTCCCTGCATTATTGGGCCCTCCTGAGACGGTTTAATGTCTCATCTATGCACCTCCAACAATGTAGTCATACTCCACCATTAAAGTGCCAGCCTTGACTCAAGGATAGCACTCATCTCTCAATCAGAAAGTCATGGGTTTATGACCTTCACTAGGTTTTGAACACAATCTAGGATATTTATAGTAGTACGGGAGTACTGTACAGTCAAAGTTCTATCTTTTAGATGGGCACTAAACAACTGGACCTAAAAGAACCCATGGCACTATTTGAAGTAGTTCAGTGAAATGCTCCCTCTTTGTCTTGAGCAATATTTATGCCTGTCAGCCTCACCAAAACCAGATTAACTGGTCATTCAATTCATTACTGTTTTGTGGGACCTATTGGAGGAGTGGGGGGAGGGGAGGGGGGGGGGGGGTAGAGATGTGGCAGACTAGCCAGGAATATGTTGAAACAGTCAAGTCTAGAGTAAACAAAGGAATGAATTAGGGTCTCAGCAACCAATGAGCTGGGATGGGCAAAGTCAGGCTATGTTGTGGAGCTAGAGGAAAAAATGATTTAATGGGATGTTGATGTTGCTAATAAGGCCAGCATTTGTTCATCCAAAATTGCACTTGAACTAAGTAGCTGACTACACTATTTTATAACAATCGTTATTATTGTCACAAGTAGGCTTACATTAACACTGCAATGAAGTTACTGTGAAAATCCCCATTTCAGAGGGTTGTTAAGAGTAAACCATATTGCTGTGGGACTGACCCGACCAGGTTAAGGACAGCAGATTTTCTTCCCTAAAGGGAATTGTTGTATCTGTAAAATCTCAGATACTTCGGCCAATGTATTGATCAAAATTTTACCCAGGTGCCCTTATTTGCGAGATGAAGAAAGGACAAAACAGGTACAAGGTTTAACGCAATTTTATTCACAATTCTCTCAGTCACACATAATAAGACTCAAACTCACAGCTAAGCTCTAGTTATTACCCACACTTAGTGAAGGGGACTGGCCAGGCTACGATCACTCAATGTAGATAGATACCTTCTCTGGGCTTCGAAACCCAGGGTCCCTTCTTCTTGCGGATGGTTGTGCCTGGGGGATTCCCAGGTTATCACTGAAGATCTGTTCTGATGTTCCTTCCTTTATA
The DNA here is from genome assembly GCF_047496885.1 of Scyliorhinus torazame. Taxonomy (NCBI): domain Eukaryota; kingdom Metazoa; phylum Chordata; class Chondrichthyes; order Carcharhiniformes; family Scyliorhinidae; genus Scyliorhinus; species Scyliorhinus torazame. The sequence continues at coordinate 61,576,908 of NC_092724.1, read as the reverse complement.
CTGGTCGGCTAGCATTGAGTCATAGGTATACGCCCACAACTGGCCACTGTCGCATCCAGAGCCCAACGCGTTAATGTGGGGAAACAGGATACTCCTGTTTCTCCAGGTTGATTCAACCTAGACCCATTGTCCTCTGAAACACCCTCGTCTGACCAGTCCATTAGGGAGTTTGATGGCTTCTTTTGTCTGTCCTTCGTCCTGCTGCAAAGTTGATTAGCTCTGTCTGGAAATTCATGACATATTCATAACATGGTCTTGTTCTTTTGTGTGAATGCGAGTGGGTAATCACAAAGTCCATATAGCAATAAGAAGCTTATGTGTTGAGTACTCTTGCAGATGGCCAGTATCGATTCCAGCCAAGGCATCATGTGGCAGTTTCTGTTCCTGGCCCATGTGCCCAGTCAGCCTGCTTTCAGTACCACAGAATTAATGAACCAGATGGGTTTTTATGACAATCGATGATAGCTATCATGGTCACCAATGCTGGGATTAATTTTCAATTCCAAATTTTATCAAGGAATTTAAATTCCAGCAGCTGCCATGGTGGGATTTGAACCTGTGCCCCAACGAATTAGCCTAGGTCTCTTGGCTACTAGTCAAGTGATATTACCACTATCCCTCCATCAATCAGAACGTGGTGGAAGTTTCGATCCCAGCTCTGGGTCACTGTGTGGAGTTTGCACATTCTCACCGTGTTTGCGTGGGTTTCGCCCCCACAACCCAAAAGATGTGCAGGCTAGGTGGATTGGTCACTCTAAATTGCCCCTTAACTGGAAAAAATGAATTGGGTACTCTAAATTTAAAAAAAAAGAATGTGGTGGAAGTTCATCTCGGGGTAAAATATAGTTGTAATTCGACTGCTTTGGTCTCAGATTTGCTAGGGAGAGGGATGAACATACGTACATACATACCAATTAGGAGTAGGCCATTCTGCACCTCGTGCCTACTGCGCCATTTGATAAGATCATGGCTGATCTGATTGTGGCCTCAACTCTACTTTCCTGTTAACCCCCATACTCCTTCACTCACTTACCAGTCAATAATCTATTTAACTCAACCATAACAGTATTCAATGACCTTGCCTCCATTGCTCTCTGAGGAAGAAAATATTCTCGCAGCATCCATCCTGTCAAGCTCTCTCAAGATCTTACATGTTTCTTTTTTTTATATAAATTTAGAGTACCCAATTATTTTTATTCAATTAAGGGGCAATTTAGCATGACCAATCCACCTAGCCTGCACATGGAACATAGAACATACAGTGCAGAAGGAGGCCATTCTGCCCATCGAGTCTGCACCGACCCACTTAAGCCCTCACTTCCACCCATCCCCATAACCCAATAACCCCTCCCAACCTTTTTGGACACTCAGGGCAATTTAGCATGGCCAATCCACCTAACCTGCACGTCTTTGGACTGTGGGAGGAAACCGGAGCACCCGGAGGAAACCCACGCAGACACGGGGAGAATGTGCAGACTCCGCACAGACAGTGACCCGGGGCCGTAGGCAGCAGGCTAACCACTGTGCCACCCAAAGATCTTACACGTTTCAATAAGATCACCTCACATTCTTTTAAACTTCGATAGAGGCTCAACCTGTCCGAATCTTTCTCATAAGGTAACCCCCTTCATCCCAGGAATCAATCGAGCGAACCTTCTCTGAACTGTTTCAAATGCAGTTATATCCTTCCTTAAGTAAGGTAGCTAGGGAATGGAGTTTGGAGTTGGGTCCAAAAATAATGGTGTCAATTTTATTAATCAGAAGAAATTTCTGTTCCTCCAGTACTGGAAGCACTGGATAAACATTCTGATATTAGCAGCAGTGGAGGAGTTGTTGAAGTGGAGCTGGGTATTGTCAGCATACATGTGAAAATTAATGGTATGCTTTGGTGTGTTGTTTAGATGAGGTAGGTTTAGATGAGGTAGGTGAGATAGTGGTGCAGGAGCAGGAAGAGAAACTATGGTCAACGGTTAAACTATGCAGATAGGTTGATTTTGATTTGATTTGATTTATTGTCACACGTACCAAAGTACAGTGCAAAGTATTTTTCTGTGGCCAAGGGAACGTACACAGTAGGTACATAGCAGACAAAAAAAGAATAATCGACAAGAGTACATTGACAAATGGTACATCAGCAAACAGTGATTGGTTACAGTGCGGAACAAGAGACCAAACTACTTGAGGAGTCTAGTAGCTGTGGGGAAGAAGCTGTTCCTATGTCTGGATGTGCGGGCCTTCAGACCTCTGTATCTTCTGCCTGATGGAATGGTCTGGAAGAAGGCAAAGCCTGGGTGGGAGGGGTCTCTGATAATGCTGTCTGCCTTTCTGAGGCAGCAGGAGGTGTAGACAGAATCAATGTGCGGGTGGCAAGCTTGTGTGATGCCTTGGGCTGAGTTCACCAATCTCTGCAGTTTCTTGCGATCTTGGGCCGAGCAGTTGCCATACCAGGCTGTGATGCAGCCGGATAGGATGCTCTCTATGGCACATCTGTAGAAGTTTGTGAGAGTAGACATGCCAAATTTCTTTATAGAAAGTTTATCTTTGTCACAGCCAGAAGATGTAATCTGACTTTGATAAGAGCCATTTTGATATTGTGGAAGGGATGGTAACCTAATTCGAGGGATTCAAACATTTTCTGGGAAACATGGAGATGGATTACCAAGATGCCAACAAACTCAAAAATTGTAGAGAGGACATGGAGATTGGAGAGCGACAGTAGTTTTCAAGGACAGTGGGGTCATGGTTTGGTTTTTAAAAGGAGAGGTGTGATGAAAGCAGATTTGAGGGAGAGAAGGACAACACCTGAAGTGACTGAACTGTCACAATATCTGCTAACCTGAGAGTCAGGAAGGGAAGATAGGTGCTCAGCAGTTTAGTGGAAATAAGGACAAGGGAGCAGGAGATGAGTCGCATGGACAAAATGAATTTGGAGAGGGCATGAAGAGAGATAGAGGAGAAACTGGAGAAAAATGCGAGCTTGGGGCTAGGGGGGCGGGGGGACGGACTCTGGAGGAAGTTTGGCCAGGTGAGCTAGTGGATGGGAGGGACATGGGACATGGGAATAGCAGCTAAAAGGATAGTCTCGACCTCAGTGACAAAGAAGTTTATGGGCTCTTCACGCTTATTGTTGGAAATGAGAATTGAGGAGACAATTAAGAGTAGTTTAAGAAGACAATCTGTAAGAGAGGGAAAATGCCTGAGGTTATCTTTGCATTCAAGATAGTCCTGTAATAGTGAACACCTTTAGCAGACAAGAGCAGCACTTGATCGTATTTTATGTGCACCAGTCAAATCAAGGCCACCACCTTCTGAATGGGAACTAGGGTTGGGCAATAAATGCTGGCCTAACCAGGAGACATGGAATGGGGATGTGGGTAGTGATAAAAGGAGATGATCAGAGATGGCCTTATCTGTGATTGACAGAATGGAAGTTGACAGAATGGAAGTTGTAAGACCACATGAGATGGCAAGGTCAAGGGGGTAACCATGAATATGGATTTTGGATGGAGTGGGAGGAAGAGGGCCGTGAACTCAGAGGAGCGACAGCATGAGGAGGCTCCTCCTAACATATTCAGCTGCCTTGTTTGTCATTGTCCTTCCCTCCATTTTTTCAGAAGTGGGGATGTTTGCTGATTGCACAGCATGCTGTTCCATTTACAACTCTTCAGGAAATGAAGTCGTCTGTCGCCTCCCCCATGCAGCAACTTCTGGACAACATTCAGGCTTGGACTGATAAGTGGCAAGTAACATTCATGCCAAACAATGACCATCTCCAACAAGAGAGAGTCTTAACCATTTCCCATGACATTCAATAATATAACCACCACTAAATTTTCCCATGATTAACAACCTGGAAGTCATCATTCACCCGATACTTAACTGGACCAGCCACATAAATACTGTAAGCTCCAACAGCTGGTGATAGGCTATGTATTCTGCGACAAGTGCATCACTTCCCGACTCCCAAAGCCTATCCACCATCCGCCAGGCAGAAGTTATGAGTAGAACATAGAACATTACAGCGCAGTACAGGCCCTTCGGCCCTCGATGTTGCGCCGACCTGTGAAACCACTCTAAAGCCCATCTACACTATTCCCTTATCGTCCATATGTCTATCCAATGACCAAATATTTTCCACTTGCCTGGATGAGTGCAGTTCCAACAACATTCAAAGCTTGACACTATCTGGGGTAAAACAACCTGCTTTATTGATATCCAAATCTCAATTTACTCCCTTTACCTCCAGAACATAACGGCAGTAGTGTACCAAACCAAACCCATGACAGTTACCACCTAGAAGAAGGACAGCAAATGTGTGGGAACACCATCACCTGCAAGTTCTCATTCAATTCTCACACCATCCTAATTTTGAAATATATTCCCCTTCCTTCATCATCGCTAGATCAAAATCCTGGAACTCCCTACAATATAGCGGGAGTAACTTCACATCATGAACCACAGTAGTTCAAGAACACACCATCCCTTCTCAAAGGCAATTAAAGGTGGGCAATAAATGCCTTGCCAGGGACACCCACATTCCAGGAGCAATAAATAAAAAAACTAACAACAGGAGTGTAAAGTTCAGTAACTCCAAGACTGGATGTTGCTGCAGCTGTTTTCTCACCTAATGATTTAAAATCACTGGGACGGTACACAAAACCAACAGAGCAAACTCTGCTCTAAATACATCTGCAGATTACTTTGCAGTCACATTTAAGGCCTGATTGTTGCTAGTAAAATACAATGAGCCTGAATGTATGGTATGATTAAATTCCTCCCCTCATTAGAAATGTATATATGTGATTGTCATTTATTCAGCCAGTTTGCAGCCTTGAACAGCTGCATATCCTTATCCCACTTGCCTATCCTGTTCCAATATCCCTTTATCACCATTTCCTTCAATCTCCCAATTAATTTATTTGTGGATGTTAACATTGTCTTTTCTTTAATCATTAACTCACTAAAATGATTAACATATTTCACAATTCTGTGTAAAATGTGCTTCTGCTCTTTGTCCTGCATTTCTTGCATTTGATCTTAATGGCTCCTAGTAATGTTGCTTCTGTGTATTGGAGGTGGAAATGTGACACCTAATCAACCTTGGCAATTGTGCACTAAATGGGGAAACTGGCATATCTACACCAATTTTTAAGATCTTTCAAGATATCTCAAAGCACTTTACAGCCAATTTGAAGTGTAGTCATCATTGTAAAGTAGAAAACTAACCATGGAGCATGGGAGAGGAGGGTGTCAGGGACATATAGATGCCATATTGAACAGAAAAATGTAATAATTAGTAAAAATTCAAGAGCCATAGGCGGGACACAAAACAAGGGAAGGTAGAAGAAGGCATTCCAAGGGGAGAAAAGGATTATTTTTTTTAAAAAGGGAATGGTGAGAGTCGGGAAAGGGGAACAAAAATGGCAATGAAAGGAAGAAGAATAAAGGGAATAAAATAAGCTATAAGGGGCTGAACTTGGATAAATAGAATGAAATACAAATAATGAAGGGAGGAGAGAAAGGGCCCAAAGCAGAGTGTGTCAGGAGGGTATGCCAGCAATAACTTAGAGGGAGTGAGGAGAAGGACTTCCAATATGAGGGCAAATGTGGGAAATTGACTGGGAAAGTGAGCCCCAACCCAATACATTTCTCCCATATGTTGCTTTTCAATCTGATGTTTATTCCTCTCCCCAGTCATTCATGTGTTGTTCATACTCGACCCCAACCCCTAATGCTGTCAGACCCCTTCACCTTCCCCAAGTTTCTGTACTATTCCCTTTCTCCTTCATTTTCTTCTCCCACTCCCCCTCACTCCATTCGTGCTGCTCCATCTTTCCTGTCATCTGCTCCCTGCTCACCTCCAATTCCTGTCTCAACCCAAATATTTGTTTTCTTGTAATCATCTCCTGACCTCCAATATATTCTGCCACCTCATTTCATGAATTCTGTTCTCTTGTAGTGCTATGCATTCTATTGCTTTCCTTACTCTTCCTCAACTCTTGCTCTTGAATTCCCTCTTCTTTTCCCTCCCATTTTCCCTTTTCTTTCCATTTACTCTTCCATCTTCCGCCTGACATTCTCTCCCTTGCCCAGTCCATCATCCGCTTCCCCTGTTACTCCCTCTCTTCTGCAGTTTCACCCCTTTGTCCTTTGCTGATGTTCCCTTTTCTACATAGAGACATACATATAAAATAGAAGCAGGAAGAGGCTATTCAGCTCTTTGTGCCTACTCCGCCATTCATTAATCATAAGCAACTTAGTCTCTCTTCATATGACAATCCCGCAATCCCACAGAAATCAGCCTGGTAAACCTTTGCTGCACTCCCTCCATAGCAAGGACATCCTCCCTCAGATAAGGGCACCAAAGGGTAGCATGGTTGCGCAGTGGTTAGCACTGCTGCCTCACAGCACCGAAGTCCCAGGTTCAATCCTGGCCCGGGTCACTGTCCATGTGGAGTTTGCACATTCTCCCCGTGTCTGCGTGGCTTTCACCCCCACAACCCAAAGATGTGCATGGTAGTGGATTGACCACGCTAAATTGCTCCTTAATTGGGAAAAATGAATTGGGTACTCTAAATTTATTTAAAAAAAGATAAGGACACCAAAACTACACACAATACTCCAGGTGTGGCCTCACCTATACCCTATACAATTGCAATAAAACATCCCTATTCCTGTACGCCAATCCTCTTGCAAAGAAGACCAACATACCGTTTGCCTTCTTTACTGCCTGGTGTACCTGCATGCTTACCTTCAGAGACTGATGCGCAAGGACACCAAGGTCTCGCTGAGTATCTACTATCTACCTCTCTCAATTTACACCCATTAAAATAATAATCTGCCTTCCTATTTTTGCTACTGAAGCAGATAACCTCACATTCTTCCTTTGCAAACTCCCCCCTTTCCACACTTCTAACATTTTGTTCATCCACCAAACCCCTTTGTTCTTTCCATGTACATCTTTCTTCATTCTCTTTACCTTCTCTTTGCATTTACCCCACCATCATGTCCTAATAACATTCTCTCTCCTCCCCACATCTATCAACACCATTGGCTAATGTACCAGACAGATCCTGATCTTCCTTAGCATGCACCTCAGTTGCTACTTGTCCTAGTTACCATCTCTGTATATCAAAGGTGAAAATTCCCATTCTATCAAGAGTTCCATTGTCCAGTTTATAGGTGGCAGTGGGGCCACTGGCGCTGGGTATGCATGAGAAATGAGCTGGGGCTTGTCTGGTGCATTGGTCACCAGAACTGGGAGTGGATAGATGGAGTTGCAGAAGGCCCTAATTTTGCTGATCTGTGCCAAAATGAAACTGGTACTCATTGGGCCTCCAAAACGCTGATTTTCGTGGTGAAATACTAATGATTGACATACTTTCTACCTACTCCCATATGTAGATCTCATAACCCCATGATCAGCAGTGTACATTCACCTGCCCAATATCTAAGTAAACAATTGCAAATCCCAGTAATTGAACAGAAAATCATTATCTTTAACCAAGAGTGGCTCAGTAGTATCATCATTGACTGGGCTGGTGGAGTGCAGAGGAACATCGCTGCCAGACTGGACATATGGAAAATTGTAAGAGAACCAGCACGAGGAAATAATTAATTTGTCCTTGACTTTATCAATCTACCTTTGACAACATTGGTAGGAGCGGTCACCACATGGTCTTTGTGAAGATCAAGTTCCATCTTCTAATTAAGGACACCCTGTATCATGTTGTGAGACACCACCGCTCTATTAAGTTGGACAGAATCAGAACAGATCGAGCAGTTCAAAATCCAGGCATCCATGAGGGATGCTGTGCCACCAGCAGCAGAATTGAATTGTATACCAGAACAATCTGTAACCTCAACATATCTCCAATGCATCCACCATCACAAAGTCAGTGACTTTATCCTGATTTTCTGAGGATTGTAGAAAATCATTCTGCAATAGCAACAGGTGTTTCTGAATTAAATGCTAACTAGTTGAGTACGGATTGCATGCAGTCCAGCCAGATAATGATGCCAGAACTAATAGTTCAGGTTGCAGCTTTGCAACCCTGGCAAATCAAATTGAATGATGGTGGATAACTAAGCAACCAACAGAGTTAGGATCCATGAACATCCCTGTTTTCAACAGTGTAGGAGCCAGTACAAAAGTGCAAAACACAAAGCTGCAGTACACGAGGAAACACTTTATGATTTGTCTTTGCCACTGTCTGAGGTCCACATCTTCGCAAACCAAAGTCATCAGCTAATTTGTTTCACTATATGACATTGAGAAAACAGCTGAGTGCATTGTCCATCTCCAACAAGTGGGAATCTGACCACTTCACCTTGGCATTCGATGACATTACCAAGACTTGCACCATCCAGGGTCAGTGATCAGAAACTAAACAAGATTAGAACAAAGAAAAGTACAGCACAGGAACAGGCCCATCGGCCTTCCAAGCCCGTGCTGACCATGCTGCCTGACTAAACTACAATCTCCTACACTTCCTGGGTCCGTATTTCTCTAGTCCCATCCTATTCATATATTTGTCAAGATGCCCCTTAAATGTCACTATCGTCCCTGCTTCCACCACCTCCTCCGGCAGCGAGTTCCAGGCACCCACTACCCTCTGTATAAAAAACTTGCCTTGTACATCTACTCTAAACCTTGCCCCTCACACCTTAAACCTATGCCCCCTAGTAATTGACCCCTCTACCCTGGGGAAAAGCCTCTGACTATCCACTCTGTCTATGCCCCTCATAATTTTGTAGACCTGTATCAGGTCGCCCCTCAACCTCCATCGTTCCAGTGAGAACAAACCGAGTTTATTCAACCACTTCTTATACCTAATGCCCTCCATACCAGGCAACATTCTGGTAAATCTCTTCTGCACCCTCTCTAAAGCCTCCATATCCTTCTGATAGTGTGGCGACCAGAATTGAACACTATACTCCAAGTGTGGCCTAACTAAGGTTCTATACAGCTGCATTTCTTGCCAATTCAACTTGCCAATTCTTATACTCAATGCCCCGGCCAATGAAGGCAAGCATGCCGTATGCCTTCTTGACTACCTTCTCCACCTGTGTTGCCCCTTTCAGTGACCTGTGGATCTGTATACCTAGATCTCTCTGACTTTCAATACTCTTGAGGGTTCTACCATTCACTGTATATTCCCTACCTGCATTAGACCTTCCAAAATGCATTACCTCACATTTGTCTGGATTAAACTCCACCTGCCATCTCTCCACCCAAGTCTCCAAACAATCTAAATCCTGCTGTATCCTCTGACAGTCCTCATCGCTATCTGCAATTCCACCAACCTTTGTGTCGTCTGCAAACTTACTAATCAGACCAGTTACATTTTCCTCCAAATCATTTATATGTACTACAAACAGCAAAGGTCCCAGCACTGATCCCTGCGGAACACCACTAGTCACAGCCCTCCAATTAGAAAAGCATCCTTCCATTGCTACTTTCTGCCTTCTATGACCTTGCCAGTTCTGTATCCACCTTGCCAGCTCACCCCTGATCCCGTGTGACTTCACCTTTTGTACTAGTCTACCATGAGGCACCTTGTCAAAGGCCTTACTGAAGTCCATATAGACAACATCCACTGCCCTACCTGCATCAATCATCTTTGTGACGCTTCGAAAAACTCTATCAAGTTAGTGAGACACGACCTCCCCTTCACAAAACCATGCTGCCTCTCACTAATACGTCCATTTGCTTCCAAATGGGAGTAGATCCTGTCTCGAAGAATTCTCTCCAGTAATTTCCCTACCACTGAAGTAAGGCTCACCGGCCTGTAGTTCCCTGGATTATCCTTGCTACCCTTCTTAAACAAAGGAACAACATTGGCTATTCTCCAGTCCTCCGGGACATCACCTGAAGACAGTGAGGATCCAAAGATTTCTGTCAAGGCCTCAGTAATTTCCTCTCTAGCCTCCTTCAGTATTCTGGGGTAGATCCCATCAGGCCCTGGGGACTTATCTACCTTAATATTTTTCAAGACGCCCAACACCTCGTCTTTTTAGATCTCAATTTGACCCAGGCTATCTACACACCCTTCTCCAGACTCAACATCCACCAATTCCTTCTCTTTGGTGAACACTGATGCAAAGTATTCATTTAGTACCTCGCCCATTTCCTCTGGCTCCACACATAGACTCCCTTGCCTATCCTCCAGTGGACCAACCCTTTCCCTGGCTACCCTCTTGCTTTTTATGTACGTGTAAAAAGCCTTGGGATTTTCCTTAACCCTATTTGCCAATGACTTTTCGTGACCCCTTCTAGCCCTCCTGACTCCTTGCTTAAGTTCCTTCCTACTTTCCTTATATTCCACACAGGCTTTGTCTGTTCCCAGCCTTTTAGCCCTGACAAATGCCTCCTTTTTCTTTTTGACGAGGCCTACAATATCTCTCGTTATCCAAGGTTCCTGAAAATTGCCGTATTTATCCTTCTTCCTCACAGGAACATGCCAGTCCTGAATGCCTTTCAACTGACACTTGAAAGCCTCCTACATGTCGGATGTTGATTTACCCTCAAACATCCGCCCCCAATCTAGGTTCTTCAGTTCCCGCCTAATATTGTTATAATTAGCCTTCCCCCAATTTAGCACATTTACCCTAGGACCACTCTTATCCTTGTCCACCAGCACTTTAAAACTTACTGAATTGTGGTCACTGTTCCCGAAATGCTCCCCAACTGAAACGTCTACCACCTGGCCAGGCTCATTCCCCAATACCCGGTCCAGTACAGCCCCTTCCCTAGTTGGACTGTCTACATATTGTTTTAAGAAGCCCTCCTGGATGCTCCTCCTGGATGCTCCTTACAAACTCTGCCCCGTCTAAGCCCCTGGCACTAAGTGAGTCCCAGTCAATATTGGGGAAGTTGAAGTCTCCCATCACAACAACCCTGTTGTTTTTATTCTTTTCCAAAATCTGTCTACCTATCTGCTCCTCTATCTTCCGCTGGCTGTTGGGGGGCCTGTAGTAAACCCCCAACATTGTGACTGCACCCTTCTTATTCCTGATCTCTACCCATATAGCCTCACTGCCCTCTGAGGTGTCCTCCCGTAGTACAGCTGTGATATTCTCCCTAACCAGTAGCGCACCGCCCCTTTTACATCCCCCTCTATCCCACCTGAAACATCTAAATCCTGGAATGTTTAGCTGCCAATCCTGCCCTTCCCTCAACCAGGTCTCTGTAATGGCAACAACATCATAGTTCCAAGTACTAATCCAAGCTCTAAGTTCATCTGCCTTACCTGTAATACTTCTTGCATTAAAACATGCACTTCAGGCCACCAGACCAGCTGTGTTCAGCAACTTCTCCCTGTCTGCTCTGCCTCAGAGCCATACTGGCCCTATTCCCTAGTTCTCCCTCAATGCTCTCACCTTCTGACCTATTGCTCCCGTGCCCACCCCCCTGCCATACTAGTTTAAACCCTCCCGTGTGACACTAGCAAACCTCGCGGCCAGTATATTTATGCCTCTCCAGTTTAGATGCAACCCGTCCTTATATAGGTCACACCTGCCCCGGAAGAGCTCCCAGTGGTCCAGATAACGGAAACCCTCCCTCCTACACAAGCTGTTTAGACACGTGTTTAGCTGCTCTATCTTCCTATTTCTAGACTCACTGGCACGTGGTACAGGGTGTAATCCCGAGATTACAACCCTAGAGGTCCTGTCTTTTAACTTTCTGCCTAGCTCCCTGAACTCCTGCTGCAGGACCTCATGCCCCTTCCTGCCTATGTCGTTAGTACCAATATGTACAACAACCTCTGCCTGTTTGCCCTCCCCCTTCAGGATGCCCGCTACCCATTCAGAGACATCCTGGACCCTGGCACCAGGGAGGCAACATACCATCCTGGAGTCTCTTTCACGTCCACAGAAGCGCCTATCTGTGCTCCTGACTATAGAGTCACCTATGACTATTGCTCTTCTGCGCTTTAACCCTCCCTTCTGAACATCAGAGCCAGTCGTGGTGCCACTGCTCTGGCTGCTGCTGTTTTCCCCTGATAGGCTATCCCCCCCGACAGTATCCAAATGGGTATACCTGTTCGAGAGGGGGACAACCACAGGGAATTCCTGCACTGACTGCGTGCCCTTTCTGGTGGTCACCCATTTCTCTGCCTGCACCTTGGGTGTGACCACATTTATATAACTGCTATCTATGACGCTTTCCGCCACCTGCATGCTCCTAAGTGCATCCAACTGCTGCTCCAACCGAACCATGCGGTCTGTGAGGAGCTCCAGTTGGGTGCACTCTCTGCAGATGAAGCTATCCGGGATGCTGGATGCCTCCCGGACCTGCCACATCTCACAGTCAGAGCACTGCACCCCTCTAATTGACATTGTGTCAATTAATTAGTAAATTAAATTTAAAAATAAAAAAAAAAGTTACTGTTAACTTTTTGTTTCCTAGCACTAGATTTCTACTATAAATGTGAAAGCTAAATACAGTACTCTCCGATCTCTGGCTTAGATACCCCTCTAAATTGTAATTATGTTTAATTAGTTTACCAATGCTTAATTTTTTTAATTTAGTGTAGATTCCCAACCAGCCAATCAGGTCACAGCTTTTCTGTGATGTCACTTCAGTTTCCCCCCTCCCCCCACACAATTTGAAAAGGTAATAAAAGTAAAAATGAGTAAAAATCACTTACTTACCTTCCGAGGGTCTCAGATGCTCTCTGGTTCTCTCCCTGCAGATTAAAAGTTACAGGCCAGAAGAGAGAGAACAAAACAGTAGGGAAAAAGCACCTTCTCCCACTCTACACCGAATTACCTCACTGCACCAAATTACCAAGTTCCAAATTCCCACTCTGGATATGCCTCACTCAGGCTGTGCCTCTTTGACCTGTGCAAAGACTAGCAACATAAAAGTCATGGCTGAGAGAACATTTCAGAGGCTGAACATTTTTTGGCAAGTAGCTCATCCCTGACTTCCCATATCTCCATTCTGTACAAGACACAAATCAGGAGTATGAAAGAATATTCTCCACTTGCTTGGATTGAGGTAGCTGCGAGATCATGCAAGACGCTCAACCGTACCCAGGACAAAACAGTTCACTTGATTGGCAATTCATGCGCTAGACTTTAACATCAACCATCTGCATACTATCTAAAGCATACGCTGCAGCAACTCGCCAAGGCTTGGTTGAATTAGGAGCAGGAGTGGGCCACTTAGCCCGAGTCCTGCTCCGCCATTCACTAAGATCATGGCTGATCGGATTGTAACCTCAACCCCACATTCCAGCCTACCACCAATAACCTTTCCCACCCTGGTTCTTCGGCAGCATCTCAAATCCACAACTGTCACCTAGAATCACAAGGGCAGTAGGTGCAAGGGATCATTATCATATCCAATTTCCTTCCAAGTCCTACAGCATCGTATTTAGACATACTTGTTATTTAGCCAACACCATTCCTCCAGCGTTGAGTTAAAATCTCAGAATTCCCTATCTAGCAGTATTGCGGGACTAACGTTTATCATCTAGGTTCAACAGTTTAAGAAGAAACCCCACTGCCACCTGATCAGCAACTAGGAATGGAAAATAAATGACGTCCTTGGCAGTAATGCCCACATTCCCAAGGGTAAATTTTTAAAATACCATCATGTGATTCCCCTCTTGTAGATGAATTAAATTTTCGCTATTTCAAATAGAGACTCAAGCTGCAAAGAAACTGTCAATTTATTTAAATAAAACAAGCTAATGATCTGCAATTCAGTGCAGAGCACTACATATTTGACAGTAGTCATATACTTTAGAACAATAACTTACCATTGTATAGTGCCGTTAATATACAAAATGTTCCAAGGCACAGTTTAATAACAAGGAGAAAGGAAATGCTAAGTCAGAAGGGGGACTTTAGGGTATTTAATGGCTTGGAAGAATAAAATTCCATTTATTTGATGTTGTAAAAGACAAATGCATTTACAAACAACTATATTTTTGCCTTAATTAGATGGTTAGCCATTCTTTGACAATCGCATATGTTTGTCCTTCAGTTGGTATATTTGGAATAGCCGAATTGTAACATTCTACCCAATCAGCATTGAAAGATTCTGATTACAGGAACATCTTAATATTTCTGTAATCAATCTGCATTGGCATATTCAAATCACCTTTGGTTTATAGAAAACATAGCCCAACTGAAAATAAATTGATCTTTGCCTGCTTGAACAAAGATATGTTTGATCAGCACGGTGGTAGCGTCAGGGACTCGGGTTCGCTTCTGGCCTTGGGTGACTGTGTGTGTGGTGTTTGTACATTCTCCTCCTGTCTGTGTAGGTTTCCTTTGGGTGCTCCGGTTTGGTGGATTGGCCGTGATAAATTGCCCCTGAATGTCCAAAGGTGTGTGAGTTTGGTGGGGTTCCGGGAATAGGGTGGGGTACTGGGCGGTGCGTCCTTTTGGGAAGTCGGTGCAGACTTGATGGGCTGAATGCCCTCCTTCTGCACTGTAGGGATTATATGGTTCTATGTACCAAGCTGACTGACCAATATTCTATGTGAATACTAATCCCTCAATCATTGCTATTAACATGAAATTCAAAATTTAATGTAGTAGACAAAATTACATATTTGGTCACATCCCTCATTTTTCCCCCCATATCTGTTACCATCAACTCTTTGATCCCACACAGTTGCTCTGTTCACTACTATCCATGATCTTTTGTTAAGCATAGAATTATATCAATTCATAGCAGAAAAGAAGGCCATTTATCCCATCATGACTTTACCGACTGTCCGAATAAGCTACTCACAGTTACATTCTCAATAAGAATATCTATATCCTTCCAATTTTTAAACAGTTATCTACTTACCTTTTAAAAGGCTTAATAGATTCTTACATTCATCCTTGTTTCTGGTAGGAGATTCAACGTTCTCACAATCCTCTAAGCAAAGGTTCTCGGCCATTCTTTTGGCAATGATCTTAAATTGATTACCTCTATTTACCTCATCACAAACTTCCATAATTTTGAACATCTTTACAAGTGCTCATCCACTGGTGTATCAAGGTTCTCCAATTACTCCAATGTTCCTGTTTCTAATCCCTGATAACATTGCAGTGAATCGCTTTTACAACTTCTCGGAGGCCAACACATACTTTCTAAACTAGGGCATCATATTTCAATTGTGGCCAAACCAATAATTGCTGTAAGCTTAACATTACCTCTTTGCTTTTGTTTTGATCTGTTTATTTATAAAACCTAGAATTCTGTTTTGTTCACTGTAAAATAACAGCAGAATACTGGGGATGCTGGGAATCTGAAATTAAAACAGAAAATGCTGGAAACATTCAGCAGGCAGGCATCATTTGGGGAGAGAGAAAAACGGAGTTAAATGTTACAAGGTCATTGACCTTTCATTCGAACTGGGAAAAGTTATGTTCTAACTTTTCCCTTCTGACTTTTCCCAGTGCTGGTGAAAGTTTATCGACCTGAAACGTTAACTCAGTATTCACCAATGCTGCCAGAGTATTTCCAGCATTTGCCTTGTCTACACAGCTTTTTCAACTTGTTTTCCTACGACTAAAAATGTGTTTATTAAAACTCCAAAGCCCTTTAAAATGTTACCATCAAATGTATATTGGGGATCGTGAGTTTCTTCCTTTATTCCTCTTCCGAAATGTATCATCTCACATTTCTCTGCATTAAATTTCAACAGAATAGCTATCTAACCAATCTACTAACCTCTCTGTATTCCAAAATCACTCAGTTCTCTTCACACTTAATTATCTTTTCTACTTTTGTTTTCTGTAAATTTTGATACTAAATCCAATACCTTATAATTGGAAAAAACAATAGACCCAAATCTTAGATGACCCAAGATTTTATGATACCCTTTAGTCCAAAAAATATTTATTAACCGCTGCTGTGTTTTCTAACCTTTAATTAGCTTCCTACCCATTTTGCCACATTACCTTTCATCACATACCCCTTATTTTATCAACAAGACTCCTAATGTTGTTGTACAAAGCACCTTTAAAACAATTATTTACACATGTCCACTATTTCCTATATCAATACATTCAGCTAAGTCTTCACAGAACTCTACTTTCTCATCCCTGTGGCTTCTCAAAAACCTGTCCCTTTCGGTCTTTCAAATACTTTTCTCACGAATACTTAACTTCCAAATTTCAATTAATAGATCTCTGAAATTATTTCAAGCCAAATAATGTTCTCATAAATTACAATGTCGACCAGATCCACTTGCTTACAAAAAAACATGGATGGAATCTACTGCTCTTGGGCTAAGCCACATGGGTGGGATGACATTCAGAAGGAGTTCCACCACAAAGCATAGCGGGTAAACCCATTGACTTGCACAATGTTCAGTTCATTAATTATGCAGTCATGATGTTCACGTCGAATCTTGTGGCGGGTTTGGCAGGAAGACAGCCACACCGCCATCATGTCTGGGCACCAGGGGGCAGCACAGTGGCTAGCACTGCCGCCTCGTGATGCTGAGGCCTTGGGTTCAATCTCGGCCCCAGGTCACTGTCTGTGGAGTTTGCACATTCTCCCCGTGTCTACGTGGGTCTCCCCCCCCCCCCCCCCCCACAACCCAAAGATGTGCAGGGTAGGTGGATTGGCCATGCTAAATTGCCCCTTAATTGGAAAAAAATAATTGGGTACTCTTAACAGAATTGGACACTTTAAAATTTTTTAAAAATCACGACGGGGCACCATATTTAAAAGGCACCCAGGCAACCACCCCTTGTGGCGTTGCGCTTACCAGAATCACCCCTCCTCCACCCCCCCCCCCCCCACCCATGGACTTTGCTTCCTGACACCCCCCTTCCTTCATGTATCCAAACCTCCCTGCTCCCCCTTTTGTGTCTTCCAAACCCCCTACCCATTCCCTTCATGTTTTCCAACCTCCCCGCTCCCCCTTCCGCCCCACTGCCCTTTATGTGCATGCCATCTGCTGTGCGATTCACTGCCTGCACTCAGGAGAAGAGTGGTATGAACAACAAAAGCAGCATTCAGTGGTTGGTAAGTCAAAAGTATCTCCCCTGCCGCTGTACCTGACGTTTGCAGATTGACTCACAGGAGCTCAAAACCCGGTCTGTAGCCCCATTAATGAGCATTCATGACATGAAAATTATGATCCCGATGTTCACCAGCGGGAAAGGGTTGTGGGGAAAATTGCGACTTGTTTTTTCACTGTTAGAATTCTGACTTTAGGGCTCACTCCAAATTTTCCAGTTACTGGTGGGTCAGGAAAATTCCACCTCATATCAAGCCCATATTAACTTTATTTACTGCGTCATGATTTTTGAGTTCCACAATTAATGTCAATCATTCCCTGTAATGTAAGTGTAATTGTATTTATCACTTTTCACAAAGTGATAAATTCCAGTTTCAGAGAATCTGGGAAAGTACCTTTATTGGCAGAAAACTTTGGATTGGAAATCAACACTTACATTTTAAAAACTGCAGTACTCTTTTGAAAAAAAATTCTTAAAAGTAAAATTGGGTGTGACCCTCACACCCAAATCCATATCTACTGAAAAAAAAGAAATCAACATTTATTCATATCTTACACGCAAAAAACTGTAAAAACAAAATGGGAGACTGTTCCTGGGCCCACCTCACCTCCCCAAAACACAATTCCTTCCACGACTCATAAAAAATGAAAATTAGGTCATTACTATGGCATTGAAAATTTAAAAAAGTTTGCTTGTACCTCCAGCTTTGCTTTACCACCATTCTGGTCTTCAGCCCTTCAGCCGTTTTTAGCATTGCCATTGTTGACCCTGCTCTTTCCCATAGCTCAGGGCTGTATCTATGCCTGCAGCTTCTTGTGTTAAGTTTTAAAGTTACAAAAAATAATTTTCAATGGCTCATGGCTGCCATTCTATCTTCGTAAGGGAAATAACGACAGGCAACAAATGCTGGCCTTGCCCACATTTGATGAAAGAATAGAATAAAATAAATTTTCCTGACTGATCTTCCAACCTCATCTCCCTATTTTGTACTCATAAATTTAAAATGCTTACCAGTCTTTCCTCTGCTTCTGTCTCCATCTTTAAATTTGTCACAGAAATGTTTGTCTTGGCTCAGATTTTGCTTTCTAGCTTCCATGGGTATGGACCAAAGCACTGCCCTCTCCCCTTTAAAACAAACATAGTTCTTGCTGCATTCTTAGCTTTCTTTCAGCTTACTGATCTTCCAATCTACCTACAAATCTTCTTGCACTTGCTCTGCATCCATGTGATCATGCTGCCACCATGATCATTCCCCTTACTCTGTCCTGCTCTGGGCTCTTTTGTATACTATTGTATGCCTTTTCCTAAAATGTGAATATTTGCTTGTGCTACTATATCTATTTTTGTGTTCCAATATGCTTTCATTACCATTATTTTCCCTCAGAATTTGAGTTTCATCTGTAGTGGGTGACCGATAATGGGCTTTCTTCAGTGCTCCTAATTTTTCTTCTACCAAACAGTTATTTTCCAGAATGGAAGCACCAATGTCTTCTGATCATGAAGTCCATTCTAGTCCAGAAGAACATGTAGAAGTTGAAGTGTCTGTTTTCCAGATAGAAAGGGAAGAACCTGAAGATGCAATTATACGAATTAGACTGGGTAATCGATTACGGCAACGAAGGAGACGGCAACGTCTTCGTGCTGCTAGAACTGGCACTGAAAGAACAGAGCCTCGACAAGCTGAAAGTCCATTACAGACTGCTGAGAATGAAACTGAGCAACCAGAAAATCATACAGAGATTTCACAGTTGAATCAGGAAGAGCAACAGGAAAGTCTTCATAATGGTCATACCGCTGAGTCTTCTGCAGTTGAAGATTCTGATGATCAACTTGCAAGAAGTAGAGAGGCTGCTCGATTAAGTGAGTTTGAGCGAATTCTAAGACGTAGAGAGACTATACGATTGAGCCAACAAAGACGAAGAGAGCGTCTTCGTAACATGAGTCGAAGTCTTGAGGAATCTCCTGATCCACTTGCAAGATGTCGAGTGAGTGTAAGATTCTGTGAGCAACAACATATCAATCTTAAATCTTTAAATGGTCTTCATTATCCACATGCACTGCCGTGGGAGAACAAGTGTGTTTGTGTGTAATATTTGTACTACAGTAAAAATCTTACCTCAGTGTTCACAATTTGGCAGTAATTTTTGTCTTTGGGCAATAGAATAAACCAGAGAATATTGATTCAGCCACCCATTATGCATCTCATACATCTGTCCTGATTTCAAAAATCATAAGGAGCAACTGAATCAATATGATCTGTTTTGTCCCAAAAATCAAAAATGAGCCCCTTAAATTACTATGGTCATGTTTTGTTTTACTCTTTTTTGTCGACCGTTTCTCATTATGAATTCATCTGTCCACAATTTTTAGGGGCTTTGCCCATGCAACTGTATCACTCAAAAAGGACAATTTGGCCACCAGATTTCCAGTTCTCACAATGCTTTCTGAACCATTTTCTCAGTTTATACCATCAAATTACCATCAAACAAAATGTTAAAAAGCCTCAGTTATATCTTTCACAATAAGATGATTATATTTATCCACTGATGTGTCATTTTGGTATGTGTTCTAATGGCTTTGTGAAAAGTTTTAACTGGAACATCCCACCTTCTCCTCCTTGAATTAGACTTAAAGGCCGATAAATTCAGTCACTATACTTTGGATGCAGGGGCTGTGATTTGCAGCATGTACACGCCCATTGAAAATGAGCTAGGTTCCTCTATCCACTCATGTCTATGATTATAGTGTGACCAGGAGCAGCTCTTGCATAACCCCAGACTTAATTTTTGTGCAGTTGCACACTGCTGTGGTCAAGTAGCATGGGAAGGAAGGCAGCACGGTGGCACAGTGGTTAACACTGCTGTCTCACAGCGCAAAGATCCCAGGTTTGATCCCGGCTCTGGGTCACTGTCCGTGTGGAGTTTGGACATTCTCTCCGTGTTTGAGTGGGTTTCATCCCCACAACCCAAAAGATGTGCAAGGTAGGTGGATTGGCCATGCTAAATTGCCCCAATAGAGCTGGTTTAGCTCAGTGGGCTAGACAGCTGGTTTGTGATGCAGAACAAGGCCAGCGCGGGTTTAATTCCCGTACCAGCTGAGAATTCTGAATTCTCCCTCTGTGTACCCGAAAAAGCGCCGGAATGTGGCCACTACGGGCTTTTCACAGTAACTTCATTGCAGTGTTAATGTAAGCCTACTTGTGACAATAAAGATTATTTATTTTTATTTTATTTATTTAATTGGAAAAAATGAATTGGGCACTCTCAATCTTTTTTTAAAGTAGCATGGGAAGAAATCACACATGCTCCAGACAGCCTTCCCTCTTTTAAAGGTACAGCCCCTATAAAAGAGAAGCTATAGCAATACACTACCAGCTCCTGGATAATTGTATTTTACCTTTCAGATGCAAATTATGGCACACTGGGTAAGGGGAGGGCTCTCACCACCCTATACATACTGGGCTGAATTTTCCCGACAGTTATTTTCCTATCCATTAGGGTCATATTGAGGTTGTGAACTCGATGATAGTGGGTGAACATGGAACATAGAACAGACAGTGCAGAAGGAGGCCATTCGGCCCATCGGGTCTGCACCGACCCACTTAAGCCCTCACTTCCACCCTATCCCCGTAACCCAATAACCCCTCCAAACCTTTTTGGCCATTAAGGGCAATTTATCATGGCCAATCCACCTTATCTGCATGTCTTTGGACTGTGGGAGGAAACCGGAGCACCCGGAAAAAACCCACGCAGACACGGGGAGAAAGTGCAGACTCCGCACAGACAGTGACCCAGCGGGGAATCGAACCTGAGACCCTGGTGTTGTGAAGCCACAGTGCTAGCCACTTGTGCTACCGCACTGCCCCAATAGCGGGATTGCCAGTCCAATCTTCCGGGAGGTATCTAATTAAAAGGGCACCTCCTGGATTTCAGGTGGGCAGCTTGAGAAGGCAAACAGATGATTCAGTGTGCATGATTGCAAGGCTGGCCAGCAGCCTTCACTGTGTCTGCAGTGGGAGTGTTGCTGAGGTGAATGGAGCAACAGAGAATGGGACAAAATGAAGGTGCAATAAGCCTGAAGGAACCAACAGCACCTCTTCACTTACAGCACTATATGTGATATGAGTCACCAGCAGATAATTATATAATTGTAAGCCCCTACCTCTGGATGATCTCAGACTTGCCAATTTGCACCGTTAACATTCAGAATTAATTTTATGCCACTCAGACTACCTGCCATGCATTCGCCTTCCGGAGGAATTGCAGACACAGCATGGATCCCATATGATGCTGGTAAAATTATATTTTCCTTGGAAATTACAGATAATTGATTAATTAACAACCTCAGTTGGCTTCTCAATGCTGCCAGGCAGTTTGCTGTCAGTGCACACAAGCTCTCTCCTGGCATGCACAACACATTTTTGCGATTTTCCTGGCTCTCTCCTCATCCACCTCCAAGAGTCGAGGAAAATTCCCACCACAGTGTTGAGAGGTCAAGGCCAGGAAAAAGGCAGGTTTCCAGCAGGAAGCCCTGGAGATTAAACCCTCCAAAAGGGTTTGGGAGCATGTGTTGAGACTGTCCAGAGTGTGGTTCCATGAACATGGCAGCAGCACCAAAGCATTTAAATGATCTTATCCATGTGGTTAAGTGAGTGAATGCTTCTGCAATGACATCCTCTCACATTGCTCATTGCACCATACCCCCCATTCACCTCATCCAGCAGCACACTTTGACACACAGGACTCATCCGAACATCATTACACTACATCTCACTCAGCAACCAATGCTGCTAGCCTCACGTCCACTTCTCACAGCCTCTAAATATTGCTAGGTATTTCGCTATGGGAGGAACATCACCCAAACATAATTACACAAAGTCCGCTCTCTCGCAGGTGAAGACCGCCCATAACAGGCGAGAGAGGCAGATGAATGGCAGAGGACCACTAAGAACCTATCCTCAAACAGATAGTCCTCAGGATCATGGGCACGAGTGCTGCATAGCTGGTAGCACCAGGTGCCACCAAGGCCATCCTGGATGACAATAAGATGCCTCTCATTCCTCCTGAAAGATGCCATGAAATGGAAACTGCAAATGGAGTGTGGACCAAAAATGGAGTGCTTTCCTCCCCAAATCTTTTCCCATATCGTTATCCTTCACTCATGACATTTGAACATTAGAGGCTAGTTTTAAGTCAGGACCTGCATGTGGGAAGTCATGGGCACAAGTGGACTGCAGCTAGGTTAGGGGATAGGTTGTGTACTCCTCGAGTGGCGAGACGTCTATACTTTGTTGGTGTGGACTACAGGAAAACATTGACGTGCACACACACAGATGCTGGGTGCATTGGCAGGCCTGCTAAATATCCTGCAGTCACTGGCTAGAACCATGGGGGAGTCTGGCTGCACAATGTTACAAGGCTTTGCAGAGCTTGGAGCCATCCTTTCCACTGTGGATTTGGTTGGCAATATCTTGGCCGCATTGTCAGACTGAGCCATGATGGCATGTGCTGGCTATTGTCTCAGTTTCTCCTGTTTCAGTGCTGCAGTGAGAACTCAAGAGGTTATGAGATCCATGGCTGCTGGCATACAGCTTAGACTGCTGTCATTATGAATGTGGATCTGTGTTCGAAGGGAAATGCAGGCTCGCCTAACAGTCCAGCAATCTGCTCCAGCAGATTATGAGGAATGCTGAAGTGCTGTCCTGAGAGTGGCAATGGCACCTTGGAGCACAAACATCATAGTCGCTATCCAAATGTCCTTGCTGTTGTCTCTCAGTAGCCCACCCATCCTGCTGCCACACATCCTAAAGTGTCTGAAACCATCTTCAAAGCCATCTACAGT
Source organism: Scyliorhinus torazame (assembly GCF_047496885.1). Classification (NCBI taxonomy): domain Eukaryota; kingdom Metazoa; phylum Chordata; class Chondrichthyes; order Carcharhiniformes; family Scyliorhinidae; genus Scyliorhinus; species Scyliorhinus torazame. The sequence goes on along the minus strand of NC_092724.1, from coordinate 61,554,081 downwards.
CCACCAGTACAGAGTCAGCTGCAGCCACTAGGGTAGCAGTGCATAGAAACATTTGGCCAGGCAAGGATTCCTGCAAGACTGGCATTTAGGGGCTATGCAATGATGGTCAGTTCGGTTTCTTGTACTATTTATGTATTGCTGGATTAAGTTATTTTGTGAAGGTTTTAGCTGTGATGAGCAGTCTGAAATGGATGAACTGTAAGGGAATAGTGGGTCCAAGTTGAGGTGCAGTTCCTTTACACTGAAACAAAGCATCACTATGTGGTCAGTCTTGCTCCATCCAGCTGCACAACGGACACTCTGCATATGTTCTCCTCCCTTGCTCCTCCTTCATCTCTTTTGGAAGGGACCTCCAGATCCCAGGAGGCCGTGTTTGGCCCTCATAATTCTAATGTTGTGGAGGATGCAGCACAGCTTGGATGTCGTCTTCAGTTGTGTGCTGCAGAAGTGCCTTCCAGAGTAATTAAAGCAGCCGCAGGAGCTTGATGTTAGCTTTAGGAGCCCAATGGTTTGCTCCACTACATTTTCCGGTGGACCCACTCACTTTCAGAGTTTACTGTGGGGACCAAATGTCTTTCCAATATTTTAATTGGAGGATATTTTTGCTTATCCAGTCCCAGACATCGGGCCGGAATTTACCTGCTGTTCAAGGTAATATTCAGGCGGGATATTCCGGTCCCACCGATGGTGCACGTTTCCCAGCGACGAGGGGTGCAGTCAACAGAAATCCCGTTGACAATGGCAGGACCAGGAAATCACGCTGGTGGGCTACCTCCGCCGCCCAAAAACACGCTGCGGGCTGGTCGGTAAATCCACCCCAGATAAGCAATTTGTCAATTTTGAGACAGGGTAGAAGTCCAGAGAGGTGATAATGAGGTACAACTGGGTGTTGCTAGCATAGATCTGGAGACTGATGTGTTTTTGGATGATCTTGCCGTGAGGCAGTATGTAGCGGAGAAATAAGAATGGGTCCAAGAATAGATCCTAGGGGCATTAGATGTAACGGCACAGGAGTGGGGTAGCAATTCTATAACTATGATTAGATATATAAGAATGGACCTAGGCAAGCGCAGCTGGTAGACAGTGGAGGCATTGGAGCAGGATGGTATGATCAATTGCTTCAGAGGCTGAAGAAAGGCCAAGGAGGGATAGCTTGTCTTTGTTACAATCACATAGGATGTCATTTGTGACTTTGATAAGAACCATTTCAGTACTTTTGGCAGTGGTGGAAACCTGAATGGAAGAATTCAAAATGGAGTTCTAGGAAACATGAATATGGATTTGTCAAAAAGTTGCTACCAGGACGAATGAGATGAATTTTTTGGTGAGGTGGTATACAACTGCACGTTGATTGAGTGATAGCCCTGGTCATTGCAGTATATGTAGAATCTACAAAATCACATGCATGTGGTTAATGGCACCGTGCACCATCAGAAAACCCCCTATCTTGGTGAACCCACCTACTCTTTTTAATCCTGGTTTTCCTTCCTTAAAAAGAGGATGAAGTCCCCTCTCCTCATGTGGAGCGTCTCTGTACCCTCTGGATGACTCTATAGACCGAGAATTGTGACAAGCTGCTAATGTTCCTGCTCTCACCTGGAGGGAATCTAGTAATGGATTTTTAAGAATATATTTTTATTGAAGAAATTTTTCATTATTACAAAATGAAATGAAATTAAATTAAATGAAAATCGCTTATTGTCACAAGTAGGCTTCAAATGAAGTTACTGTGAAAAGCCCCTAGTTGCCACATTCCAGCGCCTGTTCGGGGAGGCTGTTACGGGAATTGAACCATGCTGCTGGCCTGCCTTGGTCTGCTTTCAAAGCCAGCGATTTAGCCCTGTGCTAAACATACAACAAACTAAACAACAACTACAGAAAGGTACAACGCAAGAGTAGCACAATCATTAACAACCGCACTAAATGCAATCCTTCAACATATGACTAATAATTGGGCAGCACAGTGGTGCAGTGGTTAGCACTGCTGCCTCACGGCGCGGAGGTCCCAGGCTCAATCCCGGCTCTGGGTCACTGTCCGTGTCGAGTTTGCGTGGATTTCACCCCCACAACCCAAAGATGTGCAGGGTAGGTGGATTGGCTATGCTAAATTTCCCCTTAATTGGAAAAAATGAATTGGGTACTCTAAATTTATTTTTAAAAACATATAACTAATAATTAACCCCCCCCCCTAACAGCTGACGGTGACTAACTCTCTGAAAAAGGAAATGAATGGTTGCCATCTCGAGTAAAACCCTTTTACCGACCCCCTAATGTGTACTTGGCCTTCTCTATAGGAACTGTATTAGGTCATCCAACCAGGCCGAGGCACTGGGTGGAGTAGGAGATCTCCACCCCTGCAAAACCCGCCTCCAGGTTATCAACAAGGCAAAGGCGAGGGCATCCACCTTCACCCTCGTCTGCAGCACTGGTGAACCCGAAACCCCCAAAATGGGCACCAGCGGACAAGACTCCAGCTCGGTATCAAGAATCCCTGACATGGTGTAAAAGGAAACCAGGAAGCTTACATGTTTAGGACATGATCAGAACATATGGGTATGGAGACTTCCGGTGGTCACATACAAGGGAGCTTCTCCTTGAAGGCGTAGAAAAGAGCTCTTTTTACCCAAATTCGGGTGTAACTTCGACGGAAGTTACACCCGATAGATCAAGCCTCAAATCAATGGGTAGGATATGAAGGCAAAGGAGCTGGGCAGATTTATGGAAAATATGGGTATGGTGAACCTGTGGCGCTTCAAGAACGCAGGGGGAAAGGAGCATTCCTATTTCTCTCATGTTTATAGTGTATATTCAAGAATCAACTTTTTTTGTGGTGACCCGGGAGGTTTTAGTTGGGGTGGAGGGGGCTGAGTACGCAGAGATAATAATCTTGGACCATGCGCCCTATACAGAATGGGTTAGACTGGAGATTCAACTTAAATCAGGACGGGAGCAGAGGCCGGGATGAAGGCTCGTTTTCGGGGTTGTTGGTAGATAGAGGGTTTTGCGATAAAGTGTGGGCTGTGATTAAAGATTATGTAGAATTGAACCAAAATGGGGAAGTGTCGGTGGCCAAGGGGAGATTATCTTGTTCAACGCACATGCTGATAAAGGAAGGAGGATTATGAACGGCTAATGAACGAGGTAGTTGAGCTAGATAGAGGGTACCCACCACGGAGGGATTGGCGAAGAGGGAAAAATTGCAGGGGCAATTCGACAGGTTGACAACTGGGAGGGCGGTAAGACAGCTGCGTAGCGCAAGCAGGGTGTACAGTACGAATACGGGGAGAAGGCGAGTCGAATGTAGCGGATCAACTACGAAGGCAGACCACATCCAGGGAAATATAAAAGATAGGGACTGGGGCAGGGGATGTGGTGTCGGAGCCGGGGAAGTTAAACGAGGCGTTTAGGGATTATTATAAGCTGTACAGCGCGTCCCAGGGGTTGGAGAAGGGGACATGGGACGGTTTTTAGACGAACTGGAGTTTCCACAGTTGGAGGAAAAGAGGCAGGCGCTAGAGGAGCCTTTGGGGCTGAGGGAGGTATTGGACAGTATAAGAGGTATCAAGTCGGAAAAGGCCCCGGGGCCCGATGGTTACTCGGCAGAATTCTATAAGTGTTTGTGACGGACCTGGCACCACATCTCTTGGGGGCGTTTAATGAGGTGTTGGAGAATGGGGAGCTGCCGGAGACAATGATGCAGGCAACGATTACATTGATACTAAAGAAAGGGAAAGACCCGTTTGAATGTGGGTTGTGTAGGCCCATATCGATGTTTAATACAGATGTGAAAGTGCTGGCTATATTGGTGGCAGGAAGGATGGAATGTGGTGTCCCAGGGGTAGTTGCGCAGGCCCAGACAGGCTTCGTAAAGGGCAGGCAGCTTTCTAGTAACATAAGGAGGCTGTTAAGCGTGATGATGACCCCTTCGAGAGCCCAGGTACCATAGGTAGTGGTGTCCATGGTGTGGAGAAGGCATTTGGCCGGGTGGAGTGGCAGTACCTGTTTGAGGTTCTCGGGAGGTTCGGGTTTGGGCCAAAGTTTATGGCATGGGTGCAACTGTTATACGTGGCACCGATGGCGAGTGTCCGGACCAACGACATGAGCTCACGAACCTTTGAACTGCACCAGGGAGCAAGGCAGGGGTGTCACCACTATTGTTTGCGCTAGCGATAGAGCCTCTGGCAATGGCTCTTAGGGGGTCGGCAGAGGGTTGAGGCATTACGAGGGGACGAAAGGAGCATCGGGTGTCGCTATATGCGGACGATCTACTATTGTATGTTGCGGACCCGCTGTAGAGCATGGAGAGGATCATGGGCCTGTTGGGGAAGTTTGGAATGTTCTTGGGATATAAGTTAAAGTATGGAAAAGTGAAGTGTTCCCAGTGAACGGGTTGAGTCGGCAAGCCAGTCTAGAGGGATTGCCATTCAAGTGTGGCCAGAGACAAGTTTAGATACCTGGGGATTCAGGTAGCAAGTTTAGATACCTGGGGATGCAACATAAATGGAATCTAACAAACCTGGTGGAGGAGGATAAGGAGGATCTGATGAAGTGGGACACATTGCACTTGACTCAGGCAGGGAGGGTCCAAGTGATGAAGATGAACATTCTGCCGAGGTTCCTGTTCGTATTTCAGACACTTCTGATCTTTGTACCGAAAGCCTTTTTTTGAAAACTGGATGATTACCTCAGACTTTGTATGGGCAGGTAAGGTGTCAAGGGTTAAGAGGACCCTATTACAGAGGCAGAAGGGAGGATAGGCGTTGCCGAAACTGCTACATTATTTCTGGGTAGCGAACGTGGAGAAGGTGAGGCAGTGGTGGGAAGGAGAGGGGACAGAATGGGTTAGGAGGAAGAATCCTGTAGTGAGTCCAGGTTGAAGTCTATGGTGACGGCAGCATTGCCAATAGTGCCAAGGAAATACACAGAGAGCCCAGTGGTGTAGTCCACAGTAAAGGTCTGGAACCAGCTTAGGAGGCATTTCAGGAAGAAGGGATGTTGGTGCTGGCGCCGCTGTGCGAAAACCATGGTTTCGAGTCAGGGAAGATAGATGGTATGTATAGGAAGTGGAGGGAAGTGGGGCTGTACCTCAAAGAAGGGCTTGCCAGTATAGAGGAACTGAAGGAGAGGGTAGAGCTCCCGAGAGGAAGTGAGTTAAGGTACCTGCAGGTAAGGGACTTTGCGCGGAAGGTTTGGAAAGAATTCCCCAGATTGCCGAGGTACACCCTGATGGAGCAACTGCTGTTTCCGGATGTGGAAGGGGTGGGCAGGATCTGAGACACATATGGATGGCTGGGAGAGCAGGGAGGTGAGCAAGCGGTGAAGATCGAGACGTGGGAGGGGGAACGGACGGGAAATAAACTGGGGAGTATGGAGTGAGGCGCTACGAAGGATTAATGCGACCTCCTCGTGCGCAAGGAGGAGCCTGACACAGTTCAAGGTGGTACACAGGGTACATATGACTCGAGCAAGAATTGAGTGGATTCTTCCAGGTAGTGGCAAATGAGTGTGAGAAGTGTGGGTGGGGACCAGCGAATCACACACAAATGTTCTGGGGCTGTGAAAAGTTGGAGATATTCTGGGCGGGAATGTTTGCGGCTCTAACAAGGATGGTGGGGGAGGAGGTTGAGCCGGACCCTTTGGTGGATACTTTTGGGATATCAGTGAGGCCGGAGCTAATGGAGGGGTGGAAGGCTAACGTTGTGGCTTTCACCTCTCTGATTGCTCGGTGAAGAATTCTGTTGGAGTGGCGGTCGGTAATGCCACCGGAGGTGACGGCTTGGCTGGGAGACTAATGTGACTTTCTTCAGCTGGAAAAGGTCAAGTACGAATTAAGGGGTTCAGCGGAGGGCTTTGAGGCAAGATGGGGGATGCTCGGGGGCCGTGTTCGAGGAGCTGTTCATCTGGGGAGGGGGCAGTGAAAAAAGGAAAAAGTTGTACAAACTGTTTAGTTGAGTGCTGGGGAGCTTGCTCCCCAAATTGTTTATGTTTTGTAACCTTTTATATATGTTTGGAATAAAATACATTTAAAAAAAGAACATATGGGTATGATTCGCCGGCCACGGGAGAAATGTTTGCATCCATCCTCCACCCCCGAGATAAAAAACACTCATCCTAGTCTTTGTTAGCGGCGCCCTGGGCACCACCTTGAACTGAAGGAACCCGTTTATGGATTGAAAGGATTATGATCTTCACAGCCACTGGGAGAGCCATCTTAACCCTGCTTTGGAGCCCCAGATCTTTGTGTTGAAGGTGACAACTCCATTACGACCTCTTGATGCGCTGCTCTTGGCTTACCGTACTATAACAAATGAGCTCCCAGAAGAGTTATTTTGTTGGTAAGCCCTTCTAAGCAAAGGTTTCCTTCTCCTCCCTCTTCGCACAGGTTCCCCTCTCTGCCCCCTCCTCTCCATGCCCTGTTCATGTTGAAAAGTAAGCTGCAAATATTGCCCCATACCAGAGCAAGGCAATGTTATTTTCTGCCTTCCTATGATTAGCGGAAACCTTTAAATTCTCCAATAACTGACCAAAGTCATTTTACAAAGTTTGTCTGAGTTCAACTAAAAGCACTCATCTTACTTCCTAAGCTCGTTTCAGGAGTGAATACAATGTCCCTGCACTTTGTTGATCAAATTTTGGTATTCTTGCACAACATCCCTGTTGACATTGTGATCACAATATGTTCAGTGACTTTGGGCACACACAGGGGACAGAAACGTATGTGCTACTCTAAAATTCACATAGTTTGGGAAGCAGCCAGTGGCAGTTTTGTAGACTGTTGCCAGCCATCATGGCTGTAGATAAAAATGTTCAAAGGGTCTTTCACAGCAATCCAGCCATGTATTCTCCAATGGATTATTAGAATTGCTGAAGCTCACCGTACGAGAACGATGATACTATGAGGCATGAGCTGGTTAGCATTACTGAATCATACCCATATGTTCTTTTTTTAAATGTATTTTAATCCAAACATATATAAAAGGTTACAAAACATAAACAATTTGGGAAGCAAACTCCCCAGCACACAACTAAAATGTTTGTACAACTTTTTCCCTTTTTCACTGCCCCCTACCCACATGAAGCATTACTGAAAGGGAGGACAGCGGACAGGCAATGGCAGGCATTCAAGGAAAGAATAAGTGAACTCCAAAAGTTGTTTATTTGACGCAATAATAGAAAGGGAACTGTGGCCACCATGGCTTGCAAGGGAAATTAGAGATAGTGTTAGATTCAAAGAAGACACATACAAATTAGCAAGAAAAAGCAATAGACCTAAGGATTGGGAACAGTTTAAAATTCAGCAAAGGCAGACAAAGGGATTAATTGAGAAGGGGAAAATACAATTTGAAAGTAAACAACGGGGAACAAAAACTGTCTGTAAAAGTTTCTACAGGTATGTAAAGAGAAAAACATTGATAAAAACTAATGTGGGCCCATTAGTCAGAAACGGGTAATTCATAACAGGGAACAAAGAAATGGCTGAGGAACTAAATTCATACTTTGCTTCTGTCCTCACAAAGACATAAATAATGTACAGGTAGTTTTCAGAAATACAAGTTTTAGTGAGGAGCTGAGGAAAATTAGTATTAGTAAAGAAATGGTTTTGGGGAAATTAATGGTATTGAAGGAGGACAAATTTCCAGGGCCTGATAATCTTCATCCCAGAGTACTTAAAGAAGTGGCCCTAGAAATAGTAGATCTATTGGTGGTCATTTTCCAAAATTATTTGGACTCAGGGATGGCAGGGATGGTTCCTACAGAGTGGAGGGCAGCAAATGTAACCCCGCTATTCAAAAAGGAAGATAGAGAGAACACAGGGAACTATAGACCAGTGAGCCTAACGTCAGTAGTAAGGAAGTTGCTAGAGTCCATTATCAAGGCTTTCATAGCAGAGCATTTGGAAAGCAGCGGTGCAATCGAAGTCAGCATGGATTTACAAAAGGAAAATCTACGAGAATTCTTTGAAGATGTTATGGGCGAGGCGTTTTCAGAACCCCAAAATGTATCATGGAGTTCAACCAACCTCTCCCTTTAATGGATTTGTTGCTTTTCCGAGCACACGGCTTTTCCCTAGGTGTGGGATTACAATTATGGACACGTGGGTTTTTAAACACAAAACACTGTTTATTCCATGAACTCAACTTCACATCTCAAATAAACATTGGATCTGTTAACACCCCTTACTTCAAAGATAACTCAGAAAATATTGCAACAGTGAATAATTCCTTAAAATGTTCCTTCAAACTTCCAAGAGACTTAACACCTTTAAACAAAATCACATCAGGTTAAAGGCTTCACTATTATAATTTTAAATCACCCAAATGGTACATTGCTTAAACATCCATGTCTTAAAGGTACCCTCACATGACACCTCCCCCCAAGAAAAAAAAATAAACCATCAACTTCAAGATGGTTTCATTTTTCACTTTTGCACCATCCACTAAGAAATGTACACAGTAAATATACCTTTTTGTTTCACAAAAAAAAACACACGCAAACAGGCATAATAATATAGTCCATTTTTCTTTGCTCTTCTTCCTCCAACCAAAATCCTTCTCGATTGACAGTCTCTTTGAACAAAGTGTCTGCACTATCCATCCATTCCTCTACTCCTCGGCATTTCTCTTTAGAATCAGATACTTTAGTTCAATCTGACCAAAGAGTCCCTTGCAATTCTCCAATACAGGAACATTGGTTACCACAGCTTTCAGGCAGTCAAATGCCTGTTGAAAGTCCGCTGTCCATTGAACTTTTTAACGTTTCTTCAGCAATTCCATCAGTGGAGTAATCACGCCACAAAACTTTTGCACAGCTGTTCGATCAAATCCACTCATGCTAAGAAATCGTATTATTTCCCTTTTGTCTTGAGGATATCGGAAACTCCTCAAAGAAAGTGATTCAGTCTTCTCCAAATTCACTTTCGGCTAGGTTCATCACCAAACCCGCCTCCTGAAGTCGATCAAAGAACTCCATACGATGTTTTAAATATTCTTTCCATGTCTGGAAGTTGTAAATAAAAGATTGTCCCACTTTCTCCATGAAATCCCTCAATGGTAGGATAGGATAAGAGTCCGTTCTTGTAACTGCATTCACCTTTCTATAGTCCACACACAACCGATGGGTACTGTCTGGTTTAGGTACCATCACTGTGGGTGAGCCTCATTGGCTGCAACCCACTTCAATTATGCCATTTTTAAGCATACTCTCAATCTCTTTGTTAACCTGTGCCAATTTTAAAGGATTAAGTCTATATGGATGTTGTTTGATAGGAACAGCATTTCCCACATCTACTTGCCCATGTGATATCAATAACTCTTTCAGGTCAGTTTATTTTTCCTCAGGAAGGTAACTTAACAATTCATCCCATTTTTTGAGAACATCCTCATTTTCCAATTTAATTTGAAGTATGTCAAATTCACAGTCATCTGGATTTTGTTTGTCTCTGGATAATCTTGACAATACGCCCTCAACATTGTCTTTAATGTCTGATGCCACCTTTCTAATGCTCCCTGCAATTCTGGATGGTACGCAGTTGATTTAAATTGTTTCATTCCTAAGCTATCCATAACGTCTTTGAATAACTTTGAAGTAAAATTTGTTCCTTGATCAGATTGAATTTCTGTGGGTAGTCCATATCTAGTAAAGAATTTAAGTAACTCCTCCACAATCCTTTTAGCTGTAATATTACGTACTGGAATGGCCTGTGGAAACCTAGTAGTCACATCCATTACAGTTAAAAGATATTGATTCCCACTTTTTGTTTTAGGAAGCGGTCCAACACAATCGATTAGGACCCTTGAAAAAGGTTCCTCAAATGCTGGAATGGGTATTAAGGGTGCTGGTTTTATCACTGCTTGAGATTTCCCTATCACTTGACATGTGTGACATGATTGACAAAATTTAACTACATCTTTATGTAGTCCAGGCCAATAAAAATGTTTCTGGATTTTAGCTTGAGTTTTCCTTATTCCCAAATGACCTCCCACTGGTACCTCATGTGCAACTCGCAACACCTCCTTTCTACACCCTACCGGCAATACTACTTGATGAACCTCTGCCCACTTTTCATCCGCCTGCATATGTACAGGTCTCCATTTTCTCATCAAGACATCATTTTTACATTAATAACACTCTGGTATACTCTCAGATTCCTCTTCCGTATATGCTTTCTGATATATCTGTTTTATTTCTACATCTTTCTGTTGTAACTCTGCCAATTTTCCTGAACTAAAAATATCCACCTCATCCTCCACCTGTTCTTATTCTTTTTCAACCATCTGATCAAAAATCGTTTCTGATAATTGCACTTCAACTTCACTCTTTGATTTCTCCTCTTGTCTTAACCTGTGACTTTGCGACCTTGCTACTACACAATCCGGAAAAATCCCAGGATATTCGTCCTTCAACACTTCAGTTGACTGATTTTCCACTGGCTTATCAACCACAGTAGGCATCACTCCCACCTGCGATCCAGCTATATCACCCAAGATAAACTGTATTCCTGGACTGTATTCCTGGACAAGATAGTTTATCTATTACTCCTACTACCACTTCACCACTCTTCACTGGACTTTCCAACCTTACCTTATATAATGGAACGCTACTCCTCTCACCCTGAATTCCACATATCACCACCTTTTCTGGCAACATTCTCCCCAAACTACATAATTCCTCATCTCTTACCATTAAAGATTGACTAGCCCCTGTATCTCTTAAAATTGTGACTTCTTTACCTGCTCTTTCTGATACACGAGTAAACTTTACCCACACAAGTAAATTCTTTAAATACATCTGGCACCTTCTTAACAATTACTTCTTGAACAGGCTGTACAATCGTTTGCACCTCCTTCGCTTCCCTTGGGTTTTCCTTTACCACTCTAACAAACCCCACTGTCTTATCCTGTTTTACCACATCAGCCTTCCCAGTGCTTTTATTCAACCACCAACACTGTGACTTTACATGGCCTAGTTTATTACAGTGAAAACATCTGAAACTTTTCATTTTTTCCCCACACTCTTGGATTTCTTTTTTAATCTGAGGTACACTCTCTTTATTGTCTCCCATCAAATCACCTTTACCTTTACCACTTGAATATTTCTCATGTCCCCAGTTTCTATCCCTCACCGGCTGAAACTGATGTCGGAAACCAATCTTTGATTTATGAACTAATTCATAATCATTTTCCATTTCCGCTGCTAATCTCGCAGTTTTAACCCTCTGTTCTTCCACGAGTTCTCACTACATCAGGAATTGAATTTTTAAACTCTTCCAAAAGTATAATTTCTCTGAGAGCTTCATACGTTTGGTTTATTTCAAAGCCCTTATCCACCTATCAAAATTACTCTGTTTGAGCCTTTCAAACTCCATGTATGTCTGACCAAATTCTTTCCTTGAATTTCTAAACCTTTGTCTGTAAGCTTCAGGCACTAGCTCATATGCACTTAAGATGGATTTCTTCACCTCCTCATACGTTCCAGATACCTCCACTGGTAGTGATGCAAACACTTCACTAGCTCTACCTCCCAGCTTTGTTTGAATCAATAATATCCACATGTCCTGTGGCCATTTCATTTGTTTAGCTACCGTCTCAAATGAAATGAAAAAGGCTTACACTTCCTTCTCGTCAAACCTTGGCAATGCTTGGACATATTTAAATAGATTCCCACCAAGCCACTATGACGCTCTTTCTCACTATCCTCATCACTATCATCCAACTGTACATTTCCCTTTACGTCTGCCAATTTTAACTGATTGTCATGTTTCATGGCCATTTTCTGAAGTTCAAAATCCCTCTCTTTATCTTTTTCCCTGATCTGTATCTCCCTTTCTTTTTCTTTTTGTTCTGCTAGGGCTATTCTTTCTTTTCTCCTTTTCCACCCTCTCTCTCTTTCTCTTTCCTCTCTCTCTCTCACTTTCTCTTTCGTTTTCCTCTCTTTCTCTTTATTTTTCCTCTCTCTCACTCTCGTATTCCAGCAGCTTTAATTCTTTCTCATGTTCCATTTGTTTAATTTGCAACTGAATTTTTGCCATTTCCAATGAGTCAAACTCTATCTCAGGCAACTTTAAATGCTTAACCACTGCCAAAGTTACCTCATCTTTTCCCATTTTGTCAGGTAAAGTTAACTACAATGTTCTTGCCAAATCTAACAGTCTGCTTTTCGTTTCTGTCCATAAAGTACTACGTGTGACATTCTGCACCCCCAAAAACTTCTGAGCCTCTGAAAGAGCCATTGTTCACAACACTCTCCCCACTTAAACTAAAATACCACACCGGAAAAGCAACAATCCTTCATTGTCTTTAAGTTCACAAAAGCCAATCCAATAGATAGACTTTTATCCCCCTCGAGCCCCCAATTGTTATGGGGGGCGGCGTTTTCAGAACCCCAAAATGTATCATGGAGTTCAACCAACCTCTCCCTTTAATGGATTTGTTGCTTTTCCGAGCACACGGCTTTTCCCTAGGTGTGGGATTACAATTATGGACACGTGGGTTTTTAAACACAAAACACTGTTTATTCCATGAACTCAACTTCACATCTCAAATAAACATTGGATCTCTTAACACCCCTTACTTCAAAGATAACTCAGAAAATATTGCAACAGTAAATAATTCCTTAAAATGTTCCTTCAAACTTCCAAGAGACTTAACACCTTTAAACAAAATCACATCAGGTTAAAGGCTTCACTATTATAAGCTTAAAATCACCCAAATGATCCAAAGATAGTCTTTAATGGCAGACATCACAGCTCTTTTCAAAACTTGCAGCTCTCTGGAAACACACAGACACACACACACTGCTTTTTAAACTGAAACTAAAAACCTGCAAAACCAAACCACAAAATGGCTGAGCTCCACCCGCTATGACATCACCGTTTTCTTAAAGGTACCTTGCTTAAACATCCATGTCTTAAAGGTACCCTCACATGACAAAGATGTAACTAGTAGAGTTGACCAGGGAGAACCAATGGGGATGTGGTTTATTTAAGCTTTCAGAAGGCTTTTGATAAGGTCTCACATCGCAGATTAATATGTAAAGTTAAAGTGCATGGGATTACAGATCGTGTCTTGTGATGGATAGAAAGCTGGTTAGTAGAGAGGAAGCAAAACGTTGGAGTATATGGGTCTTTTTCTGATTGGTACGCAGTGACTAGTAGGGTACAGCAGGGATCTGTGTTCGAAACCCAACTGTTCACATTATATATTAATGATTTGGATGAGGGAACTAAATTATTATCTCCAAATTCCAGATGATACAAAGGTGGGTGGGGGGGGGGGGGGGGGGGGGGTGAGCTGTGACGAGGATGCAAAGATGCTTCAGCGGGATTTGGACAGGCTGAGTGAGTGGGCAAATACACGGCAGATGTAGTATAATATGGATAAATGTGAGTTATCTGCTTCGGTAGCAAAAATAGGAAGGCAGATTTTTATTTGGGTGTAAATTGAGAGAGGTGGGTCCTCGTGCATCAGTTGCTGAAAGTAAGCACGCAGGTAACAACAGGCAGTAAAAAAGGCAAATGTTATGTTGGCCTTCATAGCTAGAGGATTTAAGTATAGGAATAGAGATGTTTTATTGTAATTGTACAGGGCACTGGTGAGGCCTGGAGTATTGTGTGCAGTTTTGGTGTCCTCATCTGAGGAAGGATGTTCTTGCAATCGAGGGAGTGTAACAAAGGTTTACCAGGCTGATTCCTGGGATGGTGGGACTGTCATATGAGGAGAGACTAAGTCAGTTAGAGCGAGAGGGGATCTCATCGAAACTTACAAAATTCTAACAGGATTAGACGGTAGATTCAGAAAGAATGTTCCCGATGGTGGGGGAGTCCGGAACCAGGGGTCACACTTTGAGGATAAGGGGTAAATCGTTTCGGACTGAGGTGAGGAGAAATGTCTTCACCCAGAGAGTGGTGAATCTGTGGTGAACCACAAAAAGTAGTTGAGGCCAAAATGTGTGTAATTTCAAGACGGAATTAGATGTAGCTCTTGGGCAAAAGGGGTCAAGGGATATGGGGGACCGGGGATCAGGGTAATGAACCTGATGATCAGCCATGATCATAATGAATGGCAGAGCAGGCTCGAAGGACCAAATGACCTCCTGCTACTTCTATTTTCTATGTTTCTAAGATGGTGGCTCTGTGGAGCATGATCCTGCTGTATTCTCTAAGGACGACATTTCCACCACCATTGCTGTTGCCTGTCACCCAATCATCCCAGACAAAGCTGCTTGAGGTTATCCCCAAAGCCACCTGTAGTACCCGCTTAAAAGTAAGCAGCCTTACACAACCAATGATGTAGCTCCCAGAATAGCAAGGCAAAGGGACACCAGGGCAGCAAATGGTACATGGAAGTACGGCTCTAGGAAAGAATGTACAAAGGTGATTAATTGATGTTTGTGGATAGTAAGATAGTTTTGATTTATAAATTGGTTTAGGAAAGAAATGCTGTAATGCTCAATATGAGGGAGGTAAGTTGTGAGTCTGTTGACTAATGGAGTAATTTTATTGATATCATGAAAAGTCCAGTCAAAAAGGCTGTGTTTGTTGCCTCATCCTTTCCGCTTTTTTGTCCACAGGCTACCTCATAGCTGGTTACAAGGGTGCTCTCAAAATAGTGAGGATGTGCAACATATAATAGACCACCACAAAATTTGTCACACACTCTGCCAATTACTGCATGGCTTTTTCAGAGTGGTCCAGACACTGGAAACGTACTTTAAGCACCAGGGTGATCTACTCAATTACATTTCATGTGGAAACTTAGATTTCGGTGTATGCATGTTGTGTGCCTGGATTGCGCATTGGAGTCATGAACCATATCGTCAAGGGATAACCCTTGTCACCAGTAGTCCCCCTCTGTTTTTCATGGTTTAAATGTGCAATGCACAGCAGACTGCTACAGAATGAAAACATCATGACCCCTGCCCGGCTACTGGATCGTGTCCTGTACGACACGTTGCTGGCTATGCACTAGTTGAATGTAGGGGAGTGGAATCCCATTCAGTCGTGGGACATCAGATTGACGTGCCGGGCTCAAAGTAACATGCAGTTATTGGCACTGTGCACCAAGGGCAAGCTTGCAATCCTCAGGAATATGGAATATTTGCTTATCTCTGGTGAGAGTGCAATGTATTGAGCTCTCTCAGTGACCTCCCTTATGTAATAGAGAATGGCAAACTGTCAGACATTGCAAATATCAAAGCACAGTGGTTAGCACTGTTGCTTCACAGCGCCAGAGACCCGGGTTCGATTCCCGGCTTGGGTCACTGTCTGTGCGGAGTCTTCACGTTCTCCCTGTGTCTACATGGGTTTCCTCCGAGAGTCCTGAAAGACGTGATTGTTAGGTGAATTGGAAATTCTGAATTCTCATCAGTGTACCCAAACAGGTGACGTAGTGCGGCAACTAGGGGATTTTCACAGTAACTTCAATTGCAGTGTTAATGTAAACCTACTTGTGACACTAATAAAGATTATTATATTGCCAGCTCCTGGCTGGAAGGAGCCAGATGGCTAGGAGTTCACAGCCACGACAAAGCTGACCATACCCATTTTGAGGTTGCAGCATATTTCTATGTAGATGTCCTTTGTGAAGTGCAGGTGTCTAACACACATTTGAGTATTCAGGTTGAATTTCTCTTTAAGCTCTCTTTGCCTGTTGTTGAGAGTTCTTCTCCCCTTCCTCATCCTTTACCTCTTTCTTTCAGCTACTTGTCCCACTCAGTGTTGCCTCTGCTATTACCTCTGTTCATGCTGTAGCCCAAGGGAAATGCATGCCTCTGCACCTAAATGTATGGGAGCAAGTGGTTTGTGCAGAATTCTTGAAGTCAGGACACAGTCCAAGAGTATATGTCACACCATTCCTTATATAATTTAGAAAACCGAGAAACCATGTACTTCTACAATTTCAGAAGCAGCTAATAGAAATCAATCAGCATTTTAAAAAAAATCTTTATTGTCACAAATAGGCTTACATTAACACTGCAATGAAGTTACTGTGAAAAGCTCCAAGTCACCACATTCCGGCGCCTGTTCGGGTACACAAAGGGAGAATTCAGAATGTCTAAATTGGGCAGCACTGTGCCCTCACGGCGCCGAGGTCCCAGGTTCAATCCTGGCTCTGGGTCACTGTCCATGTGAAGTTTGCACATTCTCCCCGTATTTGCGTGGGTTTCGCCCCCACAACCCAAAGATGTGCAGGGTAGGTGGATTGGCCATGCTAAATTGCCCCTTAATTGGAGAAAATTAATTGGGTACTCTCAATTTATTGTTTAAAAGTGTCCAAATTACCTAATAGCATGTCTTTCGGGACTTGTGGGAGGAAACCGGAGCACCCGGAGGAAACCCATGCAGGCATGTGGAGAAAACACATGGAGAACTACATCAACATACCTATATTGGCCATAAGTCCCAAAGACTTGACAGATCGCATCAAACAACATGTCCAAGCCACTGTTCGCAACAGGTAAGGTACAGACCATACCCTACCAGCTCAATGTTAGATGTGATTCAGCAAATGGACTGATTATTTGCTAAATAATCCTGTGTGGTAAGAGTTACGCTGACAACCAATTTAAGATCGTCAGTCGGGCTCGTAGTGTACCAGAAGCAACATATATTAATACACAGTTCTTTGCAGGCAGAAAGAACATGTACACACATTGCACCTGTTTAGGCTCAACAAAACAAAAGACAGTATTTGGTTTTTTTTGAAAATATATTTATTCAAATTTTTCAAAAAATTTTCAACAAAACACCCCCGAACAAGAAAAAGAAACAAAAACACAACAAGCAGAAATTATACATTGGATTTCCCCCCAAATACAATAACCCCCCATATAACAGTAGAAAACCCCCACCTTAACCCAAACGCCACCCCAAGACAAACCCCCCCACCCCCCCGGGCTGCTGCTGCTGACCTCCTCCTAATGCTCCACGAGATAGTCTAGTAACGGTTGCCACCGCCTGGGAAACCCTTGCAAAGACCCTCGCAAGGCAAACTTTATCCTCTCCAGCTTGATGAACCCTGCCATGTCATTGATCCAAGCTTCCACACTAGGGGGCTTTGCATCTTTCCACAGTAACAAAATCCTCCGCCGGGCTACCAGGGACGCAAAGGCCAGAATACCGGCCTCTTTCGCCTCCTGCACTCCCGGCTCGTCCGATACCCCAAATAATGCTAATCCCCAGCTCGGCTTGACCCGGGCGTTCAACACCTTGGACATAGTCCTCGCAAAACCCCTCCAAAACCCATCCAACGCCGGGCACTACCAGAACATATGGACGTGATTTGCTGGGCTCCCCGAGCTCCTCCCACATCTGTCCTCCACCCCAAAGAACCCACTCAACTTTGCCCCTGTCATATGCGCTCTGTGAGTAACTTTAAACTGTATTAGGCTGAGCCTGGCGCAAGAGGAGGAAGAGTTAACCCTACTCAGGGCATCAGCCCACAGACCCTCATCTATCTCCTCCCCAAGCTCCTCCTCCCACTTGCCCTTTAACTCCTCCACCAAGTCCGAGTCCTCTTCCTGCAGCTCCTGGTAAATCGCCAAAACCTTGCCTTCTCCAACCCGTACACCCGAAATCACCCTGTCCTGAATCCCACGTGCCGGAAGCAGCGGGAATTCCCTCACCTGCCGCCTCACAAACGTCCTCACTTGCATGTACCTGAAAGCATTTCCCGGGGATAGCCCAAACTTCTCCTCCAGCGCCCCTAGGTTCGCAAACGTCCCATCGATGAACAGGTCCCCCATTCTTCTGATCTCTGCCCGGTGCGAGCTCCGAAACCCCCCATCCATACCTTCCCGGGACGAATGATTCTCCCGAATCGGGGACCAAACCGAGGCTCCCACCTCGCCCGTGTCGCCTCCACTGCCCCCAGATCTTCAGCGTCGCCGCCACCATGGTGTACTTTGTCGGCGAGAGCGGCAGCGGTGCCGTCGCCAGCGCCCTCAGGTTCGTGCCCACACAGGACGCCATCTCTAGCCTCTTCCACGCCGCCCCCTCTCCCTCCATTACCCACTTACGGATCATCGCCACATTGGCTGCCCAATAATAGCCACATAGATTCGGGATCGCCAGCCCCCCCTGTCCCTGCTACGCTCCAGAAACACCCTCTTCACCCTTAGGGTCTTGTTCGCCCACACAAATCCCATGATGCTCCTGCTTACCCGTTTGAAAAAGGCCTTGGGGATCAAAATGGGAAGGCACTGGAACACAAAGAGAAACCTTGGAAGGACCGTCATTTTGATCGACTGCACCCTACCCGCTAGTGAAAGTGGCAGCATATCCCATCTTTTAAAATCCTCCACCTGCTCCACCGCGTCAAATTGAGCTTGTGCAGGGCCCCCCAACTCCTATGCTACTTGGATCCCCAGGTACCAAAAGCTCCTTTCGCCCTCTTCAGCGGTAGCTCGTCTATCACCCTTCCCTGGTCCCCTGAATGCACCACAAAGCGCTCACTCTTCCCTACGTTGAGTTTATACCCCGACAAGTCCCCAAACTCCCGAAGGATCCGTATGACCTCCGCCATCCCCTCCACTGGATCCGCAACATACAACAACAGGTCATCGGCATACAACGACACCCGGTGTTCCTCTCCCCCCCGAACCAATGCCCTCCATTTCCTGGACTCCCTCAGTGCCATGGCCAGCGGCACAATTGCCAGTGCAAACAAGGGGGATAAGGGACAGCCCTGCCTCGACCCCCGGTACAGCCGAAAGTACTCCGACCTCCGCCAGTTCGTAGCCACACTCGCCACAGGGGCTCTATATAGCAGCCTGACCCAACTGATGAACCCCTCCCCGAACCCAAACCTTCCCAAAGATACTCCCACTCCACCCAATCAAAGGCCTTCTCCGCGTCCATAGCTGCCACTACCTACGCTTCCCCCTCCACCGAGGGCATCATAATCACATTGAGGAGCCTCCGCACATTAGTATTTAGTTGCCTGCCCTTCACAAATCCTGTCTGGTCCTCATGAATCACCCCCGGGACACAGTCCTCAATTCTCGCAGCCAGCACCTTCGCCAGCAACTTAGCGTCAACATTGAGGAGCAAGATCGGTCTATACGACCCACATTGCAGTGGATCCTTGTCTCGCTTCAAAATCAAAGAAATCAGCGCCCTGGACATTGTCGGGGGCAAGGTCCCCTCCTCCCTCGCCTTATTAAAAGTCCTCACCAGCAACGGTCCCAGCAGGTCCACGTATTTCCTGTAAAATTCAACCGGGAACCCATCTGGCCCCGGGGCCTTCCCCGCCTGCATGCTCCCCAATCCTTTAACCAGCTCCTCCAGCCCAATCGGTGCCCCCAAACCAGCCACCTGCTCCTCCTCCACCCTCGGGAACCTCAGCTTATCTAGGAATCGTCGCATCCCCTCCTCCCCCGCTGGGGGCTCAGACCTGTACAGATCCCCATAAAAGTCCCTAAATACCTCGTTTATTCTCACCGCACTCCGCACCGTATTCCCCCCCTACCCCTAACTCCACCAATCTCCCTCGCTGCCTCCCACTTACAAAGCTGATGTGCCAGCATCCGACTCGCCTTCTCCCCATACTCATACGCCGCCCCTTGCGCTTTCCTCCACTGTGCCTCTGCTTTCCCCGTGGTCATCAGGTCGAATTCCGTCTGGAGGTTCCGTCGCTCCCTAAGTAGCCCCTCCTCGGGGGCCTCTGCATAACTCCTGTCCACCCTTAAAATCTCCCCCACCAACCTCTCCCTCCTCTCTTCTCCCTGTGGGCCCTAATGAAGATTAGCTCTCCCCTGACCACCGCCTTCAACGCCTCCCAGACTACCCCCACCTGCACCTCCCCGTTGTCGTTGGCCTCCAAGTATCTTTCAATACACCCCCGCACCCACCCTCATCCGCCAACTTATCCCGTCTGAAAAGTTAGACTCAAACTGAGGGTTTGTAGTGGGGGGGTGTTTACTGTGTTTGGGGAATGTTCTTTTTGTTTTGGTGCTGGGTGGGGATGGCTGAATGGATTTGATGTGGGGGCTGTGGGAGAATGTGGGCATCAGTGTCCCACATCGAGGCGCCACAGCGGGCGCTGGTCCCGCTCCTCCCCCAACTCCAGCTCCACCCAATGCGGGGCATGGTCCGAGATGGCTATGGCCGAATATTCCGTTCCCTCCACTTTCAGGATTAGCGCCCTACTCAAGATGAAAAAATCTATCCGGGAGTAGGCTCTATGGACGTGGGAAAAAAAGGAAAATTCCCTGGCCAGCGGCCTGGCAAACCTCCATGGATCCACTCCCCCTATCTGGTCCATAAACCCCCTGAGCACCTTGGCCGCAGCCGGCCTCTTACCCGTCCTGGACCTAGAACGGTCCAGTGCTGGGTCCAGCACCTTGTTGAAGTTCCCCCCCATTATCAAGCTTCCTACCTCCAGATCCGGAATCTGACCCAGCATGCGTTTCATAAATCCGGCATCATCCCAATTCGGGGCATCTACGTTCACCAGTACCACCCGCATCCCCTGCAACCTACCACTCACCATCAAATATCAACCTCCATTATCCGCTACAATATTCAGTGCCTCGAACGACACCCGCTTCCCCACCAATATTGCAACCCCTCTGTTCTTCGCCTCCAGCCCTGAATGAAAAACCTGCCCTACCCATCCCTTTCTCAGCCTAACCTGATCTGCCACCTTCAGATTAGTCACCTGGAGCATAACCACGTCTGCCTTCAGTCCCTTTAAGTGCGCAAACACCCGGGCGATCTTGACCGGCCCGTTCAGGCCCCTCACATTCCAAGGTATCAGCCGGATCGGGAGCTACTAGCCGCTACCCGCCCCACCCCCCTCCCCCCCCCCCCCCCCCCCCCCCCCCCCCCGCCGACTAGCCATCTCCTTTTCTAGGCCAGCCACGTGCCTGCGCCTCCCGCGCCCTCCAGTCCCCCAGGCGGCTGACCCCCGCCCCGGCTACCTCTCCTACTTCCAGCTCCCCTTTGGCCAATGCAGCAGCAACCCAGTTCCCCCCCCTCCCCCCGCTAGATCCGCATCTAGCCATTTTGCTCCCACCATGACACTCCCGTAAGTCAGCTGACTCCTGCTGACCCCGGCCTCTCCCGCCATTCCATCGACCCCCCAGTGTGAGAAACCCCCACCCCTTGGCAATCAGTGTGCGCTCCTTTCCAGCACCGCCCTTCCCCCTGGCCACGCCCCCATTTTTCCCTAACGCGGAAAAAAGCCCACGTTTCCGTCTGAGCCTGCCCCGCCACCTCTGACGCAGCTCCTTTTTTGCGGCCGTACCCCGTTCTCCCCCCCCCCCCCCCCCCGGGGCCCTGCCCCTCCAACACCGACGCCCACATTCTCCCACAGCTCCCACATCAAACCCATTCACCCATCCCCACCCAGCACCAAAACAAAAAGAACATTCCCCAAACACAGTAAACACCCCCCCACTACAAACCCTCAGTTTGAGTCCAACTTTTCAGACTGGATAAAGTTCCATGCCTCATCAGGCGTCTGAAAATAGTGGTGCCAATCTTGGAACGTGACCCACAATCGCGCTGGCTGCAGCATCCCGAACTTCACCCCCTTCCAATGGAGAACCGCCTTAGCCCGGTTAAAACCAGCTCTCTTCTTAGCCACCTCCGCACTCCAGTCCTGGTAGATTCGGATCTCTGTGTTCTCCCACCTGCTGCTCCGTTCTTTTTTGGCCCATCTCAGGACACACTCTCTGTCCACAAAGCGGTGGAACCTCACCACTACAGCCCTTGGCGGCTCGTTGGCTTTGGGTCTCCTTGCCAGGACCCGATGAGCCCCATCCAGCTCCAGCGGCCTCGGGAAAGCTCCCGCGCCCATCAGCGAATTGAGCATCGTGCTCATAGATGCCCCGGGGAGACCCAGAATCCGAAAATCCTTCCTCCTCGGCCTATTCTCCAGGTCCTCAAATTTTTCCTGCCACCTCTTGTGCAGCGCCTCGTGCGCCTCCACCTTCACCGCCAGGCCCAAGATCTCGTCCTCGTTCTCCGAGGCTTTTTGCCGCACCTCCCGGATCGCCGCCCCTTGGGCCTTCTGGGTATCCCCAAGCTTCTCAATCGACGCCCCCATTGGCGCCAGCATTTCTGTCTTCAGCTCCGCAAAGCAGCGTTTGAGGAGCTCCTGCGACCACTGCGCCCACGCTGCTTGGTCGCCACCCGCTGCCATCTTGTTTCTCCTCCCTCGCACTTTCCGCTGCACCATAATCATTTTCTTAACCGCTCCACTCCTGGTCCAATCCATACAGTGCCGGGGGAACCTTGCTGTCACCGTCCCACACTGGGAGCCGTCGAACAATTGCCGTTGGGGCCCCTCTAAAGAGCCCAAAAGTCCGTTCCTGGCGGGAGCTGCCGAATGTGCGACCTACCTCGGCATAGCTGCAACCGGAAATCCGAGACAGTATTTGTTGAGACATTCCTCAGGATAATAACTTGACCAATCAGGGTCGAACTGCCTGGTTTGAGTTTCAAGCAATGCTTGACAGTTAATTGTCAACTACCTGGTGCATTCTCCATTGCAACGTCTCTGTCATTCAGTCAACTTGCTGGCTGGTCAGCACTTCTCCCGTGGGTGGCCAAAGGACATTAAAGCCATGCAGCATGCGGGATAATGCTGGGAACCATAGTAATGGGGAAAGATTTGAGATATTCAGAGGAGATTCTCACTGTGTTTTTAAATTAATATAGATCATGATGGAATGAAGAAGGAAATATTTATTTAGTTGGAAGGCCATCAACTTAAAATAGTTACCAAGAGAGGAGATATGCGCGAAGGAATTTGCGTGAAAGTCCCATTGATCATGGAATGCTTTGCCACGGGAGATGGTTGATAGAGAGAGTCCACTGCATCGTTCAAGGGAAAATTTTAGACTTTTAAAAATTTGATATTTTCTTAAAATCTGAAGCAGAATGACATCCTGGGATTTGGGGATGAACATAAGGGATTGGAATTAGTTTTGGTCTGCTCTTGCAAAGGCTGTAAACATAAGAGTGTGTCACAGCCTCAGGATATCTTAAAGTGCATCACAGCAAATGAAATGTCTTTTTTTTTAATGTAGTCATTGTTGTAATATAGGAAACACATTATTTCCTATATTACAACATAACGTAGGTTGCAGTTACACCGTATATAACGGGGTAGCCAATTTACACACAAGCTCTCTTAACAGTAAATAATAATGACCAGATAATCTGTTTTTAGTGATGTTGATTAAGGAATAAACTGGTCATATATGTATATAAAACTTGAAAATGGGAACGGAATTATGTCTATTCCAGTTATTCCCCCAGCCTCGAACACTACTTCATCTACATATATTTTGTTTTTGTTTTTGTCTTAAATTTAGCGTACCCAATTCATTTTTTCCAATTAAAGGGCAATTTAGTGTGGCCAATTCACCTACATTGCACATCTTTTGGGTTGTGGGGGCGAAACCCATGCAAACACGGGGAGAATGTGCAAACGCCACACGGACAGTGACCCAGAGCCGGGATCGAACCTGGGACCTCGGCGCCTTGAGGCAGCAGTACTAACCACTGCCCCACCGTGCTGCCCTATTCATCCACATATATAAGACTAGAAAGATCGATTAGTTCACAAACAATCTGTTAAATACAATTGTTGCTGTCTGCTTGAGAAATATTTAAAGTTGAACTCATTTGTAAAGGAATAACATCAAATTACTACAAAGAAAGACTCTCAGCGTGATAATCTTTCTGTACTTCAAAAAAATTAAAAGTTTGGAATTGAAAACCCACTCAAGCTTATCGTCCAGTTTGCAATCAGATTAATTTCAAAAATGCACAAATTATTGTGGACAGAAACAACTTGATTTTTGTTCTTGGAAGAATAAATATTATAGTGTACAGTAAGCCATAGCAGGTATGTAATCAGTAATGGATCGTGAGTGAAGCATAAGACTCATATTGGATGTTCAAAAAAAGGCACTAAAAATAAACTAAACACTAAAAATAAACTTCACCCAAATGAAGCTTTTAAAATTTGCCCTTTAGTTTTCAACAAGAAATTTTGAAAAATAACTGAGCAGATACTACTGAAAGCTAAGAAAAACAATCAGTTCTGGCTAAATGCTACTGCTGTATGCTAGGAAATTACATGTTGTGACTGCAGCAACCACCTTCACCTTTTAAATAAATGCAAGAAATGATAACAGTTAATCAAGTCAGTCAAATATGAAATTGATTTATCATCTTTATAACCTTACCATATTCTATCTTTAAAATTTCAGCTCCTGACAAAAAAACATAGAGTTTTTTTCTCCCACAAAACAGAGTGACTTGATTAGTTCATTTTTAGAAAGCATCTTTTTTATTGCCAAGTTCTTCTTGCTGCTCATTTAGAATTAGTTGTTTTCAGAGGTCATCAGTAATTTTTCATTGGGAGTTTCCTAATAGCTTTCCTTGGTTTTGATTTGTTTATGCTTTTGAAAATTATTATTTTCTGTTTTACTTTGAGTCATGAACAAAGTGGAATTGTAAAACATGGGCTGGATTTTCAAAGCCTCCTGTCGCGTGTTTGCAGCAGCGGAGGCAGCTCACCATTGGCCGGCGGTGGGGTCTTCTGATCCTGTCGCAGTCACAGAGTTTTCCCCTTTTATTCACCCCACCCCCGGGAAAGAGTAGATTTGTTACTTCGAACTATTTTAGGGTTCAATCAAATCAACATACTAAAGGAAACAAATTCAGGGACAAATTAAAAGGGCACCTCCAGTTAGGGGCACTGCCCAAACAAAACGAAAAACAAAGGAAACTTGATCAACATCAAATCAAAATGTGATTAAGAGTGTCCATAAAGCAATCCAGCCCCTGCGGTGCCCACCGGGCATGGAAGGCCTCAATGGTATCCATGGACACCACATGCTCCCTCACTTGGGACACCCGGCCGCGAATATAGCCGTGGAAGAGGTGCAGACAGTCTGGCCGGAAGACCCCCCTCAGTCGCCTGCTGCCTGGACCTGTTAATGGCGAGTTTCGGCAGGCCCAGGAGCAGGTTCACAAGGAGATCCTCTGCCTTCTCCGCACCGGGTGCCCGTAAATCAGGAGCGTGGGACTGAAGTGCAAACAAAATTTCAACAAAAGGGTAGTCAAGAAACTTAAAAGGGAAAGCAGCTAAAACATTCAACGTAGACATGGACCACAGACTCCACAAGATCACAAAAATGGCATGGTTCTTGGGAGTCCGTGAACTGATGTAATCGGTGATTGTACGGCACTGCTGCGTGCATCACCCTCCACCCCAGGACTGGGGGGGGGGGGGGGATGCCTCCGTAGAGGGACCTCCAGTGTGGCCCTCTGCCACCAGATGGCAACAAATCACACCAAGGCTTGTCCAGGTGAAGAGAGAGGGCATGGAGGTGAAGGGTGATGCCTTACTTTGATACTTTGGATACTGAAGAGTTTGAGGTTCTGTTGTAGGTGTACCAAAGATCATTTGTGAAGTTAAAACTGGTGCCAGCTGCCTTAGGAAAAGCAATGTAGTGTAAAATAAGAAGTTTTCTTGGGTCAGCAATGAAATTAAATAAATTGCTGAATTTTTCTTATATTTACTTTGCCATTGGTTATGGTACAAATTTAAGTTTTGGGCGGGGGCCATCATGCTAGCTGGGCGGGCTAGTTAACGGGAATGCAGTGGGGGGTTGTCAGGACATAGACATAGCGGAGGGGGATGGGGTTGTTATTTCGTTTGGGGGAGGGGGGAGAATGCTGACAAGGATATGGTTGCCGTGGCACAGCTGGAAAGGGAGTGATGACGGTGGACATCCGAGGGTGGGCTGGGAGGGCCATGTGACACGGTTGATCAGCATGGGAGGGGGGGCGGGGAACCCCCCCAAGCTGGTCAGGTGGAACGTGAAGGGCTGAATGGGCTAATCAAACGATCACAGGTGTTCGGATACCTGAGGAGTCTAAAGGCGGAAGTGGCCTTTTTGCAGGAGACGAACTTGAAGGCAGGAGGCCAGACAAGGTTGAAGAAAGGACGGATGGGGCCGGTGGGGGTAGATGAGGCGTTTGAGGTTTTTTACAGGCGATTATATGAGTCGGAGCCCTGGTCGGGGGGGTGAATGTGGCGGTTATGGAATGGCTGAAGTTTCCCAGGGTGGACGAGGAGTTGGTGCAGGGATTGGGGGCCTCAGTCGGGTTGAGGGAGGTGATGGAGAGTATGGGGGCGATGCAGGCAGGAAAGACCCTGGGCCCGGATGAGTTCCCGGTGAAGTTTTCTAAAAGGTTTGGGGGTGACCTGGGGCTACTGTTGGTGAGGGCATACAACGAGGCTAGAGAACCAGAAGAACTTTTCATATGAAATCCTTATCCTAGAAATAACACTGTGCAATAGCGGGGCATGGTAACATAGTGGTTAGCACAGTTGCTTCACAGCTCCAGGGTCCCAGGTTCAATTCCCGGCTTGGGTCACTGTCTGCGGAGTTTGCACGTTCTCCCTGTGTCTGCGTGGGTTTCCACGGGTGCTCCGGTTTCCTCCTACAGTCCAAAAATGTGCAGGTTAGGTGGATTGACTATGCTAAATTGCCCTTAAGTGCCCCAAAAGGTTGGGTGGGGTTACTGGGATAGGGTGGGGGTGTGGGCTTAGGTAGGGTGCTCTTTCCAAGAGCTAGTGCAGCCCCGATGGGCCGAATAGCCTTCTTCTGCACTGTAAATTCCATGTCTATGTCTACATGTCTAACTTTTCCCACACTATCACAGGCATCCATCTCTTTGATATTGAAAAAGGACAAGGATGCGGAGAAGTGTGGGTCGTTCTGCCCGATATTGCTATTGAATGTAGATACCAAGTTGCTGGCGAAGGTGTTGGCTTCGCAAATTGAGGGCTGCGTCCCGGGGATGATAGGCACGGACCAAACAGGGTTCGTGAAAGGGAGACAGCTTTTGGCAAATCTGAGGAGGCTGGTCAATGTAAATATGATGCTTGCGGAGGGGCAGGAGGTAGTGGCGATGGACGCAGACCGGCTTTCGACCGGGTGGAGTGGGAATATTTGTGGGAGGTGCTGGGGCGGTTTGGGCAGGGGTTTGTGGACTGGGTAAGGTTGCTGTACAAGGCACTGATCATAAGTGTATGGACGAACCAGGTGAGTTCGAGATATTTTGGGCTGCATCAGGGGACAAAGCAGGGGTGTCCGCCCTCCCCATTGCTCTTTGCCTTGCCAATAGAACCAATGGCAAAGGCGCTTCGAGTGTCGAGGGATTGAAAAGGGATTGAGTGAGTGGGTGTCGAGCACAGGATTTCCCTGTATGAGGACAACCTGTTGTTATACTTTTCAGACCCATTGGGTGGCACTGGGGGCATTATGTGGATTTTGGAGGACTTTAGCAGTTTCATCAGGTACTGGCTGAACATAGGGAAGAGCGAAATGACCGGTTGAGACCAGAGGGCAGGAGGAGGTTCGGAGAGCAGCCGTTTAAGGTAGAGAGCATTCAGGTGACACGGGGTTGGCACAGCAGCACAAGTTGATGGCGGGACGGGTGAAGACAGCGAAGAAGATCCCGCGGGGTAAAGAGGGCTTTTTTGGAGCGGGGGCGAGGAGGATGGGGCTTGCGTTGCCGAATATAATGAACTACTACTGGGCAGCGAACATCGCCATGGTTAGGAAATGGTAGTGGGGGAGGGGTCAGCATGGTGTGCATGGAGGCAGCTTCTTGTAGAGGTACGAGCTTAAGGGCATTGTTAACAGTGCCACTGCCGAGACTTCCGGTGCGGCGATGACCAGCTAAGTCGCACGTTTCGGCACCTCCCGTTTTAACGGACCTTTGGGCTCTTATCGGGAGCCCCAACGGCAATTTTCGAAGGCTAAACCCACTGTGAGGCGACATAGAAGGGAGTCCCCCCGGATGGGACAGAAGAGATAATAGTGGCCAGATTGCGGAGGATCCTCTGGAGCAGCGGCAAAGAAGGGAAGTGAGAAGCAAGATGGCGGCAGAGGGAGGCCAGTTGGTATGGGGCCTGGAACAGCAAGAGTTCCTCCGGTGATGTGTGGAGGAGCTCAAGAAGGAGGTGCTGGCGCCGATGCTGCAGGCGATTGAGGGGTTAATGGAGACGCAGAAGACCCAAGAGATGGAGCTCCGTGGAGCGAAGGCAAAAGCTGCCGAAAATGAGGACGAGATACAGGGCTTGGTGGTGAAGACGGAGACACACGAGGCACTGCATAAGAGGTGTATGGAGAGACTGGAAGCCCTGGAAATAGCTCGAGGAGGAAGAACTTAAGAATCTTGGGTCTTCCCGAAGGGGCAGAGGGAGCGGACGTTGGGGCGTATGTGAGCACGATGCTCCATACCTTAATGGGAGCTGAGGCCCCGACGGGCCCCCTGGAAGTGGAGGGAGCGCATCGAGTCCTCGTGAGAAGACCAAAGGCAGGAGAAATACCTCGAGCAATCGAGGTGAGGTTTCACCGCTACAAGGACAGGGAGGTGGTCCTGAGATGGGCGAAAAAGACACGGAGCAGCAGGTGGGCGAACGCGGTGATCCGCGTGTATCAGGATTGGAGTGCGGAGGTGGCGAGAAGGAGGGCGAGTTTCAATCGGGCCAAGGCGGTGCTCCACAAGAGGAAAGTGAAGTTCGGAATGTTGCAGCCGGCAAGACTGTGGGTTACACACCAGGGTAAACACCACTACTTCGAGACGGCAGAAGAGGCGTGGACATTTATTGAAGAGGAGAAGTTGGACTAGATTGGAGAAAGAGTGTTTGAAATGAAGTAGTGAGGTGGTGGCAAGGGACTGTGAATCAGATGGGGGAAAATTTTCTTTCCCCTCGAAGGGGGGACACACGAAGAAATGTGGGCGCCGGTGGGGAAGGGGAGGGGGAAGGAGAGAGGGAGCTGCGCCATCAGGGGCGGGGCCGAAAGGGAAGCGCGGGCTTTGTCCCCGCGCTATGGAAATTGTGGAGGGGAAAGGGGGCGCAGGAAGGAGGGGGCCTCACGTGATGGGACGCTAAGGATAAACGGTGGAAGCCGAGGTCAGCCAGAGTTTGCTGACTTCCGGACGCAATATGGGGGGAGCAACTAAGCTAGAGAGGGATCTAGCCGGGGGGGGGGGGATAACTGGGTTGCTGCTGCTAAGGGGAAGGGGGAGCTGTTACGCGATGGGATGGTCGGGACGGGAGGGCGCCGTCGGGGGGATAAGCGGGTGCGTGGGAACCGGGTGAGGAGCTGGTCTAAAAAAGGGGATGGCTAGTCGACGAGGGGGGGAGGTAAAGAGCCCCCCAACCCGGTTGATCACGTGGAATGTGAGAGGGTTGAATGGGCCTATTAAGAGGGCAAGGGTACTTGCGCACCGAAAGAAGCTAAAGGCAGACGTGGTCATGCTTCAGGAGACGCACCTGAAACTGGCGGATCAGGTCAGATTAAGGAAAGGATGGGTGGGACAGATATTCCACTCGGGCTTCGATGCGAAAAATAGAGGGGTGGCAAAAATGGTGGGGAAACGGGTATTGTTTGAGGCGAAGAACATAGTGGCGGACAGTGGGGGTAGATACGTGATGGTGAGTGGCAGACTGCAAGGTGAGGCGGTGGTGCTGGTGAATGTATATGCCCCGAACTGGGATGACGCAAACTTTATGAAGCGTATGTTGGGGCGCATCCCGGACCTGGAAAAGTTGGTAATGGGGGGGGATCTTCAACACGGTGCTGGACCCAGGGCTGGACCGGTCCAGATCTAGGACCGGGAGGAGGCCGGCAGCGGCCAAGGTGCTTAAGGGCTTTGTGGAGCAGATGGGAGGAGTGGATCCCTGGAGATTTACTAGGCCAAGGAGTAAAGAGTTCTCCTTCTTCTCCCATGTCCACAAGGTGTACTCCCGGATAGACTTTTGTCCTGGGAAGGGCGCTGATCCCGAAGGTGGCAGGAACGGAGTATTCGGCTATAGCCATTTCAGATCATGCCCCACATTGGGTAGATTTGGAAGTAGGAGAGGAAAAGGAACAGCGCCCACTGTGGAGATTAGATATGGGACTGTTGGCGGACGAGGGGGTATGTGTAAGGGTGAGGAGATGTATTGAAAGGTACCTAGAGACTAATGATGACGGAGCGGTCCAGGTGGGAGTAGTCTGGGAGGCGCTGAAGGCGGTGATTAGAAGGGAGCTGATCTCCATAAGGGCCCATAAGGGGAAACAAGAGGGTAAAGAAAGGGAGAGATTGTTGAGGGAGATTTTGAGGGTGGATAGGCAATATGCGGAGGCTCCAGATGAAGGGCTATACAGGGAAAGACGGAGATTGCACACAGACTTTGACTTGTTGACTACGGGTAAGGCGGAGGCACAATGGAGGAAGGCACAGGGAGTGCAGTATGAATATGCAGAGAAGGCGAGCCGGGGGCGGCGAGAGAGATCGGAGGGGTTAGAGACGAGGAGGGAAAGATGGAACGGGGAGCCGAGAGGGTGAACGGGGTGTTTAAGGTATTTTACGAGAGGCTATATAAGGCTCAACCCCCGGAAGGGACAGAGGGAATGATGCGTTTCCTAGACCAGCTGGAGTTCCCGAAGGTTGAGGAACAGGACTGGGAGCGCAGATTGAGGTGGAGGAGGTGGTAAAAGGAATTGGGAACATGCAGGCAGGGAAGGCCCCGGGACCGGATGGGTTCCCGGTGGAATTCTATAGGAAATACGTGGACCTGCTGGCCCCACTTCTGACGAGAACCTTTAATGAGGCTAGGGAAAGGGGGACACTACCCCCGACGATGTCGGAGGCGACGATATCGCTGATCCTGAAAAGAGACAAAGACCCGCTGCAGTGCGGGTCATACAGGCCTATTTCCCTCTTGAACGTAGATGCCAAGCTTCTGGCCAAGGTGATGGCGACGAGGATAGAGGACTGTGTCCCTGGGGTGGTGCATGATGATCAAACGGGGTTTGTTAAAGGGAGGCAATTGAATGCTAATATACAGAGGCTGCTGGGGGTGATGATGATGCCCCCACCGGAGGGGGAGGCGGAGATAGTGGTGGCGATGGATGCAGCGAAAGCATTTGATAGAGTGGAGTGGGACTACCTGTGGGAAGTACTGAGGAGATTTGGATTTGGAGAGGGGTTCATTAGATGGGTTCAGCTCTTGTACAGGGCCCCGGTGGCAAGTGTGATCACAAATAGGCAACGATCTGACCACTTCCGACTATATAGGGGTACAAGACAGGGATGTCCCCTGTCCCCGTTA
Organism: Scyliorhinus torazame; assembly: GCF_047496885.1. Taxonomy (NCBI): domain Eukaryota; kingdom Metazoa; phylum Chordata; class Chondrichthyes; order Carcharhiniformes; family Scyliorhinidae; genus Scyliorhinus; species Scyliorhinus torazame. The sequence goes on along the minus strand of NC_092724.1, from coordinate 61,522,939 downwards.
CTGTTTGCGTTGGCAATTGAGCCATTGGCCATAGCGCTGAGGGGCTCTGGGAAGTGGAGGGGGGTACTTAGAGGAGGAGAAGAGCATCGGGTGTCACTATACGCGGATGATTTGTTGTTGTATGTCGCGGACCCAGTGGAGGGGATGCCTGAGATAATGCAGACACTCAGGGAGTTTGGAGAATTTTCAGGATATAAATTGAATACGGGGAAGAGTGAACTGTTTGTGATGCACCCTGAGGAACAGGGCAGGGGAATAGACGATTTACCGTTGAGGAGGGTAACAAGGGATTTCCGGCATTTAGGGATCCAGGTGGTCAGGAACTGGGGAACCTTGCATAAGCTTAACTTGGCACGACTGGTAGAGCAGATGGAAGAGGACTTTAGGAGGTGGGACATGGCGCCCCTGTCATTGGTGGGCAGGGTGCAGGCGGTTAAAATGGTGGTCCTTCCGAGGTTTCTTTTCGTGTTCCAGTGCCTCCCTGTACTGATTACAAAGGCCTTTTTTTAAGAAGGTGGACAAGTGTATTATGAGCTTTGTGTGGGCTGGAAAGACCCCAAGAGTAGGGTTCCTGCAGCGCAGTAGGGACAGAGGGGGACTGGCACTGCCGAGTCTAAGTGATTATTATTGGGCCGCCAACGTGTCAATGATATGTAAGTGGATGAGGGAAGGGGAAGGAGCGGCGTGGAAAAGACCGGAGATGGCGTCCTGTAGGGGAACTAGCCTAAAAGCACTGGCGATGGCGCCGTTGCCGTTCTCCCTGAAAAAATACACCACAAACCCAGTGGTGGTGGCAACTCTGAAAATCTGGGGGCAGTGGAGACGACATAAGGGAGTGACAGGTGCCTCAGTGTGGTCCCCGATAAGGAACAATCATAGGTTCGTCCCGGGAAGGATAGATGGGGGATTTAAATCTTGGCAGCGAGCAGGAATTGCGAAACTGAAGGACTTGTTCTTAGACGGGACGTTCGCGAGTCTGGGAGCACTGACAGAAAAATATGGGTTGCCACCGGGGAATGCATTTCACTATATGCAAGTGAGGGCATTTGTGAGGCAACAGGTGAGGGAATTTCCGCAGCTCCCGGCGCAAGAGATTCAGGACAGAGTGATTTTGGGGGCATGGGTGGGGGATGGTAGGGTGTCAGATATATATAGGGAAATGAGGGACGAGGGGGAGACGATGGTAGAGGAGCTGAAGGGAAAATGGGAGGAGGAGCTGGGGGAAGAGATTGAGGAGGGGCTGTGGGCAGATGCCCTAAGTAGGGTAAACTCTTCATCCTCGCGTGCCAGGCTCAGCCTGATACAATTCAAGGTTCTACACAGGGCGCATATGACGGGAGCAAGGCGGAGTGGAGGATAGGTACGGGAGATGCGCAGCGAACCACACCCACATGTTTTGGTCATGCCCGGTACTGCATGGGTTCTGGGTGGGTGTGGCAAAAGTGATTTCAAAGGTGGTGGGGGTCCAGGTCGAACCAGGCTGGGGGTTGGCTATATTTTGGGTTGCAGATGAGCCGGGAGTGCAGGAGGCGAGACAGGCCGATGTTTTGGCCTTTGCGTCCCTAGTAGCCCGGCGAAGGATTCTACTTATGTGGAAAGAAGCTAAACCCCCAGGCGTGGAGGCCTGGATAAACGACATGGCAGGGTTCATAAAATTGGAGCGGATAAAGTACGCACTAAGAGGTTCGGCTCAAGGGTTCACCAGGCGGTGGCAACCGTTCGTCGACTATCTCGCAGAGCGATAAGGGAAAATAGGAAAGGCAGCAGCACCAACCCAGGAAGGGGGGGGGGACTCATTTGGGTCCTCAGGGGTTTTATGTGTGGGTTTATATATTAGTTATTTATATTAGATTTTACGAAGTTACTATTTTAGTTATTATTTCTGTTATTTCTTATTTTGTTGTTGGCAGTTGCCGTTAGTTAGTATATTATTTATTTAAAAACGATCAATGTATATATTATTACAAAGTTGTAAAATGGGAAATTTTTGTTTTTGTTTGATCGAAAAACTTTAATAAAATATATATATATATTTTTTAAGTGCCTCTGCCATTCTCGCCAGCCAGGCGCTCTGTGAGCCCAGTGGTGGTGTTGATCTTAAGGAAGTGGAGGCAGCATTTGGGACTGAAGGGTGCCTTGCTTTGGGCACCGATTTGTGACGACCACAGGTTTGCACTGGGGGGCTGGATGCGAGGTTTTGGGGGTGATGGCAGGCAGGGATAGAGCGATTTGGCAACCTGTATGTAGGGGGCAGCTTAGCAAAATTGGAGAACCTGCAGGAAAAGGATGAGCTGCCCAGGGGAACGGTTTCAGGTACTTGCGGTTTGGGATTTTTTGAAGAGAGAGGTGCCATCTTTTCCTGGGTTAGCGCCTTTGGGGGTTGTAAGACAAGGTGCTGTCAAAGGAGAAGATAGGGGAGGGGAAGGTGTCCGAGTTCTACAAGGAGCTGATGGATTGGAAGGGCCCCGGTGAGGGATATAAAGCGCAAGTGGGAGGAGGAACTGAGAGGGGAGGTGGAGGCCGGGACATGGGGAGGCCCTGCGGAGGATGAATGCATCCTCGTTATGTGCGAGGCTAAGCCTCATTCAATTTAAGGTAATTCAAAGAGCATGGTAGCATGGATGAGTAGGTTTTTTAAGGGGGTAGAGGATATGTGTGGGCGGTGCACGGGGAGGCCCGCGAATCACGTCTACATTTCTGGGCATGTCTGAAGCTAAAGGGGTTCTTGCAGTGGTTTCCAGACATAATGTCCGAGGTGCTGGGGTGAAGGTGGCCCCAGGTCCAGAGATAGTGGTATTGGGGGTATCGGAAGATCCGGGAGTCCAGGGGGCTAGAGGCCAATGTCTCAGCCTTTGACTCCCTGATAGCAAAGAGACGGATCTTACTTAGATGGAGGAGACTCAAAGCCACAGAAAGCAGGAGTGTGGGTGAGCGACCTGACAGAATTCCTGAGGCTGGAGAAGATCAAGTTCATCCTAAGGGGGTCGGTTGATGGCTTCGCTCGGAGGTGGAAGCCGTTCATTGACTTCTTTGAGGGTTGAGGAGACAGCAAAAAGGGGGTGTTTGGCGTAAGGGGGTTAAAATGGGGAAGACAGGATGGGCGAAGGTGTGCGAGGGTGGGGAGCAGTGGGGGAGGTGGGGGGGGGGGCAGTAGATATTATTCATTTTTTCAAATTTATTGATCAGGATCGCGACCCCTCTAGTTTTTGAATCTAGTCCCGCGTGAAAGACCTGACTGACCCAGCCGTTCCTCAGTCTAACCTGGTCCGTTACTCTAAGGTGCGTCGCTTGCAGCATTACCATGTCCGCCTTCAATCCCCTAAGATACGCAAACAAACGTGCCCTTTTGACCGGCCCATTTAACCCTCGAACATTCCAGGTGACCAGCCTAGTTGGGGGGCTCATTGCTGCCCACCGCCCCCCCCGGCCGATCAGCCATCCCCTTTTTTAGTCCCACCTCCAGCCCGTGCTCCGCGCCTCCACCAGTCCATCCCCAGGCAGCCCCCAACCTCCTGTCTGTCCCTCAGCCCAAGTCCCTCTCTCGTCACTTCGTCAGCAGAACATTCGCCCACCCCTCCCCCCGCCTAGTGACAACACCCTGTAGCCCAACCCCTTTACTAAACCAAACATGCACTGTGCTTCTGAGAGCTAGCTCAGCCAGCTAGCTTGGTGGCCCCCATCCCCGGCGCCAGATAGTCTCCCACCTATTGTTCCCTCCCCACCCTCCGCCCTGCTCATACAAACAAACTCCGACATCAAACAAACCCTACACAATTGCCCAACAGAAAAACACCAAGATCAAAACAAGCACACCTCCATCCCCCAACAGTGCAAATGAAAATCTTAACTCACTCAGCTCTACCGCTGGTTCCAAATCAATGCATCACAAACATCCATGGAGATTTGGGCAGCTGAGGGTGAAGGAGTTCTCCTTCTACTCACACATGCATAAAGTGTATTCCCAGATTGATTTCTTCATTTTGAGCGGGGCCTTGCTGGCTGGGATGGTGGACACGGGGTACTCGGCGATTACAATCTCAGACCATGTTCCGCACTGGGTTGACCTGCAGGTTAATAAAAACAGTAACCAGTGCTCGCACTGGAGGTTGGATGTGGGACTTTTGGCGGATGAAGGGATGTGCGAGCGGCTGAGGAAATGTATTCAGAGCTACCTGCAGGTCAATGACACAGGGGAAATTTCAGCAGTGGTGGTCAGAGGGGAGCTGATTTCGATCCGGGCCCATAGGGAGAAGGTGGACAGGGCGGAGAAGGACCGACTGGTAAAGGAGTTACTACAGATTGATAGGAGGTATGCGGAGACCCCAGAGGCAGGGCTTTTAAGGGAACAGCGGAGGTTACAGGCGGAGTTTAGCTTGCTGACCACAGGGAGGGCAGAGGCGAGCGGGCGATCTATGAACATGGAGAGAAGGCCAGCAGAATGCTTGAACAGCAGCTTAGGAAGAGGGAGGCAGCTAGGGAGATAGGGAAAGTAAAGGACGGAAGGGAACCTGGTTGGTGATTCAGTAGGGGTGAATAAGGCGTTTAGGGATTTCTACAGCAGGCTGTACAGGTCAGAACCCCTTACGGGGATGAGGCACTTCTTGGAGGGGCTGAATTTCCCAAAGGTGGACGGGGAGCGGGTAGAAGGGCTGGGGGCCCCAATCGGGCTGGAAGAGATAGTGGAGGGCTTGAAGGCCATGCAGGCGGGTAAGGCCCCGGGTCCAGACGGGTACCCAGTCGAGTTTTATAAAATGTTCTCAGGGATATTGGGGCCGGTGTTGTTAAAGATGTTCAATGAGGCAAGGGAAGGAGGGGTGTTGCCCCCGACGACATCACAGAGAACGATTTTGCTGATTTTTAAGCGGGACAAGAACCCGGAGCTGTGTGGGTCCTACAGGCCGATCTCCCTGTTGAATGTAGATGCCAAGTTGCTGGCTAAAATCTTGTCACCCAGGATCGAGGATTGTGTTCCGGACGTTATTGGGGAGGACCAGACGGGGTTTGTTAAGGGCAGGCAGTTGGTGGCCAATATAAGAAGGCTGTTAAATGTGATCATGATGGTAGGGAGGTGGAGGTAGTGATCGCAATGGATGCAGAAAAGGCTTTTGATTGGATAGAATGGGACTATCTGTGGGAGATACTGGGACGGTTTAGATTCGGGCGGGGCTTTATTGACTGGGTCAGGTTACTGTATCAGGCTCCTGTGGCAAGTGTACGGACGAATAGGACAACATCGGACTATTTTGGACTGCACCGGGGGACGAGACAGGGATGCCCCCTCTCTCCACTGTTGTTTGCACTGGCTATAGAACCGTTGGCAATTGTTCAGAGAGCCTCGAGGAGCTGGAGAGGACTGGTCCGGGGGGATTGGGGGGGTGGAGCACAGGGTTTCGCTCTATGCGGATGACCTGCTTCTGTATGGTTCGGACCTAATTAATAGAGGGGATGGAAGAAATCATGAAGACTCATGGGGAATTTGGCCGGTTTTCGGGGTATAAACTTAATATGGGAAAGAGTGAGATGTTTGTGGTCCAGGCGAGGCGGCTGGGAGAGCTGCCATTTAGGTTAGTAGAGGGAAGCTTTAGGTACATACGCATCCAAGTGGCGCGGAATGGGATCGGCTGCATAAATTGAATCTAGCCTGGCTGGTGGACCAAATGAAGGACGATTTTCGGAGATGGGACGCGCTTCCGTTGTCTCTGGCTGGGAGGGTGCAAATGGTGAAGATGACGGTCCTCCCGAGATTCCCATTTCTTTTTCAGTGTCTCCCCATCTTTATTCCGTGGTCCTTTTTTAAGCGGGTCAACAGAGTTTTTCACGGGCTTCGTCTGGGCGGGCAAGACCCCGCGAGTAAGGAAGGTAATGCTTGAGCGGAGTCAGGGAGAGGGCGGGCTGGTGCTGCCAAATTTTAGCAAGTATTACTGGGCGGCTAATAGCCATGATCAGGATGTGGGTGGTGGGGAAGGGGACGGCATGGGTGCGGATGGAGGCGGCTTCATATAAGGGCACGAGTTTGGGGGCGTTGGTAACTGCGCCTCTGCCGTTCCCGCCGGCACGGTACTCCACCAATCCAGTGGTGGTGGCGGCCCTGAGAGTTTGGGGCCAGTGGAGGCGGCATGTGGGAACAGTGGGAGCATCGGTCTGGGCCCCAATCTGTGATAATCACCGGTTTGCCCCGGGGTGTATGGACGGGGGGCTTCCGGTTATGGCGGAGAGCAGGGATTGAGAGGATGGGGGATATGTTCATAGAGGGGAGATTTCCGAGTATGAGGGCATTGGAGGAAAAGTTTGGGCTGGCGAGGGGAAACAAATTCAGGTATCTGCTGGTGCGTGACTTCCTTCGTAAACAGGTGTCAACCTTCCCACTCCTACCGCTAAGGGGGATTCAGGACAGGGTAGTTTCCAGAGGGTGGGTAGGAGAAGGGAGCGTCTCAGATATTTATAAGGAGCTTATGGGGTCGGAGGAGACGCAGACCGAGGAGCTGAAGCGCAAGTGGGAGGAGGAGCTGGGAGGTGAGATAGAGGATGGACTATGGGCAGACGCGTTGAGTAGAGTCAACGCGCCCGCAACATGTGCCAGGCTCAGCCTGATACAATTTAAGGTTGTTCACTGGGCTCACATGACAGTGGCCCGGATGAGCAGATTCTTTGGGGTAGAGGACAGGTGCGCAAAATGTGCGGGAGGGCCGGCGAACCATGTTCACATGTTTTGGACATGTCCAAAGCTTAGGAGATTTTGGCAGGGGGTTGCGGACGTCATGTCCACGGTGTTAAAAACAAGAGTGGACTTCCGGTGGCGGCTATGATGGAGTGAGTTGCACATTCGGTAGCTCTCACTCTGGCTGGCTTTTTGGACCTGGTTTCTCGACTTTGCGGAACTTTTGAGCGCTAGAAAAGGCGGCCACAAAGTTGCTGATTGAAGCGTGCGGAGCTGTATGGAAACAAAGAAGAGCAGAAAGCAGCGAAAGCAGAAAAAGAAGGGGCAAAGACAAAGTAGTGTGGGAGCTGACCCGGGACCAAAGATGGCTGACGTACGGACCGCGGACCAGACGATCCCAGCAGCGCTGGACAATATGCTGCAGGTCATAAAAGGAAGTTTTGAAGATATGAAGCGGGATAACTTAGAACCGCTTCAGAAAGCGGTGGAGCAAGTGAACCAAAGGCTAGAGGCCCAGGACAAAAAGGTCAAGGAGCTGGAGCAAGTGGTGGAGGAACAGGCGGACACACAAACGATCGCTGCAATAGAGATGGATGGGTTGAAGGAGCAACAGGGAAGGCTGCTTGACAGGCTTGAAGACCTGGAAAACAGAGCCCGGAGTCAAAATTTGAGAGTTATTGGCCTCCCAGAGGGGGCCGAAGGTGCGGACGCCACGAGGTCTGTGGCAGACCTGTTGCAGCAGCTGAGCTAACTCCTTTCCGCGACCGCTAGAGCTGGATGGGGCACAGAGTGCAGGTGAGGCAACCGCGACCGGGGTGCCCCCCCCGACCAGTGGTGGTCAGGTTCCACAGGTTCACAGACAAGGAGCGGGTCCATCAGTGGGCAAAGAATACAAAGTGCTGTACATGGAACAACAATGTCCTGCGCATCTATCAAGACCTGAGTCAGGAGGTGGCCAGGCGGCGAGCAGCCTTAAAAAAAAATTAAAGAGATTTTGTTCAAAAAGCACGTGATGTTCGGTCTGCTTTTGTGGGTCACGTACCAGAGCCAGCATTACTACTTTATGGACCCCGATGAGGCGATGGAGTTCGCAAAGGATCAGGGACTGGTGCCGAACTGAGGGCCCACGGACCAAAGTCAGAGTCGGTGTATTATTGTTTGTGAGACTTCTAGTTTTCTTGGACTGACTTGCTATTTTTTTGCTGCTTCACAGATACTTTGCAGTTTTTGTAGTTTCTGTTTTCCGTTTTCGCTGCCTATGGGTACAATGGGCGAGGGGGGGGGGGGGGGTTGCCCCCTCTCTTGGGTTTTCTTTTTGCTTTTTCTGTGTTTTTTTCTTTTTGGAGCTTCCAACGGAACAGAAATTTGTCCGGGAAGCAATGGGGGTTAAAGGTATTGGATGTAGGGGGGTGACGCCGGTACTGTGTTGCTGTGTATTTTTATTACTAATGCGTAGAAAGGGGTGATCGGTATCAGTCATCTGTTTGCACAAAGGGAACAGTATTACAGCTGGAGCGGGCTCGGGTCTTTGTTTGATTGCCCTTGTTTTTTGTTTGATCTCCTGTATTGCAGAGAGAGAGAGACTGCTCGAGCAGGACACATCAGGGGAATGGGTGGGGATGGGTGGGGGGGATGAGCTCGGGGGAACAATGGGAACAAGACAAGTGGGCACCAAAGGGATGAGTCACCGGTGACTAGCGAGTGGCTAGTTAAGGGAGTCAGGTGGGGGGGATGCATACAGTCAGTATATGGCAGGGGTCGGGTTACAGATGGGTGTTGTTGCTGGAGGGGGGGGGGGGGGGGGGGAGTTATTCTGCTGATATGGGAGGGATCTAAAGTAGGTAACAGAGCAGAGGTCGGAACTACCAGGAGGCGAACTGGGAGTGGCGCAGCACATGGGCTGGGGCCGGGCCCAAGAAGGGGGATGGTTGATCAGCATGGGGGGTGGTGGGTTGGCAGGTGCCCTCCAACCAGGCTGATCACCTGGAATGTCAGGGGACTGAACGGGCCAGTCAAGAGGGTGCATGTGTTCACGCATTTGCGGGCTCTAAAGGCGGACGTAATCATGCTGCAGGAGACACATCTGAAAGTGACTGACCAGACCAGACTAAGGAAGGGCTGGATTAGCCAGGTCTTCCACTCGGGCTTGGACTCCAGAGGTGTGGCAATCATGATCAATAAACGGGTTCAATTTGAGTCGGAGGGCACAATTGCAGACGGAGGGGATAGATTTCTGATGGTCCGTGGTACGCTTGAGGGGGTGAGGGTAGTCCTGGTGAATGTATATGCTCCAAATTGGGACTTCATTAAAAGGGTGCTGGGGAAAATCCCAGACTTAGATTCACAGAAGCTGATCATGGGTGGGGACTTCAACACGGTCCTCGACCCTCGACCCCGGACTAGACAGGTCATGCTCCAGAACGGGTAGGCTCCCAGCGATGGCAAGGGAACTGAGGGGGTTGATGGAGCAGATGGGGGGGGGGGGGTAGACCCATGGAGAGCCAGACGGCCGACGGGAAGGGAATATTCGTTCTACTCGCATGTTCATAAAGTATACTCTAGAATCGATTTTTTCATCATGAGCAGGGACTGTGTAGGCGGGGTAAAAAAACACGGAGTACTCGGCGATCACCATCTCGGATCATGCCTCACACTGGGTTGACCTGCAGGTCTGCAAAGGGAGCTACCAGCGCCCGCAATGGAGGTTGGACGTAGGATTGCTAGCGGAGGAGGAGGTGTGCAAGAGACTGCGGAAGTGCATGCAGGACTACCTGCAGGTTAATGACACAGAGGAAGTCTCAGCAGCGACCCTGTGGGAGGCGCTGAAGGCGGTGGTAAGGGGGAGCTGATTTCAATTCGGGCCCACAGAGATAGAATGGACAGAGCGGAAATGAACAAACTGGTCAAGGAGATCCACCGGACAGATAGGGAATACGCAGAGGCCCCGAGGGAGGACCTACTTAGAGATAGAGGGAGACTGCAGGCCGAGCTGGGAGTGTTGTCCACGAGCAAAGCAGTGGAACTACTCAGGAAGGTAAAGGGTGTGGTCTATGAGCATGGGGAGAAAGCTAGTAGAATGCTTGCGCAGCAACTCAGGAGGATGGAGGCGGCCAGAGAAATAGACAGGGTAGTGGACGGTATGGGGAATAGAGTGGATGACCCGTCAGGACTGAACAAGGTGTTTCAGGAGTTTTACAGCAAGCTCTATACCTCAGAACCCCCTGGGGAGCCGGAGGAGATGAAGCGTTTCTTAGATGGACTGACCTTCCCAAAAGTGGGTAAGGGGCTGGTAGACCGTCTGGGGGCCCCGATCAGAGCTGAGGAAGTACTGGGGGGCTTGAAGGCCATACAGTCGGGTAAATCCTCGGGGCCGGTTGGATACTCAGTGGAGTTCTACAAAACGTTCTCGGAGATAGTGGGGCCGGTGCTGACTAGGGTATTTAACGAAGCGAGGGACAGAGGGACTCTACCCCCGACAATGTTATTAAAACGGGATAAAGACCCGGAAGAGTGTGGGTCATACAGACCAATCTCCCTGATCAACGTCGACGCCAAGCTCCTGGCTAAGGTCTTGGCGCTTAGAATTGAGGACTGTGTCCCGGAGGTGATCGGGGAGGACCAAACAGGGTTTGTTAAAGGCAGACAGCTGGTAGCCAACTTGAGAAGACTACTCAATGTGATCATGATGCCCCCAGAGGGCAGAGAGGTAGAGGCAGTGGTGGCAATGGATGCCGAGAAAGCCTTTGACCGGGTGGAGTGGGACTATTTGTGGGAGGTACTCGGACGGTTTGGGTTTCGAGGAGAGCTTTGTTGACTGGGTTAGACTACTGTACCAGGCCCCAAAAGCTAGCGTGAGGATGAATAGGACAACATCAGAGTACTTTAGACTACACCGGGGGACCAGGCAGGGATGTCCACTCTCCCCGTGGATATCTGGCCATAGAACCTCTGGTGATTGCACCGAGAGCTGCGAGGGGGTGGAAGGGAATGATTAGGGGAGGGGTGGAGCACAGGGTATTGCTGTACGCGGACGACCTGCTCATGTACGTATCGGACCCGCTGGCTGGGATGGATAGTATACTAGGAATATTGAGAGAATTTGGCAGGTTTTCAGGGTACAAACTGAACATGACTAAGAGCGAGATGTTTGTAGTGCAGGCGAGGAGCCAGGAGAACAGGTTGAAGGGGCTGCCATTTAGGATGGTCGGAGAAAGTTTCCGATACTTCGGGATACAGGTGGCGTGAGACTGGGGCAGGCTGCATAAGCTAAATTTGACTAGAGTGGTGGAGCAAATGAAGAGCGAGTTTAGGAGATGGGATGCACTCCCGCTATCACTTGCGGGGAGAGTGCAGACGGTAAAGATGACAATCCTCCCAAGATTCCTGTTTATTTTTCAGTGCCTCCCGATTTTCATCCCGCAGTCCTTCTTCAAAAGAGTCAACAAGATTATTATGGGCTTTGTCTGGGCGGGGAAGTCCCCGTGGGTGAAGAAAGCGATGCTTGAAAGGAACCGTAGTGAGGGGAGGCTGGCGCTGCCAAACCTCAGCAACTACTACTGGGCGGCCAACATAGCCATGGTAAGGAGTTGGATGGTGGGTACGAGGTCTATTTGGGGGCTAGTGGAGACGGCTTCGTGCAGGGGCACCAGTTTGGCAGCCCTGGTCACGGCCCCCCCCCCACCGCTCCCGCCGGCCAGGTACTCCACCAGCCCGGTAGTGGTGGCAGCCCTGCGGATCTGGGGCCAGTGGAGGAGGCATGGAGGGGAGGTGGGAGCATCGGTCTGGTCTCCAATGTGCGACAACCACTGATTCGCCCCTGGGAGTATGGACGGTGGATTCCGAGCGTGGCGGCGGTGGGAAGGATGGGCGATATGTTCTTGGGGGGAGCTTCTCGCCAATTCGGACTAGTAAGAGGGAATGACTTTCAGTAGTTGCAAGTGCGTGACTTCATACGCAGACTGGCCCCATCCTTCCCACGCCTCCCACCAAATGGGATCCAGGACAGTGTAGTCTCTAGAGGAGAGGGGAAAGTCTTGGATATTTATGAAAGGGGAGGAGTCCCAGACAGAGGAACTGAAGCTCAAGTGGGAGGAGGAACTCGGCGAGGAGATAGAGGAGGGGGTAGGGGCGGAAGTCCTGAGTAGGGTAAATTCAACTGCAACATGTGCTAGGCTCAGCCTGATTCAGTTCAAGATCGTCCACATGACGGTGGCCCGGATAAGTAAATTTCTGGGGGTGGAGGACAAGTGCTCTAGGTTTGCGGGAGGGCCAGCGAATCACGTCCACATGTTCTGGGCATGCCCAAAACTTAGGAGATACTGGGAGGGATTTGTGGACGTCATGTCCCAGGTACTAAAAACTAGGGTGGTGATGAGTCTAGTGGTGGCAATTGTTGGGGTCTCGGAAGACCCGGGGGTCCGAGGAGGAGAGGGAGGCCGTGTCTTGGCCTTTGCTTCCCTGGTAGCCCGGCGACGTATATTGCTGGCATGGAGGGACTCAAAGCCCCCGAAGACCGAAGCATGGCTCTCGGACATGTTGAGCTTTTTGGGGCTGGAAAAAAATTAAGTTCGCCATGAGAGGATCTGTATTAGAGTTCGCCCGAAGGTGGCAACCATTCATCGACTTCTTCACGGGGAATTAAACGTCGGGGGGGGGGGGGGATAGATTAGAGTAGAATAGGAGGGAGAAATAGGCGGGTACTGTTTACGAGAGAGGATTGGTCTTTTGCACTATGTTTCTGTTTTGGGTTGATATTTGCACACTACTGTATACAATGCCAAAAATATTTTAATAAAATTGTTTATTAAAAAAAGAACAAGGGGACTTCCGGGTGCGGCGATGACCAGCTAGGTCGCACGTTTCGGCACCTCCCGTTTTAACGGACTTTTGGGCTCTTATTGGGAGCCCCAACGGCAATTTTTGACGGCTAAACCCATTGTGCGGTGAAACAGAAGGGAATCCCCCCGGATGTACATGGGGAAAGGAGATAATAGTGGCCGGATTGCAGAGGATCCTCTGGAGCAGCGGCAAGGAAGGGAAGCACGAAGCAAGATGGCGGCGGAGGGAGGCCGTTTGGTATGGGGCCCGGAACAGCAAGAGTTCCTTCGGAGATGTGTTAAGGAGCTAAAGAAGGAGGTGCTGGCCCCGATGCTGCAGGCGATTGAGGGGCTAAAGGAGGCGCAGAAGACCCAAGAATTGGAGCTTCGTGGCGTGAAAGCAAAGGCTGCCGAAAATGAGGACGAAATACAGGGCCTGGTGGTGAAGACAGAGACACATGAGGCACTGCATAAGAGGTGTATGGAGAGGCTGGAAGCCCCGGAAAATAGCTCGAGGAGGAAGAACCTAAGAGTTTTGGGTCTTCTCGAAGGTGCAGAGGGAGCGGACGTCGGGGCATATGTGAGCACGATGCTTCATTCCTTAATGGGACCGGACGCCCCGACAGGCCCCTTGGAAGTGGAGGGAGCATATCGAGTCCTTGCGAGAAGACCGAAGGCGGGAGAAATACCCCGAGCTATAGTGGTGAGGTTTCACCGCTATAAAGACAGGGAGATGGTCCTGAGATGGGCGAAAAAGACACGGAGCTGCAGGTGGGAGAACGCGGTGATCCGCGTGTACCAGGATTGGAGTGCGGAGGTGGCGAGAAGGAGGCCGAGTTTCAATCGGGCCAAGGCGGTGCTCCATAGAAAGAAAGTTAAATTTGGTATGCTGCAGCCGGCGAGACTGTGGGTTACACATCAAGGGAAACACCACTACTTCGAGACGGCAGAAGAGGCGTGGACATTCATTGAAGAGGAGAAGCTGGACTAGTCTGGAGAAAGACTTTTTGTAATAAAGTAGTGGTGTGATTGCGTGGGACTGGGAATCGGAAGGGGGGGGGGAATTTTTCTCTTTCCCCTCGATGGGGGGTGGGGGTATGGTGAACTGTGGGCGCCGGTGGGGAAGGAGAGGGGGAAGGAGAGAGGGAGCTGCGCCATTAGGGGCGGGGCCGCGTGGGAAGCGCAGGCTTTGCTCCCGCGCTATGGTAATTGTGGCAGGAAAAGGGGGCGCAGGAAGGAGGGAGCCTTACACAATGGGAGGCTGAGGGGGAAGCCGAGGTCAGCCAGATTTTGCTGACTTCTGGAAGCAACATGGGGGGAGCAATCACACTAGAGGGAGATCTAGCGGGGGGGGGGGGGTAACTGGGTTGCTGCTGTTAAGGAGGAGCTGCTACGGGATGGGATGGTCGGGACGGGAGGACACCGTTGGGGGGACAAGTGGGTGCGTGGGAACCGGGTGAGGAGCTGATCTAAAAAAGGGTATGGCTAGTCGACGAGGGGGGGGGGGGGGGGGTAAAGAGCCCCCCAACCCGGTTGATCACGTGGAACGCGAGAGGGCTGAATAGGCCGATTAAGAGGGCAAGGGTACTTGCGCACCTAAAGAAATTAAAGGCAGATGTGGTCATGCTGCAGGAGACGCATCTGAAACTGGCGGATCAGGTCAGATTACGAAAAGGATGGGTGGGACAGGTATTTCACTCGGGCTTGGATGCAAAAAATAGAGGGGTGGCAATATTAGTGGGGAAACAGGTATTGTTTGAGGTGTGGACCATAGTGGCGGACAGTGGGGGTAGATACGTGATGGTGAGTGGCAGATTGCAAGGTGAGGCGGTGGTTCTGGTGAACGTATATGCCCCGAACTGGGATGATGCCAACTTCGTGAAGCGTATGCTGGGGCGTATCCCGGACCTGGAGGCGGGAAAGTTGGTAATGGGGGGAGACTTCAACACGGTGCTGGATCCAGGGCTGGACCGGTCCAGGTCTAGGACCGGGAGGAGGCCGGCAGCGGCCAAGGTGCTCAAGGACTACATGGAGCAGATGGGAGGAGTGGATCCCTGGAGATTTACTAGGCCAAGGAGTAAAGAGTTCTCCTTCTTCTCCCATGTCCACAAGGTGTATTCTCGTATAGACTTCTTTGTCCTGGGAAGGGCGCTGATCCCGAAGGTGGCCGGGACGGAGTACTCGGCTATAGCCATTTCGGACCATGCCCCACATTGGGTAGATCTGGAAGTAGGAGAGGAAAAGGAACAGCACCCACTGTGGAGATTAGATATGGGATTGTTGGCGGACGAGGGGGTGTGTGTAAGGGTAAGGAGATATATCGAAAGGTATCTTGAGATTAATGACGATGGAGAGGTTCAGGTGGGAGTGGTCTGGGAAGCACTGAAGGCGGTGATCAGAGGGGAACTGATTTCCATAAGGGCCCATAGGGGAAACAAGAGAGCAAAGAGAGGGAGAGACTGTTGAGAGAAATTTTGAGGGTGGATAGGCAGTATGCGGTGGACCCGGATGAAGGACTATACAGGGAAAGACGAAGGTTGCACACGGAATTTGATTTGTTGACCACGGGCAAGGCGGAGGCACAATGGAGGAAGGCACAGGGAGTGCAGTATGAGTACGGAGAGAAGGCGAGCCGGTTACTGGCCCAACAACTGAGGAAGAGGGGGGCGGCGAGGGAGATTGGAGGGGTTAGGGACGAGGAGGGTGAGATGGAACGGGGAGCGGAGAGGGTGAACGGGGTGTTTAAGGCATTTTATGAGAGGCTGTATAAGGCTCAGCCCCCGGAAGGGAAGGAGGGAATGATGCACTTCCTAGACCAGTTGAAATTCCCGAAGGTTGAGGAGCAGGAGAGGACAGGACTGGGAGCACAGATTGAGGTGGAGGAGGTGGTAAAAGGAATTGGGAGCATGCAGGCAGGGATGGCCCCGGGACCGGATGGGTTCCTGGTGGAATTCTATAGGAAATACGTGGACCTGCTGGCCCCGCTTCTGACGAGAACCTTTAATGAGGCCAAGGAAAGGGGGACGTTGCCCCCGACGATGTCGGAGGCGACGATATCGCTGCTCTTGAAAAGGGACAAAGACCCGCTGCAGTGCGGGTCTTACAGGCCTATCTCCCTCCTGAATGTAGATGCCAAGCTTCTGGCCAAGGTGATGGCGACGAGGAGGGAGGATTGTGTCCCGGGGGTGGTTCACGAGGATCAAACGGGGTTTGTTAAGGGGAGACAATTGAACACTAACATACGGAGGCTGTTGGGTGTGATGATGATGCCCCCGCCGGAGGGGGAGGCGGAGATAGTGGTGGCGATGGATGCAGAGAAAGCATTTGATAAGAGTGGAGTGGGATTACCTGTGGGAAGTGTTGAGGAGATTTGGATTTGGAGAGGGGTTTATTGGATGGGTTCAGCTTCTATATAGGGCCCCGGTGGCAAGTGTGATTACAAATAGGCAGAGATCTGACCACTTCCGTCTATACAGAGGGACAAGACAGGGATGTCCTCTGTCCCTGTTACTGTTTGTGTTGGCAATTGAGCCACTGGCCATAGCGCTGAGGGGCTCTAGGAAGTGGAGGGGAGTACTTAGGGGAGGAGAAGAGCACCGGGTGTCACTAGACGCGGATGATTTGTTGTTGTATGTCGCGGACCCAGTGGAGGGGATGCCCGAGATAATGCAGACACTCAGGGAGTTTGGGGAATTTTCAGGATATAAATTGAATATGGGGAAGAGTGAGTTGTTTGTGATGCACCCTGGGGAACAGGGCAGGGGAATAGATGATTTGCCGTTGAGGAGAGTAACAAGGGATTTTCGGTACCTAGGGATCCAGATGGCCAGGAACTGGGGAACCTTGCATAAGCTTAATTTAGTAAGATTGGTGGAGCAGATGGAAGAGGACTTTAGGAGATGGGACATGGTGCCCCTGTCACTGGCGGGTAGGGTGCAGGCGGTTAAAATGGTGGTCCTTCCGCGGTTTCTTTTTGTGTTCCAGTGCCTCCCTGTGATGATTACAAAGGCCTTTTTCAAGAAAGTGGATAAGAGCATTATGAGTTTTGTGTGGGCTGGGAAGACCCCAAGAGTGAAGAGGGGGTTCCTGCAACGTAGTAGGGATAGGGGGGGACTGGCACTGCCGAATTTAAGTGACTACTATTGGGCCGCCAACATATCAATGGTATGCAAGTGGATGGGGGAAGGGGAGGGAGTGGCGTGGAAAAGACTAGAGATGGCGTCCTGTAGGGGAACCAGCCTAAAAGCATTAGTGACGGCACCTTTACCGTTCTCCCCGAAGAAATACACAAGTCCAGTGGTGGTGGCAACGCTGAAAATTTGGGGGCAGTGGAGACGGCATAAGGGAGTGACGGGTGCCTCGGTGAGGTCCCCGATAAGGAACAACCACAGGTTCGTCCCGGGGAAGATAGATGGGGGATTTAAAGCTTGGCAGAGAGCAGGGATTGTGAAATTGAAGGATTTGTTCCTAGGCGGGACGTTTGCGAGTCTGGGAGCACTGACAGAAAAATATGGGTTGCCACCGGGGAATGCATTTCGATATATGCAACTGAGGGCTTTTGCGAGGCAACAGGTGAGGGAATTTCCGCGGCTCCCGGCGCAAGAGATTCAGGACAGAGTGATTTCGGGGGCATGGGTGGGGGATGGTAGGGTGTCAGATATATACAGAGAAATGAGAGACGAGGGGGAGACGATGGTGGAGGAGCTGAAGGGAAAATGGGAAGAGGAGCTAGGGGAAGAGATTGAGGAGGGGCTGTGGGCAGATGCCCTAAGTAGGGTAAACTCTTCGTCCTCGTGTGCCAGGCTCAGCCTGATACAATTCAAGGTTCTACACAAGGCGCATATGACGGGAGCAAGGCTGAGTAGATTTTTTGGAGTGGAGGATAGGTGCGGGAGATGCGCGGGAAGCCCAGCGAACCACACCCACATGTTTTGGTCATGCCCGGTACTGCATGGGTTCTGGGTGGGGTGGCGAATGTGCTTTCAAGGGTGGTGGGGGTCCGGGTCGAGCCAGGCTGGGGGTTGGCGATATTTGGGGTTGCGGACGAGCCGGGAGTGCAGGAGGAGAGAGAGGCTGATGTTTTAGCCTTTGCGCCCTAGTAGCCCGGCGAAGGATATTACTTATGTGGAAAGAAGCTAAACCCCCAGGCGTGGAGGCCTGGATAAATGACATGGCGGGGTTTATAAAACTGGAGCGGATAAAATACGCACTAAGAGGTTCGGCTCAAGGGTTCACCAGGCGGTGGCAACCGTTCCTCG
The DNA here is from genome assembly GCF_047496885.1 of Scyliorhinus torazame. Classification (NCBI taxonomy): domain Eukaryota; kingdom Metazoa; phylum Chordata; class Chondrichthyes; order Carcharhiniformes; family Scyliorhinidae; genus Scyliorhinus; species Scyliorhinus torazame. The sequence goes on along the minus strand of NC_092724.1, from coordinate 61,505,207 downwards.
ACTATCTCGCAGAACGATAAGGGAAATGGGAAAGGTAGCAGCAGCAACCCAGGGCGGAGGGGGGGGAAGGGGGGGTGGGGGGGAAGAGGGGAGGGCCCATCCGGGCCCTTCGGGGTTTTGTACAGGTGTTTGTATATGAGTTATTTATATTGTTTTTTGTGACTTTATTATTTTGGATATTGGCTAGTTTTTATTTTTGATGCTGGCAGTTGCCGTCTAGTTAATATATTATTTATTCTTTAAAAAAAACGGTCATCATCATTATTTATATTGTTTTAAAGTTGCAAAAGGGGAAAATTTTGTACTGTTTGTTTGACCGAAAAATTCGAATAAAATATATTTTAAAAAAAACAAGGGTGTGCTGAGTCCAGAGGTGGTGATTTCTAGGGTGATAGAAGACCCAGGAATCCAGGAGGAGAAAGTGGCAGACGTTCTGGCCTTTGCTTCCCTGGTAGCCCGGAACGGATACTATAGCCTGGAGGGACTCAAAGCCCCCGAAGTCAGAGACCTGGCTATCAGACATGGCTAGCTTTCTCTGTTTGGAGAAAATCAAGTTCGCCTTGAGAGGGTCAATGTTAGAGTTCACCCGAGGTGGCAACCGTTCGTCGACTTCTTTGCGGGAAATTAATCGTCAGCAGATGGGGGGGGGGGGGGGAGTAGTTTAGATTAGAGTGGGGGGTCAATAAGAGAGGGACCTGTACGAGAGGTAAATGGCTTTTGCACTATGTTTATGGTTTCATGTATATTGTTTATTTGGTTGTTGCTATACCAAAAATACCTCAATAAAATGTTTATTAAAAAAAAATGAAGGGCGACTTCCGGGTGCGGCGATGACCAGCTGAGTCACACGTTTCGGCAGCTCCCTGTGAAACGGACTTTTGGGCTCTTGATAGGAGCCCCAACGGCAATTTTGACGGCTAAAAACACTGTGCGGTAAACCAGAAGGGAATCCCCCCTGGATACGGATGAAAAAAGGAGAAAGTGGCCGGATTGCAGTGGATCCTTTAGAACAGCGGCAAGGAAGGCAAGCAAAAACCAAGATGGCGTCGGAAGGTGGCAGTTTAACATGGGGCCCTGAACAACAAGAGTTCTTGAAATGCTGTGTGGAAGAGATCAAAAAGGAAATGAAGAAAGAGCTGTTGGCCCCGATACTACAGGCGATCGAAGGGCTAAAGGAGGAACAAAAGACCCAGGAGCGGGAGCTTCGGGTCGTGAAGGCAAAGGCAGCCGAGAATGATGACGACATACAGGGCCTGGTGGTGAGGACGGAGACGCAGGAGGCACATCAGAAACGATGTGTGGAAAGGTTGGAGGCACTGGAAAACAACGCAAGGAGGAACAACCTGAGGATTCTTGGTCTTCCTGAAGGTGTGGAGGGAGCGGACGTCGAGGCATATGTGAGCACGATGCTGCACTCGTTAATGGGAGCGGAGGCCCCGGCGGGTCCGTTGGAGGTGGAGGGAGCATACCGAGTGATGGCGCGAGGACCAAGAGCAGGAGAAATTCCCAGAGCCATAGTGGTGAGATTCCTCCGTTTTAAGGATAGAGAAATGGTCCTTAGATGGGCGAAGAAAACTCGGAGCAGTAAATGGGAGAACGCGGTGATCCGCGTTTATCAAGACTGGAGTGCGGAGGTGGCGAGAAGGAGGGCGAGCTTTAATCGGGCCAAGGCGGTGCTTCATAAAAAGAAGATAAAATTTGGAATGCTGCAACCGGCAAGACTGTGGGTCACATATCGAGGGAGGCACCACTACTTTGAGACGGCGGATGAAGCGTGGACTTTTATTGTGGAAGAAAAACTGGAATGAGCGGGTTATTAAAAAGAACGTTTGAACAAAGTGGTGGGGCGAATGTGGGGGGCAAAGAGGGGTTTTATGTACTAATCCTGCGATGTGGTAACTTTTCTCTCTCCCACAGGTGGTGATGGGGGGAGGAGGGGAGGTGGAGGAGATGGGGCGTTGGCCATTGGGGGCGGGGCCAAGGGAGAAGCGCGGGCTTGGTTCCCGCGCTATGATAATCATGGCGGGAATAGAGAAGCAGGAAGGAGGGGGCGTCGCACGGTGCGAGCCGAGGTCACGGGGGGGAAGCCGAGGTCAGCCAGAGTTTGCTGACTTCTGGGAGCAACATGGGGGGAGTAATTACGTTAGCGGGGGATCTAGCGGGGGGGGTGGGAGGGGGGAATTACTGGGTTGCTGCTGCTGGGGAGAGGGGGGAGCTGGTATGGGAGAGGATGGGCGGGGGGCACCGCCTGGGGGAGATACAGCTGCGTGGGAACCAGGTGAGGAGCTGGAAAAAGGTGATGGCTAATCGACAAGGAGGGGGGGGGGGTAGGAAGCCCCCCAACTCGGCTGATCACGTGGGACGTGAGAGGGCTGAACGGGCCGATAAAGAGGGCACGGGTACTCGCACACCTTAAGAAACTTAAGGCAGATGTGGTTATGTTACAGGAAACGCACCTGAAACTGATAGACCAGGTTAGGCTACGCAAAGGATGGGTGGGGCAGGTGTTCCATTCGGGGCTAGATGCGAAAAACAGGGGGGTGGCTATATTAGTGGGGAAGCGGGTAATGTTCGAAGCAAAGACTACAGTGGCGGATAACGGGGGCAGATACGTGATGGTGAGTGGCAAACTACAGGGGGAGACGGTGGTTTTGGTAAACGTATATGCCCCGAACTGGGATGATGCCAATTTTATGAGGCGGATGCTAGGACGCATTCCGGACCTAGAGATGGGAAAGCTGATAATGGGGGGAGATTTTAATACGGTGTTGGAACCAGGGCTGGATAGGTCGAAGTCCAGGACTGGAAGGAGGCCGGCAGCAGCCAAGGTACTTAAAGATTTTATGGAGCAGATGGGAGGTGTAGACCCGTGGAGATTTAGCAGACCTAGGAGTAAGGAGTTCTCGTTTTTCTCCTATGTCCATAAAGTCTACTCGCGAATAGACTTTTTTGTGCTAGGTAGGGCATTGATCCCGAAGGTGAGGGGAACGGAGTATACGGCTATAGCCATTTCGGACCACGCTCCACACTGGGTGGACTTGGAGATAGGGGAGGAAACAGGAGGGCGCCCACCCTGGAGAATGGACATGGGACTAATGGCAGATGAGGGGGTGTGTCTAAGGGTGAGGGGGTGCATTGAAAAGTACTTGGAACTCAATGATAATGGGGAGGTCCAGGTGGGAGTGGTCTGGGAGGCGTTGAAGGCGGTGGTTAGAGGGGAGCTGATATCAATAAGGGCACATAAAGGGAAGCAGGAGAGCAAGGAACGGGAGCGGTTGCTGCAAGAACTTTTGGGGGTGGACAGACAATATGCGGAAGCACCAGAGGAGGGACTGTACAGGGAAAGGCAAAGGCTACATGTAGAATTTGACTTGCTGACTACAGGCACTGCAGAGGCACAATGGAGGAAGGCACAGGGTGTACAGTACGAATATGGGGAGAAGGCGAGCAGGTTGCTGGCACACCAATTGAGGAAAAGGGGAGCAGCGAGGGAAATAGGGGGAGTGAGGGATGAGGAAGGAGAGATGGAGCGGGGAGCGGAGAGAGTGAATGGAGTGTTCAAGACATTTTATAAAAAATTATATGAAGCTCAACCCTCGGATGGGAAGGAGAGAATGGGCTTCTTGGATCGGCTGGAATTTCCCACGGTGGAAGAGCAGGAAAGGGTGGGACTGGGAGCACAGATCGAGGTAGAAGAAGTGGTGAAAGGAATTAGGAGCATGCAGGCAGGAAAGGCCCCGGGACCGGATGGATTCCCAGTCGAATTCTATAGAAAATATGTGGACTTGCTCGCCCCGGTACTGACGAGGACCTTTAATGAGGCAAAGGAAAGGGGACAACTGCCCCCGACTATGTCTGAAGCAACGATATCGCTTCTCTTCAAGAAGGAAAAGGACCCGCTACAATGCGGGTCCTCTCGACCTATTTCCCTCCTAAATGTAGATGCCAAGGTCCTGGCCAAGGTAATGGCAATGAGAATAGAGGAATGTGTCCCGGGGGTGGTCCACGAGGACCAAACTGGGTTTGTGAAGGGGAGACAGCTGAACACGAATATACGGAGGTTGTTAGGGGTAATGATGATGGCCCCACCAGAGGGAGAAACGGAGATAGCAGTGGCGATGGATGCCGAGAAAGCATTTGATAGAGTGGAGTGGGATTATTTGTGGGAGATGTTGAGGAGATTTGGTTTTGGAGAGGGGTATGTTAGATGGGTGCAGCTGTTGTATAGGGCCCCAGTGGCGAGCGTGGTCACGAATGGACGGGGATCTGCATATTTTCGGCTCCATAGAGGGACAAGGCAGGGATGCCCTCTGTCCCCATTATTGTTTGCACTGGCGATTGAGCCCCTGGCGACAGCGTTGAGGGGTTCCAAGAAGTGGAGGGGAGTACTTAGGGGAGGAGAAGAACACCGGGTATCTTTGTATGCGGACGATTTGCTACTATACGTGGCGGACCCGGCGGAGGGGATGCCAGAAATAATGCGGATACTTGGGGAGTTTGGGGATTTTTCAGGGTATAAATTGAACATGGGGAAAAGTGAGTTGTTTGTGGTGCATCCAGGGGAGCAGAGTAGAGAAATAGAGGACCTACCGTTGAGGAAGGTAACAAGGGACTTTCGTTACCTGGGGATCCAGATAGCTAAGAATTGGGGCACATTGCATAGGTTAAATTTAACGCGGTTGGTGGAACAGATGGAGGAGGATTTCAAGAGATGGGATATGGTATCCCTGTCACTGGCAGGGAGGGTGCAGGCGGTTAAGATGGTGGTCCTCCCGAGATTCCTCTTTGTGTTTCAGTGCCTCCCGGTGGTGATCACGAAGGCTTTTTTTTAAAAAAGGATTGAAAAGAGCATCATGGGTTTTGTGTGGGCCGGGAAGACCCCGAGAGTGAGGGATTCTTACAGCGTAGCAGGGATAGGGGGGGGGGGCTGGCACTACCGAGCCTAAGTGAGTATTATTGGGCCGCTAATATTTCAATGGTGAGTAAGTGGATGGGAGAGGAGGAGGGAGCGGCGTGGAAGAGATTAGAGAGGGCGTCCTGTAGGGGGACTAGCCTACAGGCTATGGTGACAGCCCCATTGCCGTTCTCACCGAGGAACTACACCACAAGCCCGGTGGTGGTGGCTACACTGAAGATTTGGGGACAGTGGAGACGGCATAGGGGAAAGACTGGAGCCTTGGGGGGGGTCCCCGATAAGAAACAATCATAGGTTTGCCCCGGGGGGAATGGATGGGGGATATGGAATGTGGCAAAGAGCAGGAATAACGCAACTGAAAGATCTGTTTGTGGATGGGAAGTTCGCGAGTCTGGGAGCGCTGACCGAGAAATATGGGTTGCCCCAAGGGAATGCATTCAGGTATATGCAACTGAGGGCTTTTGCGAGGCAACAGGTGAGGGAATTCCCGCAGCTCCCGACACAAGAGGTGCAGGACAGAGTGATCTCAAAGACATGGGTGGGGGATGGTAAGGTGTCAGACATATATAGGGAAATGAGGGACGAAGGGGAGACTATGGTAGATGAACTAAAAGGGAAATGGGAAGAAGAGCTGGGGGAGGAGATCGAGGAGGGGCTGTGGGCAGATGCCCTAAGCAGGGTAAACTCGTCGTCCTCGTGTGCCAGGCTAAGCCTGATTCAGTTTAAGGTATTACACAGGGCACATATGACTGGAGCACGGCTCAGTAAATTTTTTGGGGTGGAGGATAGGTGTGCGAGGTGCTCGAGAAGCCCAGCGAATTATACCCATATGTTTTGGTCATGCCCGGCACTACAGGGGTTTTGGATGGGGGTGACAAAGGTGCTTTCAAAAGTAGTAGGAGTCCGGGTCGAACCAAGCTGGGGGTTGGCTATATTTGGGGTTGCACAAGAGCCGGGAGTGCAGGAGGCGAGAGAGGCCGATGTTTTGGCCTTTGCGTCCCTAGTAGCCCGGCGCAGGATATTGCTAATGTGGAAAGAAGCCAAGCCCCCGGGGGTGGAGACCTGGATAAATGACATGGCGGGGTTTATAAAGCTAGAGCGGATTAAGTTCGTCCTAAGGGGGTCGGCTCAAGGGTTCACCAGGCGGTGGCAACCGTTCGTCGAATACCTCGCAGAAAGATAGACGGAATGGGAAAAAGAAGGCAGCAGCAGCAGCCCAGGATCGGGGGGGGGGGGGGGGGGGGGGGGGAGAGGAGGAACCAGAAGGACTCTCAGGGTTGTTAATATATACTGTATAATATGTATAGGTCGTTGCTACAGATAATTATATATTGGACTGTTACCAAATTATATTTTTGGAGAGTGTTACTTGTGACAAGGCAGTTGCCAATTAGGGCTAGTTTTCATTTTTGTTATTTATTATTTATTCATTTTTTGTTTATAAAATAGGTCATTGTTATTTGTGTTGTTATAATATTGTGTAAAGGATGCACAATGTACTGTGTTGGTTGACCAAAAATTTTCAATAAAATATTTAATAAAAAAAAAATGAAGGGCAATAGCAACAAATTGCTTGTTTTACTCAACACTGGATATTCCTACAAGATGCTACTCCAGTATGCCGACACCTCATGGACTTTTGCCGTGTTTTTAATGTAGTATCACAGGTCAGGTACAGCAGCGTAGTCTTTCAATTTGGAGTCAGCTGTAAGTTAATAACTGACTCTGGGTTCTCAACCTCAAAACAAATTTTTCACCCACCACTTCTTTCAAAATCTGAACTTCTCTCATTTGCCCGTGCTTCCCTGAATATAAAGCATGGGCTTGCATCATTATTTGCAAAGCACAACTGTCAAAACCATACCTCAAGAAAACATCTTTATACTGCTTTGTTCCCGAGTTAAGTTTCTTCTTTGTAAGCTGTGAATCAGAGGCCCTGGAGCTCTATACAGTGCTAACACAAGCACTGCTCTGTCCTGCCCTGGACTTTCCTGCGCAGATCCCTCCATCAAATTCTGTGGCGAGATCCTGCCCAGTAGTACACTGCCTATTTGAGTGTCTGGCCATCTCTTAAGATACTTTTAAGAAAATGATCCATGATGATCCGTCTTTACAGTCCTCTCGCTAGCAGCTGGAAAATGGCAGCAGCTCTGCTCCATGATTTGGCGCCAAAAGCAAGTACATGAAGGGCACGACATCAAGCAAGGCACATGACCTGCTCTCTTCTGCCGTGTCTGGCCAGAAGACTGCACACAACCTCAATTCTTTTCATTTGGAAAACAGCAGTGGCCTCCATTCGCAATGTAAAAGCCGGTAGCGGCCATTGGGCGTTTCTCCTGCGACTGGAACAATCACGCGAATGGTGCAGCTGATTGCTCTGCGACCCTCCCGACACCCGCCCAGAACCCAACCACTGGTTGTGACCCACGCTTTGAAAAACCCTGGTCCAGAGATTTGAAAAGGGTTTTAGGGCAGCACGGTCGCAGTGGGTAGCACTGCTGCCTCATGGCGCTAAGGACCTGGTTCAATCCCTGCCCTGGATCATTGTCCATGTGGAATTTGCACATTCTCCCCGTATCTTTGTGGGTCTCACCCCCACAACCCAGGATAGGTGAATTGACCACACTAAATTGCCTCTTAATTAGAAAAAAAAAAATTGGTATTCTAAATGTATTTTTTAAAAAGGGGCTTATTTAAACAGAATTATTTCATTCGTGGACAAATTCTAACCAAGAACACAATAATCTATTGGCATCAGCAATTCAGATATTTGGGACTTCAAACTCCATATGTGGCCCACAATGATCAGAAACATGATTATTTCATTTCAGACATTTAAAATAATTTCCTTAGCTATCAACAGTATTTGGAGATCTTATTTTCTACAATTGTTTTGCCGACTTAGATATTTCCTAATTCCTGACTTTTTCCTCAGAATCAACTTCCCCACTTACTCTCTTAACCTCTGTAAAGTTGAACAAGTTATCTCCCCGTGTCTGCGTGGATTTCACCGCTACAACCTAAAGATGTGCATGTTAGGTGAATTGGCATGCTAAATTGCCCCTTAATTTGAAAAGAAATAAATGGGTACTCTAATTTTTTTTTTTTAAATTGAACAAGTTCTATTTAATTTCTTAATCCAGTTGTTAATGTAAATTAAAAATCCCTGGGGCACACCATTCAGCATATTTGGTATTCTGTTACAAATACTAATAGTTTTTCCTGCTTTATAATCCATTCCTGAGCTTAACCGTGAATCTTTCATACTTTTAATTTATTTTGTAGCCTTTCATTTGAAACCACTCTGGATGCATGTAGAAGTTCAGAAGCAACATATTGCAGAGTTTTCCACAAGATACTTAGGATATCACTTCCTGAAAGTACTTTCATTGGATCAGACTGTGATTTTCATAGAAATCGACAGCACAGAAGAGGCCAATTCCACCCAATATCAGGAATAGGGGCTGGTTTAGCACAGGGCTAAATCGCTGACCAAGGCAGGCCAGCAGCACGGATCAATTCCCATACCAGCCTCCCCGAACAGGCGCCGGAATGTGGCGACTAGGGGCTTTTCACAGTAACTTCATTTGAAGCCTACTTGTGACAATAAGTGATTTTCGTTTCATTTTTCAAATAGCTACCTTTCCAATCTTTCCATATAGCTAAAATGTTCTAGTCCTGACAGCATTCTCAAAAAGCTTCTCTACTGCAATTACACTCTTCTTGTAATGTGGTGACCAGAACTGTACCTAGTCCTCCAGGTTTAATTTATACAGTTGTAGCATAATCTACCAGTGCATGTCAATGTTCTATGCCTTGACTAATAAAGGGAAGTATCTGCACACCTTCTTAACCACTTTACTACCTAGCCTCCCATCCTTAGGGATCTGGGGATATGCTCTGCAAGGTTCCACTACACCTTTGCACTTCTCCTTATCCTATCAATTAGTGTGTATTCCATTGCCTTATTTGTTCTCCTTAAATGCTTTGTCGCATACTTCTCCAGTTTGAATTATATTTGCCACTTTTTGCCCACCTGACCAATTCATTGACTTTTCTTTTATTCATTAACAGGATGCAAGTCTCACTGCCAAGGCCAGCTTTTGTCATCCATCTCTATTCGCCCCAATGCATTCTACTCTTATGTGAGAAATAAGAGGATGATCGAGTGAGAGTAGGGCCGATCAGGTATAGTGGAGGGAACTTGTGCCTAGAGTCTGAGGAGATGGGGGAGGCCCTAAATGAATATTTTGCTTCAGTATTCACTAGAGAGAGGGACCTTGTTGCTCATGAGAACAGTGTGAACCAGGTTAATAGGCTCAAACAGGTTGATATTAAGAAAGGATGTGCTGGAAATTTTGAAAAGCATCAGGATAGATAAGTCCCCTGGGCCTGACGGGATATACCCAAGGTTGCTAAGGGGAAGCGAGGGAGGAGATTGCTGCGCCGTTGGCAATGATCTTTGCGTCCTTACTTTCCACTGGAGTAGTACCGGATGATTGGAGGGAGGCAAATGTTGTTCCCCTGTTCAAGAAAGGGAATAGGGAAATCCCGGGGTATTACAGACCCATCACTCTTACGTCTGTGGTAAGCAAAATATTGGAAAGGATTCCAAGAGATAGGATTTATGATTGTTTAGAAAAACATAGTTTGATTAAAGATAATCAGCATGGCTTTCTGAGGGGCAGGTCATGCCTCACAAGCCTCATTGAATTCTTTGAGGATGTGACGAGACACATTGATGAAGGTCGGACAGTGGATGTGGTGTATATGGATTTCAGTAAGGCATTTGATCAGGTTCCCCAAAATGAAAAAATGAAATGAAAATCGCCTATTGTTACAAGTTGGCTTCAAATGAAGTTACTGTGAAAAGCCCCTAGTCGCCACATTCCGGCGTCTGTTCGGGGAGGCTGGAATGGGAAATGAACCCGCGCTGCTGGCCTCCCTTGATCTGCTTTAAAAGTCAGCTATTTAGCTCTGTACTAAACCAGCCCCTATGGTAGGCTCATTTAGAAAGTTAGGGGGCATGGGATACAGGGAGATTTGGCTGTCTGGATACAGAATTGACCGAAAGACAGCGAGTGGTAGTGGATTGAAAGTATTCCGCCTGGAGGTCGGTGACCAGTGGTGACCCGCAGGGATCTGTTCTGGGACCTCTGCTCTTTGTGGTTTTTATAAATGACTTGGATGAGGAAGTGGAACGGTGGGTTAGTAAGTTTGCTGATGACACGAAGGTTGGGGGAGTTGTAGATAGTGTTGAGGGCTGTTGCAGGTTACAACAGGACATTGACAGGATGCAGAGCTGGGCTGAGAAGTGGCAGATGGAGTTCAACCTAGATAAATGTGAAGTGATTCATTTCGGAAGGTTGAATTTGAATGCTGAATACAGGGTTAAAGGCAGGATTCTTGGAAGTGTGGAGGAACAGAGGGATCTTGAGGTCATGTACATAGATCCCTCAAAGTTGCCACCCAGGTTGCTAGGGTTGTTAAGAAGGCGTATGGTGAGGGCAGCACGGTGGCGCAGTGGTAGCACTGCAGTCTCACGGCACCGAGGTCCCAGGTTCGATCCCGGCTCTGGGTCACTGTCCATGTGGAGTTTGCACATTCTCCCCGTGTTTGCGTGGGTTTCGCCCCCACAACCCAAAGATGTGCAAGGTAGGTGGATTGAACACGCTAAATTGCCCCTTAATTGGAAAAAATGAATTGGGTACTTTAAATTTTTTTAAAAAGGCATATGTGTGTTGGCTTTCATTAACAGGGGGATTGGGTTTAAGAGCTGCAAGGTTTTGCTGCAGCTTTATACAACCCTAGTTAGACCACACTTGGAATATTGTGTCCAGTTCTTTTTTTTAAATAAAAATTTAGAGTACCTAATTAATTTTTTCCAATTTATTAGGGGCAATTTAGCGTGGCCAATCTATCTACCCTGCACATCTTTGGGTTGTGGGGGAGAAACCCACGCAAACACAGGGAAAATGTGCAAACTCCACACGGGCAGTGACCCAGAGCCGGGATCGAACCTGGGACCTCAGCGCCGTGAGGCAGCAATGCTAACCACTGCGCCACCGTGCTGCCCTTTGTGTCCAGTTCTGGTTGTCTCATTTTAGGAAGGATGTGGATGCTCTGGAGAGGGCAGAGAGGAGATTTACCAGGATGCTACCTGGACTGGAGGGCATGTCTTATGAAGAAAGGTTGAGGGAGCAAGGGCTTTTCTCACTGGAGCGAAGAAGGAAGAGAGGTGACGTGATAGAGGTGTACAAGGTGATGAGAGGCATGGATAGAGTGGAAAGCCAGAGACTTTTCCCCAAGGCGGAAATGGCTGTCACGAGTGGACGTAATTTTAAGGTGATTGGAGGAAGGTGTAGGGGAGATGGTAGGAGAGTAGGTTCTTTACACAGAGAGTGGTGAGTGCATGGAATGCACTGCCTGCGGAGGTGGTGGAGTCAGAGTCATTAGGGACTTTAAAGCGACTCTTGGACAGGCACATGGACAGCAGTAATTTGAAGGGGTGTAGGTTAGGTTGATCTTAGATTAGGATAAATGGTCGGCACAACATTGTGGGCAGAAGGGCCTGTACTGTTCCATGTTCTTGAATCAATGTAGTCCATGTGGTGCTGGTACACCCACAGTGTTGTTAGGAAGGGAGTTCCAGGTTTTTTACCCACCGAGAATGAAGGAAGAGTGATATAGTTCCAAGTCATGGTTTATGTGGCCCAGCGGGAGCTTGCAGTAAATGTTATTCCCATGTGTCTGTTGCCATGGTTCTTCTAGGTAGTAGAGGTCTCAGGTTTGAACGGTAGGGTGGCACAGTGGATAGCACTGGGACTGTGGCGCTGTGTTCGACTCCAGGCCCTGGGTCACTGTCCGTGTTGAGTTTGCACATTCTCCCCATGTCTGCGTGGGTTTCACCCCCACAACCCAAAGATGTGCAGGTTAGGTGGATTGGCTACGCTAAATTGCCCCTTAATTGGAAAACAAAAAATAATTGGGTACTGTAAAAGATTTTTTAAAAGGTTTGAACGGTGAAAAGGCAGCACAGTGGCGCAGTGATTAGCACTGCTGTCTTAGCCACCGAGGTCCTAGGTTCAATCCCGGCTCTGGGTCACTGTCCGTGTGGAGTTTGCACATTCTCCCCGTGTTTGTGTGGGTTTTGCCCCCACAACCCAAAGATGTGCAGGGTAGGTGGATTGGCCATGCTAAATTGCCCCTTAATTGGAAAAAGTGAATTGGGTACTCTGAATTTATTAATAAAAAAGGTTGAAGGCGGCGAGTTACTAGACTGCATCTTGTAGATGGTACACACGCTACCACTGTGCACGGGTAGTGGGAAGTGAATGAATGTTTACGTTGGTGGATGGGTGCCAATCAAACATGCTGCTTTGTCCTGGAAGAGCTTGAGTGTTGTTGGAGCTGCACGATGCACCCATCCTGGCAACTGGGCCCCCAAAAGAGCACCTTATCTTGGCCCACTCATTGGTCATAGCCAAACCACTTAAACTGCACATCTTTGGATATGGGAGGGAACTGGAGCACCTGGAGGAAACTCTCAAACACGGGGAGAATGTGCAAATCCACACAGTCACCCAAGGCCAGAGTCAAATCCATGTTCCTGGTGTTGTGAGGCAGCAGTGCAGCTTATGCCTTGTAAATGAAGGGCAGGCGTTGGGGAGTCAGATGTTACTTGCTGCACAATTCCCAGCCTCTGGCCTGCTCTTTTAGCCACAGTATTTATGTGGCTGGATCAATTCATTTTCTAGTCAATGTTAATGGTGGGGGGATGTAGCAATGGTAATGCCATTGAATGTCATGGAGAGATGATTAAATACTCTCATGTTGGAGATGGTAATTTGTACCATCTAAGTGCCAGACAATGTCACTTGTTACTAACCAGTCCAAGCTTAAACGTTGTCTGGGCAGACCTGAACTGAGACAAAACTATCTGAGGAGTCGTGAGTGCAGTATTCAGCACCAATCTTTGATGAGCATCTCCACTTCTGACTCTATGTCTCAGACACTATGCCAAAGAACTCCAGGACAGCAATATTTTGGGGTTGAGCAACCACCACAACCATCTTCTTTCTGATCGGAATGACTTCAAACAGTGGGGAGTTTTCCCGGCTCCCACTTATTTCAATTTTGCTCGGGCTCCTTGATGTCAAAGTCAAAAGCTAATTTGATGTCAAGGACAGTCATTCTCAGCTCTTGAGTTATGATCTTTTATCCATGTTTCAAGGTTGTAATGAAGTCTGGAGCCATGTGGCCCCAGCAGAACCCAAATATAGCTTTTGTGAGCAGTTATTGCTGAGTGACAACCACTTGATAACATTGTCAGTAACACCTTCCATCACAGGATATTGATGTTTCTGCAATTTACAGCTCTCTTCTTCACGATCAACCAGTTTACCAGACGGTGTAAACACAATTTTTGTATCATCTGCTAACATCTTCTCCATGCCTCTTAAATATTAAATTCATTGTTACGTTAAATTCATTGATATGTACACAAAAAGCAAGAAATCTAGGGTTGAGCTCTGTTGAACCCCACTGGAAAAAAACTTCCCAGTAAACATTGCTCAACCATTCTTTGCTACCTGCCACTGAACCAATTTTGAATTGAACTTAGATCCCCTGTTTTCTCACTTTATATGCCAGTTTGTCTTGTGAACCTTTTCAAAAGCCTTATTAAAATCTTCAAACCCACTACCATAATCAACCATAGAATCCCTACAGTGCAGGAGGCTATTCGGCTCATCAAGTCTGCACCAACCCTCTGAAAAAGCACTCCATCTATGCCCAGTCACCACCCTATCCTGTAACCCCGCCCATTGATCATAGCCAATCCACTTAAACTACACATCTTTGGACTGTGGAAGGAAAACGGAGCACCCGTAGGCACGCAGACACTGGGAGCACGTGGCTATGGGCCAAGAGGTGCTGGCAAATGGGATTAGGTAGGCAGGTCAGACATCTTTCATGTGTTGGTCCAGACTCGATAGGCCAAAGTGCCACTTCTGCACAGTAACAAAAAAACATGCAAACTCCACAGTCACCCAAAGCCAGAATCAAAACCGGGTTCCTGGCACTGTGAGGCAGCAGTGCTAACCACTATGCCACCGTGCCCTCCTTGTTATCTCTTCATGAAGTCAACCAAGCTCAAATATCTTTTTCTAATAATATGAATAATAAAGTCTACACCATAAGATGTAGACATACCAAATTGTATTTCTGTACAAGGGCAGCATGGTGACACAGTGGTTAGCTTTGCAGCCTCAGTGCCAGGGACCCAGGTTCAATTGTGGCCTTAGGTAACTGAAATGAAATGTAAAATGAAAATTGCTTGTCATAAGTAGGTTTCAAATTAAGTTACTGTGAAAACCCCTCGTCTCCACATTCCGGAGACTGTTCAGGGAGGCTGGTACAGGAATTGAACCGTGCTGCTGGCCTACCTTGGTCTGCTTTAAAAGCCCGCGATTTGCGCTGTGCTAAACCAGCCCCTTGTGTAAAGTTTACCAGACGGTGTAAAGTTTTTGCATTCTCAAAGGCAGCGTGGTGGTGCAGTGGTTAGCACTGCTGCCTCAGGGCCCAGGTTGGATCCCGGCTCTGAGTCACTGTCCGTGTGGAGTTTGCACATTCTCCCTGTGTTTGCATGGGTTTTGCCTCCACAACCCAAAGATGTGCAGGGTAGGTGGATTGAATATGCTAAATTGTTCCCTTAATTGGAAAACATGAATTGGGTACTCTATTTATTAATTTTTTTTTAATTCACATTCTCCCCTGTCTGCATGGGTTTCCTCCGGGTGCTTTGGATTCCTCCCACAGTTCAAAGATGTGCAGGTTAGGTGGGGTTGAAGGGATAGGGTTGTCGAATGGTTGGTGGAGTTAGGCCAAATGGCCTCCATACTGCACTGGAGAGATTATATGAATTTGCTTTTACACTTGGGAATTTTCCAGACACCCCATTGTAAAGCAGAGTAAAAATTCAAAACTATTCTGGTAAAGTAAAAGTTATCATAGATATAATACTTTACAACATACTGCGCATCCTTCTGACAGGTTCTTTACTCATTTCGCTATGCTGCTCCCAGGCTGTTGGAGATTGCACCTTCTTACAGCCCAGAAGACGAGTAGAGTTTTAGGGAGATTGGCTCGAGTTGTGAGTTTTGTTTTGCTGAGGAAAATTCATCAAAGCCCCCCCCCCCCCATAATATAACTAATTACTGTCACCTTATGTGGAGAAACAGGAATGCGTTGAAAATGTATGTTTAAATGAGGTAAATTTTACCCGGGAGGAACGGTAAGAGCCTGCACGATATATAAATTACCTGCTCTGGGACGAGATAGCAGGCAACCCAACTCGACGCTTCTGATTTGAGAGAACCCACCAATCAACGATTAATTTAAAAAGGAAAGCAAAAAGATCCGATTGAACTTGTAGGTTTGGGAACCAGAAAGGCCGATGGTCTTAATTTCAGCCCTCGGCACATCGTTATAATTCTTTGTTTATAACAGTTAACCTGCAGCTAAATCGGCGTGTGGCCGTTGACGACGGCCGCGACCGTTGGGACTCTTCCCCTCCCCCCACCCCACCTCATAAATCGAGGCGCTGTGATTGGCTACCTGGCCCCGGGCGGAGTGATTCTGCGCAGAGCGAGCGAGCGAGAGAGAAAGCGGAGACAGGGACAAAAAAAGATGGCGGAACAAAGCGCGGCCAAGGTAACCGGCTCAATGTGGTGACTGGGATATCCGATCGTGCGGGAAACCTCGCGGACGCATTTGGAGGGCTGCAGGGTCCCCTCCCCCCAGTAAATTCTTGTTTTAAAATTGTTGTTTCCCCTGAGAGTCGGCAGGGGCGAAGGGCCGGTTCCTCCCCGTCTTTACCCACTTACTGAGCATGCTCAGTATGGGAGATTTTTGTACTTAAATTTCCCGCCAAGGGCTTTTTTGGGGGGGGGGGGCTGACTTTATCCTGAGGGTCAGAATGACCTTTGTGATATTAAATCGGCAATTATACTGCAGTGATCAGAAATTGTAAATGATTATTGGAATATTCTCTTTGAGGTTTCGCAGAAAATATTCAAATACCTATTGAGGAGGAGGAGGCTTGTCAGGCAAGTTTATGGCTGAGGGATAAATTTGAACAGGGATTTCTCAGCTCATCTAATAGTGCCATGGCATTCATCTGAACCTCCTTGGTTTCATCTCGCAGCCTGCTTAAAGCCAAGGATAAATAAAATAGGGCACCTTTTGATAGATACTGAAGGCTCAATACTGTAAAGAACCTGCAGTGTAAGAGTGAAAATCTCAATGATTTTTAGTACATAAAGAGGAAAAAAATGAAGTGGAAAGGATAATAGGGTAATCGATTTGTGGAGGCTGACAATGTTGGTTGGTGTGGTTCTTAATGAATATTCTGGGTCTTTTTTAACAAAAGAGAGGGATGATACTGTCATTGCAGTCAGGGTGATTGTGGAATGTATAATGAAATAACAGTGAGAGAAAAAAGAATTAAGGGATTTAACATTTTAAAAAGTGAATATACCCCTAGGGCTGGATGAAATATCCCCTAGGCTGCTAGGAGCAGAAATGATGAAGGCTCTGACCATTTTCTAATCCTCTGACTACAGGTGAGGTGCTGGAGGACAGCTGACATTGTAGCATTGTTTAAAAAAAGGGAGAAACTGATAAGTAGATTAATTATTGGAAGAAGGGTGGTGGCGCAGTGGGTTAGCACTGCGGCTTCATGGCGCTGAGGTCCCAGGTTTGATCCCGACTCTGGTCATTGTCCGTGTGGAGTTTGCACATTCTCCCTGTGTTTGGGTGGGCTTCGCCTCTACAACCCAAAAATGTGCATGCTAGGTGGATTGGCCACGCTAAATTGCCCCTTAATTGGAAAAAATTAATTGGGTACACTTTTTTTTAAAAAAAAAAAAATGTTTTAATTATTGGAAGAATAGTTTTGAGGGGCAGGATCAATCTTTGTTTAGAAAGACACTGATTTGTTAAGAGAAGGTCATGTCTGCCTATATTTTTTGAGGAGTTAACGCAGCTTGGTGAGGATAATACATTTGATCCCACAAGTCCCGAAAGAGGTGCTTGCTAGATGAATTGGGCATTCTGAATTCTCCCTCAGTGTACCTGAACAGGCGCCGTAATGTGGCGACTAGGGGGTTTTCACAGTAACTTAATTGAAGTGTTAATGTAAGTCTACTTGTGACACTAATAAAGATTATTATGTAATCTATATGGATTTTAGCAAACCTTTTGATAAAATCCTACATGGCAGCCTTGTCATGGAAGTAAAAACCAAGGCATAGTTGCAGGTTGGATCCAAAATTTGTTCTGATGCAGGAATTAAAAAGTAATGGTTGGCTGTTTTCCTGACTGGAAGACAATTTCCAGTGGGGTTTTGCAGGGCTCAGTATTGGTTCCCTTGCTTTTTCTGGTATTTATCAGGGATTTGGACTTGTGTGGAGGGGGCATTTTAGTCATGAGGAAAGATTAGATGGACTGGGATTGTTTACTATGAAACAGAAGAGGCTCTTGTGAGACCTAATTGAAGTGTATACAACTATGGAAAGGAAGGCCTATTTCCATTGATCAATCCGTAACCAGGGGACATAGATTTAAGGTTTAGAAGGGATTCAAGGGAGTGTTCTTTTCACCCAGGGGATGATGGTTATCTGGAACTTGCTGCATTTAAAAAGTACTTGGATATGCCCCTGATGTACTGTAACATACAAGGCTATGGACCAAGAGCTGGAAAGTGGGACTGCTGGCTCCTTGTTGGCTGGTTCAGAGACATTGGGTCGTTCTGTGATGTAGATTTATGATCTCTATAGAAGCCTAAACAAGCACTTCTCCACGCTGCACTGAAATGTCAGCATGGACCATGCAAATTCCTGAAGTGGAGTTTAAATCTACTTGCTACTTTAGTGTGTTTCTTTCTCTGTTACTTATTTTGTGAAACTGTAAAGTAATAATTAACATATCTTAATTAACTGTAATAATGCTGTTTTTTTTAAATCCTCATTCCCTCACCCACCCCTCTGAAAAGAATATGATCCTGGGCTTTAGGGTATCTGAGCTTCAGGTACTTTTGGGGTTTGCAGGACGCAACAAAAGTGGACTGAAACATGAATTGGTCTCGCGTGCATTACAGCTGGTAAGGACCAACTGCTCCTCGGAGATTTTAAAGAAGATCCAAGACTTGCATGCTCATCGCTACAGTACAAGACCCACAAACACGCAGTGTCAACAACTTCCGCCTGCTCCAACATTTCCTTTACATTCTTCAGAGGCAGCCTTGAATGCCAGAACGTCTGCTCCAATTTGTCACACAGGAAAAACCGATACAAAATCCAATGTGAGATTAACAAAATTGCCTTTCTACGAAATACTAGATGATCTGATGAAACCTACAGAACTAGGTAGGATTAATATCTTGTATATTTATAAATGGGGCAAGAGCACCCACTATTCCTTAAGTTCTTTGGTTTAATGGGAGATGAAATATGACTGCCATTATTTTCAAAATTAATGTTTCTTTGCTGCACAAATTAATAGTATTCACTATGTCATGTTGCTGAGCATCGCAGTTTAAGTTTTCAATTAAAATCCTTTCATATTTGCGTTGTTTCCCAGTCAGTTAATTGAAACAATGATTTAAGTGAAGGTTCTCCTCTCGTCAAAATAGTTGTACAATTGTACATTTTTCCCTACATTTACCTCCTTTCTGAAGACACTGGCTCCTACCAGAATTCTGCAATTGATAGCAGACTGCTGATATTTGCTCTTTGTGAGAACAGAACTAGTTGAAAATTATTTGACCACTGAATGCATTATTTGTTATTTACAGCACAGAAAGATGTCATTCGGCCCATCGTGTCTGCACTGACTCCCATAAGAGCTTCCAAGCTAGTCCCATTCCACAGCCCTATCTCTATAGCCCTCTAAATTAATCACTTTCAAATATATACCCAGCTCTCATTTGAAACCTCCTATGGGATCCACCTCCACCACTCCCAGGAAGCACATTCCAAACCACAACAACTCTTGAGGAAAGAAGTTTCTCCTCACCTCACTTCTAGCTCTCTTGCTGACCCCATTGTGACATTGAAATTGTGACCCCATGCCACTGACATACCAACTAGTGGAAATAGAATATCCTTCTTTACCCTGTACTACTCAATAAGATGATCTCTTAATCTTCTCTGCTCCAAGGAGAACAAGCCCAATTTCTCCAATCTTTCCTTGTATCTAAAATTCCTGGTATTCCAGTCCTCCTCTAGGAGGGTGACATGGTTAGCTCTGCTGCCTCACAGCACCAATGACCCGGACTCGATTCCGATCTTGGGAGACTGTGTGGAGTTTGCACATTCTCCCTGTGACTGCGTGGGGTTTGCACATTCTCCTTGTGACTGCGTGGGTTTGCTCCCGGTGCTCTGGTTTCTTCCCACAGTCCAAAGATGTGCAGTTTAGGTGGACTGGCCATGTTAAAATTGCCCCTTAAAGTTCAAAAGTTAGCTGGATTTACGGGGATAGCGTGGGGGCATGGGCCTAGGTAGGATGCTCTTTCAGGTGGTTGGTGCAGACTCGATGGGCAGAAGGGCCTCCTGCACTATAGGGATTTTATGATTCTACATCTCCTTGGATTGGATTTTGTTTATTGTCAGGTGTAGTGAAGTTCAGTGAAAAGTATTTTTCTGCGAACAGCTCAATAGATCATTAAGTACATGAAAAGAAAAGAAAATACATAATAGGGCAACACGGCGTACTCAATATAACTACATAAACACCGCCATCGGGTGAAGCATACAGGGGTGTAGTGTTAATCAGATCAGTCCATAAGAGGGTCATTTAGGAGTCTGGCAACAACGGGGAAGAAGTTGTTTTTGGGTCTGTTTGTGCGTGTTCTCAGACTTTTATATCTCCTGCCCAATGGAAGAAGTTGGATGAGTGAGTAGGCCGGGTGGGAGCTGCCCACTTTCCCAGGCAGCGGGAGGTATAGATGGAGTCAATGGATGGGAGGCAGTTTTGTGTGATGGACTAGGCTGTGTTCACGACTCTGAAGTTTCTTGCGGTCTTGGGCCGAACAGTTGCCGTACCAGGCTGTGATGCAGTCAGACAGGATGCTTTCTATGGTGCATCTGTAAAAGTTGGTAAGAGTTCATGTGGACATGCAAAATTTCCTTAGTTTCCTGAGGAAGTATTTTGTGCTTTCTTTTTGGTAGAGTCGGCTTGGGTGGATCAGGACACATTTTTGGAGAGGCGTACCCCTAGGAATTTGAAGCTGCTAAACATTTCCACCTCGGCCCTGTTGATGCTGACAGGGGTGTGTACAATACTTTGCTTCCTGAAGTCAATGACCAGCTCTTTAGTTTTGCTGGCATTGAAGGATAGATTGTTGTCCTCTGTACCCTCTCCAGGGCTTTAACATCCTTCCTTAAATAATGTGCCCAGAACTGAACATAGCAGTCCAAATGTGGTCTGACCAATTATTTGTAGAGGTGTAGAATCACTTTCTTGCTTTTATACTCTATGCCTCTATTGCAGCTAAGCCCACAAGGGCTGTAGGAGACATTTCAATGAGTGGTCTTCAGTGAACTCCCTGCCTCCACCCCAAATTCAATCATTCTCTTGCAGGTATCAGCCGCTTTGTGTGACTGGTGTCTGAATGAAGTACAGTGAATAATGGTGTTGATTTTGCTGCATGTGTTATTTGAAGACCTAAAAGACATATATTTTTGCGATGTGAGTGTCGCAAGCTAAAGGCAGCAGTTATTATCTATATCTAATTGCCTTTGAGAATGTCCTTTTTACAGTACTTCAGAATATATATAACTGAAATATGAACTTATCATTAGCCTACATTGATTTTAGGTAGAAATATCAGGCGTAAGGTTTTCTAAATTTGTTATGGTCGTGCTTTCAGTTGATGAATGGTGAGCATACGCAGATTTACCTTGGTTTAATTTATTGTCATCTGAGTGGGAACAGGCAATTATTTTCTTTAGTACTGAACAAGCTTTTCTATTATTAACATTTGCAATATTGGTGGGACAAAGAAATCTGTCTCCCAGAATTTGCCAAGTTTTAATGTTTTCAGTTCACACATTTTGATCCTGCAACAAGCTGATTACAGTGACCTGAGCTCTACACCTTGTGTTACAATCTCAGTTGATATTATAACTGGACAGGAAGATCCCAGAATGGAACCCTAGCTCAAAAGCCCATAACTTTTATTTAGTTTTTTAAATAAATCATGGAGGAACAGAGTCACAGGACCACTAGTTAGTTTAACAGCAAGAAAAAAAACATTTATTATACATTTAAAAATTGGATTATGATACAATGCTGCTTTACTCCCCCTTAACTTAGCAGTTACACACAGATTTTTAGATTGTCGCAGATTTAGAAGTACATCGTAAACTACAATGGTCTGATTAACACACAGTCCTGTTTAAGCACACAAGATGACTGTGATAAGACACACTCCACTCTGAACCCAAGTGAATGTCTGTGGATTTCTCATCAAAATTCCCCCCAGATGATGATCACATGAGAGCTTCCAAAATCCACTCCCAAAAACACGCTTTAAAATCTTCTCTCATAATCCTTTCCCTTAGTGATTTGCATTCCGAAATCCAGTCCATGTTTTACCAATGACTCGTTTAACCCAAGGTTCTGTTCCACTTTTAATAGTTAATCCAGTCCAGGATTTTAACTAATCCCTTTAGGTTTTCCTTTGTCTTGAATGCAGTGCAAACTTCTCACAATTGCTTTAACTCTCGATTCACAGACTATTAAAATTGTATCAGATGTTTCATCTACTTCTGAAGTCTGCTGTTCATTTTAAATCTAGTTATTCTAATTGTCTCTTTAACTCCACACACTTTGTTTTGTTTACTCTTGAATTTTTCAGAACAATATTTCGGTCTCTTCTTTTAACTTCAGGTGTCTTAAATTTTCTTTCTGTCCCAATTCTCTGGTTATCTGGATTGTATTTTGATCCTTAGGAAACTTGCACCTTTGAAATTCCATTGTCCTGTCCAGCTTCTCCTGGCAGAATTGAGAGCTGTTCACTCCCCAGTGACC
The DNA here is from genome assembly GCF_047496885.1 of Scyliorhinus torazame. Classification (NCBI taxonomy): domain Eukaryota; kingdom Metazoa; phylum Chordata; class Chondrichthyes; order Carcharhiniformes; family Scyliorhinidae; genus Scyliorhinus; species Scyliorhinus torazame. The sequence goes on along the minus strand of NC_092724.1, from coordinate 61,483,198 downwards.
TGACTTCCAGTGAAAACTTAAGAACAAAGGAAAGCCCTTCCCTCTGTAAAGTGGCCTCCTGTTGCGAAACAGTGCTTTCTACTATTTATTCTTCAGCTGTAGCCCTCTCTAAACACAATAGAGACACAGTTGGAATTTAACCAACCCACACACGTATAATAGAACGATACAGTGCAGTACAGGCCCTTCGGCCCACGATGTTGCACCGACATGGGAAGTCAAAAAACAAAAGCCATCTAACCTACACTATGCCATTATCATCCATATGCTTATCCAATAAACTTTTAAATGCCCTCAATGTTGGCGAGTTCACTACTGTAGCAGGTAGGACATTCCACGGCCTCACCACTCTTTGAGTAAAGAACCTACCTCTGACCTCTGTCCTATATCTATTACCCCTCAGTTTAAGGCTATGTCCCCTCGTGCTAGCCATTTCCATCCGCGGGAGAAGGCTCTCACTGTCCACCCTATCTAACCCCCTGATCATTTTGTATGCCTCTATTAAGTCTCCTCTTAACCTTCTTCTCTCTAACGAAAACAACCTCAAGTCCATCAGCCTTTCCTCATAAGATTTTCCCTCCATACCAGGCAACATCCTGGTAAATCTCCTCTGCACCCGTTCCAAAGCTTCCACGTCCTTCCTATAATGAGGTGACCAGAACTGTACGCAATACTCCAAATGCGGCCGTACCAGAGTTTTGTACAGCTGCAACATGACCTCATGACTCCGGAACTCAATCCCTCTACCAATAAAGGCCAACACTCCATAGGCCTTCTTCACAACCCTATCAACCTGGGTGGCAACTTTCAGGGATCTATGTACATGGACACCGAGATCCCTCTGCTCATCCACACTTCCAAGAATTTTACCATTAGCCAAATATTCCACATTCCTGTTATTCCTTCCAAAGTGAATCACCTCACACTTCTCTACATTAAACACCATTTGCCACCTCTCAGCCCAGCTCTGCAGCTTATCTATCTCCCTCTGTAACCTGCAACATCCTTCCGCACTGTCGACAACACCACCGACTTTAGTGTCGTCTGCAAATTTACTCACCCACCCTTCTGCGCCCTCCTCTAGGTCATTTATAAAAATGACAAATAGCAACGGCCCCAGAACAGATCCTTGTGGTACGCCACTTGTAACTGAACTCCATTCTGAACATTTCCCATCAACCACCACCCTCTGTCTTCTTTCAGCTAGCCAATTTCTGATCCACATCTCTAAATCACCCTCAATCCCCAGCCTCCGTATTTTCTGCAATAGCCTACCGTGGGGAACCTTATCAAACGCTTTACTGAAATCCATATGCACCACATCAACTGCTCTACCCTCGTCTACCTGTTCAGTCACCTTCTCAAAGAACTCGATAAAGTTTGTGAGGCATGACCTACCCTTCACAAAGCCATACTGACTATCCCTAATCATATTATCCCTATCTAGATGATTCTAAATCTTGTCTCTTATAATCCCCTCCAAGACTTTACCCACAACAGACGTGAGGCTCACCGGTCTATAGTTGCCGGGGTTGTCTCTACTCCCCTTCTTGAACAAAGGAACCACATTTGCTATCCTCCAGTCCTCTGGCACTATTCCTGTAGCCAATGATGACATAAAAATCAAAGCCAAAGGCTCAGCAATCTCTTCCCTGGCTTCCCAGAGCCATAATAAACACCTTTGTCCAGCATGAAACTAACTATAGGCTTTCCCCTCCAGGCATAGAAACATAAAATTAAATGCACTTAAAACAACCTCATTTCTAATGTTTACCTTTATAAATCTCTTGAAACTATCTTTGTTTTCCTAACACTAGAAGGACAAAGGCAGCAGGTGCATGGGAATACCAACATTTCCTAAGCTCCCCTGTAAATCACATGCCATCCTGTCTTGGAAATATATTTCCATTATTTCAATGCTGGGTCAAAATGCTGGAATCCTCTAAAGAGTACTGTGGAAGCAACTTCACCATATAGACTGCAGTGGTTCATTCAAGAAGGCAACTCACCACCACCTTCTGTAGGGCAAATAAGGATGGGCAAATGCAGGCTTTATCAGTGATGCCCATATCCTGTGAATTAAATAATAAATACAATTTAAAAAAAATAACCAGCAAGGCTGCACGGTGGTACAGTGGTTAGCACCATTGCCTCACTACACCGAGGACCTGGTTTCAATCCCAGTCCTGGGTCACTGTCTGTGTGGACTTTGCACGTTCTCCCTGTGTCTGCGTGGGTCTCACCCCCACAACCCAAAGATGTGCAGGGTAAGTGGATTGGCCATGCAAAATTGCCTCTTAATTGGAAAGAGTTTTTTTTTTAAATGACCAGAAGCCCTAAAAATGGCTTCTCGGTTACATTGTTGATCACATATCAAATGCATGAACTGTGCACAAGCAGCTGATCTAATCAGTGTATTGCCTTTTCCCTAAAAGTGCTGACTGACTTGCTACATTTCCAGCATTTTAATAATAATTGCTTATTGTCAAAAGTAGGCTTCAATGAAGTTACTGTGAAAAGCCCCTAGTCGCCACATCCCGGCGCCTGTTCGTGGAGGCCGGTATGGGAATTGAACCCGCGCTGCTGGCCTTGTTCTGCATTACAAGCCAGCTGTTTAGCCCACTGTTCTCTTCAACACTCATAGGTTTAACCTTCATTTTACCAAACTCGGATAGCTCGTCCTAGTTTCTTCTCAATCTCAGTACTGCTAGCAATCATTAAGTAGATTGAATATCTCATGAATGCAGACTCCACTTAATCTTCTTAACACCAAAGTTGCACTTCGTGTTTCATTCTCATTGCTTGTTCAGTCAGCAAAAATTGAGAGTACGTTATAGTACAAGCAACATATTAGCTATTGGAGTAACTGGGCAGCATGGTGGTGCAGAGGGTTAGCCCTGCAGCCTCACGGCGCCGAGGTCCCAGGTTCGATCCCGGCTCTGAGTCACTGTCCGTGTGGAGTTTGCACATTCTCCCCGTGTTTGCGTGGGTTTCTCCCCCACAACCCAAAGATGTGCAGGCTAGGTGGATTGGCCATGCTAAATTGCCCCTTAATTGGAATAAATGAATTGGGTTCTCTAAATTTATTTTAAAAAACTATTGGAGTAACTTATTGGCTTTGTGACACAGCTGAAATGACTTTGCAGCCAAATGGAAATACATCCAAAGTATTTTCATTTCAATTCATATGTACACAAGATGCCTAAATGAATGTTGAAATCACCTACATTTGTGCATTGCAAAATCTTAGCACTGCCTCCATTCCAATTAAATGCTTAGCATTACCGAAAATAAAAGAATTTGTCTTCTATATTGGCCTATATCGCATGTATAATTTTGATTCTTTATGTAATTTGTGGACAAAGAGTCAATCACTATTGCATAGAATTTGAAGCACAGAAGCAGAGCATTTCATCCAGTAGATGTAACTTGTGTTCCACCCAAATCTCCTTTTGTCCTATTTCATCTAACCCTATCAGATGTATATCAACACTTGCAAATTCCTACTCTTCTATTTTCATACCTCCATTGGTAAAATCTAAATATGTCTGAGAAAATGTTTCCTCAATTTTAGATTTCCGCAGAATTTCAGTGCAGGCAAGTCTTCCACTGTATCACCAGAAAGTGGAAGAAGTGGACCTGCTGGTATCCTTGAAATGAAATAAGTGAATTAATCTCAGTCCCGAGTTTAAATTTTCTAAAATCAGACTGATGGTCCGATGAACAGCTGCTGTCAATGCATTGTAATTTTGTTTTTGAACAGTGGAAATAAGAGCCAAGTTATTTGGGAGCACACGGCCATCTCACATGTTCACATTGCTTGTGTGTGGGGTTTCAACTTTTTTTGTACACTGGACAACTAAATATTGATGCACCCTGGAGCCTTGCAACTACTGACATTTTCAGTCCTAACTTCCTAAAGGCTCATGGTACTATAATTAAAGGCATCCTGTATTAGTTCAGAGCAATAGAACAGACATAAAAATTAGTTGTGGCAGACCGAAATTAGACTTTGTTTACTGACCAGGATTTACAAATCTTCGATTCATGATTAATTCAGTATGAGTTCATGACCCAATTTTCTAATTTACAACTACCAAACCAGTTATACCAGTTCTTGTAGCATTCTTTCTGCCATCTGAGTTTGCAACTGATCTCAATACAACTATCCACAAACATGGAATAAAATGCATACATTCTAACTTCTAAAGCCGCCTAGGGTGGCATGGCGGCACTGCTGCTTCACAGCGCCAGGGACCCAGGTTCAATTCCAGCCTTGGGTGACTGCCTGTCTGGAGTTTGCACTTTCTTTTCGTGTCTGCATGGGTTTCCTCCGGGTGAACTGGTTTCCTCCCATAGTCCAAAGATGTGCAGGTTAGGTGGATTGGCCATGATAAAATTGCCCTGTAGTGTCCAGGGATGTGCAGGTTAGGTGGGGATACGGTGGGGGAGTGGGCCTAGGTAGGGTGCTGTTTCAGAGCATCGGTGCAGACTCAATGTGCTGAATGGCCTCCTGCACTGTAGAGACTCTATGGATTCTACTCTTCCTCATTTGTGACCACAGAACCTTGAGTTAAAAATGGAAAATGCTGAAAATACTCGGCTGGACCAGCAGCACCTGTGGAGATAGAAACTATAAGAATTTTCAGATCAGTTTTGTTAGAACTATGGTAGAGTGGGAACAGGAGGGATTAAATGATAGAGATAATGGTGCAAGGCAAAAGGAGATGGTTCTAGGACAAATAAATGAACAAAATATGGGTTTTTCGAAGGTGTAAATGTGAAAACAGTCAGCACCATTGAGCTGCCATTAAAGAGGGAGAGATAATGATTGGAAATTGTTGAATTTCTTGTTTAGTTCATAAAGTGTGTAATCACAAGATGAGATGCTGATATTCAAGCTTTCCTTAAGCTTCATTTGACAGTGTCGGAGCCAAGAATAGAGAGGTCAGAGTGAGAATTGGGTAAAGAATTAAAATGACAAGCGATCAGATGTTTGGGATCGTGCTTGCGGACTGAATGGAGGTGTTCTCCAAAGCGGTCATTCAGTTTGCATTGGGTCATTGTATTTTGCTGCTTATTATTTCAATATCCTCTACAGTGTGCTGTATTGAAAGAAATACATTTAAATAATTTCACTTTGAAGTCTTGGACGGTAAGAAGTGAGGAGGTAAAGTAGGAGCTGATGTATCTCCTACGATTACATGGCAAGCTGATGTGAGAAGGAGATGGGGCGTTGGGGTGATTGAGAAGTGACCAGGCGTTGGAGAGGGAACATCCCTTTGGAATTCTGAAAGGGGAGATGGTGGGAAGGTGTTTTCAGAGACTTGTTAGTATTTGTTCATGGGATGTGATTGTTTGAGCCAAGGCCAGTACGTGTTGTCCACGAGAAGGTGGCAGTGAACGTCTAGAGTCCATCTGATGTAGATACAGGCACATTTTTGTATGGAGGGAATTCCAGATTTTTCATCCAACAACAGCGAAGGAACATATATATGTTTCCAAGTCAGGGTGGCCTGTGATTTGGAAAGGAACTCGCATGTGGTGGTGTTCCCATGTGCCTGTTGCCTTTCTAGATGATTGAGGCCGTGAGTTTGGAAGGTGTTGAAGAAAGCTTGGAAAATTGCTGCACTGCATCTTGTAGATGGTACAAACTGCTGCTCCTGTGCTCCCGTGGGGAGGGAGTGAATGTTTAATCTGATGAATGGGGTGCTGATCATGCGGGCTGCATTTTCCTGGATGGTGTTGAATTACCTGAATATTTCTGAAGCTCCATTTATTCGGACAAGGGGAGTATTCTGTCACATTTCTGCTATGTACCTTGTAGATGGTGAACACGTTTTGAGGCTCGTTACGGACAAGAGAGAGGCAAACTGAACTTCTTTAACTCCTCGTTATCTAAAATAGACTGTTGAGTCTTTCCCCAAACCCTTGGTTTGTGTGATCCAATTTTATAAATAACAGGCAGCTTTTGTTACGGGGTTAGTATGGTTGAAAGTTTTCTTTAAAAATTCTTAATAAACATATTTGAAAAAAATAACAGGCAGCAAGCTCTTCATAATGAACTCGGAAGTTTAGTTTATTTCACATTCAAATCTGGGGTGGGGGTGTTGTTAGCGCTGCATACAGTAAGGAAGATGGAAAACAGGGAGCTTTTGCAACTATGGATTGATGACAACAGTAAGAGCAGTTCCAAAATGAATATTAGTTCATGTGATTTCCAAAAGTCCAGGGAGTGTTTTCTTTGTGGCAGAATTCGGTTTGGATGATTCCTGATTGGAAACAGTAGCACAAAAATCCTTGAAACAATTGACGATGCAGCACAGTGGAATTTCAATGCTTAGATTATTATGGGCCAGGGTTTACAGAACACCAAAATATATCATGGAGTTCACCTGACCCACAACTTTTAATAGATTTTGGTTATGGGGAGCACAAGGGCCCACTTTACAGGTCTGATGCAACCGAGAACTAAAAGTATTTTTAAACAAAAACAATGTTTATTCTATGAATCCAGTTAACATTTTTATGAACACACCGTAAACAGTTTACCAAGACCAACCTAAATAATCCCCACAGATACAATACTCTATAAATAACCTTTTAATAACTTTCCAAACAACATCCATAAGTCAAAACCCCTTTTTAACAATGACAGGTTTGCATTCTTTACAGAAACAGGTATCACTTTGAAATCATCAAGTGATCTGGAGACATTCTTTAGATTGCAGAGAGAGACATCAACGCACATCTGCTTGGTTTGAATGCAGCTCTTCAACTGAAAACGAAACTAAAACACAGAGCCAAAACAGTTCCCAGCTCAAAGCGAAAGTAAAAAGCAGAGCAGAGCCCAGCTCCACCCACACAATGACATCACTGCCGCCATTTTATAAAGCACACTTTTCTTAAAGGGACTCTCACATGACAAGACTGCTTGACAGGCGATAATCAGACTTTTAAAATCAAACAGACTTTGAATATTTGAGAGATGGTGGCTGGCTGCTTGGTCAGCCAGGAGATCTGCTTTCCAGTTGGTGTTAAATCAGCAGACTGATCTGTTAGGCTGGAAATGTAATATTGAAATTATCAAAAAGACTAGAAGCATGTGACCCAGTTGACTTCAGCCTCTTTTAATCAGCTTCTGTGCTTCTGGCCAAGTGTTTCCTTACGGAGCAAAATGGTGACAACACAGGTTTGGAATAACCAGGTATAACAAGTTTTGATTTCTGTCTTTGTTATCGTACTGGGAGGGAAGAGGAGGAGTCAGTTCTACTGTTACTTGGCTAGTTTCATGATTATAATATGGCCTTACAATGAGGTGTGGGATTCAATTTGGAACTCTTTTGTTCTTGTAATCTCTTGGAAACTTCCAGAACAGATGACCAATCCTGTGAGTCATGTGACTTATAGTAACCGCCTTTTGGTTCAGCACAAATCCATTTTAAAATTGCAAAAAAACGTTTTGATTGACAACACAGGAGTCCAAAATGAGTTAATCACAGCAGAATTCAGATTCTGGCCTGTTCTTGCAGCCACTATTTATTTGGCTGGTCCAATTAAGTTTCTCGTCCATGGTAACTCTCAGAATGATGATGCTGGGGGATTCAGCAACTGTAATGCTATTTTTGAATGTCATGGTGAGCTGGTTCATTCTCCCTTGTTGGAGATGGTAATTACCTTGCATTTGTCTAGCAAGAATTGTTACTTGCTACTTCTTGACCTGAATGTTGTCCAGGCTTTGCTGCATGTTGGCAAGGATCGAGGAGTATCAATATCCAAAGAGGTGCAGTGGTACTTTGGGGTCCGGTTTAGCTCGGTTGTCTGGACAGCTGGTTCATGATGCAGAGTGATGCCAACAGTGCGGATTCAATTTGCGTACTGGCTGAGGTTATTAAGGCCTGCCTTCTCACCTTTGCCCCTCCCTCGCCTTCTCCCCGGCGAAGAATTCTGCTGGAGTAGCAGTCAGCAATGCCACCGGGATGGCGGTTGGCTGGGGGACGTATGACTTCAGTTGGAAAAGATAAGTACGAATTAAGGGGTTCAACGGAGGGCTTTGAGGCAATGTGGGGGATGTTTTGTGGCCTTGTGTGTTGATCATCAGGTTAAATTGCCACCAGTCCGTTCTCCCCCTCAAAAGGGCAAAGCAGCCTATAGGGACCTGGGGTTGTGGCGACTGAGCTTACTTTACTGCAACCATGAACAAATTACTTCACTTCGGACCTTATGTTGGAGGGAAAGCCACTGAAGCAATGAGTGGGCCTAGAATGCTACATTGAGGAATTCCTGCGGTGATGTCCTGAGGCTGAGATGATTGGCCCCTAGCAACTACAACTATCATTCTTTCGTACACAGTATAACTCCAGCCAATGGAGAATTTTCTCCGATTCCCATTGACCTAAATTATGTTGGGGCTGCTTGATGCTATGTTCTGCCAAATGTTGCCTTGATATAAAGGGCAGCCTCTCTTATGTCACCTCTGGATTTTAGCTCTTCGTGTTTGAGCTAAGGCTGTAATGAGCTCTGGAGCTGATTGGCTCTGGCGAAACCCAACTTATGTATTGGTGAGCAGGTGATTGTTGTGTAAGTGCCATTTGATTGTACTGTCAATTACATCTTCCATTTTTTGTTGCTGATCGAGGGAAGGCTAATAGGTTAGCGATTGAATTTGTCCAGCTTCTTGTGGATAGGAAATAACCTGGATAAATTACTACATTCAGGTTTGTGTCAGTATTGTACAGGAACACCTTGCTAAGGCACCGGCTAGTTCTGGAGCACAAGTCTTCAATATGGCAGCCAGAACGTTGTCAGGTCTAGAGCCTTGCTGTATCCCGTGCCTTCAGCCATTTTTTGATATTATGTGAAGTTGATGTTAGTTGAAAACTAGGAAACACTGAGAACCCTGTAGTGCAGTCCACTGGAACCAGCTGAGGAGGCACTTTACGATATTGGGGATGTCGATGTTAATGCCGTTGTGCAAAAACCACTGTTTTGATCCGTGGGGATAAATGGCATGTGTAAGAAGTGGATAAGGTGAGGAATTTGTGCCTGGAAGAAGGGTTTACCAGTATAGAGGAACTGAAGGAGAGGGTAGAGCTCCCGGGAGTAAGGGAGTTTAGGTACCTGTAGGTAAGGGACTTCCTACGGAAGGTTTGGAAAGAGTTACCCAGGTTGCCAAGGCACACCCTGTTGGAGCGACTGCTGCTTCCAGATGTGGATGGGGAGGGGAGGATCGTAGACATATACAGATGGCTGGAGAGCAGGGAAGTGAGCAGGTGATAAAGATTGAGAATGGGGAGCTGGGAGTGGAGATAAACTGGCGAGTATGGAGGGAGGCACTACTGAGGGTTAATGCAACCTCGTGCGCAAGGATGAGCATGATACAGTTCAAGATGGTACACAGGGTACACATGACTCTGGCAAGAATGAGTGGGCTCTCCCAGGGAGTGACAGACTAGGACCAGCGAATCATGTTCATATGTTCTGGGGCTGTGAAAACTTGGGGCGATTTTAGGCGGGAGTGTTCGCGGCGTTAACAAGGATATTGGGGGTGGAGGTTGAGCCGGGGGATGTTTGTGGCCTTGTTTGAGGAGCTGTTCGTCATGGGGTGGGGGGTGAAAAGAGGGGAAATTTGTACAAACTGAATAGTTGTGTGCTGGGGAGTTTATTCATCGTTTATGTTTTGTAACCTTTTATATATGTTTGGAATAAAATACATTGTAAAAATTTTTTTTTAATTAGTTGAAAACTGATGTCTGTGATGGTAGGAACCTAAGAAGGGGGCCAAGGTGGACCATCCAAGGCAGCACGGTGGTGCAGTGGTTAGCACTGCTGCCTCATGGTGCCGAGGTCCCAGGTTCGATCCCAGCTCTCGGTCACTGTGTGGAGTTTGCACATTCTCCCTGTGTTTGCGTTGGTTTCGCCCCCACAACTCAAAGATGTGCAGGGTAGATGGATTGGCCACACTAAATTGCCCCTTAATTGGAATTTGTTTTTAAAGTAGAGTTTAAGCAGGGGAGGACATCAGGAGCAGCACCAAGAGGCAACCTGCCTCAATGATTACCATCCGGTGGCCCTGACTTCAGTCGTAATGAAGTGCTTCGAGAGGTTGATCATGATGCGCATCACCTCCATAATCCCAGAACTCCTTGATCCAGTGCAATTCGCATACCGTTGCAACTGGTCCACAGCAGACACTCATCCCTCGAGCATCTCGACAACAAGGACTCCTACATCAGACTCCTATTTATTGATTACAGCTCTGCCTTCAACGCCATATTTCCAACCAAGCTCGTATCAAAGCTCCAAAACCTAAGACTTGGCTCCCCACTCTGCAACTTGATCCTCGATTTTCTGACCAACAGACAGACCACAGTCAGTAAGAATGAACAACTACACCTCCTCCACAATAGTCCTCCATACCAGGGCCCCGCAAGGCTGCGTACATAGCCTCCTACTCTACTCCCTGTACACACAGGACTGCGTGGCAAAATTTGGTTCCAACTCCATCTACAAGTTTGCAGACGATACAACCATAGTGGGCCGGATCTCGAATAACGACGAATCAGAATACAGGAGAGAGATAGAGAACCTAGTGGAGTGGTGCAGCGACAACAATCTCTCTCTCAATGCCAGCAAAACTAAAGAGCTGGTAATTGACTTCAGGAAGCAAAGTACTGTACACACCCCTGTCAGCATCAACGGGGCCGAGGTGGAGATGGTTAGCAGTTTCAAATTCCTAGGGGTACACATCTCCCAAAATCTGTCCTGGACCACCCACGTCGGCGCTACCACCAAGAAACCACAACAGCGTCTATACTTCCTCAGGAAACTAAGGAAATTCGGTATGTCCACATTAATCCTTACCAACTTTTACAGATGCACCATAGAAAGCATCCTATCTGGCTGCATCACAGCCTGGTATGGCAACTGCTCGGCCCAGGACCGCAAGAAACTTCAGAGAGTCATGAACACCGCCCAGTCCATAACACAAACCTGCCTCCCATCCATTGACTCCATCTATACCTCCCACTGCCTTGGGAAAGCGGGCAGCATAATCAAAGACCCCTCCCACCCGGCATATTCAGTCTTCCAACTTCTTCCGTCGGACAAGAGGTACAGACGTCTGAGAACAACAGACTCAAACACAGCTTCTTCCCTGCTGTTAACAGACTCCTAAATTACCCTCCTATGGACTGACCTCATTAATACTACACCCCTGTATGCTTCATCCGATGCCGGTACTTGTGTAGTTACATTATATACCTTGTGTTGCCCTATTATGTATTTTCATTTATTCCCTTTTCTTCCCATGTACTTAATGATCTGTTGAGCTGCTCGCAGAAAAATACTTTTCACTGTACCTCGGTGCACGTGACAATAAATAAATCCAATCCAATCCAGAATATCCAAAAATGAGGTGTCAACCTGGTGAAGCTACAACATGGGATGAAGTGCATTTTAAATAGTGGATGTCTGGCTTCACACTGAGCATACCCTCCATCATGTTGTGATGGCACGCCTACTGTGCTAAATTCAGAAAATATATATGGGCATGCAAGATACGCTATTGGCTATCAACAGAATTGCACTCAACCACAATCACATCTCGTGGCCCAGTATATCGCTCACTCAAGGTGGCATGTGGTGCAGTGGATAGCACTGGGACTGCGGCGCTGAGGACCCGGATTCGAATCCCGGCCCTGGGTCACTGTCCATGTGGAGTTTGCACAACCCAAAGATGTGCAGGTCAGGTGGATTGGCCACGCTAATTTGCCCCTTAATTGGAAAAAAAATAATTGGGTACTATAAAAAAAATTTTTTTTTAAGTATATCCCTCACTGTACTATCAATTCAGAGGATAAAACTTGTTTAAAGAAGGGTTTAAGCTGGTGCAGTGGTTAGCACTGCTGCATCACAGCGCCATGGACCCAGGTTCAATCCTGGCCCAGGTCACTCTCCCTTGTGGAGACGGTGGTCATTCCTATAGATGGAGATGAATCTGCGACGGGTGAGGTGAAGTAGGTTTTCATGTACATTTACCTGGCGGGAAAGATTGGAGTTAAAGGATAAGTTGTTCAATGTGAGAACAAAATTCACCAAGTGGATGTTGATGGTAGTGAATGTTGACTCGTTGGACCTCCGTTCGGTGAAGAAACCTGGAGCTCTGATTGTCCTGGTGGAGGATAGAGGTGTCGATTTGGATATCAGTGGTGAAAAGTCAATGGTTATGATGTGAATTCTAATATTTCCACCATTTTTCTCAACTTTTGTTCAGGGGAGTTGTGTAATCTAAGTTTCGCAGGGTGGCACGGTGGCCCAGTACTGGCTCACGGCGCTGAGGGCACGGGTTCAATCCCGACTCTGGGTCACTGTCCATGCAGAGTTTGCACATTCTCCTTGTATTTGTGTGGATCGCACTCCCACAATACAAAAAGGTGCAGGGTAGGCAAATTGGCCACATTAAATTGCTTCTTATATGGAAAAAAAAAGAATTGGGTACTTAATTTTTTTTAAATTTAAAGCCAGATTACTCATCGGCTTTCAGGGTTTGGGCAGTTTAATAACTTACTCCTAAAACATTGCTTTCTGCACTTCAAACATTGCATATTCTTGGTGCTCCCTGGATAAAGGTGGGGAAATTTGATAATCCAGTGGGAAATTTGTGAACTAATTTTTAATTTTCTAATTTAAAAAAAATTTAAAGTACCCATTTTTTATTTCCAAGAGGTAATTTAGCGTGGCCAATTCACCTACTCTGCCATCTCTGGGATGTGGGGTGAGGCCCACGCATACACTGGGAGAATCTGCAAACACTACATGGCCACTGACCCTGGAGGGTATCCTCAGTGTGAAGCCATACATGGCACTGTCCCTGCACTGCCCATGTGGAGACAGTGGTCATCCCTATAGATACAGAAAAATCTGCAATGCTGAATTTGTTATTTTCAGTTATAGGGCAAAATAACAGAATTACTGGCATTTCTTTTTCAGTCCCAACTACCAGTGAGCGGATTCAAGAGAATCAGTTCAGTTTTACATTAACTGACAAACAGAGGGAACAAATTATCTCTGGGTAAGTGGAAAAAAATGTTTGTTTTTCCACTTTTTTCCACTGTTTTTATTACTATGTATTCGCAGATTTTTAAAAAAGTAATTGTCCTGACAAAATTCTGGTAGGAATTGTTCTTTTTAGCACTGCTGGCTCGCAGTGCCAAGGAACCCAGTTCAATCCCGACTCCGGGTCACTATCCGTGTGGAGTTTGCACATTCTCACTGTGTCTGCGTGGGTCTCACTTCCACAACCCAAAGATGTGCAACGTAGGTGGATTAGCCACGCTAAATTGTCCCTTAATTGGGAAAATATTGATTTGAGTACTATAAATCTATTTTAAAAAATTTTTTAAGGAATTGTTCTTATTTGAAAAGTTGGCCGTATGATTCCACGGGGGTCTACAAATGTTATTTTCAATCTCGGCCTACTAACTGAAGTATAAATCTGACCACTTGGAAGCAACAGAATTTCCTCTGGCAATATTACAGTCTGTGGTGCAGGATGATTTCATTAACTGAATAAAAGAGAAAACCTGCACACAAATCAGCAGATGTAAAAACAGGAGTAGGTCATTTTCCTGAAATCTGTCTGACACTCAGTGAAATCATGACTGAACCTATGACCTAACTTAATTTACCCATCTTTGCGCCAGATCCCTCTATACCTTTGATTAACAGAAATCTATCAATCTCAGATTTAATTGACTCAGCACCAATTGCCAATGGAGGAAAAGTTCCAGACTTCTACCATCCTTTGCATGTACAACTCGTAATAACCTGCACGGGACATATAGTGTGGATGATGTTTTCCACGTGCTCCTTGAGGAGTATGAGTTCCCCTGTTAGGGGCGGGGTAGCTTACCTGTTATTGTATAAAAGGAGACAGGAGTGCAGTTATACAGGTACTTGTGTAAATGATTGTTGTAAAATAAATGTTTACTTTTTGCTTACATGGACTCCCCATGCCTTATTAAAAAAAGTATTTTCTAACTTCACTTCTAGGCTATGAATCTTCGTCCTAGATTCTCTAAACAGCATAAATGGTTTCTCTACATCTATCTTATCACTTCCCCCTAATATCTTGGTAACTTCAAACAAATCACCACATAATCTTCCAAATTCCCTATTTGTGTAATCTCTTCTTGTAATGTGACCCTTAGATTTTCAGCATCATTCCACTAAATCTATGCTGCACTCCCTCCAAGGTCAGTATAACCTTGCTAGGTATGATGCAAGAACTGACTGCAGTACTTCAAGTGTATAGTCTCGCCAGAGCCTTTTCACTGCAGCATGACATCCAATTCTTTGTATTCTATTTTTAAAAATATTTTTTATTCTCTTCCTTTTTCACATTTTCTCCCAAATTTACACCCACCAACAATAAACAATAATCAGTAACAAATATGTCAATCCCCATATCAATAACAACGATCCCATCCTCCCACCAAACATTAGCCCGCATGTTCACACAACCAAATGACAAAAAGGAATTAGGGATCACCCATAGTCGCCATTAACACACACACACAGCCCCCTCCCCCCAACTCTCCCACCCACACGGCCCAACTAATGTTCGATGTTATACAGTTCTTGAAAGTGCATAATGAATAATGCCCATGAATTGTAGCACCCCTCCATCCTTCCCCTCAGTTCAAACTTAACCTTCTCAAGAGTCAAGAATTCCAACAGGTCCCCCCGCCGCACCAGGGCACAGGTTGGAGAGGTTGCTCTCTAACCTATCAGGATCCGCCTTCGGGCGATCAGCGAGGCAAAGGCTACAACATCTGCCTCCGCACCAGTTTCCAACCCTGGCTGGTCTTACACCCTGAATATGGCCTCCCGGGGGCCCGGGTCCAGTTTCACGTGCACCACTTTAGAAATTACCCTAAAAACCTACTTCCAGTAATTCTCTAGCTTTGGACAAGACCAAAACATATGAATGTAATTAGCCCCCCCCCCCCCCCCCTTTCCCCCGCAACGTTCACACACATCTACTTCTTCAAAGAATCGGCTCATCCTCGCCCTCGTGAGGTGTGCTCTGTATACCACCTTCAGCTGTATCAGCCCCAACCTTGTGCACGAGATGGAGGCATTCACTCCTGAGCACCTCATACCAGAACCCCTCCTCCATATCCCCTCCCAACTCTTTCTCCCACTTTGCTTTGACCCCTTCCGTTGGTGCCTTCTCCTCTTCCAAAATAGCTCTGTAAACCGCTGACACTACCCCCTTCTCCAGTGCCCCTGTCGTCAGCACCTCCTCCAGCAATGTGGAGGCCGGCTCCACCGGGAAGTTCTGTATCTCCTTTCTGGCAAAATCTCGAACCTGCATGTATCTAAACATTTCCCGCTGCTCCAGCCCATACTTCGCTTCCAGCTCCTTCAAGCCTGCAAACCTACCCCTAAGATACAAATCTTTTAGTGTCTTAATCCCCTTCTCCTCCCATTTTTGAAAATTTCCATCCCTGGCTCAAATCTGTGGTTTCCCCGAATCAGCATTTCCCTTGACCCTGCCCCCAACCCGAAGTGTTGGCGAAACTGCCTCCAAATTCTCGGTCGAGACACCACAAAATACTCACTCTTGTCTTGATTTAGTTTGTACCCTGAGAAAGACCCAAACACTCTAATCAGCTCCAATATTCCCCCTATCGACACACTCGTTCCGACACGTATCACAGCAAGTCATCGGCATATAAGGACACCCTATGCTCTAATCACACCCCCCCCCCCCCCCCCACCCCCACCCCGCACTATTCCTTTCCATACCCCCGAACTTCTTAATGCGATGGGCAATGGCTCAATCGCAAGTGCAAACAGCAGGGGATATAGGACATCCCTGCCTAGTCCCACGGTGGAAGGAAAAGTATCTCGAGCTGATGTTGTTTGTGCGGACACTCTCCCTCGGCTGCTTATATAGTAGCTTTACCCAGTTCACAAATCTTGGTCCAATCCCAAACCGCTCCACAACTGCCATCAAGTACCCCCATTATACCCGGTCAAGCGCCTTCTCAGCGTCCAATGCCTCAACCACCTCTGTTTCCTTCCCCTCTTCCGGTGCCATAACGACGTTCAATACCCTTCTAACGTTTGAAAAGAGCTGCCTCCCTCTCACAAACCCTGTCTGATCTTCACTATCACCTTCGGGAGGCACAGCCTACCTGCCAGTACCTTGACCAATACTTTTGCGTCCACATTCAGAAGCGATATGGGCCTATACGACCCACACTCCGTTGGATCCTTATCTTTTTTTAGCAACAGTAAAATCGATGCCTGCCCCAAGGTTTGTGGCAACACCCCCTTCCCTATCGCCTCTTCAAACATCCCCACCATCAGGGGTGCCAGCTTATCCTTGAATTTCTTATAATATTCCACCGGAAACCCATCCGGCCCTGCCACCTTCCCCGACTGCATCCTCCCAATCGCATCCTTTATCTCCTGCTCCATTATTGCTCCTTCTAATGTAGCCCTGTCCCCCTCCCCTAACCTCGGGTACTCCAACCCATCTAGAAATTCCTGCATCTCACGGTCTCCCCCGGGTGGCTCTGACCTGTACAACCTCTCATAAAATTCCTCAAAAACCTTGTTAATCAGATCCGGAGCCACCACCAACTTCCCTGCCCTATTCCTCACCTGAACAATTTCCCTTACCGCTGCCTCCCTCCGGAGGTGACCTGCTAATCTCCATGTTTGTAAACTGCACCCCTTACTCGTCTCAGTTGGCGCACCGCCTTCCTGGTAGATAGTCGGTCAAAGACCGCCTGTAGTTTCTTCCTCTTTTCCAGCTTTGCTGGGTCCACATCTTCTGCATAACTCCTCTCTACCTCCAACATCTCATCTATTAACCTCTGCCGCTCCAACCTCTCCTCTTTGTCCACCCTGGCCTGAAACAAAATCACCTCACCCCTCACCACCGCCTTTAGAGCCCCCCAGACAACTGCCTTCGACACCTCACCCGTACAGTTGAAACCTACATATTCCTCAATTACCTTTTCAATTTTGTCACAGAACCCTTGGTCCCCCAAAAGTCCCACATCTAATTTCCACCCTGGCCTCTGCGCTACCCCCTTCTCCAGTACGATATCCACACAATGCGGAGCATGATCTGACACTGCAATTGCCGAGTATTCCGACCCCTTAACCCCAGCCAGCAAAGCCTTCCCCACCACGAAAAAGTCAATCCGCGAGTATACCTTATGGACTGTTGAGAAAAACGAGTACTCCCGTTCTATCGGGTGCAGAAATCTCCAAGGGTGCACCCCTCCCATTTCCACCATTATCCCAGCCAACGCCTCTCCCCCCCCCCCCCCCCCTTGATGGGACCAGCTTGCGCGGTTGTGACCTGTCCAACCTTTGCTCCTGCACCAAGTTCCAGTCCCGTCCCGTTTCTCTCCCACCCCACCCCCCAAACTATCAGTTTGTGTGTGTCCAAATCGGAGATGGCCCCAAACACCTTCTTTGTGAATCCCACATCGTCCCAATTTTGACCGTATACACTTAACAGCGCCACTAACCTCCCCTCCAGTGCTCCTGTCACAATCACACATCTACCCCCCTGATCTGCCACCAACTTCTCCATTTGGAAGGGTACTCTTTTGCTGACCATTACCGCTACCCCTCGAGCTCTTCCGTCAAATCCAGAGTAAAAACACCCGACTAATCCAGCCCTTTTTAAGTCTCACCTGGTCCTTCACCCTCAAGTGAGTTTCCTGCAGCATTGCTACATCGGCTTTCAAACTTTCAAGATGCGTGAGTACCCTTGACCTCTTTACCGGACCTCCTAACCCCCTCCCGTTCCACGTGACTGTCCTAACTCTCAGCCCCCCCCCCATCCTCCTTATCCACCATCATCATACCACCGGGCCCTGCCCCATGAGCCTGACCCGCCCCTATGCATTATTAACATCAACCCACCCACCCCCCCCGCTCGCCTCATAGGCCCATCAAAACCTGCTAACCAGGCTCCAATGTCTGCAGCCCTCTCACCTCACCTCTGTTCACTAGCTGTACCGTCCCCTCCCATCCAGTCCCAGAGAAAGAAAAACCAAAAACACCAATCCAACCCATACAATTCACTGAAATAAGATATAACCGTCGCAACACAAGAATGCCAATCAACCCAACCAATAACTTGAACTCTGTAACAATGTGAAGAGAAGTAAGTTACAATACACGTCAGTAAAAAGAAAGTTACAGCATTTATACATTTTCCAGCTCCCCAATCACAGTCCACAGTCTCCCTTCCAGCTCCGCTCCTCACGTCTGTCCCAAGCCTTCTGCCCTCACGAACGCCTCCGCTGTCTCAAAATAAAAGTCTTTGGCATCATACATCACCCTCGGCTTCGCCGGGTATACCATACCAGATCGCACCCCCTTTTTGTACAGTGCCGCCTTCACTCACCCGAACGCCGCTCGTCTTTTTGCCAACTCCACCGTCAACGCCACTGAAGTCCTGGCAATTCCTTGTATTCTAGTTACATAGGCCAGTATTTCATTAATGTTGTACCTGTCCATGACATGGACCCCTTGGCCTCTTTCTATTACTGCTAGTTTTCCAGCATTTCAAATGTACCCTGATTTATCCTATTTATGCCCAAAATGGATGACCATCACTTGTCTATATTGAAATCCATTTGCCACAGTTTTGCCCATTCACCTAACATAAGATTACAAAGAGTTATTGATAGATTTTCATCCACAAAACTGCCTATCTTTGTGTCAACAAACTTGGATATGTGACTCTCTGTCCCATCATCTAAGTCACTAATAAATACATTGATGAGGTCCCCAAAGATACCTGTAGAAAGCCACTGGCCACATCCTGCCAATTCGAGTATTATCCAACTATCGAGTATTAGGGGCTGTTTAGCACAGGGCTAAATCGCTGGCTTTTAAAGCAGACCAAGGCAGGCCAGCAGCACGGTTCAATTCCCGTACCAGCCTCCCCGAACAGGCGCCGGAATGTGGCGACTAGGGCCTTTTCACAGTAACTTCATTTGAAGCCTACTTGTGACAATAAGCGATTTTCATTTAATTTATCCCTATACTTTTCCTGCTGCTCGGCCAATCCTTTAATCATATCAATTATTTTCCTTAATTCCACAAGTTTCTACTTTATGAGGGACTTTATCAAATATTTTCCCGAAGTCCATAGAAATAGCGACCCTTATCCACTATAAGTCATCTGTTCAAAATATTCAATGAGATTCAACAGGCTTGATTAATCCTTCACAAGCTGATGCTGGCTGTCTCCGGTCAGCTGAAAATATAAGGTATCCAATCATTCTATCCTTAATTATAGTAATTTCCAGACAATTGGTGGCTACCTGGTCTACTATTCCAAGGTTTCTCTCTTTCACCTTAAATAAGAACATGAGGAAGAGGAGCAAGAATAGTCTATATGGCCCCTGACGCCTGCTCTGCCATTCAACTAATGTGACTGATCTTTTGTGTCAATTCCACTTTTCCTGCCTGCTTCCCATTTCCCTTGATTCCATGAGAGATCAAAAATATATCCCAGCCTTGAATATGTTCAATGATGGAGCATCCACAACCCTCTTGAGGTCAGCAATTCACAATGTTCTGAGTGAAGAAATGTCTCCTCGTCTCTGTCCTAAATGATTGACTGTTATTGTGAGGTTGTGTCCCCATGTCCAAGTTTCCCAGTCAAGGGAAACAACGTCTTTTTAAAAAAAAACATTTAGAGTACCCAATTAATTTTTCCATTCAAGGGGTAATTTAGCATGGCCAATCCACCTAGCCTGCACATCTTTGGGTAGTGGGGGCGAAATCCATGCAAACATGGGGAGAATGTGCAAACACCACACAGACAGTGACCCAGAGCCGGGATCGAACCTGGGACCTTGGCACTGAGGCAGCAGGGCTAACCCACTGTGCCACCGTGCTGCCCCGGGAACAAGTTCTTGGTGTCTGCTCTGTCAAACCCCTTCAAAGTCTTGTATGTTTCAATAAAATCTACTCTTAATTTTCTAATTCGCAGAAAGTATAGCACAGTTTACTCAGCCTCTCATCACAGGATAACTCCCTCATCCCAGGAACTAATCCAGTTTCCAGGAAACAATCTAGTCAAATAAGCAGAGTGGTATGCAATTTTCCAATCCTAAAGGATTGGTTCCTCAATCAAGAAAACTTGGGAACAGTGGTTAGCGCACCTGCAATGTACTGAGTTAATGCAAAGAGTTTTTACAGCATGGAAAGAGGCTGTTTGGCCTTTGTATGCTATGGCATTTCAAGTACTCATCTAAATAATTCTAAAATGTTGCGAAGGTTCCCTCTTCTACCACCGTTTCAGGCAGTGAATTCCAGATACTTGCAGTTATTTGCCAACCTTGTTCATGGTCATAATCCGGTCCTTGTATGTCTGCTTGTAAATACCCCGAAATAGGAAAGCCGTGAATCGATGCCAGAGACAAAGTAACACATCCACTGATTACCAATGATTGAGAAGAAGGTGGGTCACAATCAATGACCTTACACACGACCATACCATGTGCCTTTTATTTCGATGGGATGGACTGCATTTTCAAATATGCATAATATTTTCTTTTTTTTCTTGCACATTATATTGCTATAAAACATTAAATCTAGATTTATTTTCTTCAAGATGTTCAAAGAATGGTGTACAATCAATTCAAGTGCAGTTAAGGTAAGCAATATGATAATTTTCAGAAACACATTGCTTGGAGTTATAATGAAATGTTAAATATTTAAAATGCAATCTTAGCCACAGCAAGTTGAATTCCTGTTGTGTAGAAAATAGCAG
Organism: Scyliorhinus torazame; assembly: GCF_047496885.1. NCBI lineage: Eukaryota > Metazoa > Chordata > Chondrichthyes > Carcharhiniformes > Scyliorhinidae > Scyliorhinus > Scyliorhinus torazame. The sequence continues at coordinate 61,462,371 of NC_092724.1, read as the reverse complement.
CATTTTTTGTACTCTACAGATATCTGAACACTTTTAATTTACTAAATGTTATATTTAAATATAAAGTATCTAATAGATCATGTGAATTTTGTATCAACATTGAATTTTTGGTGAATGTTAAATAACTTCCTCTTTTCATTTAAGAAAAACAATATTAAATTTCAAACATTAAAAAAGGACAGCTGTGTAATTGATCAGGTCTGAGTGATTTGGAAGTTTTTTCATTTTTTCCAATTAAGGGGCAATTTAGCGTGGCCAATCCACCTAGCCTGCACATCTTTGGGTAGTGGGGGCGAAACCCAGGCAAACACGGGGAGTATGTGCAAACTCTACACGGACAGTGACCCAGAACCTGGGACCTCGGCGCCATGAGGCAGCAGCTCTAACCCACTGTGCCACCGTGCTGCCCGTGATTTGGAAGTTACTGAAATACCTTTAGGAATAAATATGACTTAATATTACAATCTAAGCCAGAATGATTAAGGGAACCGAGGGGTTGGATTACGAGGAGCAATTGGACATGTTCTCACAGGAAAAGAGAAGGTTGAGAGGCGATGTGGTTTTTAGGATTCTAAAGGAACTGGGTAATGTATAATATGAGAAGTTATTTTGCCTTGTCCAGAGTAGGAGAACCAAAGCAGTTTGAAAGGGGGCAAATTCAAAGCTAATCTTTGGAAGCATCTTTGGAACAGGATCCCAAGGAAGATGGTGGTAGCAGTTAGGAATGATTCATTCAAATGCAAATGAGATATTTCATTCAGAAAATAACATTTTGTGATTTAGTATATGAGAAATTTGAGGCATAATGGGTAGAGCAGGTGGCTTTGGGTTCTTGTTCCCAAAATGCTTCATCACTGGGATTTTCTCATCTCTCGAGTCTGTTGTCAATGAATTGAGAGAAAATTATTGCTATGATTAGTCAACAGCCCCATTAGTGTGTGACAGGATGGCAGATGATGAACTAAGAGTGACCTGTCTCAACTAGCAATTCCTATTGGTCCGATGCCACTATGGATAAGAAATAAGAGATAAAGAAAATGAGGGGAAATGCTTTGTTACTCTGAATGCTTCACCAATATCTCAAGTATTAGTTACACAATCATCTGAAGTGACTGCCTCAAGTTGATTGTAGATTCTTCTTTTGATGATGGCCAGGGTCTCACTCCAATCTGCCGCAGTCTTCTATCTTGACTGTAGTAAAGGCCACTGGCGTGTCCTACCCTTTATACCCTCTTTCACTGGTTACTATATTGACAGGCCAATCTGTCTAATTAAGTTTCTCTTACAAGCACAATACCCAATTATATCCTGCATCCCTTGTTTAGGTCATAGGGCTTGAACCTACCTAGAAAGCCATCCATCTTTCTTTCACATTCTTCAATAATTTCCCATTGCTTGCAGCCCCTTGCAGTCAACATTCCAGAAAAATATGTTTGTACTTTGCTTGCTGGAACACTATCTTATCTAAGTTGTGCAGTGTCCAAGGTTTGTTCTTCTTAAATCCAAATACTAATGTCTATCTGTTGCCTGTGGTATCGGTTTCTTCCTGATTGCATTTTAAAAAAAAATTCACAATTCAGCAAGAAAGACTGAATATTACACAAGTGGTTCTGTTTTCAGTCCAGTTCAGTTTGTCCTGGGGTGTGATGGGTAATATTGTCAGGCTTTTGTTTGGTATGAATTTGTTTAAAAAGGGTTTTTAATATTGTCCTTCAGCCCTGCAACCTGAAAAGACACTCCAATCTGTAGATTATCAGGAAAGAGTTAATGTTCCCCAGTACTCAAGTTTGTACTGGGGTCTTAATTATTTAATAGATAGCACTTACTATTTAATAGACTCCACCAATATAAAATGGGGATACGATGGTACTGTTTGTTGTGGAGAAGTGGGCTGGATTCTCCGATTCTGAGGCTATGTCCCCCACGTCGGCGTGGGAACGGTGGCGTTTTAAGCCAGACAAAATGGCATATAACGGTCACCGATTCCTCGTTTTGCTGGGCGCTAGCATGCCAGCAGCGTAGAGCACCCGGCTCTAGCTGCCAATACGGCCAGGAGAATTGCCGCGTCCGTGGCCGCGCATGTGCACGGCGGCAGCCTGCAGCGGCTGCGCCGTGCTACAAGCGGAGACCGCTCGTGGACCCGGCCCGCGAAATAGGCCTCCCCACCCTTCCTTGGCTGGCTCGCGTTCCCCAGATCACACCTGCACAGTGCCCCCAGCCCCTAATAAAGTCCCCCTGCCCGTGGATTGGCTGTCCCCCGACTGTAGCGGCGCGGGACTGAGTTCCCAGCCTCCACGCCGAGTTCCTGACGGATAAGACCACACGAGACCGATGGTGTTAGGAACTCGGTCGATCGGGGGTGGAGCATCGGGGGTGAGGCCAATGATATGTGGCGCAGCATACTCTCCGGGTATGCCACTTTGGAGGGGGCGGAGCATCGCAAAAGCGCCACCGCCCCCGTTTTGGTCGAGAACGGTGATTCTCCGACCAATTGCAAAATGCGTTTTCGGCCTTGGCGACCAGAGAATCCAACCTGGGATTGCTGAACATATTAAACTTGGAGGCGGAGAAGTCAAAACTTGCTTCCTAGTTCTTATTATAGAGTAACTATCGAAGCTTAACATATATGCAATAGAAATTTGAGGAAGGGAAGAAGAACTTCTTTCAGCATTGGTTTTATGTGGAGTGAACATCATATTGCTGCTGGTGGATATTCTGATCTCTGTATTTTCGTTGCAATACTTGGTGGGAGGTGGCAGATAGTCACAGCGGAGCAGTGTAGCTAAGACTTCATTTTTGCTGCCTGAGGCTAAAATTGAGAATAGTTACAGTAGGCAGTTCTGAGTCAAAATGAACAGTGTAACGAGTCTTTTTAGGAAACCCACAAGTGGGACAAATGACCTTGAAATAGTCAGCTGGTAATGCTTGTTCCTTGTACAATTGAACAAGTTTTAGATTTTGGTTCTGACTCCACTGCCCGTGACAAGTGGTACATTTGTGGGTATAACATTCAGGATCTGGTTGAAATTTTTTAAATGGAGGCTTTGCAGAGCCGTGGCCATTTAGCTGGTTCAGAGCTGATGTTAGGAAGCACTTCTTCACACACACATAGTAGTATCTGGAACTGTGTCCCTCAAAGCAGTTGAGTTTAGGTCAATTTAAATTTCAAAACTGAGATTGATGAGTTTTTTATTATTTATGAATGGCTATTAAAAACAAGTAAGAAGTCTTACAACACCAGGTTACAGTCCAACAGGTTTGTTTCAAATCACTAGCTTTCGAAGCACTTCTTTCTCAGGTGGAATTTAAAGAAGCCCTGACAAGTTGCTACACCTGTGCCTTTCACCTGAGGAAGTAGTGTGTTGTAAGATTTCTTACTGTGCTCACCCCGGTCCAACGCCGGCATCTCCACATCATATTAAAAACAAGGCAGATAAAGAGTTAAACAGCCATCATCAATTTAATGGCAGAACTGGCTCAAGGCTGAATGGCCTTCTCTTGTCCTTTGTGGAAGTTTCAAAGCTGGTCACTAAACCAAGCAGTTCCAGGTACCAGTATTATTTTGAGATAGTGAATTAACTGGCTGGAATTTTCCAATTTCCTGTCCTGCAACTACCAGATTCAGTAACAATTTCTTACAAGGAAAATATTTGCAGGACAATGGGGAAAGGACAAGGAATGTGACTAGATCAAAGGTGTGCCGTGAAGGCTCCACAAGTGCACTGCAAAATAAGATTCAAAATGATTGAAATAAACCAAATCTTATCTTCGTTTTCAGCTCAGTGGTTAGTATCTCCAAGTCCTGATGAACCTCTATTCTCCTACGCATGCGCGGCTGGGAATAGGCCGCGCATGCGCGGTTCGGATTGTTTTAAATTGATGATACAAAGCGTGCCCGAGCCGCACATGTGCGTTTTGGATTTTGTTACATTGGTCATGCGCAGGAGATGCCGGGTTTTTTTGTGGGGAGGGGGGATTGGAGATGTGGACCACTGAAGACAACTGCCCTGTGCGGCTGCGTAAAAAAGCATAAGCACAAAAAGGGCGCGAAAGCCTGGGAAAATCGAGAGAGGTTGGGAATAAATAAAGAGAGAAGAGAGGGAGAAATAAAAAAACAAAACAAAGCTCCCATTAAGGGAAGAAGACTGGAGATAAGAAACAGGGACCAGTAAAATTAAGAAAAGGACACAAATATTGTATTTGACATGTAATTGGTGATGAGGTTTTTACTGTAAGCTTCTTAAACTATTGAAAATGATATTAAATGGCGCTTGACGTGTTTTTGGAGGTTTTGGAGATAAAAGGATTTTGCAAGGGCAGTTCAGTTGAAATGTTTTTATAGTATAAATGTGTGCCATGACAAACTAGATGGATAGCTCTTTCAAAATGTCAGCATAGAGATGCCATTTCAGGAAAATGACTGGCTTGATTGACACCTTGATCAACTACTTTAAACATACATTCCCTCCACCACAGGCACTGTGGCTGCTGCAAGGCACACTGTAGTAACTTGTCAGGGTTTCTTTAACAGCACCTTATAAACTATCAGTATTTATACTTCGGAGAACATGAGCAGAAACTCCAATTTCCCCTCCAAATCACTCACCAACCTCAATTAGAACCAATCATATCACCATTACTTCACCTTCACTGAGACAAGATCCTGGAACTCCCTCCCTCACAGCATTGTGCGTGTACCTACACCACATTGACTGCAATAATTCAAAAAGTCTGCCCATCACCACTTTCTCGAGAATAATAAATGCTGGACTTGCCAGTGATGCTCACATATGAATTTCTTTTCCGAAGTATTAAAAACGTAACACTTTCTATTAGTCACCCATCCTAATACATTTTGTCTGCTCCTGCGAAGCATCTTAGAGTATTTTCTTAAGTTAAAAAACTAAGTAAATGCTAGTTATAGTTTCAAAATATATTAGGGCGGCACGGTAGCACAGTGGTTAGCACTGTTGCTTCACAGCACCAGGGACCAGAGTTTGATTCCTGGCTTGGCTACTGACTGTGCAGAGTCTGCAGTGTCTGTGAGTTTCCTTCGGGTGCACCGGTTTCCCCTCTCAAGTCCCAAAAGACATGCTTGTTAGACGAATTGGACATTCTGAATTCTACTTCCGTGTACCTGGACAGGTGCTGTAATGTGGCGACTAGGGGATTTTCACAGTACCTTCATTGTAGTGTTAATGTAAGCCTACTTGTGACACTAATAAAGGTTATTATTATAGCAGTTTTCCTGTGATGTCGATCACTCAAACCTACCAATACATTGTTTTATAAACCGTGATGTCTAACCAAGAAAATGAGATGGGGAAAGTATTAAAGGGTGTGTGGCACAAGGAATGTAATGAGAAACCACAGTCCTTCTGGACCATGAGCAACTGAAACCTGTGCTGTTTTAAGAATGCCCCAGACTCGTGATGGGAAAGCAGTACCCGTGCAAAGCAGATTTTAATACATTTTTTTCTGGGCTTCTAAATTGCAAGCAGAGAGTTGCAATCATGTTAGCCGTCTTGATCAACCAAACTGATCCAAAACAGTCTGACCACAGGGATGACTAAGAATAATCTAGGGTTAAGGTGGTCTATTCACAATAAGTGGAACCAATATTGAATTGGATCCTGGTTGGTGTTTTCATTATAAGTGGAGGCAAGGATAATTATGTATATGTTGATGTGTTGAGTATTAGCCTCCGTTTACAAAACACTAAATCTGGAAATGGTCAGACTTCCATTTTCAATATTAGTTTTCTTTCCTCTCTCCCTTTTCTCTTCCTCCCCTGTACCTCAAATATGTAGGCAGACTGTGTTCATAGTTTGTTATAATACACCATAGGCAGATATCCTGTGTTTTCTTGGTAACTGGTGGCAGAACTTCGGCCTCTCAAATGAAAGTTTGGAATCTGGTGGGTGCAATCAACAGTCTCCTATTAGGCAAATTCTCCTAACTCTTAACCACGCTGTTGTTGGAATCTGCATGTTAAAGTTGTGGCTTGGTCAGACTCTGGCAAAGTTTAAAAACTAGTGTTGGAACAGCATCTCTTGGCATCTGAAGAGAACAGACCAGTATTAAGAAGCGCTAATCTAGAGTTTGGCCTTTTAAAGAAGAGGTGTTGTGAGGAAGTATTGGTAGGGAATTATTTTTTTTCAACATAGGATTAATGTATTTTTTTTATTTTCAAGGATTTGCCACTCAAATACAACAATTATTCAAGAAGACCAGTATCCTCCCTACCTGTCAGTAAAAGTAAACTCAAGAGTGTGTCCTTTTACGGTAAGCTGATACTATCTAATCGCATACAAGGACAAGCAAGCAAATTTTTAAACTTGAAAAGTGGAATTTTTTACATGCAGAATTAAATCACTTTTTCGTCACCAATATTGAACTGTTTAGCAGAAACAGTAGGATGGAAACAACCTGCTAGTAATAGTGGGGGGATAAACTACGATCCCTAATGGAAAACCATGGTCTAGTTATAACAAGTTTCTTATGCTGATACCATGCCATCTAGCATTTTTATAATTCACATTTTTTCTCCACCCACGCATCCATCCCCCGCTCACCCTTGTCTCGTCAACAACTTTGCACACGCTATCTCTTTCACTGTCTCTCTCATTCTGGAATCAGGATCACCAAGAATGCACCTTGATCAGACTGCAGTTTGCTCATTGAGAAAGCTGCAAATTGTAAAGCACCGCAAGTGTTACTGAATGTTACCTAGTGCTAGGAATTTTGTAATTTGTGACTGATTCTGTACCTTGTAGGATCAGAATGAAAGGGAACAGATGGATTTGAGATTTCTTTTACTACTGGTACCAGGGTTTGATTTCAGTCCAATCAGATGAGATGATCATCCAGCTGGAGATGATCATCCAGCTTGAAGGATCCTATTTGAAATGATTATGGGTAGCCTCTTTAAATTTCTACTCCTAGCTTGGGAGCTTGCTCGGAAACTCTCCAAGCATGGCTTGTATGTGACTTGGACCAGTGCAATAAGCCTGCCACAAGCAGCAAACAGCACTTAGAGGAAGCAACAGTAGTTGGATAGAGTGAACACGCAATTTTGATTTTGATATTAGTGGGCAAGGAGTGAGTGGAAGAACTGGATGTGGGGATATGCTGTTGGGTGAAATGGAAATATTAGTTTGTGGTCCAGCACCCAGCTATTGTACTGTTGAGCTCTACCTGAACAAGCAGCTGGGAGAATGGAGATAAATATTTGTTATTTTTTTCTTTTAAATTTAGAGTATCCAATTTTTTTTTTCCAATTAAGGGGCAATTTAGCGTGGCCAATCCACCTAACCTGCATATCTTTGGGTTGTGGGGGTGAAACCCATGCAGACACAGTGTAGCCACCTGGGTTGGCCACTTCCCGACTTAAAATGGAGATCCGCAAAGACTACAGGGAAATTCAGCCAACACAGGCAAAAACTAGCAAGTGCAAAAATCCTGTGTATCAGAACTTGCAAAAGCCCAGACCGCACTGAAACTCACAGCCATCTGCATACTAAATGAGCGATCCCCGAGAACAATCGAAACATTTAAGGTGAATAAGGCCAAGCCAGACTCCTCGGCGCCAGCAGGAGGCAAGACAAAGGAAGGCCAACGGACACCTAGGGACCGCCCAGCGATCAGGGAACAACTCCAGTATTGGAGAAATCGATCCAAGTGATCGGAACGTAGTCCAATCACTTGGAACCAGATACGGGGTCCGGCCCGAAGCCCCTGGGGACTATAAAATTTAGTCCCCAAGTTCAAATCGTCCTTCTTGGCAGGGTCACTCAGCAACTCGAACCAACCCTTGAGAGTGAACTGCCTAAGCTGCCGCATCAACCAAGTAAGTCTCCAGTCAACGCACGCTACGAGATAGGCGCTTTTAGCTACCAGTCCATACCAGCTTTTGAATCCTGCAGACTCCGATCGAACGAAAGGCCATTTGTTCCCCTGACCTGGTGGGCCAGTTCCGAAGCTAAGTATAGGCCTTTTAGTGATAGAGAAGAGTCTAGAAAGTAGAGTTTATGCATGACTAGTGATTTACTGTGTATAATAAATGTGTTTTGATTTGAATCTTACTAATTGGTGTATTGAGTTATTGATCAGCACTTGAACTTGAACCTCGTGGCAGTATCATAAAGATACCTGGCGACTCTAGAGCAAAGGTTATAGAAACAGAGCAAATTCAGTAAAGACCCAACAGGCAACGAATTAAGGGCCAACCAAAGTTAGCAACAACAGGGAGAATGTGCAAACTCCACATGGACAGTGACCCGGGGCCGGGATCGAACCCGGGTGCTCAGCGCCATAGGCAGCAGTGCTAGCTACTACGTCACTGTGCCGCCCCAAAGATGAATAAATATTGGGGTGGAAACTGCATGAATCTCCAAGAAAGACTGATGTGCATTTATGCTTTGTCTTTTGCAATCTCGGTACATTTCAAAACGCATTACATAGAATAACACAGTACGCAAGCTGGGATCGGCCCATCTGATCCATGCTGGTCATGTTCCACACGAGCCTTCTACTCCATTGTCACACTCTATTCCTTTCTCCTTTTGTATGTTTGTCTAACTTCCGCTCAAGTGCAACTACTATAGAGAGTGAATCGATCTCACAATTTTGTATAGATGTGAAAGCTCTGTTTGAATCTCTCAAGCCTGTTTTCAGAAAGACACCGCTGCTTCTGGACAGGGCTGCTCCTGAATTTCCTTTGTACAACTACTTGAGTTTTCAGTGTAAATTTCCTGACACTTTTGTGCTGGTCAAGGTGACAAATGTTTGTTAGAATTTGCAATTATTTCATATCAGACCAACCAGTGTTAATAACAAACAATCCCATCTCAGTCTAGCACAGCTAATTGTAGTTTCCTCCATTACACTCAACAATTCCATTGACCTAATCTCTATTGTAGCAGTGAGACAGAGTCGCCATTTTTCACACCGCCTATTCCATGACCTCTGAGTGAGGTTGCCAATTTGTCACAAATTAAAACAAAATAACAGCATTAGATAAAAATACAGCAGCTTTATCACATGCCTCCTTAACATGCAGGAAGTAACGTCCACTGCCTCATTGACAATGGTCATGTTCTCATTGACAATGGTCATGTTTTTGTAGAAGAGTTAAGGATCACAGTAAATTTTTTTGCAGGACCATGATGCATGTATCGAAAATATTTTTTAAATTGGCCACTAAAAACTTTAGTGGCTCTGTTCCTAATTATATGAAAATCAATGCAATTGGATTCTGCACCGCCTTCAACGATCACTCGCTAATGTTAATTAATGTGTTAATTAACTGAAGGCACAATCATGTCAAATCCAGAACCAATGCGGACTAACGGTGGGTACCATGTTTCAGTCCACTTCATATTACTTATCTATCAGTTTATCCTTCTGTTTCTTCTTCCCCAAGTAAAAAAGCAGGTAATACTTTCATGTGCAATTTAGGTCTTCAAGTAACAGGGTCGGCAACTTGCCATTAGAATATTCAAATGTTTTGCTTCCAAAAGACTGAAAAATATAAAGACATACCAGAGCTCAAAATCTAGGCTTTGCAACTATTAAACCAAGAAAATGTATAGTTTTAAAACTGTATTTTTTATATATACCAATGAAATATTTTGTTATCACCTTGTAATGCAGGAAACACAGCAGCCAGTTTATGTACTACAAAGTCCCAGAACAACATTACAATACTAACCCATGTAATTTTATTTGTTATGTTGATTGAGTGATACTAGTGGCCATCCCATTGGGAGAAATCCCTGTTCTTTGAAATTGCAACATGTGATCTTTTATATCCACATGAAGGCAGTCACAACCTCACTTTAACATCTCAACCAAAATATGGCGTTGTCTTGCTAATGTTCAGTTGGGAGACGTTTTGGCTCACTCGAATGGCAAAGAAGCACAAGAATAGCTGTGTAAAGATAGTCTGGTGATGGACATCTGCTTTACAAGTTTAGTGAGCAGGGTTAAGGAGGATTTTCTGAGGTGGGATAGTCGCTCCTTATTGTTTGCTGGCCGGGTACATGCGGTCAAGTTTTGCCAGTGCTTGCTGGTGTTTTTACCAAAGTCATTTTTTATGGGGGTGAAAAGGTTGATTTTGTCATTTAAAGGGGTGCGTAAAGTGGCAAGGATTAGGAGGACGGTGCTCCAAAGAAGGCGACAGTCGGGGGGGTTTGTCCCTTCCAAACTTGCTAAATTCTTATTGAATGGCGAACGCTGGGAAGGTGCGGGGTTGGAGTAGGGAATCTGAGACTTGTGGGTGAAGTTGGAGGGTGGTTTCTGTAAGGAGCCGGGGTTGCGGGTGCTGGCAGCGGGTTTGTGCCTAGGAGGATGGATGCAAGGTTTTGGGGTTGGGAGGAATGAGGGCTGGCTTGAGGGTTAAGGATTTGTTTTTAGAAGGTTGATTTGAGGCCTTAGAGGAGCTTTAGACAAAGTATGGAGTCCCCCGGGGGAGGGGTTCAGGTATATGCAGGTGTGGCATTTTGTAAAAAAGGCCTGCTCTACTTTCCCGGTGGCACTGCCCACCTCATTGTTGGAGGGGGTTGTCTTGGTGATTTATGGGAAGATGTTGGAGGAGGACAGGGCGTCTCCGGGGGGGGGGGGGGGGGGGGGGGGTGGCATCAAAGCCAAGTGGGAGGAGGTGTTGGGGATGGAGCTGGAAAAGGGATTGTGGTGTGAGGTGTTGCTGAGGGTGAATACCTCAACCTCCTATGCGAGATTGGGGCTGGTTCATTTAAAAGTGGGGCGCAACTGACAAAGTCAAGATTGAGCCGGTTTTCAAAGGGGTGGAGGATGTGTGTGAGCAGCGCAGGAGGGGTCCCAGCCAATCATGTGCATATGTTCTGGCCCTGCCTGAAGTTGGGGAGGTTTTGGGGGTCGTTCTTCAGCACCATGTCAACGATCGTACATGCGGACTTCAAGCCCAATCCCCTAGAGGCCATATTCGGGATGTCTGAGATCATAGAATTTATAGTGCAGAAGGAGGCTATTTGGCCCATCGGGTCTGCACCGGCTCTTGGAAAGAGCACCCCACTTAAGCCGTCACCTCCACCCTATCCCCGTACACCAGTAACCCCACTAACCTAAGAGCAATTTAACATGGCCAATCCACCTAACCTGCACATCTTTGGACTGTGGGAGGAAAAGGGAGCACCCGGAGGAAACCCATGCAGACGTGGGGAGAACGTGCAGACTGCACACAGACAGTGACCCAAGCTGGGAATCGAACCTGGGACCCTGGAGTTGTGAACAAACTGTGCTAACCACTCTGCCACCGTACTGCCCACGATACAGGCGGGTGCGAGAGCAGATGTGTTTTGATCACTCGCAGGCAGGTCCCTATTGGGGTGGAGGTCACTTTTTCCGCCCTCTGCTTCGGTGTGGCTGGGGGACTTAATGGAATTCCTGTTTTCAGGAAAGGTGAAGTTCGCCTTGAGGGGGATGAGTGAGGGGTTCCACAAGAGATGGGGTCTGTTTATATCACATTTTGGAGAGCTAGTTGTCACTACGGAAGGCAATGAGAATGTCAAAAGCAGAGACATGGCAATTATTTAGCAGATTGACTGGCTGTAGAAAGGAGTTATTTTAGTGGGTGCGAGTAATGGCTGATGATTTTCTTCTAAAAGTGCTGAGTGAAAAATATTCAATTGAACATGGGTTTCTGAGTGACGAGGAAGGTGAAGTGATTGGAGATTATAAATGTTTGGGTGATGTCAGTATTCGGTGCTAATGAAATGTGCTATTTTGATATACAAGGCTGAGATTGAATGACGACAGAGTAAAAGAACCATCAGAGAAAGGGGCTTAAGAGGTCTCTTCATGTCACTGTTCAGCGCAAGAGCTGATTGAGATTAGGGAAGAGAGGTTACTAGCAGGTTTGGGAGAAAATTAATTGGTAATATTCTGTTCAAATTCTGATGAAAGGTCATCAATCTGAAACATTAATTCTGTTTCTCTCACTGTAGATGCTGCTTAATCTGAGGAATTCCAGTATTTTCTATTTCAGATTTACAGCATTAACTATTTTGTTTTCGTAGCAGATTTGGGAGACTAGTAGATAATGAGAGCATTGAAGATCGAAGAGAAGAGGTGGTACAGCTGAGTTGCTGAAAAGAACAAAATGTTCTTTTACTGGAGTAGCACAGAGAAGTTGAGATGGGACCCATGCCATCACCACAGCTGTTTGAGTGGGTAACATGTTGCAAAGTGGAGTTAGAAGGAGGGATGGCCTATGTAAGTCAGAAGCTAGCCGCATCAATCTGGATTCTCAGTCATGCATAATGTGTTGAAATGATTCATTTAAGGATAAATGTCAATTTCAAAGTTGGAAACTGCAAATAGTAAATAATTTTGCATACTGTTTCATTATTTGAAACACGTTTGCTAGTTCACTAGCTTGGAAAGAAATCGGGTTACAAAGTATCAAGACGTGGAGAGTGGAAAGGTATAGATGGCATGCAAGATCTGTGTCCCCACCAATTATAGGTTTTGTTCATTTGTTTTGCATGTGTCCAGCCTTGCTAGCGCAAACTGACAGCTGAAAGTCTAGAACTACCCTTTGTTTTTGAAGAAGAGTGTTTGGCCAAGTTATTCCGTTGTTTTCCCCATCTCGTCTTATTGCTATCTAAGTCTGTCTCGGGATATTCATTGATCTCCTGGTTAGAAGGATGTGATAATGAGATTGGGTGGAGAGGTGAGAGAAGACAGAAACACCAGCATAGTTGAATGGAATTGCCTTGTTTCCTTGCTGTAGGTGAGATTTCTGTTCGTAGGGTGATCTTTCTGCTCCTGAAACAGAAATGAAAAGAGAATCCAGACCTGCTTTTAATCTCCTGTTGCTACGTACATACACAATTATTTTTTTCCAAAAAAGGGGCAATTTTAGCGTGACCAATCCACCTACACTGCACATCTTTGGGTTGTGGGGTTGAGACTCGCGCATTAACAGGGAGAATGTGCAAACTCCACATGGGCAGTGGGCTGGGATCGAACCCGGGTCCTTGGCGCCGTGAGGCAACAGTGCTGACCACTGCATCACTGTACCACCCAATGATAAAGATATATTGAATACGTTGTGCGAAAGACTTTAGGTTGAACACTTTGAAGGCCTGAATGATCTTCAGTGGCCTTAACTTGCAATGTTGATTGACGTTGAATTTTATTACCAAAAGTTTGTAACCTTCCGTATTTTTTTAATTTAAGAGTTACTTTTCATCAAATAAACCTGGAGTAGAACCAAAAAGACCATGTCGACCCATTGATATCACACCACTACTCAATTTGACATCTCGTGGAGCTAACTATTTAAATATATTTTGGGGACATTTTGCCAAGGTAAAACCCTCATTGCACTTCAATATGTGACTATTTAATATAATGTTTTATTTCTTATAATACAACTCGACATTTGTTATTGTGAGAGTTTTTGTTATGCAAGTATCCACATTAGCATTTTATTTGAAGGAGGTTTGTATCTGCCCATTAAATTTAACTGTTTCTCTGATTATTTCTTCTAGCGATATTCTGTGGTACTGTACCTGGTAAAGCAGCACATAGTGGCAGAATTACTGCACAAACTTCAAGTGAATGAAACCAGAGCTCCTGAAATTTCCAAGGAATTAAGTAAGTTTTTCTGAGAATGTGATATTGTGGCTTTTCGTACATGATAGTTCAATTATGATATATTCAATCATGTGATTGTTTTATAATGGTGACTTGGATAAAGTGGCCAAATGTGTGATTACTAAATTTGCTGATGGCCCATAGATAGGAAAGTAAGTTGTCAAGAGGCGACAGAGTCAACAAAGGGATTTAGATTGGTTAAGCAAGTAGGCAAAAGATGGAATATATTATTTGAATGGAGGGGGACTGCAGAACTCTACTTACGGATCTGGGTGTTCTGATACATGAATCACAATGTTGGTGTGCAGGTTGATGTTTATTGCAAGGGGAACTTAATATAAAAGTAGGGAAGTGTTGCTGCAGCTGTACAGGGCCTTTGGGTTATTGTGTTCAGTTTTGACCTCTTTACCGAAGCATGGCTATGATTGCAAGCAGTTCGGGAAAGTTAAAAGCAAATTACTGTGGAAGCTAGAATCGGAAACTAAAACAGAAAATGGTGGACAATCTCAGTAGGTCTGACAGCATCTGTGGTGAGTGAATGGAGCTAACGTTTTGAGTCTGGAGGACTCTTTCTCAAAACTAGAGAGAACTGGAAATAGGGTGAGATTTATACTGTTGTGGGTTAGTACTAGGGCTGGTTTAGCACAGAGCTAAATCGCTGGCTTTGAAAGCAGACCAAAGCATGCCAGCAGCACGGTTCAATTCCCGTACCAGCCTTCCCGAACAGGCGGCGGAATGTGGCGATTAGGGGCTTTTCACAGTAACCTCATTTGAAGCCGACTTGTGACAGTAAGCGATTTTCATTTCATTTCATTTCATTAGGAGTGGAGCAGTGGGGCTAGATAGAGGGCCAGGGATGGGTGGAGATTGACAAAGTTGCCGTGGACAGAAAGACAAATGGAATGTAAATGGTGGTGATCATAAGTAAGAAGAGTGCTGATAGTGGCACATTAAGAGATCAGAATGTGACTTCCGGTGATGGCGGGCGGGAGGCAAGCCGCACATTGGAAGGCTCCCGTTCGGGAATGGCACTTTCGGGGTTTAACAACCGGTTCCAGGGGCAACAGAGGCGGTAAAAGCAGGGAGAAGGCACAGTGAAGGGAAATGTCGAAAATAAGTTTTTTTTAAAAAATCGGCCGTGAAAAAAGCGGCTGAAAGTCCGTCGGGGAGTGTAAAGGTCACCGCGGGGTTGGGCAAGAAAAGTGGAGGCTGGGGTACTAGAGGAGGTTGCATTGCCCACAGCTGAAGAAATGACTATGGTGATGGCCGCGGAACTCGAGAGGCAGTTCACAAAACACATGGAGGCGATGAGGAAGGAGATGGGGCAGTATTGAAAGTGCTGGTGGAGGAGGCGATTGCCCCGGTGAGGGCGGCGGTGTTGAGTGCAGTGGCGGAGTTGCGGGAGCAAGGTGAGGCGCTGAAGGAAGTGGAAGAGACATTATTGCAGCACAGTGATCAACTTACTTCGATGGGGAAGGAGATGCGGAAGGTGATAGAGATCACGAGCCAAAATGGACGACTTGGAAAACAGATCCAGGCGACAGAATCTGAGGATTGTGGGTCAGCCCGAAGGAGTGGAAGGCCCGAGGCCAACTGAGTATTTTGCCACGATGTTGGTGAAGCTATTGGGGGAGGGGAATGATCCCTCCCGATATGAACTGGATCGGGCTCATCGGACGTGGAGGCCTGTACCAAAGAAGAGTGAGCCGTCAAGAGTAGTGACTCTGTGTTTTCGTGGGTACAGCGTGAAGGAGAAGGTCCTGTGCTGGGCAAAGCAGAAGCGGGTGGTGCAGTGGGCTGGAGCTGGTATACGCATATTTCAGGACTTTACGGTGGAGCTGGCGAGGAGGCGGGCTGCTTTCAGCCGGGTGAAGAAGGCACTGTACATCAGCAAGGTGCAGTGCGGCATAGTATACCCAGCTAAGTTGAGGGTGACATACAAATCCAAAGACTTTTATTTCGGGACGGCAGAAGCAGCGGAGGAGTTTGCGAAGGCAGAAGGACTGTGGCTGAATTGAGAAATAGTCATGTTATGATATAGCCTCATGTAACTGTATTTTTTCACTGCGTGCTGGTGTATGTGCTAAATGACCCATCGGTGTATATATCTGGACAAGGGAAGAGATGGGACTTTCACTTGCAATGATGGTTCTTCGGGGCTTGGGTGTGTATGCGGGGTTTGTGTGCTAAAGGGGATTTCTTGGTTTTCCTGGGGAAAGAGACCCGGGCAGGGGCCTCCATGTTGGCCGGTTTAATCCGGCCAGTGAACGGGAGTGGGGTGGGGGGAGGGGCTGCGGCTATCAGAGCCTGGCACAACGGGTTCCGATGAGTCTAGCCGGGGTGGAAAGATGGGGGGGAAGGAACAGAGGTTGGGGGGAGGAGTTTTGTAAGAGGAAGTGGAGGGGAGGAGGGGGGGGGGGGGGGTTACAATTCATGGGTGTCATTTGCGGTACTCTTTCGGAGATTGGATGGCATTGAATGTTAGGGGGAGGGGGGGGTGGACTCTGTAGGTCAATGGTGACCATAGGCGATTCCTGATTCCTTTTTCTTTTTTTTTTCCTTTGTTTTTTTCCACCGTGGGAGGATTTGTTTTATTTGATGCTTATATTGTCAGGTGGGCTGTTGTTTTGGGTGGTGGGGGGGGTGGGATCGTTGTTGATAAGGGGATTGACTTTGTATTTGTTACCGTTTACTGTTTGTTGGTGCAGTGTAAATTCTGAAGAAAATGTGAAAATGGAGAATAAAAATATTTTACAAAAAAAGAGATCAGAATGTGTTGAGGAACAGGAGGTAGGCAGTTTGTCGAAGGACAAGTTGGAGCAGGGAAGAGATAGTCCTGGGGGTGGGGGAGGAGGGGACAATGGTGAAGGGAAAATGGGTCGATGGAAGAAATGAAAATAAATTGATAGAAATAAAAATGGGGTGAAGGTGGGGGTGAGAGTTCACAGTCTGAGGTTGTTGAACCCAATGTTAAATCTAATTAGAAGATGAGGTGTTGTTCCTCCAGTTTGCATTGGGTTTCACTGGAACATTGCAGCAGGCCAAGGGTGGACATGAGAGCAGGACGGTGAGTTAAAATGGAAAGCGACAGGAAGATCTGGATCCTGCTTGTGGATGGACCAAAGGTGTTCTGAAAGCAGTCACCCAGTCTGCGTTTGGTCTCTCCAGGGTACAGTAGCCCACATTGGGAGCAGCAAATGAAATAGACCAGATTAAAGGAGATATGCTTGAAGCGCTGCCTCACCTGAAAAGAGTGTTTAGGGCCTTGAATGGTGAGCAGAGAAGAGGTAAAGGGGCCGATGTTGCACCGTCTGTGATTACATGGGAAGGTGCTGTGGGAAGAAGATGAGGTGTTGGGGGTGATGGAAGAGTGGACCAGGGAATGCTGCCTGGTGAGTGAGGGGAAGATGTGTTTGATGATGGAATCATATTGGAATTGACGGAACTGCTGGAGGATGATCCTTTGACTGCGGAGGTGGGTTGGGTGAAAAGTGAGGACAAGGGGGACCCTATCCTGGTTATGGGAACAAGGGTGTAAGGGGGTGAGAGCAGAGGTGCGGGAGATGGGTCAGTCACGGTTGAGAACCCTGTTGACCACAATAGGTGGGAAGCCACAACGAGGGAAGACATGTCAGCAGCACCGTTTTGGAAAGTGCCATCATTGAAACAGATGTGACGGAGGCAAAAGAACTGGGCGAATGGAATGGAGTCCTTCCAGGATGTGGGGTGTGAAGAGTTGTCATTGAGGGAGCTGTCTGAGTCGGTGGGCTTGTTTGGGATACTCGTGGACTATCCCCAGAAATGGAAATAGAGGGGTCCAGGAAGGGAAGTGTCGAGGATGGACCATGTGAAGGTGATAGAGGGGTGGAAATTTGAAGCAGAATTGATACATTTTTCCAGGTCCAAACAAAGTGGCACCGAAACAGTCATCAATGTACCAATAAAAGAGTTGTGGGAGGGGGCAGGAGTAGGACTGGAAGAAGGAATGTTCCACGTACCCCCTTAAAGTCAGGCAATACTGCGACCCATATGGGTATCCTTTGGTTTGGAGGAAGTGAGACAAGTTTAAAGGATAAATTATTGAGAGAGGACAAGTTCAGCCAGACTGAGGAATGGTGGTGAATGGGTTGTTCAGGCCTCTGTTCGAGGAAGAAGCAGAGCGCCCTCAGACCATCCTGGTGGGGAATTGAGTTATAGAGGAATTGGACATCCATCATAAAGAGGAGGCGGTTCGGGCTGGTGAGCTAGAAGTTGCTGATAATATGTAGGGAATCCGGAATTGTGGATATAGGTGGGAAGGGACTGGACAAGAGAGTATGGAGTCCAGATCGGAAGAAATGAGTTCAGTGGGGAAGGAGCAGGCTGAAATAATGGGTCTACCTGTACAGTCTGGTTTGTGGATTTGGGGGAGGAGGTAGAAGTGGGCTGTTTGGGGTTTGGAGATTAAGGTTGGAAGCTGTGGAGGGAAGATCTCCAGAGGAGATGAGGTGAGTGATCCTGGAAACAATGGCTTGATGCTCGGTGGGGTCATGATCCAGGAGGAGGTAGGAGGAAGTGTCTGAAAGTTGGCGCTTAGCCTCTGCGAGTTTGGGGAAGAGTAATGGAGGCTGGGTAATTTATCAAGGATTAAATAGAATATTTTTGCTCAACCAGGGAGGTCAGGAAAGTGGAGTTGAGGTCATGATCTTATCAAATAACAAAGCGTGCTCGAGGGACTGAATAGCCTACTCTTGATCCTAATTCTTGTGTGTTCTTCTGTTCTGCTGGGAGTTATTAAATCCAGGGCGCTACTGCAGTAAGCATGTTAGTTGACGGGAAGAAACAGTTCATTGCTCCCCGTCCTTTGCTTTTGTAACACAGGAATCATGGTCGTTCTTGTCCAAACCACTTCTAAAATGGTTTGTTAGGAGTGGGATATATATTAAAGTTTTACTTGCTAGTTTCCATAATTTAATGAGTATGCTGGTCACTGGCAGTCTTAATTTTGAGGTGTGCAGGTAATGAGCTTGTTTAAAGTGTTCATTTGATTATTTTCAATTACTTCTAACATTTGGGGCTGAAACTTATAAATTTTAATGTTGCGTTAACATGTTGGAACCTCCTGAACATAAGTTGCACAACAACAGGGAGCTGCTGATGTAGTGGTAAATCTGGAATTGAAAGCTAAACTCAGTTTTCTTTGTTCTTGAAACCCACCTGGTTCACTAATGTCCTTTTAAGGAAGGAAATCTGCTGCCTTTACCTGTTCTAGTCTACATGTAACTCTGGACCCACAGCAATTCGATTGACTCTTAACCCACTGAAATGGCTGAGCAAGCTACTCTGTTGTGGAAATTGGGGATGACCAACAAATGCTGGCCTTGTCAGTGATGCCCAAGTCCCATGAAAGACTAAAAAGAAATAATGTGGAGATGCCGGCGTTGGACTGGGTTGAGCACAGTACGAAGTCTTACAACACCAGGTTAAAGTCCAACAGGTCTGTTTCGATGTCACTAGCTTTCGGAGCGCTGCTCCTTCCTCAGGTGAATGCAGAGGTCTGTTCCAGAAACATCATATATATAGACAGATTCAAAGATGCCAGACAATGCTTGGAATGCGAGCATTAGCAGGTGATTAAATCTTTACAGACCCAGAGATGGGGTAACCCCAGGTTAAAGAGGTGTGAATTGTGTCAAGCCAGGACAGTTGGTAGGATTTCGCAGTCCAGATGGTGGGGGTGAATGTAATGCAACATGAATCCCAGGTCCCGGTTGAGGCCGCACTCATGTGTGCGGAACTTGGCTATAGGCTTCTGCTCGGCGATTCTGCGATGTTGCGCGTCCTGAAGGCCGCCTTGGAGAACGCTTACCCGTAGATCAGAGGCTGAATGCCCTTGACTGCTGAAGTGTTCCCCGACTGGAAGGGAACATTCCTGCCTGGTGATTATCGCGCGATGTCCGTTTATTCATTGTTGCAGCGTCTGCATGGTCTCGCCAATGTACCACGCTTCGGGACATCCTTTCCTGCAGCGTATGAGGTAGACAACGTGGTACTCGTGCGACTCGGCCAACTGTCCTGGCTTGACACAATTCACACCTGTTTAACCCATCTCTGGATCTCTAAAGATTTAACCACCTGCTAATGCTCGCATTCCAAGCATTGTCTGGCATCTTTCAATCTGTCTATATATATATATATTTTCTGGAACATACCTCTGCATTCACCTGAGGAAGGAGCAGTGCTCCGAAAGCTAGTGACATCGAAACAAACCTGTTGGACTTTAACCTGGTGTTGTAAGACTTCTTACTGTAAAAAGAAATAGATCAAGGTAACTCCTAGCACGCAATTATATTCCCCACTCTCTTCAGATGGGGAATGTTCGGTCTTCCCAAGATTTTGAACTCGAGTCCAAAGCTGCATTGAACTTATCAATTGGATTGAATGGTTGTGGTTGTTGTCACGTACTAGATAAGTTGCCAGTTGCTGAACATGTTAAATGTCAACAAATTGTATCAACTTCTGTCCAAATACTTTTCTGCTTAGAATGCGCCGTCTGAAAAGATGGTGGAAGCAGATTCAATAGTGACTTTAAAAAAGGAAGTACATACAAGCTTGTAGGAAAATTTGGCTGTGTGGAAATAATAGGTATTTGGGACTAAAAGAGACTCTTTTCAAAGAGCTGGCATAGGCAGAATGGACTGCTTCTGTGCTGTAAGATTTTTGTAAGCTAGATTTAAGATTTGCTAAGATTCAAAAAGTTGCAAATTCTTGTTTCCTCCCCCAAGCAGAGTATCTTCTCAATGCAAGATAAAAGTTATTGCTGGTATTGTTTTACTTTTCATGTGAATAATATAAGTTATCCTTTTTACATTAAAGTTCGAAGAAAGCTTCGACTGGAACCTGACAACGATATTACCACCACAGGCCTCCGTGTTTCTCTTATGTGTAGTGTAAGTATTCTTATACCGTTGCAGAATATTTTCTGAAAGTAAAAGAACTGTAAATCTCAAATTCTCCAAATATCATCAAACATAAGTGGTTTTAAAAGAATAATTAGTCATAGAAGCTTACAGGCCCTTCAGTCCAACTTGTCATGCGCACAGTTTTATCACTAAGGTAGTCCCAATTGCCCGCATTTGGCCCATATCCCTCTACACCCAGCTTTCCCATATAACTGTCTAAATGCTTTTTAAAAGACCAAATTGTACCCACCTCTCCTACTGCCTCTGGCAGCTTGTTCCAGACACTCACCCACCCTCTTAAAAAAAAATTGCCCCACTGGACCCTTTTGTACCTCTCTCTGCTTACCTTCATCCTATGCCCTTTAGTTTTAGACTGCCCTACCTTTGGGAAAAGATGTTGACTATCTACTTTATCTACGCCCCTCATTATTTTATAGACCTCTGTAAGATCACCCCTAAGCCTCCTATGCTCGAGGGGGGGATAAAAGTCTCTGTCTATCAAGTCCTGGTAGTGTCCTCGTAAATCTTTTCTGCACTCTTTCTAGTTTAATAATAGCCTTTCCATAATAGGGTGACCATAATTGTGGGGCATGGTAGCACAGTGGTTAGCACAGTTGCTTCACCGCTCCATGGTCCCAGGTTCGATTCCCAACTTGCTGCCTGTGCGGAGTCTGCACGTTCTCCCCATGTCTGCATGGGTTTCCTCCCACAGTCCAAAGATGCGCAGGTTAGGTGGATTGGCCATGCTAAATTGCCCTCAGTGTCCGAAAAGGTTAGATGGGGTTAATGGGTTACGGGGATACAGTGGAGGTGTGGGCTTAGATGGGGTGATCTTTCCATGGGAATGGCCTCCTTCTGCACTGTAAATTCTATGATCTATGAACTGTACACAGTATTCCAAGTGTGGCCTTACTTTTTTTTTTAAATTTCTTCTCCTTTTTCACATTTTCTCCCAAATCTACACCCACCAACAATAAACAATAATCAGCAACAAATGTCAATCCCCATAACAATAACAACGATCCCATCCTCCCACCAAGCCCCAAAAATTAGCCTGCATGTTTACATAAACAAATGACAAAAAGGAATCCGGGATCACCCATAGTCACCCTTAATACACACAGCCCCCCCCCCCCCAACTAATGTTCGATGTTATCCAGTTCTTGAAAGTGCATAATGAATAATGCCCATGAATTGTAGAACCCCTCCGTCCTTCCCCTCAGTTCAAACTTAACCTTCTCAAGAGTCAAGAATTCCAACAGGTCCCCCCGCCATGCCAGGGCACAGGGTGGAGAGGCTCTCCATCCCAACCGGATCTGCCTTTGGGCGATCAACAAAGCAAAAGCTACGATATCTGCCTCCGCCCCCGTTTCCAACCCTGGCTGGTCCGACACCCTGTATATGCCCCCCCCCCCCCCCCCCCCCCCCCCCCCCCCCCGGCAACGCTAACACGCATCTTCTACTCCTTCAAAGAATCGGCTCACCCTTGCCCTCATGAGGTATGCTCTGTATACCACCTTCAGCTGTATCAGCCCCAACCTCGCACACGAGGTGGAGGCATTTACTCTCCGGAGCACCTCACACCAGAACCCCTCCTCTATAACCGCTCCCAACTCTTCCTCCCACTTTGTTTTGATCCCTTCCAGTGGTGCCTTATCCTCTTCCAAAATAGCCCTGTAATCCGCTGACGCTACCCCCTTCTCCAGTCCCCCTGTCGTCAGCACCTCCTCCAGCAATGTGGAGGCCGTTTCCTCCGGGAAGCTCTGTATCTCTTTTCTGGCAAAATCTTGAACCTGCATGTATCTAAACATTTCCCCCTGCTCCAGCCCATACTTCGCTTCCAGCTCCTTCAATCCTGCAAACCGAACCCTAAGAAACAAATCCTTTAGCGTCTTAATCCCCATCTCCTCCCATTTCCGAAAATTTCCATCCCACCTCCCTGGCTCAAATCTGTGGTTCCCCTGAATTGGCATTTCCCCTGCCCCCAACCCGAAGTGTTGGCGAAACTGCCTCCAAATTCTCAATGAAGCTATTATTACAGGACTCCCTGAGTATTACCCCGGAGCTATCGGGAGTGGCGCTGTTGCTAGTGCTTTCAGTACCAACCCCCTGCACAAACTCTCCTCCATTCTGACCCACTGGGAATCAACCCCTTTGACCCAGCTCCGCACCTTCTCCACATTCGCCGCCCAATAGTAGAACGTCAAGTTCGGAAGACCCAAACCCCCTGCCTGCCTTCCCCTCTGTAGCAGCACCTTTCTCACTCTGGCCACCTTCCCTCCCCATATGAACGAGGTAATCCTTCCCTCAATCTCTCTGAAAAAAAGCCTTTGGCAGGAAAATCGGTAGGCATTGAAAAATAAACAGAAATCGCGGCAGCACATTCATTTTAACCGCCAGTACCCGACCCGCCAGTGACGGAGGGAGACGATCCCACCTTGCCAGATCAGCTTTCACTCTCTCCACCAAACTAGATGTTGTACCTGCGAAGCCTCCCCCACTCCCGGGCAACCTGCACCCCCAGATACCTAAAGTGAGTCCCTGTCCTATGGAATGGCAGCCCCCCCCACCCCCGGCCAAGACACCACAAAATACTCACTCTTGTCTAGATTCAGCTTGTACCCCGAGAAAGACCCAAATACTCGAAGTAGCTCCAGTATTCCCCCTCGGACACACTCGGTTCCGACACGTATAACAGCAAGTTGTCGGCAGGTAAGGACACCCTATGGCAGTGTTCTTCAAACTTTTTTTCCGGGGACCCATTTTTACCAGCCGGCCAACCTTCGGGACCCAACTTGGCCAACCTTCTCGACCCACGCCGGCCGACATTCGCGACCCATGCCGGCCAACCTGCGCGACCCACCATTTTCTCTTACCTTGTTTGCTGCTGACAAAAATGGAGAGAGTGGGTTTGGGTCCGTTTGGCCCTCGTACACGCTCCTCCAATGGAACCTGCTGGATGAAGGTGAAGCCTCCTGGTGTCGGAAAGTATATATATTTTTTAATTTAGAGTATCCAATTCTTTTTTTCCAATTACGGGGCAATTTAGCGTGGCCATTCCACCTAGCCTGCACACCTTTTGGGTTGTGGGGGCGAAACCCACGTAAATACGGAGAATGTGCAAACTCCACATGGACACTGACCCAGAGCCGGGATCGAACCTGGGACCTCGGCGCCGTGAGGCAGCAGGGCTTACCCACCGTGCTGCCCTCCGTGTCGGAAAGTATGGAGTCTCCATCTGTCCAAAGTTCTGCATTTTTTTCCTGTAAAATGTTATCAAATAAAATCCCCCCGAACTTGTAAAAAAAAAATGAATAAAATAAATGAAAAAAAAAATTAAATGAATAAAATAAATGAATAAAAACCACTACAGAACTTGTAAAACAAAAAGCTGCAACCGTTTAAAAAAAATAGCGGCCGCACTGCACATGCGGGCCCGATTATCAGCGCGCTTGCACATGCGCGCCGATCATCGTGCGCGCATGCGTAATGCGGCCAAATGTTTTTTTTAACATGTTCGCGGTCGCTTTTGTTGCTAACTTTGGTTGGCTCTTAATTCGTTGCTCGTTGTGTCATTACTTAATTTGCTCTGTTTCTATAACCTTTGCTCTAGAGTCTCCAGGTATCTTTATGATACTGCCACGAGGTTCAAGTTCAAGTGCTGATCAATAACTCAATACACCAATTAGTAAGATTCAAATCAAAACATTATACACAGTCAATCACTACTCATGCATAAAACTCTACTTACTAGACTATCTCTAACACTAAAAGGCCTATACTTAGCTTTGGAACTGGCCCACCAGGTCATGGGAACAAATGGCCTTTCGTTCGATTCTGAGTCTGCAGGATTCAAAAGCTGGTATGGACTGGTAGCTAGGAGCGCCTATCTTGTAGCGTGCGTTGACTGGAGACTTACTTGGTTGATGCGGCAGCTAGGCAGGTCACTGTCAAAGGTTGTTTCGAGCTGCTGAGTGACCCTGCCAAGAAGAACGAATTGAACTTGGGCACTCTACTTTATAGTCCCCAGGGGCTTCGAGCCTTTCGGGGCGGACCCCGTATCTGGTTCCAAGTGATTGGACTACGTTCCGATCACTTGGATCGATTTCTCCACTGCTGGAGCTGATCGCTGGGCGGTTCCTGAGTGTCCGTTGGCCTTCCTTTGTCTTGGCTCCTGCTGGCGCCGAGGAGTCTGGCTTGGCCTTATTTACCTTAAATGTTTCAATTGTTCCCGGGGATGGCTCATTAAATGCTAGTTTCAGTGCTGTCTGGGTTTCTGCAAGTTCTAATACACAAGAAACTTTGCACCTGCTAGTTTTTCCTGGCTTGACTGAATTTCCGTGCATTCTTTGCGGATCTCCATTTTAAGTCGGGAAGTGGCCAACCCAGGTGGTTACACTCCTTGTGATCCCTAACGCGAAGCGTGAAGGATCACATAACTGCGTCGTCTTCACTTCCTGACCCAGCGAGCACTCTTCCATGGCCTCTACACTGACCATAACTATGCAATAAATTTTTTTTAACTGACATTCTAAGTGGCGCTATGTCACAACAGGGACATGCATTGCAACATTAAAAAACGGTACCTCTAACTACCTTCCATAAACTACACTCACTTAAACAGCCAATCATACTAACTTCCTAACAATACAAAAATAATAGCAGCATTCACATTTTCCTCTGGCTTGGCGGTCAAGCTCAGAGTTGTACAATCTTTCAGTTGTCTTTATTCACAAAATGACGCCGAACGAATGTCCTTTATTGTAGATCAAGGGGTTCGGGGGCCTGGTGAAAACCAAAAATACGGGATCTCATCCTGTATACCCCGCGGGGTGCGAGAGTGGTAGGCTCTCCTTCGCCACTTTCTCATGCGGATAGTCTGCACGATGCTGCAGAATATCGGCAATACTAAAAGGGATTCAATTACGTATGAAAGGGAGTACCATGTTATAAACCTATCACACCTTGATGGTGCGTTGTTACTTGTCACTGGGCTCTGGGTGCTATGGGGAAGTGAATCATTGACAGCCGGGGGGTTTGGGGTCAGGGGGTTCGCGGTCGCGCGTAACCGAATACAAATTACAATAACGAAAAACACGTGTGACGTCTTCATTGTTCTCCTCTTTCTTCTCTTCTCTTCCTTTTCGTCTCTTCTCTCTTCCTGGAGCGTCTGGAATTCTGTGAATCAAGCATAGTTTCTGTTACCATCTTGTTTAATATCTTGAACGTTTGCATGTCTGTCTTTTCCTGCCAATTTCCCTTTATAATTGGTCACCATGTGTGACTCCCTCATGTTTTTTTTAAACCAAATATTTGGACTAGACATCTAAGGAAATACTGCCGTACTACGAGCCGTCTCGCAGCCTGTGTGATTTACCATCCTAGTGTTTGAGGATGTAAATAGCATAGGGAAGCAATCCTAAGGGTTGCTAAACCAAACAAGAATTTTGAACGTAATCGAGCCAAAATGGGGTGCGTATGGGCCGTGGCGGGTAAGATTTGGATGGAATCCCCGGGTAGGACGGTGATCAATGCCGTATGTGCTGTACCCGAGGGTAGTTGACCAGAGGGGGGTCCTCAGGCAGGGCGGAGACCAATGCCGCTTCTCCACTGCCTGAGCAACCGGCAAGAACGGGTAAGAATGTGGTCGTCGTGGGGGCTGCCTCGCGTGATTACCTTCGAATCAGGAGAGTAGTTATGATTGTTGTCTGCCGACAGACCAGTTCCTCTGAACTATAGTCTGGGACAGACTTGTTCTATTAACAGCCGGGCGTCAACGGAGTGGTGGCGTGGGGCCGTGAAACTTCCGAGATTACAAACAACACTTAACGATAACATTAACGAACAAACATTGAACAAACATGCTGCAGGTTCCATCAGAAAGGACACCGTTTCTCCCAAGCGGTTCCTTTAAAACATCATCTGGACACCTCGGTTATCAGTTGCGAACAGGTTCGCAAAGGGGTTCTCGTTTTGGGAGTCAGACTCAATGTCATCATTTTCTCCCGGATGCCATACTCTTGAATGGATGAGGGTTGCTAAAGCTGCATGGTGTGACTTAGGGTCCATCTCGTCGTTTCGGACGAGCCTGTACGAATTGTCACGGTGCCAAAAAGATGCATCTAATTCTGTGGTCATGTTGCATGGGAATAGTAGGGAGGCGTGCTGTGGCTGTTGCCTGTGTTACAGTCGCTGTCGCTGCTGCTGCTGTCTGTGGGCGTGCTGGGGTAGAGTCTAGAATTCGGGGGTGGAGTCGAAGTCGAGTCCGTAAATGGGGAGGGCGTGTTGGGGGAGGGTGGGGATACGTGGGCTGTGGGCGGGGTGTGGTCTGCTGTGTCGAGCATGACGTGGTGTGTGTGGTTAGACTGCGAGCCATATGCCTTGAGCTGGTTAATATGGAACCACGCAGTCTTCCCGTTGGGGTACTTAATCTTATAGACGGAGGGGCTTACTTTGTCTGCAACGGAGTACGGACCCGAAAACTTGGGTGACAGGAACTTGCTGGAGTTGTAAATGGAGAGCATGACCTGCTGTCCTACATCAAACTCAGTCGCGTGCACTGTCTTGTCGAAACAGGCCTTGCTCTGTTTCTTCCTGGTGCCTAATGTTACTGTGGCTGCTAGCTGAGCCGTTTTTACATTTTCGACTAGTTGTTTCACTGCGTTCTCGTGTGTGAGGGCCATCACTTCGGGGGCTGGTCAAGTCAAGTCCTAATAAAAATTCTGTGCCTTTCATGGGGCGTCCGGTCATGAGGGTGTGAGGGGTGTATCCTGTGGATGTCGAAACAGTGTTACGCAGAAGCATTAGTGCAAAGGGGAGGACTGAATCCCAAGTGGTGCTGTTTTGTTGGACCATTTTCCTGAGGGTTGCCGTTAGGGTCCGATTCATTCGCTCCACAATACCACTTGACTGGGTATGCGATGTGGAATTTTTGGGTAATGCCAAATGTCGTGAGGATGTTCTTCATGACACGTCCCGTAAAATGGGAACCATGGTCGGATTCAATGCTGCGGGGAGTCCCCATCTCGTAAAGATGTGGTGGGTTAAAATCTTAGCGGTAGTCTTTGCCGTATTTGTCCTAGATGGGAATGCTTCTACCCATTTCGTAAACGTGTCTATGACAACTAGCACGTACTTGTGACCATTCCTGCTAGGGGGCAATGGTCGTATAAAATCAGTCTGGAGGTTAGTCCAGGGGCCATTAAGGGCGCGGGTGTGGCTAAGCTGAGCTTTCTTCGCATATCTGTCCGGATTGTTTTGGGCACATAAGGCAATTTTCAACATAGTGCGTGACGTCTTCCTTTAAATTCAGCCACCAACAGAGCTGCCTGAGGTGGGCTGTAATGGGGTCAATTCCCTGATGCCCATGACTGTCATGGAACAAACAAATAAGCTGATTCCTGTCCTGTTCAAGAACCACATAAAGGGTGTCTTTTAGGATCACACCGTCATGTGTGGTCAGTGCACTTTTAAACCTATCGTATGGGGCTGGAAAGTTTCCTTTTACAATCTCCCTGAGATTACTATCTTGCTTCTGGACCTGCACTAAATCCTCGATATTAGTCTGTGAGACCTGAACTGCATTCACTGGGGCGCTTTCGGGGGGGGGTTCCAAAAATGTCCGTGTCTGAAACCTGCTTTAGCCAGTGCGTCGGCTTTTACATTTCCAGGTGGGGAGGAACGGTGGTGACTTCGGACTTTAATAATGCCAAAAATCCTGTCCTGTGCTTTGTCCAAAATGTGCCGGAGCAATGGGGCTGAAGGGAGGGGTTTTCCGTCTGCGGAAACAAATCCTCTTGCTTTCCACAGGGGTAGGAATTCTGTGAGGCTGTTACAGACATAGAGGCTGTCCGAGTATATGTCTGCTGGGCTGGGGAAGGGATCTGGGTAATCTATAATGTACGCAATGGCTGCTAGTTCTGCCGCCTGCGTGCCTAAGTGGCCTGGCAGTTTTAAGGAGATTTCTTCTAGGGCGCGTCCCTGCGCGTCCTCAACATAGATGCCGCGTCCTGTAATGCACTTCCCGTTTAATACAGTGGAAGAACCATCCACATATATTCTCAAAAGGTGCACACGTGTCTGTGTGCTGGGGTGAACTACCTATCTTTTTGGGTGGTGTCTTCGCGATAAAGGGGCCTGTGTTGTGGTGCGGTGAGATGATTTCACATTCGTGGGGGGTGCCTGGGTACTGAAGGTTGTCGGCTAGGAAAGTGTGGGTCTTGGTCCTTTTAACAGTGATGTCCCGTCCCTGCAAAAGAAGGGTCCACCTGGATGCTCTAATCTGACTAACTGTACCGTCCTTGAGTCTTCCATCAAGTAAAAGTTGGGTGGGGGTGTGTTCCGTGAGGATTGCGATGGGGTTTAGTCCGGTGATGTATGAAAAGTATTGAACTGCCCAGAAAACTGCGAGCAAGTGCCTTTCACAGGCCGAAAATCCCTGCTCCACAGGATCCAAAAGTCTGGAGGCGTAAGCCACGGGTCTTAACTGTTCGTGCCGTTCCTGGAGGAGCACGGCCGAAAGGGTGCGGTCTGTGCTAGCTATCTCTATAGCATAGGGGGAAAGTGGGTCTGGAACCTGTAGTGCGCGCTTTAAAACATCTACAGCATCCGTGTGTTGCGGAAGCCATTCCCAAGGGGCTCCTTTCTTTTGGAGTTCCGAGGGGGGGTGCTGCTTTGGTGGCGAAACCTTCAATATGGTTTGGGCAGTAGCCAACCAGTCCTAAAAACGACCGGAGAGCTGAAATATTCTGAGGAAGGGGCAATTTGACAATCAAGTCAATTCTTTTATGCTCGATCTCGCGTTTACCATGCGTGATAATCGTTCACAAATATACCACTTTGTTTTCCAAAATTTGGGGTTCACTTTGCTTCCAATTTGCTGTAGGAGTTCCAGGAGTTCGGCCAGAAGCTCGATGTGCTCTGCCTTGGTGTCTGTCTGCAGTAATAGGTCGTCTACATACTGGACCAGGCATTCGGGGCAAGAACATTTTGATAAACCATTAGCCAGCTGTCGGTGAAAAATGGAGTGGGAGTAGTGGACTCCTTGTGGAAGGCATGACCACGTGTACTGCTGACCTTTAAAAGTGAAGGCAAATTCGCACTGGCACGCCTTTGCCAATGGAATGGACCAGAATCCGTTACTGATATCCAAAACCGTAAACTATCGTGAGTTGAGTCCCTGTTTGAGCATGGTCTCGGGACTTGTGACTACCATGGGGGCTGCTGCGGGGGTGACTTTGTTGAGTTCCCGGTAATCGATGGTCAGTCGCCATGATCCATCGGGCTTTCTCACTGGCCAAATCGGGGCATTATTAGTAGAGGCTACTGATCTAAGTACGCCTTGTTCTAATAAGCTATCAATAACCTTTGAGATTACTCCCTCTGCCTCTTGGGGAAAACCATATTGCTTCTGGGGTCTAGGGTCAGGTTCTGTTAATTGAACCGAACCAACCATCCTGCCGCAGTCATGTTTATGACTTGCAAATGTGGTCCTGTTCTTCTGAAGAACTGCCCTAACCTGTTTGTCTGCGCTAATCGTGGTCGGGTCAAACCAAAAATCGCCGACTGCGCTAATCTTAACCTACTGTGAGCGTTGCGGGGGCTCTTGCTGACTTTGTGATTTTCCAGACACATTGATTTACTGGATCAAATGAAAGGTTGTAGGAGTTCATGAAATCGATGCCCAAAATGTGTTCTGCTGTGCGGTCCAGATCGACCAGAACTATGGGGTGTTTTGTCGTAATGTTGCCAATTTGAATGGGTACAGGGGCTGTGATGTGTCCCTGTTGTGAGTGGCCTGTGAAGCCGCTGAGGGTGATTGTGGCTGTAGTGGGCCACGTGTCTTTTTGAAACCTGGTGGAGGAATTAATTGCGGTGCGGGACCCTCCTGTGTCCCAGAGACATTCGATGGGCTGTCCCCGTATTTTCGCAGCAACGACTGGTCGGCCGGACCTATCCCAAAGGGTGTCGCAGACCCAAGTGGGGAAGCCCGAACACAGTCAGTCAGTCAGTTCCGTTCATGTCTGTCTGGTCTGAATGGGTGCTTACACTATGTATGGGCTTTGTCCTGTTTCCATTCAGAGTGCCTGCCTGCTGGGCTCTCTGTGGCTTTCGTGGGGCATTGCACTCTCGTGCAAAATGACCTACTTGTCCACAGTTGTAATACTCCTGTGGTTTCTGTGGGGGGACTATCCCTGCCTTGGTTCACCCATGTGGGGTTCTGGTGCGCTTTCACTGCTTGGATATCTGCCTCAGCCTGCTGTTCTTCGGGTTTCGTAATCGCGGGTTTGTTTTGGACAGATTGCTCCCAGGAGCAGGACAACCTTTTTAAAACCCATTTTTTGTTGTGCGCTTCTTCCGAGGGGTCATAATTGGTACAAGCTTTTTGTCCTGCCTCCATGGAATGGGAAATAAGGATGCGGGTCCATTTGGCCATGTTGTCTGGGGACAAATGGGCGCGTTCTAAGTTTCCGAAAACGGCTGTAAAATGGATCCACAGGCGTCCAGCAAACTCTGTGGGGTGTTCTGTCTTCTTCTGCCTGCACTTATTCAGGCCTTCTTCTGGGTCACCCCTGTTATAACCGATCGCATCTAGGATCACCGGGTGCATCTCTGCAAGGGTGCTTGCTCCTACATTCTGTGGGTCAGGAAGGGCTGCTACAACAGAAGGGTCTAAGCTTAAAACTGTGAACTTCACTTGCTCACGCTCATCCAGGCCGTACATGGTCGCCCGCTGCTTCACTCTAGCAAAGAAGTGGTGGGGGTCTGAGGTGGGGAGGAACGGTGTAATCTTTTTGCACGCGTCCCGTAATTGGGTCACGGTTAAGGGGTGGTGTAAAGGAATTCCACGTCTCCTTCCGATGTGACTGTGCGGTGGGTGGTTACTGGATTCATGGGTGCCTGATCTATCTGCTCTGTGGGGGGTTGGGGTGCTTTTCTCCTTTGGGGCTTTCCTTGCGCACATGTTCCCTGTACATATCTCTGCGCGGTTTTGTTTAGTTCTTGCCAATCAGGACCGTCTTCTTCATCTAATTGGGATCCAACGGTGCTCTAAAATCCATTTTGCACTGAACGCAAAGACTGCAGTTCCGCAATCTGCTTCGGGCATTGCGCATGATCCACTGAGTCTGTGCTCCACGGTGGCAGCATGGAGTGCTCTTAACACTGCTTTTAGGTCGCTGCACTGCCTTTGGAATGCCTCTACCTGTTTCTGTCTCTTCTCTTACCTGGACTGCACGTTGTGTGTCCTGATGGGCCTTATCGTATTGGGTTTGGAAGCTGCTCAGATACGCTAGACAAGACTGGTGTGCCCACTTGGCATCATCCACCTCTCTGTCCTTTGCTGCTAACTTCCTTCTTAAATCTATATTCTCTCTCTCGATCTCACTAACATCGACCTTGCTCATTCGATGTCTCTCTTCTATCTCTTTGCGGAGCGTACGAACGACCTCCTCTGTGCCTCGCAATTGTGCCAGTCAGGACACGATTGCCATCGGCTTGCGAGCTTTCCCTAAGCTCTTCTTATGGATTTCGCTCAGGTCCTCCCATCAAGTATGTCCTATACTCCCGGGTCCTGTTTCCTCATTATCACAGAATTCGCTCCAAAGGGGCCATCGTTTCCCTTTGAGATATTTTCTGATCTCTTCTTCCCAAACGGGACACTGTCCTCCTCTGCTGCTGGTCGCTGCGACCTCGAATTCCGGAGGGTTCATGAGGCGTTCCATTGTCTTCATTGCCATTTTTCTTATCTGAATGCTCTTTTAAAATTTGGAACGAGGGGTACTGAGGCGGTGCTGTAATACACGGGTACGGCGTTCGCTATTTTCCGGAATACAAACTCCCGACAATTTTTCACAACAAAAATCTATCAGTTTTACCTTCTAGCCCTGTTAGTTACGCATGCATTAACACGCTTCCGAATTATGAGGATTGATCAGAATGTCTTTTAAAAAGCATTTAGATAGTTACATGGGTAAGATGGGTATAGAGGGTTATGGGCCAAGTGCGGGCAACTGGGACTAGCTTAATGGTTAAAAACTGGGCGGCATGGACTGGTTGGGCCGAAGGGCCTGTTTCCATGCTGTAAACTTCTATGATTCTAACTGCTTGAACACTTGTGAATGTTTCTGTTCCCAATTGGAATCTCAATTCAAATTTTGGGTTCTCCCGGTGTGGTTAGGCCACTTCTAAGTCGGGTCCCGTCAGAATGTTGCCAGTAAATGTTGCTAACTTTGGTTGGCTCTTAATTCGTTGCCCGTTGTGTCTTTACTTAATTTGCTCTGTTTCTATAACCTTTGCTCGAGAGTCGCCAGGTATCTTTATGATACCGTCAAGAGGTTCAAGCTCAAGTGCTGATCAATAACTCAATACACCAATTAGTAAGATTCAAATCAAAACACATTTATTATACACAGTAAATCACTAGTCATGCATAAACTCTACTTTCTAGACTCTTCTCTATCACTAAAAGGCCTATACTTAGCTTCGGAACTGGCCCACCAGGTCAGGGGAACAAATGGCCTTTCGTTCGATTCTGAGTCTGCAGGATTCAAAAGCTGGTATGGACTGGTAGCTCGGAGCGCCTATCTCGTAGCGGCGTTGACTGGAGACTTACTTGGTTGATGCGGCAGCTAGGCAGGTCACTGTCAAAGGTTGTTTCGAGCTGCTGAGCGACCCTGCCAAGAAGAACGAATTGAACTTGGGGACTCTACTTTATAGTCCCCAGGGTCTTCGAGCCATTCGGGGCAGTGATTGGACTACGTTCCGATCACTTGGATCGATTTCTCCAATACTGGAGCTGTTCCCTGATCGCTGGGCGGTTCATGAGTGTCCGTTGGCCTTCCTTTGTCTTGGCTCCTGCTGGCGCCGAGGAGTCTGGCTTGGCCTTCTTTATCTTAAATGTTTCAATTGTTCCCGGGGATCGCTCATTAATATGCAGATGGTTGCTAGTTTCAGTGCTGTCTGGGTTTCTGCAAGTTCTAATACACAGGAAACTTTGCACCTGCCAGTTTTTCCTGGCTTGACTGAATTTCCCTTCATTCTTTGCGGATCTCCATTTTAAGTCGGGAAGTGGCCAACCCAGGTGGCTACACTTTCAGCCGGCGTTATGAAATGCTGGCTGCTGCGTGGGGATTTGCGCGGTCGGGAGCGCCGCGGACAACGCCTCCGCGACCCACCCGCCCGCGACCCACCTGCGGGTCGTGCCCCCGACTTTGGAGAACACTGCCCTATGCTCTATCCCCCTCCTGCACTATTCTTTTCCATGCTCCCGAACTTCTTAATGCGATGGCCAACGGCTCAATCGCAAGCGCAAACAACAGGGGGGACATCCCTGCCTCGTTCCACGGTGGAGAGAAAAGTATCTCGAGCTGATGTTGTTTGCGCGGACACTTGCCCTCAGCTCCTTTATATAGTAGCTTTACCCAGTTCACAAATCTTGGTCCAATCCCAAACCGCTCCAGAACTGCCATCAAGTACCCCCAATCTACCCGGTCAAATGCCTTCTCGGCATCCAATGCCACAACCACCTCTGTTTCCTTCCCCTCCGCCGGTGCCATAATGACATTCAATACCCTCCTAATGTTTGAAAAGAGCTGCCGCCCTCTCACAAACCCCATCTGATCCTCACCTAGCACCTTCGGGAGGCACTCGTCCAGCCTACCCGCCAGTACCTTGGCCAATGCTTTTGCGTCCACATTCAGAAGCGATTATGGGCCTATACGACCCACACTCCGTTGGATCCTTATCTTTTTTTTAGCAACAGTAAAATCGATGCCTGCCCCAAGGTTTGTGGCAACACCCACTTCCCGATCACCTCTTCAAACATCCCCACCATCAGGGGCGCCAGCTTATCCTTGAATTTTTTATAATATTCCACCGGAAACCCATCTGGCCCTGCCACCTTTCCCGACTGCATCCTCCCAATCGCATCCTTTATCTCCTGCTCCATTATTGCTCCTTCTAACGTAGCCCTATCCCCCTCCCCTAACCTCAGGTACTCCAACCCATCTAGAAATTCCTGCATCTCACGATCTCCCCCAGGTGGCTCTGACCTGTACAACCTCTCATAAAATTCCTCAAAAACCTTGTTAATCAGATCCGGAGCCACCACCAACTTCCCTGCCCTATCCCTCGCCTGAAGAATTTCCCTTGCCGCTGCCTCCCTCCAGAGCTGACCTGCTAACATACTTATCTCCATGTTCATAAACTGCACCCCT
The DNA here is from genome assembly GCF_047496885.1 of Scyliorhinus torazame. Taxonomy (NCBI): domain Eukaryota; kingdom Metazoa; phylum Chordata; class Chondrichthyes; order Carcharhiniformes; family Scyliorhinidae; genus Scyliorhinus; species Scyliorhinus torazame. The sequence goes on along the minus strand of NC_092724.1, from coordinate 61,427,573 downwards.
TGCTCGTCTCAGTTGGCGCACCGCCTTCCTGGTAGACAGTCGGTCGAAGCTCACCTGTAGTTCCTTCCTCTTTTCCAGCTTTGCTGGGTCCCCATCCTCTGCAAAACTCCTATCTACCTCCAACATCTCATCCATTGCCCTCTGCCGCTCCAACCTCTCCTCTTTGTCCACCCTGGCCTTAAACAAAATTACCTCACCACCGCCTTTAGAGCCTCCCAGCCAACTGCCTTTGACACCTCACCCGTACAGTTGAAACCTACATATTGCTTAATTACCTTTTCAATTTTAAGTGTGGCCTTACTAATCATAGAATTAGAATTTACAGTGCAGAAGGCGGCCATTCGGCCCATCGTGTCTGTACCAGCCCTCGGAAAGAGCACCCTACAGAAGCCGCCATCCCACCTTTATGGACACCAAGGGCAAGTTAGCATAGCTAATCCACCTAACCTGCACATCTTTGAACTGTTGGAGGAAGCCAGAGCACCTGGAGGAAACCCACGCAGGCACGGGGAGAACGTGCAGACTCCGCACAGACGGTGTCCCAATCCGGGAATCGAACCAGGGACCCTGGATCTGTGAAGCAACTGTGCGAACCACTGGGCAGCACGGTGGCCTAGTTGTTAGCACAGCTGCCTCACGGCGTGAGGTCCCAGGTTCGATCCCGGCTCTGGGTCACTGTCCGTGTGGAGTTTGCACATTCTCCCCATGTTTGCGTAGGTTTCGCCCCACAACCCAAAGATGTGCAGCTAGGTGGATTGGCCATGCTAAATTGCCCCTTAATTGGAAAAAATGAATTGGATACTCTAAATTTTTATTTTAAAAATAACTGTGCGAACCACTGTGCTACTGTGTTGCCCATGAATGGCTTGTACAACTTCAGCAAGACGTCCCAACTCCTATATTCAATGTTCTGACCAATGAAACTAAGCATGCCAAATGCCTTCTTTAGCACCCTGTCCACCTGTGACTCCACTTTCAGTTGTGAATGTTGTTGCTGCTTCTTGCAGAGATTTCATTTCATTACAACTTTGACTTAAATTGCTTTTTTGTCACTTCTTTGTAAAGAAAAGAGGGAGCTTTGGTTTTAATAATTTCAAAACACAGTTATGGATGGGCAATAAACCTGGCCCAGCCAGTGTTGCCCACATCCTGTGAAAGAATAACATTAAAGCCTGGTATAGTCTCAAGACAGTTTCCAGGGACAGGGAAGTCGGCAGCTGGGAAACCGTTTGGAACAGGTATTGACAATAATAACTTCATTCTTCCCATTATATAATTTGACACAATTTCTCATCATCTGTTATGATGAGCGGGCAGCACGGTGGCACAGTGGTTAGAACTGCTGCCTCACGGCGCTGAGGACCCGGATTCGATCCCGGCCCCGGGTCACTGTCCGTCTGGAGTTTGCACATTCTCCCTTTCTCTGCGTGGGTCTCACCCCCACAAACCAAAAAGATGTGTAGGGTAGGTGAATTGGCCACGCTAAATTGCCCCTTAATTGGAAAAATAAGAATTGGGCACTCTAAATTTATATTGAGAAAAAATGTACAATGCCATCCCAACATTAAGAGTGCCGATAATCGCAAAAGATTAACCCTAAACCCAAAACTGCTTCAGAGGGGGTAAGCTATTTGGTTCACAAAGAAGGATGCAATAGGTTTTGTCAGAACTGGGGAAGTAGGTGAGCTTGTGCCAGCTGAGAGTTCATGGTATTCTGTGATGTGAACTCAGCAGGAGACTGGCATAAGAGAATGAAGTAGAACCCTCTGGATCTGGGGATGTCAACACTTCATATTGTATACACACTGTGCAGTCTATAGCTCTCAAACATCAGCCCAGCGCAAGTGACACAAAGATTGCTGGGTGACAGAGCTTAAAGCGAGTATGAACCACTGATGGGCATGTGAGGATGATGCTGGTTCGAAGATCCAACTCCAAAGAGAAGGTCCTGGCTATGGGTATCTCACCAGTTCCAGCTCTTAAAAAGAAGTTAACCCCATCTAACCTGAACATCTTTGGACTCTGGGAGAAAACCAGAGCACCCAGAGGGAACCCCACACAGACAGGAAGAGCATGTGCAAACGCCTCACGGACAATCACCAAAGGCCCGAATTGAACCTGGGACCTTGGCGCCGTGAGACAGCAGTGCTAACCACTGCACCACCGTGCTGCCCACTAATATCAATTTTTTTTTTTGACAAATTTACATTACCCAAATATTTTTTCCAATTGAGGGGCAATTTAGTGTGGCCAATCCACCTACTCTGCACATTTTTGGGTTGTGGGGGCGAAACCCACGCATACACGGGGAGAATGTGCAAACTCACACGGACAGTGACCCAGAGCTGGGATCAAACCTGGGACCTCAGCGCGGTGAGGCAGCTGTGCTAACCACTAGCCCACCATGCTGTCCTCAATATCAATTATAATAGTGATTCCATCAGTGCTGACTGTCATGACCCATGGGAACTATGGGGTGGGGATGATTGTCTTCCCTGGTTAAGAGGGCAGGGTAAAGACTGTTAAGACCCAGTTGGATCTACCGAGAGCGGTGTACACAACTGCACGTAGCCTTGTACATAAACCTACGTTTCTTAAGACAACTCCGTGTGGACTCTCCATTACTCATAAAACTGGTAGCAAGAAGTAAACTGGTTTCTTGTCGAAGCTGCAGCCCTGTCGGTTGAACCACCTCCCTTACTCGGAACCAGGTTGGAACCTGTTTCTTTCATGCCTCTGTCAGTTGGACACGTTCGACGCTGGAGTCGAGGACTGGAATCAATACGCAGAGTCTATGTGCTATTACTTTTGTGCAAATAACATCACAAAGAACGACCGCCAAACGGTGATTTTGCTGACCACTCGTGGTGCCTATAAGTCGGAGGTAATTTGGAGTCTTAAGTATGCGACGGTGCCCGGCGGCCACATCTTCGACCAGCTCGTAACGCTTGTGGCTCGTAACGCTTGTGGATCTGCATTTCAACCGGGCGGCGTTAGTTATAAACAACTTGGAGACACAGCAAAAGCTCTTGGCTGAACCCTCCCTGAATCTGCAATAAGTTCTGCAGCACTCCCTGTCCTGTGAGAGCGCTGAGCATGGTGTGCAGGATATACAGGGGGTGCAGGTGAACACCCTGGGGCATGGTCCGTCCCGCACAGCTCCCCACCCGCTCAGATTAGTGAGACAGCAAAGCAATGTTAATGTGAGAATGGGCAATAATGGGTGGAAGCTCGAGACCTCCCCCTGAAGACAGAAAATACTGGCTGGAAAATTGCTGTTGGGTTCTTCCTTGCAATTAGTGTCTCGCATTGAGAGAAAGTTTTGAACTGAAAATGAAAGCACAAGATAAAGCAACTTGAAACTGTCTTAAAAGCAAGTGTCTTATTTGCCCTTTTGTCTTTGTCTTTTTTTCTGATGATTCTCATATAATGATAATCTCTATTGTCACAAGTAGGCTTACATTACTTCTGCAATGAAGCTACTGTGAAAAGTTATATTGTCCATTTTAGTTCCAGCACAATGTTTAACAATTTACAATTGCTATTGTCAATTGTAAATATTGACAATAGCATGGATTATCAACATTCTTCAGTGGTGATTATGAACAGTGTAACCTATAGGGTGGCACGGTGGTTAGCACTGCTGCCTCATGGCGCCATGGTCCCAGGTTCGATCCTGGCTCTGGGTCACTCTCCATGTGGAGTTTGCACATTTGCCCTGTGTTTACGTGGGTTTCACTCCCACAACCAAAGATGTGCAGGGTAGGTGGATTGGCCAGGCTAAATTGCCCCTTAATTGGAAAAAATGAATTGTGTACTCTAAATTTATTTCTTTTAAATGAACAGTATGATCTATTACGTCCTCTAGCAATTGGAAATCTAAAATGCCAGAATCCTGTGTTAAACATTAAATTATCATTTGCAAGATTTGATTGTGAGTGGTTAAGAGTTGGTTTATCTACTTTGTTTTTAATTTCACAGAAGCTGCAGTAAACTGGAATGCATGCTGCAAACATTTTGTGAATTTTATTGGATAAGCATTTTTATTCTTTCATAGCAGTTTTCGAAATAAACCTCTTAGTTACTGAATGTATGGAGCTGAACAGAATGTGATAGGAGTATTCTCAGTTCTTAGTAATGACGCCCAGGGTGTAACAATATAAATATGTTTCCATACTATATTGTATGTAACAATATTTGTAAATGAGTAGCTATATCCTATTGTTACACTGTTATACATGTGTATCACAGAATTAAACAGCTCCGATTGTCCCTCTGAAAGAACTGCCAATTAGTCCCACTCGCCTGCTCTTTCTCCAGTGCTCTGTATTTTTAAAACATCCGATTCCTGTTGGGACTACTGAATCTACTTCTATCTTGATCATCATGAAATCTCCATCCTTTTTTTGCCAATTATTTTAAATCTGTTGCCTCTAGTTCCCAACCCTCATCGATGACGATAGTTTCTCCCTATCGATCCTGTCAAACCCATTCGCTATTTTGCAATTGAAAGTAGTAACGTTGTCAAATGCAGTATTCCATTTTCCATAATAAATTATGATGGACCTAAAGAAAGAGAATTACCATAATAACACAAGGTAAATTGAACAGTACAATGCGAGGTCAGTGGTCTAACTCTTGAGTGTTATGACCACAGATGTTAATCGCCAAATCCCAGAGCGAAACTTGGATTACAAATCGCTTTTTTGTATTCTGAAAATAAGAAGAAAACATTCTGATCTCAGCAGCAAAAAGTCCAATCACACTTTTTGAATTTAAAGTAAAAGATGTATTAACGAGAATAAAAGAAACTTGAGCACTCAAAATTCCATTTATACAGTTAAAAATAGTCTGACAAAATATTCCCCCCAAAAGACTCCCTACTTGACTAGACCCAGAAGTAAAATATCTTTCAGGCAACATTTCCCTATAGATGTTTAACTATATAAATCCAGTAATTTTACCCAAAGCAAAACTGCTGTCTCTTTAATAAAGATGTGCCACGTGGCTTCGCAAACTCACTTCTACTCTGCTGTGTAAATCCAAGAAACCTTCAGAAACAAGACTGCTTTTTCCAACCCAAGATTTTTCTGGCTTGTCTGGATGGCTGATTCAAACATCTCCTCCCAGCCTAGAACTCTTGTAAGTTCTTCACACCCAAATCAACTCAACATCTCTCCTTGCATATCCTTTTCCCCCTTGCATCTTCAATTCCATTGTTCGAGGCACTTCTTTGAATTTAACTTCTCCAAATATAAAAATCTTTCATGTCCCCTATTGCCCTCTATTTTGAGATCAAATTTAAAAATCTTCCCTTTGATTACTTATGAAACCGTTGCAAGATGAAGAGCCTTCTCCTCCTCCCCATTGAAATGTAACAGCTGAAAAACCAAGTCCCTATCTTTCTCCGAATGCAGCTTTCTAAACTTATTTACTCAAAACCACTTGACTAGCTTCATTACAAATGCATGCATTTAGCAACTTCACTGCTGTCATCGCTCAACTCTTCCAGACAAACGGTCTCCCCATTAACCTTTCTCCAGCTTAATTAAATAATTTAAACACAAGAATTACCGTGCCCCAAAAATATATTTTTTAAAACATCCATTTTTGCAGTCGCACTCCCTTGATGCCATTATAAAATTGCTTAAGGTGGATGAGTTGTACCATCTAATATTCATGTCTATGGACAATTAGTTAAGTTTCAGTTGAAACACAGAAATGTTGAAGCGTAATAGCAATTTGTTGTTCTTCCTATTTTCAAAAAATGTATTTATTGGACTTTATTTATGTATAATTTTTTTTCTAAATCTACCTTTCCAATGTCGTTACCCAACAGCTTGGCAAGATACGGCTTTCTGTTCCCTGTCGCAGTATTACCTGCAGGCATTTACAGTGTTTTGATGCTGAGCTTTATATTCAGATGAATGAGAAAAAACCTACATGGATGTGTCCTGTATGCGACAATCCAGCTCCTTATGAACTGTTATTTGTAGACCAGTGAGTATTATTCAAGAATTGCAGTTTTATGTACAGTGCAGTTTTCAATAAGACTATGGATTTGCAATAGGTATTTGTCCACAGTCAAATAAACAAAGCAAGTACTGCCCACATCTCTACCCAAAAAAATGTTAATACTGTATGTGCATCTTTTCATTGTCTGAACAGTCTGTACTACTTGCGTGATCAGCTTCATGTCAGCAGGCAGTTGGACAAAGCATCTCTAATCCAGCTTGATCTGGTGGAGAGTGCAAAACAGAGAAGACTGGGGAGTGAGGTTCAGTTGGGAAAGGTTTGGATTAGTTGGAGTGAGGCTTCTGAGTATCATAAGTGAATTCAATGCGCTTTCTATGGAGAAATTCTGCAATCAAACAAAGAGAGATTGATTAGTTATGGACAAATCAGGCCAGCTCTTTTTTTTTTAATGGACCGGCTCTGTGATGTACCATTTTTCTTTTATATTCGCTGCACTCGACATCCAGTCCCCATGGGACAGCTAAACGTTCCCGACGTTTTTGAGTGAAGACGTGTGGGTTAATTCAAAAGTTTTGTTGATATTTGAATGAAGACAAAAGTCTGACCACCTTCTTCCATGATTTCTTCGACTTCTGGTGAGCCAATTCACTGTTTGTATTTCTAGTTTTGTAAGCAGTCATGTGTTAAGTACCTGGTTTGTAAGCCCACTGCGTCATAAATCCTCCAGTGTAATACAATTATTGTAGGTCGTCTACAAGTCTGTTAATCTTTGTTGGAAAAAAAACTAAAGATAGTCTGTGGGATTCTCTGTCGGTGGGATCGTCCACTTTGCTGGCAGCGCACCCACGGCCACGGGTTTCTGGATGGCGTGGGGTGGCCATAATGGCAAACCCCATTGGCCGGCTGCGGGAAAAGAGAATCCCACCCAGTATCTTTGAGGGGGCCAGGTTAGATGGATTGCCCACACTAAATTGCCCCTTAATTGGAAACAAAAATAATTGGGTACTCATGGCGCCGAGGTCCCAGGTTCGATCCTGGCCCTGGGTCACTGTCCGTGTGGGGTTTGCACATTCTCCCTGTGTTTGCGTGGGTTTGACCCCCACAACCCAAAACATGTGCAGGGTAGGTGGATTGGCCACGCTAAATTGCCCCTTAATTGGGGGAAAAAAAGAATTGGGTACTTGAAATTTGTGAAAAAACAAAACAAAATACAAACAATGACAGTCCAGGAAAGACCCTCTGGTTCATCCAGCCTGCTCCGCACAACTGCAGTGCTGTGAGCATCATGATATATATACTGTCGCGCACCTGAAAGCATGTGACCTCCTGATGACGAACACAGATAGATTAAATCTGAGGGAAATTTTGATGAAGGAAAGCTGGAAAATTTCTCTCCAATCCTGCTTTAGGCTGCCAAAACAAGTCAAGAAATTTACTCTAGTCCTGATGATGTCATGCGGTACCTAACTTTTCTACAAAGTGATCTGTACACCAGCCAGAACCTGGTCTAGCTCTTCCTCAGCTTCCCTTACATGAGCACGCAGCCTGTTCTGGGGTCCACTAGTTTCTTCGCCTCTGAACATCTATCCTAATTCTAGTCTTGCATAACCTGTGAGATCTCCAAGACATCCCAAACCTATTTGGTCTTCGGCTACCTTGACTAATAACTAACCTGGTTCAAACTGGAAATTAATGTTCACATTTTCAAAGTGGGCCCAGTTATTCTAACAAAAGGTCAGAGCCACACAGATACCATCTCCAACAAGAGAAATTAATCTTCTCCCCTTGATGTTTAATGGCATTATCATTGCTGAATCCCCCACTATCAATATCCTGGTGAACATCATTGATCAGAAATATAACGGGACAGTGCAGCACGGTGGTGCAGTGGTTAGCACTGCTGCATCACGGTGCTGAGATCCCAGATTCGATCCAGGCTCTGGGTCACTGCCCATGTAGAGTTTGCATATTCTCACCGTGTTTGCATGGGTTTCGCCCCCGCAACCCAAAGATGTGCAGGCTCGGTGGATTGGCCATGCTAAATTGCCTCTTAATTGGAAAAAATGAATTGGGTACTCTAAATTTATTTATTTTAAAGAAATATAACTGGACAAGACCGATAAATGCTATTACTACAAGAACAGGTCAGGGGCTCGGGATTCTGTGGTGGGATTCACATTCCCTTAATTCCCAAGGGCTGTCCGCAATCTATAAGGCACAAATCAAGAGTATGATGGAATATTCCACATTTCTGGATGATTGTAATATCAACAGCATTCAAGAAGCTTAACAACATCCAAGGAAAAGCAGCCTGCTTGATTGACACGCCATCTGTCACATAACTGTTCACTTCCTTTACCATTACAGCACAAAGATAGCAATTTTACCACTACTGCACAATGCTAGCAATGTGAAATTGTCCATTTTAGAAGGTAGAATAGAAAAGAAGCTTATTAATTTAAAAGATGAAAGATTGCAGAGCTCTGCGATGCAGAGGGATCTGGCTGTCCCAGTGCATGAATCATGACTAGCTAGTATGCAGGTACAGCAAGCAATTAGGAAAGCTAATCAGATGTTATCATTTAAAGCAAGGGTAATTGAATACAAAATTGGGTAGGTTATGCTTCATCTTACAGGGCATTGGTGAGACCACATTTGGAGTATTGTGTACAGTATTGGTCATCTTATTTAAGGAAGAATGTAAATACGTTGGAAGCAGTGAGAAGGTTTATCAGACTAATACCTGGAATGGGTGGTTGTTCTGAGGGGAAAAGGTTGGACAGAACTAGGCTTGTGTCTGCTGGAGGGAGGCAACCTGATTGAAATATATAAGACAGGGTGAATGTGGAGAGGATGTTTCCCCTTGTGGAAGAATCTGGAACTAGAGGTCATTATTTAAAACTGAGATTAGGTGAAATTTCTCTTGAGGATCGAGTCTTTGGAGCTATCTCGCTGAAAAGATGGTGGAAGCAGAGTCTTTCAATATTTGTACGGTAGCAATGAATAGATTCTTAGTAAGCAAGGGGGTGGTAAGTTATATGGGGTAGGCGGGATGAAGATTTGAGGTTACTATCAGATTAGCCATGATTTTATTAAATGGTGGAGCAGGCTCATGGGGCTGAATGGCCTACTCCTTATTTGTATGGTTGTACCATTTACAAGGTGCACTGCAGCAGCTCTTCAAGTGACCCCCTCCTTCCAAATCCACAGCCTCTAATACCCAGAAGAACAAGGGCAGCAAGCAGATGAGAACACCATCAGCAAGTTCCCCTCCAAGTCTCACACTATCCTGACTTGGAAATATATCGCCATTTCTTCAATGTCGCTGGGTCAAAAATCTGGAACTTCCTACAGCACTGTGCATATACATTCACCCTGGGCGTTGCAGCGGTTGCAAGAAAGTTTCTTGACACCCATATTTCAAGAATGCATAAAAATAAATGTTGTGTCTTTCTCTCTCCCTCAACTCACTGATTTTAATGCTTTTACCTGGTAGGTATTTGCATGTTCATTATTCTCCCTGTCCACATGCATATCAGCATGTCACAAGTTAAACATAATTTGTCAATCCCCAAACTCTTTTGAGATTTGCAAACCTGTAGGATTCCATCATTGTCTTGACATTCACACACATCTGCCATCCCCAAATTTGTGTGCCATGATTCCAACTGCTGTATTGGAATTTTAAATAAAAATAAAGAGAAACAGTCCCGTCATCAATCACTCCTGGACACAACCAATCCAAGTCCACCTACAACTATTTTTCATTGATAGCCTTCCAGCCGGTGCTGAATCTAGCTCAGTATGTTATTGCTAATACCGGGGGCTTAGATTTTGTAGACATGTCTCAAATTGATAATGTGTCCTGTGGTGTGAATAAAACAACAATACAGGAACAGGCCCTTCGGCCCTCCAAACCTGCACCGGTCATGATATCAGCCTTGGCCAAAACGCTAAAGAACAATAACACACAGGAACAACAATACAGCACATTGGCCTAAAGATATCAGATTTATGTGTCTTTATCATAATTGCCCACCATGATAAAGAATTCATCTGGTTTTAGTAACTAATAAAAGTACTGATTTTTGAGAGAGAGAAATCAAAATAGTGTTATGTCATTTGGTAACTAATTTACTGTTTACTGTTGCTGAGGGATGGGCAAAAGTACACGTTGCAAGACAAAACAATTTGGAGTAGAATTTTGAAAGCTTTAAATTGCAGATTTTAATATTGTGTGTGGAAACCTCATGCATGGCCTGTTGATTTCTATTAACTTGCCCATCATGTAGAATTAGCTGCAATGCAAACTGATGACTCTGAGGGGATTTTCTGGCCGTTCTCACCAGGAGGATCTTCCGGTCTTACTGGCGAAACCCCACCACGAGTTTGCTGGCGGCAGGGGTGACATCAATGGGAAATCCCATTGACAGCAGCAGCACAAGAAGATCCTGCCAATGGTGGGCCGCCTCCCGCTGCTGGGAAATACGCTGCAGGGGGCGTGGAAAGTGTCCTCTTTTTGTGCCTGCATTTTACCTCTAACCAAAGTCCTGAATGTGGGAGCTTCCTTACATGGGCAAAATCGACAGGTCATGTATGTATCCATATCACGGTGAGAAATCATCAAGTTTTCAATGCTTGACTAACCCGATGGTGACGACCAACAAAGAATGAACAGATGAGGAATAAACACAAGCTTGTTTTTATTTACTTAGGCTGTTTTTAGATATTCTGAAGGAGTGCGAAGATGCCACTGAGGTTCAGTTTAAGGATGATGGCAGCTGGACATCAATAAAACCAGAGAAGCAACCTCAGAAGAACTCTGGTCCTAAATACTCAGTAGTGGAATTAGAAGGTTGGTTTCTTTGACTTCAGTGCCCTACACGATTATAGATGATGAGATATAATTAGTCATTTACAAATGAGCACAAACTATAAGCACATTTGGGGAACCTCTTCTCTACGGTTTCTGTAGGGCAAGGAAATTTTGATGCTTGTAAAGGTCATTTTGAAAAGGGGAGTACTTTTGACAGGTGGGGCGGGATTTAACGATCAACCCGGTGCATGTTTCTTTTATTTTATAAATGTTTTTACTGGGTTTTTGAACAAAGTATATTTACCGTTATGTACACAGAATAAGAAATATATTATATATACATATATAGAAGAGAAGGGCACGCCCAAACATACCCAAAAAAGTAATAATATAAAATAAAATAGAATAACTGGTAGGGTATTGTGCACCAGCTCAACAGCAGCAACTCTGTACAACTGGCAAAATTATTTACAACACATAAATAGGCGACTGTTTGTGGGAGAGGAGGGGTGGAGACTGGGGAGGTAAATATACATTTGGGTGCCGGAGAAAGAATTACAGTGGGCAATTCTCGAATAGATTTGGTGTTGGTGTTGTCACTTGCTTCTCCCGGACGGATCTCGATGCCGTTGTCGTCTCGTGCTCACCTCCGCTTCAACCGTTCCATCCGTCTTTCACCTGTATTCTCCTTGTTCTCTGTTCCTGGAGATGCCAAGTTTGTTATTGTTTTCCGTGCCCTCCTTCCGGCTGTCATTTCCCTGCCTCTTCCCCCTCCCCCGGTTCTCCTCTCTTGTTCCCTGTCCCTTTCTCACCTCCCTCCTGTGGTTTGCCTTTCTTTCCTTTTAGGTTTAGCTGTGTGTCTCCCCCCCCCCTCTCCCGATCTATCTCTCCCTCTCATGCTTTGGCTACTTTCCCCTGATTCTTGGCTACCTGGCTATTCTTCTGCTTGTTCGTTGGCCACAAACAGGTCCCGGAACAATTGGGTGAATGGCCCCCACGTTCTGTGGAAGCCACCGTCTGACCCTCAGAAGGCGAATTTGATTTTCTCCATTTGGAGAGATTCTGAGAGGTCGGACAGCCAGTCTGCAGCTTTGGGTGGTGCTGCGGTTGTGGGTATGTCCTTGTCTCCTTTTGTAGGAGGTTTTTGAGTTGTAGATACCTTGGCTCCTTCCCCCTGGCTAGCTGGAATTTCTCTGTCAGTTCGTCCAGTGTTGCGATCCTGCTGTCCGTGTGTAGGTCCCTAACTGTCAGTGTTCCTCCGTCCTGCCCCCACCTTTTGAAGGTGGCGTCAGTCAGTGCTGGTGTGAAGCTATGGTTGTTGCAGATGGGAGCTTTGTCCGACATTTTGGTCAGGCCAAATTGCTGCCGTAGTTGGTTCCAGGATTGGCAGATGGCTATCACCACCAGGTTGCTGGAGTGTTTTTTGGGTGGGGATGGGAGTGCTGCCATGGCGAAGGAGGTCCCCATGCAGGAGGCCTCTTCCGCACGCACCCACTCGGCTTCTGGCTCCCTAATCTATCCCCTTATTCACTCGGCCGTCGCGCCCAGTGCTAGAATTGTAGGTCAGGGAGGGCTAGGGACCCCCCCCCCCCCCGGATTTTGTTTTTAGTAGGACCTTCTTTGGGTTCCGATCATTCTCCCCCCCCCCCCCCCCCCCCCCCCCCCAACATACGAACGCCATGATTAGTTTGTCCAGTGCTTTGAAAAAGGCCTTGGGGATGTAGATCGGAATGGATCTTAAGTAGGAAGAGGTTCCTCGGTAGTATGTTCATTTTGATCGTCTGGAGAGTGGGAGTGTGTTCCATCTTTGCAGGTCCTTTTTTACTTCCTCCGTCAGACTGGTGAGGTTCCATTTGTGGATCCCTTTCCAGTCATGGGCTATGCGGAATTTATGACGGGCTTATTTAAACGGCAGTCCCGTTAGTGCTGCCCCCCCCCCCCCCCCCCCCTCCTACTTGTGGGTGTACCGGGAAGATCTCGCTTTTGCTCATGTTCAGTTTGTAGCACTAGAAGGCACCAAACTATTTCAGGAGCGCGATGATCCGGTGCATGTTTCTAAGCGGCGGAGGCAGCCCACTAGCGGGATTTATCGGCCTGCCATTGTCGATGGGATTTTCCAGTCACTGCCTCCCTCGTCACCGGGAAACCCATGCGCCAGCTTGGGACCAGAATATCCTGCCAGCGTGAACAGCTGGTAAATCCCGCTCTCGATGTGCCCAGCTAACCCTTATTGAATTGAGTGCTTGCTGCTGAATAATCCCCCTCTTTGTCCAGCCTGTATCTTTGCCTCAATCTCAAAGCACCCTTAACTCCTGTTTCCCAGAGCAGCCATGCTGCGGTGTCCAAGTGAAGTTGCAGGGTTGTGCTGTAGTCCCCATATCCAAGAAGAATTGGGATGAGAGCATTTGAATTCAATTTGACTTGATATTTTAACTGACAGGACCTTTTATTGTTTCATTACTTTAAATCCAGATGCCAAAAATGAAACCCATAGGGCAGCACGGTGGCACAGTGGCTAGCACTGCGGCCTCACGGCGCCGAGGTCCCATATACGAATCCTGGCCCTGGTTCACTGTCTGTGTGGAGTTTGCACATTCTCCCTGTACTTGTGTGGGTTTCCCCCCCAAGACCCAAAGATGTGCAGGGTAGGTGGATTTGCCACGCTAAATTGACCCTTAATTGGAAAAAATTAATTGGGTACTCTAAAAAATTTTTTTTTTAAATGAAACCCATTTTGTTGCTCCTTTACAATCTTTTCCTAATTTTAATCTCCTTTCTAATACACTGACATGTTGTCATATATTAGAAAAATTAACAAAAAGAAAATGGATAACCATTTTGGATTCATGGAAGAATCTTTGGTTGGTGTTTATGCTTGCTGACTCCTGATTCTACACCAACTTGATTTTAAAATTCTCATCCTTTTTTCAATTCCCACCATGTCCTTGGTCTTTCCTAGCTCTGTCATTGTGGTGATATGCATCACTGTACATACACAAGAGGTTAATGTAAATACACCAAGACTAAGTAAACACTAGAGGGAGCACCAGAGACATCATGACATGCAGACATACAGCTAATGAACACACAGAATAGGACACGACCAATGGGCAGTCAAGACACCCAGAGGTGACACTACCACAAGGGGGCAACCCATATAAAAGGACAGGGCACACATGCTCTTTTTCTTTCCACAGACGACACTCAGAGAGAAATACAGGGGCAGATCAGAAGCATCACACCCACCGCACGGCTTAGAGCAGACTGGTTAAGTTGCTCTAGCAAGATTAGCAGGAGATTCGAATTCAAGTAGGAGAATTGTTAACTGTTCAATAAATGTGTTAAACCTATCTCCAAGTCGGGACCTTCCTTTGTCAGAGCATACATCAAGGAAGCAGCTTATGCTACATGAAGAAACATAACACAACATGGTACCAGTGAGTGCCTGTTGAATCTATATAGTTCATCTCAACATATCCGTGACTACCGGCAACCACCCAGGCAAGATGTTCGAGATTCCAGTTCCTCAGCAGCTCAGGTACCACGGCAATCTCAGTGCCAACTGGCGTGCATTCAAACAGAGATTTGAGATTTACATGGTAGCATCCGACCTAGATGGCGTGGCCGATGCTGAGAAGATAAAGCTTCTACTCACCATTGCGGGTGAAAGTGCAACAGAAATCTTCCACTCCTTCAGGTACTCCAAAGGGCAAGACAAGAGAGACTTCCAGACAGTCCTGGACAAGTTTGAAAACAACTGCGAGCTAACACAACAGAAGAAATCGGTAAAACTGGCACCTATACTCACCACGAGGCAAAGGTAGGCTGGCAACAGATGAAAACGGCCCCGGATGATGATTTTAGTCCTTGAAGACTACGACTCAGACGTTGATTTCTTCCTTGGACATAGTGAGCACAATGACAGCTCCGACACAAAAAGTGATGATGTGGTCCTTGAAGACTACGTCTCGGAAGATGATTTCATCATTGGCCGTGGCGACCTCAGTATCAAATCCGAACCGCAACGAGATGATGTGTACATTACAGAATCCGGCACAGACATGGATGAGTTCTTCGGATGTGAGGATCCTCAGCCCAGCATAGATGACATCCCGACCCATGAGTACAGGATTCGGCTACGGCCTGAAGCCAAGAGACAGAGAGTGGTACAATCCCACAGAGAGTGGCCTGATGCCACACCAGTGGTCCACGCACCACGAACAGTGCTCCACACACCACAAAGAGTCCCCGACTCCTCACAGAAGGCGATGTCAGACTCCACAGCGAGTCTCCACTGCACGTCTCCACACAGAGAACACAAAAAGACTCCACAGCAAGACCACTGCACGGCTCCATTGAGAGCGCACAGCTCGACTCCACAGCGAGACTACTGCATGACTCCACACAGGGAACGATGCCAGCGGTACAAGCCTCCACAGCAAGCTCGTTGACAGACTCCATGATGGAAGCAACGCAAGACTCCAGAGCGCAGCCCTTGCATGAACAAGACCATGAAGACCTAGTAACATTATCTGAGCAACCAACAGCAGATGATGCAAGTCTGCCACGCTCAAGTGCACAGCAAGACGACCCTGACAGTCTACCACGCTCACGTGAACAACAAAAAGACTATGACAGTCTACCCAGATTATTTGAGCCACCAGAAGACTGACTGTCTACCCAGCTCATCTAACCGACAAGAAGACACTGAAGGTCTACCCACTGTATGTGCGACAAGTGACAAAGGCTTCACAATTCCCATACAAGATGAGCGACATCTCAACGAGACTGACAGACGTCAGCTAGTATGTACAGAGGCACTCGACAATCAAAGTGAAGCTATTAGTGACTCCAGTGACACCACGTTAATTCAAACCTCATCCACTCGAACCTCTCCACAAAAAAATACATTCCTGAACGTTTTGACTCCTGACGGGGAGCATCAAGACACCTCAGGTGATTCAAGTGGGTTATGGGGCAGCACGGTAGCATAATGGTTAGCACAATTGCTTCACAGCTCCAGGGTCCCAGGTTCGATTCCGGCTTGGGTCACTGTCTATGCGGAGTCTGCACGTCCTCCCCGTGTGTGCGTGGGTTTCCTCCGGGTGCTCCGGTTTCCTCCCACAGTCCAAAGATGTGCAGGTTACGTGGATTGGCCATGATAAATTGCCCTTAGTGTTGGGTGGGGTTACTGGGTTATGGGGATAGGGTGGAGGTGTTGACCTTGGGTAGGATGCTCTTTCAAAGAGCCGGTGCAGACTCGATGGGCCGAATGGCCTCCTGCACTGTATATTCTATGGATCTATGGATAAGTGACACCTCAGATGGTTCAAGTGAACCTGAAATGACTCCAGACGGGGAGTGTCAAGAAACCAAAGCTGATTCGGGGGAACCAGAAAAGACTCCAGATGGGAGCATCGACAAGCCAAAGATGATTCCTGTGAACCGGACATGACTCCAGACAGGGAGCGCTGAGGAATCTGAGACGGCACGCTCAATGAAACAGCAGATGCCACAAAGGACACTGACACAAGTAACTTTGTGAAGGACTCGCATTATCCACTCGGTGTGGTCATTGAGCGCAACAAGCACAACAAAACCTACAAAAACAACAACAAAGATGACAAGAAGCATACCAAAGGCACCAATGTCAACAACAAGCACGACAAAAACAACAACACTGGAACAATGACTGGTACGACATGGTATAACTCTGCCAATGCAGGACTCTGTGACAGCACAGCTCAAGACAATGGCAAGTGTGCAGACATACCATGGCATGATAACGCATCTTACCAATTCCCGTTTGCTCCACTACAAACAAGCAGACCAGCTTTCAAGGCAGCTGACATACGGCATAAATACCGCAAACACAGATGCCAGTCCAGGTCAGACAGGAAAGATGACATACTGCATCAATATCGCAATCACAAGAAACGGTCCAGGTCAGACAACACAGATGACATACTGCATCGCTACTACAAGCATAGAAAAAAAAGAGTCCAAATCAGACAACAGTGATTTGACCATTTACACACCTCCTGATGACTTCTTGGTTCCTTAAGTACAGGGACACTGACGGCGTTCACAAGGAAATGACAACATCAACATCGACACTTCAATAACAAAACACGAAAGCCACTCGACCATATTAATTCATGAACTTTGGACTCCTACATATTGTTTGGTATTGTATAATCATCACTGTCATCATTTGTACATGTCATCACTTATCTACCTATTTTGTACAATTTTCTTTAACACTGTACAGAAAATATGTAACACGATAAAAGGGGGTATGTGGTGAAATACACTGTAAATACACAAGGGGTTAATGTAAATACACCAAGACTAAGTAAACATTAGAGGGAGCACCAGAGACATCATGATATGCAGACATACAGCTAATGAACACATAGAATAGGACACGACCAATGGGCAGTCAAGACACCCAGAGGTGACACTACCACAAGGGGGCAACCCATATAAACGGACCAGGCACACGTGCTCTTTCTCTTTCCATAGGCGACAGAGAGAAGTACAGGGGCAGATCAGAAGCATCACATCCACTGCATGGCTTAGAGCAGACTGGCTAGTTAGACTGAGTTACTATAGCAAGATTAGCAGGAGAGTCGAACTCGAGTAGGAGAATTGTTATCTGTTCAATAAATGTATCTCCAAATCGGAACCTTCCTTTGTCAGAGCATACATCAAGGAAGCAGCTTCTGCTACATTAAGAAGCAGAACACAACAGCCATCTCTAGCCATATAACCTTCCCAGACCTCTCTGCTCCTCTTGAACGCCCACAATTTTATTCCACCATATGCGGATGATAATCTTTATTAAGTAGGCATACATTAACACTGCAATGAGGTTACTGTGAAAAGCCCCTAGTCGCCACATTCCGCCGCCTGTTCAGGTACACAGAGGGAGAATTCAGAATATCCAAATTACCTAACAGCACGTCTTTCAGGACTTGTGGGAAGATACCGGAGCACCCAGAGGAAACTCACGCAGACACGAGGCGAGCGTGCAGACTCCACACGGACAATGACCCAAGTCGGGAATTGAACCTCGGACCCTGGAGCTGTGAAGTAACAGTGCTAACCACTGTGCTACCATTCCGTTCCCTTCACCTGCATGGGCCGTAAGCTCGGATTGCGCAGGCCTCTCTACCCCTCTTTTCCTTTTAAGAAACCTAAAACTGCATCTTTGACCAGGTTTTTGGTCACCTGTCCTAATATCTCCTGGTGTGGTTTGATGTTAAATTTTGTTAACATTCCTGTGAACCATCTTGGGATGCTTTGTTGCCTTAACGGCACTGATTGGCAGCATGGTAGCACAGTGGTTAGCACTGTTGCTTCACAACGCCAGGGACCCAGGTTCAATTCCCGGCTTGGGTCACTGTGTGGAGTCTGCATGTTCTCCCCGTGTCTGCGTGGGTTTCCTCCGGGCACTCCAGTTTCCTCCCACAGGTCCCGAAAGACATGCTTGTTAAGTAAATTGGACATTCTGAATTCTCCCTGCGTGTATTCGGAACAGGTGCTGGAGTTTGGCAACGAGGGAATTTTCACAGTAACTTCATTGCAGTGTTAATGTAAGCCTACCTGTGGGCACTAATAAAGATTATTATTATTAGAATTAATGCAATTTTTGCTGTTAATTAATCTAATGCCAATAGCTTTATATTGACCAGATACCTCAAATGAAGACCTACAATTACATCCAAATACTTTGTTACTGTACATAATGGACAGGCAGTCATTAGTACACAATGTGATTATGTACCCACCCATCTGCCATTGATTAATCCATTCACTTTAAGTTAGTTTAGATTTATTTAAATTCCATCAATCGGTGTTCGATAAGTCTGCAAGACTTGACATCATAAATTTGTTTTATGTTATTTATACCCTCCTTAATATTATTTATAAAGTATGAACAGAACACCCATGAGTCTCTGTCCCCCTATAAGTCCTAGCTGTGAAATTATCATCTGTTGAGTGCCTAGGCAGTTTTCTATCTGGTTGGTTGGTTCCCCCCCCCCCCCCCCCCCCCCCCCCCCTCATTAATTCTGAAAGTCTCATGTGGAACTTTTAGATGTTCCTTGAAAATGTGTTTAATTCCTGGACTTAGAATAGATATTCATTATTCTCCAGTGCCTGAATATAACTCTTCTGTTTATGATTTTGATCTTAACATTTCTCTCCTTTTCTTCTGTTATCTTCACTCTGCCTATTTTTGCATCATCATCTCCTTCCATTCTGACGGAATAAATTTGTTTTTCCAACCACTGCATTATCGAGAGTTCTAGGTATGATACTGGGAGGCCTTTTTGCAACTGCCTGATTCTCACCAGCTGCTGCCCAATTTTATTGAAGAAGAGACCACTGACTAGTTAAATGAAAGCATTTTCAAAACCTCATCTGCCACCGTAATCAACGCCTCCCTCATGGAATGACTTAACACTTTCTAACAAAGCCTCTAGAAAGAGTTGATGTATTGTAGACTGCAGTGATTCCAAATGTACACCTCCAATCTCTTGAGAAATTTAGAGTTTCAAGAAATCTGGATAGCTGTGTTGCCTTTTGAAGAACACATTCACTTCTTCCAGATCCATGTTCTGGCCTAGATGTGACTCCAGACCCACAGCAATGTGTTTGCCTGGGCCGCTCTCGTGCTCTGCAGTACAGCCCCACAGAGGGTCTCCTGGTTTGTGGTGGTCTACAGTGCCCTCCACAACCTGGCACAGTGGGGCAACATACTGGAGGAGGGGCAAGGGGTCTCGTCTGAGGAGGATGAGGATGGGCCGGACCAGGAGTGGCTGGAGGACGTGCCCGGGGAGGACCCGTAGGAGCAGCAAGAGGAGGGAGGACAGAATGCACCGGTGAGGGTCCGGCATACCCAGAGGGCGAGGGAGGCCTTCATCCTCGCCTGTTCCTCATAGGTCTGACATCTCATGACCCACGTGGTCAGGTGGGAGGGAGGGATCATTTTGCCTGACATGAAGAACTCGCTTGAGACAGGTCATCTGAGTGAAGGGACAGTGGATCCTCACCTCTGCGGCGTAGGGTGGGTTGTGCTGGTGGATGCCAGGGTGTGCTGGGGCACAGGCATGGTATTATGCTTGTGGGGTGGGGGGGGGGGGTGCAGTGCCAGCCACCGACTAAGTGTGGGGGGATGGAGGTCAGGGTGGTGGCAGGCGGGACTGGTGCCAGGGGTCCAGTGTTAACTTACCCATGCAGTTCGGTTGCGGCCGTAAGTCTTCCTGCACTGGACGGCATTCCTCCTGGTCACTCTGCCTGAACTGACGGCTGCTACCACTGCCTCCTGACGGCCCTGTAGCTGGTCCTCCGACCCCATCAGAACATGCTGCTTCCACAACATCCAGAAGCCTGCCCTGGTCGGCATCTCCAAAGTGTGGAGCAGTGGCATGGTTGCGTGCTGACTGGAGTGTGTTCTAAGTGAGTGTTAGCAGCCGGGGGCTGCTGGGTGTTAGCCGGGGGCTGCTGGGTGTGGTCCAGGCAAATCAGCAGGCGGGGCAGCCATTTCTGGGGATCATTTCCGGCATTTAGTGCCGTTTGATACGGGCCCAGGTCTAGTCGGGAAGTACCCGGGAAGTCTCGCCTGATATCGCTCTTAGAACATCTCTCATTAGATCGCCCTATAGTGTCAAAGATTATTCTGAGGCCTTCTGTCCACAAGGGAAAATTCCATCACATTGAATTATAATTTCTTTCCCTCTCCACTCCTCGCCCCATTCTAACTTTGACCATTTCTGTATTTAGCTTCTCACACTGTTCCTAGCTCAATACAACTTTCAGAAACAGTATGTTGTCTTTCGCCTAGGCACTCCACAGTCCCATTTGGTGTGAACAACATTTGGATAACTTCGTGAAAAATAGATAGCTGTATTTGTTTGCATCCCATCTCTTCAAACCACCTGATTTTCGCCTTCCCTATTTTTTGTATATCATCATCTTGATCAGTTATTTTCATGTCCTTTTGTTTTATACTATTACACCTGAGATCCTTTGTTTGCCACCTGTTTCACCTTCCTGCTTGATGTTTTTCTAAAGCTGTATAATTATAAGTACCTGGGGTGACTAACAGCCCACTCAAGCCTCCACCTTGCCCTGGCTATTATGTATTCTATTTATTTTTACTTTATTTCCTCCCTTTTCTAAGTGATGGCTTCAGGTTGGCTCTGATCTCTCACACACGGCTGAAGATTCCAAGTATAGGTGCCAACATTTTTTTTAAAAACTGTCCAGTCATTGCGATTCACTTTCCCCGCCCACAGCAGACCTCTGCCCGCCGATGTCCCGGCAGCGTGGAGCGGTTACAATGGGAAGTCCCATTCACAAGTGCTGGGAAAGTAGCCGTCAGCGAGTGGTGCGTCACCAAGAAACACGTGGCTGGGGAACTGGAGAAATCCTGCCCCATATATTTTCTGAAGGCTCAAATGAATGCGATATCAATTTTAAATGTAGACTGAGTAGATAATTGAAAAAAATCTACTTTTTTGGATAGGCAGATGTTCCTCACTCTTCTATTATTTATCTGAGCTGAAAGTAATCCAACAATGAAGAGTAATGTGTCAGGGGTTGGGGAAGTGAAGAAATGTTAACTTTTATGATCAGAGTGACAAAATTACAAACACATTTAGGTTTGTGTCCATTTATTTATCAGACTGATGAATATTAAAATAGTTCATACTGAAATTAAAATGGTCCACACTGAAATTAAATTGAGACCTTAAAATCATAGTGCAATGCAGAAGACCATTCCACTCACCATGTTTGCACTAGCTTTCAAAGAGCAATCCAGTTAGTCCCACTTCTCTGCTCTTTTTCTATATCCCTGAAATTATTTTTCTCTCTAATTCCCTTTTGAAGGCTACTATTGAATCTCTACTCACCAATTTTTATCAGGCAGTCCATTCCAAAACATGATCACTTATTTCCTCATGTCACCTGACTTTTGTTGCCAGTCACCTTAAATCTGCCCTCTGGTTATCAAACCTTCACCTTATAGAAGCAGTTTCTCTTTATTTATTGTACCTCTTCATTACTTTAAATCTCTCTCAAAAATCCTCTTAGCCTCTTCTTTCTAAGGAGCTCCTCCAACTAATCCATGGAACTGCAATCCATTCTTGTAAATCTCATCTGAACTTGCTCCAAAATCTTCATGTTGTTTCTAAAATGTAGTGCTCAGAATTGGCATAATACTCCAGCTGGGGCTTGTTTAGCACAGTGGGCTAAACAGCTGACTTGTAATGCAGAGCAAGACCAGCAGCGCGGGTTCAATTCCCGTATCTGCCTCCCCGAACAGGCGCCGGAATGTGGCGACTGAGGGCTTTTCACAGTAACTTCATTGAAGCCTACTTGTGACAAGCGATTATTATTATTATTAATCAGTGTTTTAAGTGGCTTTATTATAATTTCCTGTATTTTGTACTCCATGTTCTTTTAAGAAGCCCAGGATCCTGCCATTTTCAAAGATTTGTGCACAAGCACCCCAGGTCTAGTTGCACCCTTTTTAAAATTGTTCCATTAATCATGTATTATTTCTTCTCCTTTTTCCTACCAAAATGTATGGCCTAACCCTTTTCTGGATTTTCACATGCCCTGCATCCGGTCATGCCACCTGTTGAAGGCTGTTACAACCTTCCTCACTGTCTACTACTTCTAGATTTTATGTAATTTGCAAATTTTGAAATTGTGCCGTTTATCCTCAATCCATGAATTTATATCAAGTGCAGCAATGGTCCAAAAAATCAACATCAGGAACTCCACTGTGTACCACCTTCCAGTCTGAAAAAACATAATTTTCCGGAACACTTTCCTATTCCTTAGTTCTGATGGTAGTTCATTAACCTGAAACATTAACTCATTGTTTCTCTTCACAGATGCTGCCTGACCTGCTAAATATATCCAGAATTTTCTGTTTTATTCCAGAATTCAAATATCCACAGTATTTTGCTTTTGGAGTTACCAAATACTGGTTGGCTCTGAACTAATCCGTGCTGGCTAGCTTTTAATAGCCCATGCTTTTTGAAAAGACTGTTAATTTTCTTATTATTTTGAAAAGATTTTCTGACATTGTTGGGCTGACTGACCTGCAATTCACAGGTTTAGCCTTCTCTGCGCCAAGGATCCGTGCTTGGGCCTCAGCCACTTACAATATATATTATTGATATAGATACATGTTTGAGTGTAATCTACCCAAGTTTGCTGACAACACAAAGTTAGGCGGGAAGGAAAGCTGTGAAGATGATGGAAAGCCACTGCAAATGGCTTTATTGGGGTTTTTTAAATGTAGGGTCCCCAATTCTTTTTTTTTTTCAATTAAGGGACAATTTAGCATGGCCAATCAACCTAGCCTGCACATCTCTAGGTTGTGGAGTTGAGACCCACACAACGTGGGGCGAATGTGCAAATTCCACATGGACAGTGACCCAGGCCAGGATGGAACCAGGGTCCTCAGTATCGTGAGGCACCAGTGCTAACCACTGCGCGACTGTGCCACCTAAACTGCAAACTGATTTAGACGGGTTAAATGAATGAGCAAGGATATGGTAGTAGGAATATAAAGTGGAGAAATATGATGTTGCCACATGATTGGAAAAAAGAAAAAGCAAAATATTTTTTAAATGTTGCAAGACTGGACATTTTGGTATTCTGAGGAATGAGAAGCTATTGTATTGAAATATATAAAATTCTTGAGGGGCTTAACAAGTTAGATCCTGGGAGGATGTTTCCCCTGGCTGGGAAAATCTGGAGTTAGGAGTCACCGTCTTTGGATAAGGGATCGACCAATTAGGGCAGAGATGAGGAGCAATTTGTTCATTCGAAAGATTGTGAGTCTTTGGAATTCTTTACCCCAGCGAGCTGTGAATGCGCAGTTTTTGCAACAAATTTTTGCAGTCTAAATGCATGAATGCATTTGGCAATCAAGCAAGAAAGTGTAGATGAGGTTGAAATCAGCCGTGAAGGGCGGCACGGTGGCCCAGTGGTTAGCCCTACTGCATACGGTGCTGAGGACCCGGATTCGGTCCCGGGTCACTGTCTGTGTGGAGTTTGCACATTCTCCCTTGTCTGCATGGATCTCACCCCACAACACAAAAAGATGTGCAAATTAGGTGGATTGGCCATGTTAAATTGCCCCTTAATTGAAAAACTATTAATTGGGTACTCTAAATTTTTTTTTAAAGAAAATCTGCCATGATCTTATTGAATGGAGGACCAGGCTTGAGGGGGTAGCACTCTCTTCTGTGTTAGAATATTATGGATTAAGGGGTGGCACAGTGGTTAGTAGTGCTGTTTAACGGCGTCAAGGACCCAGGTTCGATCTCGCTCCCGGGTCACTGTCCGTGTGGAGTTTGCACTCCCCCCCCCCCCCCCCCATGTCTGAGTGGGTCTCACCCCCACAACCTAAAGATGTGCAGAGTAGGTGAATTGGCCACGCTAAATTCCCCCTTAACTGGAAAACAAAATAATTGGGTACTCTAAATAAAAAAGAATATTGTGGATTAAACTCCCACTGCGGGAATTTCAGCACTGAATCTACGCTGGCATTTCGGAGCAATATTTGGGACGTCTGTGATGCCATATTTCAGTTGAGACGTTAAACCAAGGTTGCATAGGTTAAACCGTCTGTGGTCTTGGCACTAAGTCAAAGAAAACAGGCGAGCTCGCACCAGTGTCCTGGCCAATGTTTATTCCTTAAACAACAACTTTCCAAATGAAATGATTATCTGCATTATCACACTGCTGTTTGTGGGACCATGCTCTCTGCAAATTTGCTGCTGTGTTTCCTTCATTAGTGCACTTCAAAATGTAACTAATTATCTGGTAGAACAAAAACAGAAAATACTGGACAATCACATCAGGTCTGACAGCATCTGTGGAGAGAAGGGAGCTAAGGTTTTGAGTCTAGCTGACTCTTTGTCAAAGCTATCAAAATATCACAGCTGTCAAAAATATCTGGTGGAGTGCTTTGGGATGTCTTGTTGAGAAAGGTACTATATAAATTAGTCTTTTACAAACCTTCTTGTATCTGGCTGACACATTTCAATTTCGCATTTTACAGACACTGGCAACAATCAGTTCAGTAATCCTGCAAACAGCAAGAGTGACATGGATGTTATTGACCTGACTATAGACTGTTGATCTCCAGGGTCAGTTGCTCAAAAATGAATGTTACTGTGAATGCTGGAGAAAATTCACTACAAAGCGTGCAGGACACAACATGGAAAGACCTGTTGAAAGAAGTCTACCTCTAGCATTGCAGGCTTTAGTTCCTCCGATCCCTTCCAGCCATGTCTACCTCCTGAAAGAACTAATACAATAGAGGATACTAATCTGTTTGGAGAAGTGACATACTCCCGAGGAGTCCTTATGGATGTGAAGGACGGATACATAGTTCATGAACTATCTGGAGAAAAAAAGACAGCACAAAGTAGTAGAGGATTGCTTAAATTCTGCTGTATTGACTGCTGAGTAGGCATTAATCCCTAGTCAAGTCCCATGTTCTCAGAATGAAATATGGCCAGTTTAACTGACATCTTTTTGTTTTTCCCCTTTATTGTTTCCTTTTGTTTTAAGTGCAAATGTCCATGTCAAAGAAGCCTGAGAGTTTATATGCTGAAATCTAGGAGCTATAACAATCTTATAGATTAGATTGATTATGCTAGCACAGCTCCATCTCTGTTTGATGTTTCTAACTCCTAACAATTGTTAACACTCATGGAAGCAGTTGAATTAAATGTAAAGGAGCACTGTTGATCACAATTCTCTTCTATGTGCTATTTGTTAAAATGGATCGCTTGAGCAGTAGGTTGGTTTATAGGTACAAAATGGCTCATCTACTTGGTTTTTCCCCATCCTTACCCCACTTCCAAATGTAGTGGGGCTCCAAAGAAATATAAAGCAGCAGTAAGGTGCACCCTCAACAGGAGAACCTTGAGAGATGGAGTTTTGTGCATTTAATATACCTCAAGTGGCCAACTCAACAAAGTTTGGGATATTTGTCTGCTCCCACTATCAGTTAGTGTCGGGAGAATGTTGATGAAAAGCAAAAGCTACAAAGAATGTCCATATTCAATCCATGTAACTTTTTTTCTAGAGCAGGGTCTGGATCCTGAGGCTCAGTTGGTTTTCAGAGTAGAACTCTTTGGCACCTATGCTGCGGCCATATTTATTTTTGTTTTGATTTATTTTCCTCCCTCTCACTATTTTTTCACACCTAGCAGTGTTTTGCTTAAGCCTTTGGACTCAAACAGGTCAGGAGATGGATTCTGCCCCTGCTGTTCCCTTACCCTTCAGCCTGAAAGGCACTCTGGAGCTATGCAGGAAAAGTGCTCAGTTTTCCTTTTCTCCGCTGGAGTGTGGAAGCATTGATGATTGGAAAGCCAAATGCAAATTCTAGCCAAGCCTGGCATTCAACCTAGTTGAGCCCAGTGCTCTGATGCTGCAGCTACTGAGATACCACTTACAACAATTGTTATTCCTTTGCTTTCTTTTTAAAGTTATTGCTGTACAGAGTTGTACATATCTGCACACAGTTTATTTAGTTTTTTTAACACTTAAGTTGGTCAATTCAGGATCTCAAATTATGAAAACCAGCTAGGTTAAAGCACTCAGCAGATGTGTGGATTTTTTTTTAAATATTTCAGTCCCACCACTGATTTCTAACGGTTAGTAATTCCTGTGATGTGGAACGATTATGCATTTTTAACGATTGTGCATTTTTTAACAATTCCACATTTCCCCCAACTGATAACTGCATACTGTTTCTGGCATTAAATTCAGATGTGGTGTGTCAAGATTCTGAAAGAGAATAACTTGGGTTAATATCAATTTTTGTCTGCTCAAATCCCTCCTTCTTATTACCACATTCTGATATTGATTCTAACATCAGTTTTCTCAAATGATTTCACATGCATCTCTTGCTTTCACCAAAAATTGTTTCCCCTGTCATCTGATTGTTGAAATGAAAATATTGTCATGAAGATTGGTTTTTGCAATTGCAATGTTTTTACACCATGGTTTCCAAGTCTTCGTCAATGTTTATGCTCTCGACCCGTGACATTAAAGTAAGGATTTGGATCAGTAACATTGAAGGCTGTAGTTTATGCGTTTTTTTAAAGCACTCGCTGGATGGAAAGTAATCTAAATGAAATAAAGTGGTGAGAAGGTTTTCAAGTATTGACAATAAACAGATAATCAAAGCTCTGTTCCTAAGTAGCCGTTATACTTGGGTCATTTAAACATTTTTTTAATCTTTATGGTTTACAAGAACTACCTTTGAGGATTTCCTGAAAGCAAATACAAAATGCAGCATTGAATCTTTAAAACCAAGCTTCATAGTCACGTGTTTAAGAAATTCCACACAACTGTTGGAGCTTTGAAATTTGTTGAACAGAACAAGTGAGGTTCCAGGAAGGTTTCGTAGATCTATTGCTGTATTTTTTAATGGAATAAAATTGCACAACAACGATAAATGCTGCAAAACCTGAAGACTTATTTTCACCCGCATCTTTAGATTAGTATTTGCAAATTTTCCATGGACGTTTTAACACTCTTCAATCAATTGTCTAGAAAAGCTACTGGATTGATTTGACTTCACAGAATGTTATGCACTTTTTAATATAATCATGAATTATAGCATCCACGCACCAATGAGATGTTTTGCTCTCCAAATAGATTAATCTTTTATAAATATTCTACTTCTAAAATGTCTGTTTAGATACTTGAACAAAATTAAGTAGCATGCATAAAGGCTTCTACTTTAAAATTTGCCCCTTTTATTCATGCTAGATTCAAATGAGTTTAAATTTGAGCACAAGCCCATTTAAGAGCATATATAGAGTGTGATTTGCCTTGTTTGTAACATCAGTTAAGCATGTCTCCGATTCCCTTTTGGTAGTGATTAAGCAGTTTTGAAAGATGCTGATGTTTAGTATAGACTAATATCAGATTATTTTAATATTTAATGAATACTTAAGCTTTCATCTCACTGTTCCTTGAAAGGAAGTGCAACCATTCTTTCATTCAAACCTGAACCTGACTACACCCAAACAGCTAACTTTTCTTCACTTTCTCTTGGTTCAACCCTCCTGCCCAGTTTTTCCCTCTTCCTGAAGATTAATACAGTTCTTTGCGTACCACTAGTTTTTCATTACTTCGTGTGATTCCAGACCATGTGTTTTAGTAGTGATGTGGCATTGTAAATTATTGCAACCAAGCCTGAACTTGTTCTCGCCTCATGTGTGCACATTAAGAATCTTCAGCAAGGTTTGCTGGATAGATGATGAGGGACAGAAATCCTGTTTTTCTGCTACTACCCAGTTAGAAGGACACTGTGATCGGGATACCCTGACTATACTTGTTAAAAATTTACTGAGTTAGCCTTTCCCATCCTGACCTATGAAACAGATGCATTTACTCACCAAGCAATCGAGGAATCATATTTTTTAGGTTGCATAGAGACCAATAGTTCAACATTACCCCTCTTTTGGAAGATAGGTTTTATCTTTTATTGTGTCATAATTGTGCTAGACTCACCATAAAATTATCCTGGTATGTTTATTTTTAAAATTACGTTTAGTGCCTTCAACTCAAATTTTAATTCTTAACCTTAATTGCAACTATACTATTCTGATCCTTTCAAAATCCACATGTAAGTAGGATGGCGGTCATGGGCAGGAGAATAGGTGAGGCACAAAGGACTCCTATCCCAAAATAAAATGTGGCATGTATAGTTGGATGAACACCTTCAACCTCATGCCTTTTTCTTGTTTCCTCCCCATCATCCCACATATTTCCCCATGTTATAGCTTTAGTTTGAGATGCTTCATTCTTGAGCAGTGAAAGATTGTCCACTGTCTCTTCATTTTTGCTTTTTGGACTAGCTAGAGTGTTTATAATTCTGTGGTCCCCTGAGGTGACATTTTAAATGTATAAATTAATTTGGTTAGATTTCTTGTGGTTTGAAAATTGTTTAAGATCTCCTATTCTTCTGGCTTTACAGCCACTGATCCATTCAACCCTGTGTGCTGTAGTTCCTCAGACATGGACGCTGACACCCACCATCTAATTGCACAATTTAATTGACAAAATACCTACCACACTGAGCTCAAGACCCCAGTGCAATCCCCTCATTCTGAAGGCCAAGGTTTTTGTACAGACTATTTAAATAAATTTAAAGTAGCCAATTCTTTTTTTCAACTAAGGGACATTTAGTGCGGCCAATCCACCTACCCTGCACGTCTTTGAGTTGTGGGGGTGAGACCCATCAAGACGGGGAGAATGTGCAAACTCTACACAGACAGTGACCCATGAGGCAGTAGTGCTAACCACTGCCGCTATTAGACTCCGCTCTTGACACAGAAAGATCTCCCATTCCTGGGTATAGAAGCACTCCAATGCTATCAGGTAAGACAAACGTTTGAGCATGAATTGAAGATTCCAGGCGATTTTCCCCCTCCTAGGGTGGTAAGAATTGTGGAAAATTAAGGTTTAAAAAATGAAATTGGGGTAAAATAAAAAAGGGAAATGATAAGGGCAGCTGAAGGAGTGTTTTGATGTGCGAATGAGCATACCAGTAAGAAAAGCAAGTTTTTACCTATATGACTAGGAGAAAACAATGGGACGTAGAAGAGATAATTTCAAAGTGGAGAGATGAAGGAATTGGCACTTGTATCCTAAAAACTAGGTTCAGTGGGTGGGTAACATCAAAGAGAGAGAATGATATATACATAGCACGATAACCGAGAAAGGGACATAGTAGAGGCAGCAGTCTCCCTGAAAAAAGTTATTGCTAAAAGGGCAGCCGGTTAAAGTTCAAACTGCGAAGATTACACTTTCGTTGAAACAGAAGACAGTTTTCCCAAACATGGACAAATAACCTGTGCGTAGTAATTATCTTCTGGATTTAGCTCATCAAGTTATATAATATTCAATGTTGTTTAGGCACAAAAGGCATATGAGTTCAGGAAATGTAAGTTGTTTGGAGTAAAGGGATAACTTCATGCAATACTGTGTCTGTATAGCCATCAGTTCAAATCATTCTTCGGCAGAAGTATCATCTAGATCCAAAACTTTGTTTCTCTCCACAGATGCTGCAGGACCTGCTTAGTTTATCCAGCATTTTCTCTTTTTTTTTTTAATATCAGATTTCCAGCATCCGCAGTATTTTGCTTTTATAAACCATCTATTGTGTTGGCTCTCAAATGTTGGATGGGAAGAAATTTGGGGTGGTGGCGTAGTGCCCCAATACTGATGATAGTCAGCAAAAAGGCATTTTCAGTGTCACTTGATGAAAGAATAGTTCCTGAACTAAGTAACCAAAGAAAGTCACTTTTGAGACTATTTCTATGGAGGAGAATATGAAAGAAAATTAATTTCCTTTTCTAGAAGGTCTTCAGAAAACTGGCAGAAGGTTGACTCGGCACGTGTATCCTTTTGAGAATGAATTATTTTGACTATCCTGCAGGTGAAGCTAATTTAAAGTAGCACAAAACTCAAATGTACTTTTCCTTTGTGAATGGACAAGCTCAGGAATAAAGTTGAGATACTTGAGCATTATGCCTATCTGTAATTTCCATTATTACATTGCACTGTGATTCCCCCACCCCCCTTGCAAATTAAAGTAAATCACTGTATAATGAGACAATACACTCTCCCATTCCATTTCCAAATCTTGCAGCATTGTATTAACTTACACCAAACCCATTATAGACTACTCTGAGACACTTGAATTTGCTATGCCATCGGAGCGCAGCATGGTGGCGTAATGGTTAGCACTGCTGCCTCACGCTTTGAGCACCCCTGTTTGTTCCCAGCCCCGGGTCACTGTCCGTGAGGAGTTGCACATTCTCCCCGTGTCAGTGTGAGTCTCTCGTCCCCCCCCCCCCCCCCCCCCCCCCCCCACAAACCCAAGATGTGCAGGGTAGGTAGATTGACGACGCTAAATTGCCCCTTAATTCGAGAAAAAAAATTAGGTACTCTAAATTTATATTGAGAAAAAATATACAATGCCATCGCAACATTAAGAGTGCCTATAATCGCAAAAGATTAACCCTAAACCCAAGACTGCTTCAGAGGGGGGTAAGCTATTTGGTTCACAAAGAAGGATGCAATAGGTTTTGTCAGAACTGGGGAAGTAGGTGAGCTTGTGCCAGCTGAGAGTTCATAGTATTCAGTGATGTGAACTCAGCAGGAGACTGGCATAAGAGAATGAAGTAGTTAAACCACCTCCCTTACTCGGAACCAGGTTGGAACCTGTTTGTTTCATGCCTCTGTCAGTTTGACACATTCAACGCTGGAGTCTAGGACTGGAATCAATACGCAGAGTCTATGTGCGATTACTTTTGTGCAAATAACATCACAAAGAACGATCGGCAGACGGTGATTTTGCTGACCACTCGTGCCTATAAGTCAGAGGTAATTTGGAGTCTTAAGTACCCGACGGTGCATGACGGCCACATCTTCAACCAGCTCGTAACGCTTGTGGATCAGCATTTCAACCGGGCGGTGTTAGTTATAAACAACTTGGAGACACAGCAAAAGCTCTTGGCTGAACCCTCCCTGAATCTGCAACAAGCTCTGTAGCACTCCCTGTCCTGTGAGAGTGCTGAGCAGGGGGTGCAGGTGAACACCCTGGGGCGCGGTCCATCCCGCACAGCTCCTCACCCGCTCAGACCACTGAACAGACTCCAAGCCAGGCTGTCACGGCTGCATAAAGCGGTGTGTGCAGACTTTGACATTTGTGCGTACAGCGACTTGGTTGGCTACGTATACAGGGGAGCAGCTAAATATTGTTGGGATGACATTGACCCCCAGTGATTTATGGATGGCAGTTAGCCCGCCTCCCTCTTCATTATCATAGAACATCACAGCGCAGTACAGGCCCTTCGGCCCTCGATGTTGCGCCGACCTGTGAAACCACTCTAAAGCCCACCTACACTATTCCCTTATCGTCCATATGTCTATCCAATGACCATTTGAATGCCCTTAGTGTTGGTGAGTCCACTACTGTTGCTGGCAGGGCATTCCACGCCCTTACTACTCTCTGAGTAAAGAACCTACCTCTGACATCTGTCTTATATCTATCTCCCCTCAATTTAAAGCTATGTCCCCTCGTGCTAGACATCACCATCCGAGGAAAAAGGCTCTCACTGTCCACCCTATCCAATCCTCTGATCATCTTGTATGCCTCAATTAAGTCACCTCTTAACCTCTCTAACGAAAACAGCCTCAAGTCCCTCAGCCTTTCCTCATAAGATCTTCCCTCCATACCAGGCAACATTCTGGTAAATCTCCTCTGCACCCTTTCCAATGCTTCCATATCCTTCCCATAATGCGGCGACCAGAATTGCACGCAATACTCCAAATGTGGCTGCACCAGTTTTGTACAGCTGCAACATGACCTCATGGCTCCGAAACTCAAACCAATAAAAGCTAACACACCGTACGCCTTCTTAACAACCCTCTCAACCTGGGTGGCAACTTTCAGGGATCTATGTACATGGACATCGAGATCTCTCTGCTCATCCACACGCCAAGAATCTTACCATTAGCCCAGTACTCTGTCTTCCTGTTATTCCTTCCAAAATGAATCACCTCACATTTTTCTGCATTAAACTCTATTTGCCACCTCTCAGCCCAGCGCTGCAGCTTATCTATGTCCCTCTGTAACTAGTAACATCCTGCCGCACTGTCCACAACTCCACCGACTTTAGTGTCATCTGCAAATTTACTCACCCATCCTTCTATGCCCTCCTCCAGGTCATTTATAAAAATGACAAACAGCAGTGGCCCCAAAACAGATCCTTGTGGTACACCACTAGTAACTGGACTCCAGTCTAAACATTTCCCATCAACCACCACCCTTTGTCTTCCAGCTAGCCAATTTCTGATCCAAACTGCTAAATTACCCTGAATCCCATGCCTCCGTATTTTCTGCAGTAGCCTACCGTGGGGAACCTTATCAAATGCTTTACTGAAATCCATATACGCCACATCAACTGCTTTACCCTCATCCACCTGTTTGGTCACCTTCTCAAAGAACTCAATAAGGTTTGTGAGGCACGACCTACCCTTCACAAAACCGTGTTGACTATCTCTAATCAAATTATTCCTTTCCAGATGATTATACATCCTATCTCCTATAAACCTTTCCAAGATTTTGCCCACAACAGAAGTAAGGCTCACTGGTCTATAGTTACCGGGGTTGTCTCTACTCCCCTTCTTGAACAAGGGGACAACATTTGCTATCCTCCAGTGTTCTGGCACTATTCCTGTAGACTTAAAGATCAAAGGCTCAGCAATCTCCTCCCCAGCTTCCCAGAGAATCCTAGGATGAATCCCATCCGGCCCAGGGGACTTACCTATTTTAACACTTTCCAGAATTGCTAAAAC
This sequence comes from Scyliorhinus torazame, assembly GCF_047496885.1. NCBI lineage: Eukaryota > Metazoa > Chordata > Chondrichthyes > Carcharhiniformes > Scyliorhinidae > Scyliorhinus > Scyliorhinus torazame. The sequence continues at coordinate 61,394,353 of NC_092724.1, read as the reverse complement.
CTCCTCCTTGTGAACCTCAAGCCCTTCTAGTCTAGTAGCCTGAATCTCAGTATTCTCCTCGACAACATTGTCTTTTTCCTGTGTGAATACTGACAAAAAATATTCATTTAGCACCTCTCCTATCACCTCGGACTCCACGCACAACTTCCCACTACTGTCCTTGACTGGCCCTACTCTTACCCTAGTCATTCTTTTATTCCTGACACATCTATAGAAAGCTTTTGGGTTATCCTTGATCCTACCTGCTAAAGACTTCCCAAGTCCCCTCCTGGCTCTTCTTAGCTCTCTCTTTAGGTCCTTCCTAACTAACTTGTAACTCTCGAGCGCCCTAACTGAACCTTCATGTCTCATCTTTACATAAGCCTCCTTCTTCCTCTTGACAAGTGTTTCGACTGCTTTTAGTAAACCACGGTTCCCTTGCTCGACCACTTCCTCCCTGCCTGACAGGTACATACTTATCAAGGACACGCAGTAGCTGTTCCTTGAACAGGCTCCACATTTCCATTGTGCCCATCCCCTGCAGTTTTCCTCTCCGTTAGATGCATCCTAAGTCATGCCTCATCACATCAAAATTGCCTTTCCCCCAGATATAACTCTTGCCCTGTGGGTATATACCTATCCCTTTCCATCACTAAAGTAAAGGTAATCGAATTGTGGTCACTATCACCAAAGTGCTCACCTACCTCCAAATCTAACACCTGTCCTGGTTCATTACCCAGTACCAAATCCAATATGGCCTCGCCTCTCATTGGCCTATCTACATACTGTGTCAGGAAACCCTCCTGCACACACTGGACAAAAATGGACCCATCTAAAGTACTCGAACTATAGCGTTTCCAGTCAATATTTGGAAAGTTAAAGTCCCCCATAACAACTACCCTGTTGCTTTCGCTCCAATCCAGAATCATCTTTGCAATCCTTTCCTCTATATCTCTGGAACTTTGCGGAGGCCTATAGAAAACCCCCAACAGGGTGACCTCTCCTTTCCTGTTTCTAACCTCAGCCCATACTATCTCAGTAGACGAGTCCTCATCAAACGTCCTTTCTGCCACCGTAATACTGTCCTTGACTAACAATGCCACCCCTCCCCCTCTTTTACCACCTTCCCTGAGCTTACTGAAATATCTAAACCCCGGCACCTGCAACAAGCATTCCTGTCCCTGCTCTATCCATGTCTCCGAAATGGCCACAACATCGAAGTCCCAGGTACCAACCCATGCCGCAAGTTCACCCACCTTATTCCGGATGCTCCTGGCATTGAAGAAGACATACTTTAAGCCACCTTCCTGCCTGCCGGTACACTCCTGCAACTTATCGTTCAAGGGAACGGTCCTAGCCTGTTAGGCCACGAGTGGCTACACCTTTTTCGCTTTGATTGGCAGCATATTCTTCACATGGGGTCTAGTGGTCTGTGCGAAGTATTCGGCAAATCTTCCAGCCCAGTTTGGGGACCATAGAAAGGGATATTGCCAAGATCCAGGTTGACCCAGAGACTCCACCACTTTTCTGGGTATACCCGGTTCCATACCCTTTAGTGCAGAAGGTGGAGACTGATCTCAACAGGTTGGAGAGATTTGGTATTATTCGACCCGTACGCTTTGCAGATGATGGCGGCAATGGCGGTCCCTGTCACGAAACCGGATGGAACAGGATATTTTTGCAGGGATTATAAACTGACGTTCAATACTGTTTCCAAGCAGATCACTACCCCATGCCCCGCATCGAGGACCTAAGTTGGCTGGAGGAATCTCGTTCACGAAGCTAGATATGAGTAATGCGTATCTGGAGCTTGAACTCGACAAGTCCACCCGCAAGTACTTTACAATAAATACGCTCAGGGGATTCTACGCGTACACCCGGTTGCCTTTCGGGTTGTCTTCCAACAGGTGATGGAAAATATCTTGTGGGGCTTGCTGTGCATCACAGTATGTTAGGGTGATGTATTAGTGACGGGGACTACCGACCAGGAACATTTGACAAACCTTGAGGCAGTGTTGCAGTGCTTCTCGGAATATGGTATTGCCTGCGTCGTGCAAAGTGTGTGTTCCCTGCAAAGGAAGTGGCTTACTTGGGGTATGGGATGGACCGGGACAGTTTGCACCTGGTTGCTGAGAAATGGCAGGCCATCCCATCCCGAAAGATGCCACAGGGCTTCGCTCGTTTCTAGGATTGCTTAATTACTAGGGGTAATTTGTTACGAATCTCCTGGGCATTCTGGCTCCTTTGTATCTGCTCCTTAAAAAGCACCAGGCCTGGATAAGGAGTGCTTGCCAGGAAGCCGCTTTTCTGAGTGTCAAACGGTGGTTGTTGTACTCAGGTGTACTCATCCACCATGATCCGGCCAAGCCTTTGATCATCACGTGCGACGCGTCCCATTATGGTATTGGTGCCGTCCTGGCCCATCGGATGTCAGATGATCGGGAGCAACCGATCGCTTTTGCCTTTCATACTCTGACGGTGGCCGAATGCAGATGTGCGCAGATTGAGAAGGCGGGTCTGGTGGTGGGCTTCGGGGTGAAAAGCTTTCATCAATACGTCTATGGCCGCCATTTCTTTGTCGTTACAGACCATAAGCCTTTGCTAGGTCTTCTCAGCGAGGACAAGAAAATCCCCTCCATCACCTCGGCACAAATCCAGCGCTGGACCCTGTTGCTGGCTGCTTATGAGTACTCATTCGAACATGGGTCGAGTACCCCCCAGCCAGTCGAAGTGGTCGCCTCATTGAATTTCATGGACTCCCTGCCGGTCACTGCATTGTGTCCACGACTAGATGCAGACGGATCCCATTCAGGCTAAGGTGCGGCATCCAGTGGTATACGTTGCCCAGCATCAACAGCTGCTGAGCGGGTTATGGGCCTTCACCTCAAGGTTGTCTGAGCTGAGTGTGGAAGACAGTATTCTCCTGTGGGGCACGGAGGTTGTTAGTCCTGCGAAGGGCCATGGACTCTTCTTGAAAGACCTTCACAATGGGGTGTCCAAAATGAAGATGTTTGGTGGCCGGGCCTGGATACCCGACATCGAGAAGATGGCTCAGCTGTGTTCCGTTTGCCAGGAGCACCAAAAACCCCCCTTCGGCTGCGCTCCTTCACCCCTGGTAGTGGCCAGGTCGTCCTTGAGCTCGAATGCACCACCAATTTTGCTGGTCAGTTCCTAGGTTTGATGTTTCTTCTTGTAATAAATGGCCATTCCAAGTGGTTGGAGGTCCACAGGGTGACAGCGATCACCTCCCGTGCGACAGTTGAACGGTTGTGGCTCTTTCTCGATGTATAGCATTGCCGAATCCTCATCACGGACAATGGTGCTTTGTTCACAAGTGAGGAGCTCTCAGCGTCCTGAAGCCCAACGGGATTTGACATGTGCGTACTACCCTGTACCACCTGGCGTCAAAAGGGTTGGCACAGCGTGCCATGTAAACCTTTAAGCGGGGTCTCCAAAAGCAGACTTTGGGTTTGATGGATACAAGGCTGGCTCGTTTCTTCTTCTCCTATCGGACCACACCTCATGCAGTGACTGGGGTTGCCCGGCTGAAATGCTCACGGGCTAATGTCTTCATACCCACCTTGGCTTGATACTCATAACTACTAATTATTCATGCACATGATGTTTAAGTTATGTTTTTTGCAATTGTTAACTAGCTCTCTGTTCCCCATGTCTGTTTGGGTCTCACCCCCACAACCCAAAGATGTGCAGGGTAGGGGGATTGGCCACCAGACAAAGAAGAATTGGGAACTCTTTAAAAAAAATTTTAAAAAATTTTTTTTTTAAACTAGCTCTCTGTATGATTTGCTAACTTTCATTTTTTATAAATTTAGAGTACCCAATTATTTTTTCCAATTAAGGAGCAATTTAGCATGGCCAATCCACGTACCCTGCACATCTTTGGGTTGTGGGGGCGAAACCCACGCAAACAAGTGGAGAATGTGCAAACTCCACACAGACAGTGACCCAGAGCCAGGAACGAGCCTGGGACCTCGGCGCCGTGAGGCAGCAGTGCTAACCGCTGCACCACCATGCTACCCCTGCTAACTTCCTTAATAATTTGGTTTTAATAAAAGATTTAGTAGTTTGTGGGTATTCTACTCCAGGATTGATCAGGAAATTAAAGTCGATCCTAATTGGTTGGTGTAGGATGATGGTGAACCACTTAGTCATTGTTCATTCCTAGACCTAAAACTGGGTGATAAAACATCCCAGATGGTTCCTTAATGAGGAGTTAAACAAATTTTCATGATGTATACCAGATCCAGTGCATATTCTGGGGCCCATCACCGCTGCCATAGAACTGCTGCTCAATTAGAAACAACACTCTTCTGCCAGCAAAGAATTATTGTAGAAAACGCTCAAGAGCTTCAACTGATCACATTGGTACAATTATGTTGATTCTCCCACAGCTGCAGAGCTTGCGTCCAACTTTGGTGTCATGCCAGGAATCCACATGGTAGACGACAGGAATGGAAAATCTGGACAACAAAATACAAAAGAGGAATAGAAATCAGAGGATTTCAGACCCGCACAGTAAATTCTTTAGATTAAGAAAACTGGCAAGCTAAAATGTAACTTTTCTTTCTCGCCAACTAAACTGTTGAAATTAAGAGGCCATAACAACATTGTCGCATGTCCCTATATTGAGTCGTAGCGGTAATCTGTGGCTATTACAGAACATCTTGCATGTGTATGGGTACTTCACAATCTGAGCATCTTCTAAAGTAATTTACAACCGATTCAAGGACTTTTGAAGTCACTGCAGTCATGTAGGAAGCATAAAGGCCAATTGTCACAATGATTAAACAGTTTATTTTTAGTGTTGGTTCAGTAATGGAAATTGGCTATGTCACGAGGGGGAACGCTCTGACTCCTCTTCAATAGTACCAGATCTTTTACATTCATGTGAGAGGGCACACTGGACCTTAATATCTCCTCTTAGGGGCAGCACGGCGCCGAGGGCCCAGGTTCGATCCCGGCTCTGGGACACTGTCCGTGTGGAGTTTGCACATTCGCCCCGTGTTTGCGTGGGTTTCGCCCCCACAACCCAAAAATGTGCAAGGTAGGTGGATTGGCCACGCTAAATTGCCCCTTAATTGTCAAAAATTAATTGAGCACTCTAAATTTAAATAAAAATATCTCCTCTGAAAGATTCTAACAGTCCAGTACTCCATCAATATTATTTCAATCTGGGGCAGCATGGTGACAACAGTGGTTGGCACTGCTGCCTTACAGCGCCAATTTCCCAGGTTCGATTCCAGCCTTGGGTGACTGTGTGGCATTTGCACGTTCTCCTCGTGTCTGCGTGTTTCCTCTGTGCTCCGGTTTCTTCTCAAAGTCTAACGGTGTTCAGAAAGGTAGATTGGCCATGCTAAATTGCCCCTTTGTGTTGTGGGCTTACAGGGTTAGGGCAGAGCAGTGGGCCTCGGTAGGGTGCTCTTTCAGAGAGTCGGTGCAGACGAGATGGGCTGGATGGCCTCCTGCATTGTATGGAGTACTAAACTGAAATGTCAGCATATATGGCATGTTAAGTCCTTGGAGTGAGACTTTAACCTTCTGATTCAGAGAAGAGTGCTGCTTGTAGACACAGTTTTTTTTTTTTTTTTTTTTTTTTTTTTTTTTTTTTTATAAATGTTTTATTGAAAATTTTTTCCCAAACAACAATTTTTCCCCTCTTACAAAGCAAACGCAACAATAACAATACAGAAATTTTAAACAATACACAAGTAACAAAACCCCTTTATCTTTGACCTAAACTAAACCCCCCCTCCCCCCCCCCCGCCTCCCCCTGGGTTGCTGCTGCTGGTCATCTGTCTTCCCTCTAACGTTCCCCTAGGTAGTCGAGAAATGGCTGCCACCGCCTGGTGAACCCTTGAGCCGATCCTCTCAGGGCAAACTTTATCTGCTCCAGTTTAATGAACCCCGCCATATCATTTACCCAGGCCTCCAGTCCGGGGGGTTTTGCCTCCTTCCACATGAGTAGGATCCTGCGCCGGGCTACTAGGGACGCAAAGGCCACAACGTCGGCCTCTTTCGCCTCCTGCACTCCCGACTCTTCCGCAACTCCAAATAGAGCTAACCCCCAGCCTGGTTTGACCCGGGCCTTCACCACCCGCGAAATCACTCCCGTCACTCCCTTCCAATACCCTTCCAGTGCCGGGCATGCCCAAAACATATGTGCGTGGTTTGCCGGGCTCCCGCCACACCTCCCACATTTGTCCTCCACTCCAAAGAACCTGCTCAATCTTGCTCCCGTTATGTGTGCTCTATGTAGCACCTTAAATTGAATCAGGCTAAGCCTGGCGCATGAGGAAGAGGAATTTACCCTGCTTAGGGCATCAGCCCACATACCCTCCTCTATCTCCTCCCCTAGTTCTTCTTCCCACTTTCCTTTTAGTTCGCCCACCGACTCCTCCCCCTCTTCCCTCATCTCTCGGTAAATCTCTGACACCTTGCCCTCTCCGACCCACACCCCTGAAAGCACCCTGTCCTGTATCCCCTGTGTCGGGAGCAATGGAAATTCCCTCACCTGTTGTCTAGTAAATGCCCTCACCTGCATATATCTCAAGAAATTTCCCCGGGGCAACTTATACTTTTCCTCCAATGCTCCCAAGCTCGCAAAAGTCCCATCTATAAATAAATCTCCCACCCTCCTAATTCCCAACTGGAACCAGCTCTGAAATCCTCCATCCATTCTTCCTGGGGCGAACCTATGGTTGTTCCTGATTGGGGACCCCACCAGGGCTCCCCGCACCCCTCTCTGTCGCCTCCACTGTCCCCAGATATTCAATGTTGCCGCCACCACCGGGTTCGTGGTAAACTTTTTAGGTGAGATCGGTAGCGGCGCCGTCACCAGCGCCTCTAAACTCGTCCCTTTACAGGACTTTCTCTCCAGTCTTTCCCACGCCGCTCCCTCACCCTCCATCATCCATTTACGTATCATTGCCACATTGGCGGCCCAATAGTAATCGCCCAAGTTCGGTAGTGCCAATCCTCCTCTGTCCCTACTACGCTGAAGGAACCCCCTCCTTACTCTCGGAACTTTCCCTGCCCACACGAAGCTCGTGATGCTCCTGTCTATTTTATTAAAAAAGGTCTTAGTGATTAGTATAGGGAGACATTGAAATACAAATAAGAACCTCTGGAGGACCATCATCTTAATTGCTTGCACCCTGCCCGCCAGCGATAGAGGCTGCATGTCCCACCTCTTGAAGTCCTCCTCCATTTGTTCTACCAACCGTGTCAGATTAAGTCTGTGCAAGGTTCCCCAGCTCCTAGCGATCTGAATCCCCAGGTATCGGAAGTTTCTTTCCACTTTCCTTAGAGGCAAGCCTTCTATCTCTCTACTCTGGTCCCCTGGATGTATCACAAATAATTCACTCTTCCCCATGTTTAGCCTATACCCCGAGAAATCCCCGAACCCCCTCAAAATTCGCATAACCTCTATCATTCCCCCCGCTGGGTCCGACACGTATAACAATAGGTCATCCGCATATAACGAGACTCTGTGTTCTTCTCCCCCTCTAATCACCCCTCTCCATTTCCTGGAGTCTCTCAACGCCATGGCCAGAGGTTCAATTGCCAACGCGAACAACAATGGAGACAGCGGGCATCCCTGTCTTGTTCCCCTATATAGTCGGAAATACTCCGATCTATGTCGACCTGTAACTACGCTTGCCGTTGGAGCCCCATAAAGAAGTCTAACCCAGCTAATAAACCCGTTCCCAAACCCAAACCTCCTTAACACTTCCCATAAATACTCCCACTCCACCCTATCAAATGCCTTCTCTGCGTCCATTGCCGCCACTATCTCTGCCTCCCCCTCCACTGGGGGCATCATTATCACCCCTAATAGTCGTCGCACGTTAACATTCAGTTGTCTCCCTTTTACGAACCCTGTCTGGTCTTCGTGCACCACCCCCGGGACACAGTCCTCTATCCTCGATGCCAGTACCTTTGCCAACAATTTGGCGTCCACGTTCAACAATGAAATGGGTCTATAGGACCCGCACTGCAACGGATCTTTATCCCTCTTCAAAATTAACGATATCGTCGCCTCCGACATCGTCGGGGGTAGAGTCCCCCCTTTCCTGGCCTCATTGAACGTCCTCACCATCAACGGGGCCAACAAGTCCACATATTTTCTGTAATACTCCACCGGGAACCCGTCTGGTCCTGGGGCCTTCCCTGCTTGCATGCTTCCCAGTCCCTTAATAACCTCGTCCACCCCAATCGGTGCCCCCAGGCCTACCACCCCCCGCTCCTCCACTTTCGGGAACCTCAATTGGTCCAGGAACTGCCGCATCCCCTCCTCTCCCTCTGGGGGTTGAGACCTATACAGTTCCTCATAGAAGGTCTTGAACACCTCATTTATCTTTCCTGCCCTTCGCACCGTGTCTCCCCTTTCGTCTCTAATTCCTCCTATTTCCCTCGCTGCTGCCCTCTTTCGCAATTGATGAGCCAACAGGCGACTCGCCTTTTCCCCATATTCATACCTCCTCCCCTGTGCCTTCCTCCACAGTACCTCCGCCTTTCTGGTGGTCAGAAGGTCAAATTCCGTCTGGAGTCGTCTCCTCTCCCTGTACAATTCCTCCTCCGGGGTCTCTGCAAATTCCCTATCCACCCTTAAAATCTCCCCCAGTAATCTTTCCCTTTCCTTGGCCTCTGTTTTCCTTTTGTGGGCCCCAATGGAGATCAGCTCTCCTCTGACCACCGCTTTTAGTGCTTCCCATACCACTCCCACAGGGACCTCGCCGTCGTCATTGACCTCCAGGTATCTCTCAATACACCCCCGCACTCTTGCACACACTCCCTCATCCGCCATCAGTCCCACATCTAATCGCCAGAGTGTTCTCTGCTCCCTTTCCTCTCCTAATTCCAGGTCCACCCAATGTGGGGCATGATCCGAAACCGCTATGGCTGAGTACTCAGCTTCTTCCACCCTAGAGATCAACGACCTTCCCAAAACAAAAAAATCTATCCGGGAGTACACTTTATGGACATGGGAGAAGAAGGAATACTCCCTAGCCCTAGGTCTAAGAAATCGCCATGGATCCACTCCCCCCATTTGGTCCATAAACCCCTTAAGTACCTTGGCCGCTGCCGGCCTTCTTCCGGTCCTTGAGCTGGATCTATCTAGCCCCGGGTCCAGCACCGTATTAAAGTCCCCTCCTAAAATCAAGTTTCCTACCTCCAGGTCCGGTATACGCCCCAGCATCCGTCTCATAAATCCCGCATCGTCCCAGTTTGGGGCATACACGTTAACCAACACGACCTCCATTCCCTCCAGCCTGCCACTCACCATTACATATCTACCTCCGCTATCTGCTACGATGTTCTTTGCTTCAAATGCGACCTGTTTCCCCACCAAAATGGCCACCCCTCTATTCTTTGCGTCCAGTCCTGAGTGGAACACCTGTCCCACCCATCCTTTCCTTAGCCTAACTTGGTCCGCCACCTTTAGGTGCGTCTCTTGGAGCATAACCACGTCTGCCCTTAGCCCTTTCAAATGCGCGAGCACTCGGGCCCTTTTTATCGGTCCGTTCAGGCCTCTCACGTTCCACGTGATCAGCCTCACTAGGGGGCTACCTGCCCCCCTCCCGTGTCGACTAGCCATTACCTTCTCTAGGCCAGTCCCATATCCCGCCTCCGCGCTCCCGCTCGCTCCCCCAGCGTCGCACACCATCCCCGCCCACCCACTCTTTAGCCATTTCCTTTAGGATTTCCGCAGCAGCAACCCAGTTGTCCCCCCCCCCCTTCTCCCTCCCTCCTCCCCTCCCCGCTAGATCTCTTTCTAGCTTGATTGCTCCCCCCATATTACTTCCGTAAGTCAGCTGACTTCAACTGACCCCGGCTACTCCTGCTCACTCCTCGACCCCCCCCATGTGGGGAACTCCCATCCGCCTTGCGCCTGTCTTCCCGCCTTATTCTTTCTGGTGCGGGAACATCCCTTTACCTGACCCGCCTCTTATGGCGCAGCTCCCTTTCCCCTCCCCCTCCCCTTCCCCATTCTCCAACTATGTCCCGTCTTTCCCCCCTCACCGGCGCCCACATTTTCCCAATGTCTCCCCCCTTCCCTGTTTACTTCTCAATTAACTTCCACCGTAACATTAACAATAACATTTCCTGCAGCATCAGTCCCTCAGTTCCGATCCAATTTCTCTTCTTTGATGAAGGTCCATGCTTCCTCCGCCGTCTCGAAATAATGGTGTCTCTCCTGATACGTGACCCATAGTCTTGCCGGCTGCAGCATCCCGAACTTCACCTTCCTTTTATGCAACACCTCTTTGGCTCGGTTGAAGCTCGCCCTCCTTCTCGCCACCTCCGCACTCCAATCCTGGTATACCCGTACCACTGCATTCTCCCATCTGCTACTCCGCACCTTTTTAGCCCATCTCAGGACCTCTTCTCTATCCTTAAGGCGGTAAAATCGCACGATTATCGCCCTGGGTGGTTCTCCCGCTTTTGGTCTTCTCGTCGGAATCCGATTTGCCCACTCCACCTCCAAGGGGCCCGTAGGGGCCTCAGCACCCATCAGTGAGCTCAGCATCGTACTTGCGTACGCTCCACAGTCCACTCCTTCCACACCCTCAGGGAGACCCAGTATCCGAAGGTTCTTCCTTCGCGCTCCATTTTCTAGGGCTTCGATCCTTTCAGTACACTTTTTATGAAGTGCCTCGTGCGTCTGTGTCTTAACCGCCAGGCCCAGGATCTCGTCCTCAATATCTGTCACCTTCTGCTCCACCACACGGAGCTCTGTCTCCTGGGTCTTTAATGTCTCCTTGAGCCCCTCAATTGCCTGTAGCAACGGGGTCAGCACCTCCCTCTTCAGCAGCTCCACGCACCGTCTCACAATTTCATGCTCAGGCCCCCATGTCGCCTGCGCTTTCTCCGCCGCCATCTTGCACTTCTCTCTTTCTGACCCTTTGGTCGACGATTCCTCGCGCTGCAGCCGCCGCCGCCGGTTTTTTCCTCCTTCGTTTGGGGGGGACTCCCTTCTCACACGCCCCACACCGGGTTGCGTCGTCGAAAAATTCCCCGTTGAGGCTCTTAAAAGAGCCCGAAGGTCCGTCGGAGCTGGAGCCGCCGAAGCGTGCGGCTAGCTAGGCATCACCGCAACCGGAAGTCCCTTCAGTGGCCTTGATGAGGTCTTTTCACAGTTGTTCCCTCTGCTGCTAGAATTCACCTTTGATACAGGCCCTCAGGTCAGCTTGCAGCTTTAAGCTTGCCCTTCCCCCGCCTGCATGCTGGAAGAGGCCCTGTTTATCCTGTAGTTGCAGCCAAATCTTTCACTGTTTCTGCGTGTGTCTGGCAACCAAGAGACATACCCTTCCTGGGGGACACTGTCGGGGGAATATTGCCGCCTTCTTCCCACACCGGGAAATGTCAAACAAATGCCGTGGGGGCCCTGTAAAAGAGCCCAAAAGTCCGTTCCAAGCAGGAGCTGCCGAATATGCGACCTAGCTCTGCATAGCCGCACCCGGAAGTCTCTTGTAGACACAGTTGACACCTACAGTAGACTCTAGTAACACTGAATTGCTATTGTAGACCTGAAATTTGCAATGTTTGTCCGTGATTGCGCAATACTGCAGGGCAATGGATTATATCACGTGATGGCAATGCACTTAGCGGGATCTGAATTTACACACTTCTTGGCCCTGCCAATGACCGTCAGGGCTCTGGAACTAGTACATTTGAAGCAGCTTCTAATTTGCACTGGGACCATCCATTGGTTTGAGGGATGGTTAGCTGCAAGGACCCTGAATTATCCATGCCGAATACTGATCACACCATTTTGGATAGGCTAATGTGCACCACTGCAGTCAGCAGAGTTACTTGCAAATGATAACTCAAGAACAGCCCATTACCTTCAATGTTCACTCATCACAATTAATAAGAAACGACTAAGGATTTTAGCAAATATTTGAATATATTAATGACTTTTTTATAGGAGGATGAAGGATCTGGAACTAATTGGTCATGGTGATTTCTGATATCTTCTGGCCATTTGGAAATCGGTGAGATCCACTTCAGCAGTGAGGCATTTGACTATTCATGTTATATGTACGGAAGCAAATGAGGCAGTAACAAAATGATGGAAGAATTGGATTGAAGTCATCCAATTTATTTAGCGTTAATTCCTGTTTGAGGACGGTCTTTGCCAAGTTCTAATATAGGACTGCTCACTCTCTTGCTTCATTGTTTCTGTGCTCTGCGTTTATAGCAAGTCTGCACACGTCAGTTATAGAGTCACAAAGCACAGAATGAGGCTATATGGTCCATTGAATCCATGCTGGCGCCCTGTAGAGGAAACTAGTCCGTCCCATACCAAACCACACCCCACCCACCCCATCGGTCCCCTTCTCCCTGCAAGTTTATTTCTCTTAAACGCCTGTCTCATTTCTTTTTGAAATCATCTTTGCTTTTATCACCCTGTGGGTCCCATATCTTGACCGCTCGCTGTGGGGGGGAAAAAGTTCTTCCTCACATCCTCTCTGAACCTCTTAACAATAACCTTAAATCTATGTGCCTAAGTCCTTGCACCACCAGCTAATGAAATGAAAATCGCTTATTGTCACAAGTAGGCTTCAAATGAAGTTACTGTGAAAAGCCCCTAGTCGCCACATTCCGGCGTCTGTTCGGGGAGGCCGGTACGGGAATTGAACCGTGCTGCTGGCCTGCCTTGGTCTGCTTTAAAAGCCAGCTCTTTAGCCCTGTGCTAAACCAATGGAGACAGTTTTACATTGTCTACCTGATCAGAACCGGTCATAATCTTGTACACCTGTATCAATTCTCCCCTCAACCATAATTCCTCTACGCATCTCCAACCTAACCTTGTGAGTAAGTTCCCACAACTTTGGAACTATTCTGGTAAATCTCTCAGCCTCTCTGCACCCTCTCAAGGATCCTTGCATCCTTTCTAACTGGTGACCAGAACTGGATGCAATACTCTCATTCGGGCCTAACTAGAGGTTTATAAAGGTTCAACAAACTTCCCTGCTTTTGTACTCAATACCTCTATTTGTGCAGTCAAAGATCCCATATGCTTTGGGAGCTACTCTCTCAATATGACCTGCCAACTTCAAAGATCTGCACGTTAACCGCCAGGTTCTTCTGTCCCTACACGCTTTTTAGACCTATGCCATTAAGTCTCCCTATCCCTTATGCCAAAGTGCATCGCCTCACACTTCTTTGTATTAAATTCCACCTGCCACTTGTCTACCCTTTCTGCTAGCCTATCAGGGTCCTGTTATAGTCAATCAGAATCATCTTCACTGTTTTCCAGGCCTCCAAGTTTGGTATGAT